>NC_080837.1:35009552-36509135 GCF_030435755.1 Ochotona princeps
AAGGTCAGACCGAGGGACACTGCCAAACCAGACTGTGGGCAGGCCCTCCCCCGCCCCAGTGCCTTCCTGTAAGGCCGTGAGCTAACAATTTGCAGGGAGAGCGAGCAGGAAATAAAACCCTGCAGGAAGCAATGCACCCTGCCCCTCATGACTAGTTCACATTCCAGCCCTGAAGTAGCTCTCTCTCCTGGCATAGCCCTCTGCTTAACCCGGGTCTCCCCGCCAGGCCCGACCCTCCCCTCCCTGGGGCTACCTCTGCTTGCGGGCGGCAGCAGAAAGCCCGTCATCTCGGCGCTTTCCCTTAACCGAGTCGCTCTGCTTTTTCATATTCTTCTGGCGGGCGAGTTCGCGCTGGTTACCGCCTAAAGAAAAGGAAGGAACAAGGTGAGGCTGCAGGCCGCTCTGGCCACACGCGAACGACCCTTCTCCCCGAGGCGGGACGTGGCTTCCCGGGACCCCGACACAGGCTGCTTTCAGGGTCTGCTCGGGAGCGGGGCAAGGGCCCGGCGGGCAGTGCGGAGTTGGTGAGCGGGGCGGCGTGCGCTCCCGGACAGGTGCGGGTCCCCGCGGGGGGATGGGCTGACCCTGGGATCGGAGGCTCCAGGCCTACACGGACACCCAGAGCGTCTCGGCCCCGCCGAAGACCGGAACGGGCCTACTCCTAACGGGAGAGTCCTCGTGAAGACGCTGTTGGGCAAAGGGCTCCATTTCCGGGCCCTGAGTGTGAGGACAGCGAAAGGGCGCTCCCAGAGAAAGGACTGGTTGGGGAAGCTTTCGGGAAGCCACGGCCGGCGGCCCGGCGATCGCCTCCAGGATGGGCGGCAAGAAAGGGGACAGAGGAAGGGCTCTCGATGCTCACGGGTCATGGCGACGGCAGCGGCTCCGGCCTGCCTCCGTTGCGTCCCCTCGTTCTCTCTACCCGACGTTGCAGGCCCCGCCCCCTTTTGTAACGTCACCAAGTTTGCTCTATCCGCCCCGCCCCCTCACTCCCGGCCGCCAACTCCCATTGGGCCAGAGGAAGCACGTGGGGCCACGGGCCACGCTGGAGCTGGGGGTGGCTGAGGGGCGGAGGCGCGCAGGCGGAGCGCGCGGCGCGGGAGGCGGGGTTGGCGGCGCGGCGCCGAGCCGATGCTGGCGAAAGTAGGCCGGGTCACGTGGGCAGGTGGGGGTGCAGGGGTGCGGCTGGCGATGTGGCGGTCCCGCGGGACCGAGCACGTGACCGGGCCGGGTGACCTCACCCAGGGACCGATTAAGGTACTGGAAAACTCACCCTGAAGGAACGTGAAGGAGCGAGGAGGGTAGACGGGCGGTGATTTGCGTGGAGCCCGAGGTGCCTCAGAGGCTGCTTCTGTTACCGGGACTCTGGGACTCACTTTAGTCTAAGGATCTTCCAGCCCACCTAGCCGCTCTTTTGGACATTTGAGCTGTTCACAGCCGGTTGTAAGAGGGTGTAAAATGCGACGTCAGAAATCCCCTTCCTATCACATTGTTCTCTCCCAAACCCTTTCGTGGTAGAAAATCGCTGCCACACCTGGTGTGTTCCTAAAGCTTGGGACCTGCTCGTTTTCGCCGCAGAAACTTTGTGAACAGAACATGCAGTCGCGTAGAAGTCTTTCCCAACTCCAAAGTCACTATGAAGTTTAACCAAGGATTACGAGTGGGGGCCATGCCCCTGCTGCCGAGGTCATTCATTGTTCGGTCTGCGTCTGCGTGTTTTCCCCGCTTTACTAACCCCTGGAGACACCTGGTTTCCATGGTGACTGTGACCGGGGAGCTGAATCTCAACGTGGCGTTACTCCCAGCGCTGATAAATGTGACTGCAGGATTCCCTACCAAAGTGCTTAGGAAATAACAGGAGAGGATTGTAAAGTTGTGATTCCAGCAGTGCCCACAACTCAGCAGCCTGCCTGAAGCTGAATCAACCTCAACATACATCTGACGGAAAATCGGCTCCGAACCTCATTGTTTATTTCATGCCTGAATCAGTTAATAAATGCTTTTAACGGGATCTGTTTAGGTATTTAAAAAGCAGAGCAGGGCTGGCTGCAGTGATTCAATTAGCTAATCCTCTCCCTTCAAGTGCCCCGGGATCCCATATGGGCGCTGGTTCTAATCCCGACAGCCCCACTTCCCATCCAGCTCCCTACTTGTGACCTGGGAAAGCAGTTGAGGACAGCCCAAAGCCTTGGGACCCTGTACCCCTGTGGGAGACCTGGAGGAAGCTCCTGGCTCCTCAGCTCAGCTCTGGCCTTTGAGATCACTTGGGGAGTGAACCAGTGGATAGAAGATCTTTTCTGTCTCTCCTCTCTGTAAAGCTGCCATTTCAATAAAAGTGGTTTCCTCTTCCTTTTCCAAATCCCTCTACCTCTGCAATGGCTAGTCTCTGAAATAGCCAACAATGACACCTCCCTCTTGGTACTCATACTTTCCACACTCAAGCAGGGCTGGTGTGTGAGGTCAACAGAATAGTGATGGTACTTTGGTTCTAACTCATGCCCTTTGTTTTATTTTTTTATTTATTTATTTTTATTTGAAAGGCAGAGTTACAGAGAGACAGGTCTTCCATTTGCTGATTTACTCCACAAATGACAGCAATAACCAGAACTGAACTGATCCAAAGCCAGCAGCTTCTTCCAGGGCGCCCAGGTAGATAAAGAGGCCCAAAAACTTGGCCCACCTTCTGCTGCTTTCCCAGGCCATAGCCAGGGAGTTGGATAGAAAGCGGAGCAGTCAGGACCAGAAATGGCACCCATTTGGATACTGGTGCTTACAAACTGAGGATTGGCCTGTAGAGCAACCACGCTGGGCCCTGTTTTGCTCACTCTTGGATCTTCTTTTTTTTTTAAAGATTTATTCATTTTATTACAGTCACATATACAGAGAGGAGAAGAGACAGAGAGGAAGATCTTCCATCCGATGTTTCACTCCCCAAGTGAGCCGCAACGGCCAGTGCGCGCCGATCCGAAGCCGGGAACCAGGAACCTCTTCCAGGTCTCCCACACGGGTGCAGGGTCCCAAGGCTTTGGGCCGTCCTCCACTGCTTTCCCAGGCCACAAGCAGGGAGCTGGATGGGAAGTGGAGCTGCCGGAATTAGAACCGGCGCCCATATGGGATCCCGGGGCTTTCAAGGCGAGGACTTTAGCCGCTAGGCCACGCCGCCAGGCCCCACTCTTGGATCTTTGTCTCTCAGAGTCAACTGCTGTGTGATGAGAGGGCCAGGTGGTGAGGGGCTGAGGTGTCAAGACTGTGCAGAGGAAAGGCACAGGAGGGAGTTTGGGAGGTGGATCCTCTGGGTAAGTGGATTACTTGGATAACTGTGACGTCCTAAGGTCCTGGGTCAGAACCACGTTCTGAATTCCTGACCAAGAAAATATGTGAGATAACACATGTTTATTGTTTTAAGCCTCTGAGTGTTGTTAGCTGCTATGTAACTGCAGACAAATAATGTCCCATTCTACCCACAGCCTAAGATCTCTGAAGATAAAAATAGAAGAGAAAAATAATTTTTAAAAGTTAAATAAACAAACTTCAGGAAGAAAACCAGTGCCTGGCATGATGGTTCAATGGCTAAATCATCTCGTATGTGCCAGGATCCTGCATGGGTGCCAATTCATGTCCTACCTGCTCCACTTCCCATCCAGCTCCCTGCTTGTGGCCTGGGAAAGCAGTAGAGGACGGCCCAAAGCCTTGGGATCCTGCACCTGTGTGGGAGACCCAGATAAAACTCCTGGCTTCAGATCGGCGCAGCTCCAGCAGTTGTGTCCATTTGGGGAATGAACCAATGGATGAAAGATCTTTGTCTCTTAGAAAAAAAAAAAAAAAAAAAAAAAAGATCTTTGTCTCTCCTCTCAGAAAATCTGATCTTTCTCTGCACAAATCTGATTTGCTTCCCAACAAAAATAAATCTGTTTTTTAAAATATTTATTTTTTTATTAGAAAGTCAGATATACAGAAAGGAGGAGAGAGAGAGAGGAAGATCTGTCTGTTGATTCACTCCCCAAGCGGCCACAATAGCCAGAGCTGTGCTAATCTGAAGCCAGAAGCCCAGAGCCTCTTCTGGGCCTCCCACGTGGGTGCAGGGTCCCAAAGCTTTGGGCCAACCTCGACTGCTTTCCCAGGCCACAAAAAGGGAGCTGGATGGAAAGTGGGGCTGCTGGGGTTAGAACCAGCAGCCATAAGGGATCCCAGCGTGTGCAAGATGAGGACTTTAGCTGCTAGGACACCGCACCAGGCCCCAATAAATCTGTTTTTTAAAAAAAGAAAAATTAAAAGCCAAATAAAAAAAGATCTCTGAAGATTATTCAGGCTTTGAATTTACAGAGCAATCCTTTCTGACTCCTCAGCATTTCAGAATTCAAGAGGGAAGTTCAGACAGAAACATGGAGGTGTTTCATTTTCCCCACTCTGCCCAAGCAGTAAGCGCATCACACCTGTGACGAGGGCATAGTCCCAACTCTAAGCAACTAAAGAACATGGGAAGGAAGCGTTGAACTATTTTAATCCCTGAACTGTAGTAGGCTGAACTTCAGGCATTAAGGGAGACCCTGCAAAGCTATAAGGTGTAGGTGATAAAGACAAGGGACTTAAAGATTAAAAGTTAAGGTGGGCTTAGGGCAGTACAGGCTGTAAAGAGAGGAATATGTCATTAGGGAGAGATAAGTTTTCTAGCTTGAGGCAAGAGCAGTCCAGCATAGAATTGAGAGTTATGGAATACAATAGCCATAATGAGGAAACCGGGGCTGTAAATTAGAGACAGGGATGAGGCAGAAGACTTAGGATCCAGAGAGAAAGTGAGAATGAGAGAGAGAGAGAGAACAGAAGATAAGGAATTGTGTACCTGAAGGGTGAGAATTTCATATGCATACTCACAGGCATCACCAGCAGTGGTTTGACCACAGCTCCTAAAAAGTCAGACTCTCTGGCTTCTCAGTGCAGCATTCCCCAGTGGTGCCTATACACATGGGTGCCCTTGCAAACAGAAAAGACCACAGAACCAGCCCCACAGGGAATACTCTGAGCCAGCCAGAGAGAGGAATAAAATAGCATGGGCTGAGGCAATAAGATCTGCTGGGCACCTGCTACCTCATTATCAATTCCAGCAACCCAAGTGATTGAAAGGATACAACGATGCTTATACCAGTCTCCCAGTGTCATCTCTTCAACCTGCACCACCCTGTATCCCTCACCAACATTGCTTGTCCTCAACCCTACCCAAGAACCTATTTTCAATTTTCACAAGTCAGTCTGTACACCACACCCCGAGTCCACTCATTCATTCAACAAATACTCATTATACACTATTGTATTAAGTTTGGGGTACACAGTGATAAATAACACATGTTCTCTCCGGAGCAGGCATTTGGACAAGTAGTTGAAACGTCCATTGAGATTTATTTCACATCCGTGGGCCTGGGTTCACATCCCAGGTCTATTCATAATTCTGACTTGATGTTAATGTGCACCCTGGGAGGCAGCCGGGGGATGGGTTAGGTGGTTGAGTCTCTGCCACCCACGTGGAAGACCAAAACTGAGTTTCCACTTCCCAGTTTTGGGGAGTGAAGCAACGAATGAGAGTTCTGCCTCTCATTATCTGTCTTTCTACCTCTCAAATAAATGCATTAATTAACATTTAAAAACAGAAACATGTATTTCTGTGCTTATGAAACTTACAGAATAGAAAGAAAAATGCTTTCAAACATACTTCCTCACTTTCCCTCTCTATTTCATGTAAAATAATTGCTTTAAAAGAACATCCTATGCAAGGGTGATATTCAAAACATTTCACAGGAAACTCAGCATAAGCACTGGCCCATCAAAGCAGATGTCAGTGTAATTTGAATGAAAACTCTGTGAGCAATTCTAACTGCCCGGGTATGACGTGACTGAAGAGCTGCCAATTCTATGGAATGGAATTTTGCCGATTTGTAGATTTGTACATTTTGTAGACCTTAATTTTTTCTTTAAACAAATACCTTTTAGAATTAATATCAACAGCACAAATTTACTGTAGTGTAGAATTGAATATTTTTTAAGACTTACTTGAAAAAAAAAAAAGATTTATTTGAAGGGCAGAGACCAGAGAACTGGTTCACTCCCCAAATGGCAGCAATGGCCGGGTCGGGCCAGACTGAAGTCAGTAGTCAAGAGCTTCATCTAGAACTCCCATATGGGTGGCAGGGATCCAAGTACCTGGGCTATCTTCTACTGCCTTCCAGAGTATGCCTTAGCAGGGAACTGGAATAAGAAGTAGAGCCCCTAAGACTCGATTCCACATTCAAGTATGGGGTACCAGCATCCCTAGTAGTGGCTTAACTTGCTATACCACAACACTGGCCTCTCTGAACCTTAATTTTTTTAAAAAGATTTATTTATTCTCATTGGAAAGTCAGATTTAAAGAGTGAAGGAAAGAAAGATCCTCCATCTGCTGTCTACTTCCCAAGTGACCACAACAGCTAGAGTTGAATCAATCTGAAGCCAGGAACCAGGAGAGTCTTCTAGGTCTCCCATGTGGGTGCAGGGTCCCAAGACTTTGGACTATCCTTTACTGCTTTCCCAGGCCACAAGCAGGGAGCTGGATGGGAAGTGGAGCAGGGAGGCATTGGACCTGGGATCCCAGTGCATGCAACACAAAGATTTAGCCACTACGCTATCACATCAGGCCCCTAGGACCTTAATTTTAGTATAGGAAATGAGACAAAAAGATGAAGAGCCAGGCCTTGTACCCAGCCCCTCCAACAGGGGATGTAGGTCTCCCAAGTAGCGTCTCACCAAAGCCCCAACCCACCTCAATGCTCAAATGTTTCTTTCTTTCCTTTTTTTTATACTTATTCATTTTCATTTTTAGTGTATGTGCTACCAAAGCGAGTACAAGATTTATTTATTTTCATTGGAAAGGCAGATTTGAAGAGAGAAGAAAAGACAAAAATATCGTCTATTCGTTGTTTCTCTCCCCAAGTGGTACAAGTGTCCAAGACATGAATTGGCATCCATATGAGATGCAGAGCTTGTTGTCAGTGGATTAGTTAATTGAGCTATTCTGCTGGCCTCTCAACAGCCATTTTTTAAAAAAGATTTATTTATTTTTGGGTCTGGTGTGGTGGCGTAGTGGCTAAAGTCCTTGCCTTTAACGCAACAGGATCCCATATGGGCGCCGGTTCTAATCGTGGCAGCCCCACTTCCCATCCAGTTCCCTGCTTGTGACCTGGGAAAGCAGTCAAGGAAGGCCCAAAGCCTTGGGACCCTGCACACACATGCAAAACCTGGAAGAAGTTCCTGGCTCTGAAAAGATTTATTTCTTTTTTATTGGAAAGGCAGATATATAGAGAGGAGGAGAGACAGAGAGCAATATCTTTTGTCCACTGATTCATTCCCCAAGTGGCTGCAATGGCCAAAGCTGAGCCAATCCGAAGCCAGGAGCCTGGAACTTCCTCCCAAACGGGTACAGGGTCCCAAGGCTTTGGACCATTCTCGACTGCTTTCCCAGACCACAAGCAGGGAGCTGGATGGGAAGCAGGGCTGCTGGGATTAGAATTGTGCCCATTTGGGATCCCAGCATGTGCAAGGAGAGGACTTTAGCCACTAGGCTACTGCACTGGGCGCCCTCAACAGCTAATTTTAAATATTCATTTTCCATGAGCTGTGGAAAGCATTTAACAGTTGTCCATTCCTTTCTTGAAACTTTTTTTAAAAATATCCTCAGGGGTACTATGTCTCTTGCCCAGATAGCTTTTATCATCTCCAAACTTGTAGGAGGGTATCTCTAAAAAGTTCATGAAAACCTTGGTGTTGTAGTGTATCAAGTTAAGCTGACGTTCACAGCCCATATCAGAGTACAAGTCTAAATCACTGCTGCTCTGCTTCTGATCCAACACAAATGACCGCTCCCTCCTTCCCTTTGGCTTGAGGCCGAGACCCTGAAGTGGTCTGTGACTGGCAGTTTTCACTTAAAAACAAAAAAAACAAAACACCGAGTTCAGGGTTGCTGGGAAACTGAGGCAGGACTGGAGATTTGGGATAAGGAGTCAAGCTCTTAGTTGCACGCTGTTGCCCCTCTGCCCCACCCCGAGTTAGGATGGCCCTTCTGAGAGGCCAAGGTGGAGCTGGGGAGGGTGATCCATGCCAGTCCCTAAGAATCTGCTGGAGTCACCGCGGATGACCCGGGAGAGAGCGGCACTGCCCAAGCGGCTGGGAAACCTCAGGGGTGCAGGGGTGCAGGTGGGTGGGGCTTGGGCGGAGGCCGGGGCGGACCTGGGAGGCCGGGTGTGCCCGCGGAGCTCTGCACACAGCGGAGGCGACGGCGGTTGCTTGGCTCGTGTCCGCTGTGCTGCTTTGCTGGCTCGACCTCGATACCATGGAGGGACCTCAGGAACCTCTGACAGGGAAGCTACGGCTCTGCTTTTCCTCCGCTCCTCGGACCAGCTTCTTACTGCTCAGGCTCAATGACCCGGCGCTGCGGGCTCTACGCGAGTGTCAGCGGCAACAGGTGCGTCTAATGACTCTCCTTCTTCCACCTCTTTACCTGGAGAGGAACTGGGGAGCTTCCGCCCTCGGCCCGGGAGAAGGGACGGTGCAGGGTGCGGCGGAGGCTCCTTCAAACCCGCTTCTTTTAAGTGGAGCCCGCGAGGCAGGTGCCGGTTCCTGGGGACGTTTCTTTACCTGCACGCTTTCTGCTCCCGTTTGTTCTCTCCCCGCAGGTTCACCCACTGATCGCTTTCCAAGGCCACCGCGGAGTAAGTGTCAGGAGGGTGTGTGTGAGTGCGGGAGCGCTAAGGCGGACCTGGGGAACATGCGGTTCAAGGCGGTAGGCAGTGAGCGGTCATGGTTTGGAGGAAGTTCCGAGAACAGAACCCCAAATGTGGCAAGAGGGCTGCTTGGGCTGTGGTCCCAGGAGACTGTGGTTGCAGGGGAGACTGTGCAGTTTCAGCCTCCTGGGGCCCTTAAAGCTCATCTGCACCTGTTGTTGCTAACGAGCCCCGTGGGAGCATCAGCTTGCCTCTTCTGCTGGCTCAGAGAAGGGAGGCGCGGGCCGGAGGGAGATAGGCTGACCTCAAGGCGCTTACTGTCTCTTTCCATCCCCAGTATCTGAGGTTCCCAGGCCCTGGCTGGTCCTGCCTCTTCTCCTTCGTAGCATCCCAGTGTGGCCAGGAGGGTGGCAGTGGTGGCTTGGACCTTGTGTGCCAAAGGCTACGCAGGTAAGAAAGTGGCTGGGGGAAGGGGGACTGTGGAGAGGTGCTTCAAAATTCTCCACCCCTTCTGGTGTTTTCCACCTCTCCTTTCCAGATCTGGGCCAAACCGCCTGCACTGTCTGGGTCCTCTCCGGGAGCGCCTCACTATCTGGGCAGCCATGGATTCTATCCCAGCCCCAACGCTAGTTCTGGGATCCAACCTGCCTGAAGAGTCTGCAGGTGCTGAGTGCTGGCCCAACACAGGAGACTCCTCTGCGGGAGATGCAGTCTCACAGTCCCAGATGGCCCCAGAGGAGGTGAGGTTGGCCATGGCAGAGAGCTGTGATGAGGTGGGGCAGAGCCTCAGGCCTAGGGAGCTAAGTGCTTCTGCCACTTTCCCTGCCAGGTGTCAGATCCAGGAGAGTCACTCCCAGGATCTTCAAGGGAGCGTGCGGCCCAGTGGGAAGCGAGGTACTTGGGACAGGGTGGGACCAATAGGCCCTGGCATGAGCTTCCTGTTTGTTCTCTACCTTTAAATGCAATGATAAAAGGTCTAGTCTCACTTCATGCTCTGCTTCTTACGCCTCCTCCTCTCATCAGATACCCTAGGAACCAGACCCATCTGCCAAACAGAGAGTCCGGCCAGGCACAGCCTGCTTCTGCCAGCCAGAAATGCCTGGACAAGGTAAGGGCTTTTAATGAGCTACATGTTAGAAACTCATTAAATGGACTTTTTAAAATATTTATCAAAATGGAAGAATTACAGAGGAAGAGACAACGATCTTCCATCTGCTGGTACACTCCTCACAGGGCTGCCACGGCCAGATGGAAACCAGGAGCCTGAACTCCATCCAGGTTTCCCACATGCATGTAGGAGCCTAAGTGCGGGCTACCTTCTGCTGCTTTCCCAGTTGCATCAGCACAGAGTTGGATTGCAAGTGGTCCAGCCAGGACGTGAACCAGTGCTCTTACGGGATGGTGGTGTCACAGGCTGGCTACACGTGGTTTAACAACAAAGACCCCAAATGGAGACTTTGAGAAAGGCCAAACTGGAAGCTCCTGGCCTACTGTTTGTGTCTCACAGGTATTTTCCTTAACAGAAACGTCCAGCGTCGACAACTACAACAGGACTAGAAGAAAAGAGGCTCAGAGCACTACCTCTAGCTACAAGTCCTGTACAAGAGTCACCCAGTCAGGACACACAGGAGGGAGAAGACTGGGAGCAAGGCGAAGAAGATGGGGACCCCAGTCCTTCAGTTCCTGCAGGTGAGTTAATGAGAGAAAGGTCAAAATGCAACAGTGGAGGAAAAACCTGTAAACTGCTTTTGTGTTTGCTGGTTTCTTCCCAGACTGTGAATCCCCAAGCCCTGAAGAGGTACCGGATTATCTCCTGTGAGTTCACTGACCTTTCCAACTCCATCAAGCTTGTGCAGATTTTAACTTCTTGGAAAGCTGGGAGGCTTTTTGCGTTATTTTTTTTTTTTTTTTGGCGGGGGGTTGCGGAAGCAAGGAAAATGAAGGCAACACCTCTGTGCTCCTGGCAGGCAATACAAAGCCATCCACAGCGTAGAACAGCAACAGGCCTATGAGCAGGACTTTGAGACAGATTATGCTGAATACCGCACACTGCATGCCCGTGTTGGGGCTGCAAGCCAACGGTTCGTAGAGCTGGGAGCAGAGATCAACAGAGTTCAGCGAGGGTCTCCAGAACACAAGGTAAGGGACTGGGCTCAGGCTTGGTTTGCAAACCTTACTGGCTGCTGACCTCCTGCCATAAGCCTGCATTTGTTCAGCATAGTAACTATGTGCACTTGTCTTGACAGAGAAATCTTTTGTCAGCTACAAGTTTTCTTCCCTTGTGTTTCAATGTTGAGTTCAGCGCTAGTATTTTCTGTTTCAGGTGTTAGAAGAGAAGGTAATCCAGGAATATAGAAAGTTCAGGAAGGTAAGCCCAAATGTCTGGGAGTGAAAATAAGTTCTACCTTGAGGGTTTTACTTTCTAACTTGGATGGATACTATCTCTCCCCAGCGGTACCCAGGTTACAGGGAAGAAAAACGCCGCTGTGAGTACCTGCATCAGAAACTGTCCCACATTAAAGGTCTCATTCTGGAGTTTGAGGAAAAGAACAGAGGCAGCTGAAGCCGTCCTGAGGACTCTTGACCCTTTGCCCCTTGAGACATGAACAAAGCAGCTATCAAGCAGTTAACTGTACGCTTTTCTTACAAGTTCACGGTAGCATGTAGCAAGCTGCTCTGGGTTCTCCAGGTTCTTCACCATTGCCATGGTTAAGTCTTTAGGATGTGGGCATAGAGCCAAGGTGCCACAGCTGTGCCCAGGAGACTAGGGGAAGGAGCAAAGGGTTGGCTTCCTCACTTTAACATTTTCAAATCCTGAGAAATGACATCATTTCTGGGACAAGATTTTCTTGTCCTGGATGTTAGACAAACTCAAAGTTAATTTAGCCTGGTAGCTTCCCTAAGGAAGAACTTTGTAGTGGAGTTAAAGCAGCTTGCACTGCATCTGGATATAATGGGAAAGGGACCCTGTACTGAATGTGAATGCTTTTACAAAATAACAGTAAAACTGTTTCCTATGTTTTTTTGTTTTCCTTAAATTCTCCAGGCCAGTAGCTCTCACTCCAGGCTCTATATCTGAAATGCTTCTGTGACTACAGAATTAGATTCTGGGGCAGGTTTGGCCTAGCAGTTAGGATGTTCATATTCCCTATCAGTAATTGGGTTCAATATCTAGCACCTAATGCAGAGCCTGGAAGGCAGCAATAATTTTTCAATTGCTTGGGTTCTTGCCAAACGTGTGGGAGAACTGACCTGTCTCCCAGCTCTGGCCCCAGCCCCAGCCCCAGCCAATGCAGGCAGGCATCCGAGAAGTTAATGAGCAGACAGGAGCGTTCTTTCTCGCCCTGTCCTCCTTTTCTTGCTCTTCAAATAAATAAATTCAAAAACAAGAGACTGGCTCCCCTGGCCCCAACTCATGTGGTTAGCAGTTAGAAACTGTACGACTATGGTTTACACACCTTTATTTAAAGCATCATGTATGATGATCGTGATGTGTGTTTTGCTATAAGGCCCTACCACACTTATACGTGAGAACCAGGGGTGACAGCAGGAAGTTCTTCTCTGCATACAAGGGTGTGCAAGAGCACCTCAAAGCAAGGCTCCTATTTGAAATTGTCCTGTGGACAGGATTTTGATCTAGCTACCAAAAGTGGTTCTTCAACTCCTTTGAATTTCAGTCATGTTCTTCCCCATGCACCCTCCCTCACTGTTTCAGAGGAAAGCTCATATTGTGCTGACAATTGCTTTTCTCTGGTTCTACTAGAGAGAGAAATGAATGGACCATACCACAGGCTTTGGGGGAGGAGAGCTGCACCCAGCACTGTCAGCAATCCTGAACCTCAATCTGATGCCATACCCACTCATGAGATTTCTGGGGGTTAAGCAAGCAACAAGTTCAGCTGCATGGCAAGAGCATGGGTGGGGTCTGAAACAGCCCAATAAGAAAGGCCTCTCTAGCTGTTCTAATCATCAGGTTGGTAACTTGTGCAATAAACATGAGAGCATGGGAAGAAAGCAGAAATTTGGGTAGGATTTGTGTTTAAGTAATTAAAATAAAAAATACAATTCCTAGCCACATTTTAGTTGCTGCATAGTACATGTACTGAACAATGCTGATCACAGAACATTTCTATCACTGTAGGAAAGTCCTATGGGACTTTAGTTTTTCATCCATAGAGAAAAAAAGACAATTTAAAGGGGGCTTATTTATTGTCACTGTTCCAAATGTACAAAAAAAATTAGAAAATAACCCCCCAACTTAATTTCCTCCCCACCCCCACAACTTTCTTCCCAACACAAATAATTTCCCCCCAAACCACAAACATGGACTGGTCCTGGTATTTTCATAAACAGTGCAGCTAAGAAAGTTTAGAGAAAATTGAACAGGATTCAGATTACATCCATTCTGTCCTCTCAGGCCGGAGAGGTAGTAATCCCACACGAGTCCCAGTCTTCCCCAATAGGTTTCCCATGTCTGGTAGAAGAGTCCTTTTATAAAGTGTGTATTTGGCTGCTGCTTTAGAGATCCTCCTGAGCCTTCTTCTTCTTCTTGGGTTTCTCATCTTGAATTATAGGGGGATTTGTAGCCTCTCGCTGTAGATAGCTAATAAAGTCACTTAATTCACGGCCACCCTAAAAAGAAAAAAATTACTTAAATTTCAGCTTCTTACCTAATCCTAGATTTCCCACCCCGCCACCCGTAAGAAGACTTTGGAGTTTGTATAAACATTTAAGCAAATACATACATTGACTATAATAGCAGAATTTCAAACTAATGTAACTGAAGAACCAAATAAGAACAAATCTGTTTGTTTATATACTTGTGGAAAGATAAGCAGATGCACTTACTTCATATTTCTTTGGATTTTGCTTCTTGTTGGCTGGAGAGAAGTAGATGGTAGGAAAACTGGGAAAAGAAGAGTTTACGAAACCCATAAATTAGCGCTCACACATTTCTTAGTCATGTGGACCAACACTGCAAATGAAATCGGTGGTTATGTATGAAGAGCCCCCAAACCAGGTTTAATAAAGGATTTCCTGTGGCAGACAAGCTGATTTTCTCCTTTTGGTTATCTAGACAAAACAGTTATTTTAAATCTACTTACCCTCTGACTTCATACGGAGAAGGCACATCATTGGCTGTGGCATCCATCTTTGCGATGACAATATTTGGGTCTTTGCTGAGCTGTTAGTGTAAAGGTTAGATCTTTAAATTTCAAGTTTTCAAGTAATTGAGGCACACTTATTCAACTCAAGACTTACAACTTCACTTTTCAACTGCATTTACTATTGACCAACTGGGAAGAACAGAATAAGCTTACAGACAGCATCTAACCTTCATCTCTCCTGCCTCCTACTTGTTAACAGTCTATACCCCTCTGCTTGTGCTCACTCCCTTTCTTCCACTAGGTCATGTAGTAACACAGCCCAGAGGCCCTCACTAGGATGCTGGGGACATAATGTTAAAAGAATCTTCCAGGGCCAGCGTGGTAGCCTGGGGGCCGAAATCCTTGCCTTGCATGCACCAGCATCCCGTATGGGTGGCAGTTTGTGTCCTGGTGGCCCCGCTTCCCATCCAGCTCCCTGCTTGTGCCCTGGGAAAGATGATGGCCCAATGCATTGGGACCCTGCACCTGTGTGGGAGACCCAGAAGAGGTTCCGGGTTCCGGGTTCCTGGCTTCGGATGGGTGCAGCTCTGGCCATTGTGGCCACTTGGGGAGTAAATTATCAGACAGAAGATCTTCCTCTCTGTCTCTCCTCCTCTCTGTATATCTGACTTTCTAATAAAAACAAACATATCAAAAAAAAAAAAAAAAAAAAAAAAGAAAAAGAATCTTCCAGTCACTAGAATCATGAGCCAAACTTTAATGCATATATAAGCATACATATATTGTGTGTTTATATATGTATACTGCATACATACATACATATCTACAGCCAACTGCAACTGCTTCAGAGGCCTGCATCCCATGTGGGAATGCCTAGCTGAGTCCTAAGCATTCTGAACTTCCCAAGCAACTACCTGTTCGTGACTACGTGGCTTGCTGTCACCCATGTGGGAGACCTAGGTGAAGCTTCAGTGCTTGGCTTCAGCCCAGCCCAGCTTCAGCTATGCAGACATTTGGGGAAACTGGACCAATGGATTGAAGGTATCTGCCACTACTCCCCTTTCTGTTACTCTGCCTTTCAAATATATATTAAAAAAGGGTGGGGGGCACAGCATGGTAGCCTAGTGGCTGAGGTTCTCGCCTTGAACGTGCCAGGGTTCCATGTTGGTGCTGGTTCTGATCCCAGCGGCTCTGCTTCCCATCCAGCTCCCTGCTTGTGGCCTGGGAAAACAGTTGAGGATGGCCTAAAGCCTTGGGATCGTGCGCCCGTGTGGGAGACCTGGAAAAGCTCTGAGCTCTGACTTCAGATTGGTGCAACTCTGGCTGTTGTAGTCACTTAGGAAGTGAATCATCAGACGGAGGATCTTTCTCTCTGTCTCTCCTCTCTAGAAGTACAACTTTGCAATAGAAATAATAAATCTTGAAAAAAAAAAAAAAAAAGAAAAAGGAACTTATGGGTTCATAAGCCACCAGTAAAAATCAACATGGCCTGGCACAATGGCTCAATTGACTAATCCTCCCATTGCAAGTGCCGGGATCCCATGTAGGTGCTGGTTTATGTTCTTGGATGGAAGCAGAGGATGACCCAAAGCATTGGGACCTTGCAACAACGTGGGAAACAAAAAAGAAGCTCCTGACTCCTGATCGGCTCAGTTCTGGCTGGTGCAGCTGCATGGGAGTCAACCAGCAATGGAAGATCATTTTGTCTCCCCTTCTCTCTATAAACCTACATTTCCAATAAAAATAAATAAATAAATCTTAATAAGAAACTAAATAAGTAGGTTAAATTTTTTAAAAAATGAAAATCTGTGATACTGACAAGTTAGAGACACTAGGTGGCGATCAAGAGAAAAGTACACCAAATAATCTATCAGCATTTAGGAACTGGACCAACTGAAATAACCAAGCAACTAATGCTAGATACGTATGCAAACTTCCCCCTCAATTAGTGTTCAGGGATCTGGCGCAATAGCCTAGAGGCTAAATTCTTGTTTTGCACATGCTGAGATCGCATATGGGCACCAGTTTGTGTCCCGCAGCCCCACTTCTCATCCAGCTGAGGATGGCCCAAAGCCTTGGGATCCTGCACCCACCTGGGAGACCCAGAGGAAGCCCGTCTCCTGATCAGCTTAGCTCTGGCTATTAAAGCCATTTGGGGAGTGAACCTTGGATGGAAGATTTTTCTCTCTGTAAATTTCACTTTCCAATTTAAAAAAAAAAAAAAAGTTCAGGCTTACCTTCTCTCCCAGTTCTTTATACTTGGGCTCCAGATTCTTACAGTGACCACACCAAGGAGCATAGAACTCAATCAGGACATCTTTATTTTCATTATTCACTATTTCATCAAAATTCTCTGCTACAACTACCTGCAAAACATAGAAGATTCTTTAAAGTGAAATAAAGAGTAAGTTCACAAGCTATACTTGTTCATCCAATCACTCTTACATCCGAAGTGTTGTCACTAAAAAGCCAGAGAAAACCAAATCATATTTACAGACTACATTCAAGAAACCACTCATAGAAACAAAGCTGTTCCCATCTGTGTCACCTATCAATTATGTTTATGTTTAGGAAGTCAACAGAAAATGCTTAGGCTACCTAATTGTCCCTTACCATATCTCCCAGAAACACAGCTATTCTTAGGGATTAGCTTGCTCTATCGCAGCTGAAATATAAATTCCATCAGAAAATTCTAAGAAGGTTTTGTACTCCTGCCTCTGCATTGTGTGTAGCTTATTTTATGGCCCAGGGAGGTGAGTCTAAGAAAGGCAAGGGAAGAAGGCTGCTCCCGGCCCTGGGGAGCTATGAGTGCCTCACCTTCACAGGCCCGTCGTTGCTCTCAGGGATGGGCTCAGACTTCAGGTACCTCTTCAGACTGCCATCAAAGTAATCTTGCAGGAACCTCTCCAGAGCCTTGCCATCACGCCTGCAAATAGAGCGATAAAGTATGTTCGCTGAGGATTAAAAGCAGCTTCTACACATCTTAGCTTGCATTCAAGGCCAGAAAGGGAAGGAAGGCTCTTATATGTGAACATGCAAAGCTACTAACCAAACAAGAAATAAACCCCTCTTGTATTTCTAGTGCACTCTTTCGTGTATTACAAAATTCAAAGAGATGATGGTGTTTTGTAAATTCATTTTTACAAAAGAACCAGGTCCCATTCTGTTGTTTTGGACAACAGGGCATACTGACGGTATCTTGTTGGCTCTCAAGGAAGATTTTTCTCTTTTCCCAGGTGAATATAAATTATGCCTGGGTATCTTAGAAGAGCTTCCTCCAGGTCTCCTAGATAGGTAGCAGGGACCAAAGTACTTTGGCCATCTTCTGCTCCTTTGCTCAGGCCATCAGCAGGGAGCTGAATCTAAAGTGCAGCAGCCAGAATATGAACTAGCACCCATACAGGAGGTGAGTACTGCAACTAGCGGTTTTACCTACTACACCATAATGCCAGCCCCTGGGTCTCTTTCATTTTAATTTTACTGGAATGGCAAAGAGAGAGATACCTTCTATCCACTGAATCACTGAAGTGCTGGTAGCGGGCAGGGCCTAAACCAGGAGCCTAGAACTCCACCCACATCTACATGAGTGTCAGGGCTCCAGGTACCTGAGTGATCATCTACTGTGCCACAGCATGTGTATCAGTAGAAGGGTGGACTAGAACCAGAGCAGCCAGGACTGGACCGAGGCATTCTGATATAGTGATGGGGTCTGTGCAGTAGGTGTGAATAACACGAAGGTGTGAAGAGAACAGCTCCCTGACTGGCAGGGCCCGGGGAGCTACCAGCTGCTTAGCAGGGCTAAGTGGATTCATCTCTGACCACTTTGACGCAGTTTTCACCCCCCTTCGCATGGGCACTCAACCACCCCACTAAGAATTTTGTAATCTATTGAGGCATTGTCTGCCCCTGTGAGATGGCTTTTACAACCAACGTGAGCTTAAGAGTTAATGTTACTGAGGATGTCCTAGTGAGTGGGCCTTTAACTACACACAGGAGTATAATTAAGCCTGTGCTGTTTACCCATTGCCATAAAATCTGGCCCAGATATTTATCATGCTTTCTGGGGAATGGCTTGATAAGAGGAACCCTAAAAGTTATCCTGTTACTGTGACCCTAAAGGTCATTCTGCTATGATAAAGAATATAGTTACTGTGACCCTAAAGGCTATCCTGCTATGACGAAGAATATAGCTACTGTAACCCTGAAGGCTATCCTGCTAAGGCAAAAAATATAGTTACTGTGGTCTTAAAAGGTTAGCCTGTCCTTGCAATTCTTTAGAATATAGAAAATGTAGTTGCTTTAGTTGTTTTCATAAATTTTTAGCTAGAGGAAGTACAGGGTGATTTCACTAATATCATAAAGATATATTTTTGATTATTGTTTGATCACTTATGAAGTTGTAGAGCCTGCACTTGTAGAGGAATGTAATGTTTATAACTTTTTGTCTTAGATCTTCATGTTTTTTCTCTCTTGATGTATTTCTCCCATTTAGTGATAGATAAGTTGTAGAGTAAGAATTTTATTAGGAGTGTATTACTGCATAAGATGTGTTGTCTACTGAGAAACTCTTGGTTGCAACGTTGGAATGGATAATGCCTTGTCTAATACTGAAACAATTTGTAGAATTGTTTTTGGAAACACTCACTCATCCATTGTAGAGTTGAAACTTAAATAGAGTAACTTAGCTCATTGCTAACTGCAATTCTTTCCGCCGTTATTACCCTTGCTTTAACAAACTGTGTGAGCTTACAGATCTAATGGCCAACTAATGTCAATAACCCCGATCCCCATAGACCAAGGCCCCAGACTCATACAAGATAGGGGTCTGGTTGACACAGGCGGCGCCTAGGTTATAGTCCAGACCTGAGGAGAACAGATAAAGACTGACAAGCCAAGATAAGCAAGGAATATGGAATCCTTCCTCAATCATTTCTCAAGAAGTTGTAAATTGTGCCCCCCTGAAGCTATGTCAATATGCCCCTAAGAAAAAACTTTGTACTGCTTCTGTATAAATAAAGCGGACAGCTTTCTCGCTTTGTCCACTACGATCAAGGAATCCTGGTGGTCCATCTCCTTTCTTTCTCTCTTCATGTCTCATCCACGCACCCTTCCCGAGTTCCAAAACCCAGGCTGGAGCTGGACTCCGGCAATATGGGATGCAAGTAACCTAAGTGCCGACTTATACTGCTGTACCAAATTCCTAACTCTGAAACTGGGGTCTCAAGATCTTTCCAATTTCCCTGAGTATACTTGAGGACCACATGACATCCCAAGAACAGATATATGCCACACCAACAAGCAACTCACGAGAACTCCTCCTGCATGACAAATTTTTCTCCTTTAGCCGTTCTGATAGCAACAACAGGAATCTCTCCAGTACTGCTTTCCAAACCAAATTCAGACAGTTCATGGTTAAAGGTTTTACGGCTAGCTACAGCAAAGTTGAGTTTGTGTCCAGCATCCAGGAACTTCTTTGCCACCATCATTACTCTGTGGGAAACAAGAGATATTTGAGCCAAGATTATAGTAGTATATACTAAAGCATTTTTAAAACAAAGAGGTTAGAAAGCCAAGACTAAGTTCAATAGTCCATCAGCCCTCCAGAATATTCTGATTTTATGTTGTGGGCACTGACAAACGAATATGGATATTCCAATGGCTTTCTAAATCACACTGCCAAACTTGAGGCATCTAATCAAATGGTTTACTCCAATGGAATCCTGTTATATAACCACAAAAGCTACTGCAGGCGTAATGGCAGATATGAAAAGAAAATTTTAAGAGCCAATGCACTGACAGCTTAAATGAGCACATGGGCACAATGAAGTGCATTTTTCTATCAAATATGTTTTACTGGAAGGTCTGATGTCATGGTGTCATAATGCAAAGAAACACCCTTGCAAGCCATGCCCAACAGATTCTCAAGACAGTTTATGTTATTTGTTCACATGGTTGTAAAGGTAGCTTCTTGAAGCCACATATTCCCAATCTCCACCTCCCCATCCTTATGAGTTTATCTGGGCCATCACCACTACCTTCTCAGGCACATTAGCAGGAAGCCTGATTGAAGGTAGAGGAGCCAGGACTCAAACCAGGAACTCTAGTAAGTAAAGGACATTGGAATTCCAAATGGGAGCTTTAACCTGCTATACTACAATGCCCACCCCAAATTCCCAATGCTTACCTGTTCTTACATCACATATGTTAACAGGATAATTAAGAAGGACTATATATACTGTGGGCAAGCTTGTCTAAAAAAGATAATAAGATTTTTAATACCTGTTTCTCCAGTAGTTAGATCCTTTAGTATTCTTTTCATAGTCCACATCATAGTAAGCAGTAAGTAAATCCTTGCCTTGGATCAAATCTTTATTGTCTTCTGTCATGTGAGGACAGATACCAAAACTGAAACGAAATAATCCGTTAACTTGGGCATGTTTATTTGGACATTACAATAATATGACAAAGTAACTGGATATCACATGTAACACAAAGAAATTTAACATTTATGACCTGCTTATTATTGCTTTAATGTAAATTTAAAACTACTATTTTAGCAAACCCTCGAATAGCCTAAGTGAAAACATAGCTCTGCTTAATAACCGAGGTAAAACCAAAAAGGAAATCAAGAGGTATCAAGAGGTACATACATGTTTTCTTGGATAAACTTTTTAATCTTGCCAGTGGTCATCTTCTGTTCTGTGTATGCCACAGTCTTGTCCTCAAACTTGTTATTCAGATGTGAGGGACGAAACAAGGTGATGCCCCTTAAAAAAAAATTCACAGCTCATGGCTTCACATTTTTGCTACTACTTTACTATTATCCTCTAAGCACATCAGGACCCTTTCCTGGGGCTACAGACCTAGAAGTAACATGAACTTCTCATCTACCTTGGATTGGAAAGTCCTTCTGGGATCAGTTTTCTCATCATTTCAAAAAAGGTTCAGAAGAGATAATTCCAAAATCTCAAAAAACAGTAGCAAACAGAACCCAATTTAACCCCATCATGTATTAAAAATAAATTTACCTCACACAGTAAGACAAATATTTCATTAGAGGAAACACCTTCAAGAATCCTTCAAGTCATAAAATGTCATGGACAGAAATATAATTATGAATGTTTAGCTCAAGTTCTTTAGAAATTTTGTTCAGCATTTCTCTAATCCAAGCAACCAAGCTTATATAAATTTATCTTGTTTGTACTACTGGAGCAAGGAATCAAACCTTGGTAGCCCAATATGTTTTAACTGCTAGGTGAAAAGTCTTCCCCTAAATTTTTTAAAAAATTATTATTTTTAAATATTCTTATTTGAAAGGCAGATTTACAGAGAAAAGTAGAGACAAAGAAAATTTCTAGGGGCCCAGCCCAACAGTGTAGTGGTTAAAGTCCTCACCGGCAGCCCACTTCCCATCCAGCTCCCTGCTTGGGCCTGGGAAAGCAGGTGAGCACAGCCCAAAGCCTTGGGACCCTGCACCTGCGTGGGAGGCCGGAGGAGCTCCTGGCTCTTGGCTTTGGATCAGCACAGTTCCAGCTGTTGCGCTCACTTGGTGAGTGAATCATCAGACGGAAGATCTTCCTTTCTGTGTCTCCTCTCTGCATACTGACTTTCCAATAAAAATAAATAAATCTTAAAAGAAAAGAAAATTTCGGATTCAATCTCCAAATGGGCTCAATAGCTGGAGCTGGGCCGGTCCAAGGTCAGGAGCCTGAAGCTTCTTCCAGGTCTTCCACATGGGTGCCAGGGCCCAAAGACGTGGAACTTTTTCCACAGCTTTTCTAAGCCCTCCACTCCTTGGAAGAACTGGAGGAAGCTCTTAACGATTATGGCCAGTAGGGAAGTGCACAAGTGGAAAGAAGCTCTCTAGTGTTTCCTTTTCTATACTTTGCCGTTCAAAGAAAAAATAAATCTTTAAATCTCAACTGAACTTGAACTGTGGTTATACAACAAGGTAGGAATCCACCTGGGGGGAGGGTTTAGGGAGGGGTGGGGGGAATCCCAGTACCTATAAAACTGTGTCACATAATGCAATGTAATAAATAAATAAATAAATAAATAAATCTTTAAATAAAAAATATAAAATCCTTTAAAAAAAAAAAGTAGTTTAAGACACCATGTGGTTCACCTTTCCATTCATGCTCAGATGAGTCCTGTTGCTTACATGTTTTATCCTCTCTCACTCCTCTCCACTGTCACTAAATGCTGTCACAGAGGCCCAGGGGTCCCTCTGGTCTGTAATCTCTTAAATGCCTCGCCCCACACTCCCTCTTCAAACCACTATCATCAGGATGCCACTGACTTTTCTTCTGAAAACACAAATCAGACACATTCTTCCCTAATTCAATTTTTCGATGGCTTCAATGTCTGCAAGAAAAAAGCTAAACTCTGACATGACACACAAAAGGCTTTGGTTAATTAGTTAATTTTTTTTTAGATTTATTTTTAAAATTTTATTAGAAAGTCAGATATACAGAGAGGAAGATCTTCCATCCGTTGATTCATTCTCCAAGCGGCCACAATGGCTGCAAGCTGTGCCAACCCGAAGCCAGGAGCCTGGAGCCTTTTCTGGGTCTCCCATGCGGGTGCAGGGTCCCAAGGCCTTTGGCCGTCCTCGACTGCTCTCCCAAGCCACAACAGGGAGCTGGATGTGAAGCAGCACTGCTGGGATTAGAACTGGCACCCATACGGGACCCTGGCGCATGCAAGGTAAGGACTTTTAGTTGCTAGGTTACTGCGCTGGGCCAGGTTTTGGTTAGTTTCTGATAACCTTTCACTATCACCTCAATCATAAACAAAACCTTAGTAGCGCTATGGATCCAAAAATGCCAAGACTGCTTTATGTCTCTGGGCTTTCACTTCAGCTACTCTATCTGGAATAATTTTCATCCCAACTACTACAACTGCCTGGGAAAACTGGTCTTTGAAGTTATCGGTTCCAGGAAGCTTTTTCTGATACTATTCTATCCCTTAGGAAAAAAATTCACTCGCTTCCCTTTGTACTCCTGAAGCTTCCTAAAAGTTCACAGAAAATGTGTATTATAATAAACTTATATATGGATTTCAAAAAGATTGCACCAAAAATAATCTATTTGATTCTATTTATCCCCATTAAATCTAACCCTCAAATCCTTGGGGTTTTGTTTAAAAAAGGAGAACAGAGTTCTCATCCACTAGCTCAACTCTCTAAATAGCCAAAATGGTGGCAGGAGGTAGGGGTGTCTTGGGACCACCAGCAAAAAGAGGTCTCCCATCACCACTGCCTCCCAGGATCTACATTAGCAGGAAGCTGGAGCCAGGAGCCAAACACAGGCATCAAACCCCATGATATGAGACATGGCGTTAGCAGGAAATCAATTGCTGCTTCCTAGGGTACAGTTTAGAAAGAACCTGAAAGGGAAGCAGAGCTGGACTGTAAATACTGACCATCTGATATGGCACATGCGTATTCCAACTAGTCCTTAGCTGCCAGGACAATGCCTTCCTCTGCCAATGAATGCTCTGAAGTATCCTTGTACATTTCCATCCTAAGATATACATTTTTACAAGTAATCACGCACTCACATCCTCCCTAGTTAAATGCCTTTTGAAGACATCAACCATTTCCAAAGGTTCAAAAAATTTTGTAAATAGGCCTGGCACTGTAGCCAATGGTTAAAGTCCTTGCTTTGCACATGCCAGGATCCCACATGGGCACTAGTTTGTGTCCTGGCAGCCCACTTCCCATCCAGCTCCCTGCTTGTGGCCTGGGAAAGCAGTCAAGGACGACCCAAAGCCTTGGGACCCTGCATCTGAATGGGAGACCTGGAGGAGGCTCCTGGCTTCAGATTGGCACAGCTCTGGTCGTTGCGGCCACTTGGGGAGTGAATCATTGGATGAAAGATCTTCCTTTCTGTCTCCTCCTCTCTGTATATCTGACTTTCCAATTAAAAACCAAAAACCAAAACACTTAAAAAAGATTTACAAGGGCATTCCACAATCACTTACTCTCCATCCTCATCATACTCCTTCACCAGAGACTCCACATTGGTGTGCGCAAATCGGTACTTATCCCTCAAGTTGCTAGCCGCTTTAAGGAACTCGGAGTGAGCATCACTGAACAAATCCTTGAAGAAACCTACACAGAAAATACCAAACACAGGAAGAAGCATGAGTACTGGTACTCAGCACTTCTAAAATCTTCTTTTCCCCCTTGTCCCCGCGCCTCAAAGCCTTCATTCTATTATGGAAAAGCAAAGTAAGGTAAAGGAGATGATTGGGTCAGCTTCCTTCCTCACCACCCCAGGTATCTGAGAAGTGTTTAGAAAAATTTATTCTCTTCCTTTTAAAAGAAACTTTTTTTGTTTATATTATTTATTTAGTTTTGATTTTTATTTTTAAAAGAAACATTTCTGAGAGCCACAGGAGAACATCTGTTAGGGTTTAAACTTAAGTCTTCTACTTTTCACAACTGAATAAACCTGGGCGAACTGATTTCTTTGAGTCTTAGGAACTACTACTGCTGACATCAAAAGGATTAAATTAAGACAGCCTATCAAAACAAACCACTGACTTCACTTCTTTTTTTTTTTTATCTTACCTCTCATCAGAACACTGGGTTTAGAAGAGTGACACACAGGGTGGGAGACTGGGTGGGGCTTCTCCCTTTACCTCCCCCTTTACCCCAGATATAGGAAAAAAAAATGTGGAAATGATAGTTTTATTCACTTTCCTGTAGCCCTTGAAACTTTGTGCCCTAATTAACTACATAAAGATTGTCCAAAAAAAATAAAGGTGACACACAAAAAAAGTGATCAAACACCAATTGCCTATTACAGAGTTAACTACTAAAACATACAGCAAAAGACAGCAAAAGTTAGTCAGATCTAAGTGATGAATCATCTGCTGCTGACAGAATGTTTTTAACACTGATCAGGGGGAGCGCACATCTTTAGTATGTTTAAAATTTTCTTTCCCTGTCCAATGTATCACATTTAAAACTCTTAATGATAAAAGGGCAACACTGCAGAAAGCAGACTGCGGGGAGAATCAAGGACACACAACTCACAATTCCAAAGTGGAGCAGCACATACTGGGATTTATTATTCACTTGTATACTCTCCACTTAATCTTATTTTCATTTTTATCTTATTTTTTTGAGTTAAATCTAAGAATTTAAGAACTGACAGGAAAAGCTGAAAAATACTCTGCTCTTTCAATAGAAATTGATCTGTAAGGGCACAAACCATTCCAAACCTCAATTGCCCCACATTACGGCAATGCTCCCCTAGCAAGATTGCCCATGCTATTGTAACCTTGTGGTTTTCCCACACATCAAGGACTTCTGAGAGCAAGCTGATGATCTGGTGCACAACAGAATTCGTGTTACTTACCCACCACAGCAGCATCTTTATCACTAATGAACTTCTTAAATTCTTCCTCAGTCCTGAGAGGCACGGAAGCTGGTCCTGCCTGTTTCTTCAAGTGGCTGACAATTCCATCTTAGAAGACAAGATTCAAAATTCAAAATGTGCAAAAGGATCTACAGTGCAGTTTTCTTCCCACACTTGCTGCTGGGCATGCAGTTTCTCCCTACAAGACGTGATTTTAATTTCCAATACAAAAAAAAAAAAAAAAATTCCAATACAGCTGTCCAAATATTTTATGCATAAATACTTATGTTTTTCATCTTTTATGCTAAAAAATGGCACATATACATGTTCTCTATGTTGTTCTTCGTCATTTAACAATTTAGAGATAATTTATATCAGTATGCATAATGAGCTACCTCAATCTTTTATTACTATAGCTATTTAGCAAATCATCACTGTATGGATTAAATACTTTGCATTTAACTAGATAAGACTAATGGACACATTACCAATCTCTTGCTGTCACACCTGATTAGGTGATAGATGGATAAATAATACTATATTAATTTCATATGTCAAATTTCTAGAAGTGAATTCACTGGGTGAAGGGTACATGCAATGATAACTGTTAACTGCCCTTCAAAGACATTTACTTAGCATCTGTCTATAGCTCATCTCTTCACTACCAAGCAGATTTCACAGGGGGGAGTTTTTCTTTGCTCCAGTGCCTACTATGAAAAAGGTCAATAAACATCCATTTTGGAAAAAATGAAAAACTCCTATTCTCAAGTAGCAACAAAAAGTCTCCTGTAGCCTTCTACTTTTTTTTTTTGAAGATTTATTTATTTTTATTAGGAAGTCAGATTTACAGAGAGGAGGAAAGATAGAGAGGAAGATCTTTCATCTGCTGGTTCACTCCCCAAGTGACCAGAATGACTGGAACTAAGCCAATCTGATGCCAGGAGCACCCTCTGTTTCTCCCACACAGGTGCAGGGTCCCAAGGCTTTGGGCCATCCTCAGCTGCTTTCCCATACAGGATCCTGGCACATGGAAGGCAAAGACTCTAGCCACTAGGCTACCACACCAGGCCCAGCTTTCTATTTTCAAAAATACAAAACGCAATTACTTGTAAGCTTCTGTAGCAATTTAATTAAACAATAAACAAACAAAAACCTATCATGTACAGGAAGGACTCAACCAAAAATCACACTATGCTACTGAGGTGTGATGGGCTAATGAAGTAAAAAGAACTTAAAAGCCAATCACAGGGGGCCCAGCACAGTAGCCTAGTGGTTAAAGCTGACCTTGGGCACCCGTTCTAATCATGGTGGCACCGCTTCCCATCCAGCTTGTGGTCTGGGGAAGCAGTTGAGGATGATCCAAAGCCTTGGGACCCTACACCTGCATGGGAGACCTGCAAGACGCAGAAGAGGCTCTTGGCTTTGGATCAGTGCAGCTCCAGTTGCTGAGGCCACTTGGGGAATGAAGCAATGGATGGAAGATCTTCCTCTTTCTATATCTTTCCAATAAAAATAATATAAATCTTAAAAAAACAAACACAAAATCACAGTGGGACCAGCACAGCATACTAGTTGACAAATGTGGGACACTTATATTCTTTAACCGAGTGCCTTTCAGTTCTAGCTCTGCTGTCAATTCCAGCTTCCTGATAATGTGCACCCAGGGAGGTAGGAGGTAATGGCGTAAGTACTTGGTTTGGCCCTATACTTGGTTACACCTAGATGGGGTTCGGGCTTCTGGGATCTAGTTTTATTTAGCCTGGCCCAGCCCCAGCTGTTGCGGACATCTGGGGAAGTGAAGCAGCAGACAGGAGGCAGCTAGTTCAGCGTGCCTAAGAAATAAAATGAGAAGCCGGCACAATGACTCAGCTTGCTAGTCCTCCTCCTTTAAGCACCAGAATCCTATATAGACTCTGGTTCGTGTCCTGGCTGGTTCACTTCTCGTCCACCTCTCTGCCTATAGCCTGGGAAAACAGTAGAGGAAGGGCCAAAGCCTTGGGACCTTATTTATACCCATGTGGAACACCTGGCAGAAGATCCTGACTTTGGATCAGCTCAGCTCTGGTCATTGTGGACACTTGGTGAGTGAATCAGTGGATGGAATATCTTTCTGTCTCTTCTCTTTGTAAATCTTTTTTTAAAAAAATACTTTATTTTTTTTTTATTGCGAAGTCAGATATACAGAGAGGAGGAGAGACAAGAGAAGAAGAGCTTCCGTCCGATGATTCACTCTCCAAGTGAGCGCAAAGGACAGAGCTGCGCCAATCTGAATCCAGGAGCCAAGAACCTTCCTCCAGGTCTCCCACGCGGGTGCAGGGTCCCAAGGCTTTGGGATGTCCTCGACTGCTTTCCCAGGCCACAAGCAGGGAGCTGGATGGGAAGAGGGGCCACCAGGATTAGAACTGGAGCCCATGTGGGATCCTGGCACGTTCAAGGCGAGGACTTTAGCCACTAAGCTACTGCACCGGGCCCTAAATCTGACTTTTACACTTGATCTTAGCCAAAAGGCCGAGAAGCGATATAAATCTGACTTTTAATATATATAAATATACATAAAAAGAAATTCCCTGAAAGATGTAATGGGAATGGGTAACCTGAGCAGATAATCCATCCTGCTGAAGCCTTTATGAGAAAGTAACCAAAGATCTGAATTGCCAGGTAAATGTTGAGAAATTCTCAAAATTAATACATCTATGTTACAGCCCAAATGAGAATATTTGTGTATTAACAGTGTTTGAATACATGTACAATAACTCTACCTATCCCTTTCAAATAATTAAAAAAAAAATACTTATAACTTCTCCTCCACCTAGCCCCTGGTAATCAATCGTGTGGTTTCTGTCTTTAAATCTGCCTACACAGGTGGCATATCAGGTAAGGCTTCTACCCAATGACCATGGGGCTGTTCAACTTCTGGGCCAGCTCACTGCTAATGACCAGGGAAAAGCAGTGGAGCAGCGTCCAAGTGGTTGGCCCCCTGTCATCAGGTAGGAGACCTGGATGAAACTCCTGGCCTCTGGCTTTGGCCTGACCCAGACCTGATCAAAAAAACTTCTAGGGAAACTGTGGATGGAAGATCTGCAACTGCCTTTCAAGTAGGCAAATCTCTGAAGACACACACACAAAAGTACCTATGCTAGGTACCTCACCTAAGTGGAAGTACACAGATTTTGCCTATGTTTAGTTTTATTTATTTTTTAAAAAAGATTTATTTTATTTTTATTACAAAGTCAGATATACAGAGAGGAGAGACAGAGAGTGATTGTGGAATGCCCTTGTAAATCTTTTTTAAGTGTTTTGGTTTTTGGTTTTTAATTGGAAAGTCAGATATACAGAGAGGAGAGACAGAGAGGAAGATCTTTCATCCAATGATTCACTCCCCAAATGAATGCAACAGCCAGTGCTGTGCCGATCTGAAGCCAGGAGACAGGAACCTCCTCCAGGTCTCCCACACAGGTACAGGGTCCCAAAGCTTTGGGCCATCCTCAATTGTTTTCCCAGGCCACAAGCAGGGAGCTGGATGGGAAGTGGAGCCACTGGGATTAGAACTGGTGTCCATATGGATCCTGGTGCGTTTAAGGCGAGGACTTTAGCTGCTAGGCCATGGCGCCGGGTCCTGCATATATCTAGTTTTAATCATCTAGCATATGAACTTCAAGGTTCTTCCATGTTGTAGCACGTACCAGAATGTCCTCCCTTTTAAAAGCTAGAAAATATTCCGTAGTTTGCAAACCATTTTTATTTATGCAACCACTGACAGACATTTTGATTACTTCTACTTTTTTGCCCATTATGAATAATGCTGCTTGGCCTGGTGTGATAGCCTAGTGGCTAAATTCTGGCCTTGCATGCGCTAGGATCCCTTTTGGGTGCTCGTTTATGTCCTTGCTGCTCCACTTCCCATCCTGCTCTGTTTCTCCTTTTCTCTGTAAATCCGACTTTCCAATAAAAATAACTAAATCTTAAAATGTACAGCTACATGTTGGAGACCCTGTTTCAATTCTTTTAAGTTACATTCTTAGGAGGAATCACTGATCCATACAGTAATCCCATCCTGATTTAAAAATAAATGAAATCAAACAAAAAACAAAGACAAAACACAAGGATATGGGATGGGAAGCAGAATAACTGTAATTCAAGTCAGCACTTCAGATATAGGATGTGCGCACCCCAAATGTCAACTATACCACACCCGTGCCTATATATATAAATAAATATAAATATATATATATATAAATAAAAATTGTCATTCTAACATGTGTGATTATTCACAAATATTTTTATAACTTTTTTGTGGTCTGTCTTCCCTTTTCTCCCAAAATGTAAGTTCTACAAAAGCAGGGATTTCTGCTTTTTATTTAACAGTACGCATAGAATAGTTGGCAGAGTGAGAATTCAGTATTTATCAAATGAGAAAACACTTATAGTTGATCTTGTAACTCAAATTCAAGTACTTTTCTCTATTACAACCTATCCATTTAGGGAAGTATTTTGTGTATTGTGTAGAAAAATATATTTCATGTTTCCACAACAAAGGAAAAGATACTTTAAAAATTGAGTGGCAAACAACAACAAAACCTAAACAAATTCAGTTGCCAGACCTTAACCTGGAATCCTTACCAGCGGTCCTAGGCCCATCATAAGCACCTGCCTCTTCACCATCTCTAAATATCTTCAGTGTTGGATATCCACTGACTCCATACTTGTTACAGGTGTTTGTGTTGGCAGTGCAGTCAACCTAATAATTAAAGCACAGATGACTTTGTTATCCAAATACCTACTGCAGGTCCTTTCTATATTAGAAGTGATCAGATAATAGATCTTAGAAAATAAACCATTTACAGGCACAAACACTTGCACATACTCCCAGAGCTAATGTGAGTTGGCTGACCTATAGTTTAGCAAACCTAGTGAAAATTATCAGAAAGGAAAATAATTTCTAAGACAGGTAAAATGGAGACATAGAGAATTAATGTATTTGGGGTTAGTGTTATGGTCTAGCAAGTAAAGCTGCTGTCTGGGTTGCTGGCATCATATAGAGGTGTCACTTTAAGTGCTGGCTGCTCTACTCCTAGTCCAGCACTATGTTAATGTACCTAGCAAAGCAGGAGAAGATGGGCCAAATGCTTGGGCCCCTGTACCCATGTGGTACACCCGCAAGAAACTCCTGGCTTCTGACTGGCCTGACCTAGCCACTGCAGCCACCTGGTGAGTGAACCAGCAGCTGAAAGTCTTTTTGTCCCTCTAACTTTACCTTCAAGATAAATCTTTTTCTCTTTTAAGATTTATTTATTTTTCTTGGAAAGCCAAATTTATAGAGAAGAATATGCAGACAAAAAGATCTTCTGTCTGCTGGTTCACTTCCCAACTGGCTGCAATGGCCAGTGCTGACCTATCCGAAGCCAGGAGCCAGGAGCCTCTTCCAGGTCTCCCACACAGCTGCAGGGTCCCAAGGCTCTGGGCCATCCTCCACTGCTTTCCCAGGCCACAAGCAGAGAGCTGGATGGGAAGTGGATCATCCAGGATAGGAACTGGCACCCACATGGGATACTGGCATATGCTAGGCTATCACACCAGGCCATCAATAAATAAATCTTAAAAAAAAAAAAAAAAAAAAATCCCTGTGCCTATAGTCACATCAGGCAAGGATGAAACCATGACTGAAGTTTCCCCCTTTACCAAGATGTTTAACACCAGGATTAAAAGTAGTTTCCAGGGTTGGCACAGTGGCGCAGCAAGCTAATCCTCCACCCTATGGCACAGACATCCCATATGAGTGCCAGTTTGTGTCTTGGCTGCTCCACTTCCTGACCAGCACCCTCCTATGGCTTTGGACAGCAGCAGAGAATAGCCAAAATTCTTGGGATCCTGTACCTACGTAGAAGAAGCTCCTGGCTCCTTGCTTCAAACCATCTGTTCTGACTATTGTGGCCATTTGGACAGTGAACCAGGAAATAGGATAACTATGTCTGTAAAATCTGCCTTTCAAATAAATAAATCATAAAAAACAGGGGCCCAGCACTTCAGCCTAGTGGCTAAAGTCCTCACCTTCCCTGCATACTCCAGGATCCCACATGGATGCCAGTTCGAATCCCAGCAGCCCTGCTTCTCATCCAGCACCCTGGCCTGTGGCCTGGGAAAGCAGCTGAGGATGGCCCAAAACCTTGGGACCCTGCACCTGCTCGCAGGATACCAGGAAGAGGCTCCTAATCCTAATCAGCACAGCTTTGGCTTTTGTGGCCGCATGGGGAGTCAATCATCAGACGGAAGATCTTCCTCTCTGCCTCTCCTCTCTGTATATCTGACTTTTCAATAAAAATTAAAAAATAAATCTTTAAAAAGCACCAGTAGTTTCCACAGGGCTGGTGTTGTGCAGTGCGTTAAGCTGACACCCACAACAGCTGTATCCCATCTTAGTGAGTTGGTTGAAGTCCAGCTGCTCCACTTGCAATCCAGTTGACTGCTAACCCACATGGGAAAGCAGTGAAACAGATCCCAAATGCTTGGATCCCTGAACCTATGTGGAAAACCTGGAAAGAATTTCGAGCTGCTGGGCCCGGCGTAATAGTGTAGTGATTAAAGTCCTCGCCTTGAACACCCCAGGATCCCACATGGGCGCCAGTTCCAATCCCGGCAGCTCCACTTCCCATCCAGCTCCCTGCTTGTGGCCTGGGAAAGCAGTCGAGGACATCCCAAAGCCTTGGGACCCTGCACCTGCGTGGGAGACCTGGAAGAGCTCCTGGATTCAGATTGGCTCAGCTCCAGCCATTGTGGCTGCTTGGGGAGTGAATCATTGGATGGAAGATATTCCTTTCTGTATATCTGACTTTCCAATAAATAAATCTTAAATAATAATAATAATAATAATAATAATAATTATTATTATTATTCCGAGCTCCTGGCTTTAGCCTGACCCAGCTCTGGCCGCTGCAGTAATTTAAGGATAAACCAGCAGTGGAAGATCTATTTCTGTCTCTTCCTCTATAAGCAATTCTGCCTTTCAAATAAATAAAATAAATCTATTTTTTAAAAGTAGTTTCCCAAACAGCCTTACACTTGTTTGCATGAACTATCTCAGGCAGCAATGTGAGCTTTGGAAATACTACAGAATGATGATCAAATGCTGGGAGAGCAGCAAGTTTAACGTTGACCACATTGTTTCCTACTCATCAATATCCTCATGATTTCTACTTCCCATAATTGTGAGTATCGTAATCCAGTTTATTCTTCCAACCTTTAGTTTCATTTTTACTTTTCATACTTGCCCGTTGTTTCATTTGCCAACATAGTTTGTTTTTTTTGCCAATAATTTCCTTATTCTAATCACTTTAAGCCTTTTGAAAGTATAAGTTTAATATTTATACAGAAACTTGTATGCCCTTTTTAAGCATCTTTTTAGAAAATGAAAGCTAATTTAACATTTTTAAAAACATCTCATTTCCCTTAATGCAGAATCCACTGTACTCACCTTTGCTAGTGGGACTATTCCTTTTAATCTAGTAGCTGCAGCCTCGTACTCAGGGGCGAGCCTCTTGCAGTGTCCACACCTATAAATACATGAAAAAGACAAATTGTCCCACTGTAACTCTGTTCATCTTGTCTCTGAATCTCAAGCTGTAACGCTATAGCTGTGGTTCCATCACCTGAGCAAGGTCCATAGCTGCTAAGGTAAACCGAAGTTCTCAGAAAACAAACCTCCATTTCAAGCCCGACGCTCTGACTTCCAAGCAGGCTCAGAGCAGAGCAGCCTCTACTTTTTCAACTGGGAAGATAACACAGTCCTGAGGGCTGCAGTGGTCAAGTACACCCCATAGTGAACAGGAAGGGACTGCAGCTTTTTGACCACTCAAAGAGGCTAACACGAGGCTTACTGTGTTAATCATTTCTGGCAGCACTCCCCCAAAGGGAGGTCTGCTTTTTCTTAACATTTGATTCTTAGAAACACTGTGATGAGGGGGTCAACGAGTGACCCAGTGGGCTAAGCCACCAGCTGTAATGCTGGCAGCCCATATTAAAGCACTGCATCGAATTCTGGCCTTCCCACCTTCCTTCTTCCTAATGCCCTGGGGGAAGGCAACAGAAGATGATTCAACCACTTGGGTCCATTGAATCTGATGTGAGGTGTTTTTTTTAAAGATTTATTTTTATTTTTTTTTTATTGCAAAGTCAGATATATGCAGAGAGGAGGAGGGACACAAAGAACTATCTTCTGTCTGATGATTCACTCCCCAAGCAGCTGCCACGGCTGGAGCTGAGCCAATCTGAAGCCAGGAGCCTGGAATTTCTTCTGGGTCTCCCACACGGGTGCAGGGTCCCAAAGCTTTGGGCCATCCTTGACTGCATTCCCAAGCCACAAGCAGGGAGTTGGATGGAAAGCGGGGCCGCTGGAACTAGAACTGGCGTCCATATGGGATTCTGGCATGCTCAAGGCGAGGACCTTAACCACTATGCTATCGCGCCGGGCCCTGATGTGAGGTTTTGAGCCCTTGGCTTCACTGTGATCCAGTCCTGACTGTGTGCCCATATGGAGACTCAATCAGGGGATCAAAGATATTTCTGCTGCTCTTTTCAAACAGATTTTTAACTAAAATCTTTTAAAGGCTGCAAGTACAATATTAACTCTGTAAGAAACATCATCAGTTTTTTTGTTTTTCCATTTTTTAACAGACTCTGACCAGAAATCCAGTTTGAGGGTCCTGGTAAAATGAGCCCAGAGGCACTTGTTTGACATAAACAGGTACCTTAGCATTTCATGGATGACCTTTTTCCTTCTCACTGAGTCCACACAGCATTATCATGAAGTATTCAAGGTGGAAAGCCTGTTATACCCTGAGTTCACCTGGCCATGAGAACAGATAAACACACAGAGCACTTTTCCCAGAGGACCAACAGAAACACCTGCTCCTTTGCCCACAAAGTCTTAACAGTCCCACAGGCACTCTGTCTGTGCAAGTGGGGGTAGAATACATTCATCATATATAGCTAACACCAGCTGTGCATCATCTCTGTAAAAGTCAATGGGTTCCAGAGGGATCTCCTCACAGAGAGCATAAACCAAACAGAAACTTGAGCATCTATTTCATTACTAACAGCTTCAATTTATTTTATCAAGTGATGAATGACTAAATGATTTGGAAATATTTTACCCTAAAAATTAAGAGAAAGGTTTTGGGCTGGCATCATGCCAAGGGGTTAAGCTGCCACGTGCGACACTTGCATCCCACCCTGGAGCCCCAGTTTGAGTTCTGGCTACTCACTTCTGATCTAGTTCCTTACTGGTGTACCTAGCTGGAGTTCTGGGCTCCTGATTTCAGCCTGGCCAAACAGAGCTGTTGCAGCTGTTTGGGGAGTGAATCAGCAGATGGAAGATCTGCCTCTTCTCTGACACTGAACGTTTCAAATAAAAAAAAGCAAAACAAAAAAACAAATCAAGGTTATTGAAGATCTTATGTTCTCCAGAGTTTTCAGTAGTCCTATCCAAATTATTTTAAACTTTAGCCCGAGCTGTAGGCAACTCCCTAGGTTGCCTTGTACCTAGGGAAGTGTTGAACTGCTAGCAGAAAGACAGTCAAGGCTGGCATGCCTTCTGGGCCTGGTTAATGCCAAATTTGTGTTAATTATACCAGTGTGCCAGCACAATTGCTATTTTATTCTGTTTTTAATTTATTATTATTATTTAAGATATGTAAGGAAGGCAGGGACACACCAGAGGGTGGGGGCGAGTGCTGCAGACTCTCCAGGGAACAGGGTCTGGGGATGTATTGTAGTGGGAGCAGTTAAGTGTTATGTTTGACAGGGAAGGAATGATTTCTGGAGTCCTCCACGGACCGGGCCACTGCACTCACAGGTTGGCAAAGAAGTTAAGATGGGAGTGGTTTAGAGGGGGAAAACTGGAGGGCATATGTGGTTCAGGTCAAGGCACCCACCCACATGGGAGACCTGGGGTTGGGATAAAGAGCATCACCCACCATCCACGGGCACACACAAAGATCTATCTTTCCTTCTCTCTGTAAACCTGCCTTTCAAATTAAATAAATAAATGGTGAAAGAAACAGTAAGTCCTGCTGCAGTGGCTCAATTGACTAATCCTTCCTTTGCAAAAGCCGGGATTCCATATGGCCGCTGGTTGTCCAAGCTACTTCAATTCCCACCCAGCTCCCTGCTTGTGGCTTCAGAAAGCAGTGGCAGATGGTACATAATGCAAGACACTGGGACTCTGAACCTGCAGAGTATACCCAGGGGAAGCTCCTGGCTTCAGGTCAGCACAGCTTCAGCTGTTGTGGATATTTGGACAGTAAAAAACGGATGTAAGATCTTTCTCTATGTAATTCTGCCTTTCCAATAAAAATAAATAAGTATATCTTTAAAAAAAAAAAAAAAAAACCTATTGTACTAGCCAGGACTCAAACTTGTCACTGCAATACAGCAGGATACTCCAAGCAGTAACTTAACTCACTGCTCCCACTGTAACGTTAGGTTTTTTTCCCTCTGATTTATCTTATTTGAAAGTCAAAGTTAGAGACAGAGAAAATCTTTCATCCATTGGTTCATTTCTCAGATGGCTGCAATGGTCAGGGCAGAGGCTGGGCCAGACAGAAGCCAGGAGCTTCAGCCATGGGTAATAGGGACTCAATACTTGGATTATCTTCTGCTACTTTCCCCTGGCCATTAGCATAGAGTTGGGCCTCTATCAATCAACCAGTACCTGGATCATCTGGTATTACAGCCAGTAGCTTTACCAGCTACATCACAACACCAGCCCTGGTTAGGTATCTTAGTTATGGGGAATAATAGAGTAAAGGTAGAAAGCACGAGCTACTGGGACAGTAGGTAAAACCTGCACCGGGTTACCATATGGGAGCCAGTTCAAGTTCTGGCTGCTCTACTTAAAGAGTCTGTGCCTGGAAAAACAGCAGATGGTCCAAGTCATCGGGCCCCTGCGCCCAAGTGGGAGACCCAGAAGAAACTCCTGGCTTCAGCCCAGCTCTGGTCACTGTAGCCATTTGGAGAGTGAACCAGCAGATGAAAAATCTCAAGTGTTTCCCTCCATTTCTCTTTTACTCTTTCAAAAAATCTTAAAACAAACAAAAATCAACCTACTAGCTAGAACAATGTAATCAGAAAACCTGAACAAGTTTTGCTTTTTGGTGAGATACTAAGTGTGTTTTATGATCTTAAGACTATTGGTTACCAACAAAAGAACACAGAATAAAGTCAACAGGAAATACTGTATTTCACATGGTAGATAAAAAAGACTGGGCCAGAATGACAGCACCAGAGGGAAGACCAGAGAGAAGAGAGATTTATTATATATGTAGTAACTGGCAAAGCTGAGACAACAGACTTAGTAGTTTCACTTCAACTATTTATTCAAACACCTTAGCAGGGAAAAAAAATTTATAAACACGCATGGCTTGTGTACTAACTCAATCTTTCAGAACCTGGGAACAAACCAGATGTGCAAGTTGAAGGGCTGGGCTGCCAGCATCTCTAAGCTCATCAGGTGCACAGGAGGAGCTCCAGGGGAGCTGGAGAAGAATATGCTCCAAACCCACCAGCAAGGGAACTCAGGTGGCATTACAGTGACACAGATCCACTGCCGGTAATCACTACTTCCTCCACAACCCTTACGAAGTATTAACAACTCCATCAACCCTCAGAGATGACACCTAGCAGCTAATAATGAATTATAACATACACAGCCAGCTAATCATTACTTCATGCCTGCCACGTCCTAAGTGCTAGTTTAGTATTGGAAAGGAAAATCACTATGGTACTCTCTTGCAGTAGGAAGGAACCCCAGTTGGCAGGGGTGATAGTATTACTAGGTGCCAATCAGCAGCTATCCAGGAGAGGGAAAAAAATTAACTTGAAATATCAACTGGGGTGTTATTCCATGTAAAAACTTCAGCATTTAAGGAAACAAGTACTAAATATCCATTCTATCTTCTCCACACTCTTTTTCAAACAGGGGTGGGGAAATCTTTCTTCTACCTACAGTCATTTGGATACTGATTACACTGTTTACAAGTCATATAAAATTATCTACTTTAAGTGAGCAGTACAATGAATCAGTGGCTAAATCCTTGTCCTGCATGCGCTGGGGTCCCATGTGGGAGCTGGTTTGTGTCCCACATGCTCCACTTCCCATCCAGCTCCCTGCTTGCTGCTTCGGAAAGCATTCGAGGATGATCCAAAGCCTTGGGATCCTGCACCCACACAGGAGAAACGGAAGAAGCTCCTGGCTCTGGATCGGCTCAGCTCTGGCAATTCCAGCCACTTGGGGAGCAAACCAGTGGACAAAAGTTTTCTCTATTTCCTTCTCTGTAAATGTGTTTTTTTAAAAATTTTACTTTAGGGCCAGATCAAATGATTTCACAGGCCTTATATACATAAAGGCAGAAGTTTCCCAATCCTATTCCAGAATATTTCAATGTCAAAGCGCGTGGACTGGAGTTCCAGGATTTGCTTCTGATTTCAACTTCCTGTTACTGAATATCCTAGGAAGCAGCAGGTGGTGGTTCAAGTACTTGGATCCCTGCCATCCCAGGGCAGACCCGGATGGAGATCCGGATGGAGTTCGGGGTTCCAGGCTTCCACTTGGCTCAGGCCTAGCTGCCTGGGGGAAGATATCAGGGGAAGTGAACCAGAAGATGGAATATTTGTCTCTCTGCCCTTCAAAGGATAAAAATTTTACATGTGCATGCTGTCATGTTACATCCCTAGAATGTTGGTTTGAGACCATTATAATTTCTATTAGAAAGGATGATATACAGAGAGGAAGATCTTCCGTCTGACGGTTCACTGCCCAAGCAACTGCAACCACTAGAGCTGAGCCGATCCAGAGCCAGGAGCCTCTTTTTACACAGGTCCAGAGTCCCAAGGCTTTGGGTCGTCCTAAACTGCTTTCCCAGGCCACAAGCAGGGAGCTGGATGGGAAGTGGGACTGCTATGATTAGAACTGGAACCCGGGCCCGACCTGTGGCCTAGTGGCTAAAGTCCTTGCCTTGAATGCACCAGGATCACATATGGGCGTCGGTTCTGGTCCTGGTGGCTTCCCTTCCCGTCCAGCTCCCTGCTTGTGGCCTCAGAGGGCAGTCAAGGATGGCCCAAGGCCTTGGGACCCTGAACCCATGTGGGAAACCTCGAGGAGGTTCCTGGATGGGCACAGCACCAGCTGTTGCGCTCATTTGGGGAATGAATCATTGGACAGAGGATCTTCCTGTCTCTCCTCCTCTCTGTATATCCATCTTTACAATAAAAATAATTAAAAAAAAAAAAGCAAAAACAAAACTGGAACCCATATGGGATTCCAGTGCATTAAAGGCCAGGACTTTAGCAACTAGGCCACAGCACAGGGCCCAAGACCACCTACACTTCTGATCCAGCTCCCTGATAATGACCCTGGGAGGCAGCAATGACAGCCCAAGCATTTGAATTTCTGCTGCCCACATGGAGAACCCAAGTGGAGTTCCTGGCTCTTGCCTTTGGCCTGACCTAGCTCTGGCTATTGTGGCCATTTGGGGAGCAAATCAGCAGCTGAAAGATCTCTTTCTTCTTCTTTTTTTTTTTTTTAAAGATTTTATTATTATTGGAAAGCCGGATATACAGAGAGGAGGAGAGACAGAGAGGAAGATCTTCCATCCGATGTTTCACTCCCCAAGTGAGCCGCAACGGGCCGGTACGTGCCAATCCGATGCCAGGAACCAGGAACCTCTTCCGGGTCTCCCACACGGGTGCAGGGTCCCAAGGCTTTGGGCTGTCCTCGACTGCTTTCCCAGGCCACAAGCAGGGAGCTGGATGGGAAGTGGAGCTGCTGGGATTAGAACCGGCGCCCATATGGGATCCCGGGGCTTTCAAGGGGAGGACTTTAGCCGCTAGGCCACGCACAGGGCCCAGATCTCTTTCTTCTTTTGGTTACTCGTAAATATTAAAAAAAAAAACAAAAAAAAAAAACCCGCAACTCTTAAAAAAAGTCAAACCTACAACATACTTCGTGTAAAACCAACTCATTCACCATTGATTAACACATGGATAGAAACTGCCATAAACATTAAATAGTACTTTGGACCAGCGGCTTAAGTCCTTGCCTCACATGTGCAGAGATCCCAAATGGGCGCTGGTTCTAATCCCAGCTGCCCCGCTTTCCATCCAGCTCCCTACTTGTGTCCTGGGAAGTAGTCAGACGACCCAAAGTCTTGGACACTTCATCTGCGTGAGAGACCTGGAGGAGGCTACTGGCTTCCAACTGGCTCTTGCCATTGAGCCCACTTGAATGAACCAGCAGATAGATCTTTCCATATCTCCTCTTCTCTGTAAATCTCCCTTTCCAATAAAAATAAATAAATCTTTAAACTCAGAAACGAAAAGTCTATAAAAAGACAACAGCAAAGAAATTTTCAGAGTCTAATGCTGTGGCATAGTGGACAAAGCCACCACAACGCGACATTGGCATGTCATATAGGAGCTTCAGATGCTCCATATTTTTCAGTTTAAAGATTTATTTTTATTGGAAAGTCAGATATATAGGGATGAGGAGAGAAAGAGAGGGAGCTCTTCTGTCCACTGATTCATTTCCGAAGCGGCAGCAAAGTCCAGAGCTGAGCCATTCCAAAGCCAAGAGCCAGGAGCTTCTTTTAGGTCTCCCACATGGGTGCAGGGTCCTAATGTTTTGAGCCATGCTTGAGGCCAAAAGCAGGGAGGTGGATGGAAAGTGGGGCAACTGGGACACAAACTGGCACCTGAATGGGATCCTAGTACATGTAAGGTGAGGATTTAGCAACTAGGCTATCTGCCAGTCCCAGACACTCTATTTTTTTTTAAAGATTTATTTATTTTTATTATAAAGGCAGGTATACAGAAAGGAAGATCTTCCGTCCGATGATTCACTCCCCAAGTGACCGCAATGGCTGGAGCTGAATCAATCCAAAGCCAGGAGTGTCTTTCCAGGTCTCCAACGCGGGGGCAGGGTCCCAAGGCCTTGGGCCATCCTTGACTGCCTTCCCAGGCCAAAAGCAGGGAGCTGGATGGGAAGCTGGGCTGCCAGGATAAGAACCAGCGACCATATGGGATCCTGGCACGTGCAAGGTGAGGACCTTAAATATTACGCTATAGTGGCGGGCCCAAAACGCTCTATTTTTAATCAAGCTCCCTGCCACTGGCCTGGGAAATGAACAAAAGATGGTCCAAGTGTCTGGTCCTGATACCCCAGTGGAGGACCCAAATGAGGCCTTGGCTTTGGCCTGGCCCAGACTCCACCATTACGGTCACATGAGGAGTCAAGTAGTGGCTGGAACATTTCTAACTCTTTAAAATAAGCAAATAAATATTTAAAATGTCTTTCATTTTCACTTGTAAAATGAAAGCACAAAGGATCTAAGAGCAAAAACTTGCCTCAAATAGTTCAACTCTACTTTCAGCGGGGATTCTGTAACTACTCTGTAACTTGTGAGGTGGTATACTACTCTTGATAGGTATAAATTAAGAACACAGCATTGGGCCCAGTGTAGTGGCCTAGCGGCTAAAGTCCTCACCTTGAATGCAACAGGATCCCATAGGGGTGCCGGTTCTAATCTCCACAGCCCTGCTTCACATCCAGCTCCCTGCTTGAGGCCTGGGAAAGCAGTCGAGGATGGCCCAAGGCCTTGGGACCTTGTACTCACTTGGGAGACCTGGAAGAGCTTCTGGCTCCTGGCTCCAGATTAGCGCAGCATCAGCCATAGTGGTCACCTGGGGGAGTGAACCACTGGATGGAAGATCTTCCTCTCTGTATATTTTCCTTTCCAATAAAAATACATAAATCTTAAAAACACACACACACACAGCAATCTGAAAACATCTCTAGCTTCAGTGATAGTAAAAACCGGTGAATGTAAAGAAACAAGGACGTTATCTACAGGAGACTTCCTGCATTCCAAAGTGCTCATTCAGAAAACTGATCTTCCCTTAGGCTTTGTGGAGGATGACCCTCTCTTTTCTAAACCAATCAAAAGCCGACACACCACAGATCTATACAATTCTTGGGATGGTTTTGGTGCCTGATGGGATATGTAGTTTTCAAAGGAGGCAGGTATACCAAGTTAGTTGGATAGCAGGCATTCAACTGAAGCTCTGTATAGTCCTAAGGCCCCCAGTTCTCTGGCAGCTCCTGGTGACAAAGCACCACTGGGTTTTGACAAGCCCAACAGGACCTCTCACAGAGAGCTGCCTGATTATGTAACTGAGAGAGCACATGAGTTCTAGAAACATGTCTGCAGACCACCAGGAAAAGGTAATTGGTACAGACAGTGAGTCAAAGAAGGCCCTGGACAAAACCCAACCACAAACCCAAAACAAAAAAACTTGCTGCCTCTTAGCACATGCTTCTGATCCAGGTGGTCCTCAGGACTTTTAGAAACAGAGTCTGAGGAGTAAAGGGATGAGTGAGAACCAACCATATTCTACAGAAACTAGTTTTACTCCTGAAACTAGTCTTAATTAAGGATCACTGAGCCTGGAAGGGAAAAATTAGGTACCATAATTAGCAGGGATATACTGAGCTACCCCAAGAATGAAGATATAATCACTGCTTTCTCTGTAATGATTTGATTTAAAAATATATCACTCAAGTTAACTAGACAAGAAATCCTACTGGCCCTTCCTTTCCCCAAGACAGGTCCTAACACTGAGTTTGTTCTAACCTAAGGAAATACAGCCTTGTTCAGTGAAGTCACCCTCAGCTCGTAATTCTCCAACACCGGTTACTTTCTCATTGGAGTGTTTTGGTCACTCCTCATAAATTCCCACGAAAACTGATAATTTAAACGGATTCTGATGTTTTCTTTCTTGTTTGTGTGTTCTCTATTTTACCAAGGGTGTCTACCGGTGCTGAAAAATAAAGTGATACATGCAGAAAACTGAAAAGCCATACGACGGAAAAAATAACTGCCTTCCTCCAGAAAAGCATTTGGAGCGAGCATTCCGCTGCCACGGAGTGACCTTGGCTGGAAACCAATGGAGGCAAAGAGAGGAAATGCTTCGGGAGACCCCGGGGCCTCGGTGCCGGGCGAAAGGATCTCTCCACTCCACGGGCTGTGGGATGCCTCATCGCTGGACTGCAGACCGGAGCACACTGACTCACGCAGGAACTGTAGCGATCCACATCCCAGGGGGGAGGGGGTGGCTAAGCCCTCCGCAAATAGGAAGTGCCGCAAGAGCATTTGGGGAAAGGATGTGGCCCTGCGGGAACCGAACCTTGGGGTTCTCGCAACCGGGCGAGCAGCACCGACTCCTCGGCTCCTCAGGAATACGAACTGGGCCGGCCGCAGTCCGGGCCCGCGGGAATGGTGGAGGCCGCCAGTGCTGCGTAGGCCCAACCGTTCCCGCCCTCCCTCGCCCACCACTCCGGGCCCAGCCCCGGTCCAGGGGCCTCACCAGGGGGCGAAGAACTCGACGAGCATGAGGCCGGCAGACCCCGTGTCGGAGACGCGACTCTCGAAGTTGTCGTCCGTGAGTTCCAGGACGTCGGAGGCGGCGGCGAGGCGGGCTGTGGCGAGGAGCAGCGCCACGCCGGGTAACAGCGCTAGGCGGCGGAGACGCATGGCGGCGAGGTGAGCTTGCTTTCGGGTGGGGAACGGCCGGGAGGGTCGAGGCTCAGCCAGGGGCGGGAGTGGGGGGGGAGAAGGCTGCGGAGGTCGGGCCGGCGACCACGGACCCGCTCCCTGCGCTCGCGCGTCTGGCCCAGGCGGACCTGCAGCCGGAGGTCCCAACCCCCTAGCCCGGCTCGGGCCGCAGTGTGGCAGCCGCCGATTGGCTGCGCGGCGCCTGCGTCGGGCGTGCGGGCGGGTCCAGCTGGTAACCGCCGAGTGGCCCGAGAGCGGCGTGGGGCGGGGCCGAGTTGGAGAGCGCTGCCGGGGTCGGGGCTGGGGGCGGGAGCTGGTCCCGGGCATGGGGTGGACCCCCTTTTCCGGGACACAGGTCTAACGTGCGAGTCAGGGCGGGGAGGGTCTGGGAATGGGGTGCAGCGGGACTTTGCGGGAGGACCGTGCGTGAGCACATCCTTGCGCCCAGGAGCGCCCGAGGGGGAGGCGTGAAGGCAGGGCTGAGTGGGCGGAAGAGTGCCTAGGCTGAGGTGAGGGCCCAGAAGGGAGGGCTGAGGAGAGGGTGGCGGAGCGGGCGCTGTCTCTTAGGGTGCACACAGTTGGTGGCGGGGCACATTTTCCAAATGTGAGGCTGTTGAATTTTGTCCACTTCCTCTTCAGTTGGTTTTTCCTTGGAGAGCCAGCCAGCCTAGGCTCATTCCCCATCTCAGTTTGCAGTGGGGTGGGGGGTTGTGTGGGGGGGTGTCCTTTGTTCACCCCCAAAGCTTCTGTTTCTATTTTGAGTGTTTTCTTTAAAAAAAAAATGTGTTAAAGTTACAGTTATTGCCACAAAATGAAGCTTTCTGGCCACTGGGACTCCCATTTTCTTTCAAATGGCCTCGAATCATGTTACCTTGTGTTCTAACCAACTGCCGGGCTTTCCCAGCTGGCAACTCTTCAGGGGTCTCTGAACCCGCGGAAGGTTGGGGGTGTCAAGATAGTTTGAATCCTGGTGTATCTCTTTATGAATGAAGTGGCATTTGATACTGGCATTTTTTTTCTTTTTTGTTAACAGATATGGCTACAAGTCGCAAAACAGGGCATGTGCAGCTGCCCCGAGCGGATGCCATTTGGTCACGTCTCATTGACACGTTCTCACTCATTGAGCATTTGCAAGGCTTGACCCAAGCCGTGCCACGGCACACAATCCGGGAGTTACTTGGTCAGCAGCCTGTTTCCTTCTTGGCGTCAAATTTAGATTCGTCACCACCTCTGGCAAAGATTAGGAAGCAGGGAGACCAATTTTAGCGTGGGAAATTCAGGGAAGGTTGGTTTAGTTGCGTTGTTCGTGGATTAGGAACTTCCACCAAACCTGATCAAATAAGAACTTTATGTAAATAAAACTTTCAACCTTGGAGTTATTACCTGTACTGTTCCCTCGAGGCTTAGGGTAGCTGCCAGACTTGGCTGACTTGGGGAAACTTTCGCTCAAAGACACTCCCACTGAGAATTGAAGCTACTGCTTTTATTTGTGGGTGTGGATGCTGAAGATCCTAAGTAACACATTAGTTAGCTCTCACCCCAAGAGAACAGGATTCTTAATTATATTGAGAGTCCTTACCCCTTAGCCTCACCCCCCCCCAAGAGTTTCCTGCCTTCTTTGTCCACAATGCTTGCAACATTTTATCACACAGATCCTTCCCGACAGAAGAAACTAATGTTGAGGGATCAACAACAACTGGTGCGCTTCTCCATAAAGCCGCAGCACGAGGGACGGATTTCGCACGCCCAGAGACTGCTGAGCAGACTTCACGTGCGCTGCAGTCCGAGGCCGCCCCTCTCCCTGTGGGCTGGATGGGTGCTTGACAGTATCCTTTGCTGTCATTCGTGTCTATGGCTGTTCTTCGTCTGCTGACTTCCTGTTTCCTCTTCCAATATAATGTTCTCCATACCATGAATATTCTTACCTTTATGGTTTCAACGATGTACATCAAAAAGAGTGTTACACTCTGTATTGCTTCCTTAATAAGAAACAGGCCCTCTCTTCAAGAACTTCATCATCTTCCTCATCTTTCTGAATACAATAGTGCTGATGGTTGAAATAGGTGAGAACTGATGTTGGATAATGAAACAGAAAGTGGGTAGGAGTCTTTTTCTTGTTTCATTTTTAAGATTTCCTGGGGGCTGGAGCCCTGGCATAGCTGGTAGAGTCACTGATTTGAGTCCCAACTGCTCTACTTCTTATCCCACTCCCTGCTAACAGCCTGGAAAAGCAGCAGAGGGTGGCCCAAGTGCTTGAGTCCTTGTACCCACATGGGACACTCAGGAAAATCTCCTGGCTTTAGCTCAGCCCAGCTCTGACCATTGTGGCAATTTCGGGAGACAGCTGCGGAAGATGGCCAAAATACTTGGGCCCCTGCATCTGTGTAGAAGAACAACAACAACAAAAAAAGCTGATTTTCTTGGAGATCTTCCATTTGCTGACTCACTTCCCAAAGGGCTGTGACCCCTGTGATTGGGCTAGGCTGAAGCCAGGAGCTAAGTTAGGGACTGGGCCCCATCTCCAGCCTTCCCAGCTGCATTAGCAGGAGCTGGATGGGGAGTGGAATAGCTGAGGCTGGAATTGACACCCACTTGGGATACCAACATCATAGGCCAGCGCTGGCCTAATCAGTTATACCACAATGCCAGCCCCAATGAATTATATTGCTCTAAACAGTTACATGTTAAATATGATTCAAATTGTGATGTGCCAATTATAATATGCCCTTTGGGGTAGGATTTGTGTAGCTGCTAAGATCTAGAAATTTTTGAAGGGCTCTCAAGTAGTATATAGCAGATACTGGGTGGTCTAGACACAAGCAGATATGTACACAAAGAACAGAGACAGGGAGACTAGTTAACTATTTTTTTGTCAGTTGATAAATGAATTAAACTTTTTCTATTCAAGATAATATAGGTGGCTACCAATGAATGATCTAACATTTATATTTTACAAATAAATTTAGAAAGATCAGCAAATATGGAAAGTTAGGTACAGCCAAGAAATTGAAAGAAGCAAAAAACTAAAGAGTAGATGATAGAACAAAATGCTGAATGAAGATGAAAAGAGTCAAGTTCAAACAGATGAAAATTTGAACTGCTTCAGGTCTCCAGAAAATAAATGTAAGAACTTTAAGTCATGGAGTAGCGTAGGTACCCCCCCCCCCGCCTTTTTTTTTTTTATATGGAGTAAGGGTTATCTTTATTTGGATTACAAAGTATATATATGAACCATGTTTGGAAATACAGTTTGTAACAGTTCAGAAATGGCACCAGCCCTTTTTTTTTGTCATGATTTCTAGTTTCCCAGTAATACACATACACTCTTTTAAAAAATTTTTTTTATTATTATTAATTACATTGCATTATGTGACACAGTTTTATAGGTACTGGGATTCCCCCAAACCCTCCCCAAACCCTCCCCCCATGGTGGGTTCCTCCACCTACTTGCATTACCACAGTTCAAGTTCACATGAGACTCTTTCATTACAAGCATATGCCAGGCATAGAGTCCAGCATCTTATTGTCCAGATAAGTTCAACGGCTCGTTGGGGAGACCATCTCTGGTCTGAAAGTAGAGCCGGCGGAGTATCATCCCGATCGATTAAAAGCCTCAACATAACATAAGCAACAATTTATAATGTTATGGAATTAATTGACATAGTATTGAGTAACCAACATGTTAAAAAAAATTCAAATTATTTAACACATCCTGCGACTCCTTCATTGACATTTCAATTTTAGTTTATATACAGCCGGGTTCTATACACCTTAAAATGGCTATAGATTGCTACTCAGCTGTCTCATGTCTATTTTCATTATAGTATTTAGCATTTTATAGCGTTGAAGCATAATTTTGCTGAACTTGGCTTTTTTGGGGGAAGTCTAGACTAGCTTATAACTCTGACAGGACATATGTCAACAGTTTAGGTGCAGAACAGTTTTAGAAGGGGTGTGCAGAGAAATCTTCAATACCCTAGTGAGGAGTAACTAATCTTTGTGTCCCACCTAGTAAGGTATAAGTGAATCCACGCTGTTTCCTGTCTAATTCTAAGCTTTCCTTGTTCTCTATCTATTCTTGAGCTTTTGTTTGTTTGTTTGTTTGTTTTGAGGGGTTTCCAGAGCGATCCTGATGGTCATTACCAGAGAGGGTGGGGACCCAAAGTCGGAACCAAGCGAGGACCAGGGAAAGCTCCCCTACCCAGTCCCCAAGGAAGTTTACTGTTCTTCTGTTTCTGCGGACTGCTCAGGGCTCCTGGCTGTTGTTCTGACGCCCTTGGAATCTGCGAGAAAGGATTTGGACTTCTTTCATCCCATGTGGGAGATCCAAGTGGGAGTGGATGACCCTAGAGTTCTTGGCCTCCGAAGGCATTCCAATTCCCCGTGGTCTCCTTGGCAGTTGGGATGTAGTCCTTGGTGCTCGTACTGATAGTCCTTGGTGAGAATCCTGGAGTCTTCAGGTTTGGAATACAAGCCTCCTCTTGTCCCCCTGCTCCGCTCTGGGGTCCCCTCCTGCTCTGTGCATGTGACCTCCTGTTAAGAGGTTTTCAGGATCGCTATTAATTCCCTTTATATGTCTTTGTAGTTTAACTATTGTTTAGTTTCCCAGTAATACACATACACTCTTGAAAACCACCTTAGGTATTTTAATCACTTTAATTTTTAGTGAAATAAATTTTTTTAAGATTTATTTTTTTGGGCCCGGCACCATGGCCTAGCAGCTAAAGTCCTTGCCTTGAATGTGCCGGGATTTCATATGGGCGCTGGTTCTAATCCCAGCAGCCCTGCTTCCTATCTAGCTCCCTGCTTTTGGCCTGGGAAAGCAGTCGAGGACAGCCCAAAGCTTTGGGAACCTTGCACCCGTGTGGGGGACGCGGAAGAGGATCTGGGCTTCTGGCTTCTGATCAACACACCACCGGCCATTGCGGTCACTTGGGGAGTGAATCATCAGACGGAAGATATTTCTCTCTCTCCTCCTCCTCTCTGTATATATCTGACTTTGCAATGCAATATATATATATATAGATAGATAGATTTTTTTTTTCCTGGGCCTAGTACTGTGGCCTAGCAGTTGAAGTCCTCGCCTTGAATGCGCTAGGATCCCATATGGGTGCTGGTTCTAATCTCAGCAGCTCCACTTCCCATCCAGCTCTCTGCCTTTGGCCTGTGACAGCAGTCAAAGATGGCCCAAAGCCTTGGGACCCTGCTCCCGCGTGGGAGACCTGGAGGAAGCTCCTGGCACCTGACTGGATTGGCGCAGCACCGGCCATTGCGGCCACTTGGGAAGTGAATCATTGGACAGAGGATCTTCCTCTCTGTCTCTTCTCTCTGTATATCTGACTTTGCAATAAAAATAATCTTTAAAAAATGTATTTTTATCAGAAAAGCAGATTTACAGAGAGAGAAGGAGAAACAGAAAAAGATCTTGCATGTACTAGTTCACTCCACAAATGCCACAATGGCAAGAGCTGAGCCAGTCTGAAGCAGGAGTCAGGAGCTTCTTCCGGGTCTTACCTCACCATGTATGCAACTGTACAAGTATTACTAGAAACAGTTGTAATGTAGGGGCTGGTATCAAGGAACAACTGGTTAAGATGCTGAATTGGGGAGAGGGAAGGTGCTGTGGCTTAATGCTCTACCTCTGGCATCAGCATTCCATATGGGCTCCAATATTATCCTGTTTACTCCATTTCTGATCCATTCCCCTGCTTATGGCCTGAGACAGAGGTGGAAGATGGCTCAAAGCCTTAGAACCCTGTACCCACATGGGAGACCTGGATGAGGTTCCTGGCTCCTGGCTTCAGACTGCCTCAGCTCTGGCCATCATGACCATTTGGGGGAGGGAACCATCAGATGGGAGACCCTTCTGTTTCTCCTCTCTGTAAATCTTATCAATAAAAGCAATAAATGTTGGACCTGGCCTGATAGCCTACTGGCTAAATCCTTACCTTGCCTTCGCCAGGATTCCATATGGATGCAAGTTTGTGTGTCCCAGCAGTTCTACTTCCCATCCAGCTCCCTGCATGTGACCTGGGAAAGCAGTAGAGGATGACCCAAAGCCTTGGGACTCTTCACCCAAGAAGAAGCTTGGTCTTCCAGAAGAAGCTTCTGTGTTCTGACTTCAGATTGGCTCAGTTCCACTCATTGCATCCATTTGAGGAGTGAACCAACGGATTGAAGCTCTTTCTGTCTCTCCTTTCTGTAAATCTGCCTTTCCAATAAAATAAATAAATAAATCTTTTAAAATAAATAAATAGGGCCCAGCGCAGTAGCCTAGTGGCTAAAGTCCTCGCCTTGCACGCACTGGGATTCTATATGGGGGCCGCTTCTAATCCCAGCAACCCCGCTCTCCATCCAGCTCCCTGCTTGTGGCTTGGGAAAGCAGTCAAGGATGGCCCAAAGCCTTGGGACCCTGTGACCTGGAAGAGGCTCTTGGCTTCGGATTGGCACAGCTCTGGCCATTGCAGTCACTTAGGGAGTGAACCAGCAGATGAAAGATCTATCTGTCTCTCATTCTCTCTGTAAATCTGACTTTCCAATATAGTAGGTAAATCTTTAAAAAAAAAAGAAGAATGAAATTAAAATAGAATCAATACCTTTAAAATCAAAAAATCTTCTGTTTCTTTTTAAGGTATATAATTCTGTCAGCACAAGTGATAGTTTTACTCTCTATGCCACAATGCCAGTCTCTAAAATCAAAGATCTTTTTTCCTGTCTACCTTTCAAATAAATAAAATAGTAAAATCACAAACTTCTGGAATGCCTTTGAGAAACGGGGTCGAAAATACAAAGTTGGAAATACACTGAGACACAGAAAGGTTGAGTAACTTCCAAGGCCTAACACCTAGAGCTGTGGAACCTAGTTTCCAACCCAGATTATCTGACGATAGGATTTTTTCCTTTAACCATTTTATGGTTCAGCCTGCAGTTTTGAGTACTGGTTGATATATCAAGCACATGTATGACCATAACTAGCAAAAGGAGTTATAAAAAATGTTCTTTCTGTGAAGGAAAGCTTAAAAAAAAGTTTATAATAGTTTGGACTGAGAAGAAAAGATTCTCTTCTATTATGAGGTTACAACTATGAGGGACAATTTTCAATTATACAGGATATAGAAAAGTAGTAGTATTGTAGTTGCAAACCATAACTAGGTAACAACAAACTCAGGAAAAGTAATGGAAACCAGAAAACTAGAGCAATAAGGAGCTTAAGGCTATTAAATTATAATTCTAAAAGTTTTGAGACATTGTGGAAGATAAATTTCCAACAAAATTCATTAGAGCCCATTGGTACTATTGGCTCTAACATTTTTTTTAAGATTTATATATTTTTTTTAATCACAAAGTCAGATATACAGAGAGGAGATACAGAGAGGAAGATCTTCTGTCCGATGATTCACTCCCCAAGTGACTGAAATGGCTGGAGCTGTGCCGATCCGAAGCCAGGAGACAGGAACTTCTTTCAGGTCTCCCACGTGGGTGCAGGGTTCCAAGGCTTTGGGACTTCCTTGACTGCTTTCCCAGGGCACAAGCAGGGAGCTGGATGGGAAGTGGAGCTGCCGGGGTTAGAACCACCCCCGTATGGGATCCTGGCGCATTCAAGACGAGGACCTTAGCCACTAGGCCATGGTGCTGGGACCCTAGCATTTTTTTTTAAAGGATTATTTATTTGAAAGGCAGTTACAGAGAGAGGGAAAGTAAGAGTGAGAGAGAGAGGGATTTCATCTACTGATTTACTCTGTAAGTGGCCACAATATTTGGGGCTCAGACTAGCCAAACAGGGTCTATCATCCAACTCTCCTATATGGATATAGGATCCCAAGGACGTGGAACATCTGCTGCTGCTTCCCCAGGCACATTAACAGGGAGCTAGATTGTAAATGGAGCAGCCAGAACTCAAACCAATTGCTCATATGGGATGCCGACATCACAGGTACCAGCTTAACCCCATATGCCATAATTCCTGCTGCAGTATTTTTGTTGTTTGTTTTAGGATTTTATCATCTTATTTTGCTACTATGTCAAACCAGTTTTTGACATAGTCTTACTGTGCAATGCTAAATGCTTATTTTTCACAATATCAACTCCATTTCCACTAAGACTATTTCTTTTTTTTTTAAGATTTATTTTATTTTTTATTGCAAAGTCAGATATACAGAGAGGAGGAGAGACAGAGAGGAAGATCTTCTGTCCGATGATTGACTTCCCAAGTGACTGCAACAGCTGGTGCTGTGCCAATCCAGAGCCAGGAGCCCAGATCCTCTTCCGGGTCTCCCACATGGGTGCAGAGTCCCAGTGCTCTGGGCTGTTCTCCACTGCTTTCCCAGTCCACAAGCAGGGAGCTGGATGGGAAGTGGAGCCTCCAGTATTAGAACTGGCAACCATATGGGATCCTGGCGCATTCAAGGCGAGGACTTTAGCCGCTAGGCCATCATGTCGGGCCCAAACACATACAAATCTTAAAAACAGAAACAGTCAGAAATGGAAATAGTGCGACATCAGTGATGTAGCTGGCTGCTTAACCCGGTTCTCCAATTAAGGCTTTCTGCTTTGCTAACACAGGTTTAAAACTCTCAATAATTTAAAAAAATATATTTTTTTAAGATTTATTTACTTTTTTTATGAAGTCAGATATACAGAGAGGAAGAGAGACAGAGGAAGATCTACCATCCAATGATTCACTCCCCAAGTGAGTGCAACGTCCGGTGCTGTGCTGATCCGAAGCCGGGAACCAGGAACTTTTTCCAGGTCTCCCACGTGGGTGCAGGGTCCCAGTGCTCTGGGCCATCCTCGACTGCTTTCCCAGGCCACAAGCAGGGAGCCAGATGGGAAGTGGAGTGCCGGGATTAGAACCGGCGCCCATGTGGGACCCTGGCGCATTCAAAGCGAGGACCTTAGCCACTAGGCTACGCCGCCGTGCCTGCAAACTCTCAATAAATTATTTAAAGTTATTTTTTGAGGGCATAAGCATCTGGAGCACTGATTACAACCTTTCCTGGGACACCTGCATTTTGAAGTGCCTGGTTCAAGTTCCTGCTCCTGTACTTCTGATCTGCTAAATGTGCACCCCAATATTCAGCAGATGATACTGCTACTCACATGGAAGACCTAGGTTGAATTTGAGCTCTTGACTTCAGTGTGGTACCCAGCGATTGTGGATATTTGGAGAGAAAGCCAGCATTTTGGAAATTTCTCTGTCTTTGCCTTTCCAATAAGATAAAATTTTAAATTATATTTTCATCTGCAGGTAGTGTACCTTTGCATTAGTGGATGTGGAGTGGGAAATCATCACTTTTTGCACTATCTGTCCCACTGTGGCACTTCCTACCGCTTGTTCGTTTGAATTTCCTTGTGTTCATTCAGCTTCTGTAAAAATGTACTTTTTCCCAGAGACTGAAATGGCTGCTGCTACTGCTGCTGCAAGTTAATCTTCGCTGCACAAACTGTAAGATCCCTTTTTCCAGGACCTTCACATCACTCTGTGGCTACCTATTTTTGTGAAAGTGAAAACTGAAAGTTTACTGCATTCAACTTTCCAGGCACAAATATGTGTTCTTCGGCTCTTTCTAATAATGTCATGCTTCCCAGACCAGAATTGATCATGACTGAAGTATTTTATTGCACCTAAGTTTTCATCAGTGATGAAATGCACTGTTTATTTACCACTAGGAAATAAATAATTCTCATTTAAACTGTTGACAGATCATTGATTGCATCCTGATTTCAGAGTTACAGTGTGAAAGACTATCCCAGTGAGAACGACAGAAACATTTTATATAAAAGAAAAGCCTGTTAGGGTTGGGTTTGTTCTGTGCTGGGGTTAAGCCATTGCCTCCAATACCAGCACTGCAACTACTCCACTACATATACAGCCCCATTCTAATGGCCTGGGACAGGCAGCACAGAAGGCCCCAATTGCCTGAGCCCTTGCCACCTTTTTGGGAACCCAGATGAGGCTCCTGGCTTCTGGTTTTTACCTGGCTCAACCCTGGCCACTTCAGCTCCCTAGGGAGTGAATCAGAAGATGGAGGATCTCTGTACAGTGGTTTTAAGGAGGAGCCAATTCATTCTAGGGAGGGCTGGAATGCAGTTCTGTTTTATAGTCTTGATCCAATCCAGGATCTTACTTAGCTCTTAAGTTTATTTTTTAATTTATTTATTGAAAGTCAGGATTACAGAGACATCTTCCATTTACTGCTTCACTCCCCAGCTGGCCGCAACAGCCAGAACTGAGCTGATTTGAAGCCAGGAGCCAGGAGCTTCTTCTAGGTCTCCCACATAGGGTGCAGAGACTAAAGCACTTGGCCATCCTTCATTGCTTTCCCAGGTGTATTAGCAGGGTGCTGGATCAGAAGTGGAGCATCTAGAACTTAAACTGGTGCCCATATGGAATGCTGTCATGGTAACTGGCAACTTAACCCACTTTGCCATAGCACTGGCTCCAATTTTTTTTTATTATTATTATTTATCTGAAGAGTCATTTCTTTTTATTGAAAAGGCAGATTTACAGAGAGAAAGATCTTCCATTCGCTGGTTCACTTCCCAAATGGCCTCAGTGGCCAGAGCTGAACCATTCTGAAGCCAGAAGCCAGGAATTTTCTCTGAGTCTCTCACAAGGGTGCAGGGTCCCAAGTCTTTGGGCCGTGCTCCATTGCTTTACAAGCCATGAACAGGGAGCTGGATGGAAAGAGGAGCAGCCAGGGTCAAACTATTGAGTATATGGGATGTCAGCACTTGAAAGTGGAGGATTAGCCAGTAGAGCCATTGCATTGGCCCACATTTTTATTAGCTTGTAAAAATTTGTTAATTCCTAGGCCCAGCATGGTAGCCTAGCGGCTAAGGTCCTCGCCTTGCACGCTGCAGGATCCAGTGTGGGCACCGGTTCTAATCCCAGCAGCCCCACTTTCCCATCCAGCTCTCTGCTTGAGGCCTGGGAGAGCAGTCAAGGATGGCCCAAGGTCTTGGGACCCTGCACCCACTTGGAAGACTTGGAAGAGGTCCTGGCTCCTGGCTTTGGATAGGCACAGCTCTGGTCATAGTGATCACTTGGGGAGTGAACCATTGGATGGAAGATCTTCCTCTCTGTCTCCTCTCTGTATATTTGCCTTTCCAACAAAAATAAATAAATCTTTAAAAAAAGATTTATTAAAAAATTTTGTTAATTCCTTGAGATGCAGAGTGACTGACACAGAGATCTTCCATCTGTTTGCTCCCCAAATAGCTGCAGTTCCAGGCTCCTGGCTTCACCTGGCCCATCCCTGGTTGTTGATGCCATCTAGGGAGGGAACCAGAAGATGAGAGATCTGTGTGTCCCTAAGCTACTTTGTTTTACAGAATAAACACAACTTTAAAAGACATTTTTTGTTTGAAAGGCACAAGAAGACAGAAATCTCTTGTTTTGTGTCCATTCCCCAGATGTCTGCAGCAGTTGAGAATGGACTAGGTCTAATCCAAGAGCTAGGAATTCCCACATGTATTTTGGGACACAAACACTTGAGTCATAACCTACTTCATCCCAAGGTGCATATTAACAAAAAATTTGAATTGGGAAGCAGATATAGGGCTTGAACTGAGGCATTCCAATGTAGAATGCAGCTGTCCCAAGCACCATCTTAAGCACTATGTCACCCCTAAAAGAAAAAACCTTAAAAGAAAGCTAATACAGGGCTCACTGCGATGACTCAAGCACCGGGATCCCATATGGTTGCTGGTTCATGTCCCGATTACTTCATTTCCCATCCAGCTCCCTGCTTATGGCCTGGGAAAACAGTCAAGGGTGCCCCAAAACCTTGGGACCCTGCACCTAGGAGACCCAGAGTAGACTCCAGGCTCCTACCTTTGGATTGGCTCAGCTCTGGTTGTTGTGATCATTTAGGGAATGAACCAGGAGATGGGATACATTTCTGCCTCACCTCTCCATATATCTGATCTGCCTTTCCAATAAAAATAAATAAATCTTTTTAAAAAAGCAGGTGCTTTGTTATTGTAACTAAATGTGTCTTGTGAAGTCTGGCTTCTTGTCTCAGTATCTCTTACAAAGTACTTTTCATATCATGGCCCTTCATTTTCATTGTGTTTTCAAGATCTATTGGTTTCATGTGAACTTTCAGGTTGAGAGAACAGTATAGCAGATCGGGTAGGGATTGGTAAAGAGAGCGATCCTTTAGTGACTGTGTGACCCCTAAAATGACCAAGAAGTGACTTAAAGCTGTTAGTCACACTAGTGTTAACAGGAGTTGAGTCGTGGCCATTTTCCATGATCAGTTCTGTCCTCCCTTTACTCCACAGGTTGAGTCAACAGTGTTAAGTAGAGAAATTTGAAGATCAATGGAATAGTAGTGGGCACATCTGTGCTTTGTAACTGATATATCACCAACATTCAGCTCTTCATGTGCTTAACTTTTATTATTCCTCCTGTACCTTTACAGAATTGCTGGAATCCACAAACACCAATCTCTGGCCATTGAAGCTGACTGTGGAGGTGGCAGCTTGGTTTATTTTGTTGGTTTTCATCCTGGAGATCCTACTTATGTGGCTATCCAGTTTTTTCCTCTTCTGGAAGAGTGCCTGGAACGTCTTTGACTTTATTGTTACCATGTTGGTAAGAATAGATATCCTGAGGATTATTTTAGTAAAATAAAGAATGTGCCTAGATGAATGAGAAGAACAAAGTTAACAGCTAGACACGCATAAAAATTTCTCTCTCCTGTTTTGTTTTTTTTTACTAAAACTGAAAGTTAGTCATTGTCAAGCTGACATTAGGAACAAGGTAGAATCTAACCACAACATGAACTTCAAAAGTGACATCCGTTGGTTGTGGCACATTCTTGCTAGGTACAGGCACTGTTCTGTGTTAGCTTACTTGTACTCCAAACAATCCAAGTGATTGGCTTTAGTTTTGTCCTTCTTATGTGTTACTATATTGAAATGCAGAGTTTAAGTAATTTTGTATAGAAAACAATGCCAGAGAAGGCTATTCAAGAGTAAATGCCCTGGGAATCATGAAGACGCTGAGATGAAGGAGGGGTGGCTGCGCCAGGGGGCTTCGGGTTTATCTTACTCATTATCTCTGTGTTTCTCACAGTCCCTGCTTCCGGAGGTTGTGGTGTTGGTAGGGGTGTCAGGCCAGTCTGTGTGGCTCCAGTTGCTGAGGATCTGCCGAGTGCTGCGGTCTCTTAAACTCATTGCACGATTTCGTCAAATTCGAGTTATCATTTTGGCCGTGGTCAGGGCTCTCAAGGTGATGTACATTTTTGCCGAAGCAAAGGGGTGGCATAGATAGACATGGAGATTTTAACATTTAAAATGAAACCAGTCTGAATGGGACGGACAAGGCAAAGAGAGTCTTGTGAAATGTTACTGGGTGGATGAGAAGGGGCTGTGGGTAAGCCTGCTGTGACTGATGCCTGGGCTGAGGAGTGGAAGTGTGAGTTTGCTGTGGCTTGCCAGATGGGCTTGAATAGGCTGTCATCAGAGATCAGTCTACTCTGACCCACTTGTGACTTGAGATTATGACTTCCAGAGCATGACCTTCCTCCTGATGCTGCTGCTCATGTTCTTCTACATCTTTGCTGTCACTGGCGTCTTTTTCTTCGAGAAGTACACCCGTTCAACTCGTCAGGACCTGGAATACAGCTGGTTTTTCTCGTAGGCAGGGCTGGGAGAAGCCTGGGTGAGGGGAGAGAATATGGGCTGGAAATTGAAAAGCCTCATCCAAAGTATAGTAGTACAGAAAGTGTAGTCGATTATAAAAAAAAAAAAAAGTAGAGTAGAACCCATTAAGGGGAAAAATAAAAAAGAACCCATTGGGGTAGGGGTGGGGAGTGTAAAGCAAAGGAAGTGTGAGTGGTGTTCTTTCTGATCATAAGGCATGGGAAACTAGTTCCAGATTCTAACTAGTTGCAGATATTCTAAAACACTCTCGTCAACCATCTTTAGATAGTAAATTCCAGCGGTTAAGCCTTGGTTTCTGTGACTCGGTTATTGTTTTCAAAAAGATGGAGATAATGATAATAGCAATACCTACCGTATAGTGTGTGTGTTGGGGGGGTAAGTAGAGTGAAATATTTAAACACTTAGCACAGTATTTAACACATAGTAAGTGGTCGCATTACTATGACTCTCAAAAATGTGGTCATTGGGTTTACTACAATCTGTAGGTGTGGATATTATACATTCACATAGCTATATCTTTGTTCAGAAGTAAAATCATGGTATGATACACTGTCTGGAAGACACTGACTCCTAGAAGAAAATCAGTACGAATCTGGAGATGATAATCCTACCCACGCACTGGAATCCAACCTGTGAGCACCACTCAGGCCTTCCTTAGATTTTCAGATTTGTGAAAGTACTGTGTTAGGAAGGTCCTAGAGTTGACTCGATTAAAGCCCAGAAGTTTTCAATAAATTATACATGGGAAGTTAAGGAAAACAAAATAAGGAAACTTTTAGCTCCTTTCTGTTTTCGATTCACAAAATTCAGAAATGTATCTAGTTTTACAAATTATCATTTTAAAGTTTTATATGTATTCATTATGTGTGATCACATAAAGTTATATCTGTAAGTCAGTTTGCTTGTTTATTGTTCTTACTAGTGAGCTATATAGGGATGATGCTTGCCAAATTTGTGAATGATCTATGACGTGAAAGGCATAGAATAGTGGAGAATGAATTTAGAAAAAAGTGATATCTCATTGATGATTCATTCATCTTTTAAAAATTCAGTCCATATCTATTTCCCAAGTTCTTACTATGCCCTAGAACTAAAGGAACAGTGAAAGGCACCTTATAGATTATTTATAATAAAGGGAAACTTAATAAGACAACTTAAAACTGAAGAATAGCTAACACTTGAGTGGAAAGAGGCTAAAATCAGAGGAAACTAAAAAAAAAAGTGTTGTTAGGTTGTTTTAAAAGTGAAAATGGCACCCCTTTCTCTGTAGGGACCTGCTGAATTCCCTCGTGACAGTATTCATTCTCTTCACCTTGGATCATTGGTATGCACTCCTCCAGGATATCTGGAAGGTGCCTGAAGTCAGCCGCTTCTACAGCAGTGTTTATGTCATCCTTTGGTTGCTGCTCGGCTCGATTATCTTTCGAAATATCATAGTAGCCATGATGGGTAAGCACAGAGGAGGCAGAATTTGGAGGTAGGGGTGGTTGGAAGCTGGAGTTGCTTGGAATGGATAGAAAGAACCCAGTGAGGCAGGAAGGCTTGGGTCTCAAAATGGATATCCTGGGTTCTTCCCCTTGCAAGCCCTCTCCCCAGAATCTAGTCACACCACCACCCACTTCCTAATGGCCCTTTGGGGCAGTTACTAACTTCCAGAATATCAGGAACGAACTGAGCGAGGAGATGACGCATCTGGAGGTTCAGCACAAAGCTGACATATTCAAGAGGCAGATCATCCAAAGGTTCTCTTTTCTGTTTTCAAACTCAGTTTTATTTCTCAAGGGGTTTCCCTGACCTTACCCCCTTTCTTCCTCGGCTGTGATCCCACTTTTCTCCTTGTGATAAAAGATTTGCTCCCGGGGTGTAAGAATTCCTCAACATTAGAAGATTGTTTCCATAGCCACTGTGGCAACTTCCCAACTCTTTTTTCATCCCTTTTCTACAGTTTATCTCCCTTCCTCAGTTTTCTTTGTAATTCAGTGTCTTCTTTTTCTTTTTTTTCCTACTTATTGTGCTCATACTTGAGAGTAACTTTACTCTTTTTCTGTTTGTTTACAGAAGACAAAACCTGTCCCCTGACGCACTGAGGTCAAGCCACAGCAAAATCGATACCAGGTCAATAGCACAAATGTGAACTGGCATGGAAACATGTGATGGAGAAGAGGGTAGAAATCCGAAGCAGATGGCTGGGGCTGAGCTTATTTATTCACTGTTTATTGTACTGGGTTCACTAATTGTCCTTTAAGTTGATATATATATATATATATATATATTAACCCCACAGACTCTTACTTGAAAAAAAACATCCAGGGTTATAGCAAGAGTTATTAAGGATCCTGGAATAAGGTCATCTTAAATCATCCAGGTGAGCTCTAAATCCAATGACAGGAGACAGAAGAGGAAAAGACGGATGCAGAGACTAGGAGACAATGACATGAAAATGGAGACAGACAGTAGAGCGCTGCGCTCACAGGCCACAAGATGCCGCAAAGCAGCAGAGGCAAGAAACCTCTCTCATTACTGCAGAGACAGAATGGCCCTGTCAGCAGTTTAGTCTCATGCTCCAGCCCTCTAGAACTGTGAAAAATGACATTTCTATTGTTTTAAGCTACCAGATCTATAGTAATATTTTATGGCAGCCACAGGAAATTAATACAGATACCTTCAATGAAATTAATGCAAATACCTTCTAGACCCTGAGTGTTTTTATTTTTAATTAAAATGTATTTGTTCACTTGAAAGAATTACAGGAGGGGAAGAAAGACAGAGAGGGAAGGGAAGACAGTAGAATCAGATGGACACAATGGCCAGGGCTGAGGCAGGCTGATAACAAAAGCCAGGAGTTTTGTCCAAGGCTCCCTTGTGGGTAGCAAGGGCCTGAACACTTAGGCCATCTTCCACTGCTTTTTCCAGGCACATTTACAGGGAGCTGGATTGGAAGTGGAGCAGGCAGGACTCAAACCAGTGCCCATAGGGGATGCCGGCATTACAGGTGCACTTTTACCCACTATGTTACAGTGATGATGTCTACCCTGAGTAGTTAGCAGTGAACAAGAGAGTGGGAGAAATAGACTCATTCATTCATTAGCAAATAATTATCGAATACTTACAAGGCACCTAGAGTGTAGAGCAGTGCTTCTAGAAGTCCATGGAAGTGTGGAATTAAAAGATACTGTACGGATAGGCATTTGGCCTAGCAATTAAGATGCTAGTAAAGGGACTGGCATTGTTGCACAGCAGTTTAGGCCTCTGTTTATTGTGCCAGCATTACATAGGAGTGCTGATTACAGTCCTGACTGCTCCACTTCCAATCGGCTTCCCTAATCCATGTGCCTGAAAAAGCCACAGAATGTGGCCTTGTTGCTAGAGACCCTGCCACCCATGGGAGAGGCCAGGATGGAGTTCCTGACTCCTGGCTTTGACATGACCCAGCCGTGGCTGAGGGCACAAACCAGTGGTTGTGAGGTCCTCGTATCTCCTTTGTCTCTAACTCTGCCTTTCAAATAAATAAATAAGTAAATAAACTTTTTTTTTTTTGGTAAAAATAAAAAAGGTGCTCGTTAAGATGATTCCAGCCTATATCGAGTGCCTGGGTTTGTTCCCAGTTCTGTCTTCTAACTCCAGCTCCCTGCTAATGCAAACTCTGGTAGGTGGTAAAAATGGCTCGTGTGGCTGGGCTCCTGCTGCCTACATGGCAGACCGACATTGAGTTCCTGCCTCTGACTTTGATCTGGCCCAGCCATGGCCATTGTGTGAGCATTTGGAGAAAGAGCCAGTAGGCGGGAGAGTGTTTTCTCTGTATCTCTGTTTCTTTCTCTCCCTTCTCTGCCTCTGAAGAATAACAAGCAGAAAAAGGAGTAATAATTCACATTTTAGCAATCTTTTAAAAGTCCATTGTGTCATGAACAAACAGATAATAATGCCTTTTTTTTTTAAAAAAAAAGATTTATTTATTTTTATTGGAAGGTCAGATTTGCAGAGAGAAGAGACAGAGAGGAAGATCTTCCTTCTGCGTGTTTACTCCCCAAATAACCTCAATGGCTGGTGCTGAGCCAATCTGAAGCCAAGAACCAGAAGCCCCTTCTGAGTCTCCCACACAGGTGCAGGGTCCCAAGGCTTTGGACCATCCTTGGCTGCTTTCCAAGGTTACAAGCAGGGAGCTGGATGGGAAATGGGGCTGCCGGGATATGAACCGGCGCCAATATGGGATCCCACTGGATGCAAGGTGAGGACTATAGGCACTAGGCTACCATACTGGGCCAAATATTATCTGTTCTTGTTTGAAGCTTGTATACTATTAGGGGTAAAGGAACAATAAGAAAATTAAATAAGGGCCCGGCAGTGTGGTAGCCTAGTGACTAAAGTCCTCGACTTGCATGCGCCAAGATCCCATATGGGTGCCGGTTCTAATCCCGGCAGCTCCACTTCCCATCCAGCTCCCTGCTTGTGGCCTGGGAAAGCAGTTAAGGACGACCCAAAGCCTTGGGACCCTGCACCCTGTGGGAGACCTGGAAGAGGTTCCTGGCTGCGGACCAGTTCAGCTCTGACTGTTGTAGCTACTTGGGGAGTGAACCAACAGATGAAAGATCTTTGTCTCTCCTTTTCTCTGCATATCTGACATTCCAATAAAAATAAATATTTTTAAAAGAATATTAAATAGGGCCCGGCGGCGTGGCCTAGTGGCTAAAGTCCTCGCCTTGAAAGCCCCGGGATCCCATATGGGCGCCGGTTCTAATCTCGGCAGCTCCACTTCCCATCCAGCTCCCTGCTTGAGGCCTGGGAAAGCAGTCGAGGACGGCCCAAGGCTTTGGGACCCTGCACCCGAGTGGGAGATCTGGAAGAGGTTCCTGGTTCCCGGCATTGGATTGGCGCGCACCAGCCCGTTGCGGCTCACTTGGGGAGTGAAACAACGGATGGAAGATCTTCCTCTCTGTCTCTCCTCCTCTCTGTATATCCGGCTTTCCAATAATAATAAAATCTTTAAAAAAAAAGAGTATTAAATAAATATGTTAAAATAAGATTAACGTGTGGAAAATTGATTAAAGTATGTTGTATATACAGGGTGTGAAGGGAAGACAGGTTGTAATTTCAAACAAGGTGATCAGGGTGGTCTCATTAAAAAGGATTGAACAGTGGGTCTGGCACTGAGGCATAGCAGGTTAATCCTCCGCCTATGATGCTGGCGACCTATATTGGCCCTGGTTTGAGTCCTGGCTGCTCTGCTTCTAGTCAGTCTGCCAAAGCAATTGGGAAAACAGCAGAAGATGTTCCTAGCACTTGGAGCCCTGTACCCACGTGAGAGACCTGGAAGAAGATCCTGGCTTCTGGTTTGAGAACTCAAACAGCTTTGGGCATTGTGGCCACTTGGAGAATGAAGTAGCAAATGGACAATCTCTCTCTGTGTCTCTGTCTCTCCTTTTCTCTCCCTAACTCTTCTTTTCAAATAAAAATAAGACTTGTAAAGGCAAAGGAATTCCTATGTGGGTGTCCCTGGGAAAAGTTTTTGCAGGCAGAGGGAACAGCTGATATGAAAGTCCCAGCCTGGAAGCATGCCAGGCGTGATTGAGAAAGAGCAAGGAGGCCATTGCGACAGGAGCAGAGCGAGCAGTGGTCAGCGCAGAGTGACCGCAGGTCACAGGGGCCGTTGTGGGGACTTAGACTTTTACTCTGAGGGAAACAGGAAATGGAGCAGAGGAGTGATGTGAAGTGACTTATATTTAATATGGATTACTATCGTTGCTGTGACAGACCATAGAAAAATGAGGAAAGAACAGAGTCAGCGATCAGGAGGTTGTACTCATGTCCAGGCAAGAGATGACGGCTTGGCCTCCAGTCTTGCTAGTCAATTGGTGAGAGAAGGTACATGTGTGGAAGGTAAAATCAACAAGAGTTTCCAGGTGGACTGGATGCAAATGGAAAAATAAGAGTTCTGTGTGGTATACTGGGGATGGGTCAGGTCAGAAGTGCCAAAGCTTAGCTAGCGTTTGGGAGTGGGTCATCCGTCATGGACTTAAATCCAGGTTGCAGGTCCTGGCCATGACCAGCACCAGAATATTGTATGAGCCCATCATCTTTTGAAATGTTTCTCCTTTCCCTTACAGAGCTGCCAGTCAACCTAGGGAGTATGCATTCTCCAAAGCTTCTAAAAAGTCTAAACTCTCAGATAACGAAGAGAATTTAACAGCCTCTGTGTCAAAAACAAAGGACTTCTTGACAAAAAATGAGTTCCCATCTTCCTCCTCTACCTCCTCCGTGTCCTCCACCTACTCCTCGTCTTTTGAGTCGACGTTTCCTGCTGGTATCGGTGAGCCAGGAGGCTTTCTTCCACTTGAAGTCACAGACATTGTAATCTTAAGAGCTGTCCCCTGCTACCTGTTTTGCAGTCTCTCCCCAGGTTTGATTATTGTGGTCTTAATTACTAGTTGCTTAATTTCCCATGTGCTTCTGCTGTCCTTTGGGTGAAGTGTGGCTGTGGCTGTCTTTGCTCGTTGTAAAGTGATCTCTCATGACAGACCGTTTTCCCTCGTGGCTGCCTGTTTTGTATTTCACACTCTCCTTCCCACCCACACCACTGGATTTATCTGCTGTTACCCAACAACCCCCTGCAGGTCAGCTGGACTGGGAAACTCTTGTACATCAGAACCTGCCGGGGCTAATGGAAATGGATAAGGATGACCGTGTTGTTTGGCCCAGAGATTCACTCTTCCGATACTTTGAGTTACTGGAAAAGCTTCAGTATAACTTAGAGGAGCGTAAGAAGTTGCAAGAATTTGCAGGTATGGCTTGAGGGCAGTCAGTGGGGACCAGGAGGTGAGTCACATGGGAGTTAACACATACAAGAGTACTTCAAAGTTTTTATGGAAAACAGAATAGAAAAAAACCCTTTATTTTAATATAAAAAATGCTGACATCTGGGTCTTCAGCAAATCTCTGAAAAATACATGTTATGAAAAAAAAACTGCATGAATGTTCAAAACTGTTTTTGCACCACAATACGCTTAATCTTTTAATTCCATTTTCCACTGACTTTTTTTTTTAAAAATTTGGACACAATGATTACATTCACTTTTTTTTTTTTCAAAGATTTTATTGTTATTGGAAAGCCGGATATACAGAGAGGAGGAGAGACAGAGAGGAAGATCTTCCATCCGATGTTTCACTCCCCAAGTGAGCCGCAACGGGCCGGTACGCGCCAATCCGATGCCGGGACCAGGAACCTCTTCCAGGTCTCCCACTCGGGTGCAGGGTCCCAAAGCTTTGGGCCGTCCTCGACTGCTTTCCCAGGCCACAAGCAGGGAGCTGGATGGGAAGTAGAGCTGCCGGGATCAGAACCGGCGCCCATATGGGATCCCGGGGCTTTCAAGGTGAGGACTTTAGCCGCTAGGCCACGCCGCCGGGCCCTCCACTGACTTTTTAAGCACCTCGTTTGTGTAACTGTGGAGAAGGAAGAGTGTGTCCACTCTGCTGGTTTGCCAGCCTTTCAACTTCTGCCTCATGCTTTAAAAATCCCCAGCAGATTGTTGGTTTGGTGTGTGGAATGCTGGCCGCCTGCAGAGGGCCTAGGAGCTCCACTTCTCCAGCAGGGGGCTCCCAGATCCCGTGTGTCTGAGAGCTCTGATCCCACGGGTTGGAAGTTAGGGCTCTGGCAGCGCACCCAGTGCTGGGTATGGTCCTTCTCCTGGAATGTCATATGTCAGACTTGAACAGCAAGGCACCCAGCTCAAGGTGAATAGCTGTGGGATTAGAGAGTTAACAGGAATCCTCCAAGTGCCATTGCCTTAACCACCACCACCCCATTCTAAACCATTGAGTACCAGCCTCAGCATAGAGAAGTATGTAATTTGCTTAGTAGGTTTGCTATAAACTGAGAACCATGTGCAAAGCTATTTTTTTCTTAATTTTACCTGTTGCAAGTTAATTTGAATTAATATAGTTTCCCTCTAAAGGGATAAAGCAGCAACTGGAAGAATTAAGGGCAGTTTTCTCTCTCTCTCTTTTTTTTTTTTAATATTTATTTATTATTATTACAAAGTCAGATATACAGAGAGGAGGAAAAACAGAGAGGAAGATCTTCCGTCCAATGATTCACTCCCCAAGTGATTGCAACAGCCGGTGCTGCGCCGATCCGATTGCAGGAACCAGGAACCTCTTCCAGGTCTCCCACGCGGGTGCAGTGTCCCAAAGCTTTGGGCCGTCCTCAACTGCTTTCCCAGGCCACAAGCAGGGAGCTGGATGGGAAGTGGAGCTGCCGAGATTAGAACTGGTGCCCATATGGGATCCTGGCGCATTCAAGGCGAGGACTTTAGCTGCTAGGCCAGTGTGCCAGGCCCAGTGTTTTCTCTTTTAAATTAGAGTTTATTTATTTTTTTAAAGATTTATTTATTGCTTTTATTGGAAAGTCAGATTTACAAAGAGGAGAGACAGAGAGGAAGATCTTCCATCCGATGATTCACTCCCCAAGTGGCCACAATGGCTGGAGCTGAGCCGATCCGAAGCCAGGAGCCAAAAGCTTCTTCTTGGTCTCCCAGGTGGGTGCAGGGTCCCAAGGCTTTGGGCAGTCCTCGACTGCTTTCCCAGGCCACAAGCATGGAGCTGGATGGGAAGCAGGGCTGCAGGAATTAGAACCAGTGCCCATATGGAATCCTGGCATGCTTAAGGTGAGGGCTTTAGCCACTAGGCTACTGTGCCGGGCCCTATTTAGTTTTATTTTTTTTTTAATATTTATTTTTATTACAAAGTCAGATATACAGAGAGGAGAGACAGAGAGGAAGATCTTCTGTCTCATGATTCACTCCCCAAGTGAGTGCAACGGCCAGTGCTGCGCCGATCTGAAGCCGGGAGCCACTAACTTCTTCCAGGTCTCCCACACAGCTGCAGGAACCCAAAGCATTGGACCGTCCTCAACTGCTTTCCCAGGCCACAAGCAGGGAGCTGGATGGGAAGTGGAGCTGCCGAGATTAGAACCGGTGTCCATATGGGATCTTGGCGCATTCAAGGCGAGGACTTTAGCTGCTATGCCACACTGCCGGGCCCCCTATTTAGGTGTTTTTTTTTTTTTTTTTTTTTTAAAGATTTATTTTTATTACAAAGTCAGATCTACAGAGAAGAGGAGAGACAGAGAGGAAGATCTTCCGTCCGATGATTCACTCCCCAAGTAAGCCGCAATGGGCCGGTGCGCGCCAATCCGATTCCAGGAAGCAGGAACCTCTTCCAGGTCTCCCACGCGGGTGCAGTGTCCCAAAGCATTGGGCCGTCCTCAACTGCTTTCCCAGGCCACAAGCAGGGAGCTGGATGGGAAGTGGAGCTGCCGGGATTAGAACCGGCGCCCATATGGGATCCCGGGGCGTTCAAGGCGAGGACTTTAGCTGCTAGGCCATGCCGCCGGGCCCCCCTATATTTAGTTTTATATGTTTGTTACAAAGGTGGGGTGATTGCAGATCCATTCCAGTCTCTGAGTGGAATGGGAAGGAATGTTGGGCAGGGGGAAGATGGATGAGGGGAAGACCCCACCCTCCATCCTGGAACCACGGAGGGAGATGCTGTGTTGCTCTTTGCTGCCAGATCACACTTCGAACTGGGGCAGAGATGGATTTTGACGTGGGGAAGAATGTCCTGAGGGTGTAACTTGAGCAGTCTGGATTATTCCGAGATGGTGTTGACTTTGTTGTGCCATGTGTGAGACACCACTTCTAGGGGCAATTTTCTTTACCCATTAAATACAGATTAATGTTGTCTGAGTTTTCTTCCTCATACTGCATTGAAATCAACCCAGTGTGAACTAAACAGCTTTGTGTGTGCACACAATGAGCACAGAAAAGCAATAAAAGGAGTATATAAGACTGAGGCATCAAATTAGGGCGGGATTTCAAAGACAGGCCTTGTCTACTTGAGAATGTTGCCTAAAATGAATCCTGCTTCTTTTTTTTCCCGCAGTCATTCCCAGCCCTTTCTTAAGCAGTAAGGTGGCTGCTTTATTCCTGATTAGTTTGTCCATGGCCAACAGCACCCGGACTCGTGGCTTGAGCTAAAGATGTATGTAGGACCCTAGGACACGGAAGAGCAGGGCCTTCACCAGGCATTTTTTTTTTAAAGATTTATTTTTATTACAAAGTCAGATCTACAGAGAGAGGAGGAGAGACAGAGAGGAAGATCTTCCATCCGATGTTTCACTCCCCAAGTGAGCCGCAACGGGCCGATGCGCGCCAATCCGATGCCAGGAACCAGGAACCTCTTCCAGGTCTCCCACGCAGGTGCAGGGTCCCAAAGCTTTGGGCCGTCCTTGACTGCTTTCCCAGGCCACAAGCAGGGAGCTGGATGGGAAGTGGAGCTGCCGGGATTAGAACCGGCGCCCATATGGGATCCCGGGGCGTTCGAGGCAAGGACTTTAGCTGCTAGGCTACGCCGCCGGGCCCTCACCAGGCATTTGTACAACTTCATTCAATGTCTTCTCAGCTCTGCAGTCTCACAGTCTGTTTCTTTATAGTGCAGGCACTGATGAACTTCGAAGATAAGTAAACCTGACCGTGGATGGCTTCTAAGTCTTTGGGCCCAGCAAAAAAGACAACGAAGAGAATAGTTGGCAATAGAGACCTCAATTATAATTTTCTAATAAATACTGCTAGTAAATGTTGTTGTGGAGTGAGTCGAGCACCTCTTGTCTCTGAGACATAAGGCATGGTGCCAGGCATGGAGCCTGCACTTTCTCTCCCCTTCCCCACAGCACTGAAATGTGACTCTTGCAGACTTGTTGGTTGTATCTCCTGCCCCTCCTGCCACCACTGCCTCCCGGTAAGTGTCCTGATCTCACTGTCCTTCCTGCGCAGGTGTGGTTATCCTCAGAGCCATCAGTGCAGCTAAGTTAGAGATACTGTTTCTGTTGCCGCCTCTTACGAATATTTTTCCTCCGATGCACCATTCATTTTAATGGAACATCGTTTATACCTGTTTGTGGGCCAAAAGACAGCTGCTTTCCTTATTCCACCTCTTTGTCATTACTCAGAACAGTGTTCCCAATCCTTGTTCCACATTGTTAGCATGCAAGAGGACCTCGGAGTTAATCAGTCTCACCTCAAAGCAGGAGCACCTTTTAGAAAAACGCTGAATGGGAGATTGTCCGGTTAATGCTGAATATTTCTAATTGTTGGGAACTTATCTAGAAGGAATCTCATTCCATTTTTAAGTGACCCACTTCTTTAGAAATATTTGTTATAAAATTCTGTCACTTATAAAGAGCCTAATATATATGAAAATACTTATACACTTAATGTGTATGTATACATGATATATATCCTCTATATCAAGTTATTCCGTAAAATAACTATGTGTGGGAGATATTATGATCCTATTTTTAGAGGTTGGAAAACATGCTTAAAAGGGCACATGCCAAGTAAGAAAGCTATGATTTTAAATCAAGTTCAAACTTGTGTGTTAAAATTTTTATTTAAGGGCCTAGCGCAATAGCCTAGTGGCTGAGGTCCTCACCTTCTATGAGCTGGGATCCCATACAGGCACCAGTTCATGTCCCGAGTGCTCCACTGCCCATCCATCTCCCTGCTTGTGGCCATGGAGAGTGGTGGAGGATGGCCCAGAGCTTTGGGACCCTGCACGCATGTGGGGAACTCAGGGGAAGCTCCTGGCTCCTGGCTTCAGATCAGCTTATCTCTGGCCGTTGTACCTGCTTGGGGGTGAACCAGTGGATGGAAAATCTTTTTGTATCTTCTTCTCTCTGTATGTCTATCTTTCCAATAAAAATGAATACACCTTTTTCAAAATTCAATTGAAGGCCCGGCGGCGTGGCCTAGCAGCTAAAGTCCTCGCCTTGGACGCACCGGGATCCCATATGGGCGCCGGTTCTGGTCCCGGCAGCTCCACTTCCCATCCAGCTCCCTGCTTGTGGACTGGGAAAGCAGTCGGGGACGGCCCAATGCTTTGGGACCCTGCACCCGCGTGGGAGACCTGGGAGAGGTTCCTGGTTCCCGGCGTCAGATCGGCACGCACCGGCCTGTTGCGGCTCACTTGGGGAGTGAATCATCGGACGAAAGATCTTCCTCTCTGTCTCTCCTCTCTGTATATCCGGCTTTCCAATAATAATAAAATCTTCTAAAAAAATTCAGTTGAAGCCATTAAAGCAATAAAACAGCTTATTTATTGGCTTACAGGACTGAGAAATTCAGGGGATGGCATTAGGTTGCAGTGGGTAACGTTGCTGCTTGCACCACTGGCATTCATATAGAAATGCCAGTTTGGGCCCGGCGGCATGGCCTAGCAGCTAAAGACCTCACCTTGAATGTGCCAGCATCCCATATGGGCGCTGGTTGTAATCCCGGCAGCTCCACTTCCCATCCAGCTCCCTGCTTGTGGCCTGGGAAAGCAGTTGAGGATGGTCCAAAGCTTTGGGACCCTGCAACCGTGTGGGAGACCCGGGATTGGCGCAGCACCGGCTGTTGTACTCGAGGAGTGAATCATCGGACGGAAGATCTTCCTCTCTCTCTCTTCCTCTCTGTCTCTGTTCCTCTCTGTATATCTGACTTTGTAATAAAATAAATAAATCTTAAAAAAAAAAAGAAATGCCAATTTAAGTCCCAGCTTAAATCTTTAAAATGATTTAAGATTTATTTATTCTTATTACGAAGTCAGATATACAGAGAGGAGGAGAGACAGAGAGGAAGATCTTCCATCCGATGATTCACTCCCCAGGTGACAACAATGGCCAGTGCTGTGCTGATCTGAAGCCAGGAGCCAGGAACCAGGAACCTCCTCCAGGTCTCCCACATGGGTGCAGGAACCCAAGGCTTTGGGCTGTCCTCGACTGCTTTCCCAGGCCACAAGCAGGGAGCTGGATGGGAAGTGGAGCTGCCGGAATTAGAACCAGTGCCCATATGGGATCCTGGTGCGTTCAATGTGAGCATTTTAGCTGCTGGGCCAGTGTGCTGGGCCCGAGAACATTGTTTTCAATTTTCTTATTCTTCCTATATCTGGAGGAAGAAAGGGTAGGAGCTACACCCATCATCCCAATTGCATCAGTACCCAGGAATGGGGAACAGCCACCCTATGTCATCCAAGGGTCCCCAATGTGCAGTATGCTCAGAGGGTTCTGCTCAAGTTCTGAAGTGCTGTCATCACCATTCCAAGGAAGAGGAAATCCTTCCAGGGTCCATTGGCTCACGTAGTCCATCTTAGAGTCTCAGTTCACCCAGGTAATTGCTGTCAGTGCTTGGCTGGGAGAGTTGTCCAATTTATTCTGCCCTCCATTCTCTGTCATGGTACCAAATGTCCTCTGCAGGCCCAATGAACTTCACATCCCCATGTGCATCTGAGCATACTGTTCACTGCACTGTCTTCAGAAACTAAGAAGGCTCAGTTCTGACATATGCACTTCGTGGTCAGACCACAGATTCTGTGATTCTCTTCGTGGTGGGGTTCTGAGTCCAGCAGTTCAGTTGGGGGACAGTGTTCTCCAAACCAACCTCATCTGACGTGACTCTAGATCTGACTCCTGTGTGAGCTTGCCAGTACAATGTCCTGCTTAGGTTGTCACCCATGTCAGCCTACAAACACACTGGTGGTTGCAGTTGTTGGGTCAGTTCTGTCTCCAGCCCCATCTCTTCTGCAGACCAGTGGATGCTGCGGCCCAGACCAACCCTGCGCAGCACACGCTCTGTCATGTACAGCAGCAGGAACTGTAGCCCAGTAGGAATGAGTTCCAATAACCCCCATCTGGCATGTCCCTAGCACCAGTCCCTGTGCATGCCAGTGTGTGCAGCAGAGTGAGCTATCTGTACTGTATCCCATTCAGTTTTTGTACACACCAATGGGTGCTGTAGCCTAGCTCTGCCAAACTGACCCCACTATCCAACCCACACTTATGCTGGCAGGTGCTACTGCCTGTCCAGCCAGGTCCATCCACTCCTAGCCCTGGTTCTCATGCTCACTGATGGGAGCTATAGTCCATCAGAGTGGTGCCCACAGTTTCCCTGTTAGGATCACTCCCAGCCATGGATTTTACACCAGCTGGTTTCTGTGGTCTAGCTTGACAGGACTTGCCCCCATCCCAGCACTTGTCACCTGATGCTGTGGCAAAACCCAGCCAGCCTGTATTTACTCTGGCTCACGCATGTACCAGTGGATACAATTGGTTAGCCCAGCTTGGCTCTCCCGATAACACAGCTCACTTTTAGGCCAATGTGTGTTGCAGCCTGCCTAGCCTGGTCTGTCTGGTCCCAGTTCTCATGAACTGGCACAGCCTGTCTGCCCCCAGTCCTGACCTAGACATATGCTGGCAGGTAGACATAACCTGGCCTGGTCTGGGCTGTTCCCAGCCTTGGTTCTTGTGCTCACCTACAGGGTTTGCATCTTGGCAGAGGAATTCCCCAAGCTCCTCCATCAGGTCTCCTGTCAGTGGCAGATCTCCCACACACTGATGGATCCTTGGCCCAGCCTGACTTGATCCACCTCCTGTCCTGGCAGGTACAGTGTTCTTGCCTGACCAGCCCATACCCATTTTGGCTCTTACTATTGGGTGCTACAGCCCAGCCACCCCTGGCTCACCATCAGACTTGCTATTGCGTGGTTCAGCAGCTGCTGAGACCTAGCCTAGCCTGTCCTACACCCACCTGGTTCTCGAGCACCAGTGGATGCTGGAGCCCAGCCCAGTCTGGTACACCCCAGACCCAGTCCACATCCATGCCAAGGTATACTGCAGCCATGTCCAGTCCAGTTCGCCACAGTCCCAACTCTTGCTGGTGGGTGCTGCCCAATTTCTAATCCAGTTCCTTGCTAATACACCTGGGAAAGTAGCAGATAAAGTTAACCTTTCCTTTCCTTTTCCTCCTTTTTCTTTTTTATTTTATATATTGCCGGAGACCAGCTCCAGCTGAGTTCGGAGCTCAGGAAGGGTTTGTGAATCAGCAAGAAAGGAGACGTGGACCACTACAACATGATGCTCAAAAAAGGTGCCTTCTTTATTTTTACAGAAATCATCACAAGCTTTTGCACAACATGCAATTGTTTCATTTTTACTTCATGGTTAAAATAACGGTTACAAAACAATTCTAGAAAACTTATTATTTTACCTCAAAACATTTTCAGCAAACCATTACTCATTCCAACCTGCAGTCACTCAGCTGAAGCCAGGCACTCCATGGTTGTCAGCACATGCGGTTACATAGTGACAGGTGGTTTACTTATATCCAAAATCAATTTTCACTAAACTTAAACTAACATTACTTAAAATATCAAGAATACAGAGTTTTAAAAAATCTCATAAATGAAAGAAATTATTGGAAAGGAGGATATACAGAGAGGAGGAGAGACAGAGAGGAAGGTCTTCAGTCTGATGGTTCACTCCCCAAGCAGCCTCAACAGCTGGAGCTGAGCCAAACTGAAGCCAGGAGTTCTTCCAGGTCTCCCACGTGGGTGCAGGGTTCCAAGACTTTGAGTTGTCCTCGACTGCTTTCCCAGGACACAAACAGGGAGGTGGATGGGAAGCAGGGCCACCGGGATTAGAACCGGCACCCATATGGGATCCCAGTGTGTGCAAGGCAAGGAATTTAACCACTAGGCTACTGCACCAGGCCCATGAAAGGAATTTATAAAGGCATAAGTCATAGATTCCTTATTAAATCTTATAATCAGTCATATACTAATTACCATCACTTTCACCTAGTACTGATTCAATTTTTTTTTGATCTTTTGTTAAAGGGCAGTGAAAAGGATCAGGACAACTGAGCTTTTCTATGAATGGAGTACCTTTACAAAAAACTTCTTATCTTTTCAAACTATTTTCTTTCCCCAAATATAAGTGTCAATATAAGGTAGATTTTTTTTTCAGTGTTTGCTGCTCTTTATTGCTATGCTATTTGGACACTTGGCTCACAACATTTGTCTCTCTTTAGAAGCTGCCCCATATACTTTCTGCTTTAGGTGGTGGGAAGCCAAAATGTGTCATTTCATGTAACAGTTCAATACTGCACAGTAAACAAACTCTTTGTACCTCTGTGATTGCCATCTGTTCCAAGATATTATCAAACCATTTCTTATAGAGAATATCATTCATCTTAAAGTAAGTTCCAGGTCAAAAGTGGGCACACAACAAGACATTTGGGAACAATATGCTCAATTGTGCTACTGCATGCTTTTAGCTGTGTCTCATTGTCTTAAGTTGCTAAAGACCCTTGTACCATAACATGATTGATAAAATCAGTTTCTGGAATTAAACCAGTTACACAAATCATTTCACATTTGCAGAAAAACAACAATACCCTCAAGAGAATTCCATGGAATATCAGAGAGGTGATCAAGTGTCCATACAATGGGGTGAGGCAGCAATGAGGTGATTAGAGACATTCTGTCAGGCATTGCCACGTAGCTAGAAACTCCTCATAGCCTTGCTAACCGAGGAGCTGTGTTCGTCACACTCCCATGCCATCTGACACAACTGGCCATCTGACACAACTGCTTGGCCCCTCGCAATACATATATATATATATATATATATATATATATATATATATATATATATATGGAGAGAGAGAGAGAGAGTGAGTGAGTCAATCCAAAGCAGGAGCCAGTAGCTTCTTCTGGGTCTCCCACACAGGTGCAAGGTCCCAAGGCTTTGGGTTGTCCTTGACTGCTTTCCCAGGCCACAAGTAGGGAGCTGGATGGGAAGTAGGGACACCAGGAAACAAACTGGTGCCTGTATGGGATCCCGGGTCTTCAGGGCAAGGACTTTAGCCACTAAGCTACTGTGCCAAGCCCCTTTTCTTTAATTTTTTTTCTTTTTAAAAAAATTTATTATTTTTTAAAATAATGATTACATGGTTGATCATGGTGAGAAGGATCGAGGTTTAGGGAAAATGGGGTGAATTCATTGCTTTCAAATTTGCTAGTTCTTGTTCTTGGGGAAGGGGCAAAACAAAGGGGAAACCATTCACGACTTTCCACACATCCCAGTACCCAGGGATGAGGAACCGCCACCTCATATCGACCCAGGGTCTCAGTGTGTACATATTCTGAGGGTTCTGTCCATGTGGTTTGGGTAGTTCTGAAATGCTGCTGATTTCACCGATCCAAGGATGATGTCACCCTCCCAATGTCTATTGGCTCCGTTCACTGAGATTTTTTTGCTGTCATCGTTTGTTTGGGGGTATTTGTCTAATTCTGTTCTTCTGCTACAGCACTAAATGTGCAGCCATATTCTCCTTTTACAACAGGGCCTGTGTCCACTGCTCCACCTTTTTCATTAACTAGGGCATGTTCTTGCAGGTGAGTCTAAGTAGCTGGGCCAGGTGTCCCAAGCATCACCAGATCCCCCACCCCTGGGGCTCACGAACTCGACATCCACCTAGTAGGCAGGCCTCAGGGCCCAGAACGAGACCCAAGCCCTGCCGATCCCCAGCCCCAGAGGCTCATAAACCTGCACCCACCTTGCAGGTAGACCCAGGACACAGACCAGGCAGCCTGGGCCCTGCCTAATCCCCCACCCCTGGGGCTCACAAACCCAGTACCCACCTAGTAGGGGGGTCCCGGGACATGGGCCAGAACACTCAAGCGCCTCCAGATCCCCCACCCGGGGTTCATGAAGCCAACCCCCACCTAGAAGGCGGGCCCCAGGATCGGGGGCAAGTGACCCACACCCTACCAGTTCCTGTGTCCTGGGCTCAGGAACCCATCCCCCACCACACATGTGGGCCCCATGACCTGAGCCAAGCTAGCCAAGCTACCCAAGCCCTGTCAGATCGCCTGTCCCTGGGATTCATGTTTCTGGCCCCCTTTTGGCCCAGGCTGGCATACTCGCCTTACCTCAGCATTTGCTGTCTTATTGCACTGCCTGGCATAGTCTAGTCTGCCCCCGTTCCAGCTGCTGCTGGTCAGTGCTGCAGTCTATCCCAGCCCAGTCTGATTGCTGTCCCAGTCCTAATGTGTACTGGCTGGTGTTGCAGCCTGATCTGGCTCCTCCTGCCCCCTGCCCTGGTCCTCAGATCTGCATGTGGATGTTATGTGCTAGCCCAGACTGGCCTATCCCCAGACCTGACCCACATGTATGCTGGCGGGTACTGTAACCTGGCCAGTCTGGGCTGTTCTTTGCCTTGCTTCCTGCACTCTCCTGCAGGGTCTGTGTCCCAGTGAAAATCTCCAGAGCTCCTCCATCAAGTCTCCTCCCAGTGGCAGTTCTCACACACACCGTGGGTCATTGGCCCAGGTTGACTTTGTCCACTTCCTGTCCTGGAGAGAACAGTGGCCTTGTTCAACCGGCCACACCCATTCTGGTTCTTGTTGGTTGTTGTAACCTAGCGCTACCTGGTCCGTGCCCAGACACAGCTTTCATGTAGTTCAGCAGGAGTCAAGACCTAGTCTGGCCTGTTCTATGCCCAACCTGGCTCTCACGAGCACCAGTGGAGGCTGGAGTTCAGCCCAAGCTGTCGCTCCACTGTTCCAGTGCTCACCCGCACCAGTGCTGTTGTAACCATGTACAGCCACACCTGCTGCATTCAATCCTACACTTGTTCTCACCAGTGGAAACTCCAACCTAACTCGTGTGCCCCCTTAGCTCCCAAGCAATGCATGACCCCATCTGCAGTTCTTTGAGGAGCCAGCAGAGATTGCAGTTCCAGGGGTGAGTCCACATTGCCCCTACAGATTAAGCTATCAGATCAACTTCTCTCTTGTTCTCTCCTCCAAACCACTTTGGTGTCGATCTCATACATACATACACATGTTGTGAACTTATCAATGGAAGTCTCTCAGCTATAATTCCTAGCCTGGGCATAAAAACCATAGGTCAACTCCTGCTGCCACCTGTGCAATCCCATCATCCCCCTGTAAATGAAGACCCTCTAACCATGAGGGTGTGGCCCCGGGCAGCCCAAGGAGCATTTCCCAACACCTTTTGCGCCCGGGTCACCCAGCTACAGGCACCCCTGCGGGTCAAAAAACATAACCTCCAGGATGGGGTGGTCGTGGAGGCCTGCTGGGCCTCCCTTCCCCAAGGAAGCCAGTGTGCTCAGCTGTTCATACCTGTGCCGGGTCTCTTTTTTATTTTTAAAGATGTGTTTATTTTACTAGATAGTCAGAGGTAAGGGAGGGGGGTTAGAGACAGAGATCTTTCACTTGCTGGTTCACTCCCCAAACAACTGCAACTTCCAGAGCTGGGCCAGTCTGAAGCTGGGAGCCAATAGCTTCTCCTGGATCTTTGAGGTGCAGGTTCTCAAGGGCTTGGGTCATCCTCAGCTGCTTTCCAGGCCACTATTAGGAAGTGAAATTGCTGGGAATCAAACTGGTGCCTACATGGGATGCAGGTGCTAGCAAGTGGAGGAGTAGCCTGCTATGCTACTGCACTAATTCCTTTGACAGTGGTTTTTAAAATTCTATACACAGAATATATATAATTTTTAAAAATATTTGTTTATGTATTTATTTACTTAAAAGATTTACAGAGAGAGGGAGGAAGGCTTTGTACCATCCACCAATCTTGCTCCATCTTCTACTTCCTCTCCTCTGGCCTCTAATAACCATTATTATACTCTCTACTTCCATGAGAACAGTTGTTTTAGGTGCCACATGAACGAGATCAAGTCAAATAGCCAAAGGATTAAACTCCAACTGGCAATGCATATATTAATTTTCCTGTGTCTTTTGCACCTTTTATACTCCCGCAACAGCTTCTACCAGTGAGCTGTTCCAAAAAGAGACTTCAGTTTTCTTCCTGAACTCTGAGGGTTCCTTGGGAATGCTTTGAAAGTGAAATTAGAATTTATATATTGTGATATAAAATTCTGCAATTTTTTCCACATACTATTTGTGTTACTATATCTTGAAACACAAATTCCCCCTCTGATCTCTAAATTATGACAAAGATTTTTTTTAAATTTACTTTTATTGCAAAGTCAGATATATAGAGAGAGGAGGAGAGGAAGAGAGGAAGATTTTCTGTCTGCTGGTTCACTCCCCAAGTGGCTGCAATGGCTGGAGCTGCGCTGATCTGAAGCCAGGAACCTGGAGCTCTTCCAGGTTTCCCACAAAGGTACAGGGTTCCAAAGCTTTGGGCCGTCTTCGACTGCTTTCTCAGGCCATAAGCAGGGAGCTGGATGGAAAGTGGGGTTGCCGGGATTAGAACTGGCGCCCATAGGGGATCCCGGCGCATTCAAGGTGAGGATTCTAGCTACTAGTCCACCGCGCTGGGCCCAGAAACTTTTTATAAAAATTTATTTACTTGAAAGGCAGATTTACATAGAGAAGGGGAGAAAGAGGGAAAATATTTCCATCCACTGATTCACTCACTGAATGGCTACAGTGACTGGAACTGAGCCAATCCAAAGCCAGGAGTACTGCCAAACAAGTTCTGGGGTGGAATTCAGTAATTTCCTCTCTCCCTGCTTAAGTAGTTGCATATTTTTCCCCAACACATTTCCTTTAAGATGCTATTTCTTATACCAGTTTTTATATTAAGATATCTTACCAAAAAATTCATCTTGTGCTAGTTTAATTATAGTGCCAGTGGATCTGTGCCAGTACTTGAACATTGTAGGCATTTCCTGACACAAAGAAATGAACACAGTTGGATATTTGGGTAACATTATCCCCATTTTACAGATAAGTGAATTAGAGAAACCTCTCTTGGTCATCAAAGTAATTGGGATGAGACACAGATCTAGAATTAAGAGGCCTGGCTCTTAACATGCCCACATCCCAGTCACAGCTTTGTTTCCAATTCCAACTTCTTGCTAACAGGCAACCTAGCAGCTGGTGATGGCTCAAATGGCTCAGTCTCAGACATCCATGAGAAATGGATTGAGTACCTAGCTTCTGGCTTCAGTCTTACCCAGTCCCAGCTATTGCAGGCTTTTGTGGAGTGAATTGGTTGCTGTGAGTTCTCTTTTCTTTTTTATTGCAAAGTCAGATACATATAGAGAGGAGGCGAGACAGAAATATCTTCCATCCAGTGATTCACTCCCCAAGTGACCAGAATAGCTGGTGCTGCGCCAATCCAAAGCCAGGAGCCTGGAGCCTCTTCCAGGTCTCCCATGCAGGTGCAGGAACCCAAGGTTTTGGGCTGTCCTTGACTGCTTTCCCAGGCCACAAGCAGAGAGCTGGAAGGGAAGTGGAGCTGCCGGGATCAGAACCTGAGCCCACATGGGATCCTGGTGCATTCAAGGAGAGAACTTTAGCCACTAGGCCATGGCCCTGGGCCAGCGTTCTCGCTATTTCTTTAAAAAAATTTTTTTTAAATAAATATTTAAAAGTATCTTTATCAAGTAAGCCAAAGGTTATGTTATAAGAACAACTTAATCCCTAAATCTCAGGGGATTTAGCAAAGGAAAGCGTTATTTCTCATTCATAAAGATTCTGGAACTGGTTGGACAACTGTTCAAGGTAGCTGCACTCAGTTTATTTTTATTTGTGGATTTTTTTTTCTCAGCCAAGATGAAGCCAGGAGCCCAGAACTCCAACCAGATCTTTCACGTGGGTATCAGGGCGCTGGATTGGATGCAGAGCAGCTGGAACTTGACCTTGCTGTGCTGGTCAGTAAGGGATGCCAGTGTCACAGCAAGTGCTTAACCCACTGTGTCAGTTTTTGTTGTGGCTAAGTTCTTCAGGAATACTGAGGTGTTGTTCCTAGAGGAGACACAGGATTAGGTTTCTGGCAACTCTTGATCACATTCTTGCCAAGTGATCAAAACATATGCTTGACTTTTTGTGTTTTGTTGAAGGACACCTTATTTAACACATGTTGTTTCATTAACCTTGACTCCTGGTCAACAGCACCGTAACTCCTGCCTTCATGAGGCTGATGTAACAAAGATCACACATTATTGCCTTTTTGCACTTAAGAACACCACACAGTGCATCCACATTGAGCCCAGGGGCTATCTTTTTTTTTTTTTTTTAACTTTTTCCATTCTTTTATTATATTTTTGGCAATCTTCACATAGTTAATTAGGGTAAAAAGGTTCAAGGCCTACACAAAAGTGGGTAAGTATCGATTCTACATTGTTTCTTTCATGTACCTAAGGTAAAGGGGGTTTTAAAGGAGAAACCCCACCCAGTTTCCCACCCACCTCAGGTCCCAGATGTGGGGCATGCTACGAAGTCTTGCTCAAGTGGTTTTGATGGTTCAACAGTTATGGATTGCTGCCAATCTGGTCTACGGCCATACCACCCTGAACGCACCCGATTTCGTCTGGATTGCTGCCAATCTTGCCACTCAAAGCACGATGAAATCGTTGGAGAATCCACTGATTGACATAGTCCATCTTAGAGTCTCCGTTTGCCCTGTTTTTCACTGCCAACATATGGCTGAGGTGGTTGATTGACTTGTTCTGTCCTCAGTCTTTTCATGGTTAGGGTTCCGAGTCTGGCAGTTCTATTGGGGAGATCCCAAAAGAAACTGCCTGAGGTGTTCCCAGACCAGATTCTTGTATGTACTAGCAAGTACAGGGCCCGGCACAGTCCATCGCCCCAAACAGCTGGTGGTTGCAATTGCTGGGTCGGTTCTGTTTCCAGCGCTGTCTTCCTCTGGAACCAATGGGTGTTGCAGTCTAGCTGGTTTTGCTCAGCACATACTCGGCCCTCACATAAACCAGTGGGAGCTGCAGCCTAGTTGGAGTGACCCACAATAACCCCCACCAGGCCTGCCCGCTACCCTGGTTTGCCAGTATGTGCAGCAGACTAGTCCAGTCTGTCTCACATCCCATTCAGCTCTCATACGTCAGTGGGCATTGAAACCTAGTTCCATCTAACCAGCTCCACTATCCAGCCCACACAGACGTTGTTGGGTGCCTTTCTGTCTAGCCACCCCAGCCCCTGTCCTGGTTTCTGTGCCCTCTAGTGGGAGTGGTAACCCAAGAGGGAGGAGCCCACTATTTCCCTTCTAGGCCACTCCCACTCCCGGATTATGCACTCTCCACGTGGTTCTGTGGTTTGACTTGACAGAATTAGCCCCTAGTGCCAGCTTCTGCCAGCTGATGCTGCGACTAAATCCAACCAACCCTCACCCACTCTAATTTTGGTTTGTACCAGTAGGAACAATCAGCCCAGCCTGGCTTTTCCCTGATCTAGTCTGGGGACCATCTTAAATGGTGAAATCACCAACAGAAAAGACGAACGTGGAAAAATGTGGTGCTCAATAGGTTGGGGGGGGGGTGGAATAAAAAAGGCCTATTTCACAGCAGAATAGCAGAAGAACTAAAGCAAGAAGGCAACTATAGCCTTGTTTGGCCTCAGCTGGAAATTCATGGATGAGGTGAAATCAAGCTGTTTGCTGCACTACCCATGTGTGAATGACCTCAAAAGTGTTACAAGTACTGACTCTGGGGTTACAGCTAAATTTAGTGACTAGGTGAATTCACCAATACAGAAGTTACAAATATTGAGGGCAATATAAATGCTTTCCAATAATTTGCAGTTTCAGGGGCTAGCACTGTGGTGTTGTATATTAAGCTGCCACCTGCAGTGCTAGCATGTTTTATGTATACTGATTTGAGTCTCAGCTGCTCCGCCTCTGAGCCAGCTCCCTGCTCATGTGCCTGGGAAGTCACTGGAGGCTGGCTCAAGTTCTTGGGTCTCTATATCCATGTGGGAGACTCAGAAGGAACTCCTGGCTCCTGGCTTCTGCCTGGCTCAGCTGTAATATTTTCAGCCATTTGGGAGATGGACCAGTGGCTGAAAGATCTCTCTCTCTTCTTTCTCTCTCTGAGTGTGTGTGTGTGTAACTCTGCTTTCAAATAAATAAATCTGAGAAAAGGAGCAATTTGAAGTTTCAGGCTTCCTCGATCTTGTGGCACAGCCATCTCAACACAGCAGGAAAATGCTTGTGCCTCCTGTGGGGAGCAACTGCTCCCACCTGTCTGGCACAGAATTGAGGGCGTTTCAGAGCCCTGGGCCCCTTTGGCTCCACTTCAATTACCAGGTCACCAGTGCTCCCTGTATCGCACCAATCTTAACTGTTGTGCTTTTAGTAGCACCCATGGCTGGTCCGTCCTTCCTTCCTTCCTTCCTTCCTTCCTTCCTTCCTTCCTTCCTTCCTTCCTTCCTTCCTCTCTTTCTCTCTTTCTCTCTTTCTCTCTTTCTTTCTCTTAGATTTATTTATTTTTATTGGAAAGTCACATTTACAGAGAGAAGGAGAGACAAAAAAAGATCTTAAATCCACTGGTTCATTCTCTAAATGGTCTCAGTGGTCAGAGCTGTGCTGCTCCAAAGCTAGAAGCCAGGAGCTTCTTCTGAATCTCTCATACAAGTGTAGGTTCCCAAGGAGCTGGGCCATCCTTCACTACTTTCAGGCCATAAATAGGGAGTTGGATGGGACATGGAACAGTCTGGACATGAACTGGCACCCTATGGGATCCTGGCTCTTACATTTTTTTTTTTTAGTTGGAAAGTCAGATTTACAGAGAGAAGGAGAGACAGAGAGAAAAATCTATCCACTGGTTCACTCCCCAAGTGGCCTCAGTCGCCAAAGATGAGCTGATCCGAAGCCAGAAATTTCTTCCAGGTTTCCCATACAGGTACAGGATCCCAAGGCTTTGGGCCAACCTCTGTTGTTTTCTTAGGCCACAAGCAGGGAGCTGGAAAGGAAGTGCAACAGCCAGGACATGAACTGGTGCTCATATGGGATCCTGGCTCTTGATTGAGAGCGGGGGAGGATCAGCCAATTGAGCCATTGTGTCGGGGCCCCCCAAAATAAATAAATCCTAAAAAAGAACCCCAGAAGACATATGAATGACCTAATGAGCAAACTATATCTCTCTTCATCTGTTGTTTTTTTACTCCAAAGTTGAAAGGGTTGGCTTACGTCATCTGGTGAGCTCCACCCAGCTCTTAACATTTGGAGGTTGTAGGTAGTGAATCAAAAGCTGTATTGTTCTTATTAGGTGCTTCATCTTTGGACCAGACCTCTGTGTTCATTTATCCCTGTTCACAGCTGGCTACCCAGTTCCTTTCTCATGTGCCCTCTTTCGTCTTCAATTTCCTCAAATCTGAGGCTGGTTAAGTCATTAGCTAACAATCCATATGTCCGCACTCTTCTACTTCTGATCCAGCTCAGTTCTGTTGCCCTTGGGAAAAAGTGGTAGAAGATGGCCCAAGTGCTTGGACCCCTGCACATAACTGCTGGATTCAGATGAAGCACCTGTTTTCTGACTGGCCCAGTCCTGGCTGTTACAGACATATGTTTAGAAGATGTTGCTCCCTCTCTGTATAACTCTGTCTTCCAAATAAATGAATATATCTTAAAAAAATAGAAGAATAAAATATTCCCCCGATCTTACTTACTCTTAGCTCCTTGGCACTGTTTTCCAATACTTTTATAAAAATTCTCAGTTTCCACTCCTGGCTCCCAGGTCTCTGTCTCCATGTCTACCCACTCCTCTTTGCACTTGTGACTCCTAGCTCGAGCCATCTCCATGGGTGCCTCCAAGGGCCCCATGGGACCCCCTATCATTGTCCCTCTCACAGTAGCACACCCTTCTGCAGAGCCCAAAGGATCAGGTATGCAGTGGCTCAGGTGACAAACCTGCTGTCAGGTTACAGATAGCATTTCCTGAAAGAGCAGCCCGTGGTGTTCAGCAGAGCCTCTGGCTGCCCCACAGCAGCACCCTACTGTCACATGGCCTTACCACACAGGTGGGAACCACCAGCGCTCACCCCTGAAACATGGCTTGGAGCCTCTGGTCCCTGTTGCTTCTGCTGCCCTGTGCAGGTGAGAGGAAGAACAAGCAGGGCTGGGGCTGGGAGGGCAGGGCAACTGGGAGTAGGCTTAAGAACATGCGGGTTAATCAGTTAGGTCAAAGAGAGGGACCTGGGAAGGAGGGTAGGAGCCCGTGCTCAGGGAGAAAATGAGGGTTCAGGAAGCATACCTGGGCCCACTGCAAGCTGATGAGAGCAGCTCAAATCCCAGGGAGGGAACTGTGTCCCGAGGCAGGTCTCTGCTGAGCTCCGGGTTCTTCCCCTTGGCGACCTCTGGTTTTTCTCCTCACAGCGACTCTGCCGTCCAACAGGCCTCAGTCTCTGGACCATGATCTCTCCTTCCTGAAGTCGTTGCTCTCCACTCTGGACCAGGCTCCCCAGGGCTCCCTCAGTCACTCCCGGTTTTCCGCGTTTTTGGCCAACATCTCTTCTGCCTTTGAGCTTGGGAGATCCGGGGAGGCGCCAGTGGGAGCGCCCCCGCCCCTGCAGCCCCCTGCCCTTCGGCTACACGACTTCCTCGTGACGCTGAGGGGCAGTCCGGACTGGGAGCCAATGCTCGGGCTGCTGGCAGATGTTCTGGCCCTGCTGGGACAGGAGCAGACTCCCCGGGACTTCCTGGTACACCAGGCTGGTGTGCTGGGTGGACTGGTAGAGGTGCTGCTGGGAACCTTAGTTCCCGGGGGACCCACCGCCCCCACGCGGCCCCCGTGCACCCGTGACGGGCCCCCAGACTGTGTCCTGGCTGCTGACTGGCTGCCTTCTCTGCTGCTGTTGCTGGAGGGCACACGCTGGCAGGCCCTGGTGCAGGTGCAGCCAAGTGCAGAGCCCACCAATGCCACAGACCTGGAAGGGAGGGAGCCAGCCCCCCATCTTTTGCAGGGTCTGTTGAGTTTGCTCACCCCAGCGGGGAAGCTGGACTCTGAAGAGGCTCTTTGGGGCGGTCTGCTACGCACAGTGGGGGCCCCCCTGTATGCTGCCTTCCAGGAAGGGCTGCTCCGTGTCACCCACTCCCTGCAGGATGAGGTCTTTGCCATTCTTGGACAGCCAGAACCGGATGCCAATGGGCAGTGCCAGGGAGGTGAGTGCTGCTAGGCCTGGGGCTGGGAGTGAGAAAGGGCCAGGAGGGTGAGCCTGGGGTAGTCCTTTTCTTTCCTCTTTTTCTTCTAGGCAACCTCCAACAGCTGCTCTTGTGGTAAGTGGCAGGGGACCACTTCTGAGGGATTGGGTTTGGGAAATCCAGAGGAGTCGCACCCACGGCCTCGGGCTCCTGAGCTGAAGGGAAAACTAAAGGGGGGAATGGGGGAAGTGTGGAGTTCATTGGCCTTGGAAGGTGGCTGTACTGGCTCCACCTGTTCCTTGGGCAGCATTTCAGATGACACATCCTGTGCCTCAGTTTCCCCATCTCTAAAATGAGGAGAAACTCTCCATAGAGTTACTGGAAGGGAATCAGTGGGTTTATATTGTGGGCCCTTACCACATATAGCACCTGGTCAGTGGTGCTTCAGAAATGTTAACTAATAAAGGTGAGGTGTGGGGAGAAAAGACTGAGTCCTTCCACCCCCTTGCTCTTTTGGTCCAAGAGGGCCAGTGCAAGGTCGGACATACCAGTTACTGGGCAGGTTTCCTCGTGGGAGGATTGTGTTTACGCTATCTAAGAGCACAGGAAGAACTGAGAAGGAAAGCGGTCAAGTAGACAGATGAGGCTCCAGATGGGCTTCTCTTCTGTGCCTCAGTGGCACAAATCTCACTCCCTCCCCCTACTCCTCACACCCACTGTTTCAGCATTTAAGCCAGTGACACTTTTACTCTGGGACATGTCACATGTGGAGAAGCCCATGCAGGGCTCTGGGCCAGGATCAAAATCTCCAGCTGGAGGAAAAACAAACTGACCAGATCCCGTCTGCCCTCCCTCTGCACGCAGGGGCTTCAGGCACAACCTTTCCTGGGACATCCAGGCGCTGGGCTTTCTCTCTGGATCGCCACCCCCACCCCCTGCCCTGCTGCACTGCCTGAGCACAGGTGTGCCCCTGCCTAGGGCGTACCAGACCTCAGCCCACATGAGACCCCGCCAGCGCAGAGCCATCACCCTGGAGGCTCTCTGTGAGAACCACTCAGGCCCAGCCCCACCCTACAGCATTTCCAACTTCTCCATCTACCTGCTCTGCCAACATGCCAGGCCTGCCACCCCGCAGCCCCCTCCCAGCACTGCTGCCATCTGCCACACGGCTGTGTGGTATGCTGTCTCGTGGGTCCCAGGTGCCCAAAGCTGGCTCCAGGCCTGCCATGACCAGTTTCCCGATCAGTTTCTAGATGCGATCTGTAACAACCTCTCCTTCTCGGTGCTGTCTGGCCCCATCCGTCGCCTGGTGAAGCAGCTCTGTGCTGGCCTGCTCCCACCCCCTACCAGCTGCCCCGAAGGCCTACCCCCTGTCCCCCTCACCCCGGAGATATTCTGGGGCTGCTTCTTAGAGAATGAGACACTGTGGGCTGAGCGACTGTGTGGGGAGGCCAGTCTGCAGGCAGTGCCTCCCAGCAACCAGGCTTGGGTGCAGCACGTGTGCCAGGGCCCTACTACAGACGCCACTGCCTCCCCACCCTGTCGTGTGGGACCCTGTGGGGAGCGCTGTCCGGATGGGGGTGGCTTCCTTGTGATGGTCTGTGCTAACGACACCATGTACGAGGCCCTGGTGCCCTTCTGGCCATGGCTGGCAGGCCAGTGCCGGATAAGTCGTGGCGGCAATGACACTTGTTTCCTGGAAGGACTGCTGGGCCCACTTCTACCCTCCCTGCCCCCACTGGGACCGTCTCCACTCTGCCTGACCCCCGGCCCCTTCCTGCTCGGCATGCTATCCCAGTTGCCACGCTGTCAGTCCTCCGTGCCAACCCTTGCCCACCCTACACGCCTGCACTATCTCTTGCGCCTGCTGACCTTCCTGCTGGGGCCGGGGGCTGGAGGTGCTGAGGCCCAGGGGATGCTGGGTCGGGCCCTGCTTCTCTCCAGTCTCCCAGATAACTGCTCCTTCTGGGATGCTTTCCGCCCTGAGGGCCGACGCAGCGTGCTGAGGACAGTTGGGGAATACCTGGAACAGGAGGAGCAGTCCACCTTACCAGACTTTGAACCTGCCAATGGCCACAGCTCTGAGTTAGGCAAGACGGAACTGTTGTCCTGCTTCAGCGTGAGTCATCTCCCAGGGACCAAGTTCCTGGGGGTTAGGGGGTTAGGGGGTGTCCCTTGAATCCTGAGATGCAGTAGTAAGAGTCTAGCAGTTTAAGCACACTGCCCTAGATTCAAAGATGCTTGCATTCGTACTTTTAAAAAAATGATTTTGTTTATCTGAAAGGCAGAGTTACAAAGAGAGGGATAGACAGAGAGAGTGGTCATCCATCCATTGGTTCACCCTCTGAATGGCTGCAAAGATTGCTTTGTGTGGGTCTAAAGCTGGGAGCCAGGAGCTTCTTCCAGGTCTCCTACATGGATTGCAGGATCCCAAGAGTCTTGGGCCATCCTCCACTGCTTTCCCCGGCCATTAGCAGGAAGCTGGATTAGAAGTGGAGCAAGACTCAAACTGGCACCCATATGGGATGTTGGTGCCATAGGTGGAGGCTTAGCTTGCTATGTCACGGAGCTGGCTCCTGGATTGACATCTTAATTCTATAGTCAAATTTGGGAAAGTGACCCAGCCTTTCTGGGCAGTAGCTCACTTCCTATCTCTAGACTGGGAGTAACATTGTAACCTGTGTTTTAGGACAATTGTAAAAACCACATGAAACATTATATGCTGTGATTTAGCACAGATTGTCATCTACAAATGTGCAGTAAATATTATCTCAGAATTCTTTCTGACTTCGACTCTTCCCCTTTTGGCTCCAGAAAGAAATGAGTTCATGTTAGAGGGCACCAAGTGAGGATTGGAGACTGACAGAGTAGAAGAAAATCAGGCATGAGAAAGATTTGGAGAGGACTACAAGTCAGGAGACTTTGATTCTAGGCTCAACTATGCCATAAATTAGTGGCTCTGGGGCAAGTGATTTGATTTAGTTTTTCTAGACAGGTTTTACTCTTCTGTGTGGAGTAAACGACTGTGACACTTTACGTGCTGTTATGTGCAACGGTGTGCAGAGACTCCTCAGGGCGTGCTTTCCCCAGTCCTGGGCCCAGTGAAATGCAGCTGGGGACGCATAGTATCTTGGGTCAGATCTACAAGCATTTATTGAGCTAACTACATATGTCTCATGGCAGAAGGTACAGGGGAAGTGGGAGACAAGGTTCTGGACCTAAAGCAGCTTGCTGTCTGAAAGACACTTGCAAGACAAACTTTAGGCGAAGGATGAGTATCCCAGACAATGGAATTCAGAGCCTGGGGAAGCCGCAGGAGGGAAGGAGGCGACAGCTCCCTTGGCTTCTTGTCTTTCTCCCCGTCAGCCTGTGCTGTGGGATCTGTTGCAGAGGGAGAAGAGTGTTTGGGCCCTGCAGATTCTAGTGCAGGTAACAAGTGACTGGGTGGGAAGGGGGATTGGCACATAGAGGTGGGCACAAGTGACAGGTGTGGCCTGAGGTCCCTGCCCCGCAGGGCCATACCCGCTGTGGCCTCCAATCCCCAGGCATATCTGCACATGCCCCCGGAGAATCTCCAGCAGCTTGTGCTTTCTGCAGAGACGGAAGCTGCGCAGGGCTTCCTGACGCTGATGCACCGCTCCTGGGCCCAGCTGCAGGTAGGCAGAGAGGGAGGGGCCAAGGTGGAGTGGGAATCTAGGGATCCAGGGCCTCAGTGTCAGGAAGGAGACTCCAGGGGGGCAATGCGAGGCCATTGACACCCTCCAGAGTCAACATGCATTCCTCGGCCCCACAGGTTCCACCATCCGAGGAGCAGGCCCTGGGCCGTTTGACGGCTCTGCTGCTCCAGCGGTACCCACGCCTTACCTCCCAGCTCTTCATTGACCTGTCACCACTCATCCCCTTCTTGGCTGTCTCCGACTTGATGCGCTTCCCACCATCGCTGCTGGCCAATGACAGTGTGTAAGGTTCCCTGCTCTTGGCAGGGTCAGGTCTGCCCCCACGTTCCTGAAGCAGACTTCACTACAGTCCTCTCCATGGAAACTAGGGACTAGGGAGAATCTCCATGAAAGCAGGGTTCCAGGGGGAACAGAGGACAACAGTTTGGAACAAGGCATGCTGGGTTAAGACCCCTTACTCTCTGCAGCCTGGCTGCCATCCGGGATTACAGCCCAGAAATGAGGCCTGAGCAGAAGGAAGCTCTGGCAAAGCGACTGCTGGCTCCAGAGCTTTTCGGAGAAGTGCCTGCCTGGCCCCAGGAGCTGCTGTGGGCAGCGCTGCCCCTTCTCCCCCACCTTCCTCTGGAGAATTTTCTGCAGCTCAGCCCTCACCAGGTTTGCAAATCATCCTGTTTCTTTGAGTAACCCATCTTCTGCTAAGTGGGAATGGGAGTCAGTGACATGCCTCCCAGCACACCCCTCTGTGCGAGTGTCTGGCAGTGAACTAACCTTCCCAACCTCAGATCCAGGCCCTGGAGGATAGCTGGCCAGCAGCAGGCCTTGGGCCGGAGCATGCTCGACATGTGCTGCGCAGCCTGGTGAACCAGAGTGTTGAGGATGGCGAGGAGCGTGTTCGCAGGTGAGTGAGGACACAGCATCAGTGACCCCTGCTAGAATGGATGAGGTAAAGACAAATTGCCATGATGGGTTGGCATCCTTGGAAGGAAGGAAGAGACCAGGAAGTAGGTGGTAGTCTCTCGCAGTCTAAGGCTCCACAAGAGAGGTCTACACAAGACCACTTTGTCCTGGTACTAGCTTCAGGGACCACATGAAGGCTAACTTCCTGTCCTCCTCAGGCTTGGCTCCCTCGCTTGTTTCCTGAGCCCTGAGGAGTTGCAGAGCCTGGTGCCCTTGAATGATCCGATGGGGCCAGTAGAACGGGGGCTGCTGGAGTGTGCAGCCAATGGGACCCTCAGCCCAGAAGGACGGGTGAGCCCCGAGACATAGGCCTTCAAGATTTCTGGCTTCTTCTGGTCTATGAATGGTTTGCACAATGTTATCAGACAGGCTTGAGTGCACTGGGGCAGCTTTCTCACCACCTCTATTGCTGCCTCAATGGCCATTCTTATCTGGTTTTACCTCTTCACAGCCCTACCCTATCTAGCCTTTGGGAGCTCAAACACACCCTTTGCCATCTTGAACCTAATCAACTTGGGTCTTATTCCAGGTTCCATTTCCGGGGAAATGCAGACATAGAACTAGAGAAAAGTCCAAGGGTCACCTGTCTTTTCTCTCCACACTCAAACCTCTTTGGTTGCAGGTGGCATATGAACTTCTGGGGGTATTGCGCTCATCTGGAGGGGCAGTGTTAAGTCCCCCGGAGCTGCGGGTCTGGGCTCCTCTCTTCCCTCAGCTGGGCCTTCGCTTCCTGCAGGAGCTCTCAGAGCCCCAGCTTCGGGCCATGCTTCCTGCCCTGCAGAGAACCAGTGTCACACCTGCCCAGGTGGGCCTGTCTCACTCCCCAGGGCCTACTCTCCATTGTCTAGTGCCCCAGTCAAAAGGGAGCCCATCAAGTCCTCCTTTCCCTGGGGGAGGGGGTGGTCGCTAGAGGGGAATCCTGGCCCCAGCCTGTCTCCTGCAGCTGCAGAAGGACCTGGAGGGTGGCGGGAAGGGGGCTGGGAGTTGGGGCAGGTAGGCCCTAGGGATCTGCTGCTGGGAGCTGAAAGTTGTGATTTCCTGTCCCACCCACACCCAGGCTGCCCTTCTGCTTGGTAGGCTCCTCCCTAGGCACGATGTGAGTAGCTCCTGCACCAGCCCCCTCCTTCCTTCCCTCTCCCCCTCCCACCTGTGGCCCTGTCTGCCTCTGTGCCCTGTGATGTTGCCTTCCCCACAACTCTGTCCTTTGTCAGGCTTCTTGTCTTTTTTTTTTTTGCCTCTCAGCTGTCCCTGGAAGAGCTTTGCTCCTTACACTCTCTGCTGCCAGGCCTCAGTCCCCAGACACTCCAGGCCATTCCCAAGCGAGTTCTGACGGGAGCCTGTTCCTGCTTGGCCCCTGAACTGTCTCGTCTCTCAGCCTGCCAGACTGCAGCATTGCTTCAGACCTTCCGGGTATGAGAGGAGCTGGCAGGCGGGAGGGATGGGTGAGACCATCAGGCATGTGGTCTCTGCTTGGGAGGAGGGTCATCCTCACTCCCTTACACACTTCCCCTATTTTTTTTTTTTTTTTTTGGTGCGTGGATGGGGAAGATTGGTTTATTTATTTGCAAGGGTTCAGAATGGGGCCAGGGATAGGTCTTTCATCCACTGATGGACTCCCTAGATGGCTGCAACAGCCAGGACTGATCTAGGCTGAAGCCAGGAACCAGGAACTCCTTGTAGGTCTTCCACATGGGTGGCAGGAGCTCAAGTCCTTGGGCCACCTTCTGCTGCTGTCCCAGGTATATTAGCAGTGAGCTGGATTGGAAGTGGAGCAGCCACTTAAATTGGGGTTCACATGGGATGTTTGCAGCATGGTGGGCAACAGCTGAGCTGCAACGCTCTCCATCTTCCACCTGCGCAATTCTCACACAGGTGAAAGATGGCATGAAAACCTCAGGTACAGCAGGTGCTGGTGCAGGTGCGGCCGTGTGTGTCCCTGGGCAGGTACGTGTGAGCCCAAGCTCCTCTTCATGTTCTGGGGCAGTTTCATGCTGCTGGTGCTGCCTCACATACTCACCCTCACAGATCTCTGAAAGCCCAGGTCAGCTCTGCGTCCACCTAGACGGTAGCACCCCTCCCCAGTTCCAGACACAGGATGACATCACCCACACTATTCTAGAATGCCAAAGCCAGGAGAGCCTGAGAAATTCTTCCTTGTTCAGCTGTAAAGCCAAGCTTGGGAAAGCTAAGGGTGGTCGATATCTCCTGGGTTGTGTGATCAGCAGCACAAACAGCCTTCCATGTGAGGCTCTGCTGTGTTCCTCCACACAGTGGCTGATGCCTTTTGGGCCCCATCCTAGCTTTGTTCCCTTCTGCCCCTTTCTCGAAGGGCTGAATGCAGATCTTGTTTCCTATCACTTCTCCATACATCCATCACTGCCAGCAGCCCATCCCCACCACGTGGCCAGACTGCTTGCTTCCCCTGCTCCCATTAAAGCTGCTACAGCTGGACTCGGCTGCTCTTCTGGCAAACCGACGGCGCTACCGGGAGCTGCCCTGGTCTGAGCAGCAGGTGATTCTCCCCACTTCACTGCAGAACTCTCTTTGTCTCAATCACTTCCACTTCCATTGGGCCATCTGTCCCTAACCTCCCTGAGTGTCACTTGCTTTGCTCATTCTTTCCTCTTTGAGAAGAGGAGGAGGCTGGCGGGACCCACCAAGCAGAATGGCAGGACTGAGTCCAAGGCATCTTGGGTCCTCAGGGGCGGAGGGGGACATTTCTGTTCTGAAGTGGCTTCTCTTGCTTTCTTGGGCAGGCCCAGTTTCTCTGGAAGAAGATGCAGGTGCCTGCCAACCTGACTCTCAGGAATCTGCAGTGAGTCACTTGTGTTGAGCCATGAGTTTAATTCAACTGACATTTTTCTGAGTGCTTGCCATGTGCCAGGTGCCATGGGCGGTATGAAGGCAAACAGGGGATGAATGAGGTACTGTCCCAGCCTTGTGGGTAGGTTCCTGGCGGCTCCTCCTATTGCCCCCATGCCCTTCTATGGTGCCATGCTTATCATGACTACAGCCAAGAGACTGGGAACACCTGCGTTCACACCCCAGCTCCTTCACCTACTTATGCCCTTGAGTGAAGTCAGGCAACCTCTGTAAATTTCAGTTGTTATTTCTGTAGAATAAGAAATAAGTTGGTACCTACCTCATCATGGTTATCCAGGTGGTGAAATAAGGCACATAAGCTATTTAACACAGTGTAAACTCCCAGTAGGCATTTGCTGTTATTAGTTTAATTCAAGGTGACTTCAGAGCCACTGACCAAGCAGGAATAAATAGGAACAAGAAGGTGTCACCTTACCTACACCCTCAGTAAAAGCATCAGGCTTCAGAATCTGGTGCCAGTCTGCATTTACCACACCAAGAGGAACGAGGTGGAACGAGGCTGGGCATGTCACTTCACCTCTGTAAATCTTTGTTTTCCTCTCTGACAAACAGTGACGATGTTATAGGGAGCCAGCAAGAATACCTATGTAAAACTAGTTCTCAGACCATAAACCGCTGTCACTGAGCATGTGCTTGTGTTAAGAACACTGATGTCATTGGGCACTCAGGTGTGGCAGGTGTTGAATGAGCACTTACCCTGCTCATGTGCCCACAGGGCTCTGGGAACCCTGGCAGGGGGAATGTCCTGTGAGTTTCTGCAGCAGATCAGCTCCTTGGCAGATTTCCTGGAAGTGGTCCACATGCTCTACCAACTACCCACAGGGGTCCGAAGGAGCCTGGTAAGAATTGGGGTACTTGGGTATTCGCAGGAGTAAGGAGCCTTCACTTTGGGTGAAGAAGCCACCTGCCATGGTCCCAACTCTGCTTCTCTATCCCACAGAGAGTGTGTATCTGGGCAGACCTGCAGCGGAGAATGACAATGCCAGAGCCAGAGTTGACAACCCTGGGGCCAGAACTGAATGGACTGGACCCCAAGCTGCTCCTGGACTTACCGTAAGTGGTACAACTGGAGATCCTGGATCTTCCAAAAACCCAACTGGAAGTAGATCTCCGCTTAGGAAACGTCCTGGCAGAGATGGCTTTCTGACTTAGGGCTCCACGATGTCACTTGCAACCCAAAGCAGAGGGTTCTGCACAGAGCTGCTGTGTTTATTGACTGGCTGCCAGCAGAAGATGATTAAGAGTGGTGATGCTGTGTTGTGGCCTGCTGGGTAATCTTAACACTTTTAGAACTCTGGCCATGTTAAAAGGAGTATCTGAAATGAGGGAGTCGATAGTCTAATGCTGCTTCAAGGGGTTATATTCTATTTATAGTCCCTGTTTCCCAGTGTGTTCAGAAAAATACAGAGAAAATATATGAAACATTCACTAAATGTCTTCAAATACCTGGAGGGCTTTCAAGTAAAAAATAGCTGGTCAATTTCTGCTTGCCTGTCAACTCTAGGATTAATGAATTAAAGTCAGATTTCTGTACAATGTACAGAAAATTGAAGTAGTAAGTTCCTGGTCTTTGGAGCTATTTAAATTTAAGCTAAATGGTCTCACGGCAGGATTTTTTTTCTTTTCAGATATTTTTGTCTATTTGAAAGGCAGAGTGATATACAGAGAGAAGGACACACACAGATCATACACACACACACACATATACACACAGAAACATCTTTCACTCTCTGGTTTATTCCCCAGATGGCTGAAAGGGTCAGAGTTGGAACAGGCCAAAGCTGAGAGCCTATAACTCCATCTGTATCTTGCATATGGGTGACAGGACCCAAGCATTTGGGCCATCTTCTGCTTTTCCCAGGTGCATTAGCTGGATCTGAAGCCAAGCAGTAGGACTGGAACTGATGCTTCCATGAGATGTTGTAGTAACAGATAGTCCCACAACACTGGACCCCACTTACCTCCCCCATGACAGAAATCTGAGAAGGCCACAGATGAACTTGGGGAAGGGAAGCTTAGGTGAGCCTAAGGCTCCTTTCTCACCAGAGACCCCAGTTTATGACTCTCTCACATATATGCATCTTGTCTCCCCATGCCCATCCCTTGTTGTCTGAACTGTAAATCAGAGGAGGAAGCAAGTGGCTTAGTCCTCCTGAGGGTGAGCCGATGATAAAGGCAGCAACATCATCCTTGCATTTTTGTACGTTCTTATATAGATTTTTGGATTTTATACAACTTGGTGTAGTTCCAGGATTGGCAACCCTATTAGAGACAGGATGTTACTTCTGATTTCTGGGGAAAAGTGGCTTTTTCTTTTTCACTCTCATTTTTAAGATGTGATTCAAATAGGTTAAAATTTTTTTTGTTTCTTAGAAAAAATTAGAATCCCAGGACTTTGGGAAAGTGAAAGATCTTAGTCTATGAATCAAAAAATACAAATTCCCCACTTGTAGAAGAGGGTTAAAAAATTATCTATCCAGGGCCCGGCGCTGTGGCCTTGTGGCTAAAGTCCTTGCGTTGAACACGCCGGGATCCCATATGGACGCCAGTTCTAATCCCGGCAGCTCCACTTCCCATCCAGCTCCCTTCCTGTGGGCTAGCAAAGCAGTTGAGGACGGCCCAAAGCCTAGGGATCCTGCACCCGCGTGGGAGACCTGGAGGAGCTCCTGGCTCCTGAATTCAGATCGGCGCAGTACGGGCTGTTGCAGTCACTTAGGGAGTGAACCATCGGATGGAAGATCTTTGTCTCTGTCTCTCCTCTCTGTATATCTGACTTTGCAATAAAAATAAAATAAATCTTTTAAAAAAAAAATCTGTCCTACTCCCAGGTCTTCTTATTAAGTGTCCAGTGAGATAACACCTGGAAGTACTTTGTGACCTACATTGTAATGTTCAAAGGAAAATGGACTCCTCATTCATAGTGGAAGGATGGTCTTGTGGAAAGAATGGAAATTGGGAATAAGACCCCACCTTTTGATCTCTATTAACCTTAGTTTTTAAATCTATAAAATAGGGAGCTAATGTTGCATGCTAAGTTGCCACCTGTGGCATCAACATCTCATTTCAGAGTGCTGGTTCTTAAGTCCCAGCTGTATTCATTCCAATCCAGTTACCTGCTAATGCATCTGGAAAAGCAGCTGAAGATGGTCCAAACTACTCAGACCACTGCCATTCCCATGGGAGACTCAGATGGAGTTCCTGGTTCCTACCTGGCTCTTACTAGTTCTGACCTGGCCCAACTCTGGTTCGTGTAGTCCTTTGGAGAGTGAACCAGTAGATGAATTTCTGTTTCTGTCTCTCAAATAAATAATTAAAGAAACATTTTTGTGAAGTTGGAGACATTTTTAAAAAATTGTTTAAAAATTAAGAAAAATTTATTTTGAAAAGCAGCAGCAGAAATAGATTGATTTTCCCGAATGACAGAAACAGGCAGAGCTGGTCCAGGCCAAAGTCAGGAACCCACAGATGAATCTGTGTCTTCCATGGGCGGCAGGTCCCAATGTGGGAATCATTTCCTGCTGCATGTCAAGGTACCCATTAGCAGGAAGCTGGAATCAGCAGTGGAATCGGGACTCAAACACAGCACTCCAATATAGGATACCGGTGTCTCAAGTGGCATCTTAACTTCTGTGCCATACATCTGCCCCCCAAAGAGAACAGTTTGGATGATACTTAATACTGGGGGCACTTTGAGTCTATTTCATCAGGTATTGCTTTTCTTTTACAGGAAGACTAAAATTACGTCACTCCCTTTGTTTTATCCCTTCAAGCAAATGGTGGCCATTGGCTCTGGGGCTGTTTCATACCAGCTAATACTAGGGTCACAGTGTTTGGTCTGGTTCTATGTCTCATCTGGGAAACTTCTTAGCGTGGCTCTGGTCACTTCCTAGCTTGGCTCAGTTTTGATGGAGTGTCCCTGTTGTCAAATTACTATCACAGGATCCAGCTGCTGGGTAGACTATCCAATGAATCCATTATGCTGATGGTAGAGCTGGTACAGGGAGCTCCAGACCAACTGCTGGCACTGACCCCACTCCAGCAGACAGCCCTGGCAGAGAGGGCACTGCAAAACCTGGTAAGAGTTCGTCCTACAGACTCAGATCTATTGCTCCAGGCACTCTTGCCCCTCACACCATGCTTTCTGTTTTCCAAGTCCAACCCCCTGCTTCCTGTTTACAAATAGATTCCTATCTATAAGTTTCTAGCCTACATCTGCCCCTACTCTGTTCCTTCATAACTTGCTTCTTATTTCTTATCTATATCCATGGGAATTGAGGAAATCTCTCAAACTCTGCCTCTTGGTCTTTCTGCCTATTGAATATTCTCATTCACTGTTTAAGAAAGTGAATAGGGCACTGCAGGTGAAGCCACCAACTGTGTCACTAGTATCTCATACAGGCAATCTTTCATGTTCCAGCTGCTCTACTTCCAGTCTAGCTCCCTGCTAGTGGCCTGGGAGAAAAGCAGCAGAGAATTGCCCAAATGCTTGGGCTTAGCTCCTGGTTTCAGCCCAGCTCAGCCCTGGCTATTATGGCCATTTTGGAAGTGAACAAGCAGATGAACTATTTCTCTTTCTCTCTCTCTCCTGCTCTTTCTGTAAATTTGACTTTCAAATAAATAGGTAAACCTTTAAAAAAAAAGTTGGGGGAGGAAGTGAACAAAGAAGTTAAAGGATGCTGAGTTGGGAGCAGAAAGTAGGAAAGGTACAAGGGCTTGGTCTCTTGATCAAAGAATCTGACAATCTGGGACAGAGTTGCATTGTCCAAGGTTTGATGCCTTCCTCCAGGCTCCAAAGGAGACCCCCATCACAGGGGAGGTGCTGGAGATTTTGGGGCCCTTGGTCGGATTCCTGGGGATAGAGAGCACACGACGGATTCCCCTACCGATCCTGCAGTCCCGGCTCAGTCAGCTGCAAGGCTTCTGCCTAGGAGAGACGTTTGCCACAGAGCTGGGTTGGCTGCTGTTGCAGGAGCCTGTTCTTGGGTATGGACCTTGGAGAACTCCCAATTCTCACTCACCCTACACCCAGCCCCTCAACAGCCATCATCACAGATAGCCCATTCCCTATGAGCTCCATATGGTACCCCAAGTTCCCCAGTCCTAGCATGTACTGTTTTCCCTATCTCCTCACATCTCCCTCAGCTCTCCAACCCATGATCTTCTTCCTTTCTCCCAGGAAACCAGAGCTGTGGAGCCAGGATGAAGTAGAGCAAGCTGGACGCCTCGTGTTCACTTTGTCTACTGAGGCTATTTCATTGATCCCCAGGGTGAGGTGAAGGAACAAGGAAGGGAGTGAATGCATAGAGGGACTGGTGAGCTGGCTGTAGGTATCTAAGGCCCAGAAGGCTGAGGGCAAAGGGTGTACCAGATGGGTCCATGGAAGACTGCTCAAGAGAGATAGAGCTCAGGAGTTACAGCTGCAACGGTTGGCCCTGACCTTGTCCAAATCACCCCACCTTCCCTCTCCTTTCTCACACAGGAGGCATTGGGCCCAGAGACATTGGAGAGGCTTCTAGAAAAGCAGCAGAGCTGGGAGCAGAGCCGAATTGGACAGTTATGTGGGGGGCCACGTCTGGCTCCCAAGAAAGCAGCCCTGGTAGCTGGGCTTGTGCGACCCACTGCAGAGGATCTCCCAGGTGAAACTATCTAACCAAACTACCTAACCAACGATCTAGTGTGTATAGGAAAGAGCAGCAAACAATGCAGTCAGAAGTCAGGGCTCGAGGGTGCCATGCTCTTGGAGCTAACTTGCAAGCCTTTTGTTCTCTGGACTTTGGTTCTTGTCATGTATAATGCAAAGGGATTAGAAGGATCATCTTCAAGGTCTCTTCTAATTTGGAGGCTTCCGTAACTCTGAGAGCTTAACATCCATGGAGTTTTCATCCTAGGACTTCCGTTTTCTTCTTATTCCAGTGAACAGCTGACCCTGCTCTGACTTGGCTAAGGGTGGAGCTCTCTGTTGGGGAGGTCCCTAGGAGGGAGGAGGCACTGTGGGGCTAGGGACTTAGGTGGGTTATGCTTAATTTCTGAGCAACCTTTGCAGTGTTCTATCTATAAAAGGGGAGGCTTATCTTCTCCAGGTACTTCTTATTCTACCCTTTGAGCCCTATAAATCTCACCGTATAAATTATCTTGGCTCCTACTACCCACACTCACCCTTTCTCAAAAAGTTAGAAGGCTCATTCCATCTATAGATATCTCATTTGGGTGTATTTTAACGCCACACTGACCCTTTGGCTCTGCCTTCCACCTTTAGAACCGGTGCCAAACTGTGCAGATGTGCGGGGGACCTTCCCAGCAGCCTGGTCTGCAACCCAGATTGAGGAGATGGAGCTCTCAGACTTTGAGGATTGCCTGGCTCTGTTTGCTGGAGACCCAGGACTTGGGCCTGAGGAACTACGGGTGGCCATGGGCAAGGCAAAGCAGGTTAGGGCTGGAGAGGCCAACCGAGGTTGGAGGTAGAAAGAAAGATGAGGAAATCAATTGTGTGGGATAAGGGACCCAAGGCAATGAGAAGTTGGGTGGGTGACGGGAGGAAAGGAGAGGAAATAGCTGGAAGGTTTGGATCACAGATAGGAGGTCAGAGAGGGGCAACTTTTTTTTTTTGAGGGGCAACTTTTGAAAAAGAGTTGCTAGTACAAGGAATAGAGGGATTCGAACAGGGGTTATCAAATTTTAATCGGTATCAAGTAACTTCTGGGGGGGAGGGGAGTTTTAAAAATGTGGATGCCAGGCTCCCTTACTGGACTGAGTAACACTCTGGGAATGGAATCTAAGCGGCTGGGCTTTAATAGGTACCTCGGTAAGTCTGGGCAACATGGCAGCTTAGAGCTCACGGGCTGAGACTCCAGGGTCTTTCTATAATGTCTTAATTATTTTACAGTTGAGGAAACTAAAGAAAAAGCCAATGATTTATTTAGTTACATAGCTAAGATCAGAGCCAGACATCGCAGTATCTGACTTGCAGTCCCGTGCCATTTCTTCTCACATGGTTCCTTTCTTCCTCCTTAGTTGTGGGGTCCCCCCCGGGGACTCCGACCTGAGCAGATCCTGCAGTTGGGCAGGCTCTTAATAGGTCTAGGAGAGCGGGAACTGCAGGAGCTCAACCTGGTGGACTGGGGGGTGCTGAGCACCCTGGGTCAGACAGACGGCTGGAGCTCCATCCAGGTAACACCTTCCCACCTCTCTACCACTCCCCGAACACCCACCCCACAGGCCCAGGCCTCTGGTGCTTCCAAAACCCATGGAATTTTTTTTCTGTGACAATACCTGGTCATTCTGTTCTTTTCTTTAATACTCCCTACTGATGACTGTAGGGGCTCTGATTTGTTTGCTCTGATCCCCACTTGACACAAAAATGCTACCTGCTTCTTTTCCCAGAGGCTACTTTTTTTTCCTTACCCTTTTCTATTTTTGGGGTACTCAATCCTCCCATAGTTTCATTAGCTATTATTGAGATTGTCTCATGGCACAAGTTAATTCCCCACCCATTAATTCCCATGAGTTTTGTTCCTTTCCTGTGCCTCCCTCTCCTGCCCCAGCTCCGGGTTGTCGTCTCCAGTTTCCTACGACAGAGTGGTCGGCACGTGAGCCATCTGGACTTCATTCACCTGACAGCACTGGGTTATACACTCTGTGGACTTCGGCCAGAAGAGCTACAGCACATCAGCAGTTGGGAGTTCAGGTCACCTGTGGGAAGGGGCTGTGGGTAGTGATGCTGAGATGAATGGTGGGTCCACTGGGGCAGGAAGGATCATGAAGGAGTGGTCCTGTGGAAAAAGAGAACTAATTTACAGCCATCTATTCCCTATCGCATGACCACAGACCCTGTCACTGGGTTTGAATTCTTCCTTCTTTCCTTTCCACTCTTCCACAGTCAAGCAGCTCTCTTCCTGGGCAACCTGCATCTCCAGTGCTCTGAGGAACAGCTGGAGGTTCTGGCCCACCTTCTTGTGCTGCCCGGTGGCTTTGGCCCCGTCAGTAATTGGGGGCCTGAGATCTTCACTGAAATTGGCACAATAGCAGGTAGGGAACCTTGGTCTCTGCTAGTGCTCATGGTCAGAATGTGGTCTGTATGTTATGAATGCTGTGGGAGGAATGCCCTGGAATTGTTTGTAAATATATTTTAATTTAAAAGGAAGAGTTAGTAAGAGAGAGAGAGAGAGAGAGAGAGAGAAAGAGAGAGAGAGAGAGAAAATTTTCATCAGCTGGTTCACTACCCAAATGGCTGCAGTGGCTGAGGCTGAGCTAGGCAAAAGCTGGGAGCCAGGAGCTTCTTCTGGGTCTCCCACATGAGTGTAAGGACCCAAGGGCTTGAGCCATCTTCTGCTGCTACCCAGGTGCATTAGCTGGATCAGAAGTGGAACATCCAGGACTCAAACCAGCACCCATATTGGATGCTGACATTGCAGGTGGCTTTTTATTGTGCTACCCCACAGTGCTGGCTCCTTTCCTAGAATTCCTAAGGTGGGAGATCTGAGAGGGTATTGAGGTAAAGGGCTAGAGATAGGTTGAGGAAGGTCTAGGGGTGGGGAGTGATTTGAAAGTATCTGGAAGAGAAGGTACACAGATTTGATGAGAAGGCTAGTCCAAGGCCATGTTTGGCTCTCTATTTCACTTGCTTCAACAGCTGGAATCCCAGACCTGGCTCTTTCAGCACTGCTTCGAGGACAGATCCAGGGGCTTACTCCCCTTGCCATTTCTGTCATCCCTCCTCCTAAATTCGCAGTAAGTGTTGATGGACTGGGGTGTGGTGTGACCACAGAAGAGCCAGGGCCCAACAGGGGTCGCATGGGTGCCCTGACTCGGGCTCACACCCCCCACCAGGTAGTGTTCAGCCCTGCTCAGCTGTCTAGTCTCACCAGTGTTCAGGCTACAGCAGTCACTCCGGAGCAAATGGCCTTCCTGAGTCCTGAACAGCGACAAGCAGTTGTATGGGCCCAGTATGAGGGAAAAGAGATTCCAGAACAGCAGGGTGAGTTCCTAGTTGCACCACTTGACCCTCCCTGTCCTGACCCAGAATCTGGCCTACCCCCTAACTTGGTGCTGTCAAATTCCTAGGTGTTCCCTTGGGTGAAGGGGCGTCTATAGACAGAAAGCTGGTTTGCAAGTGTCAGTGGTTTTCCCCAAGGCAGCATTGTGATAGCTCTTCCATTCTTTTCTCATTGTAGGTCGAAGCACAGCTTGGGGCCTTCAGGATTGGTTACAAACCTATTGGGCCCTAGCACTGATCATCAGCTTCTTTGGCCACCTGCTCTGAGCCTGCATCTACTGTCTTGGGAGCTTGTTGAGAGCGGAACCTCACATCATAACAAATAAAGTACAAATAGAAGTACATTCTAATTATTCTCAGGAAGCCAATGAGGAATATGGGTAAAATGTTAATGCTTTCCACCCACCTAAGATTCACTGTTCCTGGCATGCCACAGTTGGAGTCTCCTTACATCACAAATAACCCATGTGCCTCTTCATTTCTTAGAGGCTGCCCACTCCTTTCCCCACCAGTAGAAATACACAGACAGTTGGAACGCAGCAAAGAGTCTTTACTGGGCTGGAGGCATGGGTTCAGGGTCAGTTCCAGGAAAAGTGGAATGGACCACCATAAATGGGCAGAAGTCTTGGGTTTTTTTTTTTACTCATCTTCTGGGGATGAGGAGTTAATGCTTGTTGTGGGCAAGAGGTGCAGGGATGCGGATATCCTGGCCTCTCTCCAGACGACGTTCACAGTCAATCAAATAGTTCACTCCATCGATCACCAGTTGCACCAGCTCCACCTAAAGGACACTCATCCTTAATCTCTGCTTCCCATGATCAGAATTTCTTCCTTTAGCACTGGCTGACTCCCTTGCTCTGGAAACTCATTTCCAGTGGCCTCCCCCACTCAATTTGAATTTCATTTTTAGATTCTGTCACATTCCTGAGGCCCACTCACTACCAGATCTCAACTCCCAATAATCTGTACCTCTCCTCACCCTAGTCCTTAAAGATCTCACCTCTGACTTGCCCAGTCGGTCCAAATTAGAGATGTCAAAGACACTGCCTGTGGCAGCAGTATCCACTCCTCCAGTGCCACGCTTTTGGAGTCTTAGGTTCTCCAGAATCTTTGGGAAGCGGCTATCCTAGAGGAGAAATAGGAATTGGGAACAGAGTCAAGGGAAGCTACCCTGTGGAACCTTGGACCTGCTTAGAGCTCTCGGCCCTGACCTTTCCACCTCCCTTCTAAATGACCTACTCCTTTTCAAGTCACATGTCTCCCCCTTTTCCTCACCCACATCCCTCTGTAACCCCATAACCATTACTTTGCTTAGCAGGGGCAGTTTGATGTGCACTCCTGCTCGGAGTCCAGTGCCCAGGTTAGACGGACAGGTCAGGATGTATCCTAGACGCTCATTCCACATGAACTCCCAGCCACGCTCCTGGATCAGCCGCTCCACCTGAGTCCGCAAAGATTCTGTTAGTGCAACTTCAGGGGTATATGGGCCCCTTCTTTAGCTAGGCCAACAGCAACTCTAAAAATATGATTAGAATCAAGAATTTGAATGAATGGCATTGGTTTTATTATGCATATAAGGTAATTTTAATGTTGCAGGATTATGATGCTCTTATGATATACAAAATGATGAGACTATGAGAAAATGTCTTGTGTGGAAGAAAACAAACTTGAGGGAGTGATACATTAAGGATGCTCCAGGGAAATGAACAGAGGTGGTAAAATGAACTAAGAAAAAGAATTGGTTACTCAGTGAGTTTGTGCACTGATGATCTCTGCTTTGCTAGCAAACTTAATGCTTGGAAGGGTCCTTCCAGGCAGGAAATGAAGACGTAGGCTTTGCAACAGGAAGAGGAAAGATGGCTTTCTATTAGCCACGGAAAGCACACATGTGAGAGAGCAGCAGGAAATGTGAAAACAGAGCAGAAAAACCAGATTCATAGGTTTGTGTATGCGTGTGTAACATGGGGAAGAAATGGAAAACTGCTTTTGTTTGAGTTACCTATCCTAATCATGAAGATAACTATTAGTCTTGAAGAGCAATGAACACAAAGACCACTACCAATAGTGAGTTACGCAGACGTTGTTTATACTTCAGGAACACCCAAGCTGTGGTGGGAGGATACCTTTTGTGCTGAACACGGGGAATCCTTCTATACAAATAATAATCCAGCTAACATTTGCTAAGCACTTGCTGTGGACCAAGTACTTTGCCTGTATTATTTCATTCACTCCCCAAACCTACCGCATCTTACCTCAGTTTCATAGATGAGGAAACTGAGGCATACAATTTGAAAGAATGTTTCCTAGCCACTCATAATCAGAATGTCATCTGTGACTTGCCAAAAATAATAGAATCTTCACAGTTAGAATCTAAAAGAGAAGTTTGGTCTCCTTGCAAGTCCAAAATAGAACTGTATATATGAGATCATGGAGTGGGAATTTGGTTTATGGGAATTTCTAATGCAGAACTAAATATGGAGACCAAATCCACATGGGAATGAGGATTCAGTTCAACTCCTCACACACATTCTAGAACTTGAGATGTTTCATCCCATCCCCCAGTCTCCCTCCTACTTCAGCTTAAAGCCCAGATGTAATAACACTAGCAAGAATGACAGAATCCAGGCAAGGCCTACCTTGGCTCAGCACTGGGTGGTTACTTGAGGATCATGAATGTGCTAGTTTCTTACCCCCTACATCAATCAGTGCTCAAACACCATAGTACACTCTCCACCATTTCACACCACCTTCCACAGGCACTGTCCTGCAATCTCAGACATTCTTTGCCTTATCTAACAATTGCTTTATTTTCTTCTTTGGGTTCCTGATATTCTTTCTCTCTTTCTATTCCTACAGCAACCATGCGTCCTGTCCCCATGGACAGTATGGCTTATACTTGTTATCCTGTTGTTATCCTGGAGTGATTCATAGTGGATCTGTTTTACTGTCAGAAGTGTCCTGGATTGGTTGATAAACCATGTGACTAATCTGCCCATGCTAGTCTTTGGTTTTCTTTTATTTCCTCCCATTTAGTTCCCCCAACCACCCTCTGTCCAACCTCTTTGAGGCCTCGGCAGAATCTTTCAAACACTTTCTTCATGTTTCCACCTTTCTCCATGGAGATGACCCGAGTATGATCTTCCTCATTCACCCAGATCAAAAAGCTCTTCTCATTGTTGTGCCTGAAGGCAGGGGAATTGGAGAGAAAGGGATCAAGAGGCAAAGTAAGAGTTGAGGGGGATAACAGAAGCATTTATGGACCATGGAAGCCAGAGAGGGAAGGGGCAGCATCATACCAGATTCCACGAGCATCTGGCCAGTCTCGAGCCATTCCTGCTGCAGTCAGCAATGGGGACACGGGCTTATCAAAGAGGAAGTGGTCCTGGCAAAAGCAGAGACCTGGATTCAGAATTCTCCCTGTAAGCCCCTAGGCCTCTCAGAGCCCATCTGTCTCTTCTAGCCTTGCCTCCCCTCTGGGTCTTTCTTCTGTCTCCTCCCCATACCCAGATCCCTTGCAGGGCCTCTCACATCAATAAGCTGCTGCTGCTCAGCCTCTGTCATCTCACTGAGTCGATAGTAGCGTCCAGCCAGGTCACCCTTGAGGCCACTCAATGCATCTACCACGACGCGTTCCACCTCTCGTCGCTCGGCCCGAGTGCAGGCTGGAGGTAGACTGAGTCCCCGGATACTCCGGCCAGTTCTGACTCTCGAGGACAGTACATACCTCTCATCAAAGTTGCCAGAACGGATCTGGAAGACAAGAAATAAACACGAGTGACAAAGATACAGAGGGTGGGAACAAAGGGTCCTCCAAAGACTGCAGTCTTGAGAATTAGGTTTTTCATGCATCACACCTGCCTGCTTTAGAAGGAAGGGTTTAGTGGGCAAGCATGCAGATTGGTGGGGGCCATTGTGGACACTTCCCCAAACTGTCCAGCTTGCAAAGTGGTCATGGGCATCTACCCTCTCTCATATCTGCTATTCCTTAAGACACGATTCATTTGCCACATCAAGTTTAAAAACTCAGCAGAATAATATGCCCATGAGTCAGGAAATCTTCAGAGTGAAGAAACTGGAGCTACAGAGTATTGTTTACAAGTCAGTGCATCTCAGAAGAAGTGGAATACGTAACTCACCTTACTAGCATCCAGGTCAGTGGTATGCTTCATTGTCCGGGGGTCGTATCCATTGTGTCGTTCCTGGATCACAGGGTCAAACAGCTCAGCAAATACCTAAAGGGCAGTTAGGAGGGAAGGATGGTTAAGGAAATCCATTGATTTCACTGGATCAGAAAATTTGAGTATAGGTGGTTCAGAGTCTTTGGGGGGTAGGGTGGCAGAGTACGTAAGGTATCTTGAAGGGGAAAGGAGCCAGGATTACTTAGAAGATGAGTTGGGTTACCAGGAAGACTCTGGGAGGGGGGCCCCCTACCTCGTAGGTCTCCTCATCTCCAGCCACCATGCCCACAGTCTTGATGAAGGGGTGGCCAGGGTTGTCCACGCCAGTCTGGATACACTGATCTAGTGTCCAGCCAGTGGGTGTGGTCTTGTCGCAGAGTCGTGCATAGACTGCTGGGGTCAGGTGACTGGCCATGCAATTGTTGTGCTTTCGGAGGTCTGGGTACTCAGCACTGGGGAAGGGGGTATCCAGTAACCATGGAGGGAGGACACAGGGGCCTAGAGCTAGTGCAGTCATCTGGGAACTGTCCGGAAAAACCACCTCTGGCTTTGCTCCATGGGAGGAGGGAGAATTAAAAGGAGGCTAAGCCTGGGTAATCTCTTTAGAGACTTCCAGAGTCTATTGTTTCCCAGCAGTTCTAGCTGTCTCTGGCTGGCTAGTTCTGTTTCTCCAGACCTGCTGGGTTCATTCCTCCCATGAACAGAACATTAAGGATGGGGGAGGAGAAAGACTAAGGAAGGACATGCAGGGAAATGGGGGAGAATAGCAGGAAAGAGAGATAAGGGAGAGTGAAAAGGATAGTTCCTGGTCTTCCCTTCCCCTTAGCGATTTGGGCAGTGGATGCAGTTAGAACTCTTAGGGACAGAGTTGCCTGAGTGGGGGGCAGGGACTGTGGATTACAGATCCCCAGAAATGCTCTTGGCTTACTAGGCCTCCATTTAAGGGTTCACAAGCTGTACAGCCCTCTCCCAACCTCTCCCCTCAAGGCTCCAGGGCCTTGGCGATTACGTGATTACGGCCCTTCTGTGTGGCTCGGATCTCTGTCTCTACCCCTACCTTCGTGCTCCGGGTCCCCCATCTCCCTACCCGCACCTCAATCACTGATACCTCGGGGGATACAGCCTCCGTCGTTCGCTGGCTGCTCGAACAGGTTCCGGGCGGAGTAGAAACCCAGCGGCTAGAGACCCAGCTCCAGCCAAAGCCAGGAGCCTGAGCCCTGGGCCGGCGGACAGCAGACGGGAGAAAGGACCAGCCATGACTTGGGGGTCCAGCTATGGGGTCCTGGAGCAAGAACGGCGGCAAAACAGGAACGGAGACGGAGGGTGCAATCAATCACGCTGAGGCCCGGAGCTGGGTCCCAGACCGAAGAAGAAATAGAGGCGGTGAGTGAAGGCTGGAGCCGGGTGCCAAGAAGGCTGCAGGAGAGGCGCAATGAGCTCGGGGCGGGCGGGAGGAGATGGGAGGCCGAGCCGCAGTCTCCTGGGGCGGGGCTCCCACAGGCTCCGCCCTGCCGGCTGCCAAGGCGCTAGGTGTGCGGGGGTGGGGGGTGGGCAGCGCAGTCAGGTAATTAGGGACACCAAGCCTCGCATCCCGAAAGCCGGGGTGGAGGGGGAGGTAGGCCCACCAATGAGGACGCCCCGATTTCAGCACCGAGTAGAGGACAGCACCCACGAGGGAGACCCGAAAAACCCTTCCCCCAAGCCCCTCAGTTTGAATCCGAAACCGGATCCGTCTACTGTGTGGGTGGGAAAGGGTGACATTGCCCAAGCTGTTCTAAACTTCTGGCTCGAGCCCAGCAACCCCTCCATCTCTCTAGGGGCGGTGGCCCCTGGGGACAACAGAGGAACAAACAGAGAGAGGCGAGGAAGACAGGGAGACGGCAGCCGGCTAGAGGAGCGCTGTCTGCCTCAAGGTCACCTTTTCCTTAGAATCAGGAAGAGGGCCGAGGCGCCTCACCTGCGCTCTCCCAGCAAGGTTGAGGAAAGAGTCCCTGAAAGCAGACAGGGAAACGCTCCTACCCTATCTTGTCCTGTGACCCCCGCCCCCCGTGTTGTCCCCAAGTCTGGAGCCCTCCTATTTCCTGCAGCCCTCGCCCCCATTTCTCAGGCTCCCTGGCTTCTGTTTGCTTCTCCCAACCTCTTCCCGGCCCCTACTTCACCTCTTCACTTCTCTTCCTCTTCTCCAGGCTCCGCTCAGCCTGCTGCTGCCAGAGCTCCCTGAGTCCTTTTGAGGGGGTTACCTACCTGCCTGCTGGGCAGGGCCCTGGGCGTGGGGATGGGGTTGGGCCAGGAATTGTGTGTTTCCTTTTCCTCCTCTCCTCTTTATTCCCTCTGTGCAGCTCCCAGTTCCTGGACTGGAAGGGGAATATAAAATGAGGTAAAGGGTGTGGTAAGACGACTGGGTGTGGAAAGGAACAGGCAGACACAGGTCTCCAGGCACCCCTTGTGCTTCCTCTCTGCTCTCTCCCTAATGCTGTCTAATCCCCAGCGCAGAGGCCAACGGTGTTCAAGGGCAGCAGGGAATCAGGGAATCTCCCCCACCTACTCCCTGGCCCTCTCCTCTGTCTCTTCTTGAAAGGCACATTGAGATCTCAGAGGGTTTTGTTTCCCTTTGGACTTTTGTCCTTTTGTCTCCTCACTCAGCTGTCCTACTGAGGTTCTTGGGTGTTTAGGAGGGAGCATTTGGGAGAAAAGAAATATCCTTTATCTTGTTTTCTGGCCCCACTCATGAGATTCCAGGCACACTCTCGTGTTCTTCCTACCTTCCTCATCTGTAGAAGGCATCCACCCCCTTTTGAGCTCTTTTTTTTTTTTTTTTTTTTTTGGCTTTCCTTGTGATAGGAAAGTAATTATCAGGGAGCAGTGCAATGGCTCAGCTCGCTACTCTTCCACCTCCAAGTGCCAGCATCCGATATGGGTGCTGTGGTTCATGTCCCAGCTGCTTCACTTCCAATCTGGCTTCCTGCTGTGGCCAGGGAAAACAGTGGAATCTGGCCACATTCTTGGGACTCTGCATCTGCACTGGGAGACCCAGAAGAAGCACCTGGCTTTGGATCTGCTTGGCTCTAACTATTGTGGCCACTTGGGGGAGTGAGCCAACAGATGGAATATCTTTCTCTCTGTCTCTCCTTCCCTCTGTAAATCTGCTTTTCCAATGAAAATAAATAAATCTTAAAAAAAAAAAGTAATTATCAGATACCTGGCAGATTTCTGCAGTTGGAGTGTGGTCGCCCTTGAAGATACAGAAAATTGCTACCTGTGTAGCAGGAGCTTATTACCTAGGAGAAGTAGTAGCTGTGAGTAAGGAAATATAATTACCTGGAATGGGTGCGTATTTACCCAGGTAAAGGAGCAAGATAATCTTCCAGAGCAGTGGGTTGTTATTTGATTGAGAAGATGGTTGCCAAGCTTAAGCAGATAGGGGATGGAAAGAAGAATTACAGAAAGAGGAAAAAAAAAGGTCAGGGGAATACAGATGCTACTCTTTTGGAGAGTAGTTGCTCAAATTTTAACAACTCCACTGAGGAAACACGTGGATTTGTGTACTTATTTCTTGTGAACCGCTGGCAGACACATAATGTATTAATGGATTCTTTGGGTTTAAATATTCTTACATTTATTTATTTGAAAGCCGGAGTGACAGAGATAGGGAGAGACAAAGAAAGGAAAGGGAGCGAATTGGGCAGACTATTCCATCCACTGGCTCGCTCTTCAGAAGCCCAGCACAGCATCCGGATCTCCACGCGGATGACAGGAGCCAAGGCACCTGGGCCACCTTCTCCTGCCCTGCCGGGTGCAAGAGCAGGGAGCTGGGTCAGAAGCAAAGCAGCCAGGACTCACAGCGGCACTGCACATGGGGCCGCAACACTGCCCCCAGTACTCACTCTGACAAGATTGTTCTAGGAGCAGTGGTGTGGTGCAGCGGATAAAGCTGCTGCTTGTGACATTGATATCTGGACAGGTCATAACAGATGGCCCAAGTGTTTGGGACCCTGCCTCCCAAAGGGGAGATCTGGATGGAGTTCTTTGCTCCTGACTTCAGCTTAGTACAGATACAGTTGTTGTGTCCATTGGGGGGGGGGGATAAATCAATAAGTAGAAGATTTTTTCTCTCGTTCTTTCTCTCTCTACTGTTGCTGCTGCTCTGCCTTTCAAATAAATAAATATCTTACAAATTGTTCAATACCTTATAGGAAGTGATTATATATGCTATTTGATTCATTTAATAATAGTTGTCAATGATAGTTGATATTTTAAGACAGTTTACAGTGGGCCTGGCACAGTAGCCTAGTGGCTAAAGTCCTCACCTTGCATGTGCTAGAATTATATTTGGGCGCTGGTTCTTATCTTGGTGGCCCCACTTTCCATCCAGCTCCCTGCTTGTGACCTGGGAAAGCAGTCAAGGACGGCTCCTGGATTCAAAAAGAGTTATTTATTTTTTGTTGGAAAGTCAGATATATAGAGAAGAGGCGAGACAGAGAGGAATATACTCTGTCTCATTCATTCCCCAAGTGGCCGCAATGACCAGTGCTGTGCCAATCCCAAGCCAGGAGCCCAGAGCCTCTTCCAGGTCTCTCAAATGAGTGCAGGGTCCCAAGGCTTTGGGCCGTCCTCAACTGCTTTCCCAGGCCACAAGCAGGGAGCTGGATGGGAAGCGGGGCTGCTGGGATTAGAACTGGCACCCATAGGGGATCCTGTTGCATTCAAGGCGAGGACTTCAGCCACTAGACCATGGTGCGGGGCCCAAGAAGTCCATTAAAAAAAAGCATTTTACGTTATGGAACTTCTACATGTTTTATTTTGTTCAGTTGAATTGGATTTTTCCAGTGGATGATTAAAGATAGACTCTACCTTTTCAGGGTGATGGTGATGACAAGAAAAGTTCAATGCCTAGAATGTGCTATAGTTTTAAGGGTCAGAGTGGTGCAGGGGGCATGAGTTAGGGAGCCTGTCTTACCGGTCAGTGCAGTGAGGCACCTGATAGGAAAAGGGGGAAGATCATTAAGGTTGCTGAGAAGGAACAAGGACCTTGGAACTGTGAGGCTGCAAGGACAATAATCTTATCTACCTAAGGAACATGCTTGCATGTAATCAGTACCCTCAAAACTGGATTTTTAATCACTTCATTCTTACGGATGAGAAGTTAATGACTTGCCCAAGGCCCCACAGATATTAAAGGTTAAGCCAGCATTCAAATCCAGCTCTGTCTAGTTCCAAGTCTGGAGGGTAAAGGAAAAACATGGTGGGGAGATAGAAATGACTTGCCCAGTCTTGCACGCCCATCATTTTCTCCTCTGCTTCGTCAGTGAGGTCTCTCTCTTCCCTCCCGTAACTGTTTTCGTTTGCTTCTCTGTTTATATTGTGGTCTCTAGTGTCCCATCTTTTTTCCCCATCACTCCTTTTTACATGTTAACATTTTGGACCGACTTTATTGGGTCTCTGTGTATATCATAGCCCTAGTTTGTCTTGCAAAGCAAATAGGAGGCGATGACACAAACTTGGCTTTTTCCTCGGCATCTCGCTTTCTGTCCCTGTAGATCTGCAAGCATCTGTTCCGTGGCGACGCAGTAAGAAATCCTCGGAGGAAAGGAGGTGGGGGGGGGAAGCATCAGGTTGCAGTCCCTCCCAGGGCCACTAGGGACCACCCTCCTCCACACAGAAGCGCCGGCCAACGCAGCCTGACTCTGCTGCCGGTGCGCGCCCTCTGCTGATTGGCGGCGCCGCCAAGGCAGTCGCGCTTGGATTGGGCCGCTGTCAGGTGTCGCTGCCGGCAGGTTCGGCTGCGCGCGCGCGGAGGGAGGAGGGTGAGTGCGGGCCGGGGGCGGCGGGGGAGTGGCTGTGGGGGGCCGGGGGCGGAATCCCCGGCGGGTGGGCTCGGTACGTGCCGAGCTCCGGGAACCGCACCCGGGCGGCCGCCTTCCGACAGAGGCCGGCGGAGAGGCCGAGAGGCGGGCAAAGGCTAGTGGAGTCGGGATGGAGGGCGGCGGTGTTCGTGACCCGGAGCTGCGTGAGGAGAGGACACTGGCGCTGGTCAGCGAGAGGACAGCCGGGTGTGTAAGGGGTAGGGGGATGCACCTGAGGAAGCGAGTTGGTGGGACGTGCGGGTGGTCCTGCCTGAGGATGGAGTCCTCAGGGGCGCGGGTCTCGGAGGGAGCGAGCGGGGTCCGCGAGGAGGGCTCCGCGCGTGAGGCGTGGGGGGCGCGGGCGGACGAGGCTGGGCTGGAGGAGAGAAGGCACTGCCGGCGGTCCCTGTGGAGGGAGCGTTAGCTGTTGCCAAGTGTGGTGACTCAGGGGAGGGTTTGAAGGACTGTGCAAGAGTGGGGGGACCGGTGAGTAGGAGGATTAGTTGGATTAATTGGATTAGTTGCCCGGTGTTGGCTGGGGTGGGCAGTCACTGCGGAGAGTGGTTAGGGAAGTTGGTGACGAGTCGTTATGGCAGGCAGTAGGAGCTAGTTGATCAGTGTCAGAACGGGACTAGGTGTGCAGGATTAAAATTTGCATTAAGGAGGAAGTGGGGTGGGAGTGGAGGTGTGTGGGCGTGGGGGAGGGGGATGTCCGCCGTGGTAGGTGAGAAGGAAACAGTGTTTGTGCTGGCCTGAGGAGTTTTTCCTTGTTGGAAATATCCCTGACTGAAATTTGTGTGGATTTTCCCCTTGTCTGCGGATGTAGCCCTCCATCAAGCGCAAGGTGCTTTAGGGCGTTAGGGTACCACGCACGCAGCTCTAACTTCCCAGACATACCGGAGTAGATTGCTTTACATTTCCTTCCGCCTCTTCTCCAGGTTCCAGTTAACGGAGATGTTCCTGACAGTCGGCCTCTGCTAGTCTTCCATCTGTTCCTCCTTTCCTTCCTTCTTCCTTCCTTCCTTGCTGCTTCAGGCCGGAGGAAGGCTGCTGCCCTTTAACCCAGTATTAAGTCTGAAGTTTTCTTTTGCAATGAAGTTTGGGGAGAGAACATAGGCTCTGGAAACACTACATTAAACCCCAGCTTCTCCCAGAGGTGCGCCTAAATAAGTCGTGGTGTGGTTCATAGCTATTTCCGTCAGGCTTCTATTTCTGCTTTGTTAACTGTGAATTTAGACCTTTTAAAATGTCGCTTTAGCCTCGTATTGGTGAACAGGTTATTCTTCCCGTTTTCTATTGTTTGTACCTTGTTCTGTTACAAAATTTCAAGAACATGACTGCCTTCAGCTGGTAACAAGGAGTTAGAAGAAAAGGACAGTGAGTTCAGAGTCAGAGATAGGAGAGAAAGCCCCTGCTTCCCAGAATAGATAAAAGAATGTAATAAAATTCTAATTGCTTGAATGAAAACAGGAATTTGGGACTGCCACAAGTCTTGGAAATTGGGTCAGATCTCTAAAAAGGAAATCAAAGGAAAAGCCTGTGAGTCAGGAGGGGGAGTGTATATATGAGACTGGAGGGCCCCCGTGAAGTGTTGAACATAGAGAATGTTGTGCCATGTGGTGGTTGAGCAATAGAGACACAGGCGGGCAAGACTGGAAAGGTTGTGGTTTATATAAAGGTCACCTGTAACTTACTTTCTCACCAAAGCTGGTAATGGAAGTGTCGAAACATAGATGGTGTAATTATCGAAGAGTCCTTAAGAAGTCCATAAGACTAAATTAAATTAATTGCTTACTTCAGGAGTTTGTGGCTTTTGTCAGAGTCATCTGTCAGTGTTTCTGGGAACTTTCGGAGACCATGGAAAATTGCTGATGTGTGACTCAATTTTATTTTTGGAAAATAATAACAGATACTGTGTCCTTAACAATTCCCTCTGAATAAATGCTAACCTTTAGCGCATTTGCTTCCGATCTTTTAAAAAATCGAAGTGAACATAGACAAAGTTGTAAAGTGCCCAGAGACTTTCAGTTCTACTCTTCTTTCTCCTCAAAAGTAGCCATTGTCAGGAATTTGATGATTTTCTAATTCATATTTTTATACTTCTATTGTTTGCACTGCCCTGAAATATTTTTTTTTAGTTATACAAGTACAAATGAATTTTTACCAAGTATATATTTCTGCAGTTTCTGTTTGGAAACTGTTTGTTGATTATGTATCACTTTGAATCTTTTTTAAATTGCATTTAGTCTGTCATTTCGATGTACTGCATCATATTTATCCATCCTTCTACTCATGAATTGCTTTGAGTTTTTCCCATTGTGCACAGCAAGATTAAAGTGAAGAATATCCTTTCTCCTATCTTCTGATGGAGGGGAGGCTCTCCACCTTGGCACTATGGACATTTTGGCAGGATAATTCTTTGTTGTAGTAGAATACCGTAGACATTTTAGAATTCTTTTAAAGATTTATTTAGTTTATTGGGAAGGCAAATTTACAGAGAGAGGGAGAGAGAAAATGGTCTTCACTAGCTGATTCACTCCACAAATGGTTCAACTCCCCAGAGATGAGCTGATCTGAAACTGGGAATCAGAGACTCTTCTGGGTCTTCCATGCTGGCGTAGGGTGTCATGGCTTTGGGCCATTCTCAACTGCTTTCCCAGAACACAAGCAGGGAGCTGAAAGGGAAGTGGAGCAGCTAGGACATGAACTGGCACTCATATAGGATTTCAGCACCCTAGGATGGAGGATTAGGTTGTTGAACCATGGGGCAGCCCCCAACATGGTAGAATGTTTGACAGCATTGCTACCCTTGATTCGGTAGATGCCAATAGTACCTTTCTTGTTAGGATAACCAAAAATATGTCCTGCTCAATGTCGTGTATGCATCAAAATTGCAACTGGTTGAAAACCACTGCTTTAAAAAAAAAAAAAGAAACAAACTTTTAAAAAATAGAACAACAACCAAAACAAAACAAAAAAAGAAAACCACTGCTCTGTTTGAATGCAGACGTGGAATTACCAGCTTGTTCTGATTCAAGCTCAAGTCTCAAAACATTTTTAACTGATATGGCTTTTTCTTTTGTTCTTTCTTTTTTTTTTTTTTGAAGATTTTATTTTTTTATTGGAAAGTCAGATATATAGAGAGGAGGAGAGACAGAGAGGAAGAGCTTCCATCTGTTGAGTCACTCCCCAAGAGGCCCCAATGGCCAGAGCTAAGCTGATCTGAAGCCAGGAGCCCAGAGCCTATTCCACCAGGTCTCCCACACAGGTGCAAGGTCCCAAAGCTTTGGGCTGTCGTCTACTGCTTTCCCAGGCCACAAGTAGAGAGTTGGATGGGATACGGGGCCGCTGGGATTAGAACTGGTGCCTATATTGGATCCCAGCAATGCAAGGCAAGAACTTTGGCTGCTAGGTTACCACGCTGGACCCAGCTTTTACTTTTTTAAACATATTTATTTTATTGGAAAGGCGTATTTATAGAGAGAAGATACAGAAAGACTCTCCGTCTGCTAGTTCAATCCCCAAGTGACCACAGTGGCCAGAGCTGAGTTGATCTGAAGGTAGGAGCCCCTTCTGGGTCTCCCACATGGGTACAGGTTCCCAAACTTTGGACCATCCTCGATTGCTTTCCCAGGCCACAACCAGGGACCTGGAAGGGAAGTGGAGAAGCTGGGACATGAACCAGCATCCATATGGGATCCTGGCACATGCAAGGCAAGGATTTAGTCACTAGGCTGTTGTGCCAGGTCCCTAACCGATACAACTTTAAACATAATTCCCGCCCCCTCACCCCACTGTAAGTTGTTGGTGTGAAGGACCTTGGCCTAGTCTTGCACTGGTTTTATAGTACCAAGAACAATAGAGAGAACACTGAGGTTGCAGTCACAAAATGGACTGGAGAATGGTGCAGGAAATGGCTTTATCGTTAACTTCCAAATCACAGCAACACACTGTTAGCTTGAACAGATCTCCTGAACACGGGCATCTGTCTTTCAGGGTAGAATGGGTGAAAGAGAGCAAGCACAGGAATAATGCTTGAAACAGACAGTACCCTTCATACATGTTGAGTTAGTTAATTCTTGGTGGGGGTGAAGATGACGTTTAAAGGAAAAGCAGCTGAGCTATCTCTCATTGCTCTGTCCTTGAATTAAAGCCTTGAGTTTAGCACTACTATGGGGAGGCAGAGAAGGGCTAGGAACATTGTGAAATGAATCCAAGATTGAAATGTCACTCTAGCCTTCTCCTTGTAGGAACCAACAGTAGCTCTCGCCTGAAGAACTGCTTTTCCAGTTTGCTGCCTGGAGTTGACATTGTTTCCTGCTGACAGGATCAGGGCCATGCCAGCACTGTAAGGCTTAATCTCCTGATTACCACTTTCTTGGTTTGGGTGGGATGATCAGGCTCCCCTAGTACCTTTATCATTCCCTCTTCTTCCCCCCCGTTCTCCTTACCCTATCCTTATTGCTAAGGGGTTTGGTTTCTTTGCTGATGAGGTATCCCTTTCTGCAGAACGGGATGAGTGGGCACTCCATTGGGGATGTGGTCATTGATGGCCAATGAAGGTGAGAGCACCACGGCCCATTTCTTCCTTGGATCTGGAGATGAGGGGCTGGGCACCCGCCGAGTAGGCATGAGGACAGAAGAGAGCGACAATGAGCTCCTTGAGGATGAGGAGGATGAAGTGGTAAGATCAGAGAAAGGAATGTCACTTGTTGGGGACCCTGGTTGCACGCAGTTGGGGCTTCACAGCATAGACACACCTGTAAGTTCTTTCCAGATGTGTAGACTTCCTGTCAAGAATAGCCCATTATCCTGGCTTAGGGGATGGAAATAGAGATTGTTTAGACTACCACTCCTTGAACCCCAGCCCTTATGCCCTGCTACCTGTTTTCTCATAGGGCCTGGTTTCCTGGCTTTTCTGCTTGAGCACATATTTTCTACTCTGGCAAGGTTCCTGTTCTGTAGGTAGTAGAATCCATAGATGTGCCCTACCCTAGATCATTATTGGAAAGTATCTAGTACTCCATAGATCCAGGTCGTGACAAGAAGCTGCATTCCAAGGAGATGATACAATGTTTACTGACCTGGGTGACATGGGTTAGGGAAGTTCCTGAGTTCCTGATAGCATTTCTGTCTGTAGCCTCCTGAACCTCAGATCATCGTTGGCATCTGTGCCATGACCAAGAAATCCAAGTCCAAGCCCATGACCCAAATCCTGGAGCGACTCTGCCGATTTGACTACCTGACAGTTATCATACTGGGAGAAGACGTGATTCTCAATGAACCTGTGGAAAACTGGCCGTCCTGCCACTGCCTCATCTCTTTCCACTCCAAAGGTTGGGGTCTGGGCCAGAAAGAGGAAGGGATGGTGGTAGGAATGCTGGTTGGGAAATGAGGTTCTTAACTCTCCTGCTTGCTTAGCCCATCGGTGCGTTCAAATACTCCAGGGAACAGTGCCCAGGAGTTTACTTTCCCAAATCTCATGCGAGTTGCCTATGATGAATTTAAAACCACATCCTGTTGTCAGGACAGCTGTTGGTTTAGTAGGTTCTCTGATGGAATTGAGTCTCTGGAAGGACCCTAAACAATAAGTTCTTTTACTTCTTCCTGATGAATGTCCTGGACTTGGAAAGCTGGGCAGAAGGGTATTTGATGGGTTGGATGGAGAGGGGAGCTCAGTGGCAGCTTTAGTAAGTCTACCTATCTCACTGGTTCCCCACTATATCTTTTTCACTCTGTTTCTTTGATCTGTTTCGTTTCTCCATCCCAGGCTTTCCTCTGGACAAAGCTGTTGCTTACTCCAAGCTCCGAAATCCTTTTCTTATCAATGATTTGGCCATGCAGTATTACATCCAAGATAGGTATAGCTTTCTGTTGACCAGTGGGATGGGTGGTGCTGAGATTTGCCTATTGAGGAAGTATATTCGGGGAGGGGCTGATTCAAACAGTGCACTAAATTTTTGTGCTGTTCCCTACCAAGTTGTCTGTGCCATGTCTTCTGATCTCTGTACAAATGAACTCCTTAGCTTCTCCCCTTAGTCACCCCTTCCCCACCTCTCCCAGCTAATGTATTTGGGGGTGACAGGAGGGAGGTGTACCGGATCCTGCAAGAGGAGGGTATTGATCTGCCTCGCTATGCTGTGCTCAACCGTGACCCTGCCCATCCTGAGGGTGAGTATCTGCTTTGTCCAGTAGGCTCTGCCTTGTTCTCCATGGATGATCCCATCTTGAGGACATGTACTACCCATCTAAGCGGGGCTTTGTTTGTTGGATTATGGGACAGATTAGACTCTGTCTTTGGACAGAGTCTTGAAACTGTTATGAGGCTACTTCAAGCAGCTTGTGTAAATAGGATTAAAAGGTTAGTTTATTTTGGCATAAAAAAAGTTTATTTGAAAAACCATGGGATTGACCCGACGTGATGGCTCAGTAGCTAATATCCTTATCTTGCACTGGCCAGGATCCTGTATAGGTGCTAGTTCATGTTCTAGCTTCTCCACTTCCCTTCCAGCTCCCTGGTTGTGGCCTGGGAAGACAGTGGAGGATGGCCCAAAGCCTTGGGAACCTGAACCTGCATGGGAGACCCAGAAAATGCTCCTAGCTCCTGACTTTGGATTGGCTCATCTCCAGCTGTTGTGGTCTCTTGGGAAGTGAACAAGTGGATGGAAGCTTGTCTTTCTCTCCTTTCTGTCTCTCCTTCTCTCTCTAAATCTGCCTTTTCAATAAAAATAACATAAATCTTTGAAAAAAAAGACCGCAGGATCTTCATATAAGATTATGAAAATGTATGCTATGAAAAAATCATGCAGGTTTAAATTTTTTGCACCAGATTTCTTTTTTTTTTTTTTTTTTGATTGAGAGAGAGACAAAGAGAGTTCCCATCCTCTGGTTCATTCCCCAAATGCGTGCAACAGCCAGGACAGGTCGAGACTGAAGCCAGGAGCCTAGAATATAAGCCAGTGCTGACAGGAACCCCAAGTACTTGAGCCATCACCTGCTGCCTCCCAGGATTTGCATTGACAGACAACTAGAATTGGGAGCCAAGATATGGAAATCTGACTTTATCTTTTAATTGCACTTTCATAATTTTTTTATTTTCATAAATTTTTAAAAGTTTCTTCATATATGGATATTATCATCTGCACGTATATACCATGTATAGATATTTTCATATCTGTTGTAATGATATGTCACAAAAGCTTGTGGACCATGGAAATTGAGACCCAGGGAAATGGGAGTTGGGAAGATTGTTTTGCCTTGGGCCCTGGGAATGACCACACACCCACCTTTCAGAGTGCAACCTGATAGAAGGTGAAGACCAAGTAGAGGTCAACGGAGCTGTCTTTCCCAAGCCCTTTGTGGAGAAGCCAGTGAGCGCGGAGGACCACAATGTTTACATCTACTACCCCAGCTCAGCTGGAGGAGGAAGCCAACGGCTCTTCCGTAAGGTGCAGGGAAACTTTGGAGCACCTGGGGAGTCAAAAGTGTATAAGGGCAAGGATGAGGTTGTTGGGAAAGAAACTAGAGAATTTGTGGGGGAAGCAATAAGATTGATGCAACGTTTTTCTCTTTTTCCTTTTCCCTCCTGAAGATTGGCAGCCGAAGCAGTGTCTATTCTCCTGAAAGCAGCGTCCGGAAGACAGGATCATACATTTATGAGGAGTTCATGCCGACAGATGGCACAGATGTCAAGGTTATGTTGGATTCAGGGAGTAAGAGGTTGCAAATGCCTGGGTGGTGAGGCTGGGGAGCTTGGGAAGCAGATGGAGGTGTCTGGAGAGGAGCCTAGAAAATTGGGTGAGTGTGTATGAGACTGGCTCTCATATTTGGGTTATGATAACAAGGGGAGGATGTAGACATTGACATTGTTATGCTCGGAGCAAAGGACAAGGGAGAGACATGGACATGCTACAGTGGAAATTGTCTCTTGATCTGGAAGCCCCAAGAAAGCCTTCATCATGACACTGCAGTGGGGCATCATAAAAAAAATGTCAGAGCCCTGATTCTTAATGATCAGGATTTTATTTATTCTGACACCAGTCTACAGACCTAGTGCTTATGTTGTCTCCTCGTATACAGGGTGCGCTGTGGGCATACTCAATGATGCTATGTACCTGCAGGTGTATACCGTGGGGCCCGATTATGCCCATGCCGAAGCTAGGAAATCTCCAGCTTTGGATGGGAAGGTTGAACGAGACAGTGAGGGGAAGGAGATTCGATACCCGGTCATGCTGACTGCCATGGAAAAGCTGGTGGCCAGGAAGGTCTGTGTAGCTTTTAAGGTAAGTAAATAGCCATGGGAAGCTATAGAATGAGGAACAGAGACAGGAATGGGGTTCTGGGAAGAAAGAATGGATACCTTATTCTTGCCTTGCATCTTCATCCTGCTGTAGCAAACAGTCTGTGGATTTGACCTTCTTCGTGCTAATGGTCACTCCTTTGTGTGTGATGTCAACGGCTTCAGTTTCGTCAAGAACTCAATGAAATACTATGATGACTGTGCCAAGATTTTAGGGTAAGAGACATAGTCATCTGAGCTGCTGGAGAATGGGCCTGAAGCAAATGGTTAGAAAGTATTTATTTTAAATATTGTAACACTGATTTAAAAGTGGAAAAGAAAAAAAGAAAGTGCTTATTCCCTTTGCCTTCCCAGCATCACAAACCCAGAGATAATTACTGCTAACAGTTTTAGACATAACAGTGTCTTTTTCTGCCTTGTACAAATAAACTATAATTACTTTACTAAATGGGATCATGCTATAATAATGGTCTGCAACTTGACTTAAAAAGATGATCATGTTGACAGCAGATATAGTCTAGTGGTTTAGACACCCCTATCCCATAAGGTAGCCCCTGGGTTGGATACCTGACTGTGGCTCCTACACCAGCTTCCTGCTAATGCAGACTCTGGGAACCAGTAGTGATAGCGCGAACGACTGGATTCCTGCAAGCCCTGTGAGAGACTTGGATTGAATTCTCAGCTTCTGGCTTTGGCCCTGGCCCAGTCCCATTCATTCTGGGCATTTGGGAAGTAACCAGCAGATGGGGAGTTCATTCTCTCTCCCTCCCTTTTCTTTCTCTCCCTTTCTGTCAAATAAGTAAATGGAAAAAAAAATATGAAGCAACTTAAAATGTTTAATTCATTCAAAACATGTAAGGAATGCTGACTCTGGTGTGCATCCATATATTTATCCCCTAGCTTAAGAAATAAAATATTTAGGGCCTACTGTGATAGCCTAGTGGATACATTCCTGCCTTCCGATGGCTGGGATCCTATATGGGCGCTGGTTCGTATTCCAGTTGCTCCACTTCCCATCCAGCTCCCTGATTGTGCCTTGGGAAAGCAGTAGAGGACGGCTCAAACTCTTGGGACCTGCACCTGTGTGGGAGACCTGGAAGAAGCTTCTGACTCTTGGCTTCAGATTGGCTCCGGCCATTGGGGCCACATGGGGTGTGTACCTGTGGATGGAAGATCTCCCTCTCTGTATCTTTTCCTCTGCCTTTCCAATAAAAATTAAGTCTTTTTAAAAATATATTTTTATTTTTTTGGTGGTAGCTCCCACTACACTCCCAGAGCCACTGCCCCACATGGCTGAAGTTAGGTTTTATTTATTTATTTATTAAGATTTACTTATTTTAATATGAAGTTTAAAAAAAATAAGCAAAGGGCCCAGCATGGTGGCCTAGCAGCTAACGTCCTCACCTTGAACACGCTGGGATCCCATATGGGCACCAGTTCTAATCCCGGCGGCCCCACTTCCCATCCAGCTCCCTGCTTGTGGCCTGGAAAAGCAGTCGAGGACAGGCCAAAGCCTTGGGACCCTGCACCTGCGTGGGAGACCTGAAAGAGGTTCCTGGCTCCCGGCTTCGGATCAGCACAATTCCAGCCATTGTGGTTACTTGGGGAGTGAATCATCAGACGGAAGATCTTCCTCTCTGTCTCTCCTCTTCTCTGTATATCTGACTTTCCAATAAAAATAAAAATAAATCTTTAAAAAATAAGCAAAAAAGATTTACTTATTTTTATTGAAAAGGCAGAAAGATCCTCTATCCTCTGGATACTCCCAAAATGTCTGCAGTGGCTGAAGTTGAGCTCATCTAAAGCCAGGAACCAGGAGATTCTTCCAGGTCCCCCACATGGGTGCAAGGTTCCAAGGCTTTGGGTCAGCCTCTGCTTCTTTCCTAGGGCACAAGCAGGGAGCTGGATGAGAAGTAGAGCAGCTGGGATACAGACCACCACCCATATGGGATCTTGGTGCTTGCAAGGCGAAGATTAACCAGTTGAGCCATTGCACCAGTCCTAAGAAGTAAAATATTAAGAATGTAGTTGAAATGCTTATATAGGGTCCAGTGCAGTAGCCTAGTAGCTGAAGTCCTTGCCTTGCAACCATTGGATCCTATATGGGCACCGGTTTATATCCCAGCTGCTCCACTTTCCTTCCAGCTCCCTGCTTGTGGCCTAGGAAAGCAGTTGAGGATGGCCCAAAGACTTGGGACCTGCACCCATGTGGGAAACACAGGGGAAGCGCCTGGCTCCTGGCTTCGGATCAGTTGCAGCCACTTGGGGAATAAACCAGTGGATGGAAGATCTTTCTGTCTTTCTGTAAATTGACTTTCCAATAAAAAAATAAAATAAATCTTAAAAAAAGAAATGCTTGTACACTCCCTTCTGGTTATTGTAGCTTTTGCCTCACCCAGAGGGAATCACGATCCTTAATTTGATGGTATGTTTTTAATCTTTTTTCTGCTGCTTATCTTGTGTGTGTATCTTTTTTTTTTTTGTACAGTCCTGGTTTGTTCATTTCTATAGTTTTCATTTTTTTTTTCTTAGGAACACCATAATGCGGGAGCTTGCCCCACAGTTTCAGATCCCATGGTCCATCCCCACGGAGGCCGAGGACATTCCCATTGTCCCTACCACATCTGGCACTATGTAAGCAATAAATACAAAATCTGGAGTAACCTCCTGCAGACACTTGGAATTCCTTCTACCAGACCAGTGGTTTCTTGGCCTTGCACTGTGAAGTGGAGCCCGAGCCTCTTCTAGGTGGTGCTTGGCTCTACTTGTGTTCCTAATCTCAGATCCGTTTTTCTGTGTCCCTTTTTCTGTGTCCATTTACCTGATAACATTCCCAATCCTAGGATGGAACTCCGTTGTGTTATTGCAATTATCCGTCACGGGGATCGTACTCCCAAGCAGAAGATGAAGATGGAGGTGACACACCCAAGGTAGGACAAGTGCTCCAACGCAGACAGCTTTCTGTGAGCCACATGGGTGGGCGGAGCTCCTAGAGTCCTTGAACATCACACTGCGCACTGAAACTCCTTCTTACTGCTTCAGGTTTTTCACTCTGTTTGAAAAACATGGTGGATACAAGACAGGGAAATTAAAGCTCAAGAGACCCGAGCAGCTTCAGGTAATGGAGAGAATAATTCCCTGAAGACAATAGAAGTGATGAGATTAGGGCTTTGATGAGAGACTGGGATGAAAGGATGACTGGGCATTTATTGTGGTTACCTTGTTGTTATGTCCTCTAGGAGGTGCTGGACATCACAAGGCTGCTGTTGGCTGAACTGGAGAAAGAACCAGGTGGTGAGATCGAGGAGAAGACTGGGAAACTAGAACAGCTGAAGTCTGTGTTGGAGATGTGAGAAAAGGGATAGCAAAAGGGGCTGACAACCGTAATAACTGTGAGAAATTGGGGTGCTGGAGCAAACCCTAACCCTAACTCTATCCTGCAGGTATGGTCACTTCTCAGGTATCAACAGGAAGGTGCAGCTGACGTATTACCCACATGGAGTAAAAGCTTCTAATGAGGGGCAAGGTGAGATGCAACCTCTCTTTCCATCACCACTCAATTCTTTTATCCTTGAACCTGGCTTCTGCCCCGGATCACCTTTTTGTTCCTTTCAGAGTACCTAGCATTTAGATGATCCCGCTGTTCTCCTTAGATCTAGACCTATTCATATATTCCCTCAGATCCGCAGGAGGAGGCTCTGGCCCCGTCTTTACTGCTGGTATTGAAGTGGGGTGGAGAACTGACCCCTGATGGCCGTGTGCAGGCTGAGGAGCTGGGGCGAGCTTTTCGCTGCATGTACCCTGGAGGACAGGGTGAGTATTTTGGAGATGTGACTGTCTAACAAGACTAGGAGAGGTGACTATTGAATAAATTGGAGGATATGAAGGGACAAAGGAATGAAGGGCAATTAAAGGGGAAGTGAATGTTCTTTCTTTGATGTAGGTATTTATAGCAGTCTGTTACTTTGCCCCTAGGTGACTATGCTGGCTTCCCTGGCTGTGGGCTACTTCGTCTCCACAGTACCTTCCGCCATGACCTCAAGATCTATGCCTCCGATGAAGGCCGTGTCCAGATGACCGCTGCTGCCTTTGCTAAGGTGTATACTCCAGTTCTTCCACAGGCCCAGCTTAAGTTAGGTCAAGAAAGTTTAGAGAACTAGTTGTGCAATTTAAGGGTGTGAAGAAATTTTTTGCTTGTATCTGGTCTGCTCTGTACTCCTGAGAGTGAGCAGAGTGTAATTAGCCTGGCGAAGACCCCCAGACATAGATCCTAGCTCTTCAGGCTAGCTCCCATTGGTCTCTGGATCATTTAGGCCTAGGAGGACTGGCCTGGAGAGGAACCTGATGGACTTTGTGCTTCCTCTCCAGGGTCTTTTAGCTCTGGAAGGGGAGCTGACTCCCATTTTGGTGCAAATGGTGAAGAGTGCCAACATGAATGGACTCCTGGACAGCGACGGCGATTCCCTGAGCAGCTGCCAACACCGGGTGAAAGCTCGGCTGCATCATATTTTGCAGCAGGACACAACCTTTGGCCCTGAGGACTATGATCAGGTCAGGATTGTTCTACCTCCATGCCCCAAACATCTTGAATCCTAAACTCCTAGAATTCTAAACCATAGTGATCAGAAATAGTAGCACTAATTGTGTGTTTTAGGTATTTCGCATTCCTTTTCTCATTTAACCCTTATAATTACACTTTATAATAAGTATAGCTCCATAATTCTTCTTTTAAAGATTTACATATTATTTGTTTTTATTGGAAAATCAAATATACAGAGAGAAGGAGAGACAGAGAGGAAGATCTTCCGTCCAATCTTTCACTCCCCAAGCGGTCGCAATGGCCAGAACTGAGCTGATGTGAAACCAGCAGCTTTTTCCGGGTCTCCCACAGGGGTGCAGGGTCCCAAAGCTTTGCGCTGTCCTCAATTGCTTTCCCAGACCACAAGCAGGGAACTGGATGGGAAGCTGGGCTGTTGGGACACGAACCAGCCATATGGGATCCCAGTGCATACAAGCTGAGGATTTCAGCCACTAGGCTACCAAGCCAGGCCCCAGCTACATAATCTTATCCATGGCTTTAGAAATTAAAGATTTCCAGAGAGTAGCATCAAGATTCATTTGACAACCACACCTCTTGAATCATGAAGAGTATTTATAATCCTTATTTGCTCCATTTAGTATAAATAGTCATACATTCTGCTTCTAAATACTGCGTTTGGTTATGCCTTAGGCCCTGCTGGAGGTATTACGTAACACATGACATAAGCACTGTATTTAAGTCCTGCAGTCCAAAACACATGTAATCTCATGGATTTTAAATAAAAGTGTGTTTCAGTTATCTGTTAGATTAAAAAAAGTTACTCTAAAACCTAGTAAGTTTTTTTATATTTTTTTTTAAGATTTATTTTATTTTTATTACAAAGTCAGATTTACAGAGAGAAGGGGAGACAGAGAGGAAGATCTCCCATCCGATGGTTTACTCCCCAAGTGACCGCAACAGCTGGTGCTGCGCCGATCCAAAGCCAGGAAGCAGGAACCAGGGACCTTTTCCGGTTCTCCCACGTGGGTGCAGGGTCCCAAAGCTTTGGGCCATCCTCAACTGCTTTGCTAGGCCACAAGCAGGGAGCTGGATGGGAAGTGGAGCTGCTAGGATTAGAACTGGTGCCCATATGGGATCCCGGCGCATTCAAGGCGAGGACTTTAGCCGCTAGGCCACAGTACCGGGCCCTAAAACCTGGTAACTTAATGCAACAGCCGCTTTATTCTCTCTCAGCACTGGATTCAGCTGGTTTGCTTGAGGTTTCTCCTAAAATTGCAGACAGATGTCTGAGACTGAAAACATCTGGAAGTTTCACTGGGATTCTGAGATGGCTGGCTTCTCCCTCTTCATGTTCTCTCTGTAATCTCAGAGCATCTCCTCTCCACATGTTTTTTTCATGTGGTTTCTGAAGCCTGGAAGCTGGACTTACTAAATGGTAGCTGAAGACTTCCCCAAAGCAGAAGCTTCTAAGCTTTCTTAAAGTCAAGGCCCAGAATGAGCACAAACTAACTTTTATTTTATCGTATTGCATATGTGGCCACAGAACCAAAGAAGACAAAAAAATTAATGACTATTTTTAACCCACTGTGAAAACTGTAGGCTTATACTTTTCTTTCTTTCTTCCTTTCTCTCTTTTTCTGTTTTCTTTTTAAATATTTGTTTACTAATTTGAAAAGCAGAGTTAATGGAAGAGATCTTCTGTCTGATGGTTCATTCCAGAAATGTCCGTAATGGCTAGGCCTGGTCCAGGCAAAACGAGCAGCCAGAAGCCTCTTCTGGGTCTCTTGCGTGGAAACAAGGGCCCAACCACTTGAACCACCATCCTTTGTTGCTTTCCCAGGTGTATTAGCAGGGAGTTATATGGGAAATGGAGCAGCCAGGACTTGAACCAGCAGTAACATGGAATGCCAATACTGCAAGATGGTGACTTAATTGGCTGTGCTACAGCCCCAGGCCTTCATTTTTCTCTTATTATACAGATGAGAAAACTTAGGTAGTACTGAAGAACTTCTCTCTCTCTTTTTTTTTTTTAGGAATTGTTTATTTTTATTAGAAAGGCAGATTTACAGAGAGAAGGAGATACAGAGAGAAAGACCTTCCATCCACTGGTTCGCTCCCTGAGTGGCCACAATGGCTAGAGCTGAGCCGAATGAAAGCCAGGAGCCAGGAGCTTCTTTTGGGTCTCCCACACAGGTGCATGGTCTTACTGCTTTGGATCACCCTCGTCTGCTTTCCCAGGCCACAATCAGGGAGCTGGATGGAAGCAGCCAGGATAGGAACTGGCACCCATTGCGCTGGGCCTGGTGCTAAAGAATTTTTGCCTTGGGCCCGGCGGCGTGGCCTAGCGGCTAAGGTCCTCGCCTCAAGCGCCCCGGGATCCCATATGGGCGCCGGTTCTAATCCCGGCAGCTCCACTTCCCATCCAGCTCCCTGCTTGTGGCCTGGGAAAGCAGTTGAGGACGGCCCAATGCATTGGGACCCTGCACCCGCATGGGAGACCTGGAAGAGGTTCCTGGTTCCCAGCATCGGATCGGCGCGCACCGGCCCGTTGCGGCTCACTTGGGGAGTGAATCATCGGACGGAAGATCTTCCTCTCTGCCTCTCCTCCTCTGTATATCTGACTTTGTAATAAAAATAAATCTTTAAAAAAAAAAAAGATTTTTTGCCTTTTTCCCAGGGTTATCCATTTGGCATGAACCCAGTGAATCTGTGTTCAGGGCTCAATCTGTTAACCACCACAGTCTGCTGCCTCCTGATGTTAGTTATAGTAGATACTATTATATTACCCCCACTGTCATCTTTCTTTGTGTGTGTGTCTAGGCTATGAATGACCAGTGGCAGTGGTTTCCATTATCCTGTGCTCATTTCTGAGAACATGTTCTTTTAAAAATGATCGTGTTTTGGGCCCAGCGTGGTAGCCTAATGGTTAAATCCTAACCTTGCTTGCGCTGAAATCCCATATGGGCACCAGTTCGTATCCTTTCTGCTCCACTTTCCTTCTAGCTCCCTGCCTGTGGCCTAGGAAAGCAGTTGAGGTTGGCTCAAACCCTGGGGTCCTGTGTGGAAGATCCAGAAGTTCCTGGATCTTGACTTCAGATCAGCTTAGCTCTGGCCATTGCAGCCACTTGGGGAGTGAACCAGTGGATGGAAGATCTTTCTCTCTGTCTCTCCTTCTCTCTGTAAATCTCCCCTAGCATTTTCCATGTCTGCTTTAGGGGCTTCAAGAGAAAGAACTTAGGGATGTTTTATTCTGTCTGGACTTCAATGCTCTTATGATTGACCCCATCATAGATTACTGCAGGAGTAGCCCTTTCAGCTGGAGGCCCTAAAATTACTAGAGGTCTCAGTAAGTCCCAGAATGCTTGTTGGAGCACGTCAACAAACAATTCTGTGTGGCAGGAATCTCCTTGTGGGGAACTCAGTAGCAGTCTGGGCCACTGGCACTGAGTCTGTCTTACCTACTATCTTCCTGTTTCCCCCATAGCTGGCTCCCACTGGAAGTACTTCCCTGCTCAACTCCATGGCTGTTATCCAAAATCCTGTGAAGGTCTGTGATCAGGTATTTGCCCTGATTGAAAACCTCACCCACCAGATCCGGGAACGGATGCAGGACCCCAAGTCTGTAGGTGGGTATAAACACTCTTGTCTTCCTTCCAAGGTCTGTGGTGTCAATCATTTTCTCAGGCACTCCTGCATCTTGTAAAAGCCTGGGACCAAGCAGCCTCATCCCTCTGGTTCTCCCTCTGAGTCATCAGGGACTTTTTGTTCAAGATGAAATCTGGCTCTGATTTGCTGCCTTCCTTCCAGACCTACAGCTCTACCACAGCGAGACACTAGAGCTTATGCTACAGCGCTGGAGCAAGCTGGAGCGTGACTTTCGACAGAAGAGTGGGCGCTATGATATCAGTAAGATCCCTGACATCTATGACTGTGTCAAGTATGACGTGCAGCACAATGGGAGCCTGGGACTTCAAGGCACAGCAGAGTTACTACGTCTCTCTAAGGCGTTGGCCGATGTGGTCATCCCCCAGGTGTGTCTCATTAAGGATCTATCCCGGGGATACAACATTGAGGAAGGAAGGAGAGAAAAGGTAGAAAGAAGAGGTGGTTTGGTAACCAGGGATAGGAATGTTGGAGAAGGTATGGTTGCTACAATTTGCAAGGTCCGTTCTAATTCTGGTAAGTAGAGGAGTAAGTAAGGAGATATGTAGAGAAGAGGATGTGGCAGACTGGTAAGAAACCCTAAACCTGAGGTGAAGACAGGCATGATCTTGGGCCTGGGAGTGTGAGGCAAGAGAACAAGATTCACTGAGGTGCTTATTCCTGGCCTATGGCCCTAGGAGTACGGGATCAGTCGGGAGGAGAAACTGGAAATTGCCGTGGGCTTCTGTCTTCCTCTGTTGCGGAAGATACTACTTGACCTGCAGAGAACCCACGAGGATGAGTCTGTCAACAAGCTGCATCCCCTGTGAGGGAGGGCTGGGCGGGGTGCTGGATGGAGGGAGGGGTGCGTCAGGGAGTCCTGGGGGAATGAAGGCAGTTGTGGGTGGGGTGGGGACCCAGGCTAGAAGGGCTCTGGGGATGGAAAGGAGAGAAGGAATCTGAGGTGGGAGGAGGGAGTTTGGGGATGGGCAGGATAAGGTGATCTGACCCTGTGAATGATTGAACTGTTATCTCAGGTACTCGCGAGGAGTGCTCTCCCCAGGCCGCCATGTGCGCACACGTCTCTATTTCACCAGTGAGAGCCATGTCCACTCTCTACTCAGTGTCTTCCGTTATGGGGGACTTCTTGATGTAAGGATCCTCCTTCCTTTAACCTGTGACCATCTCCCTGGATCTTCTTTTCCTCTCCTCCCCACGCCTCTTTCTTACTGCCAGCTTTCTCTCTTCTCCTTGATGGCCTGCCCATTCCCTGTTAACGCCCTTAACCTTGGGCATTGGCTTGCCTCCTTCTGTGTTTGGCAGGAGGCCCAGGATGCCCAATGGCAGCGAGCACTGGCTTATCTGAGCGCCATCTCAGAACTCAACTACATGACTCAGATTGTTATCATGCTTTATGAAGACAACACTCGGGTGAGGAGCTGACCTTGTAGGGTGAAGAGGGGGTTCCTCTTGTTACCTCTATTCAGGCAAGCAAAATTTCCTTAAAATTTGTAGAATCTAGCTGGTTGTGACAGCTAGACAGGCACAGCATGATCCAGAGGTTCCTTCTGAAACAGAAAATGTGTTCTCTGGCTTGAGGGAGGGTATGGCATTTAGGACAGTGTTATGAGTCTTTATAACCTCCAACATAGTTACACAGATACCCACTGCATCAGACCCCACAAAGGCATCTTTAACCATGCTGCTGTGTGTATCACAAACAAAACTGCCCTATTGTGGGAAATGGATAGGAGGGGTTGTAGAGCTGGAATTGCAGACATCATGTGTAGTGGTGAATCACATGCAGTGGGAGGTGAGGGAGTGAGGATCCTAAAGCAAACTGTGGTTAAAAGGAAGTTGTGACAGGTCAGATCCTGAGTGGAGCAAGACACCGAAGTCTCAGCCCTGGGAGGGTGTGACCTTGTGAACCTCTGTCTGTTGCCCCTGCCTGGTCTTCCATCCCCCACATGCAGCTTCTCTTAACTGTGGCTTCCTTTGTTGGTGCCACCTAGGATCCCTTGTCGGAGGAGCGGTTCCACGTAGAGTTACACTTTAGCCCTGGAGTGAAAGGTGTCGAGGGAGAAGGCAGTGCCCCAACTGGCTGTGGCTTCCGTCCTGCCTCCTCCGAGGTGGGTCTCAGGGATGGCATTGGGGGACTGAAAAAGACTTGGGAAACCAAACCGGGAGACAGTATGGGAGATAAAGGGGTTCAGAGGCTGGAGGCTCTAATCCCTCTTCTCTTTGCGTATGATTGTACAGAATGAGGAAATGAAAACAGACCAAGGTAGCATAGAGAACTTATGCTCAGGCAAGTCGTCAGATGAACCAGACCGGGCACTACAGACTTCACCCCAGCCTCCCGAGGGCCCCGGCCTCCCGAGGAGATCGCCCCTCATTCGTAACCGCAAAGCCGGCTCCATGGAGGTAACCAGAGGGGCTTGAGGGAAAGACAAAGGGGCAGAAGTGCTCTTGGGACCCAGCCCATGTCTTCCTGCATTCCCTGCCAGAGGGAGCCTTGGCACCTGAAGCTGAGTCCTCCTGCTCCTCTGTTTTGCTCCATCTTTCTTCCACAGCTGCTTCCTGGATAGAGCTTCTTTAAAGTGGTTGCTGCGTCTGAGATTCATGCATTTCAAGTGAGGGTACCTGAGAGGGAAGGGTGTAGACACTGAAGAGGAGGGCCTTGGATGAGTTTGAAAGGGCACTTTAAAAGAAAAATATTATTATTTTTATTTGCAAGACTGGTTTACAGAGAGGAGAGACAGAGAGAGGAGTGACAGAGAGATCTTCCATCCACTGGTTTGTTCCCCAAATGGTCACAGTGGCCGGAACTGGGCTGATCTGAAGCCAAAAACCTGGAGTTTCTTCTGGGTTTCCCCAAGGGTTGGTACAGCCTCTGCTGCTTTCCTTGACCATTAACAGGGAACGGGATTGGAATTAGAGCCAAGATTTGAACCATTGTTCATATGGGATACAGCACTGCAGACAGAACCTTAATGTACTACTCCATGCCACTGGCCCCCATGAATAGGCAATTCTTTTTTAAAAAATATTTATTTTTATTTGAGAGGCAGATTTCATAAAGAGAGAAGGAGAGACAGAGATGGTCTTCCATTTGCTGATTTACTTCCCAAATGACTTCTATAGCTAGGAGCCTCTTCTGGGTCTCCCACGTGGGCTCAGTGTTCCAAAGACTTAGGCCATACTCTGCTACTTTCTTAGGCCATAAGAAGACATCTGGGGCCTGGCACAATGGCTTGATTGGCTGATCAAGCACTGAGCTCCTGTATGGGTGCCATTTCATGTCCTAGCTGCTCCACTTTCTGTCCAGCTCCCTGCTTGTGGCCTGGGAGCACCATATGGCAGAGGATTAACCTATATGCCACCATGCAAGCCTTAAAAAGGCACTTCTTAAAAAGGCAATATAATAGAAACAGCATGAACTGTGGACTAAAATCCCAGCCCAAGGCTTAGAAGTTGAGTGATCTTGCCTCAGTAACTTAACCTCTCTGTTTTTTTCTACCTGTAAAAGTACAGATTATATCCATCTTATAGATACTCCCTAAAAATCATGTTAATAGCAATATAATCTTTATTAAAGACCAAGCCCTCTTTATCTCTTCATTGCATGGGTAAACATTAAAGCTTAGGCAGGAGCAAATACCTGGTATTTCAGTGCCTTTAGGGTTATGTATATTCTGTCATTTCAGAAAGGACATCGAGGTGGTAGGCTGACTGTCTTGCTGTTGTCCCTGTGAGGAGATTAATGTGCCTGAACCTATATTTTCCTGTTCCTGGAGTCTGTCTTTGGTTCTAGTTCTGCTTCTCTAGTCTAGAGGAAGGAACTGTTAGCTGTCTCACATGTGTCCAGCCAGCTGTCCTGGGGCTTTTGTTGGGTCTTTCTCCTGGAAAGATTATTTGCTTCTTTTCTCATGTGATACTGTTTGAATGCATGATTTATCCCTGTTTGATTTGGGTCCTGTTCAGACCCAGTAAATCTGTTTACTTGTCCCTGAACCAGGTCTCTGTCTTAGAGGAATTAGTTTTTCTCATATCAGCAGTATCTCAGAATAAACTGTAACTAGCTTTTTCAGATTTAGCCACAGGTTTAAAGTTCATATTTAGGAGGTTGCCGAGAAGACAAATTACAGTGTCATTTCTGGGCTCCTCGTTTACTTCTTGATTCCTGTAAGACAGACTTGACGTATTGGCTACCCAGATTTTCTCTCAGGATACACATTATTTTCTGGTGGAGTTGTAGTTGTGATTTTTTTAAGAGTTATTTATTTTTGTTGGAAAGTCAGACATACAGAGAGGAAAAGAGAGAAAGATCTTCTGTCCATTGATTCACTCCCCAAGCTGCAATAGCTGGAGCCACACCAATCCAAAGCCAGGAGCCTCTTCCTGTTCTTCCACGCGAGTGCAGGGTCCCAAGGCTTTGGGCTGTCCTCGACTGCTTTCCCAGGGCACAAGCAGAGAGGTGGATGGGAAGTGGGGCCACCAGGATTAGAACCAGCACCCATATGGAATCCTGGCGCATGCAAGGCAAAGACTTTAACTGCTAGGCTACCGCGCTGGCCCTGTGGTGTAATTTGATATTCATAGTGCTGTAATACTTGCAGACTCATAGGAAATAGGTCAGATTGTCAGAGTGGCACATCATTGGCCGTCAGTCAGCTGCTCCTCCACATCTGACTGCCTTTGCGCTTTGCTCAGTCTGTTCGTCTGCTGGCACTACTGTGCTTGACTCCTTTCCTGCTGTGTAGGCATCTAGGAAACAGGCGAAGGACAAGTCTCTGTGTCTTCTCACACTTGAGGAGACTGCCAGTTTTGTTTCAGGACCACAGGAAGCTTTCTGTTGTAATCACATTTCTTCCTTTCGGTTGCTAGTGCTGCCTGGATTCTGGCTTGTCCAGCGTGATGTTGCCATAGAAAGACCGCTTCAGCTTTGCAAGGAGGTCGCTCTGCCTTGTGACCATACAGTCTCATGCTACTCATGCTTCCTCTTCTTGGTCTATAAGCATAGGCTTTGGTCATTGTTAATGTTAACCACAATACCCTTTCTCTCCTCAGCAAGACATATGACCTTCATAGCAGCTGTGTTCTGACTGGTCGTCCTCTTCCCTCTAGCTAGCTGTGCCTGCTAGGCTTTGGTGCCTTTGGGAGTTTGGGGGTTAAAGGATCCATGACCGGCTTTTCACCCGGTATGATTGCAGGTCATGAATATGCAGTGCACGGGAAACCTGGACCTCATTCCCTTGCGGTCACGGCGCCGCCGGAGGTCAGGAGACCTCCCCCGGCCTTCCCCAGCCATCGGCCTACAGCCCCGGGCTGTGTCCACCACTCACCTGGCATCCTGCACACAGGTGTCCCTCGTACCTTGCCTTCCTTTCCTGCCTTCTCTCTTTACCTTTTGGGATCTAGAGACTCAGAACACTTTCTAGATGGGATGTGTTTATGTTGGGGGCTGTGCAGTTGGGCCCCCATGGGCATTTTAAGAAATCTGTTTTATGTGTCTTGGCTTGAGATAGTTGGAGGGAAGGGCTTCTTGGTTTACATAAGACACATAGAACGGTTGCCATAGCCACAGCTATCTCATGGAAAGAAGAAAGGGCGGTCAGATTTTATTTCTTACCTAGGGCTGAGCCATTGTGATGAGCTTTCTGAATACTGGGCAGGGGTGGGTAAGATCAAGGACTCCTGCGCCCCTGAGAACCAGGATGGCTGGATGGCGAGTTCTCAGATCTGGGAACAGATGGCTTGGGAGTATAAGTGTCTTGTAGGATAGAAAGATTTCCTCCTGAAAAGTACACCCTTCAGTCCCTTTTCACTTTTCTTTACCCATCAAAAACCTTTGGTTCTTTGAAACTTTTCTGACATGACTTGGCTTTACAGGGGCAGGAATTCAGAGTTTGGGTTTAAACTTCTGCATTAGAGGTGTCACATGATAATAAAGAGTTCTTTTCTGCAGGTGCTTTCTGAGACTTCATCCTCCAGGCCTGGTGGCTACCGGCTCTTCTCATCTTCGCGGCCACCAACAGAAATGAAGCAGAGTGGCCTAGGTATGGTTTTCCAGTGCTTCTCACCTGTTGGTGGGAAGGGTTGTCTGTTCCTCAGAGTTTTGTTGTGGGAAACTTTCGTCATGGGTGTTGGGTCCGTGCAGTCAGTGAAACTGTCAGATGCGTGGAGGCGGAGGGTGAAGGAGAAGCCACAGTTAAATCTTAAATCTCAGCTTAAATCTCAGATGATTGCTCACATTCCAGGAAGGTGTTGGTTTCTTCATTTTCTGTGCCAACCCCTGTTTCCTGACTGGAGGGTATTTTTGTGGCTTTCCTTCTTATTCCTTGTCTGTCCCTCCATTACAGCCCAGACTTTGACTCTGAACGTGAGACTCTGAGCCTTCAGAATTATCAGAGACAGAGCGATAGAGGGACTTGTGACTCCATAACTGTCATTTTCCCCACTTGGGGAACTTGGTGCTGTGCTGTCCTCCAAAATCTGTGCTTTTCACACCCCGTCCTTGATCCCTGCTTCCTCTGGTCCCTCTCTTCCCTCCTTTCCTAATCCTGTAATTTTTCTCCTTTCCTTCCAGAAAAATGAGAAACAAATCTGAGCTCAAGATAGTGACAGGTTTCTCTCAAGACTTTGAGACAATGTCTCGTGATACTTTGATCCCTGAAGAGGGGTGGAGAACATTATTCAATCTCTTCTTTTCTTTTCTCCTTTTTCTTTTTTTAAAGTTGTTTGTTTGTGAGGTAAGAGACAGACAGAGCTCTCATCTGCAGTTCATTCCCTAAATACTCATAATGACCAGGGGTTTTGTCTGGGCTGGGCCAAAGCCAGGAGCTAGGAATTCCTTCCAGGTCTCCCCTAGAGTGGTAGGGATTCAACCACTTCAACTACCTGCTGCTTCCCAGAGTTAAAATTAGTAGTACACAGACCCAGCTACTCTGTAGGATATTACTGGCATCTTAGACTCAAAGCCAAACACCTACCCCTCAGGCATTTCGAAGAACACTGACTACAGCAAACACCAAGTCTCAGGGAATGTTATGTTCCTTGGAAGGGCAAATGGGTCTTTGGGACCCTGAACATAGTGCCTTGCAAGTCAGTAAACAAGACTAGAGGTCAGAAATGATTTGTGGATTTGGACTTGGTCCCCTGACTCTTTCTATCTTGTTCTATTATTCTGTTTAATTCCTCTATTTTTCTTTGATTTTTGTCCTTAGTACCAAGCTTCTTGGCTCCCAAATGATCAGTGTTTGGACCAGTAGGAGGGGAAAAACTTTTGGTAATTTACTGGGCAAATTTTATGAGTCACTTGCCTTTTTTTTTTTTTTTAAAGATTTATTTTTTATTACAAAGTCAGATATACAGAGAGGAGGAGAGACAGAGAGGAGGATCTTCCGTCCAATGATTCACTCCCCAAGTGAGCCGCATCGGCCGGTGTGCGCCGATCCGAAGCCAGGAACCAGGAACCTCCTCCAGGTCTCCCATGTGGGTGCAGGGTCCCAAAGCATTGGGCCGTCCTCGACTGCTTTCCCAGGCCACAAGCAGGGAGCTGGATGGGAAGTGGAGCTGCCGGGACTAGAACCGGCGCCCATATGGGATCCCGGGGCATTCAAGGCGAGGACTTTTAGCCACTAGGCCACGCCGCCGGGGAGTCACTTGCCTTTTAGATCCCTAAAGTGAAGTAGATTGGGGCATGAGACATAAATGACAAACATGTCTATCTGTATTATGACTTACTCTGCTAAAAGCCCCAGTAAAACTACAGTTTAGAGTCTGGAAGAAAAGGTGCCTGGCCCAGTTAAGTGGGAATGATGTCAAGAGTAAAGCAGGATTATGAACATGGGATTGGTTGACAGATGGTGTTGGTAAAGTAGACCACCCTCTCAGATGATTTGAGGACTGGGCAGAGCAGATGGAATGGCTGTGCCAGGAAATTATTCAGCAGAGGAAATACATGTAGAACAGAGCTTGGGGTGTTCTGGGATGCCACCAGTAAGTTTTGCTTCCCTGAAGGAAAGCAAATGTATGTAGTGACCTTTATCACTCCTTTTGAAACTCCATTTCATAGACTGTCTGAACATGAAGGTTAAGGGAAGTTACTGTAGAGGATGGAGGTCCTGAATTCCATGGTGGAAATCACTAGTCATGTGATCTTCTTGATTTATGTTGTGAGCCTAAATCCTGGGATGCCCTGAAACTGTGGTTCCTTCCTTGTCCCAAAGGAAACTGGTCTGCTTTCCACTCTGTCCATCTCCCCTGCAAATGTTAAGACCTATGCCAAACCGAGAGTCTCGGCTAAGGCAGCTTTAGAAATAGAGGGACAAATCCCAAGAGTCGGGGAGTTATTTGTTTCAGCCTAACCCCACTGCCCTTTGGGATCTCCAAGAAGAAGGGACCAAGGAGTCCTAGCCCTGCTCTAGAAGATCAGATATGAGGGGCAATGACTGGCCTGATTTATTTCCATCAGAGATTCTTTAAGTTTTTCTTTTTTTAAAGATTTATTTATTTTTTTTATTGGAAAGGCAGATATACAGAGAGGAGGAGAGACAGAGAGGAAGATCTTCCATCTGATGATTCACTCCCCAAGTGAGCTGCAACGGTCACCGCTGCGCGCCGATCCGAAGCCAGTAACCAGGAACCTCTTCCAGGTCTCCCATGCGGGTGCAGGGTCCCTAAGCTTTGGGCCATCTTCAACTGCTTTCCCAGGCCACAAGCAGGGAGCAGGATGGGAAGTGGAGCTGCCAGGATTAGAACCGGCGACCATATGGGATCCTGGCCCGTTCAAGGCGAGGACTTTAGCCACCAGGCCACGCTGCCAGGCCCAATTCTTTACGTTTTATTTTTCCTTCACATTGATGATAGTGTTCTCTTTTTTTCTTTGAACTTGTACGTGCGGGCATCTGGCTTTGATCATAGGAATTGTAAGACACTGAATGGTTAGGAGCAGAAAAAACTCTTTCTCTCTCACTCTCTCCCTGTTTCTTGCTTTCCTTGTTAGTGGGTGCTCAGCACATGATAGCACACTACACATATTATTACCGACTCTAAACATGTCTTTCAATTTGTGTCCATCTTGACTTGAGAAATTGCTGTTTCCTCCTATCCACGTCCCCCAGCTAACTGAATATACTTGATTCCCAGAGCCAGGAGACCTGGATTATAAAGCCAGTTCCTAGCAAACTGTGTGACCTTGACCAAGGAGATCCCTTTTGGATCTCAATTTCTTCATTGAGTAAAGTAAGGTTGAACTGGATGATCTCTGAGTCCCTGCCAGTTTTAAACATGCACCGAGTCTGATACTCTCATTCTTGGGAAAGGTAACATGATGTGAAGGGAGGGGGGATATTGAATGACAAACCTAGGAAGAGTGGAGGGTTCCAGCTGAGTGTTCAAAACCCAGCCTCCTGATTCGGCTATAGTTGCTCTTCTCAAAACCATAAGGGGTATAATTGCTGGGTTTTTCAAGCCCTGGGTCAGTGTAAAGGGTGCTGAATTAAATCTCTATTGCTCTAAATTTAGTTTATGTGCTGCCAAAGCAAGTACTGAATTAAATCTAGGAGTTCCAGAGGGATCTACCTTTCCTTTTAGTATTTGTGAGAGCCACCTAGTGAGTGTAGTCTATAGCTTTGAATGCTCTAATATGACTAACCTGTACTTGTAGTGGCCTCTTGTCTTTGCCATGTAAGCCTTTGGGAGCATCCTGCGTGGCTCCAGATGGTAGTGATAGTTTTGTATGGTTTCGTGGAGTGGTTTGGAATAACTGTATATGCATCTTGAAGCTGTGTGTACTGTCTGCAGCTTTGTGTGGCTACTAACATGCTCCCGGCCTTGCAGGCTCACAGTGCACAGGGCTGTTCAGCACCACGGTGTTGGGTGGCTCCTCCAGCGCACCGAATCTTCAGGACTACGCTCGCAGCCATGGCAAAAAGCTACCACCTGCCAGTTTGAAGCACCGAGATGGTATGTGGGTGGGTTTTGAGGGGGGCAGCTCTTGTCTTGATTTGTCTCCCAGCAAGGACATAGCTGCATAACTGTTCATGCTGAAGTAGGGTACTGACATTGGCCCAATGACCAGTTGTCTTCATCAATAATAGATGGGAGAAGGAACTGAGACCCCTTCCATCCTCCATCTGCATTCCCTCTTACCATATGAATACTACTTATTTATGCTTCTTTCCTCCATAATCTCCCACATACAGCCCCTGCTGCATTGATTAGTAGTCTTTCCTGGATCCTGGTCTATAGGGATAAGGACTGAGGAAGATGATCCATGGTTAGGAGCAATGCAATGGTACCCTCATTATAATACAGGAAATCATGTTCAGGCACAAGGAAGTTACTCAGCTAAGCTAGAAAGGATGGTACAGAGAGAGACTAGGGGAAGAGCTGAAAGTCACCCTGAAGACTTTATTTCCAAATGACCAGAAAGAAAATGTGTTGCTGAAATTAGGATTTTTTGTGGGACCATATTTGTGGTAGGGATGACATAAAAATTGCTGAGAGGTTACACCAAAGGAAGGAATTGCAGTGTGGTAGTCAGGAACCTAAGGGGTGGGAATGGGAGCAGTCCATATAACCAAAGTACAGAGTATATTTGCGGGCAAATTCCAGAGCACAGGATGGGAACAGGGGTGGGTATAATCCCCATGATGTCTTTTCTCCCCAGAGCTCTTGTTTGTCCCGGCCGTAAAACGATTTTCTGTGTCGTTTGCAAAGCATCCGACTAACGGTACGTTTGCTTCTGACTCAACATCATTCCTCCTCACCATGTCACCTCCAGACACTTAACCTCTGAGTGACACTGACTTTACCTTTCCTTCCACTGTGTTGATGTCCTGCTGTCTCTGAATGAGCCACTCTCCAAGTGTCCCTCCTGGGACACTTCCCTTGTGACAACCTTAGCCCTGGCTGCAGCCTGGCTGACCTATCTTTGTGGCAACTTGGGGTCTTACTTTCATAATCGCAATCATCACCATGATGTCACTTTTGTCAGCATCACCACCAATGCATTGATTACACCTCTCCCTTTCTTATCACATGACTGCCAGGCTCTGTAGAGAGATGGTAATGGTTTCCCCCTTTTTAGGAAGAGAACAGTACTTCCAGATGGGTCTCTTCTCTGTCCTACTCCCTGCCCCCTACTCCTCAAGCTTATGTAATTTTGGTCTTTTTGGTTTTTCTCCAACCCTTTTGATGGGTTGGGTGACTAGTTTGTTCCTCTTTTGGAGTAATACAGCAGTTCCCAGTTCCCAAGCCTAATTATAAGGGTGCTGGTCTGGAGCATAGTTTCCCGTCTCTATTGCCATCTCCTGTCATTGTGTGTACTTTGTGTGACTCTTGTGCTCCTGACATCTGCTTTATGTTACTACTAACCTAGTGTCTGTACCTGAAAGCAAAAGGCCAGATTGTTATGGGATTAAAAAAAAAAAGAGTAAGAAGTAGTTAGTAAAGGAAAAATGAGTTTTTAAATGTGATTTCTACATAGCTACACATAGAGGCTTGGAGAGTTGAGACACCTGCTAGGTTTTCTGGAGGGAGCTTAGGCATGAATAATACTTCAACAGTGTTGAAGAACTGAGTCTGCCCACATGAAGGTGGGAATGAACATTTGGAGATCTGTGTAAACCAAAAGCTGAAGTTTGGCAGTCTCCTCATAGTGTTCACCCTGTACTGAGGCTTTATCCTTTTGTTCTTAGTTTGTTCTCTCTATGTTGTATTTTGTCTTAGAGTAAGTCTAGTTTTGTTAGATATCGTTTTCTTCTGACTTAAGATCTGAGACTCTGCAAAGGAGGTAACACTTGCCTCTCTTCTTGGCTAGAAGACTGCCCTCTGTTGATCCGCTGCTGCCTAGTCAGTGGCAGTGTCTAGACTAGCTCGGTCAAGTCACACATCTCCACCAGATGTTGCTGAATTCTCTTGCAAGATCAACCAGTCAGGATATGCTCGGTTCTACCTTCCATGCTCCCATTTGTGTCTGGGTAAGGAGTCCCCACTCAGAGACATATGGCTGTATCTACTCATTTAGCTTCAAGTTCTTCAGACCTGCATAGGCCACAGTCATCCCCAGAGTGAAACCCAATGCACCAACCCCAAGCCTCAGACTTAGACTTAGGATCCAAAGTATATTACCAGGAGCTTGAGTCTTGAAACCTGAGTGAGATCACATGTCTTCTAGTTTATTAAGAGTCTTAAGAGAAGACCCTTCAGTTCCCTGAAGCTTTTGTTAGCAGCCTCACCGGTTGAAGAAAAGAAGAATTAATGCTACCAAAAGGAGTTGAGGACGAAAGATCTGAACATTTGAGGAATAGTGCAGGAAAACAAATTTCACGATCTACTCCAGCATCCTGCATATTTCTGCTGGGGTCTTCTGGCCTCTTGTTTTTATTGTACTTGAGCTTGAGAAACCAGAATCTGGGATCTACCAGCTGGCAAAAGGAGAAAGGTAGAGCTATTGTATCTCTTGTTGAAGATTATCTAGATTGAATTTGACTCACAGGACAATATGAGGGCTCTGTCTCATAGCCAAGTCCTTACCTGACTGTACCAGCAATTACAGAGTGGATATTCTGTCTGCAATTGCTTGTGATAGAATAGTCACAGCATAGTGTGTCAACCTATAGTCCCATCATCATCTCCTTTGCATGCTTGCCTGGCTTTAAAACAGCAGCAGGAAAGATGGGGCCTGGCTTTGGAAAGGGGACAAGGCAATGCTGCCTCTCTGTTTGAACAGAAGAGCGTCTCTGAGTTCATCCCATGCCTCTGCTCTTGATAAGTTTTTGTCATATATTGTAGCTACATCACACAAGTGTGGCTTGTTAATAAACTACACATAAAACGCACCAAAGAGAACTGATGAAGGGGGAAAGAGACTGTGGTTTTCCTTCAATCTGGAATGTCATACCATGCATGTTGGATTTGTCAAGTGCATTATCTTCTAGAGACCCACACTAGTGACCTGGTAAAGCTGGTACATTCACCAGACCAGCCTGCGTAAAGCTGAAACCTCTGCTGACATCTGAGCTGAAATCTCTGGAAACTGTAGTCTCATGGATCACCCTCAGCTGCCTTTACCCTGCGTTCTCTGTACCAACATCCTATGCTCGAGTTCTTACCCATCTATCTTCATGTCAGGTCTTACGAACCCCCTGTCTCTTCCCAGGATCTTTTCCTGTTGTTCCTACCACATTCCTCATCATGTGCCATTCACTGCTGTCAGCCTTGTGCAGCTGAATTGCATGCACCCACCAAGTTTTCCCAGCAGCTGAAACAATGAGGGGTTCAGAATCAAAGCTGTCCCACTCCATAGCTGAAGTGGCAAGAGAATATAGAAGTTGCTAACTTTTGGCTCCTATGATGTATAAAGTGCCCTCCAAGTCCTGAGGTCTAGGCATACTTTTTTTTTTAAAGATTTATTTTTATTACAAGGTCAGATATACAGAGAGGAGGAGAGACAGAGAGGAAGATCCTCCGTCCGAAGATTCACTCCCCAAGTGAGCCGCAACGGGCCGGTGCTCGTCAATCCGAAGCCGGGAACCAGGAACCTCTTCCGGGTTTTCCCACGCGGGTACAGGGTCCCAAGGCTTTGGGCCGTCCTCGACTGCTTTCCCAGGCCACAAGCAGGGAGCAGGATGGGAAGTGGAGCTGCCGGGACCAGAACCAGCGACCATATGGGATCCCGGGGTGTTCAAGACGAGGACTTTAGCCGCTAGGCCACGCCGCCGGGCCCTAGGCATACTTTTAAAAGAACCTATTTGGGATTTTAGAGATATATTTATTTTTATTTGAAAGGCAGATTTATGAAGAGAGAAGGAAATACAGAGTGATCTTTCATTTGCTGGTTCACTGTCCAAGTGGCCATAAATGGCTAGGACTGGGCCAGGAAACTGGAGCTTCTTCTGGGTCTCCCATGTGGATGCAGGAGTCTAATTGTGATGCTTTGCCAGACACATAGCTGAGAGCTGGATTAGAATTGAAATAGCTGGTACTCCAACCAGATTCTGTGTAGGATTCCAGCCCCGCAGGTGGAGCCTTAATGCACTATACCATGGCCCTGGCCCCCTGAACCTATTTGAACAAGAGCAAGATAAAGGGAATTGAGACAGGATTGGCATATTCACATATTGATTTCATTTTTTCATGCACAGCTTTAAGAGAATCCAGCAGCCACATGGCACCTGCCCTATTTGTAGCTGTTTCAGCAGCTGATCTAGAGTGCCTACCCTGGGTCTTCACGAGCCTTTTTAGCTTTGGACAATCTTGATACCTACCTCTATCAGGACTCTGTTCTTTGAATCTCCATCTCTGTCCTAACCTCACAAGTGCCCTTTTTTTGGGAAGAAAGTCGTAACAAGGGTTTGTCAAAGAATGACAAAGGACTCCGGATCCCTAATCAAGGCTCCCCGCCACAGAACTGCCAGCTCACCCTTGTCCAGAATAATGCAAACACTGCCAGGGCTCAGAGAGGAAGGGGAGGGCCTTGCTGTGTGACAGGGTCTCACCAGGCACTTCTTTTAGACTCACCATGTAACGGCTACACTCTTCCCTACAAGAGATGCCCAGTGATTCTCTCTGCTTCTCTTTTTGGATCAGTGGCCCCTATCTCCCAGTAACTTTGTTCCTGTCAGTGCCCCCCTCATTGTCTCTCCCTCTTCTTTCTCTTTATCTTTGTGCTTCCTGCCGTGATCCCCCCACACCCTCCAGAGCTGCTGGATGACCAGCACCCTGTGGTCCGGTTGCTGCGCAGTTTTTCCTCTGATTGCCCAGGGTGCCGGCCAGTCTCCTTGGATGCCACGCTGGCGCATCATCTGCACCAGTGCTCCTACCACCTGCGCCTCTTCCGGAACTGGCTGCGCTCAGGCCAGGATGACCCCGAGTGCCTCTACGGTACCCCTTGCCACCAAGCTGGCTGCTGCCACTACCCTGGCTGGGATTGATTGCTTTGCTTATTGCACTTCTGGCAAAAGAGCCCACCTATCCCTTTCTCCTATTTGCCCTAAGGTGATGTGACTTGCATTTAGTTGCTTGTATGTGTTTTGGGCCCAGACTGCCTGGTAGCTATAGCCTTGGCTGCTCATCCCTCTTTGATTCTGCTGTCTCACAACCTCCTGAAGTTCCTCCATTCCCCAGTTCTATTCAGTATAGGAATAATCTCTTGCCTTGGAATCTGTCCTTACCTCTAACTGTCCATTAGCACCATCTTCAAATCCCGACATTTTACTAGACACTCTGAGGAACAAGAGACCGTGCCTCTCCTGCCCTCTTGCTGCACAATTACTTGGGGAAAATTGAGGCAGAGAGGCCTCAGTTGAATCCTTGTGGCAAACAAGGGCTAGAGGTGAGAAGATGGCCAAATACAATCCTTCTGAGTTATGGATTATAGTCATTGATAAACAGGGGACTAAATCTTACATAGATGTTGCTGTCTTGCCCACTCCAACCCTATTAAGGAGATGTAGAGGAAGTATACTAAAGACTGAGAACTGAAAAAGTGATGGAGATAAATGCTGCTTGATTCTCCAATGTGATTATTTTTTCCAGCCATAGTTTCTAGGAGTAGGGTGACGCATGTAGTTTTTATCCTTGACCTTACTCACACTGATACACCCTACACTGTAATTGTTGGGTTGAGATCAGAGAGTCAATATTTATTACAACAAATAAAAATTGCCTTATTTTCCTGATGTAGTGCCAGCTATCCTTGCAAGCCCGGGACCTTTTAATAGATAAGAAGGGAAGAGCTTTGATGTGCAGGAAATGGCCAAGAAATAGCTTCCATCCCCCTGCCTGTTCATGCATGTGATTTTCCTGGGCTGAGCTTCATATGTATTGCATGCCTTCCAGTTTGCATCCAAGTACTCTAGTCTTTCTACACACATTCTAAATTTGCATGAACCCCTCAGATTCCATGTCCCCCTCCTTAATCTGGTTCTCTTTTTCACGACACCTGTAGTCTGCCATTTCTTCCCAGCTCCATGAGTCCCCACCCCCACCACCTCATGTTAGATGTCCAGTTTCACCCTTTACCTCTGGATCCTTGTTTTATTCCCCAAGAAAGTACAAGAGCAATGTTGATTCTTACCCTCCTGGGATTCAGTTGATTTTTTCCCTGAGGACCTTGCAGTCTCTTCATAGGATGAGAGGTGATTAGATTCACCCAGAGGTCTTAACTGGTGGACTTTTTAGAAGATTAAAAGATGAGAGAAAACAGACTTGCCTAATGGCTGTATAGAATTCCCTCTTCTGAGACTCTTGGATACCCCCTATTCCTGATGACTCTTAGGGACTCTTGATACTTCTTGGCCAGACATGGTATATCTAGCAAGAATAATGTTGACTTTGCCCATCTCTTTCCTAATAGGATTTGAAGGGTGCTCCATGGTGCCAACCATCTACCCGCTGGAAACTCTGCATAATGCCCTTTCCCTGCGTCAAGTGAGTGAGTTTTTGAGTAGAGTCTGCCAGCGCCACACAGATGCTCAGGCACAGGTATCAGCAGGTATGGAAACTACTTGAATTTTGTATGCCTACCTCTGCCCCCACTCCCACGCATTTCTGGACATGAGAAAATAATAAAGCGTAAAGGTGATTAGGAGTGGGCATTCAGTCTAGACGTTAAGATGTCCACATTTCCTGTAGGAGTGCTTCTGTTCAGTTCTGACTTCAGCTCCTGATTCCAGCTTCCTGGAGGCAGCAGTCATGCCCCCAAGTTACTGGGCTCCTGCCTGCCATGTGGGCAACATGGGTTGTGTATCAGCTGCTCTTCCAACTCCAGTCATTAACAGGCAATTGGGAAGTAAACCTGCAGTTGGGAGCTAGCATGCTGCTTCTCTCTCTTGTCTCTCCTTTTCAAGTAAATGTTAAAAATTTTTATTTCTTTATTTTCATTTTATTTGAAAAGCAGATAAATTGTGTGTATATGTAAGACACACAGAGGGAGAAAATCTCTTCTATGTTGGCTTAACTTCCCAAATAACTCCAACAGCCAGGCTTGGGCCTGGCCAAAGGTAGGAGACTAGAACTGAATTTGGGTGCCCCATGTAAGTGGCAGGGACCCAACTGCTTGTGCAATCATCTGTGGGCTGCCAAGGTGCAAATCAGCAAGAAGCTGGAATTGAAAGTGGAGTGAGGACTCAGATCAGGACTCAGGTCAGATCTCAAACTGGAAACAAGTCATAGATCATATAGGCATCTCTGGTGGGGTCTTAACTGCTGTGCCAAATGTCCACACCCTCAAATAATTTTTTTAAGTTTACAAAAATAATTAACGGGCCAAAATGATGGCTCACATGCCTGAAACTCCTCGTCAAGCACCAGCCTCCCATAAGGGTGCTGGTTCCTGTCCTCGCTGCTCCACTATTCTTCCAGCTCCCTACTTAGGGCCTGAGAAAGCAGTGGAGGATAGCTCACAGCCTTGGGACCCTGTATGCCCGTGGGAGACCCAGAAGAAACTCTTGGCTTCAGATCAACTCAGCTGTGGCCATTGTGGCCATTTGGGGAGTGAACCAGTGGATGGAAGATCTTTCTTCTGTCTCTCCTTCTCTCTGGAAATCTGTCTTTCCAATAAAAATTAATAAAAATCTCTAGCACAAACAAACAACAACAGCAAAAAAGTATTAGTATTGGTGGGCACCTAAATAACTACCTTACTGCATATGGATCAGAGATCTAAATGTAAAAATCCACGTGGGTAGATTGCTCCAATGACTTGTTGTTTTACGGAAATACCAAAACATCAGACAAAAACTGTCAGATCATCTTTGTCAGAAAGAAGCAACCTAAAAATGGCAGGAAAGCTTTATAGCACTTTTACTTGTCCCTTCCCCAATTCTCTACTCCCTACTTCAAGTTAGTGGAGGTCTTTGTTTATTTCAGATTTATTTATTTATTTGCAAGACAGTATACAAGAGAGAAATATCTTCTCTCTGCTGGTTTGTTTACCAAATAGCTGCAACAGCCAAATCTGCATGAGATTTGGACCAGATTTAACCGGGAGCCGGGAACTCCATCTGCATCTCTCACATGGGACCTAAGTACTTAGGCCATCCTCTGCTGCTTTCCGAGTTATATAAGCAGGAAGTTGATTTAGAAGTAGAGCAGCTGAGCCTGGGACATCCAGTCTGATACTGGATGCTGGTTTCACAAGCAGTTGCTTATTGTGCTGCACCACTGTGCTGTCCCCATTGGTACTGATCTTGAAGATGTCTGCCCATGTTCTCAGTGAGGAATGTTGGTTCAGTCCCTGGTTCTAGAAGAAGCAAGGAAGACCTTATTCTCAAAGAATTTTGTTTATTCTAATCGGTCAGTGGGTTGCCTAAAGGACTGACTTAGGCACTACCTTTGTTCTGCCTAACTTAGAACTTATTCAGGGTAGAAAAGTTTATATGCAGAAAATTATATATGCATTCTTGAATGTTCAATTCCTGGGACCTGTGATGTGGCACAGTAGATAAAGCCACCTTCTGTTGATGTAATTCCTAGCTGTTCCACTTCTAATCTAGCTCCCTGCTATTGTACTTGGGAAAGCAGTGGAAGATTGCCCATGTGTTTGGGCCCCAAGAGCCCCGTGGGAGACCCTAAGGAAGCTCCTGGCTTTTGACCGGCACAAACTTTGTTCTGCCTAACTTAGAACTTATTCAGGGTAGAAAATTTATATGCAGAAAATTATATATGCATTCTTGAATGTTCAATTCCTGGGACCTGTGATGTGGCACAGTAGATAAAGCCACCTTCTGTTGATGTAATTCCTAGCTGTTCCACTTCTAATCTAGCTCCCTGCTATTGTACTTGGGAAAGCAGTGGAAGATTGCCCATGTGTTTGGGCCCCAAGAGCCCCGTGGGAGACCCTAAGGAAGCTCCTGGCTTTTGACCGGCACATCGCTGACCCAGTTCTGACCTAGCTCTGGCCATTGCAGTCATTTGGGGTGTGAACCCAGTGGGTGGAAAATCTCTGTCTCTCCCTCTCTGTGTAATTCTGCCTTTCAAATAAATAAAACTTTTTTTAAAAAGTTCAGTTCCCACTGCTGTATGAGGCAGGAAAATGTAGGTGAGGCAAATAAAAAATGTGCATAAACTATAAGACAAAAATCCGAGAGGGAAAGTTTCTTTAGAAAGTAGAGAATTCAGGGACTGACACTATGGCTTATTAGATTAAACTTCTGCCTATGGTGCTGGCATCCAATATGAGTCCCAGCTGCTCCACTTCTGATTCAGCTCCCTGCTGATGTACCTGAGAAAGCAGTGGAGGATGGCCTCAAGTGCTTGGGTCCCTGCACTCAGGTAGGAGACCCAAAAGAAGCTCCTGGCTGCTGACTTCGGACCAGCCCAGCTCCAGCTGTTGTAGCCATCTCTCTGTTTTTCTGCTTCTCTCTCTGTAACTCTGCCTTTCTACTAAAAATTAATAAAGATTAAAAAAAAAAAGAAAATCAGAAAATTCAATAACATCAACTTAGACTGGGAAACTTAGCATCTCATATACATGCCATGGGAAGGATACATGCACAAAAAAGACCTAGTGAGATCCTAAGTTTTCGCTTCTGACTGAACTCTGATTTCAGGAACAGCAGGAAATGAAGGCAAGGGGAGAGTTGTAAATGGTCTGGTTACATAAAGGAGTTCGTCAGCATAGAACAAGTTCACCACACTCAAAGAACTTTTCCTTTAATTCCTTTTTTTAAAAAAAATGTTTATTTATTTTTATTTGAAAGGCAGATTTACAAAGAGGAAAGGCAGAGAGAAATCTTCCATCTGCCGGTTCATCTCCTAAATAACTGCAAAGACTAGAGCTAGGTCAGTCTGAAGCCAGGAGCTTCATCAGGTCTCCCGTGGGGATGCAGGGGTCCAATTCTGTCACTTTCTCAGGTGCATTAGCAGGGAGCTGGATTAGAAGTGGAGCATCTGGGACTAGAACCGGCACCCATATGGAATGCTGGTGCCATAGGCGCAGGATTAGCTTACTAAACCTGCCCACTCTTTCATTTTTGCTCTTCCTTTATTGGTTCCTGACATTCAAGGAAATCTTTCTCAAAATACAAAATGAGTGCAAGCTAAAGGACCAGAGGCATCAGAGACTACACATGACAAAAAACATAGACTTTAAAAAAATCCTTATATTGGGCTGGGCACAGTGGCCTAATGGTTGAGGTCCTCGCATTGAATACATCAGGAAACCATGTGGGTGCCGGTTCTAGTCCCAGCAGCCTCGCTTCCCATCCAGCTCCTGGCTTGTGGCCTGGGAAATCAGTCAAGGACAGTCCAACGCCTTGGGGCCCTGCACCCACATGAGAGACCTAGAGGAAGTTCCGGGCTTCTGGCTTCGGATCGGTGCAGCACTGGCCTTTGCAGTCACTTGAAGAATGAATCAGGAGACCATCAAGCAAACCAGAATATGCTTAAAGAAATTGTATTTGGGGCCTGGCGCGGTGGTGTAGTTGTTAAAGTCGTCATCTTGCACATGCCAGGATCCATATGGGCACCAGTTCTAGTCCCGGTGGTCCTGCTTCCCATCCAGCTCCCTGCCTGTGGCCTGGGAAAGCAGTCGAGGACGACCCAATGCTTTGGGACCCTGCACCTGTGTCAGATACCTGGAAGAGGCTTGGGGCTCCTGGCTTCGGATTGGCTCAGCTCCAGCTGTTGCAGTCGCTTGGGGAGTGAATCATCAGATGGAAAATCTTCCTCTCTGTCTCTCCTCCTCTCTGTATATGTGACTTTCCAATAAAATAAATAAATCTTTAAAAAAAAAACTCTCTTAAAAAAATAGAAAGTGTATTTGAAGAAGGGCTAAAAGCTTCTCAAATTTGACAAAATATCTGAGCCTAGATGTTAATATATCTCAAGTAATTCCAATAAGGATAAATCCAGAGACAGCCACAGTGAGACACCTTATAGTCAGATTGTCAAAGGACAGTCTTGATTGCAGCAAGAGAAGCAATCTGCCACATGCAAGGTAACAGCAGGTTTCTCTGTAAATCCTGGAAGCCAGCAGGCAGCAGGAAGACATATTTACAATGCTAACAGAAAAAACTATCAAGTCAGAATTCTGTACTTGCTGAACAGTTCAAAACATGAAGGAGAAATTAAGACATTTCCTGCATTTTAAAAAGTTCACACTTCTCACTTTGAAAATGTTCTACCAAACTGTGATATTGAAATCAAGGCAACCCTGCCTACCAAGGGACCAGGACTGCTTACCAGGGTTCCAGCAGGGTACCCTACCGACCACATGGGTGCAGGGGCCTAAAGACTTGGGCCATCTTTTACCAGTTTTTTTTTTTTAAATTATTTATTTTTATTGGAAGGTCAGATATACAGAGAAGAGGAGAGACAGAGAGGAAGATCTTCCGTCTGATGATTCACTTCCCAAGTGAGCACAATGGCCAGTGCTGCACCGATCTGAAATCAGGAGCCAGGAATTTCCTCTAGGTCTCTCATGTGGGAGTAGGGTCCCAAGGCTTTGGGCTGTCCTCCACTGCTTTCCCAGGCCACAAGCAGGGAGCTGAATGGGAAGAGGGGCCACCAAGATTAGAACCAGCATATGTGATCCAGGCGCATTCAAGACGAGGACTTTAGCCACTACACCACCGAACCAGGCCCATCACCAATTTTCTCGGTACATTAACAGGAACTAGATCCGAAGAGGAGTAGCTGGAACTAAAACCTATGCCCATATGGGATGCCGGTTTCACAAGTATAGGATTAGTGTACTACACCACGACACTGGCTCCATGAATAAACACTACAGTTAAAACAGCTGAAGTGTGCACAAATGGGCAAAGTGTGGTATCTTTAGTATTCTAAAATTTAAGGAACTTTTATGAACATGATTTTTAAAAATGAATTTGTGTCAAAAAAAAAAAAAAGACACGAGACAGCTGAATAGTACCCTATAACCATGTTAAGGTTTACAGCAGTTGGTTATGTGTAAACTAAAATTGAGATGTCAGTGAAGTAGTTACAGGATGTGGTTAAGAACTTCCATTTTCTAAGACATTAGTCACTCAATAGCATGTCAGCTAACTTCATGATGTGTAAATTTCCATGTTTCTTCCTATTGTTGAATTTGTTATGGCTTTTCATTTGAGGGGATAATATTCTGCCAGCTCTACTTTCAGATCAAAGATGGTCTGCCAATGAAACTGTTGAGTTTATCTGAACAAGAAGATGCTGGACTCTCTGCATGGTCCATTCCTGCAATAATGGGATTATGACTGGTTATGAGCTGTACTACTGTAATAATATGGAGGAAATCAATGTGGGGGAGGGTTTGGGGAGGCGTTGGGGGAATCTCAAAGCCTATGGAACTGTGTCATAAAATGAAATAATAATAATGAAAACAAATGAATTTATGGAGCACAAGGATGCTGCAGATCCTGCTTCTAGGACTCTGTGAGCACCCTGAGCCACTGCCATGAGTGAAGCTCATCCTCCCAAGTTGAAAAAATTTTATGAACAAGAAGTAACATTAAAATTAAATGGTGGCAGACATGTCCAGGGAATACTGCGAGGATTTGATTGCTCTATGAATCTTGTGATAGATAAATGAGGTTTAGTGAACAAGACAGAAAAAGAATCTTTCGTCTACTGGCTCACTCCGCAAATGGCCACAACATCCAGGGCCAAGCTAAAGCTAAGATCTAGGAACTTCATTGAAGTCACTGGGAAAGCAGTTGGGGATGATCCAAAGCCTCGGGATCCTGTACCCACATGGGAAACCCAGAAGAGATCCCTGGCTCCTGGCTTCAGATTGGCTCAGCTCCAGTTCTTGCAGTGGCTTGGGGAGTGAACCAGTGGATATAATATCTTTTTCTGTGTCTTCTTCTCTATATATATCTGGCTTTCCAATAATTAATTAATTAATTAATTATATAAATCTTAAAAAGAAGGAAAGTAGTAGTTTTGTGCATCCACACACCTCCAGAATATGGGACATGATATTGTGCAAAACAGTGGATTTATTCCCAAACATGGGAAGGGAGCACTGTTATAGATTAAAAAGGTTTTAGAGACATAACAATGCTGTGTATGCTTTATGGTGAGATCCCACTAAAAAGATATTTTGGAAATAAGAAATTTAAATGTGGGCTGGATACAGATAACAGGGAATTATTTTTAGTTTTATTCAGCATTTCTAAGGCAGAATTAGAGAGAGAGAGAGCGCGCGCTCCTGAATCCCCTTGTTTACTCCCTAAATGGCCACAGTGTCCTGAGCTGGTCCAGTTTGAAACCAGGAACCAAGAGCTTATTCCAAGTCTCCCATGTGGGTGCAGGGTCCCAAGGACTTGGGGCATCTTTCATTACTTTTCCAGGCACATTGGCAGGGAGCTGATTTGGTAGTGTAGCAGGCAGGACAGGACTTTTTTTTTTTTAACACATATTTTTATTGCATTTCTTTTTTTTTTAATTAATTACATTGCATTATGTGATACATTTTTTATGCACTGGGATTCCCCCCACCCCTCCCCACACCCTCCCCCCACAGCGGATTGCTCCACATTGTTGCATTTGCATAGTTCAAATTCAGTTGAGATTCTTTCATTGGAGGTATTTACCAGGCATACAGTCGAGCATCTTATTGTCCTGGTAAGTTCAGTGGTTTCTTGGTGAGACCATCTCTGGTCTGAAGGTAGAGCCAGCAGAGTATCACCCCAATCAATTAAAAGCCCCAACATAATATTTCCAACCATTTACAACATTGTGGCATTAATTGACATGGTATTGATTAACCAATATGTTAATAGGAAAATGCAGGTTCTCAACCACAACCTGTGACTTCTTCATAGACATTTCAATTTTGGTTTATATTCAACCGTGTTCTATACACCTTAAAATGGCTTAGATTGCTATTCAGCTGTCTCATGCCTATTTTAATTTTAGTATTTAGCAGTTTATAGCATTGAAGCATGTTTTCGCTGAACCTGGCTGTTTTTCGGGTGGTCTAACTCTATAATTCTAACAGGATATATGTCAAAAATTTAGGTGAGCATATGTAGGAGGGGTGTGCAGAGAAATCTTCCATACCCCAGTGAGGAGTAACTAATCTTTGTGTCCCACCCAGTGAGTTATAAGTTCATCCCCGCTGACTGTTTCCTGTCTGATTCTAAGCTTTCCTTGTTGTTCTCTGTCTATCTATTCTAGTTTTGTTTGTTTGTTTGTTTGTTTTGAGGGGTTTCTGGAGTGCTCCTGATGGTTATTACGAGAGGGGGTGGGGACCCAAAATTGGAAGCAGGCAAGAACCAGAGAAAGCTCCTCTCCCTAGTCCCGAAGGAAGTTTACTGTTCTGTTTCTGCAGACCGCTCAGGGATCCTGGTTGTTGTTCCAATGACCTTGGATCCTGCAAGGCAGGATTTGGGCTTCTTCCATCCCATGTGGTAGATCCAAATGGAGGTGGGTGACCTCAGAGTTCTTGGACTCCAAAGGCACTCCAATTCCCCGTGGTCTCCTTGGCAGTAGGGATGTAGTCCTCGGTGCTCATACTGATAGACCTTGGTGAGGATCTAGGAGTCTTCAGGGTTGGGATAAAAGCCTCCTCCTGTCAGCAGGCAGGACTTGATCCAGTGCCCGTATGTGATGCCAGGCTGCGGACGGTGGCCTTAGCCGCTATTCCATAGTGCTGGTCTCCAAAACTTTTGTTTTAGAGATCTATATCTAAGTAGTTAGAGGTGATTTGCTTCATAATATTTTAAGAACTTTAACTGGAAGGAATAAATAAATATGGCAAACTGTTACTGTATTAAATCTAAGAGATGGGTATATGAGTGTTGACTGCATTTGTCAACTACTTTTTTAAAGATACATTTGAATATGTTCATAATATAAAGTTTAGAAACGGAACGTAAAAAAAAAAAAGAAGACAGAAAATGTGACTTGCCAGTCACAGGAAGAGTAAGTTGGCTTTGACTTGGGTTGAAAACCTAACTCTTGGGTTCCTTCCTCATGTGTCTTTTTTTTTCCCCACTTCCCCTTACCCTTATCCAGCCCTGTTTGACTCTATGCACAGCAACCAGGCCTCAGATGGCCCGTTTTCACCACCCCGTGTTCTTCATTCGCCTCCCCTGCAGCTCCGGCAGCGCTCTGAGAAGCCCCCTTGGTGTAAGTAACCCTTCTAGAACTGTCCAGATAAAGATCAATAGGCGCAGAGGAACTGGCTGGATGAGAAACCTGTCATATAAAGGATAAGAAAATAAGGACTGAGGGCTCAGGGCTGTCCCTTCAGTTGTTTCCAAGACAAGGCAGTATTTGTCAGCGCACTCTTCACCTCTGACCTCCTAGAGCTTGAAGATGACAGAGGACAGCCCTTTTGGGCAAAACACGATAGGGGCTTCATTCTCCTCAGGCCCTCTTTTGTCTCTCCTGTGGAGTTGTCAGGAAGGGAGCCTACATGTGTAAAGCACTAGGAACAAGAGACTAGAATCTCTCAACATTATCTTCAGTTGGTTGGTTGAGTTGGCAGTGCTGTTCCTTTTTCCTCTTTTCTGTATCAACTCTAAAACATCCTAAGTATGCTTTAAAAAAAGATTTATTTATTTATTTTTATTGCAAAGTCAGATATACAGAGAGGAGGAGAGACAGAGAGGAAGATCTTCCATCTGATGATTCATTCCTTAAGTGAGCCGCAACGGCCGATGCTGTGCCGATCTGAAGTCAGGAGCCAGGAACCTCTTCCAGGTCTCCCACGTGGGTGCAGGGTCCCAAAGCATTGGGCCATCCTCAGCTGCTTTCCCAGGCCACAAGCAGGGAGCTGGATGGGAAGTGGAGCTGCCGGGATTAGACCTGGCACCCATATGTGATCCTGGCACATTCAAGGCAAGGACTTTAGCCACTAGGCCACTGTGCCGGGTCCGATTTATTTATTTTTATTGTAAAGACAAATATACAGAGAGGAAGATCTTCCATCCATGTATTCACTCCTTAATTGGCCGCAACAGCTGGAGGTCAGCCGATCAGAAGCCAGAAGCTTCTGGGTCTCCCACTCAGGTGCAGGGTCCCAAGGCGTTGAGCCATCCTCAACTGCCTTTCTAGGCCACAAGCAGGGAGCTGGATGGGAAGCAGGGCCGCCAGGATTATAACTGGCGCCCATAGGGATGCCGGCATGTCCAAGGTAAAGACTTTAACCTCTAGGCTAGTATACTGGGCCCCCTCCTAAGTGTTCTTGATAATAGTACAAACCCTACTGTTTTGAGGATGATTGTAGGATGGGAGAGATGAGCTGGAGGCACTAGTAAGGGAAGATGCTTTACTTACCATGCTGCCTCTAGGGGATCACTGGACTCTCATGTGCCTCTCATGATTGTACTTAGATATGACTGAAGCAAGATGTTTTCAGCATAGAGGTTACCAGCTGCAGAATTTTGGCCTTCATCATGCACCATGGGTGAGGAAGTAATTTTCCTCCTTGACATCAAGAATTTCCCATAGGGGCAAGGAAGGAAGAGATCGGTGGTGTAGCAAGCTAATCTTCTGTCTGTGGTGCAGGCATCCCAAAATGCATCAGCTCATGTCCAGCTGCTCCATTTCAATCCAGCTCCTGGCAAATGGTGTGGGAAAGCAGTGGAGAATGGCCCAGGTCCTTGGGCCCCCTGCACCCACTTGGGTTTTATGCCATATTTCACTGCTTTCCTAGATCATAAACAAGGAGCTGAATGGGAAGTGGAGCCGCTGAGACTTGAACCTGTGCGCATATAAGATGCTAGTGCCATATCCAGAAGCTTAGCCTACCATACTATGCTGCTACTCCCTTTTTTCTTGTTGTTTAAAGTTGAAGTTTACTTGTTTGAAAGTTATACAAAGGGAGAAAGAGAGAGAGAGAGAGAGAAAGAAAAATATCAATCTCTCCACTGCTTCACTACCCAGATGCCTGTAAAGATTTGACTGGGCCAGGCCAAATCTGGGAACCTGGAGCTTCTTCTAGGTCTCCCACATGGGTGCAGAGGCCCAAGCACTTTTAACCAACCTCTGCTGCTTTTCCAGATCATTAGTAGGGAGCTAGATCAGAATTAAAGGGAAATTGGGCCCGGCGCTGTGGCCTAGTGGCTAAAGTCCTCGCGTTGAATGCGCCAGGATCCCATATGGCCACCAGTTCTAATCCCAGCAGCCCCACTTCCCATCCAGCTCCCTGCTTGTGTCCTGGGAAAGCAGTCGAGGACGGCCAAAAACTTTGGGACCCTGCATCCATGTGGGAGGCCTAAAGGAAGTTCCTGGCTCATGCCTTTGGATCGGCAGTACCAGTCGTTGCACTCACTTGGGGAGTGAATCATTGGACAGAAGATCTTCCTCTCTGTTTTTCCTCCTCTCTGTATATCTGACTTTGCAATAAAAATAAATAAATCTTTTAAAAAAAGAATTAAAGGGAAGTAAATATTTGTCCTACCTTTTCAAGGAGGACTGAAGAATTATGGTTTTGGTGCTCTTGGAAATCTTGTCCTTCTCCCTTTACTGTTTATGTCTTCCCTATTGAATCTATCTAAATCAGACCATTCACTGGATATTCAGGCTACTTCTATACTTGTGTAAAGCTCAGCTTACACCTTTGTTTTTTTAAAGATTTATTTATTTGAAAGGCAGAATTAGAGACAGACTTTCCATTCTTGGTTTGCTTCTCAATGCCTTACTGGCCAGGGTTGGACCAGGCAGAAGCCAGAGGCTTGAAACTTTAACTTTATCCAGGTTTTCCACATGGGTAGCGGTAACCAAAGGTCTTGGCCATGTTCAGCGTTCTCAGACATTCTCAGGGAGCTGGAACAGAAGTGGAGTAGCTAGGACTTGAACTGTAGCCCATATGGAATGCTGGCATTGCAGACAGTGGCTACCCACTGTACCACAATGGCAGCTCCTAGGCTACATCTTTATCTTTTCCATCTGATCTGCCACCTTTGACTTAGAATTAGTTGTATATACTCATTGGTAAACATCATCTTTGTATTCAACCTGTCTGACCAGAAGTAATCTTTGTATGATTTTCAAGCCAGTTAGTCTAAAACCATGTTCCTCAAGAGAAATCTTCCACCTGCTAATTCACTCCCCAAATACTCACAGCAGGCAGGCTGGGCCAGGCAGAGGCAAGAAACTCAATTTCAGTCCCCCTTGTGGGTGGCAGGAACTCAAGTACTTGAACAGTTATCTGCTGCGTTCCCAGAGTATGCATTAGCAGGGAGCTGGAATTAAAGTAGAGGTAGGGCCTGGTGCAATGGCTCAATGATGAAATCTTCACCTTTCAAGTGCTGGGATCACATATTTGTTCTGGTTTGTGTCCCAGCTACTCCGCTTCTGAACCAGCTCCATGCTAATGGCTTGGGAAAGCAATCAAGGATGGCCTTGGGACCCTGAACCCACGTGGGAGACCCAGAAGAAGCTCCTGGCTCCTGGCTTCAGATCAGTTCACTTCTGGCCATTGTGGCCATTTGAGGAATGAGCCAGCGGATAGATGATCTCTGTCTCTCCTTTTCTCTGTCAATCTGATCTACCTTTTCAATAACAATGAAGAATTTTTAAATAAATAAACATTAAGAAAGTGTAGCTAGCACTTGAATCTAGGCTCCAGTGTGAGATGTAAACATCCCGAATGACATCTTTAAAGAATATTTATTAATTTATTTATTTATTGGAAGGGCAGATATACAGAGAGGAGATAGAAAGATCTTCCATCTGCTGGTTTACTCCCCAAGTGGCTGCAACAGCAAGAGCTGAGCCAATCTAAATACAGGAGCTTCTTCCAGATCTCCCAAGTAGGTGCAGGGTCCCAAGGCTTTGAGCCATCTTTGACTGCTTTCCCAGACCACAGGCAGGGAGCTGTATGGGAAGTGGAGCTGCCAGTATTAGAGCCAGCATCCATGTGGTATCCCAACATATACAAGGCGAGGTCTTTGCCCACTAGGCTATCGTGCCAGGCCGGTGCCCCATGTGGCATCTTAACCACTATGCCAAGTGTCCGCCCCCAAGTTTCTCTCTTTTTTTGTTCTACCTATGGTCTGCCTCCTCTGACTCTTTACGGACTGTAACCAATGTACATCAAACTCAGTGACTGATGGAACCCTTGCAGGTTCAGGCTTGCCAACTTTTCCAGATTCTTTAATGAAAATAATGCCATTGATTTAGAGGATATTTGCAAAGTGAGAAGTTAGGGTGCCCCCCTTTTAGAGATTAATAAAGAGTTCAGTCCCTCTTACCTCAAGACATTACAGGTTAGTAGTACAGGCTAGTATTAGTATTACAGGTTAGTAGTACAGGCTTTTCATTCTAGCATCTGAACCATATGGGTAAGATGAAGCCTGTTCCCACAGCTTCTCTGATTTGGTCTTCTAATTTTGATTTACAGACAGTAGTGGTCCTTCTAGCACAGTGTCCAGTGCTGGTCCTTCCTCTCCTACTACAGTGGATGCCAACTCCCAGTTTGCCTTCAGTGATCAACCCACCCTAAATTCACATGTGACTGAAGAATGCCAAGGCCCTGAAATGCTTCCCTCTGGGGCTGGAGCACAAGAGCTCCTCACAGAAGGGGAGCAAGAGCTTTCTGATCCAAACCAGTCTCTGCAGCAGCCACCTGTTGACACCAGCCAGCCATACTCAGAAGTTGCTGAGAAAACCAGCCAGCCATGCCCAGCAATCCCTGCCATCAGCCAGCCATACCAGCAGGGATGTGACAGTGTTAAGCAGCCATGTCCTACGACCAACCAGCTGTGTCAGAAAGTCTCTGAGGAAGTTTGCCAGCCTTGCCAGGAGAACCCTCAGAACATCAGCCATCCATGCCCAGGGGTGCCTGTGGAGCTTGGCAAAATAGTCCATGGGTTCCCCATGAAGGTTGGAGACCAGGTCCAAGAAACTTTTGTGGAGGTCGACAGGTCAAACCAGGAAATCCCTGAGGAGTTTAATCAGTCCTGCCAGGAGTTCTTTGTGGAGGTTAACAGGCTGGCCCAGGAGGCTGCTGCAATCAATCTTTTGTCTCAGGATATCCCTGAGGTTGATAAACCATCTCGACAGTTCCCTGGAGAGGTCAGTCCCCAGGCCCAGGAGGTTCCTGACAAGGTTAATCAGCAGTCCCAGGTGGTCCCTGAGGTCCCTGACCAGCCACCTGGAGAAGATGCTCCCCAGGCCCATTGTATGCCCACTGACCCCAACCCTCAGAGCCTGTCTTAAGCCCATGATCAACAGTCACCAGCAAAATACAATCAGTCGTTTCCTCATTAGTGGGATCATGCTATACCAGCCATTTAAGCCAGCATCCTTTTCTGATGGCTGGCTCACTGGCCATTAGAAAGCTTTGGTTCTGCCCAGAAGTGTGAGAAAGCAGTCTTCTGGACATGAAGCATACCTGTGTCAGAGTTGTGCTGGAAGAGAAGTCAACATCACATTCAAAGGAGCTATTAGCTCCTCGCCTAATGGTTGAACTGGATAGGGTTTTCTTGGGTTGGGCTGATCTGTCATGCCACCTACTCGAAGCAGCAAAGGAAATCCCACATGGTTGAAAGGAAATGCCACTTAACTACTAAAGAGGCACTATTGTACAGAAGGCACAGCAAATGCAGAAGAGGTGACTCCAGGGCCTTCACTTTTCTGGGGAAAATGTTCACAACTTCTCAAACCATCCTCAGACCATCTGTGCATTCGGGGGACTCTTGTCTTTGCTAGCACTCTTCAGGTGGGTCCAGGATGGCTATCTGAAATGCCTGGAGAATAGAGTCCCCTTCCCAAACCCTTGTCATGGCCACTAATCTTTTGACTGGTTTTCTGGGTGTTTCAATGTCATCTCCCAAGCATACCAACTGGCATTGTCCTTTTTTTCTGGACAATACCTGTAAGGTAAAGTAGGTATTAGATTGCTGTGCAAATTTCCAAACTACTACTTAAAATGCTCTAGGGGATTCATGGCCAATCTGTGAAGCAGGACCTCCTTCTGTTGCAGGGCCATTTGTATTCAGAGATAATGTAGAGGAGAGAAATCAGGTTCTATTTTAAGTAATCAGTAGAGATCAGTACTGTACAGACATGAGCAGAGATTTAATATATAGAAAGAGAAATATATATATTTCTGTAGTTGTGCCAGGGACCGACTGGCCAAAGACCAAACACTCCGAGGCCCCCATTAAGTAAGTTCATCTTTACATGATGCGTCTTCAGGGCCAGATGTGATTATGAAGCTTTTCCCAAAGATCTGGGGATGGGAACGGGGGAGGGCAGGAGAAATGATGCCATCATTAGAGCTGGGGGGATGGAACATTATGCGTGTTCAATAAACATAAAGTCATGAGAAGTGGTGGTGGTAATGTCCTTTTGAATTTATAACGAACATGACTCGGAGTCTATGGCAGTTAATCAGCATCGGTCATAAACCATTATGGTTATTATTATGGTTTAGCAGGAGTGAACTTTAAAATATGTAGAGATCAGGCATCCCAGACAACTAACCATCCCCTTAGTGCTGAGAGTATGGAGGTGAGGGTTATGAAGCACCAGAGTACTCACTGGGACCTTGGAATCACCATCTTAATTTATTTTTTTTAAGGTTTATGATATTGGAAAGGCAGATTTATAGGGAAAAAAAGAGACATAAAGATCCTCTGTCCACCTGTTCACTTCCCAAGTGGCCTCAACAGCTGGAGATGAGCTGATCCTAAACCAGGAGCCAGGAGCTTGTTCCGGGTCTTCCATGCGGATGCAGGGTCCCAAGGCTTTGGGGTGTCCCTGACTGCTTTCTCAGGCCACAAGCAGGGAGCTGGATGGGAAGTGGAGCAGTTGGGACATGAATTGGTGCCCATATGGGATCCCGGCACATTCAAGGCGAGGCTTTAGCCACTAGGCTATTGCGCCAATCCCATTTCTTTTTTAAAGTTTTTAAAATTTTACTTGAAAGAACTAGAAAAAGAGACACACAGAGAGAACTTCCAACCACTGGTTCATTCCCCAAATAGCACAATGGACAGAGCAGGCCCAATCTGAAGCCAGGAACCAGTAGCTTCTGGGTTTCCCATGTAGGTACAGGGTCTAAAAGACTCAGGACATAAGCAAGGAGCTGGATAGGAAGTGGAGCAGCCAGGACACAAACTGGCACCCATATGGGATGCCAGTGCCACAGGATTAATTTGCTATACCACCTCTCTGGCCCCAATAATTTTTCATCCTAATGCTTAGTATCCAGAATTCATACAAAGGATAGGTCCTGGGCCCAGCACGATGGCTCAATGGCTAAATCTTCACCTTCCAAATGCCAGGATCCCATATGGGTGTCAATTCATATCCTGGCTGCTTCACTTCCCATCCAGCTCCCTGCTTATGGCCTTGGAGAGCAGTGGAGGATGGATGCCGTGAAACCTTGGGACCCTAAACACATGTAGATCACCCAGAAGTCCTTGGCTTCTGGCTTCAGATCGACTCAGCTCCAGCTGTTGCAGCCATCTGGGGAATGAAGCATCAATGAAGGATCTCTCTCTATGCTCTATAAATCTGCCTTTCTAATAAAGATCTAATAAATTTTTAATAAAAACCAAAAAAAGGCTATGTCCTCTCTGTACCTCTTTGAAACCTTTTCATTGGGATAACTCAGAACACCGATGCAACCGAACCCTCCCCATGTGTGCACATTCCTGGCCACTTCTGACATACCAGTCTGCACAGGGTTTCACTAAAAGACGGAAATTAACTTTTACTCCATGGAAATTCTTATTACACATTGAGAGGTGTTTCCAACCTCTATAAGCTCCAAGGGCCCCCAGCTCCTTACCTCTGATGTCTTTATCTTCAAAGTGTCAGATCCTGGTTATCTGGCTCTCAAGGATTACAGATCTCAATCCCAGCAGGTCCTCTTCTCCTCCCTCCCCCAAAGCAAGCAGATGTACCCATCCCAGGCACTTAGTCCCCATACTCAAGAATTCTCACCCGTTTTCAGCAATGGTGTTGGCTCCGCTACCTTTTCACCTAATCTCTCACTGTGGCTCCCTTGGGTCCTGGAACTATTTCCAGCAATCAGAAAAAGGCCCCAAGATGAAAGACAATGCTGTTTGAAAGTGAGAGGTGGAAGCCAGGGTCCAGAAACTAAGAAATAGGCAGAGTCAGAGACAGCTGAAGCAGCACCACACCGTCTGCAATGAACTTGATTTATTGTTAGAGTCGGAGGCAGCTCCATTACAGCAGCTGGGAACTATAGCAGGGAAGTGTGGGGGGGGGGGGGAGCAGAGCGCAGCAGCACGGGAGGGGTGGGAGCTGGGAAGAACATAGGTGGCCTCATTTTGGTTTTCCAGTTGTTTGGCAGAGAAGGCAAGCCCAGATGACGATCAGCACCTGGGTTTCTCAGTCCAGCAGGAGTCTGGCAGGGCTGCTCACCGGCTTGCTTGGGGCAAAGTCCTCTCCTGGAGTGGTAGTTTCAGCCTATTTCCATTTTTCTCTGTAGCAGCTTGAGCTGTAGCTCAACTGTCTCTCTTTCCTTCCTCCCCTCTTCTCTTCCCCAAGTCGTCTGGTTTGGCCTCTACCTCCCAGAGCCACTGTCCAAGGACTGAGTTTGAAGAGGAGCCAGCGTTCCCATATCAGCTGCAGGATGGCATAGTGGAATGCTGGGGGTTGGGAGAGTCACACATCGCTAGGGTGTTAGATGTTGGGATGTCAAGCAGTGGCTTATTTTTAACCCATTACACACCAGGCCACAGCAGATGACCACATGCAGAGAAGCCAAGCAAGGGATGAGAAGGTATCAGGGTTGTTGGGATGAGATGGGTGAAAATTCAAAGGGATCAAGGAGCTGGGAAGAATTGAGGGATTGGGGCTGGGCTCTCCTCATCCTTTTGTACTGCCCAGTAAGCCTGGTCTAGGCACAGCCCTAGGATGTGAATGGTTTGGAACAGGGATGGAAAGAGATGCTCCTCTTTCTTCTCACCACTCTGTTGGTCTTAACAGCTTCAAGTTTTAGACTGAGACATTCAGGTACTGAAAGAAGCAACAGTATACCCCAGACCCTTGCTAGAAGCCAGATCCTAATGGGAAGAGGAAGGGGTGTAGCTCTGGGCACCTCACAGACAGTATCGTATCCTCAGGTCATATACGTTGTTTTTAGAGATCATTTCTGGGGTGCTAAATAAATAGATTGGGATAAAGATGTCCCTGGGGTGGGGGAATCTGACCGTTGCCTCATGAGGAAGGAGGCTGCTCTCTGAGACCCATCCTGTCTCTCCATCTAATATTAGCAATGGGCAGTGCTAGGAGAGGGTCACACTCCAGGGTTCTCGGGCACTAGATGACCTCCTAACCCTAGGTTTGTGTCCTCTCTCTACCCTACCCTTCTTACCTTTAGCTTTGAGACCCCTCTCAGGAATGGATGAGGGAGAGGGACAACCCCTTTCACATAGCCCAGCCTAAGCCCCACCATGATACATCCTTGTTCACTGCCCCAGCTCCCATCTCCCTCAACCCCAGAGAGAGGTCTCAGCAGCAGACATTCTCTAAAGGAGCTAGGGCGGTGAGGGAAGCAGATCCTTGGGGAATGGATAGTGGCTCTTTCAGAACTCAATCTTGCACGCTGGGAAGGACTCATCCTGCATGACCACGGTGCTGCTGCTGGCCAGGACTAGGACGTTCAGTTGCTGCTGCTGCTCATGTGTCTGCTGGTACCACTCACGGGTCACCTCCGTGTCATGAGTAGGGATCAGAGTCACCTGGAAGGAAGACAGGACATGCCTGACATGAGGCCATCGAGAAGGTAAGTGAGGTGGGAAAGGCACTGGTAGAAGTAGGGGCTGCAGCCACTGCTGCCTCCAAAAACCATGGGCAGCTGCTCACCTGGAGGTTCTCTCCCCACTGGGCCTTGCCCTCCAGCAGGGCATCCAGCACAGCCCGGCTTGGCTCACCATTGGTGGGATCGTTGCCACTGACCACATAGTAGGATGCGCGCACTCGACGGAAGAAGTCAAGGTCGACAGTCTTGCCGCTGCAGTGGTTTGGGATATAGGCAAGATCCACATACACAGGGGAGCCAGAGCCACCCTTTGAACCTAAGGCTGTGGAGATAAGCCAGGATAAATTGCAGGGGCAGAGAATGCTTTTGCCAATCTTTCCTGTCTCTCCCCCCTGTTGGAGTTTCTGACCAGCCCACAGCCAAGTCCCAGCCCACAATCCTTCTCATAATCTACTTACTCTGTCCTGCCTTGAGTCCATTGACCAGGCCCTTGGACATGGGGCTGTGTCCATCCTTTTCCTCTGCTGGAGTGACCTGGCTTGGAGTGCTGCGTGGCCGGGGCGGGACCCGGGTGCCTCGGTCTGTAGGTCCTTTGCCGGGAGTGGGTGATCGTTTTCCCCGAAGATCCGGACGCCGTGCAGGGGATGCTGGCTTGGCCTTGCTAGGGGCCCTGCGCCCAACCCGCCCCTGCACCTTTTCCTTCTCCCGTAGCCTATCTGCTCTCCCAGTCTCTGAGCTGAACCCCTCGGGGTCAGCCATGCATACATCAGGGCGGGGAGGGGATGGGCGGGGGTCTGGCTGGGGAAGAGGGGGTGGGTCATGACCAGGCCTGGGATGGTGAGCTCCACTGACCCCCCCGGCTTTGTCCACAGGTAGGAAGTCCCCATCCTCATCTGAGTCTAGGGCTGCCTCGGCTGTGATGGATGGGCACTCCTCAGTTTCTGGTGGGACATCAGAATCTGACTGGGAGGAGCCTGAGTCGCTAGCTGACGTGGGGGGCGTTTCGTCAGCCATGGGGCATGGGCCCCCAGGGGCTCCTGGCCCCCCTGCCCGGCGTCGCCCCCCTCTCCCTACCAGCCGAGCTTCCTCAATTGAGAGGTCACTGTCATCTGTGGATGGTGGCAAGGGAGGATTCAGAAAAGATGGGGAGAGCTCCCCACGGTGGGGCCAGGGCTCAGCAGCACAGCCCTGGGGCCCAGCCTCCACCTCAGGAGACATGCTGTGGGCAGGGCCCCCGGCATCTCCTCCAGGACACAGTGGTTGCTCAGCAGAGTGCAGTGTGTTGGGCCTGGAACACCGCTCAGCTCCCTCAGGCCAGGCCCCTCGTTCCCAGGAAGGACAGGCCTCAGCCTCTTCTTTCTCAGCCTTGGATATGGCAGGGCCTGGCTGCTGGGGGCTGGTTCCAGTTGGTCCATTGGCTGCTCGGTCATCAGGGGGACCCTGGGAGGGGCCTGGCTTCTTAGTGTCTGCCCCTGAGCACTCCAGGTGATAAGGCAGGGTGCTGTCATCCATGTCTCCAGGCAGGCTTAGAGCCGGGGCTGGCACTGAGGCCAGGGAAGAAGAGGGTGCTGTGCTCAGAGGAGTATGATCCCAGAGGCTGTGGGCAGCTGGTTCCAAACCTGGGGCCAGCTGCCCAGACCCCCGTTCTGCAGCGTCCAGGCCTGGAGGGAAACGCTCAGCCACACTTGAAATCACGGGGGTGGTAGCCTCAGAGGAGGAGCCTTCAGACAGGGCTGGTGAGGCGGGTCGTGGCAGGTCGGAAAGAAGAGGGGCTCCAGGAGAGCTGGGTGATGGGAGTGGGGGCAGTGAGGAGTCCAGACTGGGGGCCTTGGTCACTTCCAGGTACTCATCATGCCGGGCTCTGGTGGGAGGACCTGGAGCCAGAGCAAGGGCTCGGTCCCCAGAGAAGGCAAGGGAGCCACAGGGAGCTGAACGGGGTTCGGCTGGAGAGGGTAGCTGTGGGGGGCCTGGCTGCAATGAGGAGAAGCCAAAGGCAGAAGCAGGGAAGTCCAGGTTGGGTCGGGCAGGCCCCATCTGTGAGTTCAATGAAGGACTAGTGTGTGCCTGGGTCTCAGACCACAGGGTTGGGGATGCTGCAGGCGCAAGGTGAGGGGGGCTTGGGGACTGGGCCTCTTTCTCCGGCCGTTCCCGAGCCCCCTTTTCCAGCTCCGAGTCACTAGCACTGTCATCCCAGGGACTCCGGCCAGATTCCTTGGGAGATGGGGTCCTCCTCTCTAGGCTGCAGCTTAGAATGTTACCATTAAGAGGGGGGCTCGGACTTTTGCTCAGGGGGACAGGGGCACGAGGGGGCACTGCAGGTGGAGAGAGGCTGGGCTGCACACTTGGCCCTGGCTCGGGCTCCTGTCGGGGGGGTACGGTGGGTCCCACAAAGGCTGCATAGCTGAAGGTTGCCGTGTCTGGTTGGAGGCTCTTGGGTGAGACAGGAGATGAAAGCTCCTTCTCTGCAGGTGTGTCGCGGCCAGCAGCCTCTTCCTTGGTTGAGAGGCGTGGGGGCCAATCCCCAGCTGCTCCGAGGGGCGGCTCCCTCGTGGGACATGCAGGGCCAAGCCCGGTGAGCATCATTTGCTCATAGATGTCTGCATACTGAAAGCTCCTCTCGTCAGGATATGGAGTGGGCTCCCTCTGCTCAGGTTCAGTCTGCTCAGACTCCCTGGGAGCGTGGCTCCCGCTGGCTTCTACAGCCTTGGGGCCCTGGAGGCTGCTGTCAGGGACTTCCATGCCACCTTCTTCCCCTTCCCCTTCAGCCTTTCGGTAGTCCTTCCCCAGAGGGGAGTATGGGCCACCTTCCAATTCTGCTGCCCCCTCTTGCACTGCAGCTACCACACTGTCATACTCAGCTTTGCCCCAAGTAAAGGGTGCGGGAGAGTGTGGCTCTGGGGCAGGTGTAGGGGGAGCTGGAGCTGGGGAAAGTGGTGCCGGGGGCATGGGCCTTTCCTTGGGCACCCACGGTGGGATGTCAGCCAGCCATGAAGGCGTGGCAGGCTCGTTCCTCAGGGGTGGCACAGGCTTAGGCTCCAGGCTGGGGCTGTCTTGCCCTGGGGCCGGAGGAACTCTCTGTGCAGCCATTTCGGGTGGGGAGGTAGGAGGGGAGATGATCTCGAAGGGAGAGCGGGTCAACTTGTCTTCTTCCTCTGGTGGCAGTTCAACAGGTGATTCAGCGAGCCAGCGCTCCACCTCTAGGCCCTTCCGTGCGGAGGGCTCCTGGAGATCCTTGAAGTCTGAGGTCCAGGGGCTCCGGGGTGTGCGTCCCAGTGGGGATGCTTGCCGCTCGTCATCTGGGCCCTCATCCAGGAAGGTGTTCTCGCGTTCCTCGGGGTAGCGTGGACGAGCCCCCTGGCTGTCCAGTTCGTGAGGGAACCATACCTTCCGTTCACAGCTCAGTTCTCTCCAATAGGCATCCTGTTCCAGGCCTACATCCTGCTGGCCCCTCCAGTACCTGACCTCCTGCTCTGGAGAGGTGTCTCCCCAGGCAGGAGCAGACTCCTTCAGCTCCCTGGCTGGCTCCCCTTTGGCTGGAGTTGTTTCTTGCCACTCCTGGACCACAACATGCTCCTTCCAGTACTTTTCTTCCTGCTCTGGGGACTTGCCTTGCTGCCCTATATTCTCTTCCAACCCTAGGACTTTGGTCTTTCCTAGTGGAGCTTCTTCTTTCTGTTCCACAGCCTGGACCTTTTGCTGGGGCTTTTCCCCTGGGATCTCCTTCAGCTTCATGGTTTCTTCCTCCTGCTCCAGGCTCTCCTGCTGCCTATGAGCTTTGCCCTCTTCCAGAGCCCGGTCTTTCCATTCAGCAGCCATAGTATTCTGTTCCCAGGACCCCTCCTCCTTTCCCAAAGCCTGGCATGGTTGTTCTAAAGCATGAGCCTTTTCTTCTAAGGCCTTATCTCTCTGTTCTTGAGCCCTGACTTTCTGAGCAGGGGCTATGTCTATGTGTTCTAAGGTCTTATCCTTTGGTTCAGGGACCTTGTCCTGCAGAGTCATGTCTTCATGTTCAGTGTCCTGGGCTTTTTGTCCTAAAGCATTGTCTTTCTCTTCTGGAATCTTCTCGTGCTGTAAATCTTTGTCCCCCTGTTCCAGCACAGTGCCCTTTTGTTCTAAGGCCCTCTCTTTCTCTCCAGGGATCTCAGCTTTCAGTTCAAGGACCTTGTCTTTGTGTTCTAAGTCTTTGTCTTCCAGCCCCAAGACCTTGCCCTTATGTTCCAAGGTAGCATCCTTCTGTGTTAAGTCTCTGCTTGTTTGTTCTAAAGCTCTGTCATGCTGCTTCATGGCTTTGTCCTTTTCATCCAGTATCTTTTCTTTCTGCCAGGTGGCTGTGTCCTTGTGCTTTTCAGTGACATCCTCCTGCTGCAGAATGTCATCCTTCGGCTCAGGTCCCTTGTCCTTCTGCTCCGGGGTGCTGTCTTTCAACCTTAGAGTTTTCCCTTCCCACTCCATGACGATGTCCTCCATGGCTGGGCTTGGGAAGGACTCAAGACTCCTGGTGATGGAGCTCTCAGGTGTTATAATGTGTTCACCAGGGCTTGAGAGCACCCCAGGTGATTGCTTCTCGTCACCTGACAGTGGAGGATGAAAGGAGGAACTAGCAGGTGACTTCCTGTCAGGACTCTCATCCCTGAGGTCTGGGATGTCACTGGGAGGTGACAGTGTGGCTGTGTGAGGCTCTGGAATAGGAGAAGGAGATAAGAGATGAGAAGCATCCTCAGCCTGCATTAGAGGCCCCCTTTCATCCTTTCCAAGGCTTAGTTCCCCAAACTGGAGGGTTCCAGTTCCAAGGCTTTCTGGAGAGAGCTGCTTTGAGGAGATATCCAGAGACGTCTCCTTGCTGGGACTGTCTTCGGAGAGAGAAAGTGACTGAGTATCTTGTGGCGATGCCTCTGGCCAAAAGTCTTTGTGTAGGCGCTGCTCTGTTGGGCCAGAGGGAGACCTGGGAGTGGGCTCTTGGTTGGCAGTGTCTGGGGAGACCACACTAAGGACAGAGAGGGACTCTGCATCTTCAGGAGAGAGGCTCTGGCCAGGAAACCCGGGGACCTTGTCTTTCTGAGGTTCACTGGATTCTTGAAGTGGCGGCCTCAAATCTCCAGTGAGAGTCTTCATTCCCAGAATGGGACTTGTGGGCTCTCCTGCCTCTGTGGTCTCCAAGACTGCTGCCCTGCCCTGTTCTGGCAGCAGAGGACTGGTATGGCCTGAGTGTTCTGCTGCAGGGCTGATAGTTGCTACCTGGGCCTGGGGGCTCCTGGGAGGAGACACCTTTGCCTCCTTTCCCCCTGTGCCCTCTTCAGGCCCTGGCTTGGTTACCTCCTTTGCAGCACCTTCCTTGGCCACACCTGGCATGGGCTTCGTGTCCCCCCAGGAATCCTCGTCCTGAAAGTCTTGGGGCTCAGACTTTTCTTCCACAGGGGACTGATGAAAGGGCGTGTGGGTGGCACTGGGGGGGCCAGATGGCGGCGGAGAGGCCATCTTCACGGTGCTGTCATCAGGGCTGAGGCACCGCTCTTCCACCTCTGCCAGGGCTGGCTCCCCATGCAGGGCATGCCCGGGGGCTCCGAACATCGGGGCTCCATAATGACGGTGAAGTTTCTCTGCCATCTCTGCATGTGCCGTTCCTTCTTCCTCTTCCACGGCTCTCTCTTCAGGCAAGGCTCTCCCCATCACCTCTCCTCTCTTGTCTGACTCGCCAGTCACAGAGAACTCCTCGTAGGGTGGCGATTTGAAGCCCTTGTCTTCCTCCAATGAGGAGGTGGGTGAGATGGTCCCAGCTGATGGCACATAGTCCAAGCCCTGAGTGGCCTCAGTGCGTGAGGAGGGGATACTCGTGACCGTGTCAAGCAGCAAGGAGCTCTTGCCTGTCTCCTCCGTCTGTGGAGCTGTGAGTGAGGCCACAGATTGGTCCTCAGCCACAGACGTGGCGAAGGAAGAAAGCTTGTCACACTCAGTGATAGAAGTGGCTGAGGACACATGCTCCTCTTCAGCCAGCGGGGCAGCCACCAGGTTGGAAGGATAGGGGAGTTCAGTCTCTGGTGCTCCATAGCCCTTGCTAGAGGTAACAGGAACGACACTGTCCACAGGCTGGCCAGCTTCAAAGGAGCCGGCACCTTCAGGCCCAGGGAGATCAAAAGTACTTGGGGGGAACCTAGGTGGCGCCGGCCGCTCCTCGGGCTCATCATGGATCTCCTCATCTGAGATGGTTTGTTCGGTCTCTGAGTAGCCAGGGATTGTCTCGTCCTGGATGTAGGAGACATGTTCGGTGGCCCCTGCGGGGGTGGCCAGGCTGCTTAGGAATGATGAGGTCTCCTTCTCGGGGGCCCTGGCCTGCAGACCCGGTTCTCGGCCCTCAGGAGCTGCTTTACCTGTGGGAGTCACCTTCAAAGCTTCCTGCATGTGTTTTTGATAAAAGCCCTCAGCCTTCGTCTCCTCCTCCTCCTCTTCGTCTGAGGGGTGCGCCTCCTCCATGTCTTCTAACTCGGCCTTTTCGATCACATCCTCCTTCACCTCGGGCTCACTTTCCTCTCTGGCTTCTGGTCTGTCTGGGAGCCTCTCGGCATCTTGCTGCTTCTTTTCCTCACAGGTCTCTTTCTCTTCCTCTGTTTCAGCCCCAGAGTCTGGGCCCCTGTCCTTGCTGCCTTGCACCCCAGGGACTTCTGGAACAGCTTCCTTCTCTACCACCCGTTCCTCTGCTTCCTGCTCCGGGACACAGGGCTGTGGTCCCTCGAGAGTTGTGCTGGGGAGGCCCTCCTCTACCGACTCCAGAGGGGACAGTTTCGCTCCCAGCCCCGGGTCCCTTTGTTCAGCCAGCAAAGCCCTCTCTTCCCGCTTCAGGTCCTCAAAATCCTGTGTGAGGTCCTCTGGGGAGGATAAGGCCAGCTCCCGGTGCCCACTGACTGCAGGGAGTGGCCCAGCTCCCTTCTGGGCCGGGGGTGTCCGGGGCTCAGAAGGCAGCTCCTTCTCCCCACGGGCAGCCCGGCTCTTGTCCAGCTTGACTCTGGCAGGGGCCTTGGCTTTGAAGAGTGTCTTCCGTACCTCAGGGGTAAAGGGCTTCAGGTCTGGCTTGGAAACCTTCTTGACCTCAGGCTTGGTGTCTTTCCTCTTCTCTTCCTTCCTGCCTTCATCTTTCTTGAGCTCCTTCCTCTCCTTCTTGATCTCTTTTTTCTCCTTGTCCTTTTTCTCTTCCAGCTTAGAAATCTTTTCCTTCAGGTGCTTCTTCCCGACCTTGTCTTTGATCAGCTTCCGCTTCTCTGCCTTCAGTGCCTCACTGGACTCGGTCCTCACCCTCTCGGGCTTGGCCAGCTTCTCCGGGGGCTTCTCAGTCGACTCCTTGGTCTTCTTCTCTGTCTTGGACAACTCTTTGGCCATCTCTGAGCGAGCCTCCTTGGCTCCCTCTTCTGCCACCTCCTCCCGTTTGGCCAGCTTGCTCATGGCTGTTTTGGCAGTGGCTTTGAGGCTCTCTTTGCTGTCGGCTCGCTGTTTGATTTTGCTAGGTTTCAGGTTGGCAGGCACAGCCCCAGCAGCCAGGTCCTTCTGGGTGGCCACGGGGTAGCGCAGGAAGTCCAGGTGCCGAAGCTTCTCCAGGCCCTCCAAGATCTTATTCTGGGGAGCATTTCCTGGGAAAAGCACCCGCACAATCTTCTCCGTGGGGTTGGCTGGCAGCCAGACGACAAGAGCCGTGATGGAGGTCAGGTAGGGCACTGAAATCTCAGCCTCCTTCCCATTGGCCAACACAATGCCCGTCTTAGCTTTGCTGTTGCCTGCCCACTTCTGCATGAGGAACTGCATCTCCTTGCTGTCCTTGACGGGATTGAGGACATACATGTCCAGCCTGCCCACACCCATCTTGTGGAAGAGGGTCAGGGGCTCAATGGTGTTACTGACCACACGGTACAGAGGTTCGGCCTGGATGCCCAGGCGTTGGAGGTGCTGCAGAGTGAGGCAGGCCTCCTCGATGCTGCGCTTGGCCTTCCGGGAGGCATCCGGCAGCCGCAGCTTTTCGGGCACGTTGAAGAAGACGACACCCAGTTCGGGGGAGATGAGGTTCTTTATCCAGTCGCTGTAGCTGCTTGAGCCCTGGGACTGCTCCTCCTCCAGCTCGGCCACTTTGCGCTGTAGGAGCCCATTGATACCTGGAAGGTTGTCAGCCCCGATGTGCGTGAGCAGCACCGAGTCAATTCGGTCCAGGTGCCGCACCAGCTTCCAGAAGCAGGACTTGCGGTCAGAACCGCCGTCCACCAGGATGTTGAAGCCATTGACAGCAAAGAGAGCCGAGTCTCCGCGGCCACCAGGGAAGATATAGCAGCAAGGTTTGGAGAGTTTGAGGAAGCCCCCAGAGGTCGGGGGCTCCAGTAGGTCAAAAGGGGATGGCACATCTACAGTCTCAGAGACATACTCGGAGAACTCGGCCACGCCATCCATAGTGGGCAGCCTGGGCTCAGGGTTTAGCTGGAGGTGCAGGGTCTCTTGGGAACTGGATAGTCCCAGGTGGCTCCAGTCACCCTCCCCTAAGCAGGACACGGTGAGGAAGGCCTGGATCCCAGGGTCTCTATTGCTGAGCAATTGTGCAATCTGAAGGAATGGAGATAGAAATCTGTCAGGTCACTGGGCTTGCCAGCCAAACTCAGAGGCGATCCCTCTTCTTCATCTTTCGCCAAGGGCCCCTAACCATCACGCACTAAGGGAGATCTGACCTTCCCTGGATCCCCTCCCCATGGCTCAAGGCATGCTCCACAGCCCCTTGTCCATAGAGACTTGGGTGTGGAACTCACCTCTGGATTGTGCAGAACCCGGGCAAAGTCTTGGTAGGAGTAGGTGCCACTCTGCAGGATGAGGTCTCCCCCAGGCTCTAAGCTTTGCCCACTCAGGATCAGCAGTTTGTAAGCCGACGGGCTGCTAAGGAAATGGTGAACCTGGACAGAAGGAGGGGTCCAGATGGTCAAGGATGCAGGAAACCCAGGAAACACACTGATTATTCCCATATCCCACACTCGGTACTGTGTGGACCTGTTCTCCAGTGGTGCCCCCCTACCACGCCTCTAGGGAAGCTGGGGGCTGCTGACCTTGTAGCAGGAATATAGGCAAAAGACAGGGTGGCTTGGAGCGCTCACAGCAGGCCCTGGACGATGCCCGGCCTCCCGCCTTACCTCAGAGCTGATGCTGTCGGCACTGGGGTTCACCAGGATGACTGTTTCTAGGCTCTCGCCCTGGTGGCAGAGAGTCCTCTGGCCTGGGGGAGAGATGGAAGAATGTGAAGAGAGCAAGTAGAGGCTGAAATGAAGAGGCAATGCATGGGACAGGAAGGGATGTGACATCGGAAAATAGGTCCCAGAGCCCGGTGCGGTAGCCTAGCAGCTAAAGTCCTCACCTTGTATGTGCTAGGATCTCATATGGGCGCTGGTTCTAATCCCAGTGGCCCTGCTTCCCATCCAGTTCCCTGCTTGTGGCCTGGAAAAGCAGCCAAGGATGGCCCAAAGTTTGGGACTCTACATCCTACACGTGGAAGACCCGGGAGAGGATCCAGGCTCCTGGCTTCAGATTGGTGCAGCTCCAGTCATTGTGGCCACTTGGGGAGTGAACCATTGGACAGAAGATGTTCCTCTCTGTCCCTCCTTCTCTCTGTAAATCTGACTTTCCAATAAAAACAAAATAAATCTTAAACAAAAGCATAAATTTAAAAAAAAAATTAAAAAGGAAAGAAAATAAGATGGGGCTCAGGGGAAAAAAAAGTCAGGTTATCCTTGGACCCACCGAATAGGGTGCAGGACCCGCTCCTCCAGCACTTCCTTCTCCCTCCATTCACTGGCCCCAGCCTCTGCTGTCCGTGTCCCCTTCCCTCTGCCTGGAACTCCCTGTTGACAAGAAGCTTTTGTCTCTCTAGAGCATCGAGTTCCTGGTGCTGCCTGGGGATGGAGCGCTCAGCTGGAGAGAGGGCTCCTGGGAGATACGCCTCGCTCAGCTCTCTCCATACTAGCTGGTCTCTGCCTGGGCCTTCTGAGCTGGAAGACCATTTGAAAACCAGGAGCCTGGGGAGTTTCTGTGTAGAGTCTGCAGAGTCCACATACTCCTTTCCAATCTGCCACCCAGGTAAAGCACTCCTGTTCCAGAAGATTCCAGGACACCTGTGTTATCTAAATTCTTGGGGGTTAACAGCCCGAATGGACATAGCACTGTAACTTCTTATTGCAGCCTTTGGATCCTGGAAGGCGCAGCCTGCACTCCCAGGCATATAGTCACCACCCTGTTCTCACCCGACTCCCTGTTTCTAGCTCACTCTCTTATTATGCTCCATGCCTTGTCAATACCTTCTCCTCTCCTCCTTGCCTCTCACCCATGCACCTTTTACCATGGAGACTAGGGAGTAAGGGGTTCACCAAAAAGAAACACATAAATCAGGAAAGAGGGGTTCAGGATTTCCTCCAGTCTGTGGGAAAAGGCCAGACATTTCCCCAATCCCCTCTCCACTTCCTTCTCCAGACCTGCACAGTAAGCACTGTAGCACAAACACAGGTCACAAATGCAGGTAACACAAATGCAGCCCTTTCTTGCCGCATCCCTACCCAACAGCAGCACCTGATGGAGTTAACCTTACAGAGAAGTCAATACATGGTCCGGGCAAGGGGATGACCTGGCGGGAGCATCCTGGCCACTGGGAGGGCTCATAATCTTCACCCTAGACCCTCTCCTGTGTCCTCCTCTCTCCACCCTCTGGGGCCTTTGTCATAGAGAAGAGAGCTAAAGTGCCAGGGTCAGATAGAATACAGCACAGGCCTGCAGACAGAAACAGCTACAGGGTGAAAATGACCCCCATGGCTAGTGTCAGAAGCCTGGGCCCCAGAGGGGTTTAAGGGTTTTCCTGCATCTAACAACTTGGGAATGGAGGGAGCCTCTGAGGTCATTTCAGAGGACAACAGCCTCCTCAGAGGCAGGCAGGGTCAAGGCTTGGACAGATAGGGACATCAAGGTCCCTGGAGCAATCAGCTCTAAGTGGTTGGGATTTAGAAGGGCAGGAGCTCCCCCTTCACAAACAAGGTCACACATTTGCGTTGGGAGGTTAGAAAGGTGCACGCGGACATCATTCCATATACACCCCGATTCTCACCTAGCCCCATCTCTTTATAATCAGACTTTTCTGAGCCCAGCACCCAGCCTAGCATAGGACACTGTCCCAACCCTATATTAAGATTGGGGGTGGTTCTGACCTGCAGCTACACTGGTTTTAGGTATTCTGCATGTCTGAGAGAAAGCCCAGACTCTCTATTCTGCTCGCCTCAGTTCTCCCAATGAAGGGAACTGCCTGGTTTTTCCATTTTCAAGGAAGAGGAGTCTGGGGCGGGGGGGGGGGGGGGGGGGGGCGGGGAAGCGCTGGGCTGGGCAGGCCAAGAGAGGGCAGGTGTCTCTGCAGTGAGACAGGGTGGGGGTGGGGGGGCCGGCAGCTGCAGTTTGCCGCAGTGTGTGAGTGTGTGCGCGCGAGTGTGCGCGCTGAGCTCAGCGCCAGCTCCGCCCCCACCCCCACCCCAGCATGACAAGTCATTTTCTTGGCTGCCTCTGCATGTGGGAGGGGGGTGCGGGGGGGGGATGCCGAGAGGGAGAAGAAACTGGCTTTTCTGTTCTAGAGCCCCCATCTTGGGAAGAGAACGGAGGGGAGGCGGGGGTGGGGCTGACACTTGGGAACCTGTGGGGTTGACAGTGCTGGGAATGCCAGGCAGCTGCTGGCCAGAGAGTATTCTCCATCTCTGGAGGGACCTCAGGGGGTCGGCAAGGGGAGCTTAGAGTCCCCATCCCAAGCTGGTGGCAGTGAACGAGGTTGGGGGCTAGTGAGGGGCCAGCCCATTGCAAACCAGTTGGTCTGTGAGGGATGCACATGCCAAGTCTCAATAACCCTTTTCCACAGTGTCCCCGCAGCTTTTCTGATTTGGCAAAAACCAGTGGCTCACTCACCCCCAAGCCTCAGAGCAACACAGCAGTCTGGAAACCCACGCCCAGGGACTCTCCTTGCAAGACACTTGCCCTTAACCTCTCCCTTTTCTCTCAGCTCCTCCAGCTTCTGGTCAAAGACCTAACCTCCCAAACTCCTCTGGCACCCAGGAGGCACAGCCTGCAGCACCCCACTCTGTTCCTGCCTTGGGTTATAGTCTCCCACCCCCACCCAGCTTGGGAGATGAACTGTCACAGCTCCCCCGCCCCCACCACGACAGCCCAGCCTCCACCTGGATCCAAATCCCGGCTGGCCCCACAGCCAGCACCATTTGTCTTTTCTCCGGTTTTTCTTCCCCCAACCTCACTCCCTAGCCTGCCCACGACACTGGGCTGCTTCCAGGAGCACCACAGGAGGCATCAGCTGCCTCCCTGTTACCTCCATCCATCTCCCCAGCCCCCCTGCCCCCATTGAGCCCTTATGTCCAGGTCTTACCCTTCGGTGGTGGCGTGGGAGAGAGCCCCTCATGGAGGCGGTGGCTCCGGCCTCAGCCGGCAGCTACTGGGAAGAGTCTGCGGCACTTGGGGTGGGAGTTGGGGAGGGGGGGTTGGATGGGGAGGGCGGCGCCAGGGCGGGGAAGAGGGGTTGGTCGGTGACGAGGCACTGGAGACTTAACTGTTTCTGTGCCTTTGCAGCATCAGTACTCAGAGCTTGGCGTGGCTGCGGGACTAGGGGAAGCGGGTTGCCAGGTTGTCTAGCAATGCAAGGACAGTCAGGGCTGTCACCTGTGGCCCATTCAACTCTTCTCCCATTAGTTAAGAAAGAGTTAGTAAAGAAACTTAGTTAAGAAAGATTCTCAGCTAGAAGACCAAAACCCAGAACTTGCTTGGGCCCAGAGCCGGGAGGCATGCCCTCCCCGTTCTTAGAAACCATCTGCTGCCTATACTCTCAGATGGATCCAGGGGGTGACCTTCAGTCCCTGAAGGAGCCAGAGACAAAGAGACTGGAGGGCCCAGTGAGAGCAAAGCTAGTGGGCTGGGCAGATGTCAGCAAGTTCTTGCCCCTTTCAGTTCAGAACCAAGGTTACAGAAAGCAGGGAAAGGAAGAAAAAGAGTCTGAGTCTAGGGCCGGAGAGGAGTTTGAAATTTTGGAGAAGATGCCTAGTCCCCAGTGCCTCTGGGGTGGGGCACAGGGACCCAGGGAGCTGCCTGCTAGCTCATGCCAGGGCAGTACAGCACAGTAACCACAGCGCAGCACACATCCCTGGGATTCTTGAGTCATTGGGTAGGAAGAGGCAGGCCCTGGAGGGGCACGGAGCTTTCTGGCTTTCAGTGAAGGAGTTAACAAGGGTCCCAGCTCCAAGCAAGGTTTCCTCACTGTAGACCAATTATTAACTATAACATCAGACAGGCTTTTGGAGTTTAAAAGTCCTATCACTGATGCTGCACGGTGTTGGATCCCTATTCTCTCCTTGTCTCTACCTCTCTGTACGCCTTCACTGCTCTGTTGTATGTTATCCTGATGCTTTTACAGTTGACCTGGCTGCCCTTACTCTCTCCTTCTGTCTCAGATTTAGTCAAGTGCTCTCCAGTTCAAAGGAGGATCTGGAGAGCTCTAACACTCACTTCCACCCAGGGATGCTCCCGCTCTCACTCTCACACCCTGGCTTCCTCTCATCAGCCCTCCCTGGGTGAGACCAGTTCCCAAGGCCTTTCACACAGCCACATCCACATCCACAGACTCACACACCAGCACCTGCCCCACCCTTGCCCCAGGCTGCCAAGATCAGCCTCTGAAGGTCAGAGAAGCCAAAACAGTCTCTGCTCTCAGCATCCCTCATTCCCCCTTAACTGCAGCCAGAGGAGGAGCTGAGTCACCAGTACTCATGTGGAGAGGGTGCAGAGGGGGGAGGAATGTTTGCTCAGATCCGGGGATGCAAAGCAGCAACAAGGCAGTCGCCCCATTTGGATAGAAGCGGCCATCTGCAGAAATACACCATGCAAACCAGGCCAAGTTCAGAGTGTGACAAACGGAAAATACCTTCCTTTGCAACTTCATAGCCCTTATTGCCTCCCATCTCAAGTTTGCTTTCCCTTCTCTGCTTTCTAGGGCTCTCTGGAGTGTATAAAGCAGAGAAACCTGGGTAGACTTTTGGCTTGAGAACAAGTCAAATCACATTTCCTAGCCTTGTACAAAGCCCACTCTTGTGGTCAGCTGCCATCCCCAAGCGCCACACCCTGGGGGCATGATTCCAGCTCACCCTGGAGTTTTCCTTCAGCCCTCAGCCTCCGCATAGCCACCCGCCAAGCACAAGCTTGTTGCCATGTTCCTAGGCTCTACTGCAATGGAATGATGAGATACCAGAGAAAGAGAGAGGCTTGAGCTCAGGCACAAAGTGAGCTCAGAAGTCCTGAGCCTGAGACATAATCGTGCTGCTGCCAATTGTGCTGCTCTCTAAGCCACTGAACCCCTCTGAGTCCTTGCTTTCCAGATGGTAGAGTAACGCTCACATTCATCTCAACCTCCAGTGCTGAAGATGGGACAGCATAAAAAAGATATAAAAGTGGTGCTTCATCCCTACCATCCTAAGTCTGCACTGTACCAATGCCACTGGAAAGTTCACCCTTTGATGGAAGATTTCTAATAGGTCATCTGGGCCATCAGGGAACCCCTACATCAGAATCACAGACCCCTGAATACCCTTAGCTCTCAGGTAAACCGTGAACTAGAGGTGCCTGCTGGATGTGACGTAAAGTCCTATCCATGTTCCTACTTTCCGATTTCAGACAACAATGTAGATCCCAATTGCCCAGGCAATGAACTGCTGCATTGTTACTTCACAACGCCCTTGGGCCTGGAAGATCAGAGCAGTCATTTCCTGAGCACATCAGTGGTAAGTCAGAGCCAGAAGGCCTCAAATTAGTTCCTCTGCCTGCATTTTTGAGTCTTAGAATATCAGTTATGAATTATGAAGTCCCTCTCCAGCCTAACAGATTTCAGAATATTACTGAGAGTTGGTTTTCCACTAACCCTAATGGCGTCTGGGTTTGAGCTAGAATGTTCAGACACTCCACAGTTTTTTGCAGAGGTTTCAGAGGAAGCCCACCCCCCACCTTCAAGTTACCAAGGGAGATAACCTGGTGCAAAAGCCACCTGTGAACATTTTTACCACATTTGACCACTAGAAGGAGCTGGGCCACCTCTTTAGAGTGTTGGGTCCCTTCTTTTCCATGTGTGGGTAGGTGAATGTGGAGATGGCAGTCACCAAGAATAGTTGGTGCTTTTTCTGTCTTTGTAGGATACATTTCTGACTTCTTCCTTGGCATTTTGGCTGCAAGACTTTGGGACTGGTGGTAGGGATAGTGGCTTAGCCTGGAGTGGACAGAAAGGGTTGTGTCATAAGGCACTGACTGGCACATCTCCCTGAGCGCCTGCCAGTTGCCTGGCTCCCTCTGCCTCTTCGTCGCTAACAAGAGGCTAAAGGGACAGTGTCTGCAGCTGCTCCAGGGCTGGCTGTTGTTTGTGGGGACAGCTGAAAGAGGAGCCAGCAGGGGTGTGGCTGCGGCTGTCTTGAGCTGTGTGGGTTTTTCCAGGAAATTCTCCACTATTCTTCAGGGACTCACAGGCTACCATGAAAACATCTAAACCTACAGAACCAGGGTGTAGGAAAGGAAGCCTTTCTCTCATGCCAAGGGTCCCAAGGCCTCATGAGGACAGTACAGTCGAACTCAGTAACCAAGATGCTCTAGCTGGGACTTATCGGCCAGTGTTTGTTGCTTAGAAGTACCTGAAAATCAGTATGCATCTCCCAAGGATCCCTTCAACTGTTTAATCCCAACAAGAATTAAGAATTTCTTTACATCGTTCTCAAAAACTGCCTAACTCTCAAGTTTCTTTGGTCTAAGTGACAAGGTGAGAGAATTCAGTGTGAGTTATCAATGTCGACAGAAAACCTTCAAATTTCAACAGCATCATCTTATTCAGCCTCGCACCAAAGCTGCTAGGTATACTAAGTGCTCAAATGGTAGTTTTCAATCATGAGGGACAGTGAAGCAAGCCATGGCATGAGTCCTCAGCAGGAAGAGATAAGTTTTACAGGAAGCCAGACACCCTAGGAAGATGCTAGCCTCAATATTTAAAAATGCTACATATATTCCTAGGACCCTAGAGCTTTAGTTCTACCAACCTTGCTTCCCTCAACATTCCAGAAGCGTCAGGAAATGATCACAGATCTGACAGCTAGGGGAGAAGCAGGTAGAGGAGAAGTGACTATCTACTGGATAACTGAATGATTCTTTCAAGAGATGAAGTCGTTCTGTGGCAGTTGCTGTCAAGTTGGATGCATTTGCTATTCCACAAGACTGTATGGATTGGTATGTCAACATTTACCAATGACCAAATGCCTGAAATTGTTACTAGGGAAAGTGGGGCTTTCTACATCGCTCCATAGACATCTGTCACACAATGAGAATCCCTAAAAAATCTGATTTCCCCAAATCTCTACCCCACTTAACCCACCCAGCAGAATGGGAAATTACTTGCTGCGCAAACTCTGACCTCTGAAACTCTGACTGTAACTCCAAGAGGGTGGCTGTTATGGCACGCTGGGGGGAGGAGTGGAGGGAGTTCCAGGCTCCTGGATTTAGCCTGGGCCAGACCTGGCTGTTGCATCCATTTGGAGAGTGAACCAGTAGAGGCAATCTCTCTTTCTTCCCCTCCTTCCCTGTCACTCTGCCTTCTCAAAAAAAAAATAATAATAATAATAATAATAATAATAATAACAAATAAATAAATCTAAAAACAACAACAACAAAAAACCACCTTTGGCCCCCTGTGGTAGCCTAGTGGCTAAGGTCCTCATCTTGCATGTGCTGAGATCCCATAGGGACATTGGTTTGTATCCCAGCTGCTCCACTTCCCTTCTAGCTCCCTGCTTGTGGCCTGTAGAGGATGGCCCAAAGCCTTGGGACCCTGCACCTACGTGGGAAACCTGGAAGAAGCTTCTGGCTTCAGATTGGCTCAACTCTAGCCATTGCAGCCACTTGGGGAGTGAACCAGTAGATGAAAGATCTTTCTGTTTCTCCTTCTCTCTGTAAATCTGACTTTCCAATAAAAATAAATAACTCTTTAAAAAAAAAAAACAACCTTTCCTGGAGACCCTCCATCTGGATTTGATGATGCTCGTCAGCCTTTGGCATCAGATTTTGCTCAGTTCTGGAGATCTGCTAACTAAGCCCATGGAGGACCCAGAACCCTGACACCTGGGAAGTAGGCTGTACAGCCTGAGGGAAAATGCCGAACACAAGTCTGGAAAAGGGGACTCTGTAAAGGGCAGTGAGGAGGCTGAGAAAGATCGGAAAAAGAACTCAAAGACTGCAGATTTCTGCATGGGGGAATGATCAGAGCAGTAGCTCATTTCACTAGTGTGTGGCGACGGCTGTCCACAGACCATACTCGGCAGACTAAAATCATGTCCTTCCCACTCCCTCTCCATCTTACCACCTGTCTGCCAAGTGTCCTCCAGAACCCTGAAATGGCATAGCAGTGGACTCCCTGCTAATGGATGCTGCCCTTGGGAGTGTCTCTTTTTTTCCCCACCCAAACACCCCACAAGGCCAGGTCTGAGGGCAAGGCTGAACCTCTGTTCTTCTGTGACCGGCTCTCCCCAAAAAGAACTGACACAAAATGACACTTGTCCTAACCTTTGACCTCTGAGGAGAAGTGAGCTAGGTGCCGGGTAATGAAGAGTCTCAACTGCTGGTTCAAGTCAAAGGATGACAAGTCAATGTTCCAGGAGAGAATCCCTGTGGGAGAAAAGAAACAAAGAGGGTGCTGCATCAGGTCGGGGTGGTCATGATGGCCATGGCAGCACCTACCTGCAGCTCTAAAAAGGTGGCCAGCACCTGGAAATGGCTTTCAACCTGTACCTTTCCAGAGCAGGTGCATGCCAGAAAAGGGCAGAGAAGGCACTAAACTCTGTCACAAACGAGTCTACAGGTGGGAATTTTCTTTGCCAGGTTGCCCAGGCTGTGATAAATGGTGCCACCCAAAAGCCTATTCCCAAATACTGGGAGCTTACAGGTAAGTAGGATTCCAGATTCTCGCATGCCCATCTGCATCCCACCCCCATTTGCCTCCACCCCTCAGCGCCTGGCTTCCACCTCAGGAGGCTCCGCAGCACTGCGCCACAGGCACAGCAAGTGCGGAGGGAGGAGAGTACTGAGGCGCTGGTAGCAGCGAAGGTCACTGTCTAGGGCCGGCCACCGACAAGTCAAAAGATTTGAGATTTGTGCGCAGCGGCAGTTCAGCAAGCACCCTAGGCGGGTTCGGGAACTCTGAAGCAAAGACGCAGGAAGGTAGGGATCCAAATTCTGCAGGAACTGGGGAGGACTCTCACGATCTCTGGCCCAAAACTACAGGAGAGGGGTGTGAAGGGGGCCGGGGGAGGGGGTGTCCAGAGGCCCGGCCCAGAGCTTCCCCCAGCTCATTTCGACTGCGGAATACCGCGGGTATGCAAGAAGCATGGGGAAGAGAGATTGTTAACAGCTCCAGAGGCTAGGGACACAGGACAAGGAAGATGCAGGTGACGGGGGCTCGGAGTCCAGGTAGTTCACAACTAGGGATGGAGGATGATGCAGACTGCACGCTGGGAGGTGAATGCAGATGGCGGAGAAGCCCCCGGGGTGGAAGTCCCAAAGCTCACAGACCGGACCGCGGCTCACCTTGTTCAAGGTGGGCCCGCACGGCCCTCAGCTGACTCTCAGTACCGATATCGCCGATCACGATGAGCAAAGAATGTTTTCGCAGGTCCCAGCGTGCCACCGCTGCCGCTGGAGTTCTGGTCTCGCACAGTGGCCCGGCGGGGTTCTGAGCCAGCGGTGAGCCGGGGCTTCGGAGCCCCAGCCCGGGCGTTGTCTCCATGGTAACGCCGCCAGGCCGCGCGGGCCGGGCCTCGGTCTCCATGGAAACGTCCGCGGAGTGCTAGGCCGGCAGCGTCCGCCGCGAGCGACAGTGCGCGCGGTTCTTAAAGGCCGGCGGCAGGAGCCGCTCATTGGCTGCGGCCCGTCAGGGGGCGGGGCGTCGGCGCCGCAGGGGCCGGGCTGAGGGCCGGGCCGCGCGAGCTCTGCGGCGTGACTCCGCCAGTGGGTGGTGGCTGCTCCCTCTCAGCCCCCTCGTTTTCCTGAAAGGGATGCCGCTCCGGCATAAACGAGGATGAGGGCTCACTGGAGGGGCTAAAAGCGCCGAAAAGAAGCTTCTAGTTAAGACGGGTACCTAATAGTACTGACTGACGATTCCGCAGCCTCGCCCGACCTGAGGGGAGCCATCTTGTCCCTGTCAGCCTCAGAGTTGTTGTGGCGCCTCCTGTATCTGTAGTAGGCTCGTGGTCTGGCACTTTTTTTTTGTGTGTGTGTGTGTGTGACTCTGCCTGCCCGAGTGCTGTTCTGCGTCCTCGGTCTCCCTGTCCTTGCCCCAGGCTCTGGTAGTGCCCAGGAAAGGCGGCGCAGTCCTGGAGGGGACAGAATGACCTTCCGGCCTTGAGTCCCTGGTGAGTTGTTATTCCAAAGATAGTGGTTGGCTCGTCTCCATCTCTGCTGAGTTCGGTGAGCTCACACTGCAGCGTGGGGGGATTGGAGGCAAATCCCGGCAGGACCGTTCCTACCTACTACAAGCGATATGACATGGTGAAAGAGATTACCTCAGGAGAGTGTAGGGAAAATCCTCACAACTCAAGGGGGCAACGTTTGAACCGAAAAAGAGATTGACAGTACCACTGAAGAGCCCAGGAGTGGGGAGGACTGAAGAGAGCTGGCACGATTTTGTGCTTGAGGGATATTTCTGTGAAAATGATACTGTAAAGTATCAATTCCCCATTGTCTACTCTGGAATATACCGTCTTCCAGGGTCCTGAATCATTCTGCCCAAGTATGCATTAGATAGACGGTTTCTCTTTCACCCTAGAACTGGAGCAGCATTTGTTTTTTGTTTTCTGTTTTGGAAATGGTACAGGGTAGAAGAGGCCACCACAGCTGATTCAGCAATCGGCTCTGTCTGCACCTCGAGGACCTCACACAGCCATCCCAGTCCCTATCCTGTTAGAGCAAAACAGCCAGTCCATTCTGTAACTGATCTCAGCCTGGCTCTGGAAACCTTTTGTTTGTTTGTTTGTTTGTTTTTTGGTAGCAAAAATGAAGAGATAGGAGTACTGGCAGACATCAAAGGGTGGGGGCGCCTCACCCCATATGACAAAAGTCAGTGTGCCACTGCATTTTCCTTCCAGCCCTCTTCCCCCAGTTTGCAGATTTGAATCGTTCAGGCCTCCGCTTTTGCAAGCAGAACAGAGTGCCATGAAGAGACAGAGAGCCAGAAAAGGTTGTGGAGAGAGAGGTAGGGGACAGTTTCCATAGCAACCACAGAGATGAAGCCTTTAGCACACACAGGGTCTCAATCTAAGGGGTCAGTAGTAGTTAACCATGGGCAGTGCTTTCATCAGGTCCAACAAAAAGGTTAGATAGTAGCTCTGAATGATGTAGAAAAGAATCATGCTGTTCAGTTGCAAGGGGCAAAAATGCAGGTTTATGATTTTGGGCTTGCTGGAACTGGGTTTTATTAATTACAGCTGAAAATACAGACTGTGATAGTACTCAAACTGCATATGTGTGCTAGATGGCTATTCAAACAGCTTTTTTTTCCAGAGTAGACAATTTTACAAGAAAGATGGGCTATGGACATCTCTTAAATCATTCTATCAGAAAATACGAAGTATTAATTTGTACAGTACACTATGTAAAATGTTCTGTAACAAAAAATTGTGGAAGTTGGCATTTGCTGCAAGATTTTACTACTGAAGATGAGACATCAGCGCACATTTGTATGAGACATAGAAAGCTGAGTAACGAAAGACTACATATGTGCATTGAAAATTATAGTGTAATAGGTTTTTACCTATTTCGTATTTAGGAATAGTGTGCGGTGGTTGAAGCCCAAAAGAAAAGATTGCTATTCAAAAACGTATCCTGAGAGATTACTGGGGACCTGTGACAGGCATGAATGGGAGGTAGGTATAGTAGTTTGTGGTGATAGTGCAGCCCACTGTAGCTCCATTTAACTGTTGACCCCTTGGGTAGACTGGGTGTGTCTTTTAGCAGTTCTTCATTGCTCAATGTTCTTGTTAAGCAGTGTTCTTGTCAAGCTGTTTGTGATGAAGGACCTTGAATTGTGGATCTAACTCTGACCACTCCAAGAGGAGCTTAGTAGAAGTGAGAGAGGAAGACATTGCTACTGTAGATGCTTTTCTGGAGTGTGCACTGAGATAGGCGTCCGGTGGAAGGCACAAAAGTATAATACCTTTTACGTGGTTTGAAGAGTGTGATGGCCTAGGCCATGTTTGTAGATCAGGGACATATCAGTCTCCAAACCTTTGTCATTTTGTAATGCACAGTGATAAATTCCCAAAAGGCGAATTAAGCACAATCTTAACAAAATGAGAAGTATATCTCTAATTTTTTTTTTCTGGAAATAACTTCATATTTGGTATTTAAAATGAAGTTTTAAAGTGTCTTCATGATAAAAATCAGAACTTGATTGTAATGGACTATACCAATTTTGAAGGAAGTAGGTATTGGTGGAGAGAAAAGGCTCTTGCAAAATTTTCTTTGTGTTTAAAGTTTCTTTAAGATTTATGCCAGCTCGGGCCCGGTGGCGTGGCCTTGCGGCTAAAAGTCCCCGCCTTGAAAGCCCCGGGATCCCTTATGGGCGCCGGTTCTAATCCCGGCAGCTCCACTTCCCATCCAGCTCCCTGCTTGTGGCCTGGGAATGCAGTTGAGGATGGCCCAAAGCATTGGGACACTGCACCCGCGTGGGAGACCTGGAAGAGGTTCCAGGTTCCCGGCATCGGATTGGCGTGCATCGGCCCGTTGCGGCTCACTTGGGGAGTGAATCATCTGTCGGAAGATCTTCCTCTCTGTCTCTCCTCCTCTGTGTATATCTGGCTGTAATAAAATGAATAAATCTTTAAAAAAAAAAGATTTATGCCAGCTCTCGTTCATAACAAAAAGGTGCTTAGAGAGGGCATTGTGAAGTAGCAGGTTAAGGTGTTTATAGGATAGGTAGCCCTATAGGTAGCCCTCAGTACAGGGCCAATTCTAATTCTGACTCTTTTGCTTTCATTTCTTTTTAAAGATTTATTTTTATCGGAAAGTCAAATATACAAAGAGAAGGAGAGACAGAGAGAAAGATCTTCTGTCTGATGATTCAATCCACAAGTGGCAGCCAATGGCCGGAGCTACACCAATCCAAAGCTAGAAGTTAGGAGCCTCTTCCAGGTCTCCTACACTGGTGCAGTGTCCCAAAGCTTTGGGCCATCTTCGACTGCTTTCCTAGGCCACAAGCAGGGAGCTGGATGGGAAGTAGGGCTCCGGGGATTAGAACCAGCACTCATATGGGATCCTGACACGTGCAAGGCGAGGACTTTAGCCACTATGCTACCTACGCTGGGATCCTGGCTTTTTGCTTTCAGACCTGCTCCCTGCTAATGCATCTGGAGACAGATGATAATGGCCCAACTACTTGTGTCCCTGCTGCTCACCTGAGAGGTCCAGGTAGAGTTACTGGCTCCCGGGTTAAACCTGCCCCAGCCTTGGCTGTTTCAAGTATTTGGGAAGTGAACCAGCCAATGGAAGATATTCTCTTTCTGCCCCCCAGTCCTTCTCTTTCTTTGTGTCACTATTTCTTCCAGCCCAGTGAATCTCCTTAGTTTTTCTGGTAGTTGAAACTCATTTGGCAGAACTCTAGCATGCTCTGCTAGATTGCATGATCTTAACAAAACTATCCAAAGGGAGCCATGTGCAGCTCAGATTTCCATCCTGTACCAAATTCTGCCCATCAGGCATTCTTTACGCAGAGAGAGGTGGATTGTATTACTGGATTGCTGTGTGAGAGGTTCATCCTTGGCTTCTGGGGAAAATACAGTGATCACAATATGTACCAGCAGCCGTTAGGTCACCTTTTTGCATGAACAGCTGGCTTATCTGTAAAGACATGGAGTAAAATCATCCTTGAAAAGACTGAGCTGGAGACAACTCTGCATGTATTACCATTGTCTGACTTGCTGTAAGTGTTTGTTGAATACTTTTCCTAATTATTATTTTCACACATTACATGAATGATTAGAGTAAAGGTGCTGGGTTTGCCTTCACTCTGAAGTAAATTGCAAAGGTGAAAACTGAAGAAGTTTTTGCATTCTTTTATTGATAAAATTAAAAGCTCCTGGTGTAATGACTCAATAGCTAAATCCTTGCTTTGAATGTGCCAGCATCCCATATAGGCACCAGTTCATGTCCTGACTGCTCCACTTGCCATCCGGCTCCCTGCTTGCCTAGGAAAAACAGTAGCAGACAGTACAAAACCTTGTGACTCTGCATCTGCATAGGAGACCCAGAATATACTCCTGGCTCCTGACTTCGGATTAGCTCAGCACTGACCACTGCAGCCATCCAGGGAGTGAACCAGTGGATGGAAGATCTTTTTCTCTGTCTCTTTTCTCCATAATCTGATCTGCCTTTTCTCATAAAAAGAAATAAATCTTTTTTTAAAAAAAAAGGTTGTATGAAAATATTAAAAGAAAGTGATTCTAATAAATAAAGAAGCATTTGTATATACTGTTTCCCTTATCCCTTTGATTATCCTGTGAGGTGGTAGGCAGTTTTTGTGGTACCATCCTTTCCTTTGGTAGGAGTAAAGCTAAATTTTAGGACAGGATCCTCAAAGGCTGACTGGCTGGCTTGCTTGCTTGTTTTCTTTCTTTCTTTCTTTCTTTCTTCCTCCCTCCCTTCCTTCTTTCCTCTCTTTCTTTGTTTCTTTTCTTGTTTTTCTTCTTCTTCTCTTTTTTTTAGAATTCATTTGATTTATTTGAATGACACAATGGGGGAAAGGCACATGTGCTGTTTCACTCCCCAAAGCCAGGACCAGAGAGGCCATCAGGACTTGAACTTGTACTCCCATATGGGATGTGGGTATTCCAAAAAGTGGTTTAATTCACTGTACTACAATGCCCAGATCAAAAGTTGCAATTTTTTTTTTAATCTAAGCTTACTTTGGATCAGTAATTGTTGAAATCCATGCATGGCTTTTTATAAATTTTTAAAACATTTATTTGATTTTTTTTTTTTTTTTTTTGGAAAGGCAGATTTGCAGAGAGAAAGACAGAGAGAAAGATCTTCTCTCTGCTGGTTAACTCCTCACATTAGCAGCTGAGCCCATCCAAAGCTAGGAGCCAGGAGCTAGGAATGTCTTCCCAGCCTCTCACATGGGTGCAGGGTCCCAAGGCTTTGGGCCACCTTCTACTGCTTTCCCAGGACACAAACAGGGAGCTGAAGGGGAAGTGGAGCAGCCGGGACATAAAAACGTGCCTGTAGGGGATTGTAGCACAATCAAGTTGAGGACCTTAGCCACTAGGCTACTGTACCAGACCCACATGCATGTTTTTGAACAAGTTAAATAATTCAACTTCTCAGCCATTAAAAAGAATAGGATTTTACCATTTGCAACCACATGGTCCCAACTGAAGACTCTTGTGCTCAGTGAAATGGGTCAGTCCCAGAAGAACAAATACCATATGTTTTCTCTGATATAAGGCAACATTCATGCATGATCAATAGCTCCCTTTTTAAAAAAATCGTTTTACTTTTTATTTTTTATTTATTTTTTAAAGGTTTATTTATTTGTATTGTAAAGTCAGATATACAGAGAGGAGGAGAGACAGGGAGGAAGATCTTCCGTCCATTGATTTACCCCCCAAGCGGCCACAACGGCCGAATCTGCACCAGTCTGAAGCCAGGAACCTGGAGCTTCATCCGGGTCTCCCACGTGGATGCAAAGTCCCAAGGCTTTGAGCCATCCTCGACTGCTTTCCTAGGCCACAAGCAGGGAGCTGGGTGGGAAGCAGGGCCACTGGGGTTAGAACTGGCGCCCTTATGGGATCCCAGCGCATGCAAGGTGAGGACTTCAGCCGCTGGGCTATCGTGTTGGGCCCTTTATTTTTTATTTCTTTAGAAGTCTTTTATTGGGGAATGAGGGGAGTATGTCAGAAGAAAACACGATAGGGGGAAGCAAGTGTTGGGGCCAGAGCTGCACTGAGCAGAGCAGCTCATTGTGCTAGACTAAGCAGGTGCCCTGCCTGGGCAGGAGCCATTAGTGTATTCCCAGGGGGATGGTGAAGGAGATGTAGTTCCCAAGGGTGCCACAGTGGGGCTGGTAGATTTGGAAGATGGTGATCCAGGTAGTGAGTGCGATTACCGCAAGAGGAAGCCCACAGGAGAACGCTGGACATAGTCTTTGATCTGGCTCTGCTTGGTGAAGGCCAGGGCTAGCAAGGTCCCTCAGAGGAACCAGAAAATGTTGACCAGGAAAGAGAAAAGGCAGGAAAATGAACCCTCCAGGGCTACTTCCGTCATAGGTTCAACTTCTCATTGGCTACCTGGTCCGGATTCATGCTTGAGTTAGAGGCCGGTCTTCCCGAATATCTGGGTAGGGCCTGGGTGGGAGGGCAGAACCCAAACCTGAACCCTAAAGTGGCAGATACCAGGAGCACGAAAAAGAAAGTGGATGCACAGAAAAGAGAGGGCCCATTGTGGTAGCCTAGCGGCTAACGTCCTCGCCTTGAACCTGCCGGGAGGCTACGTGGGCTCCGGTTCTTATCCCGGCAGCCCTGCTTCCCATCCAGCTCCCTGCTTGTGTCCTGGGAAAGCAGTTGAGGATGGCCCAAAGCCTTGGGACTCTGCACCCATGTGGGAGACCCAGAAGAGCTCCTGGCTCCTGGCTTCGGATCGGCGGAGCACTGGCCATTGTGGTCACTTGGGGAGTGAATCATCAGACAGACAATCTTTCTCTCTGTATCTTCTTCTCTCTCTCTTTCTCTCTGTATCTTCTCCTTTTCTCTCTCTCTTTCTCTCTCTCTCTCTCTATATATATATATAATGTATATATATAATCTGACTTTCCAATAAGAATAAATAATTCTTTTAAAGAAGAAAGAGTGGATGTTTGTGGGAGACGCCGCCAGTCCCTCTGGAGTTGGTAGTCGCTTCTAGTCTTGCGCATGCACCACAATAACTCTTTCAATACAATTTTTGCTGCAATCCATGGGCTTTGGTATTTTTGTTTTTATTTTCATTTCTTCAAAATAGTTTCTTTTCTATTACTAAGTTCTTCATTGACTCACAGATCATACATTAGCACTATTTTCTCCAAGAAGATTTTTTGTTTTCTGTTTTATTTCTTCATCGACACATTGGTCATTCATTAGCATGTTATTTAACTCCATAGTGGTGTAAATTTTTTAAACTTAATTCCTGTTGTTGATTTTATTTTATGGCTTTTCATTTAAGGGAATGAATAGTTGTGACATAATAGAGACTTTCCTTTTTTTTTCTTTTTTTTTAAAGATTTATTTATTTTCATTACAAAGTCAGATATACAGAGGAGGAGAGAAAGAGGGGAAGATCTTCCGTCCGATGATTCATTCCCCAAGTGAGCCGCAACAGGCCGGTGCTGCGCCGATCTGATGCTGGGAACCAGGAACCTCTTCCGGGTCTCCCACATGGGTGCAGGATCCCAAAGCATTGGGCCGTCCTCGACTGCTTTCCCAGGCCACAAGCAGGGAGCTGGATGGGAAGTGGAACTGCCGGGATTAGAACCGGCGCCCATATGGGATCCCGGCTTGTTCAAGACAAGGACTTTAGCCACTAGGCTACCACGCTGCCGGGCCCGAGACTTTCATATCCGTATGTGAGGATATGGTGCAGTATGCATCTCTGCTTCCCAATCAAAGGTGGACTCCCAGGGAGATCTTTAGATGTATCTTACAATAGCATGCTGGACTCTGCCATTGTCCATGCCTACAGTGTCAGGACACACTTAAATACCAGAATGATGGACTTAGGACTGTTGATGAGAGACTATACTATGGTAATAATAAGGGGGAAATCAGTTGGGGGGAGGGAAATTTGGGAAGTGATAATGGAAATCCCAGAACCTATCAATTTTACCGTAAAATTAAAATAAAATAGGACCCAGCAAAGTGGCCTAGCAGCTAAAGTCGTCACTTGGAACAAACTGGGATCCCATATGGGTGCTGGTTCTAATCCCAGCAGACCTGGTTCCCATCCTGCAACATGCTTGTGGCCTGGGAAAGCAGTGGAGGACGGCCCAAAGCCTTGGGACTCTGCACCTGTGTGGGAGACCTGGAAGAGCTCTTGGCTCCTGACTTTGGACCAGTGCAGCACCGGTCATTGTAGTTACTTGAGGAGTGAATGATCAGATGGAAGATATTTCTCTTTCTCTCTCTCCTCCTCTTTCTCTCTATATATCTGACTTTGCAATTAAAAAAAACTTTTAAAAAATTAAAATAAAATAGATGGGAAAAAAGAAAAAAATTATTTTGCATGATACATTTTTATAGGGATTCCCCCTTTCTGGCACCCATATGGGATCCTGAAGTATGCAAGAAGAGGATTTTAGCCACTAGGCTATTGCACCAGGCCCTAGAATGTATTTTTTTTTAAAGTTCTACAAATCAATACAAAAGACAACAAAAAAATTAAAAAAATTACACATACAAAAACGAAAAAGACAACCCAATTATAAAATGTATAATTTGAATTAACCTTCACCAGAGAAGATTGTTTAGTATCATTAGTCCTAGGGAAATGCAAATTGAAACCACAGTTTAATGCCATTTAACATCCATAAAATGCAAATATTAAATGACCAATAACATCAAATATTGGCAAAATGTAAAATAAATGCTAATATAATGCTAGTAGAAGTATAAAATGTTATATTAAAAATTTTTTTTAGATTTCATTTTTATTGGAAAGTTAGATATACAGAGAGGAGGGAAGACAGAGAGGAAGATCTTCCCTCTGATGGTTCACTCCTCAAGTGGCTGCAATGGCCAGAGCTGCACCAATCCAAAGCCAGGAGCCAGGAGCCTCTTCTAGGTCTCCCACACTGGTGCAGAGTCCCAAGGCTTTGGGCCATCTTCAACTGCCTTCCTAGGCCACAAGCAGGGAGCTGGATGGGAAGCAGGGCTGCTGGGACTAGAACCGGTGCCCATATGTGATCCCGGCACATGAAAGGTGATGACTTTAGCCACTAGGCTACCTGTGCCAGGCATTAACGATTTTTTTTTATTTGAAAAATTATTTAGAGAAAGTTATAGATACTTACAGACACAGATGTTCCATTTGCCCATTCATGCCCTAGATGATCACAATGGCCAGGGTTTGAGCCAAGCCAAAGCCCGGAGCAAAGAACTTCATTTAGATCTCCCTTGTAGGTGACAATGCCCCAAATACTGCCCATTTGCTGCTGCTTTCCCAGGCCATTAGTGTTGAATTGGATCAGAAGTGGTCACTAGGACTCAAATCTGGCTCCCTTATGGGATACCAGCATCAAAGGCGTGAGCTTTGCTATACTGCAATGCCACAAGCAAAATGCTATATTACTTTAGAAAAGTGTTTGGAAATTTCCTATAAAGTTAAACAAACATCTGTCTTATGATCCAGTAACTCTGCTCCTTAACATTTACTCAAGAGAAAAGACCAACATATAATGCATAAAGGGATTTCTACTGGATATTTATACCCACTTTGCTCACCAGTAAGCCTCAAACTACAATGGAAATATTCCTCAGTGGGAGAATGGCTAAACAAATTTCAAATTTAACAGCTTCACAAATACAATTTGTGTCTGGAAAAATATAATAAAATATTGGTAATGGAAAAAAACTATACCTGTGTATATTATAGATGAAGAAAAAATAAAATGTTATGCTGAACGAAAGAAACCAAGCACAGAGTGAGTACTGAGGTAGTTCAATCTCTTGAGAAGCAAAAGCCAAGTCACAATTAGGTGTGTTAGAAATTTATCGGGAATGTATTAGTTGTGTTGTGCCTTGAAACAAATTCTGAATTTAGCACTGAAAATAGCAAATACTATCTCATAAGGATCTGAATTGGGAGCAGGTTAGTTGGGTGATTCTGGTGTAAGGTGTCTCATGAAGTCAAGATGGGGTTGTGCTAATCTGAGGGATTGATTAGGGATGAAGGATATGCTCATTTACATGGCTGTTGATAGGAAGTCTCAGCTCCTTTTGAGTAATCCCCTCTCCATGGTCTAGAATATCTTCACAACACAACAGCTGTTTGGAAAGTGATTTGAGAGGGTAAAGAGGGCACCACAGAGCCCTTTATTAGATAGCATTGGAAATCAGACACCATCACATCTGCCTAACTGGATTGTGTAGAAGCAAGTCACGAGATACTGTCTTCTCTCAAGAGAAACTGGCTCCACCTTTTGAAGGGAGCAACAGCAACAGCAAAAAATTGTGGGTATATTTTACATCACCTTTGGAAGGTTTCAGAAAATAAGAAGACTATCCAGACTAAGGGGAAGGTCTAACTTTTGTGGAAGTGAGAAAAGAAAGAATTGGGGAAGGAGTGTTGTCCTAATCATGATTCCAAGAAAGGGTTGGCCAAGTTGATGAAAAGTCCTTAAACCAAATGCCCCCTATTGAAGAAATAGATGCCTCATCTTGCAGAAATGGGCCTAATCATGTTCAGGCATGGACTAAACACAATCAGGGAACAGTGGGAATAGTGGCTTTAGCAGTAGATCCAGAGGGGACACAAGTGGGGTCAACATATGTAAGGTGACGGAGGGCAGGGGAGATGGCTAGCTTTTGTGGCTCCCTGTGGATTAAGTCATGGTTTTGGAGGTCTGCATCGCATATCAGAGTGCCTGTATTGTGTCCTGGCTGTTGCTGTTGTTCTTTTTTTTAAAGATTTATTTTTTTTGAAAGGCAGATATATAGTGAGAAGGAGATACAAGGAGAAAGATCTTTCATCTGCTGTTTCACTCCCCAAGTGGCCTCAACGACCAGAGCTGAGCTGATCTGAAGCCAGGAGCCAGAAATTTTGTCTAGGTCTTTCATGTGGTGGCAGGGTCCCAAGGCTTTGGGCCATCCTCTGCTTTGCCAGGCCACAAGCAGGGAGCTGGATGGGAAGTGGAATAGCTGGGATATGGACAGGAGCCCATGTGGGATCCTGGTGCATACAAAACAAGGATTTAACCACTAGGCTATTGTGCTGTGCCCCGAGTCCTGGCTCTTCTAATCCAGTTTCCTGCTAATGCACCTGGGAGATTGTTAATAACAGCCCCCAAATACGTGGGTTTGTGTCAACTATATGGGAAAGGCAGAATTCCTGGTTTTGACCTGGTGTCATCTGGCTGTTGCAGGCATTTTGAGAGTGAGCCAAGAAGTGAAAGATCTCTGTTTCTGTCACTCTGAATTTCAAGTAAATAAATAAGTCTAAAAATAGGTGAGTGAATTATCAGAAGATCTTGCTCTCTGTCTCTGCTTCTCTCTGTATATCTGACTTTCCAATGAAACTATATAATAGGGTCTGGTGCGGTCTCCTAGTGGCTGTAAGTCCTCGCTGTGACCGAGCTGGGATCCCATATGGTTCAAGCAGGGAGCTGGATGGGAAATGGGGCTGCTGGGATTAGAACCGGCAGCCACATGGGATCCCAGCGCTTGCAAGGTGAGAACTTTAGTTTCTAGGCCACTGAGCCAGGCGCAGGAATTTATCGTGTGTGTGTGTGTGGGGGGGGATGTTCTAAATTCTTTCTCCTAGCTGTTTGTGAGATTCCCTTGATGGTGTCAACCATAGTCATTCTGCTGTGCTATTCTTCCTATACAACTGTAACCCTCTCCTCACGAACCATCATTCATTCCTCCTTCCTAGATCCTGGTAACCACTGTTCTGATCTGTATTTGTAAGAGATCAACCTTTAATTAGTGCAGTTTCATACTGTGTGAATAAGTTTATGTGAGGTTCTGGAATGGGCAAAAATAATCCACAGTGACAGAAAGCAAATAAAAGGTTGCCTGAGGCTGAGAATGGATTGCAAAGGGGCACAGGGAACTTTTTAGGATGATGAATATGTTCTAGATTTTATGGCAGGGGTAGGTACACACACATATTTATTGAACTCATCAAACTGTACAGTCAGTATGAGCATATTTTATTTTCATAAATGATAGACAAAATTGACTAAAAAAAGTGAGAGATTATTTTACACTGACAGTACCAAATGTTAGTGAGACACTAATCTGAAATAAACCTGAGACACTCACATGTTGTGAGAAGTATGAAATTATACAATTATTTTAAAACATTGCTCAGAAGTTTCTTTTTTTATTATATTTTTAACAATCTTTACATTGTTAATTAGGGTAAAAAGGTATAAGGGCTAGGGAAGTGGGTATGACTATTATTTCCTTATTGTTTCCTTCATATCAGAAGTTTCTTGCAAAGTGAAACATTTATCTTATGATTCAGTTCTGCTTTTAGTTATTTAAAAGCAGAGAGATGAAAAAGCAGAGAGATGAAAAAATAAGTTTTGTTCATGAATGTTTATAGAAACTCTATGGAGTGGGCACAATGGCTTCATAGGCTCATCTTCTACTTACAAGCGCCAGGATCGCTTATGGGCGCCGATTCCTGTCCTGGCTGTTCAGCTTCCCATCCAGCTTCCTGCTTGTGTTCTGGGAAAGCAGTAGAAGATGGCTTTGAAACCCTGTACCCATGTGGGAGACCCTGGAGACGCTCCTGGCTGCTGACTTCAGATTGGCTCAACTCTCACCATGGCAGCCATTTGGGGAGTGAACCAGTAGATGGAAGATCTTTCTCTCTTTCCTTCTGTCTGTAGAACCTGCCTTTCCAATGAAAATAAATAAATTAAAAAAAAATAGTACAAAAACAAGTGATGGCACATATATAGAATAGACTACTGAGCAATAAAGTGTGAACTACTGAGGTGTGCTGTTGCAGAATGTTATGTTGATCAGAAGAAGCAGGCCACCCAGGATTATGTGCTATACAATTGTGTTTACATAAATTATAGAAAAGGTAAATTACTTAAATTTTTAAAATTTCCTTTTTAATAGTGTTTACATAGTTGAGAGGGATGTACAGCCATGTGAGGCTCTGATTAGGGTGAGGAGGGTCATGTATGGAGGAAGGTGACTGGGATAAATGTTTACATTTTTTTCTTCTATGTCCATGGGGGAGAATACGAAAGGGCTGCTCCTTGCTGTCAAAATACAGCAGCACCCAGGGATAGGGACCGCCATTTGATGATGCCTTAGAGACCCCGATGTGGAGAAGAATGTCTTGAGGTTGGTTACTTGAGTGGTTTTGATAGTTCTGAGAAGTAACTGGAGAAAAGGCAAAGTAATCTATGGCAATTGAAATTATGATGGTCTGTGGTTGCTCAGAAGAAGCCATAAAAATTCTCTGAAATGGTGAAAAGCTTCTATATATTGGTTGGTAGGCAGATTTCATGGATGTGTACATTTGTCAGAATTCACCAGCGTACTCATGGTCCAGTGATTAGAACATATGCCTCCCATGTCGGAGGACCTGGTTTTGACACCCATCTGCAGCTTCTCTGTGTTTGTTCTTTCTCTCTCTCTCTTTTTAAAGATTTATTCATTTTTTACTAGAAAGTCAGATTTACAGAGAGAAGGAGACACAGAGAGAGAGAGATAGAGAGAGAGAGAGAGACCTCCCATATGCTGGTTCATCCCTAAATGATCTCAATGGTTAGAGCTGAGCCAATTCAAAGCCAGGATCCAGGAATCTATTCTGGGTCATCCATGTTGGTGCAGGGTCCAAGGACTTGGGCCATCCTCTGCTACTTTCCCAGGCCACAAACAGGGAGCTGAAGGGGAAGTGGAGCAGCCAGGACAGGAACTGGTGCCCATATGCGAAGCTGGCACTTGTAGGTAGAGGATTAGCCTAAGAAGCCATTGTGCTGGCCCCTTTATTCTTTTTCTTTTTGTAAGACTTATTTATTTATTTGAAAGGCAGAGCAAATGAGAGAGAAGGTGAGACAGAGAGGTATCTTTTCTGTACTGGTTTACTGCTCTGATGGCTATAATGGCCATGCTGGATCAGACCCCAGCCAGGAGTCAAATCCAAGTCCCGTGTGGGTGAAGGGACCCATGTCAAGTACTTGATCATCACCAGCTAACTTCTCAGATGCATTACCAGGCAGCTGGATTGGTAATAGGTAGAACTCAGACTCCTGCTCCAGTTTGGGATACCAGCATCACAAGCGGTGGTTTAGCACAGTGTACTACAGTGCTACTCCCTGGCTCATTCTGGACTCCAGTTTCCTAAAAATGCATAGCAGGGATAGTGGTGGTAATGGGTAAGATTATTGGGTTTTGGGCCCGGCGGCGTGGCCTAGCGGCTAAAGTCCTCGCCTTGAAAGCCCCAGGATCCCATATGGGCGCTGGTTCTAATCCCGGCAGCTCCACTTCCCATCCAGCTTCCTGCTTGTGGCCTGGGAAAGCAGTCGAGGACGGCCCAATGCATTGGGACCCTGCACCCGCGTGGGAGACCTGGAGGAAGTTCCTGTCTTCTGGCTTCAGATCGGCGCAGCATCGGCCTGTTGCGGCTCACTTGGGGAGTGAATCATCGGATGGAAGATCTTCCTCTCTGTCTCTCCTCCTCTGTGTATATCTGGCTGTAATAAAATGAATAAATCTTTAAAAAAAAAAAAAAAAAGATTATTGGGTTTCTACCATCCGTATGAGGACTTTAGTCACTAGGCCACTGCTCTGGGCCTCAAAATAAAATAAAGCTTAAAAAAATTAAAAGTTATCATTCAATCATTTCAAAGAAAGTATATCCAAAACCAAACATAAGATTTAAAAACTCAGCTCTTCCAGGCCCGGTGCCATGGCCTATCAGCTAAAGCCCTTGCGTTGAATGCACCAGGATCCCGTATGGGCTTCCCATCCAGCTCCCTAGTTGTGGCCTGGGAAAGCAGTCAAGGACAACCCAAGGCCTTGGGACCCTGCACCTGCGTGGGAGACCTGGAAGAGGCTCCTGACTCCTGGCTTCAGATCGGTGCTGCACCGGCTGTTGCAGTCACTTGGGGAGTTAATCATTGGACAGAAGATCTTCCTTCCTCTCTTTCTGTCCTCTTCTCTGTATACCTGACTTTGCAATAAAAATTAATCTTTAAAAATAATAAAAACAAAAACAAAAAAACTCAGTTCTTCCCAATCAGAACTTGATAGCTTCATGTTATTACTTTTCATAACTTAGTAAACTTGAAAGTGGAGGTAAGAGTAAACTTGCTGGAGCTGGTATGAAATCAACAGTCATCAATTATGGAAAAACTTACCAATTAAACAAACTATCAAAGGGAGACATTTTAGCGTTTTTTTTTTTTTTAACCAATTTACTATTTTTAGATATTTATTATCACACCTACATATTAGCATTTTAAATAAACAGATTTTAAAATTAGATTTCAACCAATTCAGGTATTAGCATATCAGTAAAACTCATTCCTCAAATCTTCTAGATTTCCCAACCTTCCACTGCAGGATAATGTAGTCTTTGTTCTGCAGATAAAGCATTTTAAAAAAAGTCCCCAAATTTTCTTTCTTTCTGAATGCCTTTATCACTGGTGAACCATAATCCGTCGACGAATATCCTTGATTTACAGTTTGAAACAATCCTTCTAAATTAAAGAGCATGCCAAATTTAACATAGTACTTGAAACAGACCCTAACAGTCTTTTACCTTTGCCCAATTTATACTTAACTGTACCAGGATGACCTGTGAAAGATACATACAGAAAACTCTAAAAGCTAATTTACAGTAAGTAAAAGGTTTAACACTTCCCAATCAGCAAATACAGACAGTGCTGCATGCTAACAATTTTGAGATTTTCCTAAAGCAACTGTAGCTGGAAAAAAGAGGCATAAAACTAAGATTACAAGGCCTTTCCTTTTTTTCAGTTTCAAGCAACTTTGAGGCTAACCAGTGTTACTGCAAAACAAAACCTTTTTTGCAAAAATACAAAAAAAAGTACACTTAACAAAAGACAGATAAGATAGGCACTTGGCCGCGCAATCCAGAAACCGGACTGACGCTGGGAACCCAAAATTTGGGGACCCAAACCCAGTGGGCCATTACAACAACTCATAAGCACCCTGACTCAAGAAGTTATGTTACGTACAGCCATCTGAAGAGTCCCAGATGAGTAATCACAGAAACAGAATCAGATCAGATAGCGGCAAACCTGCTTATGAGTAAATTCACCAGTCACCAGTCATGCAGAATCAGGTGACTCCTCCCAAGGAAGCCAGGATCCAGTGCTGGGGCCATGTTAACCATCACAGTGGCCTACCCAGACTACTGAGCCAGGTTCATGAGCACAGGATGGCCACTGCCCTCTGACCAGGGATCTCTGTCTCACTAAGGCCGCCAAAATGTTGCGGAGCATGAGCGAGATCATGCCAGTCATGTCTAAGGTTTCTTAAGGCCTTATTATCCAAGCTTGGTGGTAACAGGGCCCACTAGGAATAACAAATCACAATTCCATATGGCAATCCAGTCAATCAAAACCCCAAGAGGAACAAATGGTCATTACCCTGAAGTCCATCTGTTAAACTGAAGACCTATGTCCCAGCTTCCCCAGCAAAATAAGTTATCCTAAGAGACATACAGTGAATAACCTGGGTACACTTACAAAGCTGCAGAAGCCTTTCCCTGGACTCTCTGCCCACATTCTACTACTGCTAGGCTTCACCTCTCCTGGAACTTTTTTGATAGTACACACATTAGAAATACAAGCATCTTAGCATTGCTATTTTCAATGTCCTGCCCAAGCAGTGAAGACAGCATGAGGAATACAGACACACAGTGCCATGCTCAGGGGCTACCTGTCCTCAGACTCTGTCCATGGGAAGCCAGAGAGCAAGCAGGTCCTGGGGAGGCCAAGAGTAGGAGTGCCAGAGTGATGGACGTATGTGACCAAGAGAGTGAGCCCCTCCTAATCATGAGTCTTTATAGGGGCTTGTGAGGGGAGTGGTTACACAACACTGCGATGCTGCCTCCTATGAGGTTCCAGGTGATGATAGGTGAGCATGTCAGGTGGGCAGGAAGGAACACCTAAATGGTGGAGGGTGAGTGGCTTCCAAGCATGTGATCCTGAACTAGCTGCCTACTTCACCACATTTTCTTATTCATCTCCTTGTACTGTTTTAGGGACCTCTTAACATCTTTGTGGCTGGACCTGTTGCCTATGGCCCCTCCCCCAGAGCCTACCACTTGAAATACACTCACACTGACTTAACTATTATGATGAAATTGAAAATTGAAAATGATTAGAAGCACCCCCATTTAGGATTTGAATGTAAAGTACATTCCAAAGTGAAAAAAAGCTTTCTTAAGATTTTTACTGGAAAGGCAGATTTTACAGAGAGAAGGAAAGCCTGAAAGACCTTTCATCCATTGTTTCCTCCTGTCCAGCAGGACAGTCAACGGGGGTCGCAACCAACCTAGGAGAGAATGAAGGGACAAGAGACACAAAGAATGGACAGCAAGACAGTAGGTCTGATCAAGCTGTCACTTTATTATTTCCAGTTGAGGATTTTTATATTCTTCAGTAACTAAGGCTCTGGGAGGGAAGGAGAAACTGGGATGCAAGCCATGGTCTCAAGACCGATTGTTCTTGAGCAACCACCATATCAACAATAGTATAGGTAACAAGTAACAAGATGTTGGCAGGTACAGCATAAATCACATTCTGAAACAGTTGCTAGAAATAATTGAAACTAGGCGTGTGATCAGTTTCATAACCTCTTTCCCAAGCATCTAGCCAACCGGGGGTTTTCCACTGGCCTGTAGTTCTATATTCAATATGGCTTCAGTGTGGCTATAGTTCGCAGCTCCTGACATTGTTTCTCTCCTCAAATGGTTGAAACAAACAGAGCTGAGCAGATCTAAAGCCAGGAACCAGGAGCCCCCTCTGGGTCTCCAGTGAGGGTGCTGAGTGCCAAGGCTTTGTTTGGACCATCCTCGACTGCTTTTCCAGGCCACAGGCATAGAGCTGGATGGGAAGTGGCATACCTGGGACATGAACCGGTGACTATATGGGATGCCAGCGCTTGCAGGTGGAGGATTAGCCAACTGAGCCATTATATTAGTCTCCCTAGAAAAGCTTTTAGGTCATCATCATGGTTGTCCTCCATCATGGTTACATCAAACTTCAGCAGGATTCAAAATCTGACCCTGTTAGTAGCTCCGAGGCATTGATCAGATTATTTCCACTCTCTAAGCCTTAGTTGGCTCATTTTAGCCCTTACAGACTTATGAGGCTATTAAGTGAGTCTATGACAGTACACTACCTGCCACATGACAAAAGTATAATGAAGGTTATTCATTTCATCATTAGCATATGGCTGAATATGTTTGCACAGGTCCAAATGTAACAGAAGATAGCAGTGGGATCAGAATGAATGAGAAGGGCCTGGCGCAATAGTGTAATGGTTAAGGTCCTCGCCTTGAATGCGCCAGGATCCCATATGGGCACCGGTTCTAATCCCGGCACTCCCGCTTCCCATCCAGCTCCCTGCTTGTGGCCTGGGAAAGCAGTCAAGGATGGCCCAAAGGCTTGGGACCCTGCACCTGCATGGGAGACCTGGAAGAGCTCCTGGCTCCTGGCTTCGGATTGGCGCAGCACTGGCCGTTGCGGCCTCTTGGGGAGTTAATCATCAGAGGGAAGATCTTTCTCTCTGACTCTCCTCTTCTCTGTACATCTGCCTTTCCAATAAAATAAATAAATCTTAGAAAAAAAAAGAATAAATGAGAAGAGGGGTCAGCACACAATACTTTGATACTGCTTCTTAAAAGCAACATATAATTATTTTGCCATCATTGGGTTCAGTACTTGTCAGATTATCAGCTAGGGTTCTTCACCACTGAAATCCAAAACTAAGTTTCCAGAGGAAAACCATGAAGCAAATTTAAAAGTTGCTGAGTAATAGTTCCTCTGAGTAAGGAGTTGAGTGGCCAGAGGTTTATTTGCTTAGAGACGTTTATAGCGGACCTCTAAAAAAAAAAAGGCAAATCAGGTAGCTTTTTGTTAAATAGTAGTAGGTAGGAATTTGTGGTTTGATCAATTCAAATTTGTTACAGAATTAGAGGACCATACAAGATAATCCCAACTTAATGAGAATTCACCTAGGTTTAAAGATAACAGTGAAGAACAATCTGAGAGGAAATGTCTTTAGGCCATAAGAATAAAGGATTTAGATTACATGATAAGAAGAAAAATTTCTTAACAATGAAGTATATTAAACTTTAAAGCAGGTTAAGGTAAGGTGCTATAGGATTTTCCCCTCTGAGAGGACTTTGGAGGTAGATTAGATGTCTGTGTGAGATGACTTAGATCAAGATATGCCTGTGGATAGGTGTGTGTACTGGCCCTCCTGATCCTGTGCAGTCTAGCAGTCTGTAAAAGGTGTTGGCCCACCTCACACCAATCAGTCACAGCCTCCAGTGGGTAATAATTCTGCCTGTATTTTGTAATCGTTCTAGATAATCTAATGAGTAGTTTAATTATCACACTGCCTAACAAGGCATTTACAGTTTTGTTTAGTAATGGGAATGGCTCATGCTCACTTATTTTTAATTATGCTTATGGAAGTTTAATTTACTCTTTTTAGTTCATTTATTTTTTTAAGCAGCACAGCTGCTACTGCTGCTTCTACTTGTTTTTTTTTTTTTTGAAGATTTATTTATTTTTATTGGAAACGCATATACACAGAGAGGAGGAGAGACAGAGAGGAAGATCTCTCATCCGATGGTTTACTCCCCAAGTGACCGCAATGGCTGGAGCTGAACCAATCCAAAGCCAGGAGCCAGGAGCCAGGAGCTCCCCCAGGTCTCTCACAAGAGTGCAGGGTCCCAAGGCTTTGGGTCGTCCTCAACTGCCTTCCCAGGCCACAAGCAGGGAGCTGGATGGGAAGCAGGGCCTCTGGGATTAGAATGGGCAACCATATGAGATCCTGGCATGTGCAGTGAGGACTTCAACCACTACACTATCGTGCCATGCCCATATGTATAGTTTATTATTGGAAAAGCAATTTACAGAGAAAAAGAGAGACAGAGAGAACGATCTTTTGTCCATTGGTACACCCTCCAAGTGGATGCAATGGCTAGAGCTGAGCTGATCAAAAGCCAGGAGCCAGAAACATCTGGGTCTCCCATGCAGAGTCCTAAAGCTTTGGGCCACCCTTAACTGCTTTCCCAGGCCACAAAAGGGAGCTGGATGGGAAGTGGAATATCTGAGATATGAACCGGTGCCCATATGGGATCCTGGTGGATGTAAGGCAAGGACTTTAGCCACTAAGCTATAATACCAGGCTCTCAGTTTTATGAGTTTTGACAAACACAGTTATTTGTCAAGAAAACCTGTTTATGTTTTCTTTGGGGAGGAAGAAATTTGACAGCAGGTTAGAGAAGATCTAAACATTGGTGAGTTTGGGGTAATTTTTCTGATGGGAATCAGGATCACAATTTGCACATAACAGGCCTGGCTTTCTTTCTCCCTGAGCTCACCTTGTCCCCTCTAGTGTGGTTAACCTTGACTGGCCTTATCCTTTTGGGATTGTATTTACTTGGTCACTGGTCTTCTGCAGCAGTGAGGAAAGAGGAGGATCATAAATAAGTCTAAGAGGTGAGATCTCCGTGTGGTTCATTTCATGTTGTTGTTTCACTAATAAAGCTTTCAAGGGACCCCAATTATATCTAGTTAGAACAGTGATAGGTTCTAGGTTTTTCATAATAATTTCATTTTGGAGTCAGTACTTGCATTCCTTTAAGTAAGGCAACATGCTTAGACTTTGGGTTAGGAAAATATAATCATTATGATTTATAGCAGTAGGGAGAAAATTAGTTGGAAGGAAGCTACCCTTTAGGTATAGCCTGTTTGGAGTGCTGAATGGGGGCATTTACAGAATTGGAGAATCACAGTGGACTGTACCCACATGATTCTTAGCCTGAGTTAGAGGGAGAAAACTACCTTCTACTTTGTGTGTGTGTGTGTGTGTGTGTGTGTGTATGTTTTAGGTTTGTTTATTTTTATTGAAAAGGCAGAATCATATTTATAGAGAGGAGAGAATGGTCTTCCATCTGCTGGTTCACTCCCCAAGTGGGTGCAAATGCTGGAGTTGAGCTGATCTGAAGCCAGGAGCTTCTTCCAGGTCTCCCACACGGGTGCAGGGACCCAAGACTTTGGACCACCTTCTACTGCTTTTCCAGGCCATAAGCAGGGAGCTGGATGGGAAATGGAGCAGCCAGGACACAAACTGGCACCCATATGGGATTGAAGCGTTTACAAGGTGAGAATTTAGCCATTGAGTCATCATGCCAGGCCCACTACTGCCTATTGAATACTTAGTATGTATATATGCTTGGCACTTTGGTAGGTGTTTTTCATAACAGCTGTTAAGCTAGAATTCTGTTACAGATTGAGCTGCCATTTAAAAACAAAACAAAAAACCAAGACAACAACAAAAACTCAAACATAATGCTTCAGAGGCCTAATTCATTAATACTTGTCCCAGCTGCCTTACTCTCAAGAAGACCCTGGCATTCTAATTAGGATAATTGAATCCCAGGGCTTTGAGGTCATCAAGTTAGAAGAGGTGGCAGCTGTTGTCTTCATGGCAGAGTTTGAGAACTGCCCATGCTCAGTGCTCCCAACAGGAGGTGCAAGAAAACAAAACACCAAAAACAAAAAGAAGCAAACTAAAAAATCCAAACCAACACTCCTGTGTGAGGCAGCAATCACGTTCAAGATAAGGGTGATGAAAAAACATGTGAGGCTCGGAATTACGTTCCAGGTTGGAAGGGGCAATGGGAAGAAATGGCTTTCTGGGCCCTTAAACAAGGTGTGTGTGTGGTGGGGGGTGTTAGGAAGAGTGAGCTAGCAGAGATATAAGGGTGAGGTCCTTGAATTTAGGTGAAGACTCACAAAAGGAATCCTGGTTGACACAGGTAATTCCTAAGAGCCTTCTCTTGCTTTTCTCAGTCAACAGCTCTAAAGTACAAGTCACCCTCAGTCCTCTTGTTTCTGCCTTTTCATTAAAAATCCGGGAAACTCTCCTTTTCCATTTTAGAGGGATGGGAAAGGGGCTTGAAAGTGCCTTCACAATAGAAAGCAGGTAGGGATTTTCAAACGCCTGAGCAACAGCAAATACGACCGTCGTGGAGGGGAGGGAATATTTTTCACGCCCTCTCAAGGTCCCCTCGGTTCAAGGATACTGTCATTCTCCCGGCTGCACTAAGGGGAGGGCCTGCAACGTCCAAGCTGCCATGGAAACGCGCCGCCGTGTTCCCTTTTCTTGCGTGGGGCGGGGCACTCCGTCTCAGCCACCTATCATCCGCAGGATTTCTTGAGTGGCACAGAGCAGCAGCGAATGGGCGATCCGATACCGCGTGACGCGACGGGAAAAGGGGGATTTCGCGGCCGGTGGCGGCGGTGGCGACAGCGGCGACCTGGGGATCGAGCTGGAGGGACCTGGGGAGCGTGCAGAGACCTCTAGCTTGAGCGCTAGGGATCTCCCACCGGGATGCCTGGTATTGCTTGGCGGAAGAACGGGGAACGCAGTGGGTCGTGCAGGCTCGGGTTTCGGGTCTGAAGGGATGGCTGACCGGAGGGGGCGGGGTGGCAAGCATGGCGGCGGCGGCGACGGGGAAGGGGTTGGAGGGCCCTGAGGAGGCGGTGGGGAAGCCGTAGCTGAGAAGGCTGGGTGGTCGTGGGGAAGCGTGAAGGGCTGTGGGGGTTCTGGCGCACCGAGGTTACAAAGCAGCCTTTTGTGGGGCACAATAGAGACGCCCGAAGGACGCATGGGGAGTGTTGGGGGGATGGAAAAAGGGGCGGGGAGAGAAGAGGTTAGGAAGGAGGCGAAAGGGTGTCTACGGGAAGGTAGACGAGGAAAAGGGAGGGAAGGATAGGCAGGCTTACTGCAAACCGCCGTGAAACCGGCGTTTGGGAGCTAGGATAGGGACAGGCTTGCAGCGATTGCTCATACAGTGTTGTAATCGGTGGAGACCTGCACAGGACCCCCTTTTTAGCTCCCCGACTTCCGCTCCATTGTTAGGCTCAGGCTGCGTGAGGAAGCCTAGCAGGTTACACAGAACTGATCTTTTGTTATTCTATTCCAGGGGAGCAGATGGACCCTACTGGAAGTCAGTTGGATTCGGATTTCTCTCAGCAGGATACTCCTTGTCTGATAATTGAAGATTCTCAGCCCGAAAGCCAGGTTCTAGAAGATGTTTCTGGTTCTCATTTCAGCGTGCTGTCTAGACACCTTCCCAATCTCCAGATGCACAAAGAGAACCCTGTGCTGGTGAGTGATACCTTGTCTGAAACCGATTCAGCACGTTGTTAGGATTTTCCTAACTTAGACTAACCAGCCAATCGAAGTATTTTGAATGTCACCACTTTTTGCACCAAGTTACCTAGAAAAGAGAAACTGATCATAGTATTTTTATGAAGTAAGTTTGCCTTCTTTTGTACTATGGATTGGGGATAATGCAGGCCTGTGGTTTCTAGGATGTGGTGTCCAATCCTGAGCAAACAGCTGGAGCAGAACCAGGAGACGGGACCAGTGGGTTCAACGAATGTGTGAAAGAAGACAGAGCTGCCGGTGAGGCTCTAAGTGGCCTTTGCATTTTTACACACTGTTGTTTGAACCAGGTGGACTTAAACTTGGTTGCTGTGAATGTGGGAAGGAAGTGCGGGGTCTGGAGGATATCAGCTTTTGATATCCTCAGGCAGTTGTTTGGGGTGGTAGTATCTTTATTTCTGAATCTTTATTAAAGTTTGGTAGTAAGTGCCTTCGTGCCAATGTCCAATTGTTTTCCTTCCAGACCCTGCGGATTCTTCTCATTTGGACACGTGTGATTCCATTAGTCAGGTCATTGAACAGTTACCTCAGCCCAACAGGACCAGCAGGTATACTCCTGTCTTGTGGAATTTTTCCAGATTGATTAAGGGATCAGTATATGTTTATGGCATCTAACTTTTGAGTTTATCCTGTTTGTTAGGCCCTATGTTGGATGTTTCACGTACAATCTCATTTGACTGTATAGTTAAGCAAATATACAATGATGGCCGTTGTTTTATAGTGGAGGGAACTTGCACTTAATAATGCTAGTAAGTGACAGAGCTGGGCTTCAAATCTGGTCGTTCAGAATGCCTCCTTTTTGTTTTAACTATCTGGTGCTTCTCCATATTCCACTTCAGTTCTGTTAAGGTGAAAGAACATAGACAACTTCAGGAGTCTTGGGATGTTAAGGTATAAAATGGAAGCAGTTAGAGGAGAGTGGTAGCTTGACATGAGTTAAAGACTGTTGTATTATCTTAAAGATAAAGGCAAGGGTCGTATTGTGGTGCAGCAAGTTAAGCTGCTGCCTGTGATGCATCTCAGGGTGGATCCAAGTTCCAGCTGTTCTGCGTTTGATCCAACTTTGTGCTAACGTGCCTGGGAAAGCCAGGGAGAATGACCCAAGTACCTGGTCCCTTCCTACAAGGGAGACTTGGATGAAGCTCCTGACTTTGACTTGCCTAGCCTTGGGCTGTCAAGGCCATTTGGGGAATGAACCAGGATATGAATTATCTCTTTCTCTGTCTTCATCCACTGTCATTTTGTCTGTCAAATATATGCTTTACAATTTAAAAATTGGTTAGTTAGAGAGAGAAATAAAGATAGAGCATGCTTTCGCCTGCTGGTTGACTCCCCAGATTTCAGAAACTGCAAGGCAGTCCAGGCTTTCCAGGTGGGTGGCAAGAGACCAGTTTCTTGAACCATTACTACTGCCTCCTGGGATATGCATTAGTAGGAAGCTGGACTCTAAATGGAGTTGGGAATTGAACCCTGGTACTCCAGTGTCGGATATAATTGCCTCAGCTGCTAGTCTGAACACCTCATTTCTGAATGCTGGTTTTTTGTTGTTTGTTTTTGTTTTTTCTTTAATGTCTGTTTGCATCTAAGTTTTTTTGCCTCTAAAGTTCAAACTTGGGGGTTTAGAGCAATCTGCAAATTGGTTCACTCGTTCTACCCCACAAGATTGATTTTATTAGACCCATTCAGGTGCCAAAATAATTAGGATGCTTCAGAAGCTTTGTGAAAAAATGGAATTAAGATGATTCATTTTGGTGCAGATAAATTTTGAAATTGTTCATCTGAAAGAGATGCCAAAAGTTCATGGAAAAATGTTTTATGAGAAATTGTGTGAATTTCAATTAAAATTTTTTTTTTTTACTTTTATTTGAAAGATTGTCTCTCTCTGCAGTTGTATCAGAGTCTTCCATCTGCTGGTTCACTTCCCCGATGGCCACGACAGCTGGAGACTGGCTGGTCTGAAGCTAGGAGCCAGGAGCTTTTCCAACTATCCCATGTCGGTGCGAAAGCACACGCACTGGTTTTCCTGGGCCTTTAGCAGGGAGTTGGATGGATTGACCCATGTGGGATGCTGGTGTTGCAGACACATGCTTTACCCACTGTGACACAATATTGGCCCCAAACTTAAATTCCATTTTCCATGAAATATTTGAAGTACCCTGATACATTTCAGTTAATTGACAGAGTCTAAAAATGAAGGAATTTCTCATATAAGTTTGGTTTTGGCTTCTCTCAATACTAGTTCTTAGAATCAGCTGGAGCTGTGGGTAGCTGCCAGCCTCCTAGGTGGCATGTGAATGTTGTGTTTTGCCAGAGTCTCTACAAACTCACTATTGGGAGCTATGGCCATGCGTTGTTATTTATCTTAGTGCTGTGCTTCTGTTCTTAGACTTGGCTCTTCCGCTCATGTTTTCTTTTCTTTTGTTGTGGGAGCTCTTCAGAAACATGTGCCAGAGTTATCTAGGCTTTTGTGGCTCAGTATCCTGTGGAACAAGTGGGAGCAGGAAAAATGCATATTCCTCATTGTGAACGAAACAGTGCTCTTTGAGTCCTTCCAGGCTACCTTTGCTCTTCTGCCTCAGTTTTCCTTTCTCTTAACACACATTGAAGGCCGTGCTCAGTGAACGGGCAGGATCCGTAGCATGCATTTCACAGTGGCTTTGTCATCGTGAAGGTTCTAATTCCACAGAAGAAACGTCTGTTAAACAGTTCATTACATGAGTAGCTAGCTAAAACTATAATTACTAAGAGGAAAATTAAATATATGTGTAGTCTAATCTTGGGAAGAGGAGAATGGTGTTTGAAGAATGCAATCTTAACACATACTCATAGACTTGGTATAGTTGAAGGGCTGGGAGAAGCATGCAGTGAAAGAGGAGCAGCTTTCCAAAGGGCTTCATGTGTGAAGGCCATGCAACCTGAAAGAATGGAGGGTTGATTGCTGAAAGAATAGAAGCTCTGCAGAACGCTACCACACGTTCAAACACACACACACTTAAAAAAATATTTATTTGAAACGCAGAGTTACAGAGAGGGACGCACACACACACACACACATGCACATGATCTGCTGGTTGACTTCACAAATGACCACAGTGACTCTGGCTGGGGCAAGACAAAGGAGCCTGGATCTCCATCTGGGTCTCCCCTGGGAAGGACAGGCACCCAAGGATTTTTGTCATCTTCCCTTTCCAGGCACCTTAGCAGGGAGCTGGCTCAGAAAGCCAAGTGCTCCACTCAGTTGCACCAAGCACTGGTCCCAGAACGCACACATATTGATATATTGATCTCTTTATGTTATCTGTGTCTATAATGTTTTAGAAGAAAAAAAAAACCTTTATGGGAAAACATTCTTAGTTTGTTATAAAATTCCAAAAATGGTCCTACTTTTCTGGTGTCCCATTGATGTGACTTGATGGTCCTGAATGCAGAGTGTTCTAAAATAAAATGCTGAAGAAATACAGATAATTTTTGTTTTTTTCATGAAACATGCTATAAGTTTAAGATAAATTAGAGTCACATTGTATTATAAGAAGTAATACAGAGGGATGGATGCCTTATACACTGTCCAGTTTCCCCCAGTGGTAACGATTATATATTTATTTATTTATTTAAAGATTTATTTATTTTTATTGGAAAGGTGGATATACAGAGAGGAAGAGAGACAGAGAGAAAGATCTTCCATCCAATGGTTCACTCCCCAAGTGGCCGCAATGGCTGGAGCTGAGCCAATCTGAAGCCAGGAGCCAGGAGCTCTTCTAGGTCTCCCACGCGGGTGCAGGGTCCCAAGGCTTTGGGCCGTCCTCGACTGCCTTCCCAGGCCACAAGCAGGGAGCTGGATGGGAAGCGGGGCTGCTGGGATTAGAACTGGCGGCCATATGGGATCCTGGTGCGCACAAGGCGAGGACTTTAACCACTACGCTGTCACGCCAGGCCCTATAATGTTTTGAAAAACTATAGTGTAATCTCATAGCCAGGATGTTGATTCTGAAAAATTCACCAAATTTATTCAAATTTCATTTTATTTATATACATGCGTTTATTTATAGTTTATCAGTTGTCTAGGTTTGTATATCTGCCACTACTGTCAAGATACTGAACAGGGCTCGGCAGCATGGCCTAGTGGCTAAGGTCCTTTCCTTTATCCCATATGGCCGCTGGTTCTAATCCCGGCAGCTCCACTTCCTCTCTATCTCTCCTCCTCTCAGTATATCTGACTTTGTAATAAAAATAAAATAAATCTTTAAAAAAAAAAAAGATACTGAACAGTTAAAATACCACAAGGGTACCTACTGCTGCTGCTCTAGAGCTATAGGTACCTCACTCCTTCCATACCAGCACCCCAGGCAACCAGTAACCCATTCTGCACCTGTAAATGTTTGTCATTTCAAAATGTTACGTGTGGACTGTAACCTTTTGGCTTTGGATGTTTTTTGGATCTTTTCGAGTCATTATAGTCAGTATAGCTCTTTGGATGTTTTCTAGTCAGGACCAATTAATCCAATTTTGGCATGTTTTAGTAATTCTTCTTCCATGGTCTTCCATGGTATGGATATATCTTAGTTTGTTTCCCTGTTCACCTGCTGAAAGACATCTGGTAGTTTTCCAGGTTTTGGCTATTCTGAACAAAGCTGCTAACATTTGTGTGTGGGTTTTTGTGTGATTGTAAACCCTCATTTCTCTGGGATAAATGCCCAGACCTATGATTGCTAGGTTGTCTGGTAGTTGCATAGGTAGTTTCTTAGAGTGGCTGTACCATTTTGTACTTCTACTAGTATTGTAGAATTTCTCCCCGTCCTAACAGTAGGTGTTTTTGCAATATATGTATTTTTTCAGGTGGTCTGAACTTTTGTTTGTTTTATGCCAGTGCTCTTTTTTTTTTTTTTAAGATTTATTTATTTTTATTGGAAAGTCAGGTATACAGAGAGGAAGAGCTTCCATTTGATGATTCACTCCCCAAGCAGCTGCAACAGCTGGAGTTGCACCAGTCTGAAGCCAGGAGCCCGAATACTCTTCTGGGTCTCCCACGTGGGTGCAGGGTCTCGAGGCTTTGGGCCATCCTCCACTGCTTTCCCAGGCCACAAGCAGGGAGCAGGATGAGAATCAACGCCCTGGGATTAGAACCGGTGTCCATATGGGATCCGGCACGTTCTAGCCGCTAGGCCACCCATGCCCGCCTGTGCTTTTTTAAATTAGCAGTTCTGATGAGTGTGTGGTGATAACTCTTGTGGTTCTTGTTTGTGTTTTCCCAGTGGCTAATGATGTTGAGCATCTTTTTGTGTGCTTGTTTGCCATCTGTCATTCTTTTCAAGGGAATGTCTGTCAATGCTTTTTGCCTCTTTTCTAATTGGGTTGTTAATTTTTCTCACTGCTGTGTTTTAAGGGTTTTCTTTAGACCTTTTAAGGGTGGGACACTTTTTTTTCTATCAAGAGCCATTAAGATATTTATAACATCATTACTGGCCATAAAAAGTATTAGCTTGAAAATTAGCTTGCTGTAGTCTGATACAGTTATATTGACTTTCCAGTCTTGCCTGTGGTTGCCTGGGCAGGGACAGACTAAGTGATTTCATGGGCCTTATTTTGACCTATAGGCCAGACCTTTACATTTTGTAGGATATATGCTTTGTTACTGCTCTGTAGCTTATCTTTTCATTCTTTTCAAAAGGTGTTTCAAACAAAGTTGTAGCTTTTGATTTGATGCAGTAAATATTTTTTTTAATCAGCATAAGGTAATCACATAGTTTACTGTATAAAGGGTTTGCATTGAAAAATACACTATTTCCCACCCTTGGTTCAAACAGTTTTAAAAGTTCGTATTTCTACTTTTTAATGTTATTTTCCTAGTTTTTGTATGGCTGTAAAACTCTATATGTGTATTATAAAGAAAATAATACTATTGGATTGCCATTTCTTTTGTCAGATTAAGACAGTTCTTTTAAATATTTTATTTTTATTGCAAAGTTGAATATACAGAGAGGAGGAGAAACAGAGAGGAAGATCTTCTGTCTGATGTTTCACTCCCCAAGTAGCCAGAATGGCTGGTGCTGTGCTGATCCAAAGCCAGGAGCCAGGAACTTCCTTCAGGTCTCCCACATGGGTGCAGGATCCTAAGGCTTTGGGCCATCCTTAACTGGTTTCCCAGGCCACAAGGAGGAAGCTGGATGGAAAGTGGAGCTGCCGGGATTAGAACCAGCGCCCATGTGGGATCCTGGCGCATTCGAGGCGAGGACTTTAGCTTCCAAGCTATTGCACCGTGCCAAAGACAGTTGTTTTAATAAAAAAGATTTCTTTTTTTTTTTTAAAGATTTTATTGTTACTGGAAAGCCGGATATACAGAGAGCAGGAGAGACAGAAAGAAAGATCTTCCATCCGATGTTTCACTCCTCAAGTGAGCCGCAACGGGCCGGTGCGTGCCAATCCGATGCCGGGAACCAGGAACCTCTTCCGGGTCTCCCACGCGGGTGCAGGGTCCCAAAGCTTTGGGCCGTCCTCGACTGCTTTCCCAGGCCACAAGCAGGGAGCTGGATGGGAAGTGGAGCTGCCGGGATTAGAACCGGCGTCCATATAGGATCCCGGGGCTTTCAAGGCGAGGACTTTAGCCACTAGGCCATGCTGCCGGGCCCAATAAAAAAGTACATATTGTGGAAAAACTTGATGGATTCTAGCTTTTTTGTTTGTTTTTGTATACCAAAATGCTTTTTTGTTTCTTTTAAATTATTGATTTGAGAGACAAAAATCCTACTCTGGTTTATCCTCAAATGCTTGCCAAGAATGGTGAGGAGGCTGAAGCTAGGTGCCAGGAACCTTCTTCAGGTCTCCCATGCAGGTGCAGGGTCCTAAAGCTTTGGGCTGTCCTCGACTGGCTCCCTGGTTAAGCAGGGAATTAAATGGGCAACGGGGCTGCTGGGACACGAACAGGTGCCCACTTTCAATCCTGGCATGCTGAAGGCGAGGACTGTAGGTGCTAGGCTATGACTCTGGGCTCTCTTCCTCAAAATTTAATTAATTAATTAATTAAAGATTTATTTTTATTGGAAAGGCTTTCCCAGGCCACAAGCAGTGAGAGGTGGATGGGAAGCGCGGCCACCAGGATTAGAACCAGTGCCCATAGGGGATCTCGGTGCATGCAAGGCAAGGCTTTAGCCACTAGGCTACTGCGCTGGGCCCTCCACAATTTTTTTTTTTTTAAAGGTTTGTTTGTTTGAAAGGCAGTTACAGAGAGAATGAGAGAGATATACCCTCTGATTAGCCAGGAGCCAGGAACTTTTTCCGGGTCTCCCCTGTGGTTGTGGGCTTTAAGGGAGTTTGATCCTCTTCCTCTGCCTTCTCACACTGTTGGCAGGGAACTGAGTTGCAGGTGGAATGCTAGCATTACAGGCTGAAGCACAGTGGGCTACGCCACAGTTCCAGCCCCCATACATTTTTTGAGGTACCCTTATAGCAGTACAAGTTTTTGCAAATGTTTTTGGCCACTCTGTAGCTTGTGTTTTCATTCTTTTCACAAATAAAGTAGTAGGTTGATTGCTGATACAGACTGAAGAGAAGAGTAAAGCAGGAAAGGGAATAAGAAACAGCAGAGGAATTACAAGTTAATCAGCTACTTGAGCAGCTAGGGGATGTTGTGCTGATTAGAGGCGATCTCTGCTTAAGTTAGCTGGGCTGGTAAGTGCAGTCCATGCGTAGAGAATGGCAAATACAAGGCCCTGACGTGTGAGGATAGCTGGGGTGTTTGAGAAATGTCAAGACAGGTAGTGTGGCTAGAGTACAGTAACTGAAAGAGTAGCGGAAGTCGAGAGAAGGAAAATTGCAACTGAATTCAGATGGTCTTTATGGGCCATAGTGAGAGATTTCACTCCTGTCAGTGACATGGAAGAATATTGAAAGGTTTTGAGCAGAAAAATGACATGATCTGAATTGTATTTTTAATAAGATCACTGTCTGCTGACTCAGGATTAGACATGGAAACAGGTGCAGAGACTGAAGGCCAAGTAGGAGGCTATTGAAATAATTTAGACAAGATAAAGAAGTGACGGGACTAGGCGAGAAGGAGGTGAAGAATAGTGAGATTTGAGTATTTGAGAATTTAAATTGATCAGGTGTGTAGTTGAGAGCTAGGGAATTGGTAACAGTGATTTCAGGTTTTTAGTTCCAGCAATTTGAAATTGGGGTGGCTGCTAATTGAGCTAGGGAAGACCACAGGAGGCAAGGTTCAGTTTTAAACATGTTAAAAACTGAGCTGCCTTTACAGTAGACAAGTGGAGATGCTGAGGAGACAATTGGGCATGCCACTCTGGAGCTCTGGGGAGATGGTTTAACTTGCAGAGGTGCTCAAAGCTGGATGAGGGGAGCTGAAGAGCTCCACAGCCTCCCCAAGACTCCCAATGGAGTTCAGGGACATGAGGAAAAGCCAAGGTGTTTGGTTTTATACTGTTTTACATTGCTTCTCTTGCACATTTTGCCACATATATTCTTGGATTTTCTATGTTTTTCTATTTCTCAAGGTCATGTATCTGATCTTTTAGGTTCTGTCGATAACACTCTTATTTTTGTACAGATTTCATTTAGTCCTTTTTCTTAGATCACAGTCCCAAAAATGTGCCAGTTTACCTTATTTTGTGCTTATTAAAATTATGCTTTTTGTTCTTTGTAGGGAATATTAAGTGTATAGGAAGTTGTAAGGATGCAAAAAAAAATCATTTATACTCTGCCACAAAGAAGTTAATGGTTGTAAAAAAAAAATAAGAAGTTAATGGTTGTAAAGATTCTGATGTATTTTGCCTTTTCTTGTTCATTTGATTTACATTGTGAAATATGGAATGTAAAGTGTATATGTTTCCTGACCTTTTAAATTAACATGAGCCTTTTTCCTGTGACAGTTAAAACTGAACATTTTCCCTTGAGATTATTATTATTATGGAAGTTTAAATTTGTCCAAGAGATGGGAGTGTATGATTGTGTTGTGTGTGTTTGGGGGCAGGTACATATGAATGTGCTGAATCATTTAAAGCTAGGTTGCAGATACCAGTCAGTGTTCATCTTTAGTGCTTCAGGATTTGTTGGCTAAGAGTCAGTACATTATTCTATTTGAGCATAACACCATAATCACACCAGTTTATACCCAGGATTTTCCCAGTTTATCAAAAATGTCTTTTTTTTTCATTTTTATTGGAAAGTCAGATTTTTTTTTTAAAGATTTATTTTATTTTTATTACAAAGTCAGATATACTGAGAGGAGGAGAGATAGAGAGGAAGTGGCACCGCCGGGATTAGAACCAGCGGCCATATGGGATCAAGGCGAGGACCTTAGCCACTAGGCCACACTGCCAAGCCCAGAAGGTCAGATTTTTTTTTTTTTTAAAGATTTATTTTTTCATTTTTATTACAAAGTCAGATATACTGAGAGGAGGAGAGACAGAGAGGAAGTGGAGCTGCCGGGATTAGAACCAGCGGCCATATGGGATCAAGGCAAGGACCTTAGCCACTAGGCCACGCTGCCGAGCCCCAGAAGGTCAGATTTTTACAGAGAAGAGGAGGGAAGGAGAAAGATCTTCCATTTTCTGACTCCCCAAGTGATCACAATTGCCAAAGCTGAGCTGATATGAAGTCAGGAGCCAGGATCTTGTTCTGGGTCTCCCACACGGGTGCAGGGTTCCAAGGCTTTGGGCCATTCTCTATTGCTTTCCCAGGCCACAAGCAGGGACACGAACAGACGCTCATATGGGATCCTGGCGTCTTGAAAGGTGAGGATTTAGCCATTGAGCCGTTGCGTTGGGCTCCCAAAATGTCTTTCTGTTAGCGATTTCATTTGTGGAGGTAGAGAGAGAGTAGATGAGCACTTGATAGAGTGAGCGTTTACGTTAGCTCGTACGCACTGATTCTCTCTGCAAATACCCACGAAGGCTGGGACTAGACCTGGCTGATGCGGCAGTTCAACTCAGGTCTTCTCCCTGTGTGACAGGAACCTTTCTAACCTGGTGCCGGTGATCTCTGCTGTTAGCTGAGGTGAGAAGTGCAGTCCATGCGTAGAGAATGAGAAGTAGAAAGGTCTTGAGGGAGAGTGGAGGGAAAAGAGAGAAAGAGACATTTAGTCAGACAGCCATCCTGAGTTCTTCTATCCACTTATTTATTCCCCAGATTGCCACAATGGCTAGGGCTTATCGGTGATGAAGCCAAGAGGTCTTTTAAATCCATCTGGGCATGCTGTGTGAGTGACAGGGCCATCTTCTGCTTTTCCAGCACAGTAGCAGGAAGCTGGGTCAGAAACAGCAGCTAGGACCCGAACTGGCACTCCAATGTGAGATACCTGTGTGGTAGCTTAACGTGCATTGCCACAGCAACAGCCTTATTTGCAACACAGAGTTTTGGAAAGAAAGAGAAAATCAGAATCTTCCATCTGCTGGGTCACTCCCTGAATGGTCTCAATACCTGGGCTGGCAAGGCTGAAGCCAGGAACTCTTTCAGAGTCTCCATAGTCTCCAGTGTAGGAGACAGGGGCCTTTATATTTGGGCCATCTTCTGCTACTTTTTCTTTCTTTTTTTCTTCCTCTTTCTTTCTTTCTTTCTTTCTTTCTTTCTTTCTTTCTTTCTTTCTTTCTTTCTTTCTCTCTCTCTCTCTCTCTCTCTCTCTTCTTTCTTTCTCTTTCTTTCCTTTCTCTTCCTTCCTTCCTTCCTTTCTTGTTTCCTTCTTTCAAAGATCTACTTTTTTTTTGAAAGGCAGATACACAGAGAGGAGGAAAGACAGAGAGGATGATCTTCTATCCATTGATTCACTACCCAAGTGGCTGCAATGCCCGGAGCTGAGCCAATCTGAAGCCAGGAGCCTGGGCCTTCTTCTGGGTCTCCCACGCGAGTGCAGGGTCCCAAGGCTTTGGTCCGTTCTCGACTGCTTTCCCAGGCCACAAGCAGGGAGCTGGATGGGAAGCAGGGCCACCAGGATTAGAACCAGCACCCATATGGGATCCCAGTGTGTGCTAGACGAGGACTTTAGCCACTAGACTATCGCATTGGGTCCATCTTATGCCACTTTTCAAGATGCATTATCATATGTGGAGCAGCCAGGACCGAATGGGGACCCATATGGGTGCTGTTGTTGCATGTGGTGGCTTAATCCTCTATGTCACAATGTTCTCTGAATGGCCAACTTTATATATAGAGAGAATGAGAGGCAGAAAATCTTCCATCTGCTGGTTCACTCACAATGGCTGCTGTGGACAGGTTGGGCTGATCGAATCCAGGAGCCAGTATTTTCCTTCAGGTCTGTCATGTGAGTGCAGGGACCCCAGCACCTAGGCATCTTCCTCTGCCTTCGCAGCTGCATTAGCAGGGAGCTTGATTGGAAGTGGAACAGACGGGACTTTAACCAGTGCCCTTTGGGATGCCAGCATTGGAGGCGGAGGTCAGCCCGCCAAGCCTGGTTGCTGACTCCTCTTATTTATTTTGTTATTTTTTTTTAAAGATTTATTTTTATTGGAAAGGCAGATACACATAGAGGAGGAGAGACAGAGAGGAAGATCTTCTGTCCAGTGATTCACTCCCCAAGTGACGGCAACAGCTGGATCTGCGCCAGTCTGATGCTGGGAGCCAGGACCTTCTTCTAGGTCTTCCACACGGGTGCAGGAACCCAAGGCTTTGGGCCGTTCTTGACTGCTTTCCCAGGCCACAAGCAGGGAGCTGGATAGGAAGCTGGGCTGCCAAGATTAGAACTGGCACCCATATGGAATCCCAGAGCTTTCAAGGCGAGGACTTTAGCTGCTAGGCTAACACGCTGGGCCCTTATGTTTTTTTTTAAAATAAAGATTTATTTATTATAAAGGTTTATTTATTGGAAAGGCAAACTTATAGAGAGAAGGAGAGGCAAAGAGAAAGATCTTCTAATGATCTGCTTATTTATTTGAAAGAGTTACAGAATGAGAGCGAGAGACAAAGATAGGATGGGGCCAGGCCAAAACCAGGAGTTTCATTTACATTTCCCATGTTGGTGCATCAGTCCAAGCACTGATTTTGTTCCATGGTTAAGATAGCTATATTTCTTTTCTCAGTTGTCCTGTGTTGTCCATTTATATCCTAGAGTTTTTTTTTATGACTTTAACATTTAAAGTCGTAGCCCGGTGCAGTGACCTAGCGACTAAAGTCCTCACCCCGAACGCGCCAGAATCCCATGTGGGTGCCGGTTCTAGTCCTGGCAGCTCCACTTTCCATCCAGCTCCCTGCTTGTGGCCCAGGAAAGCAGTCGAGGACAGTCCAAGGCCTTGGGACCCTGCACCCGTGTGGGAGACCTGGAGGAGGTTCCTGGCTCCTGGCTTCGGATCAGAGGGGCACTAGCCATTGCGATCACTTGGGGAGTGAAACATTGGACGGAAATCTTCCTCTCTGTCTCTCCTCCTCTCTGTATATCTGACTTTGAAATAAAAATAAATAAATATTAAAAAAAAATAAATCTTTAAAAAAAAAGTTGTGTCAGGTCTGGCATGGTAGCCCAGTGTCTAAAGTCCTTGCCTTGCATGTCCCAAGATCTCATATGGGCTACAGTTCTAATCCTGGCAGCCCTGCTTCCCATCCAGCTCCCTGCTTGTGGCTTGGGAAGGCAGTCAAGGATGGCCCAAAGCTTTGGGATCCTGCACCCATGTGAGAGACCTGGAGGAGGTTCTTGGCTCCTGGCTTTGGATCCTTGCACACCGATCCAAAATGATTCCCAGTGACTTGGGAAGTGAATCATCGGGTGGAAGATCTTCTTCTCTGTCTCTCCTCCTCTCTGTGTATCTGACTTTGTAGTAAAAATAAATAAAAAAAATTAATGGAGACTTGCCATTTTATGTGTTGCAAATGTTTTCTTGTAAACAGAGCTTATGGTATTAACTTATTTTTGATACATAAGTTTATAACAGTGATGTTTTGTTCTTTCTTAGATTTGGCTAAGAAATAGTTGGCGTCAGTGGGGGAGTCACAGTAGAATTCAGAGTGGTGTGAGCAAAGTGCCCTAACCTATATGATTGTGTTCTTTTTGCTCTGTAGTATTGTTGGAATGCCAGTGGAATCTGCTCTTACAGTGGGGGAAGCAAAGGAGGACGATCTAGAAGAGGAGAAAAGTGAGAAAGATTCTTCAGATGATGGTGTTGAAGGTATTGTATCTTCTTGAAGGCCTTGTTTCTTTTAGTGTGGTCTGCGTTTCTTTAACATGAGCATGCAGATATCTAAATTATCATGGTATGTATTTCTCATAATTAAATTGAAGAGTCATACAGAATTTACTAGCAATTTAAGATATTCTGTTTAATTTGTGTGATTTAATTCTGTGGAATTTAGGAATTTGTCATTTATTGCATAGCTCACTTTGTGCATATTGTGCTTTTTATTCAAGTTGAAAATATTTTTGAAATGTGTGTTTTATGGAAATATAATCTGAATTGTATTGGGGTACGATTTATGGTTGGTGTGGTTTCCAGTATTTGAGCCAACAGCCCTGTCTCTCGGGATCTGTATTGGTGAGAAACTGGAGTCAGGTGCTGGAGCTGAACATTGCACTCAGGCACTCTAATGTGGGACATAAGAATCTTTACCACTAGATTAGACATTTGTTCTCCCCATTTGTTTTCAATGTACATATTCTTGATTTTGTGGGGAAGAAGTTTGGCAGGTGGGGGATTGATATCAAAGGCTTGTCTAACATTAGCATTTTGTAGAAGGACTACAGTTTGCTAATTGATAATGTTGTGGGATGGTACCTAATTTCTTAGAGCTTTGTTCCTAGAATCATCACAATTAGGCTTTGGGGTTCTGGAGCTTTCCCAAAGCCAGGATGTTGAGGAACTTAATGTGACATGTGAAGTGGACAGAGAAAAACTACAGTCATTGACCACCAACTCTGCTCCTACCAGATTATCTGATGTGGATGCAAATACTGGTATGTTTTCTGGTGTTTGGAGTTGTGTTTTCATGTTGTGCTAGAGCTAATTTTTTTTTCAGTAAGTTTTGTTACTATCTAAGTCAATATAATGTAGCCAGGTTGCAGAATTTTATGTTAAATATCTGTCAGTTGATGAACTTTGCAGATTGGGTTTTCTGTTAGTAAGCAGTTGGTTAATTTCTTTTTGGAGTGATGCTTCAGTATGTGTTTAAATTGGACCTCTGTCGAAATCTTTGCCTTTTGAAAAAGCATTTGAGACTGCATCTAGCACTTTGAAAAAATTCGAGATTGTTTTTCTGTTTTCTGAAACTTGAAGCAACTAAGCATGAAGAACAGTCCAAGGAAGATATCCCCATGGTGGAACAGCCCAGCACAGACACCTCGGTGACGACACAGCTCAGTAAGGATGCACCTGTGGTGGAAGAGCAAAGTGCAGCACCAGTAAGGTGAGAACCATGGTCAGTGCTAAGCACATTAATGGCTTTTTGCTCGAAGGTTATGCTGTTTTCATTTTGTCAGGTAGTAATCGTTTTTAGAATTTTTTCCCTTTGTATGTACGAGGTATTTTTCTGCTCTAACTAAACAGTGATTATATAGTAACATTGTTTATGATGCCTCACTCTGTTTTCGTCTTAAGTTAGGCATATACTGCTGTAACTATAGCCATAACTTTGTAATCTTGCCCTTGTACAGTTTTCTTCTGAAGAGCACTGTCTTTCTGTGGGAAATCTTTGTAATCTCTCTGCTATTATAAGGAGTCACATGAATACTGTATTTGGAAGCATACTATTTTTGTGCTAGAGGAGCGCCACTCAGATTCTTACAGGTCCTTTGGCATCCTGTATCTGGTAGTGCATAGGTACAGGAATTTTCCTAGACCCTGTGAGTTCTGTGATGATTATATTCAAAATCACTTTGCCTCTAATGGCTGAAGTTTAAATATGGTGATGGAAAACTAAGATGGTTCCGGTTTGGAAAGGGGATGAATAACTTTCAGTATTGTGTGTTTTCTTTTTTCTTCTTCTTTTTAAAAAAAAAAATCTATCTATTTTACTTGAAAGAAATACTGGGGCCGGGCCCGGCCGTGTGGCCTAGCGGCTAAAGTCCTTGCCTTGAAAGTTCCGGGATCCCATATGGGCGCCAGTTCTAATCCCGGCAGCTCCACTTCCCACCCAGCTCCCTGCTTGTGGCCTGGGAAAGCAGTTGAGGACGGCCCAATGCATTGGGACCCTGCACCCGCATGGGAGACCCGGAAGAGGTTCCTGGTTCCCTGCTTCGGATCAGCGCGCATCGGCCCGTTGCGGCTCACTTGGGGAGTGAAACATGGGATGGAAGATCTTTCTCTCTGTCTCTCCTCCTCTGTGTATATCTGGCTGTAATAAAATGAATAAACCTTTAAAGAAAAAAAAAAAATACTGAAGGAGAGGGAGGGAGAGACAGATCATCATCTGCTGGTTCACTCCCCAGATAGCCTCTGTGACCAGAGCTGGGCTGGCGCATAACTGGGAGCCTGGAGCTTCTTCTGGGTCTCCAAGGACTTTGGTCTTCCCCTGCTGCTTGCGCCGGCCATTAATTGGAAGCTGGATTAAAAGTGAAGCATTTGGGACGTGAAGTGGCACCCAGGTGGGATGTTGGTGTTACAGGTGATGGGTCAGGTCAGCATGCTATGACACCTGCACTGGCACCATGTGTTATTTTAATAGAGACGTTGAGGAGCAAGTTTCTGAACAAATTTGAGTATTGAGTTGTGTTTAATGGTCAAGACAGGGTTAGAGGTCATGGATACCAAAAGCTGACTTCTCTGTTTTCCTCTTTTTCCATGACTACTGCCTTGTCTTGATTTATAAGTGAAGCCTGGAAAACCTACAGAAGAACATATTTTGTGGTTTATCTAGAAATAATACAGAAGATTGCTCTTATTTTTGGTGAAGAAAATTGATTTTGTAAAGTTTGTTTCAATCTAAATAAAATGAATTTTGTTTAAAAAAGAAGTTGTTTTTCTAATGTGAAACACCTGGCTTAACAATGGGTAAAATTTGTGCTATTTAGAAGTTAGAGTTCAGCCTGTTACTGTTAAAGGAGTGGTGTAGAACAGGTGATCCTTGTGAGTTTCTAGGAAGAGGCCAACCTGAGTATCTTACCACGTGTAAGTAGTATTGGTGTGGAGTGTTGGTGTAGAGTTTGGCTTGGGCAGAGCAAATGAAAAGGTGAGAGGAAGATAACATGTCACCACCACAGTGGGTCGCTCACATCCAAGTGCTCTGTACTGCTCCTCTGTGGAATCGGAATCCCCAGCACAGGTTGAGGTAACAGCATATGTAACAAATCCTCATGTCATTGATCAGAGATTGTGGATAGCAGACAAGGCAGTGGTGAGCAGAGCTGAAGAAAGGTATTTCTGTGTGAGAAACTGAAACAGAATTTCAAAGGACTGAGGACTGTGTATCATTATGAAGAATAACTTACTTCACTTTCAGTAGATATTGTGTTGATTAGAGCTTTTGGAATTGTTGAAATTATTAAAGAACAACAGGCTAACCAGTGAAAGCCGCTTATTTAGTCACTATCCTGGTTGTGTGAATTTTCTAGATCAGAAGACATACCTTCTAGTCCTAAAGTGTCACTTGCTGCTGTGGAACTAAAAGAACAGATGTCTGCTCAGGCAGTTGTGGAAGGTGCCCTGCAGATTCAGAAGTCACTGGAGCCTGAGATTTTGTCAACTCAGGAAGATTTGTTTGACCAGAGCAACAAGACAGGTATGGAGAGTGATTGCTTTCTCCTCTTCCGCTAAGATCTAAACTTACTTCAATTCTGAGACTACTGTTTGTTAGAAAGCACTGTACGTGAGTGCATATTTTTTTGTGTTATGTATCGAAAATGTATTTTTATGAAAATGCATTTCTAGCTGATTATAATTTCCTCTCGGAAATGAAGACATACTGTTAGACATACTGTTAATATTGTAAACTTAGTATTATCAACAGAATAGTCATTTCTTCATTATGATATGTTTTCTTAGTGTTTAATTTCTTTAAAGATTTATTTATTTTTATTGGAAAGGCAGATTTAAAGAGGGAGGGAGATGAGAGAAAGATCTTCACTCTGTCGCTTCACTCCCCACATGGCTGCAATTGCCAGAATTGAGATAATCTGATCCGAAGCCAAGACCCAGGAGCTTCTTCCCATGGTCTCCCATGCGGGTGCAGGGTCCCAAGGCTTTGGGCTGTCTTCTGCTGCTTTCCCAGACCATAGGCAGGGAGCTGGCTGGGAAGTGGAGCAGCTGGGACATGAAGTGCACCCATATGGGGTGCCGGCACATTCAAAGTGAAGACTTACTCACTAGGCCACTACGCCAGGCCCAAGATTTATCTGTGTTTTTTTTTATTTTTGAAAGGCAGACTTACACAGAGAAGAGGTAAAGAGCTTTTTTATCTGCTTATTCTCTTCTCAAATGGCCACAGCTGCTTGAACCAGGCTGTTCAGTATCTAGGAGCTAGGAGCTTCTTCTGGGTCACTGTGTGGGTACGGGGGCTCAAATGTTTGAGGCATGCTCCACTGCTTTCCCAGGCACGTTAGCAAGGAGCTGAATCAGAAGTGGAGCAGCCAGAACTTGAACTGGTACCCATGTGGGATGCTGTTTTTGTATGTGGTTGCTTTACCCACTTTTCGCCTGTTATATTTTGGACTAATGTAATTGATTACTTCGTTTATCGCAAAAGAGAAGGGACCATTAGAAAACTCATTAGTAATGTGTGTGCATCCTTTTATTAATCAATATATTAGCATTTTCTGCCTCCTCTGAAGCAGCCCAGGTTCTAATTATGAAAGTTCCTATAGGTGTTATGTGTTTTCACTCCACACATCTCCCCCTCCCCCCCAAAAAAGTTTTTTGGTCTTTTTAAAGAAAATTTGTTGGGCCTGGTGTGATAGCGTAGTGGTTGAAGTCTTCGCCTTGCACGCGCCGGGATCCCATATGGGCGCCGGTTCTAATCCCAGCAGCCCTGCTTCATATCTAGCTTCCTGCTTGTGGCCTGGGAAAGCAGTGGAGGATAGCCCAAAGCCTTGGGACCCTGCACTCGTGTGTGAGACCCTGGAAGAGCTCCTGGCTCTGGCTTCGGATTGGCTCAGCTCCAGCCATTGCGGCCACTTGGGGAGTGAACCATTGGATGGAAGATCTTTCTCACTGTCTCTCCTCCTCTCTGTATATCTGCCTTTCCAATAAAAATAAATTAAAAAAAGAAAAAAAGAAAGCTTGTTTGTTTATTTGGCAGGCAGTTTCGAAAGAGAGGGAGAAACAGAGATTTTTCATCTACTGGTTTGCTCTCCAGATGGCCTCAGTGGCCTGTGTAGGGCCAGTCTGGAGCCAGGAGCCAGGCGATTGTTCTGCGGTTCCCATTTGGGTGCAGGGTTGAAGCACTTGGGCCTTCCTCCACTGCTGTTCCAGGAACATTAGCAGGGAGTTGGATTAGAAGTGAATCTGCAATGACTGGAACTGTGCCCAGGTGGAATACTGGTGCTGCAGGTGGTAGCTTAACCACGAAGCCAGAGTTGGCTACCATGTGTTGTTATGACTTCTCCTGTCTACATCGTGGCATGAGCTTTATTTCACGTTATGTATATCTTGGGATAAAAGGCCCCATAAAAATTGTGTTGATAGGGCCAGCATGTAGAGGTGTAAGAATTCTGGCTTTTTCTCTCCAAGCTTTTATCATAACAGAAATGACTAAGGACATTTTTAATGAATTTTTTATTAAACCCATAATATGGGAGAAGATTACTGTAAGCGCAACATTTGTAGTCTTGTGACATTGCATTGATTACACTCCAATTAAAATAGTTTCTACTCTCTTGGAATTTGGTTGGGAATCCAGGTATTATTCTTTGCATGCTGAGTGGTTATCTTTGGTAACTCAGTAATGTCATTCTGAGAAATAAACGCAGCCAGAGCTTATTCTTTTTCCAGTAGCTTCTGATGGTTGCTCTACTCCTACGAGAGAGGAACGTGATTGTACTCTGGTTTCCACACCTGCCACCACTCTGCACCTCCTGCAGTTGTCTGGTCAGAGATCTCTGGCTCAGGAGAGTCTTTCCACGTAAGTTAACCTGAAGTTTAACTTGGGTCAAGGCAACGTGCGCCTCAGGAACTTAGGCGATGGTTGAAAAAGTTAATGTTGCTGGCTAGTCCAGAATTCTTTTTGAAACCAAAAGATAGAACTTCGTGACACTATAGAAGTCAGATTTGTTTTTCCATTTGGAAGTTTAATAGTTTCATTGTAAAGGTTTCTCTAGGGAAGAAAATGTCCTTTTTTAAAAAAGATATATTTATTTGAAAGGCAGAGTTAGAGACATAGACAAAAACAAAGTAAGATTATTTTTCCACCCACTGGTTCACTCCCTAAATGGCTGCAAAGGCTTGAACTGAGCTCGTCTGAAGGCAGGAGCCAGGATCTTCTTCCAGGTCTCTCTCACAGTTGCAGGGTCCCAAGGCTTTGGGCCATTCTCTACTGCTTTCCTGGGCTACAATTGCTGGATGGGAAGTAGAGCATTCGGGACTGGCACTGGTGCCCATTATAAGATCACGGAACGTGCAAGGTGAAGGTTTAGCCCAGTGAGCCATCACGCCGGGCCCATGTACTTATTTCTATTTTAAAGAGTTACAAAGAGAGAGACTCTTATCTGCTGGTTCAGTCACTAAATTGCCTCGATGACCAGAGCTGGACTGATTCAAAGCCAGGAGCCAGGAGCCTTGAGACTCTTCTGTGTCTGCTGTGGATTGCAGAGCCAAACACCTGGGCCATCCTCTGTGCTTTCCTAGGTAAATTAACAGGGAGTTGGATCAGAAGTGAAGCAGCCACAACTCAAACTGGCACCCACTAAACTATGGCTTTACTGTGTTGCAATGGCAGAGCTTTCTTATTAGGCAAAAAATGGAATTTTTTTCCGCTTAAATTGGAAGTTTACACATGATTCATTTTTTAGTTCTTGGTCATCCTGCTTGTCAGTAATGATGTCCTTGTGTCTGGTCTTTCACCTTGTGTGTGTGTGTGTGTGTATATATAATATACACATATATAATATATGTATATAAATTAGAAATGTCAGGTATGGAAAATAATTCCAGCCTCAGAGGGCTGTTGGAAGAAATGTTAAGTATCTGGCCAGATACCTGGATACTTGCTATGAAGAAGTCAAAACAAGTACAGAAACTGTGGCTATGGTATAAATAACCTTGTGGTTCTCTTTTTTTATATGAAGGAATTCCTCAGATGTTGTTGCTCCTTCCCCTGATGCTTTCCGATCGACCCCTTTCATTGTTCCCAGCAGTCCCACCGAGCAAGAAGGGAGAAAAGGTGAGCTTTCACTGATGTGGCCTTGCAGGACGCACTGTTTCCTCAGTGCTTTAGAACGCCGTGACCAGCACCGATCTGCAGGACTCAGTGTCTGCCTGACCTTCAAGGTGGTGGGCTTATATAAAGTGCTCTCCTTACTCAGTCTGTAGTTTTTTAGGTTTGTATTCTGAGACTTCTGCATTGATAGCAGTTTTTAAGATTTCCTCAAAGAAAAAAAATTTATGTTCTTAGCCTTGAACTTGAGGGAAATAGTATGATTAAGAATCGGAATTACTACTCAAGGCCTAGTAGTTTACAGCAACACGTTACCCTATTTCTGGTGAGAGGGAACTACCAGTTGTTCCTATGCTCTTTGTGGGTTATTTTGGGTATTAGAATAGTTCTAGTTAGTGAGTAGCTGAGAGTCTTAGTCATTTCGTCCTTTGAGGACGTAATTTTTTCTTAAAGATTTATTTATTTTTATTGGGAATTCAGATATACAGAGAGGAGGAGAGACAGAGAGGAAGATCTTCTGTATGTTGGCTCACTCCCCAAGTGGCGGCAAAGGCTGGAGCTTCGCTGATCTGAAGCCAGGAACCTCTTCCAGGTCTCCCACAGGGATTGCAGGGTCCCAAGGCCTTGGGGCTGTCCTCAACTACTTTCCCAGGCCACAAGCAGGGAGCTGGATGGGAAGTGGGACCGCCAGGATTAGAACCCCACCTCAATGGGATCTCTGCGCATTCAAGGCAAGGACTTTAGCCGCTAGCCTACTGTGCTTGGGCCCTGAGGGCTTCATTTTATAGTACTTGTCTGACAAGAAAGCTTCCCTTTCCCTGTGCCTATGTTGTCTCATTTTCAAAGCCTATTGCTGTGTCCTATTCTCCAATCATGTAGGATAATTCTAAGTTATTAATTCCATGAAGCCTTTTCAATAAATTATGGTTTTCCTTTTTTCATTCTCATACACCAACAGTGGCAGTCAGTATCATGTTATTGAGAGAAGAGTGCTCTGGGCATGGATGCTCCTCCTGAGGCCCTCCTGGCCGGGATGGTGATTAGTCAGGAATTAAAAGACCAGCAGGTGAAGGCAGTTTATGAAATAAGACTGCAAATGAATAAAAGCTGCCGGTAAAGGCATTGAATTGTTCTTTATTGCTGGAAGAGCCCTCTGGCTCACAGCTTTCAGAAACTTTTCTTGTAATTCTGCCTTGCTTACTGTTCAAATCCTGGTTCATGCTGCCCAGGCTGTAGCTGATGGCGCCTAAACAGGGTCCCTTGAAGAGAAAATATTGCTACCAAAAGCAGGAGGAGTCATCAAACTGATTGCTACACGGGAATGGAAAGTAGAGGAATGAATTGGCTGGGCTAGCACAAAACGTCTTGGAGTCTTGACTGCAAGTCTTGTGAATTTTGTTGGCCAGAGTAACAAGCAGAGTAAGTGAATACTGTTGTAAGCAGCTACTTAAAGAGACCTGATATCCCAGAAAAAGATTAGGTAAAGTTTTTGTCTATACCAATTTATTTGTTCTTAAGTTTGATCCTTTATTTTTCATTATTATTATATGCCTTGCTAAACTCTATAGCTCTGTGATCGTTTGCTACTGTTCTAAACTGTATAAAGAGCTATGAAAGCTTAGTATACTTTTGAAGAAATATTTTGCCAATCACAATGTGACTCTCAAAAATATTCATTCATGTCTAGCAAAGTGTTGTTGGTACTGTGTTTAACTGTCCTGTCTTCTAGGCAAAATATTTTTCCTGAGATGCTAAGGTTGCAATATTTGGAGAAATGATAATTGTGTAAAAATCCTTTATCTGTTTTCTATCTGAATTCAAACACTTCAACCAGTCTGAACATTCAAAATTAATTACTTTCCAAGTTTTCTCTTCGTTTGCTTTCCGTAGCTGTGCTTAAAAAGCTCTGGACTAACTTTCACCACATAGTTCAGATCTTTAATTCCTTAGCACCTGAAGCTCTATAACTAAACCTTTAAGGCGGAACTCTCAAAATATAAGGTTCTAACAACCCTAGAAATGCCGGGCTGCTATGCATTTGAGGAAATCTCAGCAGGAAGCAGCTGGAGCAGCAATTGGAGTTCGTTGTTCTGTGGGAAGGAATGCAAGGAATTGGAAAAACTAGGGCACAGTTTGCAGACTAACAGGAGTAATTATCACCTGCAATACGTTTTTTTAGGAAAACAAAAGCTAGGAGATAACACTGACAGAAACTAAATGTTGCATTCTCCTCCTCTCTGTGGGCATGCAGTGATCCACTGGAGGCCCGCTTGGCTGGAATAGCGATTAGTCAGGAAACAAAAGACCCACAGGTAGCTTAAGTTGGTATCAAGTAGGGTTCCCTAAATGAATAAAAGCTGCCAGGAAAGGCATTGAATAGTTCTCTCTGAGAAGATCTGTCTTGCTCTGGGCCTGGCCTGGGCTAGCCTAGCCTAGGTAGCCTAGCCTAGCATCTAAAGTCCTAGCATTGCATGTGCCAGGGTCCCATATGGGCACCGGTCTAATCCCGGCAGGACCCGCTTCCTATCTAACTCCCTGCTTGTGTCCCAGAAAAGCAGTTGAGGACTTCCAAAGCCTTGGGACCCTACACCCCTGTGAGAGACCCGGAAAAGGCTCAGCTCTGGCCATTGCAATTAACTTGGGGAGTGACTCATTGGAAGAAAAATCTTTCTTCTATGTCTCTCCTCCTCTCTGTATATCTGACTTTCCAATGAAAATAAATCTTAAAAAAAAAAAAAATTCTCTGGCCTGCTACTTCCAAAACTTCCTGTATTCGTTTCTGTTTTAACTATGTATTGCTTCCTCTTCAAACTCTGGTTCTTGTGGTGCAGGTTGCACCAACGTAATACACGCCAGCCAAGGTTCCAGGTGTTTTGGTGAGTTCTGTGTGTCGTCTTTGATTACTTTTTGTCCTAAGAAGTAGGTGAGGAAAGGAGGCACAGAAGGTTCAGGGGCAGGTTTTGAACAGAGGCACTGCCTCCAGAGCCCGTGTTCCTCTCGGTTGTGTTTATATGTGTTATATCTAGTATGGTATCGTGATGGCTCTGCTCTGAAGTGATGTAAGTAAGCCTGTCTGTTTCCCAGGTGTGCTTTATCCATGACAAACTAATCCTAGGCTGCGATCTACCAAATTTGTCTCTGGCTTGTAGGTTTTTCCCTTGTAATTGGTGTAGGTATCTGGTAGATGATTAACCTTTTAAGCATTACATTGGTTAGATCTTCAGAGGAAAACTGTGTTAAGGCAAATTAAGTTTGGTTACATCTTCGTGTTAGAAAATTTATTTATTTTGAGGACCGGCACAGACACATGACAGGCTTTATCTTTAACTACAGTGCTGGCCTCCCATCTGGAATGAGAGAGCAAGAGAGGCTTTGCCTGCTATGCCAAGGGCCAAGCCCGTTAGCTGAGTCTTAGAACAGTTTTTTTGCATCTGTAGTTTGAACATGGGGAAAAAAAATAATAACCATGTTTTTTTCTCTGGGCTGGCATTGTGATATAGCAGATTAAGTCACTTGGCCTATGCCACTCCCATGGGAGACCTGGATGGGATTTCTGGCTTACAGCTCGTGCTTGGCCTGGCCTTTGCCCTGTGGCCATTTGTGGGAGTGAAGCAGCAGATGAAAGATCTCTGTCTCTGCCTCTCTCTGTAGCTATGCTTTTCAAAAATATAAAGAAATCCTTTCAAAAGTTCTTTTTCTCTGGTTGTAAATTATGGTAGAAATTTTGGAAAGTGCAAGAAATTAGAAGGAAACAGATCATCTGTGATACTAAACTCAGATATAGATACAATTGGCATTTAGATAACATCCTTTGAGTTTCTTCTATGTTGCAAATACAAAAATGTTTTTATATAGTTGCCATCATGTGTTAGGATTCAGTTTTCCCCTCATACAGCAGTGTATGTTCCCTTGTTGCATTTTAAGTTTAATGCGTTTGCACCAGTGTTTGAGACAAGCTGTTTATGTGATTTTTTTTTTTTAAATTTTGCTGTCTAAGGTTAACAGTTTGAAGCATTTTTAATACATAGGGGGTAAAACAAGTGGCCCTTAATGTGTGTTGCCATGCTAATAAAGGAAAAAACCTGCAGTGACGTTACTGAGCACAGCTGTAGTGGTTTATTAAAGGCTACTGATGCAACTGATTCAAACTAGTGTTAGAGTGTGGTGTGTGAGGTGGAGGCCAACCTGAACAAGCAACTAAGGCTGTTGAGATTGCGAGTGTGGGTAACCAGCAGTGTGAAAGTTGATTGGAGGGCAACCTGTATGGCATAAACAGTGAGTTGTCTAGAGGAAGTTGTGCTGGAATCAGGTTGTAAGACAGGAACTAGGTGGGAGGTGGAAATTGGGGAGGGGATAAGGGAAATGCCAGGAGCCTGTGGAACTGTATCATAAAATGATAATAATAATAATAATAAAATGTAAAAAAAAAACATAGGTACTTGATTTATCAACCTATTTCCTTTATCTAGCAAGACGGGTTCCAAGGAACACCCTGTTAGTGTACAAGTGAGTCGTACACTGTGAGAAGTCAGTGTGTTTTGTATTTAGTTTGTGTGTTTCCTCCTGGGCAGTTTGTGTCAGGACCAGCACCTTCTCAATTTGTTGATTAAATCACTGCTGTTTGACATCAGTGAAATTTTTTCTTCTGAATTTGTCCTGGGATCTCTGCACTCAGCAGTTACTGCAAAGAAATAATACGTTGATATTGGAGTGGTGAGCAAGTTTACTACTTTTCAAAATCCAAGGCAGAATATGCAATTGTTAATGTGAATGTTCCCACATGAAATAGGAAACAGAGTTGTAGGAAAGTTGTTTAGAGGAACTGGTGTACCATTTCTTATGGATGGGTGGTTATCCCCAGATGAACTTCCTCAGGGAAGGAAAAGGAAGTGTTGCTGGATGCAATTTGCTGTTACTTGTTAGCTTTTCTGAAAATTTATTTGCATTGTAATTTTTTTTTTTGTCAGTTAGCCGAGGTTTATTAACAGCATCAGACTTAAAATGGAGGTGGTCTTGTAGGCATCAGGGAGGGGGATTGAGACATTTACATTTCAACAGCAAAGAGACAGCCCCCTAATACACAATACACTACCAGGTTCCTTTCCTTAGTCTTTTAATTTCTGTTCTGCTAGGGAGTGGAAACACCTCTCTTTGATCTATTATCTAAACCTGCAGATTAGGGAATTTCCTGTCTATTAATTTCTGTATTAACTGCTCCCAGGGCCTTCTCCTAGGACCTTGCAACTAGCTCTGGTTCCACACTGGCAAAGATTCCCAATATCCTTCCACAAATAACCATTAAGTTGAATTAACTTTATACCAATATCAAACTATTTTAATACAAAATCAAAACATATAAATTTAAAGACTTGATTTTATTAGAACAAATTTTTTTAGAGTTTGCATCACAGGAAATGAAATAGAGATACTGCTTCATGGGTTCAGCTTACATAAATTTAAATAATAAAAAATCTTTTTCTATATTGTATATTAATGTGTATTTTCTTATCTTCTGAGTCAAGCTACCTGACCCAAATGTCAGATTTATATAGGTATTTAGTGTCGTAACACAAATCTTTCTATCTGCAGTTACTACTTTGATAAGAATAGACATTATAATGCTGATGGAATCTGTTTCCTTTTTCATGTTTAATTAATTTTAATCCTGTGGAAAGAGACACACCCAAACGGGAGAGTTATGCACAGCTCATTAAAGTATAAAGTTGTTTTTATTCATCCAATACTTACCCAATCAAATCAAATCAAACTTATCAACTACAGTTGACTTCATTTCAGGAAAAAACACATTTGGGAAATACATTATTTTTTTTCTTTCAATTTATATTTATTTTATTTGAGAGAGCTCCCACCTGCCACCTCAAGTCCCCAAATGCTAACTGTACCCCAGATAGGAAGAGACCAGAACAAAATTCAGACACTCAAGTCACGTCTCCACAAGGGTGGTGGGTTTCTAACCATTTGAGACATCACTACCAGCCCCAAGTGAGCATTAGTAGGAAGATGGAGTTAGGAGCCAGAGGTGGGCTTCAAATTCAGACCCTGTGGTATGGGTAAAGGCATCCCAACCATTTGTCCCAACTGTTAGATCAAACACCCATAGCTAGAAGTTGAAATTGTGAATATTTGTATCCATGGTTTCAGACACTGGTAACTAAGGGAATGATATTGTGGCAAGTGTTCTCTGATTTCCATGTCCTCACAATCAACTAGAAGTGGACATTTCTCTCAGTCTTGTGTCACATCCCCTGAGCTGCAGTCTTTTTTTTTTTTCTCAACAACTGGTATGAGATAGAACAACAGCCGAATTACATTATTTTCCTCATCATCAATCATTGAAACTTCAAGTAGTTGCAGAAATGTCACCATAGCTGTAATCTGTCTGATCACTGAATGGATTTCATCCTGGATAACTTTGTTGACTTCTCTGGGAGCACTATCTTCTTTTGCAGTCTTGTCACATTTGATATTAAATTGCCATCTTTCCAGGACCTCACCACTTTCTTTTTTTTTTTTTTTTTTTTAAACTCATCTTTTTAAAATTTTTTTTAAAGATTTATTTTATTTTTATTACAAAGTCAGATATACTGAGGAGGAGAGAGAGAGAGGGAGTGGAGTTGCTGGGATTAGAACCAGTAGCCATATGGGATCAAGGCGAGGACCTTAGCCACTAGGCCATGCTGCCGAGCCCACCACTTTCAATATTTGAGGTGACTAGACTACTATCAGTTTCTGAACTGAGCATTTATACAGCTGTTTTTTCAGATATTTCACATTTTTCAGGTATTTTATGAGCTCACATCAGTAGTTACAAGCAAGGTGAGCCCATATTTCTGCACTTGAGTGAAGGTTTCAGATGGGTAACTGTGATGCTGATAAAATGCTGTGGATGCCAAATGAGAAGAACTCGGCCATGACTCTGCACTCCTGCACAGGGTGACGCCCTATTCCTGGGCCATCTGACCAGGCCCACGGGTACAGGCATGCGCTCTGGCTCCTCAGATCTAGATGAACAGCAACCAGTGTAATTATTGATGCTGTAACATGAGTAATACTAATGATTAATCTGTTTTGTTTTTTTCTGTCCTAAAGAAGATGAGCCAATGAATATGTCAGTGCTAGCCGAAGAAGGCAGAGCTCCATTTCAGAAGAAACTCCAGGATGACGAACCAATGGAAGTAGAAGAAAATCCACTTCTGCAGTCTCAGCCTGCTGTGATGCCTCAAGCCTCAACACCAGTATCACAGAGCACTCCAGTCTTCACCCCAGGGTCACTTCCTATCCCTTCCCAGCCTGAGTTTTCTCATGTGAGTTTTGTAGACAGATTTTTTTTTTCTCTGAATTGTTTTATTTAGATGTAATCTGCAGCCCTTAAAATTTACCTATTTTGCATGTACAATTTAGTGATAATTCAGTAAATTTAGAGTTGTGCATTCATCATGATTCAGTTAAAAACATTATCTAACATCTTAATACATGTAATTATTTTTTTTTATTTGAAATGCAGAGGAGTGAGAGATCCTCTATTTGCTGGTTATTCCCCATGTGCTCCAATGGCCAAAGCTGTGCCAGACCCAAGTCAGGTGCTTGGTAAGCAGTCCAAGTACCCAGTGTAGGTTGCCGGGACTCAATTTCTTGTTATCATGCACTGCTTCCCAGGTGTGTGAGCAGGAAGCATGATTGGAAGTGGAATATCCTTGACTTGAACAGGCAGTCCCAAGTTGCAAGCAACAGCTTTACTCTGAACCACAGTGCCTGCCTTTGCCATGTTTACCTTTTATTTATTTAAAGTTAATAGGTGAGCATATATAATTAAAGGACAAACTGTAAGCACTGTTGTAGGGTGCTGATAAGAATTTCACAGAAAACACAATGGATATTAATGAATTTGGTTAGAGTTTTTTGGCAGTGATTTCTGAATGTCTTTGCAAAAATATCCCAGGCTGTGTGGGAAAAGTGATGCCTGGTCACAAAGAAAGATCTGACTTTGAGTCGAGCAGGCCCTTTTTTTTTTTTAAAAGGTTTATTTATTTTTGTTGGAAAGGCAGATATACAAAGAGGAGAGAGATAGAGAGGAAGATCTTCCATCCGATAAGTCATTTGATTTTATTTTCATTTTATTTTTATTTTATTCATCATATTGGACACTTTATAGGCCCCTTGAATTTTGAAACTTAGGTCCTTTGTTAAAGATTTTGTTATTTAATCACTACCCTCCCTTTATTTTCTGTTCTTTTAAAGGGATTTCAGTTGTTTGGAATGCTAAAAATAGTAGAGTATACTTCCAGTTTTTCCTACTTTGTCTCAATTTCTAATTCTTTTCAACATTTTGGGTGGTTTTTTTCAACCAGCTTTTTTTTTTTTTTTTTTTTTTTTAAGATGGCTGTATTGACATACAATTTACATATCATTAAGCTCACCTATTTAAAAGGTATAATCCAGGATCTTTCATTATAGTCGCAGAATTGTGTAACCATTTTTTGACAGCCTAATTTTAGAACATTTTCATCACTGTTGCCCCACCCAGACTTCATGCCCGTTGGCAGTTACGGTCTGTATAGATTTGCTATTCTGGGCATGTCATGTAAATGGAATTTTCAAAACTAGGGTACTTCAACAGTTTGTGGGAAATGAAATTTAAAAGTAAATGTATTTTCGTGCAGAAAATTTTAAATCTCTGCATAGTTTTTTTCTTTTTGGTAGGCATTTTTCATGAGCTTTTTGAAGTGTCTACAGTTTAGTCTTGTCACTCGCTTTCATTTAGCATAATGTTTTCAAAATTCATCCATGTTGTGATATATATATATCAGCATTTCATTTCCTTTTATTGATTAGCAAAGCCATAGCATGTATATACCACATTTATTGTCATCCAGCTGTCAGTTGGTAAATCTTTTGGCTGTTCTTTCTTGCTATTGTAAATAATACTGCTGTGGACATTCATGCACAGTTGTTTTGTGTAGACATGATTTTATCTCTTGTGTAGACCAGCAAGTACAGCAACTTGCTTCAAGCATTTATTCATTTATTTGAAAAAGTGACAGGGAGAGATCGTCTACTCACTGATTCAGTTACAAATGTCTGCAACAGCTCGGCCTGGGACAGGCTGAAGCCAAGAGTCAGGAACTGCATCTGGGTCCCTGACGTGGGTGACAGGAACCCACATAAGAGGTATCTTTTGCTGCTTTTCCAGGAGCATTAGCAGGGAGCTGGGTCAGAAGCAGAGCAGCTGTAGATAACAGCTGAACCAATTGCACCAGAACGTTGGCCCCTTCAACTACCACCTCACCCTGCTCTGAGTTACTAAATTTGTTAACTCTTTGAATTTTTTAAATTTCATTGTCTTTTTTTTTTTGGAATATGCAATTTTATTTCTCTGAAGATATTAATTTCTTGGATTCTTTTTTTTAAAAGATTTATTTATTTGAAAGGCAGATATACAGAGAGGAGGAGATACACAGAGAAAGATCTTCCATCCGATAATTCACTCCCCAAGTGGCCGCAACGGCCGGTGCTGTGCGCATCTGAAGGCAAGAGCCAGGAACCTCTTTCCGGGTCTCCCACGTGGCTGCAGGGTCCCATGGCTTTGGGCCGTCCTCGACTGTTTTCCCAGGCCACAAGCAGGGAACTGGATGGGAAGGGGATCACCAGGATTAGAACTGGCGACTCTATGGGATCTCAGTGCGTTCAAGGCGAGGACATTAGCTGCTAGACCACTGAGCTGGGCCCAATTTCTTGGATTCTTTTGGCAGTTTTCTTCTCTGAATTTACTATAATATATTTATTTGAGAAGGCTGTAGAGAGGGAAAAGCAGAGAGAGGGAGAAATCTAGACATAGATTTTCTATCACTGGTTCACTTCACAACTGGCTCAACAATCAAGCCTGGGCTAGCCAGAAGCCAGGAGCCAGGAGTGTCATTGCATCTCCCATATGGGTATAGGGACCTAATATCACTTGGATCGTTCTCTTCTGTTTTCCCAGTCACACTGTAGAGGAGCTGCTTTATGGCATAACCTGCTGCCCCCCAGCGCTGGCTCCCTCCCTCCCTGAATTCTTACTGTTTTTTTTCCAAATATATTTAATGTCTCTTAAATAGAGGCTCTCTAGTCTCAGATGTGTGGTGTTCCTTAATTATTTGTTGATATTTAAGAATAAAGCAGAATGGTGGTTTGTAGTTTTCAGCTAGTATTTGAGGCTTTTTGTTTCTGAGATTTATTCATTCACTCAATAGATGGGATGTTTTGCTATAAATACTACAATTTCAGAATCTTGGTGTGTTTTGATGTGGTCAGGTAACCCAAGAAAATGTCTAGTCTTAGGTCTGCTAGCTACAGGCTTCTATTTTACTAGAAGTTCATTAATCAAAGAGGACTTTGGAGGAGAGGAGATGGGTTGGGATGCTGCCCATATGGGATGCCAGCACTCAGTGGTGACTTAACCTGCAAAACTGTATCTGGCCCCAAGGCTACCTATTTTGCATGTAATAAGATGAAACAAAAAATACATATGTATTTACAAAAAGCAATACTGAAAGTATAATCTAGAAACTAGTAATATGATTTGCTTTGGAGGAAACAATAGGGAATGGGGCTGAAGGTCAGCATGAAAGAAATACAACTTTTCCTTCTTTCAAATTTATTTTTATTTGAAATGCAGATTTATGGAGAGAAGGAGAGACAGAGATCTTCTGTCGTCTATTGCACTCCCCAAATGGCCGCAATGGCCAGAGCTAACCTGATTTGAAGCCAGAAGCTTGGAGTTTCTTCTGGATCTTCCAAATTGGGCCACCCTCTGCTGCCGTCCCAGGCCATTAGCAGGGAGCTGGATCAGAATGTAGCAGCCGGGAGTAGAACCAGCACCCGTATGGAGTAATGGTGCTGATAGACAGAGAATTAGTCTATCGAGCCACTGTGTTGACCCCTTTGGAGTATTTCTTTTTCCTTAAATGAAATACAATGGCCATTTTAAATATGTAATTTGATGAATTTTGGCAGCTGTGTCCAAATGGATAACATCACTACTATCAGAGGCTGATGGGTCTTTACTGTATCAAGTTTTCTTGTGAACATTCATGGCTGATGTTCCTCCATCCCAACACTCCCCTCTCTTGTCCTGGGAAATCACATGTCTGCTTTCTGTCACTGTGGTTTTTTTTTTAATTTGTTTTATTTTTTTTGAGAATTCATGGAATTATGAACTGCATTTAAGTGTTGATCTTTTACATTTATGCTCTCACTAGGTTTATTCTTGAGATTTATTAATATTTGTATTTATCCTGTTTTCATACTTGAGCATCATGCTATAATAGGGATATCCTCAGTTTGTTTATTCATTCAGCAGTTGACAGTTTGCTTCCAGTTCTTAGTTATTATGACTAATAGTGCTGGAATTATTTGCATATATATCATTGTGTGGACATGTTTTATTCTCTTGATTAAATTTGTGTTTAGTAGAATTTCTGGGTAATATGGTTGTGTATTTAACTTGAGAAAGTGCTACCATACTGTTTCCAATGTAATTGTTTTTCTCAATTCCAATTGAAAATTGAAATTATTTCACATCCTCACCGATACAGTTTTGCATTGTTTTTTTTACTTTAGCTGTTCTTGTATAATATAGTGATACTTCACTGAAGTTTTAGTAGCATTTCTTATTAATAAGTGATACTAGGAACTTTTAAAATATCTGCTTTGAGAGCTCTTATGTTGAAATAGTGGAAAGAAAAATGAATAATATTCCCTTTTTGTGTTATCTGAAATAGATTGTGTATTACTGTTAAAGATGACAAATGCTGCTGTGTAATTGAAAGCCATCGTATATGTATGTCATAATTTTAGCAGCATGATGTACAGTTGGAGTGTCTTCAGCACTTGAGGTTTTGTTTTTTGGGTTATGCTTACTCTGGATCCATGATATCATAAGAAAGGCTCTAATCACAGTGATCTGTTGATGAAAGGACTGGTAACTGTGCATTTTTGTGTTCCTGAGATTATGATCCTAGAATTCTTTAATTCTTGAATAATTTTCTCGCAAATTTTGAAGGACTCTATGGATTTGATATGAAAGAAATATGATTATGACCAGTTATGATTTGTCATTTTATTCTTCCTTAGGACATTTTCATTCCATCACCAAGTTTAGAAGAACGATCAAATGATGGGAAGAAAGGTGGAGATTTGCATAGCTCATCTTTAACTGTGGAGTGTTCTAAAGCTTCAGAGAGCGAACCAAAGAATTCTTCTGAGGATCTTGGCCTCTCTTTGACAGGAGATTCTTGCAAGTTGATGCTTTCTGCAAGCGAGTATAGTCAGTCCCCAAAGGTGGAGAGCTTAGGTTCTCAGAGGATTGATGAAGACGGAGAAAACACGCAGATTGAGGACCCAGAGCCCATGTCTCCAGTTCTTAATTCTAAACTTGTTCCTGCTGAAAATGACGGTATTTTGTTGAATCCAGTGGAGGATAGTCAAGTAGAATTGAGTCAAAGTGATGACAAAACAAAGGGAAATGACATGGAAGCCAGAGATGATGTTAGTGTTTTAGCCACTGGCTGCAAAGCCAGAGAAGAAACTGTAGCAGAGGATGTCTGTATTGATCTCACCTGTGATTCTGGCAGTCAGGCTGTTCCTTCTCCGGCTACTCGCTCTGAGGCGCTGTCTAGTGTGCTGGATCAGGAGGAAGCTATGGAAATTAAAGAACACCATGCAGAAGAGGGGTCTTCGGGGTCTGAGGTGGAAGAAATTCCTGAGACTCCCTGTGAAAGCCAAGGCGAGGAGCCCAAAGAAGAAAGCCTGGAGAGCGCCCCGATGCACCTTTCTCTGACGGAAACTCAGTCCCAAGGATTGTCTCTTCAAAAGGAAATCCCCAAACAAGAATGTTCCGAAGCTATGGAAGTTGAAACCAGTGTGATTAGTATTGATTCCCCCCCAAAGCTACCAGTACTGGACCAGGAACTGGAACCTAAGGATCAGGAAGCTTGGGAAGAGGCTACCTCGGAGGATTCGAGTGTCGTCATTGTGGACGTCAAGGAACCATCTCCCAGGGTTGATGTTTCTTGTGAACCTTTAGAGGGAGCGGAGAAATGCTCTGATTCTCAGTCATGGGAAGATGTTGCTCCAGAGATAGAACCATGTGCTGAGACCAGACTAGATACACAGGAAGAAAAGAACACAAAATATGAAGGAGACGTAAAGGCAGTGATCGCAGAAAAGGAACCTATACAGGAAGACTCCTCACATCCTCCTTTGGCTTTAGAAATAAGAGGTGAGCCTCCACAGACTGACCAGGGCATGCAGCAGCCTCAGACTCAAGAGAAAGTGGATAATGAAGCAACAGGAGACCCAAAAGTGACAACTAACGGAAAGCGGCTGGACTCAGGTGGCGAGACACAGCATTCCGACAAGGCCTCTGCCCACGTCTCGCAAAGCTTCTGTGAGAGTTCTAGTGGTGAGTGATAGTAGATTTATTTTCCTGAGTCTCCAACCAAATTGTCATTTGGAATGGAATACCTGAACAGTACACTTGTGTTAAGGCTGACCATTAACTTGGGTTCATGTGGAAGGCTGCTAGTGAAATTAAAGATTTGGGATTATGTGTTTCACTTACTTCTCTGAAAGGCAGAGCAGCAGAGAAAAATGGAGAGATGGAGAAAAGAGGATCTTTGTTTACTGGGTCACTTCCCAAATAACCACAACAGCTAGATCTGGGTCAGGCCAAAGCCAGGAACCAGGAACTCTGTAGGCATCTCCTGCAGGATTGGAAGGTCCCTGAGTACATGCTGCCTTCCCAGGCACAGTGGGACAAAACTGCAATGGGAGCAGAGTAGCCAAGACTTGAACTGGTCTTCTCTTACCGAATTCTGACATTGCAAGTGATGGCTTAACCTTGCTGTTGCATAATGCTGGCCCCTGTGTTCTTTCTTTTGTAGATCTTGTTTATAGGAGAACAAGATCATTTGAGGTTTTTGAACTTTGTAAATCAATAGCACTTGATAAGAAGACCAATCATGGCCTTCTCTACTTAGTTGTAGCCTTGCTGTATATTTTTGTTTTCAGAAAGTATTTATTTTTATCTGCTTATAATTCAGTGTTTATATTGATTTGCCTAGAGAGATTAATTGATTCTGTCCTCTGGGTTCACTCCTCAGATGTTCAGTCAGGGCTGGGCCAGGCTGGAACCAGATGCTTGGAACTCCCATCTTGGGTCTCCCCTGTGGGTGACAGGGGCTCAGCACGTGTACTAAGCATGCGTTAGCAGGAGGCTTGATCACACGCAGAGTAGCCAGAGTCACTCGTCTGGAACTGGCGCTGCAGTATATGTGCCCTCTAAGTGCTGGCTTCACTTGCTGCATACCGATGCCAGTGACTGCTCCTGTAGTTTTTATATTTTGACAGTTAACCCTGAAGTGTACAGGGTTTTTAAATTATCCTTATAAAGTAAAATCACATTCTGAATTATGTTAACAGCTATGCTGTTACTTTCTGTTTTCTCTGTGGTCATTAAGTCAGCTTCTCAAATTTGGTTCAGCATACATACATTGTATGTCTTAAACTGGGAAAGAATTGCTTTCTAAAATACTTGTAGAAAATCACAAATGAATTGTAACAATGCCCAGAGTTAGTATACTGAAAGAATAGAACTAGCTTCAAAAGCAAAAAACAAATAACAAAACAAACTTGGGAGAGGAAAGTTCTGTGGGTGTAGAAATAAGACAGCAAGTGGCAGCACTCTGTTGGTATGAATCACTGTATGTTTTGACTTAGCTGGAACAATACACTTTATACCTGCTATCTAGGTGTGATGATTAATAGTATTTTTTGTTTGTTTCAAAATTACCCTTGTTCATTAAGGTTTACATTCAGGAATTGTTTTCAGTTCAGAATAAGCAGTGTTGGAGCTAAAAAGGTTAGAGGTTATCTGGCTGTTTCAGTTTCTTTCTAGACTAGAACCAGGTCTTCTGATTCCTAAGTCTGTACTTTTCCCTCCTACAAGACTGTGTAATACAGTTTCTCTGATTCTGAGCAGTCATGGTAGAGAGCTTTTTGAATGGCAATTAATTCTGTGTTATTGAGTATTTTTATAGTGTAATTATATTTGAATCTGTTCTTGACTGAGGCAAAGAAATGATTGGTGTTTGTAGATTGCTTTAATGTATTAATATATTTAATGGTTTTAATATATTTTAATACAGTCATTCAGGTATACTTTTAAATTATCTTAATTGTGTGCAACAGAAGTTTCTAAAATACTGATACTAGTTTTACTATGTATTCATTAATTTCTGCTTACTCTCTTGGTTGGAGATGGCTCAGTTTTTGCCATAGTGAAATTTATTTTACTAACATTCAGGTTATTGAAATACTGATTTTTCTGCTCTAAGTTTAAGATGTCAGTTGTTGAGCACACAAGAAATATTGAAAACAGCAGCTGAAAAAAACAATATGTGTGAGAAAAATCTGTTAACTAGAAATTATAACACAATGGGAAAATGACAGTTTTTCACTTAGAGAATTAATCTAAAATAAATTAATTCAGAAAGGTATTGCATAAAGCACTGAAAGCAATTTCTCTACACCTAAAATATAGTTGTTTAGTTGCTAAATCTGGAGAGACTAAATAAGAATAACATGAGAAGTAAATAGTTTTTCAGTATGAATGCACAGAATGACAAGTGTGAATTGTGAATCCCAAGTGTGTTCGTTAGATTTTTTTCCGATGTTAAACTGGAAGGACTCTTACTTTTTGTTATTAGCTCTGTTGGTTAATTATGAAAAACATTCAATACAGAGAAAGGGAGATTGATAGAAGAGAGCAAGCAGAGAGAGGGTGAGAGAGAATGCTCTGGATGTTTCCATTACTGTTAACAGTTTGGAGACCCTTTGGAACATTATCCCCAGAAGATGCCTCCTAAACCTGGAAAAATAACAAATTTAGAAAGATGGTACCTGGAGTCTTTTTTTTTTCTTTTTAATATATTTTCTTTTTTTTAAAATTTATTCATTAATTACATTGTATTATGTGACACAGTTTCATAGGTACTGGGATTCTCCCTACCCTTCCCAAAACCCTCCCCCCATGGTGGGTTCCTCCACCTTGTTGCATAACCACAGTTCAAGTTCAATTGAGATTCCCTCTTTGCAAGCATATACCAAACATAGAGTCCAGCATCTTATAGTCCAGTCAAGTTCAACAGCTTCTTAGGGAGACCCTCTCTGGTCTGAAGGCAGAGCCAGCAGAGTATCATCCCGATCAATTAAAAGCTCCAACATACCATCAGCAATAATCCAGGTAGGATGAGGCTGGTGCAGAGCCTATTGATTGACACAGTCCGTCATAGAGTCTCCCTTTGTCCAGTATTTCGCTGCCAACATATAGCTGAGGTGATTGATTGATCTACCTACCATCTTCCATCTTTTCTTGGTTAATGTTCTGATTCCTACCTGGAGTCTTTAATGCTTCATGGTAGATTAATGATGTGAAAAACTAACAAGTTAGTGTTTAGAGAGTGAAGGTCTGCAGCAGGTTAATAAGATCAGGAAGCTGCAGCTTTTACTAAAATCTGTTCTCTTACTTGGTGGAAAGTCACCCTAGTTGCCTGGGAATGCCAGAAGCAGACTGCTAGGAAAGACTGTTCATAGGGCCCAGCACGATAGCCTAGTGGCTAAAGTCCTCGCCTTGCATGCGCCAGGATGCCATACAGGTGCTGGTTCCACTTCCTATCCAGCTCCCTGCTTGTGGCCTGGGAAAGCAGTCGAGGATGACCCAAAGCTTGGGCCCTTGCGCCCCTGTGGCAGACCCGGAAGAAACTCTGGCTCCTGGCTTAGGATCAGCTCAGCTCAGGCTGTTGCGGCCACTTGAGAAGTGAACCAACAGATGCAAGGTCTTCCTCTCTGTCTTTCCTCCTCTCTGTATATCTGACTTTCCAATAAAAATTAATAAATCTTTAATCATAAACGATGTCACCCAATATAGAAACACTGCTGTTTAAGTTAAATATCATTTGGGCAATTATAAACAGTGACCAGTTCTTTGAGGAAGAAAAGGAAAAACGAGCTTTAAAATGGAACAGAAAATGGAGAGACCTTCTTGATGTTAAAGAGGTTTAAAAACTGCTTTAGACTAATGAATTCTCTAACCTCCTTGCTGACAGTGTTAAACTTCCCATTCAGGTGGTCTGATTGGTATCGTTTCTTTCATGTTTGGTGTTCATATCCTTATATACTTCATTGGTTGGCATACTGGCATACAGTAGGATAGTCTGTGGTAATTCGGGAAGCAAGAAGGACACGATCATTTAAATAATGCAAGAAATGAATGGGAAAAATCTAGTAAATTTAAAGGGATAATTTTTTTTTAAGTTCTATTTATTTTTATTGGAAAGTCAGATATACAGAGAGGAGGAGAGACAGAGAGGAAGATCTTCATCTGATGGTTCACTCCCCAAGTGAGCACAACGGCCGGTGCTGTGCCGATTGGAAGCCAGGAACAAGGAACCACCTCCAGGTCTCTCATGCTGGTGCAGGATCCCAGGTCACAAGTAGGGAGCTGGATGGGAAGCGGAGCTGCCGGGACTAGAACCGGCGCCCATATGGGATCCCAGGTGTTCAAGGCGAGGACTTTAGCCGCTAGGCCACAGCGCCGGGTCCTAATGGGATAAAATTAGCCTGTAAATGTATGTAAGGTAGATAATTTAACTGGATTAGTTGTTTTTGTCAGGTGAGTAAACTGAAGCAGAGACGGGAAGGTATTTGAAAGACAGTGACTAGAGACCTTATGGATATGAATAATTGAAGATGGTAGAGGAATGCTGCTGCCAGTGAATTGAATGCCGACTAAAGAGTTGGGAACTTACCTTCTAGTGGAAACCTTGAAGTTTTTTGGCCAAGAGCCAGCATATTCAAAGCTGTGCTTTATATGGTTTGGTTGCAGTATGTGGAGAGAATTGGGGATTGGGGAAACAGATACTTCAGAGGAAATGATTGCTGGGCTGTTGTAATGATCTGGACATGCAGCATTTCCGGAGACTGGAAGAGGCTTATGGTATTACTATCCATAAAGCCTGTAAAAGTCTGTTTTGTTTTCGAGATGAAGATAAATAGTGCTAAAAATAGTTTTTCCTAAACTTTATGTATTACCTTGTTAAAGGAAGCTGTAGAAAAATAAGTTTCAACATTCTTGCATATTACTGTGTTTGCGTATTATGGTAAGTCATGTAGGTCTACTTCAATAGTTCATGCGGCACAGTTTTCTGGGAGATCGGTCGTAAAAACAGGGATGGCTCCTGTCAAGACAGCAGTGCAGGTAGTCCATCCGTCCCTCCCTGCTCCCTGCCTCCCCCTTGCTTCCTCCTCCCTTCCTCTTTTTCTTCCTTCTTTCTCTTCCTCCCTTCCTCTCTTTCCCTCCCTCTTTCTGCTCTCATGTCCCTCTCCCTCCCTTCTTCTCTCTTTCCCTCACTTCCTTCCTCTCCTCTTTTTCCTCCTCCTCCCCCTCCCTTTCAGAAGCAGAGAAAGGGAACTTTCATCTATTGGTTCACTCCTAAGAATCCTACAATGGCCTAGGCTGGGCCAGGTCAAAGGAAACAGCCAAGAACTCATTCTAGATCTCCTGCATGTGTGACAGGGATTCGACTACTGTACTAGCACTTGCTGCTCTGTGGCAGGAAGCCAGAGCTGGCAGATGAACCCAGGAGCTCTAATAAGGAAGGGATATGGGTGACTTAACTGGCATCTTCATCACTTGGCCAAATACATGCCTTGATCTTCTGTTTTTGTTTCAGGAATGGAAGTTCTAGAAAAGAAATCTTTAGACTATATTATTCCAAATATATTTATAATCTGATGTCTATAATTTCTGTATTTTTTCAAAATAAAGATGTATTTATTTGTAAGGTTGGTGTAGATGAGCTAGATCCTGGCATCTGCACATTCATTACCCAAAAGACGGCAGTAGCCAGGTCAGGCCAGCTGAAGGCAAGAGCCAGGTACTCCAGGCTCATTTCCCATATGGGTGACACGTTGGTCATCTTCTCCTTTCCAGATACATGAGCAGGGAGCTGTGTTGGAAATGGGGATGGCCGAGATTTTAAACAGTCCTCAGTAGAGGATGCTGGCACTGGAAATGGTGGCTTAACGTGTTGCTCCATAATGCCAACCACCAGTTTCTATTTTTTTTTAAAGATTTATTTTTATTTTTATTGAAAAGTCAGATTTAGCAGAAAGAGAGACAAGAAGATCTTCCACCCGTTGATTGATTCCCCAGGAAGCCACAACAGCCAGAGCTGCGCTGATCAGGAGTCAGGAGCCTTTTCCGGGTCTCCCACGTGGGTGCATGTTCCCAAGGCTTTGGGCCATTCTTGACTATTTTCACAGGCCACTAGCAGGGAGCTGGATGAGAAGCGAGGCTGCTGGGATTAGAACCGGCGCACATATGGGAACCTGGCATGTGTAAATTGAGGATCGAATGCTTATCTGCCTCATCCATTTGTTTATCAAACAATGACAGAAATCTTGACCAGTTGGGTAGAATGTTGGGCTCTCCATTTGTTTTCTTCGTAGTTTTTTTAAGTCAAGCATGCATACTTATTTGCTTGATTATAGAGAAACTGATAGAGCGAACTTCCATCTATTGGTTATTTTCAGACGCCCATAGCGCATCTATCCAGGTCTCCCACGTGGGCAGCAAGGATCCCACTTGAGTCACAGCTGCCACCTCCCAGGTGTGCATTAGCAGGAAGCTGGTGATAGCAGCCAGAGAAATATACAGCTCAGGCACTTTGATATGGGGCAGAAATCTTAACTTGGTGTTTTATCTGTTGGGCAAATGCCTGTCCTCTTGCTCCTCCCTCATCCTTTAAAGATCATTTTATCTTTTCTTTTCATCCCTTCAGGCTATACTTGTAAGAGGTTTGTTGTTCTGTGATTTTTGAAGGAAGAATGGATCAAGGTGCTTGGTATTAAAGAATAGTGAAGGATTGAAGTGGAGTGGAAAAAGATGAAAGAGGCAGACTATCTTCAGAAGTAGTAGTGACTAGGTATGTCAAATCGTAGTTATCATGGGCTATTCAAGGACAAATAGGAACGAATGCTTATAATTAGGATTTAAGTGAGCCGTGAGCCGTCTGGCATGGTTCTTTCTCCCAAATGTGACTGTTGCTAAAAGGGGTACACAATTAGGAAATCAGAAGATGTGATTTTTGTCCGTTTGCTAATTCTGATTATCGTAAATTTGAAACTGGAACCTTGTTAAAAAGTAGTTTTATGTCTTGACAAATGCTTTGTTTCTGATAACAACCAGACTGTTCCATGCGGCATCTCATAGGAGGATTTACCATTATGCAGGAATTTTAAGTAGGAACTTCACTGCTTTGGCTTGGAATGAGAATGTTGGTCAGGACTGGTGAACTGTGAAGCCTTTAAATTTGTTAGAGCTAGTGAGTGCTTTGAAATCCTTTGGCTCATGAACTCCTTTGTCACCTGTTTGAGTAGATTGCAAATTATTAAGTATTCATATTAAATTTATCTTTTGGGGGAATCCTACAAACTCAGACTGTCAAGGCTTATTACATGAGTTCATTTAGACTCCCTTGCTAAGCATTGCATGAAATTGTGTTGTCTAGACTTGAAATTTAATTGTAGCTGGTATCCTCAGATGTACAGTTTAGAAGCTCTAATACTTTTTAAAGTTTTTGTTGATCCCATGTTTGTCCAGTCTCCCAAATTTTGGGCTTCCTCTATTTGTCCTTTGGCTGCCTAGTCATGTCAGTCCTTTTGATGCTGGTAGGAGAGCAGAGGCATATAATAAGGAATTGATTGGGAGGCTTGGTGACGGTGGTGGATATCAGACAATTTGGGAGCAAAGCGAAAGAAAGGTAGTTGAACTGTGTCTTCCAGTTCTCCTCATTTTTGTTTATTTTACATTTATGATTTGGTTTGCTTGTTATTTTTTTTTTCCAGAAACCCCATTTCATTTCACTTTGCCTAAAGAAGGTGATATTATCCCACCATTGGCTGGTGCAACCCCACCTCTTATTGGGCACCTAAAATTGGAGCCCAAGAGACACAGTACTCCTATTGGTGAGTGAATTGAAAAAGTTGGTAATATTTAAGGTAGACTTTCTGAGTTGATAATTTTTATGCAAGTGGTATTTTTAGATTTGAGGAGTTGAGTCTGACAGAGTTGAGTTTGACAAATATTGTGTGTTGTTCAGTGGTTTTGTTCCTAATAGATGGAAAGGTGATAAGATGAAGGAAAGGGTGGAGGGAGAGTAGAAGGTGAATGCAAGAATTTTTCATAGTACCTGTAAAGCAATAGACTCTTAGTGCTAAGTAGTGATATAGATCTTATAGAATAAGATAGGATGTAGGGTGGAGGTACTAGTATTCAGTGTCCTGGCTCTTCTGTCTGTTCTTTCCTACCCTGAGGCAGCTGATAGTCTTCTATATTAACCTGTTTGTTTTCTCCAGTCAGTGCTGGGAGGTAACAGTCATGCCGCCTGGAGTCTCCTGCTACCTATGCCTGATGCTGGCAGATGTGGGTTGGCTGAGGGCTCATGCAGCATCCTTTGTCCAGATGCAGAAGTGGAACTGAATCCTGTTGCTCCTCTTAAGACCAGGTGTCAATACTAGTTCATAGTTGTTGATACTTGAAACAGGATCTATCCTTAGGAACCCCCTTCAATCCTGCAGAGCTGTGGAGCCCAAGAGGCAAATTAATTATTGTGAAATGCAGTTGTTCAGATCTGTGTTTTTAGTGTTCTTTCTTGCTTCCTCCCTGCCTCCCCCCCTTTTTTTTCAGCCATCAGCAACTTCCCGGAAAGCACCATAGCAGCCAGCGATGTCACGTCGGAAAGCATGATGGAGACCAATGATCCTGTGCTTGGGAGTGGAAAGGGTGATTCTGCGGCTGCCCCAGAAATGGATGATAAGCTGTGTCTAAGAATGAAACTAGTCAGTCCTGAGACAGAGGGGAGTGAAGAGTCTCTGCAGTTTACCCTGGAAAGTAAGTTTTATTGTATGTTACTTTTGGGTGATTTGTATGTAGCTCCAGGTCATCTGGGAAGTACTTTTTAGTTATAAATGTAGTTACTAAGTCTTTAGTAACCCTTTGCGAATGGGTGCTGTTTCAATTCCCAGCTGTTCACTTCCAGCCCAGCTCCTTGCTAATGTGCCAGAGAAGGCAGTTGAGGAAGATCCAACTGCTTGGGCCTCCACACCTACATGGGAGATTTGGAAGAAGCTCCTGGCCTCTGGCTTCCGACCGACCCAGCTGTCCCAGCCATTTAGGGAGTAAACCAGAAGATTCAGTGTGAATGAACCAGACCGATTTCTCTGTCCCTCTGTAACTTATTTTTTAAATAAATAAGTAAGTCTTAAAAAAGAAACAAACTAAACGATAGAAAAAGTAAAAGAGAGGGACTACACACGACATATGAGGACACAGCTTATGATAGGTTTTATATCCATTAAGCAGCCAAAGAATTTTAGGCGTGGGACTAACATCCTATTTGCTTTCTCAAAAGGATTAGGTGCATTTGTGAATGATGAATCCATTCCTTGCATTGCCTGCAGCCTATTCTGCTCAGTGAACTCCTTACCTGAATTTAGTGAGGAGCTAGAGCAGGTGGTGTTAGGGATAGATATGAGGGAATGAGTTTTGAGAGATAAATAGAATAGACAGAATGATAAGGCCAGTTTGGGTTTTTTTTTTTTTTTTTTTTTTTCAATAATTTCTTTTTGGGACCTGGCACGATAGCGTAATGGTTAAGGTCCTCACCTTGAATGCGCCAGAATCCCATATGGGTGCTGGTTCTAATTCCAGCAGCTCCACTTCCCATCCTGCTCCCTGCTTGTGGTCTGGGAGGGCAGTTGAGGACGGCCCAAAGCCTTGGGACCCTGCACCCGTGTGGGAGACCCGGAAAGAAGTTCCTGGCTCCTGGCTTCGGATCAGCGCAGCGATGGCCGTTGCAGCCACTTGGGGAGTAAATCATTGGACGGAAGATCTTCCTCTTTGTCTCTCCTCTCTCTGTACATCTGCCTTTCCAATAAAATAATAAATAAATCTTTAAAAAAATAATTTCTTTTAGTAAAAGGCAGAGCGACAGAGTAGAAGAGAGCTGGTTCATTCCATCTGTTGTCCCCCAAATGCCCACCAATAGCCTAAACTGCATTAGGCTGAGGCCAGGAAGCCAGGAACTCCATCCTACTGTCCCACATGGCCCACATACTTGAGACATCTGTTGCTGCCTTTCCAGGTGCATCATTAGGAAGCTAGATTGGAAGTGGAGTAGCAAGCACTCTGAAATGGGAAGCTGGCATCACACATGGCAGCTTAGTTAGCTAAGCCATGATGCTGTCCCAGGGTAATTTATGAATACTTATCATTTCATTTTTCATGATGGTATTCCAAAGTATGTTTTTTTTTTGTTTCCTTTTGATTTATCTATTTTTGAGATTTATTTAAACAACAGGCAAAATTACAAAGAGGGAAGGCAAGACAGAGAGGGATCATCCATGTGTTAGTTCAGTGTCCAAATAACTTCAATGGCCAGGATTGCCTAGGTCTAAGCCACAAGCCTGCAACTCATCCAGGTCTCGTGTGTGGGCGGGGGCACAGGTGTCCAGGCCATCTTCTGCTTTTCTAAAAGTATTAGTAGGGAGCTGGATCAGAAGTAGAGCAGCTGAGACTCAGACCAATGTTCCCATGGGCTGCTGGGATTGCAGGCGGCAGCTTAATCCACTGTGTGACCTTTTATTGATGAGAAAGTAAAGTGAAGAGTGGCTTTTAACTTAGATGCCCAGGGTCACAATATTGATTAAAAGAGCTGGGATTTGAGTCCTATCTAACTGTATAGCTTTTAGTTTTTCTAGTAGATGATTTTAAAATCGTATTGTTGAAGGGATTTAGAAAATGTGAATCCTCCTGAAGGCAATGATAAATGTGTCAGGAATAATTGGCAAGAAAGAACTGGGAGAGCAGTGTGAAGACATGGCTGCCTGTGAGGAGGAGGGATACAAGAAGGTAACAATGTATGAACAGAATTTAGCAAGATGTGTCTGAAAATGTGCATTGGAGTTGGCAGTTAGGACCCACTTTGGTGACTCTAGCAAGAACCATTTTGGTACTGTGGTTTGTGTGGGAGTAAATTAGAGCTAAATGAAGAGGAATGGAAAAGGTCTGAAGAAACAAGTCAAAGGAAGGGAAAATGTAACATAACCAGGGGTATGCAGGTTTGGTGGGGGCTTTATCACTTTTAAGCTGGGAATGGTTTGAGCAAGTTTATAGACATAAATGAAGGAACCAAAAAACAGAGGAGGGATGGGGCAATAGGTGCAAGAGGAGCTGGTGGAGGGAGATTCCAAAGACCACGTGGGTAGACTTGAATGTAACTTTGCATTCTCTGAGATGAAAGCAAAGTAATTCTAGCTGACATATTTTAAGCTCTTACGATATTTTGGGAACTTTACATGTACAGCTTATTTAGGGCTCATACCAAGCCTGTGAAATAGATCTTACTGTTGACCTCAGGCAGATGGGAAGACTAAGCAAAGGATGACTGAGTACCTTCTCTGGAAACAGAGCTTAGTCAGTGGAGTACTCTGTTCAGGTGTAGGCAGACTGGTTCCAGTGCAGTACTCATCCACTTCAGTGCTTTCTCATTCAAGTCTCAGACCCTCAGGAGAAGTGAAAGTGTTACATTATTCCATCCTTATTATCTTTTCTGGAATAAACTAATGCCAGAAAGAGAGAGAGCATGAAAGAGAGAATATGGCAATCTTGAATCTGCAGAAAATATAATTGGGAAGACCTTAAATGGAAGTAAATGTTTAGGATGATCGCATCAATAAATCTTACTATCTTTTCTTACTAGTAGAAGCACAGTAGTAGGTACTGGAGTCAGTTTTACATACGTCACTTTAGCTTCAGAGCTGTGAGATAGATCTTAGTTTCTCTCTGTTTTTTTGAGTGACAGAGTGACCAAGAGAAACAAAAAGAGCTTCCATGCACTAGTGTTCTCCCAGTGTTCGCAGTTGCCTTCTAGTGTCTCTGGGTTGAAGCCAAGAACTCCATTCAATTCTCCCACACTTGGACCTTCTGGGGTCTACCTTAACAGGAACCTGGGTTCAGGAGACAGGAGCGCCTGAAACTAGACACTGATGTCTTAACCAGCAGGTCAAATCCTTGCCCTGTATCTTTCTGTAGGTAGGGAAACTAAATGACAAAGTAATTTGCCCTCAGCCTGAACTACTAAATGCAAGAACCAGGACTTGAACCAAGTTGTTGTTTCAAAGCAACTTTAAACTGTCCTTTTCCTTAGTAGACGCTTGGAAATATGCTGGGTGTGAATATTGTAGAACAGTGTAAGAGTATTTAAGAATTGTTTTCTATAAGGCTGGAATAAATTGCAAATGAACAAATTTTAATCCCTTGATATTAGTGACATTGTTGTGAGAATATGGAACTTTTCAGTATTGCCCTTAATTCTTTGCTGCAGAAACTTTTTTTTAAACCAGTGTCTTATTTTAAAATTTGTCCTAAAAAGCTTCATGCAGAATTTGTGCATTAACCTAAAGCATTTTCCTCCACATTTCAGTAAAAGTTTTAAATTGTTTTAATTTATTTTTTAAATTTTTATGATACTAAGTTTAAATTTTATGAATTTTTTGTAATGTGTTTTTCCTTGATTTTATTTTTCACTTCAATATATATTGCTTGATAATTTGTAATGTATTTCATTTGTATGTTGTAAGAATCAATGGAAATAAATACAAACCCATGTCTTTAAGTTACAGGAAATTGTAGGTACATGTTTTAGTCTAGTTTTTCTTTCTTTTGGCTACTTGTTGTAAATACTAATAGAACCCAGTGGAAGTTTTTAGATGTGATATTTACTGAATTCTGTTTCTCTTTCCTGTCTGTCTTTGCTTTTGTTTTTCTTCAGAGCCTGCAACTGCTGAAAGAAAAAATGGATCTACTGCTGTTGCTGAGCCTGTTGCCAGGTACCCAGAGTGGTTGCTATGTAGAGGAATTTAATACAAGGCTACTGGGATGGAAGGGAAGATTATCAGCAGATGAAAAAATTCCATGCTTTAGCATAAAGTATTTAGCACTGTGTTGAGTTGATTGTAGGCTTTCTTCTTAATGCTTTTAAGCCCAACAAGGCAACTGTTACACATAGAACTAAGACAGTAAAAGATCTTCCCTCTGTTAATGTGAGGGTGTCTTTTTTTCTGTTAGGAGGCTGAGATTGCGATTGTTGTTGGTGTTAAAGGGTGTACAAGAGATAGCTGTAGACAAGGTTCCTTCCCCATCAGCAGCATGGACTCAGGCTGTTTATCTTCAGTCTGCTATGTTGAGCTGTTGTTTCTGCTTTGTCATGGATGCCGTAATGCTTTGAGGAAGAGCATAACCTCACCCTGAGGTTTTGGTGGTGAAGCTTTGCCATCTGGTGGCTGTTAGGGAATTGTCAGTTGCTTTTGGCATGAGGCTTCAAATATGAAAGCATTATCGACAGATAAATAGAGGTGATTATTTTTTTATGAAGATTTATTTTTTAATTTGAAAGTCAGATTTGCAGAGAGAGTCAAGGAGGGTCTTCCTTCTGCTGGTTCACTCCCCAGAGGACTGCAATGGGCAGAGCTAAGCCATTCTGAAACCAGGAGCTAGGAGCTTCTGGGTTTCCCACGTGGGTGCCTGTGGCCCAAGGCCTTGAACACCCCTCTGTTGCCTTCCCAGGCCATAATCAGGGAGCTAGACTGAAAGTGGAGCTGCTAGGACTAGAATTGGTTGGTTTCCAATTGGGATGCTGGCACTGTAAGGCAAAAGATTAGCCTGTATCACCAAGCTGGTCCCGAGGTGACAGCTCTTAAGTTAGAGCTCTTAAGTTAGTAGGCAGGTGCTGTGAAACCAGGTTTGGCGCAAGAGTGCTGGAGTGTTCAGGGGGCTAGCTGGCTTATGTATACTCTTGGGACCAGTGTTGTGACATAACAAGTTCATGTGGCACCTGTATCCTATATGTATGCTGGTTCATGGCCCTGCTGCTCCACTTTACATCTAGTTCCCTGCTTTTGGCCTGGTAAGGCAAGAGAAGATGGCTCAAATTCTTGGGTCCTTGCACCCATGTAGAGACCCAGAGGAAGCGCCTGGCTTTGCATTGGCTCAGCTACAACTGTTGAGGCCATTTGGGGAGTGATTCAGCAGATGGAAGAACTCTTTCTCTCTCTCCCTTCTCTGAATCTCTTTGAACATATCTAGACAATAGAATGCTGGACTGTCTGGCGTTGTCTGTACCAGCAATATCCAGGTACATTTAAAAAAGACTGATAGGGCCCGGCTGCGTGGCCTAGCGGCTAAAGTCCTCGCCTTGAAAGCCCCGGGATCCCATATGGGTGCCGGTTCTAATCCCGGCAGCTCCACTTCCCATCCAGCTCCCTGCTTGTGGCCTGGGAAAGCAGTCGAGGACGGCCCAATGCATTGGGGACACTGCACCCGCGTGGGAGACCTGGAAGAGGTTCCTGGTTCCCGGCTTCGGATCGGCGTGCACCGGCCCCTTGCGGCTGCTTGGGGAGTGAATCATGGGATGGAAGATCTTCCTCTCTGTCTCTCCTCCTCTGTGTATATCTGACTTTGTAATAAAATAAATAAATCTTAAAAAAAAAAGAGTGATAGACTTGTGACTGCTTTTGAAGGACTACTGTAATAATACGTGCAAAATCAGGGAGTGAGAAATTGGGGAGGGGATGGGGAAATCCCAGATCCTATGGAATTGTACCATAAAATTCAAAATTAAAAAGATGAAAAAGAAATAAAAAAAAAAAAAACTATTTTCTTTTTAATAAAAAGGTGTGAGCTGCCAGCCAGGGGTGTCATTTAAGAATGCAGATGTGTTCCTGGATCTCTAAATTTTTAAAACAGAAGGTTTGATTTTTTTTTTTAAAGATTTATTTATTTTTATCGCAAAGTCAGATATACAGAGAGGAGAGACAGAGAGGAAGATCTTCCATCCGATGATTCACTCCCCAAGTGAGCCGCAATGGTCAGTGCTGCGCCGATCCGAAGCTGAGAACCAGGAAACTCCTCCAGGTCTTCCATGTGGGTGCAGGGTCCCAAGGCTTTGGGCCATCCTCGACTGCTTTCCCAGGCCACACGCAGGGAGCTGGATGGGAAGTGGAACTGCCGGGATTAGAACTGGCGCCCATATGGGATCCCAGTGCGTTCAAGGGGAGGACTTTAGCCGCTAGGCCATGCTGCTGGGCCCTGGTTATTTTTTTTAATCAAAATATGATGGGCTTGCTTGATGCTCCTTTGTGGGTTTTTGATCCCAATTTAAAAATCTTTGGATCTACTGTTAGCTATGTTTCAATTCAGTTAGTCTCTAGGCTCTTGCATATTTAATCTGGAAGAGAAGTCATATACAGAGAGGAGGAAAGACAGAGAGGAAGATGTTCCATCCGATGATTCACTCCCCAAGTGACAACAATGGCCAGAACTAAGCCAATCTGGTGGGTCTCAGGACAGGGCGTCTCATGCCTGGATCCCAGACGCCAGCCACCACATGCATGTGGTGAACTGTCCCCAGATGGCCAGTGTGCCATTTGGTGCCAGGCTCCGCCTGCTGGCCATCCGACCAGGGAGCTCTGGGGCTATGGTTCTTTAAATTGCTGCTTAGGTAGCTCCAGCTTGAACCCACTGAACTTCTAGGACGTGAATCAATTGTAAAGATTCCCAGTGACAGTAACTCTTCCTTTGAAAAACTTGTAATCACTGAACAATGCTGACCACCAAATACCAGTCCATGCAAAAGCTGTGGCTCCGGGCTTATCCAGCAGAATCATATCCTGATACCTGACATGATGATGGATCAGAAGGGTCACACTAAGCAGGGCCATTACATTAACTAGCACTCAAGAACCATATCTGGGGGTAAATTCTGTGAGGGATGTGTGGGCCAAACCCTGTGGAAATTCTAGCCCCACTGGTTAGCTTGAGGGTTGGGGTGGTGATGGACTAAGCTAGGTGTGACCAAGGAGCCTGCCATCAATCACAGGTAAAGGAACCCGCAACAGTCTGGACTGGTCAAGGCAGCAGCACCCAAATGTGCATTCTGAATAGGGTGTGGGGTGGGCTGGGCTTCAACGTTCACCAGCTCATTCAAGGCCAAATGGAAAGCCAGATTACACCGGGCACTGGCCTTAAACCCATTGGCATGTATGAGAACTGGGTCTGGGAGTGGATCAAGTGGAGGATCTTGGGAAACTCCCTTGGCAAGTCATAGCTCCCGCTGGTGAAAGTGTAGTCCAGACCTGGGGTTGGACAAGCTAGGCAAAGTAGCTCCAACAGCTGGGTAATGTGTGAATTGGTAATGGAACAGGGTGGACCGGGCAGGACTGAGCCTTTTTTACCCTAATGAACTATGTAAAGATTGTCAAAAATATAATAAAAATAATTAAATACTAAAAAAAAATGTTGTGACCAGGGCCCGTCACCATAGTGTAGTGATTAAAGTCCTCACCATGCACGTTCTGGGATCCCATGTGGGCACTGGTTCTAATCCTGGCAGCCCTGCTTCCCATCCAGCTCCCTGCTTGTGGCCTGGGAAAGCAGTAGATTACAGCCCAATGCTTTGGGACCCTGCACCTGCGTGGGAGACCCAGAAGAAGCTCCTGGCTCATGGCTTTGAATGGGCTCAGCGCCAGCTGTTGCAGCCACTTGGGGAGTGAATCATCAAACAGATCTTCCTCTGTCTCTCCTCTCTGTACATCTGCTTTTCCAATAAAAAGAATAAATCTTTTAAAAATGTTGTGACCATTCATTTCATCACTGGGTTCACCATCAAAAGGCATTGACATTAGAAATATTAAAAATGATTATTTCTTCCTTCCTCTACATTTGGGTGAAGCTTTTAAGTGTTCTCTCGCATTTTTATGGAAATTTTGAAGTAGTGGGTTTAATAGACTTCCTCTGTGTTTGAAAAATTGTCTGTTCATAGCCAGTCTGCATTTGTTTAGAAGTGCTCCCCTCCCCACTGCATTATTTTAAAGATAATTCCAGCATTGTATCATTTTATCTCTAGATTCTTAAATGTTGTGTGTAAAAAAAAAAAAAAAAAAAAAAACCCTATGTATTTGAAAATTAGCATTACAGAGAGAGTGAGAGACTATCTGCCATCTGCTGGTTCTCTTTTACCAGGGCTGTCTGGCCGGGGTTAGGCAGAAGGCAGGACTGGTGCTTATGGGATGCCTGTGGCGTAGGTGATGGTATAACTCAGTAAGAAATTGGTAGTTATTTCTTCATGTTACTAGATGCTCAATGTTTAGATTTCTGTGACTGCATCAAGAGGTACATACTGCATTGGAATAATGCATCTCTCAAAGTCTGTTATGTGTTTTAAAATCTATGAAGTAACCCATCCTTTTTTCCTTTCCCCTTGCAAATTTTCCCTGAATATAACTGTGTTATTCTATAGTTTTTTGACTGTGCTGATTGCCTTTTTGGGATTAAATATAGCCCATTCTCTTTTATCCCTTGTGAGTCCTTAAATGATTTTTGTTGTTAATATGAAATACATAGTGATAATTTGCATTTTGTGAGATGGAGTTTGGGATACAGAAAAGTTCTGTTTCTTCTGTGCCTAGAGGGATAATCTGCAGGGCTACTTGTTTTTTATTTTAATTCAATTTTTTTTATTCGAAGGCAGATTTACAGAGAAGAAAGATCTTCTACCTGCTGGTTCACTCTCCAAGTGGCCCTAGCAGCCAGAGCTGAGCCAATCTGGAGCCAGGAACCAGGAGTTTCTTCTGGGTCCTCACATGGGTGCAGGGTCCCAAGGCTTTGGGCCATCCTCTATTGTTTTCCCAGGCCACAAGCAGGGAGCTGGAAGGGAAGTGGAGCAGCCAGGACATGAACCGTGCCCATATAGGATCCCTGCAGTTGCAAAGCAAGGAATTAGCCTCTAGTCCAACATTCCGGGATCTAGAGTTACTTTTCTTTGAAAATTAACACAGTACATTGGTTTAATTTATGACCGTAGTCCCCAGAAGACTGTGAGTGTGTTCAGCTGCATCTGTGAAGCCCGGCAAGAGGTCCAGGTCGGAAGTGAGGATGCCCCCTCTGCACACAGCAGGTAAGCATGGTTTTTAAATTTTTGTTTACTTGAAAGACAGAGAAAAGGAGGCAACTCAGATACCTTCCATCTTCTAGTTCACTTCTCAAATGACAACATTGGTCAGGGTTAGATCAGGCCAAATCCAGAAGCCAGGAGCTTCCTCTAGGTCTCCTGCATGGAGGCAGTGACCAAGTGCTTAAGCCATCTTTTTTTTTTTTTTTAAAGATTTATTTATTTATTTAAGATTTATTTTTTCTTATTGGAAAGTCAGATTTACAGGGAGAAGTAAAGACAGAAAGATCTTCCATCTGCTGGTTTACTCCCCAAGTGGCCACAATGGTAGGTGCTGAGCTGAGCTGATCCAAAGCCAGGAGCTTCTTCGGGGTCTTCCACACAGGAGCAGGTTCCCAAGGTTGCATTCCTAAACCACAAGCAGGGAACTGGAAAAAGTGGAGCAGCCACTATGGGATCCCGGCACATGCAAGTCAAGCACTTCAGCCACTAGGCTATTGCGCTAGTCTCACTTAGTCCTCTGTTAGTGCTTTCCCCGATGCGTTAGTAGAGAGAGGGAGATCAGAAGTGGAGCAGCTCAGACTGGGATTGGCGCCAGTGTGGGATGCTGGCATTGCAGATGGAGACTTGGCAGATTACCACAGTACCAGTCCCAAGCCTGGCTTTTTTTTTTTCATTTTTTATTATATTTTTGACAATCTTTACATAGTTAATTAGGGTAAAAAAGGTTCGAGGGCCATAGGAAAGTGGATAAGACTATTATTTCTATATTGTTTCCTTCATGTATCTGAGGTAAAGGGGGATATTGAGGGAGAAGCCCCACCCAGTTTCCCTCCCCAGGTCCCGGATGTGGGGCATGCTCCGAGATACTTGCTCAAGTAGTTTTGATAGTTCACCAGTTATGAATCGCTGCCAATCTTGCCACTCCAAGCACGATATGGTCTTTGGAGAATCCGCTGATTGACATAGTCCATCATAGAGTCTCCATTTGCCCAGTATTTCGCTGTCAACATTTGGCTGAGATGGTTGACTGACCTCTTCTGTCTTCTGTCTTCTCTTGGTTAGGGTTCTGAGTCTGGCATTTCAATTGGGGAGATCTCCACAGAAACTTTGTCTGAGGTGTTCTCAGACCTGATTCTTGTATGTACTAGCAAGTACAGGGCCCGGCACAGTCCATTGCCCCAATCAGCTGGTGGTTGCAATTGCTGGGTTGGTTCTGTTTGCAGCCCCGACTTCCACTGGAACCAATGGGTGTTACGGTCCAGCCTGGTTCTGCCCAGCACATACTCGGCCCTCACATAAACCAGTGGGAGCTGCAGCTTAGTTGGAGCAACCCACAATAACCCCCACCAGGCCTGCCCGCCGCCTACCCTGGTCTGCCAGTATGTGCAGCCAACTAGTCCAGTCTGTCCCACACCCCATTTGGCTCTCGTACAGGTCAATGGGTATTAAAGCTTTGTTCCATCTAACCAGCTCCACTATCCAGCCCTCACGGGTGTAGTTGAGTGCCTCTCTATCTAGCCACCCCAGCCCCTGTCCTAGTTTTCGTGCCCTGCTGTGGTAGTGGTAACCCAAGAGGGAGGAGCCCACTATTTCCCTCCCACCAAGCCTAGTTTTCATAACCGTTTTTGGACTACATTGATTCATGAAAGATTCTTCTCCAAAAAAGAATATTTATTGCTAGTATTTTGTCAGCTTGAGTTAAATTTTTTATTTATTTATTTATTTATTTATTTTATAATCTATTTTATTGTGTTGTTGACAATCTTTACATAGTTAATTACAGTTAAAGAAAGAAAAAGAAAAGAAAAAAAAAAGGTTCAGGGGGATAGGGAAGTGGGTAATACTATTATGTCCACATTGTTTCCATCTTGTATCTGAGGTAAAGGGGGATATTGAGGGGGAAGCCCCACCCAGTTTCCCGCCCACCCCGAGTCCCGGATGTGGGGCATGCTCTGAGATATGTGCTCGAGTGGTGTTAATATTTTTTATTTGAAGGACATATTCTGTAAGGATTTATAAATAAGATACAATGACAAATTTTTTTCGATGTTTTCAAGAAACATTTTTGTTTATCTGCTTTTTGCAGTGACTGCATCTTCATGACTTAAAAATTAGTAAAATTCTATATTTCTAATATTGCTTGGAAGTGTTTGCTTTAAAAAAATTTTTAAAAATAATTTTGTTTGAAAGGCAGGGAGACAGATGGAGGGAGAATTGACTGCTGCTTCACTCCCCCAGTGCTTCAAAGCTGGGCCCTGCCAGGCCATTAGACAGGTCCTCCATCCAGTTCCCCTTGTAGGTGGTAGGGACCCAAATACTTCCAGCCATCATCTAGCAGAAAGCTGGATCAGAAGTGGAGGCAGGGCTCTGTTCTCGGCACTCTGTTAAGGGATGTGCTTATCCATGCACAGGTAACCAGCTGTGCCACAGTGCCGCACTTAGTCCTACGTAGAGTCAAAAGTACGGGCTATGGGGACCAGTGCTTTGGCTCAGTGAGTTAAGCCACTACCTGCAAGTTTGGCATCCCACGTGAGCACTCGTTGAGTACCTGATGCTCCACTTGATCTTTCTCACTAGCACAGCACTTGGGAAATTGGAGATGGCTTCACCATGACATTGTGGCCATGTGGAGAGAATCAGAGCATGCATTCTCTCTCACTTTGTTCCTCTAAGTTTGCCTTTCAACTAAATTAAAAAACAGTAATAAGGAATGTTTATCATCTCAGATTTAAAGTTTTTTAGACCTGATGAAATTAATTTTTCCATAATTGGTTTAGTATTCTTAGTTACAAGTGTTTCTTGTATTTAAATTATTAGTGTCTTGTTTAGAGTATATTACTTTAAAAAATTATTTATTTGAAGGGCAGCGTAACAGGAGGAGAGAGGGACTAGACTGGACTGAACTGGATCAGGCAGAAGCTAGGAGCTAAGAGCTACATCCAGGTCTCCCACATGAGCGGAAAGGGGGTTGCTTGAGCACCCTGGCCATTGCCAGCTACCCTCCCCAGTGCATGAGCAGGGAGCTGAAAGGGAAGTGGAGCAGCAGGGACATGAACCAGTGCCCCTGTGTGATACTGGCATGGCAGACAGAGGCTTAGCTTACTACTCAGTGATTGTGGGCCAGATTATATTGCTTTTATATTTGGTATACAGAAATATGCAGTATGAAAATGTGTGTCTCAATTATGAGGTGGTATCTTGAACCTCTTGAATTCAGTTATTTTTAAAATTAGAACAGGTGATGATACTCTGGTGTATTTGTAATCAAGGTATTGGTAGCATAATTTATTTTCAGGAATTTTTTTATAAACATGCAATACTTGTGGATTTTATAGGAGACCGTGCATTATTTCAACACCTGGAAACCAATCAAATCAGGCAGTTAGCATTTCTATTTCTTTTTCTTTAAAGATGTGTTCATTTTTATCAGAAAGACAGATTTAAAGAGAGGAGTCACAGAGAGAAATAGCTTCCATCTGCTCATTCCCTCTCCAAATGGCAGCAGCGGCCAGAGCTGAGCCAATCTGAAGCCAGGAGCTTCTTCTGAGTGTCCCACACGGGTGCAGGGTCCCAAGGCTTTGGGTCATCCTCGACTGCTTTCCCAGGCCACAAGCAGGGAGCTGGATGGGAAGTGGAGCAGCCAGGACATGAACTAGCACACATATGGGGTGCCAGTGGTTGTAGGGGAGGATCCAGTTGAGCCATTGTGTTGACCTGCTCATTCCTCCCCCTTTAAAAATTATTCAGTTTCATTGATAGGGCAGATTTACAGAGAGAAAGAGAAACAGAAAGAAGCAATTCCATTTCTTATTTTTTTCTATTTGGAGCCTACAAATTCCCTTTTTGAGTTTTTCACATTGTATAAAATACCAAAGTTGCCCCACTATTTGAGCACCTCATGCAGTATTTCTTTTATTTGTTCTTTGTTTCATCTTTTCTTTCATCCTTTGGTTCTTTCTTTTTTTTCTTCCTTTTTGTTTATCCTTGTTTCTTTTTATCTCTTCTCAGTTTCATTTGTTTGTTTCCTTTTTCTTCCTTTATTTCATCTTTTTCCCTGTGGCAGAACCACAGAGAGCATGAGAGGCCGACCAGCACACACACATGGGTATCTTCAGTCCACTGGTTCACTCCCCAAATGTTTGCCATAGCCAGGGCTGGGTTGGGCTGAAGCCAGGAGCTGGAGACTGGGTCCTGGTCTTCCATGGGCGAGAGGTTCTAAAGTGTCATTTTCTACCTCCTGGAACAGTAGCAGGTACCTGGGCAGGAGATAAAGGTGCTGGGACTCCCACAAGTACTGCAGTATAGGCTGGGAACCTCCCACGTTGTGGCTTAACCCATAGTGCCACAATGTTTGCCACTGACCCAGTTTTTTAACTGCTAAGATTTGTTGTTTTAGGATCGATTTTTAACTTTATTTTTAAATGTTACGGACCCAGCACGATAGTGTAGTGTGTAAAGTCCTCACCTTGAACACACTGGGATCCCATATGTGCACCGGTTCTAACCGTGGTGGCTCCACTTCCCATCCAGCTCCCTGCTTGTGGCCTGGGAAAGCAGTGGAGGACAGCCCAAAGCATTGGGACCCTGCACCCGCATGAGAGACCAGGAAGAGCTCCTGGCTCCTGGCTTCAGGCTGGCTCAGTTCCAGCCGTTGCAGCCACTTGGGGAGTGGCTTCTATGTATATCTGCCTTTTCAATTAAAAAAAAACATAAAATAAAAATAAATCTTTTAAAAAAATGTTTGTTACATAGGTGGGGTGGTTGCAGACCCCTGCAGGTCTCTGGGTGGGATAGGGAAAGACCCTACCCTCCCTCCTGTGATCTTGGGGCCTGAGAGGGAGAACGGGGAGATGATATCCTGCTGGTTTTTGCTGCCAGATGTGGTTCCCTAATTTTGTCTTGGGGACCCTGATATGGTGAAGAATGTCCTAAAGGTGTTTCTGGAGTAATCTGGGTTGTGCTGAGATGGTGTTGGTTTTATTGAGGTGTGAGGTACCACCTCCCACATCTGCAGGCTGTCTGTTTAGGTATGTCCTGAGCCTTAGACTGTTAGTGTCAATTGGTAACTGTAGCATATTGTGACCAGAGTAGAACTGTATGGCTGTTACTAATGGAAAAAAAGATGTGTGATCATTACATTTTTTAAATTTTCTGTTTCCAAAATTGTTTTCTGGTGAAGATTTCTGTTTTTACTGTTTCCTGGGATATTTATATGCATCTTTATTATGGTTTTTTCTTGATTGCTTTAGTTATTGCTGAGCATGTATAAACTTGATAGGAGTTGGGTAGCATTTTTTGCAGTATGTATTGCAAGTGAGGCTTTTGTTTTGCCTGCCGTTCAATTTTATCCAAAAATTGAAAGATCAATTTTTGGCTTATCTGTCATCTGGTTTGCTCTCCAGATGAATGCGATAGTCATGGCTGGGCCAGGCTGAAGCCAGCAGCTGGGAAATTCACTGGGGTCTGCCATATGCATGCGGTAACCCAGATACTTGGGTCATCTTCTGCTACTTTTCCTAGGCCAGTAGCAGGGAGCTGGATCAGAAATGGAGCAACCAGGACACAGACAGGAGCTCAAATGGGATGCTGGCATCATAGACTGTAACTTCAGTCACTGTGCCACAACACTGGCCCCCTTAGCTTTGATGTTAATCACAAAATTTTGTCAGCCAGGGAGAAAGTAGTATTTTAATATTGTTAAACCAGTTAGAATGGTAAAAATCAAATTGATATTTGATAGGAATCAGTTGAATATTGCTAAGAGATGCGGTCCTGACCCGTTTGGCTTGGGGGACTCGTTTTTGTTGTTGCGTGACTATTGATATGTTAGACATTAGACATGAACTTTCAGTTCCTATAGAAAGTGATTTGAATCTTTCTGATCGCTTTGTCGCAGACAGATAATAGCGATTGAGCATCTGCTATGCTCAGAACTTGACATATGTGCTGGCTAGGAGGTGTACGCTGCTCATGAGTCTCTTGGTGGTTATGTTCTTCTCACCTCTTTCCCCTGGACTGTGAATGCAAATCCGTAGTTGAGTTCGGCAGATTTTTACGGAGAGATGAGGGACAGAGATCCTGCTGCCACTGGTTCACTCCCCAAATGACTGCAATGGCTGGAGTTGTGCCAGTCTAAACCCAGGAGCTAGGAGCTTTTGTGGATCTGTCATGTGGATGCCATCTTCCTTTGCCTTCCCAGTTGTATTAGCAGGGAGGTGGATCAGAAGTAGAGCAGCTGGGACTCAAACCAGCCCTGTTAGGGGATTTAGGCTCCATAGGCGGAGGCTTAACCTACCATGCCATGACACCAACCCAGATAGAACTCTTAGTTCAAGTTCCTCTTCAATCTCTTGTTGTGGTAACATGAACTAAGCAATGTAGAAGCCTCATAAACTTTTCCTTTTCTCCTTCTCTTCTAAGGTCCTGAGCAGAGCAAGTCCTAAAAATCTCTTCATGCTTGGCTTACTTTGCCTATCTAGGCAAGCTCAACTCTTTCCAAACAAGATGGCCCTTGCTGTCTTGTCTTTTTTGTTTCCTAAATCTCCCCCTTCCCACCCCTGCCCCCATTCCCTTTTCATGGTCCTAATCCCATAACTCCTTGGCCATATTTTCTGGGGTTGTTTAAGTTTATGCCCTGTAAATGTGATACCCAAATCGGAAATGGAAATTCGTATGTGATCTTGGTATGATCAGTTCAGAGTGGATTCTTCTTAATTTTTTTCTATTTTCATTTATTTGAAAGACTAAGAAAGAACTTCTACCTGCTTATTAACTTCCCAAAATGCCCCCAGTAGCTGACGCTGGGCCATGTTGAAGCCAGGAGCCCAGAACTGAATACAGGTCTACCATGTGGGTGGCAGGTTCCAGGTACTTGAGCCACTACCTTTTGTCTCCCATCTGCTGTGTAAGATGCATGCCTTTTTTTGTATCATTATCCTGGTTGTCTGTACCTGTAACATAGCCTTAAAATATTTTAGTTTGTTTGTACATAATGTGTGAGTAGATTTTTGCAGTTAATTTTCCCAGGCAACAAAGTACATATATCAAGCACTGACTTTATATTAATCCCTGAGTTATTAGTGGTGTGTGTGCGCACACATATGCTTATAAAGATTTGGTTGGAAGCCAGAGTGATGAAAAAAGGGAGAAACAGAAATTTTCTGTATTGCTACTTTGCTTTCCAAATAACTGCAGTAGTGAATATTGGGCCAGGCAAAAGTCTAGAACTCCATCTGCCTCAGGTCTGGGTCAAGGGACGCAGGTATTTGAACCATCATCCCTGATATTCCCAGATGCATTAGCAGGAATACTGTGTGGGAGTGGTGAGCCAGGACTCAAATGGTAATCTAAGGTGGAATTCAGGAGTTCCCAGTTATGGTTTACTCCACTGTACCACAGTTGTACACCTGGTGTTTTATATATTTATTTTTTAATGATACATTTCTATAAGCCTGATTTCCATTTTATTATTACAATAGTATAGTCCACCAAAACAATCATAAGTCCATCATAATTCTGTTGTTTAAGTGTATCATGACATTATAGGTAAAGACAATGGAAGAAAATCTAGCATCTATTGTTAATATATATTTAACAGTTTCATTGTGTGTCCATCTTTGATTTGGAAATAGGAATGCATGCTGCAATGTATCTTCAATTCTTGATATTATAATCTATTATACAGGTGTTTAAGATGACTGTATGTATATGCATGTTTACCTACATATTTATTGGTCTTTTATTTTGCATGAAGCTTGCCTTATTTCGGAGAGAACATCTGATATTTGTCCTTTTGGGATTGGCTTATTTCACTGAGCATAATGGTCTCTAGTTGGGATCATTTTCTTGCAAAAGGTAGAATTCCATTCATTTTAATGGCTGAGCAATTTTCCATAGAGTAGATGTACCAGTTTCTTTATCCACTCCTCTTTCGGTTGGCATCTGTGATTTCCATATCTTTTCTATTGTACATTGTGCTGCTATAAAGATAGCATTGCAGGTCACTTGCTCCTAAGCAGATTTCATTTTTTTTTGGATAGCTGGGTTATACAGTGGACCAATTTTCAATTGTCTGAGCACTCTCCATACTGACTTCTATAGTGGTTGTTCTAGCCTACACTCCTATCAGTAGTGAAGGAGGGTACCTTTCTTCCTACATCTGTACCAGAAGGTGTTGTTAGTTCACTGGAGTTAGGTGGAATCTGAGTGTGTTTTTTTTTTTTTTTTAAGGTTTTTAAATTTTTTTTGGCAAAGTCAGATATACAATATGAGAGGAGTAGAGACAGAGAGGAAAATCTTCCATCCGCTGATTCACTCCCCAAGTGACCATAACGGCAGGATCTGCACTGGTCCGAAGCCAGGAGCCAGGAACTTTCTCCAGGTCTCCTGCATAGGTGCAGGGTCCCAAGGCTTTGGGTCATCCTTGACTGCTTTCCCAGGCCACAAGCAGGGAGCTGGGTGGGAAGTGGGGCTGCCGAGATTAGAACAGGTGCCTATATGGGTTCCTGGCACATTCAAGGTGAGGACTTAAGCTGCTAAGCCACAGTGCCAGGCCCTTGGTTTCTTCCTCACTTAGTTGATTATTTCCTTTATTGTACAGAAGTTTCTTAGTTTGATGTAATCCTGTTTGTTTATTTTGGTTTTGACTGTCTTTGCTCTTAGTGACTGTTCTAAGAAGTCCTTACCAATGCCTGTATTTTGCAGAGTGTTTCCTGTGTTTTCCAGTAATAGTTTGATTATTTCTGGGTACAGATTTAGGTCCTGATCCATTTAGAGGCAATTTTTGTATAAAGTGGAAGGTGGGAGTCTTCAACTGCTAACCAGTTGTCCCAATAGTATTTATTGAGGAGATCAGGTTTTTTCCCCTGGATTATTTTCAGTTCTTTTGTTGAAGATTAGTTGGCTGTACATGAGTGGACTCCCTTCTGGAGTTTCTATTCTGTTCCATTTATCATCTTTGTTTCTCTGTTTCAGTGATAATACAATGCCTTAAATGGTGTAAGTGCACGATACAAGGTTTATTTTGGCACATGTTAGGTTCTAATTGAAGGGTGGCATCTGGTGATGACCTCTTCTTTTTTTTTTTTTTAAAGATTTATTCATTTTATTACAGCCAGATATACACAGAGGAGGAGAGACAGAGAGGAAGATCTTCCGTCCGATGATTCACTCCCCAAGTGAGCCGCAACGGGCTGATGCGCGCCGATCCGATGCCGGGAACCTGGAACCTCTTCTGGGTCTCCCACTTGGGTGCAGTGTCCCAATGCTTTGGGCCGTCCTCAACTGCTTTCCCAGGCCACAAGCAGGGAGCTGGATGGGAAGTGGAGCTGCCGGGATTAGAACCGGCGCCCATATGGGATCCCGGGGCTTTCAAGGGGAGGACTTTAGCCACTAGGCCACGCTGCCGGGCCCGATGACCTCTTCTTGATAGAGGCTCAGGGCAGTACAGAACATGACACAGTGAGAGACTGTGCATGTGTTGGTGTTGGACCCTTTCTTATAAAGTTGTCAGAATGCAATCACTGGAGCTCCAGCCTGATGACCTTGTTTTATCTTCATTACTCTCAAAGCCCACTCTAAATACCGTAAAGTATTAAGTTTCCATTTTAATACATCCCAGTGGATGTTAGATTTTTTAAAATATATATATTTGTTTCTATTGGAAAGGCAGAATTACAGAGAAAAGGAGAGAGAGATCTTACATTTGCTGGTTCACTCTGCAAATGTCTGGTGAAACCAGGAGCCCGGAGTTTCTTCTTGGTCACTCCCTTGGGTGCACAGTTACAAGCACTTGAACCATTCTCCACTACTTTCTCAGGTCATATGCAGGGAGCTGGATGGGGAAGTAGAACTAGAGCCAGTGCCCATAGGGGATGCCAGCAGCACAGGCAGAGGCTTAGCCTTCTATGCCTTAGTTCTAGCTGGACCTTAGCTTTTTTTTTTTTTTTTTAAGGTTGGTTTATTTCTATTGAAAAGTCAGATATATAGAGAGAAAGATCTTCCATCCCCTGATTTGACTACCCAAATGGCCACAATGGCCCTGGTGCTGAGCTGATTCGAAGCCAGGAGCCAGGAGCTTCTTCCAGGTCTCTCCCACGAGTGCTGAGTCCCAAGGCTTTGGGCCATCCTCAGCTGCTTTCCCAGGCCACAAGCAGGGAGCTGGATGGGAAGTGGAGCCACCAGGATTAGAACTGGCATCCATATGGGATCCCAGTGCATGCAAGACGAGGACTTCAGTCACTAGGCTACCATGTCGGGCCTGGGTCTTAATTTTTAGCATGAATTTTGGGGGGAGTAAACTGTATTCGAAACAGAGGACATGTTTTCTTCGTACGCTTCATTTTCAGGGGGAGCTTGCTCCATTTTCCAAGGATTCCAGAAGAAGAGGAGAAAGACAAATCGGAGGGTGACCAGAGGAACAGGCAGATTGAGCACTCTGTGAAGCCCGTTAGTTCCATCAAGGACCCTGCCTCTCCTCTCTCCCAGCAGAGGGCCACCCAGAGGCTGTCCAGTCCTCAAGAAGAAGCAATGGAGACAGACGTGTTAGAAGGCCAGAAAGGAAGACGGGATATGAATCAGGAAAAGCCCAGTAAGACCTTGACCGAAAGGGCCACCCAGAATAACGTAGGAATCCAGACCACAGAGCGTTCCCTGTGGGTCCCAGAAACTGCTTCAGCAGCAACCCAGACCATAAAGAATGTGTGTGAGCAGGGAACCAGTACAGTGGACCACAGCTCTGGGAAACAGGATGCCACGGTGCAGACGGAGAAGGGGAGTGGTGAGAAGCCCAGCAGTACTCCTGGGGATGACACCGAGTCTCTGCACAGCCAGGTGAGAGGACAGAGCAGCGCGCCCTGGCCGCCTGTGTGGACTGCCTGTGGTCTCAGAGCAACAGATTGGCTTCACTTCTACTTTAGTCATAACTGTTTTGTATAACACATTGGCTAGAAGATTAAAGCCGTTGATCCAGAATAGGGCTAGTGAGAATTATGATTAACTCCAGCCAGTGGGTAGTTTTAGGCACTATGAGATCGTGGTAGAGTTTGTGAGGTAGGTCTTCACTGGAAAAGAAAACCTGGCATATATACATTGGGTCCTGTAATATTCTATAAATTCTGTCTTTTGTTTTTGCCATTACTTTTCATCTTTCTTTCTGACCATCAACTAATAACTTTTCCCTGAAGTAAATCATAATAATCTTTCTCTGTGGTTCCTAGGATCTCAAAGAATAGAAGATAAGGGAGGAACAAAAAGCAATGGAAGATGGCCTATTGCAGTATTGGAAACAGGAAAGATAATAAAAAGAATTAGAATTAGGTATGGGGGGAAAGTCCCCCGGTGAATAAAGATTATAGAGAATAGACTAGGATAGGAGAGTTCAGAACAAAGATTGAGGCTGATACAAATGAGGCTGGAGGAACGAAAGATTCCTGGGAATAGCTCCAGGAAGTATACAGACCTGCAACTATGCATGTGTAGACAAATGTGAGTTCGGAATTTGCTGAGGTGGCAGTGGGATCAATGGCAGGGACATTTCACAAGTCAGTAAAAGTGATTAAATTGCCTTTTCAGTTGCTCTGTAGATCATTTGGGATCTGCCTGACAATTCTCCACTAGTAGTGATGTTCCTCATTCTGGTTGTCCAAGTTTAGTACATTATGAAATACTGTTCCTATTTAATACCTGCAATTTGTCAGTGTTGTCCTCAAGACAGTGTAGTCCACGAGGTTGATACTAATCCAGTTTTCCAGGTTAAGAAACCAAACTGTGGAAAGGTTAAGTAACTTACCTAAGATTTTCCCATTATTAGGTACAGAACTAAAATTTGAACTCAGTGTATTTGACTTCAGAATTAATATTCTTGAATTGGACATTTGTTGTTTTTTTTTTCCTTTTATTGGTTTTGTTGGTTTTTTTTTTTTTTTTTTTTTTTTTTGATTGGACATTTGGTGCAGTGGTGAAGGTACTAGTTGGGGTGCTCCTATCCCATATCTGGATCCCAGCTATCTGGCAGGGACAGCTCTGGGATCAATTCCACGTTGCTGGCTTTAGCCTTGTGCAGCCCTAGCTGTTGTGGGTAGTTGAGGAGTGAACTAGTTGGTATGAGAGAGCTTTTTTCTCTCTGCCCCAAAATAGATAATGATAATAGTTGCAGGAGTCCAGCTCCAGCTGAGTTCGGAACTTGTGAAGGGTGCGTGGATGAGGCACAAAGAGGAACTAAATGGACCACTATGATTTCATGATCATAATGGACAATTCGAGAAAGCTGTCCCCTTTATTTATACAGAAGCCCTGACAAGCCCTGGCACAGACTTTTGACATCATGGTCAAGTGGATGTATCTAAGAATAATTCTGCCGCTTGTTTCTCCTAAAAACTCTAGAAGTTCCTGCTATAATTCTTATTTTACAACTCAATCTTGTATCACAAAGAAAAGAAAAATCTAAAGATGAGGAAAGAATGAAACCCTAAATACAGGTCCCTTGATTAGCATAAGGTCAATGAGGACAGCTAAGACAGTATGAATAACAGAAGGCCCTTTTGCAAGACATTATTATTGACATTAACCTCCAGCTCCCATAAAAAACCAACTCTACAGTCGCAAACAGTACCTGAATGGATTAGAATTCTTCCGCAGGGTGGTCTCTTGTCCATGCAAAGGAAGGTGGAGCTGCGTTCAGGTGGTTGTAGAGACATCCACCTGGCCCTGCCATACAGGGGGAAGTTCCTTGCGGCCCTGCCTGCAATGGAACAATACTCTTCACACCTTTGTGTCCCCACATCCACTGCAGACCCCAGAATCTAGTAATAATGTTCATTTTTTAGTGTTCTGTTTTCTATTTTACTTTTTATTTTAAATAAATATATATATAATAAGTTTAAAATATGTTTATATAAAAGTAACAAATACATATTAACATGTAAACATTTATAAAAAGTGAATCTATATGTTATTTAAAACAGTTTAAGTTCTAGTTCATACGATATTACGATATTATTACGTGCAGCTAATTCCCGCAACCAGATTCTTTACCGTGAGTGGAAAATACCAGAAGCAGCGAGGTATCTTAGGAAGTTTATTCCAGGTGGGGCAGGAAGGAGGTGGAGTAGTGGAAAAAAGGGGAGAAGGAAGCACCTAAGGCCTCTTTATGCAGATAGGCCCACAAGGTGTGGGGTGCAGGATTGGGAGGGTTTGAGGGCAGGCCCCAGGGGATTGGTGCCTGCAGGTGAATGCCTAGGGATGATTGGTGAGTGGGCGGGGTTGGCAGGGGCTGGAAGATTGGGGGTGGGATTCTCAGGTGGAATGCAGATAGGTGGATGGCTAGACCAGCAGGAATTTGAGGAAGAAGGAATGGTGCCAGGCAAGGTATCAGTCTCCATGATGACCTTCAAATCGCTCCTCACACTATACATGCAATATAGATTTAGGTAGAGTAAGAGAGAAAAGAGAGGTAGAGTAAGAGAGAAAGAGATTCCATCTACTCATTTATTACCCAAATGACTGTACTAGTACAGGCTAGGCGAGGCTGAAGCCATCCCAGGTGGGTGGCCAGGGCCCAGTTGCTTGGGCCATATGCATTCCCAGGCATGTTGGCTGGACTGGGAGCAGAGCAGCAGGAGCTAGACCTCCTGCTTGGAGTCCTACCAAAGATTAGGATGCTGTGAGGATTGAGACAAGGGATTGGGCCTGGCAGGTGGTAGAAGCTCTATAAATGTTGACTGCTGCTGCCTACTGCTATCCATGGATGCTGATGATTACAATTACTTGTAACCACTACTGGCAATCTCCATTTTAGCAGGTATTTCATCTCCAAATTGAAATTGGAGTGGGGATTATTCTGGTAAATTATTGAAACTGTAAAGTAAATTTAGATTGACATTTACCACATTGTCAGGAAAAAGGCAGGTACTATTATTGTAGTGGTAAATAGAATTCTCTTTAAATACAGAATAATGGAAGTTAAACCAGCTTATCTGGAGGAAAATGAGGACAAAAGTGTGCATTTCCTTCTTAGCAGTGGTTAGGTGCCTGGGATGCCTCTAGATCCCCTGTTGTTAGGGCTTCCTCTTCCATTCAGCTTCCTACAGAAGCACACCCCTGGACACCTTTCACCTGTGTGGAGCCCAGGCTGCATTCCTGGCTCCTGGCTTGGGCCTGGTCCAGTGCTGGCTGTTGTGTGTGCATTTGGAGAGTGAACTAATAGTTTGAGAATATCTGTCTTTGAAACAAAAACAAAAATAAATGCATAAAAATTAAAAGAAAAAGTTTGTAAGCCAGTAGGGTGAGGGAGTAGAGCAAAGATGTAGATTAATGTAATGCTGGTGTTATGAGTAAACATGCGTTAAGAAATACGAGACTGAAATTCTAGCACATGTTATTGAGTATAGGTAGGTCTTAGGTAGGGACCAGCGCTGTGGTACAGCAGGTGAGCCACTACTTGCAATGCTAGCTGGCATCCCATGTGAATGCCAGTTTGAGCCCAGCTGCTGCAGCTCTGATCCTGTCCCCTGTTAGTGCAGCTGGGAAAGCAGAGGAAGATGGCACAGATCCTAGGGCTGCTGCACTACATGGGAGACCTCGGGGAAGTTCCTGGTTCCTGGCTTGGCCCTGACCCAGCCCTGGCCATTGGGGAAGTGAGCCAGCAATGAAAAATCTCTCTCTCTCTCTCTCCAACTCTTCTATTCAAATGAATAAATTTTTAAAAAATCTAATGTGTTAGTAAAAAATGAACCAGACCTGACTAAAGCATAATCTGATTAAAACATGAGCTTGGTGACCATTTGTGACTAAAAACTTCTGAACAAGAAATAATGGATGTTAATTTATCATGTTCATTTGAATAGTGATTTTAGTTTGTTTTTCTGTAGACTGAAAACAGCACATTTGAATTGTTTCAGAAGTTTTAAATCTTCTACACTTGAGTGAAGTTTCCAACATGCATTTTTCTAGTAGTCCTACGTACATGTAATTGTCAGCAAATGGCAGTTTAAAGGTTTGTTTTTTTTTTTTTTTTGCATGAAATAGGCTGCTTTTTCTAAATAATGCAGGAGTTGCCATATTTAAACTGACAATTGATACAAAATCTTAATTTATGGGTCCTGCGCAGTGGCCTAGCAGCTAAGTCCTTGTCTTGAATTCACTGGGATCCCATATGGGTGCCAGTTCTAATCCTGGCAGCCCCGCTTCCCATCCAGCTCTCTGCTTGTGGCCTGGGAAAGCAGTCAAGGACAGCCTAAAGCCTTGGGACCCTGCACCCGCATGGGAGACCTGGAGGAAGTTTTCCTGGCTCCTGGCTTTGGATTGGCACAGTACCAGCCATAGCGGTCACTTGGGGAATGAATCATCGGACAGAAGATCTTGCTCTGTCTTTCTGACTTTGCAATGAAAATAAATCTTAATTTACTAATGTTTTTGCTTCTAGGCACTACCTTAATTTTTTAGCCATCGTCTATTCTTTGGAATATATTATATATTTCATATTTAATCCTAGGAGAAATCATTCTTCCAAGAATATATTGTCATTCTCACTTATTAATGAGAGAAAATGTACTAAGATGAACAGATATGTCATTCTGGCTTAAATGAAGTAGAGAATGCCTGCCTTTTATCTAAAGAACTGTTGGAAATATAAACTTGTTTAGTAATTGACAGGTCGACATCAAAATCGGGATTATATCATAAAAATAACTATCTCTAGGTGTGTTAATGTGACTTGGATTTAGGTAAGTTCAAGTCTTGCTAATGCTTTCGTAGCTTCTTGCCCTATAGCTGATCTGCCTCTGTTGTTATGTAGAGATGAATAGAAAACAAGATGACTGGAAAAATTCCTTCACACTAGATCATGAATCCTTTGAATAGGCCCAATCCAAGGAGAAGCCGGTTCGTGATCCATGCAGTCGGTGACCTCTGCCCATGGTCTGCGTCTTCCGTCCTAGGGAGAAGACGAGTATGAAATGCCTCAGCCTCCACATGGCCATGTGTTGCATCGGCACATGAGAACGATCCGGGAGGTGCGCACACTCGTCACTCGGGTCATCACAGATGTGTATTATGTGGACGGAACAGAAGTAGAAAGAAAAGTAACTGAGGTAACTGAGTCACCTGGGGTACCCTGCCCCTCTTTCCTGGACCACCAGCTACTAACATGTTTTCCCCCTTCATCTTTTTATTAGAAAAGATATAAGAACCGGATTAAAAGTGAAGGATGCTGCAGCTGTGGGTTTGCTGTGTGACCATTGGCTAGTTATTTAACCAGTCTCAGCTTGAAAAGCTAATTGATAAATCTCTCATGTATAAATAAAATAATGTTATGTATTATATATTCCTTAAAAACTCAAATGAAATTTAGAACTTGCTATTCAGATGCATGTTTCTTCATTTATTTATTTTATATATTTTCATGTCTGCTCATTTTGTTCTTTCTTGGTCTCCATCGTGTGTGTCATGGACCAGTTGGTAAGAGACATGCCTTCATGTTTTAGTGGCATTCATTGTAGACCCCTTGTACTGTTAGCATAACATTGGCATTTGTTGATTCTTTGTTAATTTGACAGCATCATATGCTTTGTTTAGATCTAATACTTGCTGAGAATCAAAATGTTTTTTCAAGTTAAACATCACGGGCCCGGCGGCGTGGCCTAGCGGCTAAAGTTCTCGCCTTGAAAGCCCCAGAATCCCATATGGGCGCCGGTTCTAATTCTGGCAGCTCCACTTTCCATCCAGCTCCCTGCTTATGGCCTGGGAAAGCAGTTGAGGACGGCCCAATGCTTTGGGACCCTGCACCCGTGTGGGAGACCTGGAAGAGGTTCCAGTTTCCCGGCTTCGGATAGGCGGGCACTGGCTGTTGTGGCTCACTTGGGGAGTGAATCATCGGACAGAAGATCTTCCTCTCTGTCTCTCCTCTCTGTATATCTGACTTTGTAATCAAATAAATAAATCTTTTAAAAAAAAAAGTTAAACACCACATATGTTTGAACTATTGATAAGCATCACCAGTATTTTATTTTTCTCCTTTCTTTACCCAAATACTCTTCTTTATTCCTGTCACTAGCAGCATGGGAAGTTGTCCTTAGGAAGAACTAACCTCTGGTATATATTTTTGTTAAATACAGCACATTTAGTTCCTTAATGGACTATGTGTCCCTTATGTCGAATAACATTTAACATTAAGTTTGAGAAATTTTTCTGCTTTTTATTGTCTGTCAAATCTCAGAAATATTTCTTTAAAAATGCTAATTCATCTTTGTTTTTTAGTGTTTCTTTAAAAACATTTCTATTTCAATTTTGAACGGTTATAATAATTGCCTGAAAAGACAGGTTCATGAAAAATCAATTTATCTTCATAGAAAACTTTCTGTAACTGTTGTAGCTCACTTTGAACTCTGCTGGGTTCATTATATTAAGTGTTTTATATATAATTTATCCTTTACTATTTCTAAAATATCTTTCTGGAATCAGCAAGCCTGTTTAGCTAGTCTGAGGGGGGCAAATCTCCATGGTCAGAAGTTTGAGAAACAGTAAATATTGAATTCACTGCCATCAATAAGGAAATTCACATTCAATGTTCTGAGAAATATTGTAAACAGAATCTAATTTTATTTTGCTTAACTTAACATTTTCCAGGTTTATCTGACCATTAAACATTTTTAAAAGTAGTACTTACTATACTCCCACAGGAAATACTATTTCTATTAAATGAAACAATAATAGAGGCTACTTATTTATTTTTCAAGATCTGCTTACTTATTTAATTTTTTTTTCTTTAAAGATTTATTTTTATTACAAAGTCAGATACACAAAAAGGAGTAGAGACAGAGAGGAAGATCTTGTGTCTGATGATTCACTCCCCAAGTGAACACAACAGCTGGTGCTGTGCTGATCCGAAGCTAGGATGCAGGAACTTCCTCGAGGTCTCCCATGCGGGTGCAGGGTCCCAAAGCATTGGGCCGTCCTCGACTGCTTTCCCAGGCCACAAGCAGGGAGCCGGGTGGCAAGCGGAGCTGCCAGGATTAGAACCGGCGCCCATATGGGATCCCAGGTGTTCAAGGGGAGGACTTTAGCTGCTAGGCCACTGCGCAGAGCCCAGTTTACTTATTTGAAAGGCAGAGAGAGAGAGAGAGACATCAGTCTGCCATTAGTTGGTTTCCTTTCCAGATGTCCGCAGCAGCTAGGACTGGGCCTGGATGAAGCTCCCCGCTGATGGCCTGGGAAAGCAGCAGCAGATGGCCCAAGTGCTTGGGCCCGTACCTCTGTGGGAGACCCATAGGAAGCTCCTTGCTTCAGACAGGCCCAGCTCCGGCAGTTGTGGTCCTTTGGGGAGAGAGCCAGCTGATGGAACATCTTTTTCTGTCTCCCCGCCAAACCCTGCTTTTTTAAATTGGCACAGTGCAATCCCAAAGTAAGCAGTTAGCAGCCAAAAAGGTAGAGTGAAAGTAAAAAGATTACAACTTTATAAATTTTATAGCAGATATTTTTTAAGAAGGGAGCAGGAAAAAATTATTTAATCATAGAGGGCGGAGGCTTTTCCTTGCTACCTTTTCCCCCACCCCATGGTCCCTCTCCATCCTGCTCAGTGGTCCACATGGGTCTGAAACCCCCTTACCTTTTTAACAAAAATTAAAACTAAGTAAACATATCAATAAGCAAGTGCTAACCCGCCATCAGTGGAGTAGAGCGAAAGGTCTGCTGACCACTTGCTTTATCCAGTGACCTCTTCACCTCCTTACCTATCTGCTCACCTGTTGCTGCATTCCAACATTGTCGGTGAGCAAAGGTTATGCATTTTTCAGTTGCTTTGCTGTTTTCCCAGTCTAGTGTCATCTTTATTTTGTATTGACCTATCATGTGCCCGTATAACAGAGATCTTGAGAATGTTCACTTCTAACAGTTTTCTGCAACCACCACTCATAACAGACAGAGGACATTTGTGTTATCCCTGGAAGTTTCCTCCTGTTCCCCTCCTTTCTGTTGCAGAATTTCTTGCTGTCTCTGGTATGTCCTAGCCATCACCTGCTTTTGACTTTGCAGCGGCTTTCTTAAGCTTCTGTATCCGTTTCTTCCTTACAGGAAACTGAAGAGCCCATTGTAGAGTGTCAGGAGTGTGAGACTGAAGTGTCCCCATCACAGACTGGGGTCTCCTCAGGTGACCTGGGGGATATCAGCTCCTTCTCCTCCAAGGCATCCAGCTTACACCGCACGTCAAGTGGGACGAGTCTCTCAGCCATGCACAGCAGTGGCAGCTCAGGGAGAGGAGCCGGACCACTCAAAGGGAAAGCCAGCGGGACAGAGCCCGCAGATTTTGCCTTACCCAGCTCCCGAGGAGGCCCAGGAAAACTGAGGTGCAGACAGGGTCTCTAGAGAGAGCCACAGCAGGGGCAGGGGCGCTGGCATTTTAATATCACAGGAAAAGGGGAGTAATGAGAAATCCCACAGGAGTAACCTAGGACGAATCAACTCCTCTTTCTCCCCACTTGCTCCTCACCTATTTTGGGTTAATATGGGAGGTGGGGGTGGGGCAGGGAGCCCTGTGGGAAGATGGAGTTGGCAAAGAACTTGTTAAAAATAAAAACAAACCTGGTGAGGGGAAATGCTGGGTATGTGCTCCAGGCACCCCTGCGTTGTGCAGCTCCCACATTTTGGTTGGGACTACAGGAAGCTTGGGGTGGTGGCCTCAGCTTGATGCGTCCCCCTGCTTTTTGTTGTCTTCCGCAGGTGTCCAGAACCTGGAGTAGAGAAAGCAGGGCATCAGTGGGCATTCTGTTTTTGGGGGGCCGCAACAGGAGGCTGCAGGCGGGAACATCCTGTCCCAGAGGAGGATGTCCTTGTTACCCCGGGTTCCCCACCCCTATCCCCAGTTTATGAGCCAGCTTCCTGCTGTCCTCACTGCCCTGCACGTGTAGGGTAGGGCCAGGGGGAAGACTGAAGAAAGGGGTCCAGTCGCAGGTGCCATCAGACTAACCTGTCTTCATTCTCTAGTCCTAGAAAAGGGGTCAGTCAGACAGGGGCGCCAGTGTGTGAGGAGGATGGTGATGCAGGCCTTGGCATCAGACAGGCAGGGAAGGCTCCAGTCACGCCTCGTGGGCGCGGGCGAAGGGGCCGCCCGCCTTCTCGGACCACTGGAACCAGGTACCTGGCTAGTGTGAGATACACTTGTTCAGAAATAAAAGGGAGTAGCAAGAAGAGAGGGGAGTAGAGAGTCTGTGGGGTGTTAGGAGGGAGAAGAGGGGCCCAATTGACTGGGGAGTGGGCAGGGATTAGAGTGAAACCCAAGACCAGGCTCTTGCCTGTGATGGAGTTAATCAAGAATGGGCTATAGAGACTGAGTGGAGTGGGGAATTGGTAGATAGCACTTATGTCTCCTCACTGCTTTCTCCTATCTCTCTTTAGAGAAACAGCTGCGCCTGGCCCTCTGGGCATAGAAGACATCTCGCCCAGCATGTCACCAGATGAGAAATCCTTTACCCGGATTGTACCCCGAGTGCCAGACTCCAGCAAACGGGCAGAAGGGGGTGCTGCTGCTTTGCGTCGTAGTGACTCTCCAGAAATTCCTTTCCAGACTACTGCTAGCTCCTCGGATGGCTTAGATGCCTCCTCGCCCGGTAACAGCTTTGTAGGGCTTCGTGTTGTCGCCAAGTGGTCATCCAATGGCTATTTTTATTCTGGGAAAATCACACGAGATGTTGGAGCTGGGAAGTATAAATTGCTCTTTGATGATGGCTACGAGTGTGATGTGTTGGGCAAAGACATCCTTCTGTGTGACCCCATCCCGCTGGATACTGAAGTGACAGCGCTCTCAGAGGATGAATATTTCAGCCCAGGTAACCTATATTGCCATCGGGGGGGACCCGCTATGTCCAGGGCCATACTCTGTTCTTTTGGGGCCTGCCCAGATGTTCGCTGCAGCCTGGTTTACTCCTCGGGGTCTCTGAAGTCCTCCTGGCTGTCTTTTTTTTTTTTTTACATGCACATTTTTTAATTGATTGCATTTCATTTTATGACACAGTTGCATAGGCTCTGGCTGTCTCTTATTTGCTGTTTGCTTGCCTTTGAATAAACTTCTTATTCTGGAATAATTTAGTTTTACAGAAAAATCACCAAGCTTTCATCCCGCTTTCCCTGCTGTTCATACCTCACTGCGGTTCCTTTGTCAAAACTAAGAAATGGGTCTTATTACTGTTACTAATCTCCAGACTTTGTTTGGATCTCGCTAGCTTTTCTGTCATGTCCTTTTTCGGTCAGAGCTGCCTGTTTCCCTGGGCATCCACTACTTATATTCAACAACAGTGACTTGCCTCTTTTTAAAGTAGTCAGTATTGGGCCCGGCAGCGTGGCCTAGCGGCTAAAGTCCTTGCCTTGAACACACTGGGATCCCATATGGGCACCGGTTCTAATCCCATCAGCCCCACTTCCCATCCAGCTCCCTGCTTGTGGCCTGGGAAAGCAGTCGAGGACGGCCCAATGCATTGGGACCCTGCACCCGCGTGGGAGACCTGGAAGAGGTTCCTGGTTCCCTGCATCGGATCGGCGCGCATCGGCCCGTTGCGGCTCACTTGGGGAGTGAATCATCGGATGGAAGATCTTTCTCACTGTCTCTCCTCCTCTCTGTATATCTGACTTTCCAATAAAAATAAAAAAATAAATCTAAAAAAAAAAAAGTCAGTATTAGTGATAGGGGATGATTTGTGTTTGTCATTAGTGTTTAAATGATATTTCTAATATTTCCTTCTTGTGAAGCTTACTTGAAGATACACTTTTTTTATGACTTATTTTTATTGCATAGTCAGATATACAGAGAGAAAGAGAGACAGGAAGATCTTCCATCTGATGATTCGCTCCCCACGTGGCCACAACAGCCAAAGCCAGGAGCCAGGAGTTTCCTCCAGGTCTCCCATGTGGGTGCAGGGTCCCAAGGCTTTGGGCTGTCCTCAACTGCTTTTCCAGGCCACAAGCAGGGAGCTGGATGGGAAGTGGGGCTGCTGGGATTAGAACTGACACCTATATGGGATCCCAGTGCATTCAAGCGAGGACTTTAGCTGCTAGGCCCCTGTTTTTTTTTTTGTTGTTGTTTTCTTTATTAAAGATTTATTCGTTGTTATCAGAAAGTCAGATATATAGAGAGGAGCAGAGACAAAGATCTTCCGTCCACTGATTCATCCCCAACTGGCTGCAATGGCTGGAGCTGAACCAATCAGAAACCAGGAGCCTCTTCCGGGTCTCCCACATGGGCTTTTCGGCTGTCCTCTGCTGCTTTCCCAGGCCACAACCAGGGAGCTTGATGGGAAGTGGAGCAGTTGGGACATGAACTGTCACCCATATGGGATCCCAGTGCATGCAAAGGCGAGGACTTTATTCACTAGGATACTGCGCCCAGCTCAGTATAGACAAGGATAGACAGCTCGGTATGCAGAGTGGATCGTGGCAGCAAAGGGCAGGCAGGGATTGTGTAAATGTGTGTTGAAGTTGTCAATGCTGGGCTGCTTCTAGTTCCTCATCACTGTGCAGTACACACTTGATGCTTGAAGTGATTTTCATGATTTAGCTTTATGCTAGAAGACAGAGCAGAAGAGTGTGATTCTGTGGCATAGATCATGAGGGATCTAAGACCTGCTTTACCTCTCTCTCCTTTTCCTTGGTGAGATTAGATACGTTTTAGTCCTTCATTCAAGTACAGGCTGATGGGAGAGAGTATACCCGACCTTCCTGTTTACAGTGATGACGCGGGTAGTCAAAAGGCTCTCTTGTCCTTGTATTGCGAATTCATTTATGTGCTGAGGTGCTCAGAGTGGAGAAGGAGTGCTGTATGTCACAGTCTGGAAGTGGGTCTTGCTCAAGGTCACCTGGCTTGTCAGTAGCAGATTTTGTCCTTGGCTCAGTTTCCTTTTCCTACCGTACACTGTGTGTCTGCTTCCCCTGGGCCGTGACATTCTAGTTTTGAAGAGTGAGCAAAGAGAGGGCAAGTGAGACTGGGTTTCTTTCTTCCCTTTCTCTTCTCTGTAGCTCTGTTCTGATTATACGATAGCCGGACACAAACCTGCTGTCTCTTACATGATTTCCTTTTGCACCTGCGCCTTCCAGAGAAGGCTTACCCCTTCTCATTGAGCCTTCCAGCGAAGCCAGGAGGGAAGGACACACCAGACACAGCGGGCTCATTTCCGAACCACATGCCATTTCGCTTCATGGGAACGATTTGAACCATTAATAGGGCAGGAAGAGCTGGCATGGGGAGATTGGATTGTGTACCTTAGGCTGCTTTTGTTGAGAAACTGTGTTTATCCTAATGGCTAGGGTAGCATCCACACGCACCCTGACTGTTGTGTCTGGCATTGACAGCTAGACTTCCGTTGGGTCCTAACTTGAGCATCTTGTTGGCTTCTCAGGATTCCCTGATCCTCCCCAGCCTTGCTGGGCCCTTGTGGGAGGAAGGTGCCCTGCGGCCTTTGATGGCAGCGAGTTTCCATGTGTTTTTCAGGAGTGGTGAAAGGGCACCGGAAGGAGTGTGGTGAGCTGTACTATAGCATCGAGAAGGAAGGCCAGCGGAAGTGGTACAAGCGCACGGCTGTCATCTTGTCCTTGGAACAAGGAAACAGACTGAGAGAGCAATATGGACTTGGCCCTTATGAGGCAGTCACACCCCTCACCAAAGCAGCAGATATCAGCTTAGGTAAGACCTTGGCTTCCTGACCAGCTCTCTTCAGCAGTCGCTGGCCTGCTTAATAGTGACAAGAGTGATTTCTGGAACAGTCAGTAGTAACATTCCCCCAATCCCTAATATTTCCATATGTGGCTCATCAGACTATATGGATGGTAAATTTTAGGATCTTCTGTTTTATCCATTTCCTTCCTGGTGGCAAAGAGCAAATCCTTAGCATTTTTCTAGCCTCAGTTCTATGGGGGGGCCTAAGGCATTTCAGCACTGGCAAAGACTAGGTCAGAGCTCCCTGAGGGCGGTGGAGGAAAAGGCACTGTGACATGCAAATCAGGCTTTGGCTTCTTGGGGCTCAGGGCTTCTGTCTGTGGGATCTGACCAACCCTTGGCTTGTTCCGACAGACAATTTGGTGGAAGGGAAGCGGAAGCGGCGCAGTAACGTCAGCTCCCCAGCCACCCCCGCTGCCTCCAGCAGCAGCAGCAGCACCACCCCTGTCCGGAAGGTCTCTGATAGTTCTCGGACCTCCGCGGGCATTCCCTCCGGCAAAAGGAAGCTGATGGCCTCTGAGGAGGAGCGCTCACCTGCCAAGCGGGGCCGCAAGGCTGCGGCTGCAAAGCCCGGTGAGTATCTCTGGGCGTTGGGAAGGGGGAGCCCCCCGCCCCGGGGTTGTGGCCCCTCCGACCATCCTGTGAGAGCTCCCTGGCACCGCCCTCCCTCCCTCTTTGAGCAGAGGCCAAGCCTCAGTCAGACGTTTGTTGATTCCAGTGTTAGTGTCCAAAGAATTTCAGACTGCAAATACATGGAATCTGTCTTGGATCTCTCCTTTGGCCTGCTGTCATCTTTGGTTCCTGGAGACTCTGCTCCTCTGGCTTTTTCATACTTGCCACTGGAAGACTGCACTCAGCTTGGGTGTCCTGCCACCCCAGGCCATCCCTCTCCAGCTCCTGATTTTCAGGACCAAGATGGCAGTAGGATCTTTTTGGTTTTATTGAGTCTGACCCAGACCCTGTTGCCTGGGAAGGCTTGTGGTCTTGCCCCTAAGGAGCTCTCGCAGCCTGGCAGGCTGGCAATGGCTGCACTATCCTGGCAGCAGAGCTCCTGTTTGAGCCATGCCACCTCCTACCTGCCACGGCTGTTGTGAGTCAGGCTATTTAAAAACAGCCGAATTCCTACTGTGTGAGGCACTGTGCCAACTGCATCACTTGTTTATCTCCTATGTAAAATCCCTTGCAGTTGAGGTACCAGAATTTGATTTCCAGGTGAAGAATTTGAGGCGTGGAAAGATGGTTTTTGAAGTTCAGCCTTGTGCATGTACATCATGTTGCCTCTGAGATTGTTGTTTTGCTGGTTATTTTAGGGAGGCATGCATGACCTGTCTGTATTCTTAGCCTCCCAGTGAACCTGCGATTCCGCTTCTCCAGGCCAGGTATCCTGTTTTCTTTTCAAGGACTTATTGGGGCACTTGTAGCATGGGTGTTCTGGGAGTCCTGGACTAGCTGGTTCACTTACCTACTTCAGTGTTAGAAACTGGTACAGCTGAAGCAGACTGTTGTGATGCGGCTCCAGCAGTGTGTGAAAGCACTTCGTTACCATTTTTTGTGCCACTGTGGTGAGGGTCAGACCCAGGACGGGGGAGGGTCTGCCGGGACACTTGGTGATTAACATGTGTATCGGTTTTTTGGTTTGTTCGAAGGCTCTTCAAAATAGCCCATATCCTACGGGGCAGAGAAAGCGGACCAAACTGAATATATCCAAACACCTTTTTTGACTGTTATTTGCATTAGAATCACTTCTTCAGATGATCTCAGAAATACTTGGCATGGTTAAATAAACAATAGTAGTTAACTTTCATTTATGAGAACAATGTACTACACATTGTCATCAATATATAAAATTTATACATGTAGATTTCTCTTCATTGGGACTGAGGTCTTGGGTTGTTGGCTGTTGAGAATGGTTGGTTCCTGTCTCAGAGCAGTGCATCAGGACATGGCTTGTCAGGTCATGCGTGGTGCTAGGGCCTCTTAGCCCTCTGCTAACTGTGTCTCTGTCCTTACCAGGTGCTGTGGGGGCCGGAGAGTGTGCGAGCCCCTGCGAGGGTGGGGATCACACTGCTGAACCCTCGGCTGTGGACGAGCCCAGGGGGCCTTTACCCCTGAACAAGACCTTGTTTCTGGGCTATGCTTTTCTCCTCACCATGGCCACAACTAGTGACAAGCTGGCTAGCCGCTCCAAGCTGTCTGATGGTCCTACAGGAAGCAGTGAGGAAGAGGAAGGTAAGGCCCAAGGAAGCTGTGATACATGCACACTTCTTTACTTTCCATCTGCTTTGTGAGCCAGTGGTATCCCTGCCACTTGCAGAGGTAGGGCATGTGGCAGCTGCCATCCTTGTCCAATTTCAATCAGCTTCATGGTTTATTGAAAGCTTTTTGTAAAATTCTCTTGTTAGTGGTTCCTCAAAACAGTCCACTGGGGCAAATGGGAACCAGATCCTAGCATCTGTGTTACAGCTGTGTCAGTATTGGGCCTAAAGCCCAGTGTTCCTTTTATTCCACTGCAGCCATCCAGGTCAGGTTTTTTGTTGTTGTTGTTGTTTTGACAGTCTTTACATGGTTAATTAGGGCACAAAGTTTCAAGGGCTACAGGAAAGTGGGTGAGATTATTATTTCCACATTCCCTTCTTTTTCTGTATCTGGGGTAAATGGGGAGGTAAAGGGAAAAGCCCCATCCAGCCTCCCACCCATCCCAGGTCCCCAATGTGGGGCATGCTCCGAGGGCCTTGCTGAAGTGGTTTGATAGTTCAACAGTTATGAACTGCTGCCAGTTGCGCCATTCCAAGCACAGTGAAGTTGCTGCAGAATCCACTGATTGACATAGTCCATCTTAGAGTCTGTTTGCCCAGTTTTTCACTACCAACATGTGGCTGGAGTAGTTGATTGATTAGTTACTGTCCTCTGTCGTGGTGCCAGGTATCCTCTGCAGGTTCCAATAGACTGCCATAACCAGGTCAGGTTTTTTAAGGCCTTGCTGGCTTCCCTGCTTGTGATCCATGGACAGCTAGTAGAGCAAAGTGACGTGCAAGATGAAGTTCATTGTGCTTGAATGGAAGACTGGGAAGGCTGGGGTCGATGGATACCCAGTGTGATCAGAAAAACTGATCAACTCTTGCACCTGTTTTCTACCTTGATCTATATTATATTCACGTATGCTTCGTTGCTTTTGTTTGAGCAGATGCTTAAGTGGGGAAATGTAAATATTACCTCAGAGGTCCAGAAGTCTGTAGTCCAAGACTGAAAAAGATCAAATTCAGGTGTATTCACTACAGTGGCTAATGTGTTCGCTGTCCTGCAGCGATGGACTCGGTGCACAGAGCCTAGGATAATGCACTTGGACTGCTGTGTGGGTGAGACAGCTGAGGTTTATTAGTGGCATCAGGCTTTATAGACTGCGGCTCACATAGGGTATGGGAGGAGGTATTGAGGAGCTTACGTAGGTCCCATAAGCCTATCTATGGAACCCATCGTTTCCACACCCTTGTTTGAAAATATCTTTTGTTTTGTATATCCAATCAAGTGTCCTCATTCAAATGACATCCTATCAGCCGTCATCCCATGTTCGCTGTTCTATGAATCACAATGTCCTTCTACATAATGGCTGCATACAAGTGTGCCTCTAGGTTCAAGGTCCAGACAGCATGTCTGATGTTAAGTCTCACAAGAGGGGACTGAATTAGGGAACATGGCGGAGAAGTACATGGATGTGGGAAGGGGATTGGGGAGCTGCTGTTCAGGCTGTTGCTGTTGGAAGGTGCACAGCTAAAGGCTCTGGAGGCAGGCCTTGCGTGTTCTGAATAGCCAGGGTGAAGTGTATGGAAAGGCTGGTTTGTCAGAATTCACATAGGTATAGTGGTGGTGAACTGCATGAGAGGAGCTTCCTAGCCAAGCATTTTTATTTTAGTTTTTGTTTGATCGTAATGTCTGAGAAGGCACTTGGTCCATGATAGTGCTCTTGGTTTCTTGTTTTCACAATACTGTCAGCCAATTCCTACTGCTTCCTTGACAAGGCGGCTCTGCAGATGTTTTACTTGGTGCAGCCCAGCCAACAATGCTGATTTTGGTATGTGAATTGCAGGCTGTTCAGTTCTGTTGCAGTTGGTGTACCTATGAAGAAACGTAATAAGCTCAGGAAAATCAAGTGAGGACTTTGGGTAGTCATTGTGAAAGGGCTGTCCTATTACCTGATGGTGTGCTTGTGACTATGTCTGCTGTAGACACTGGCCCAGCAGCGCCTGAGAGTTTCGGGTTTCTTCTCTGTGTTAAGGCTGAAGGCGTCTGCACTGACACAGTCCTCGGTAGAATCAGCTTTGAACCAGCTGTGACAGATGCCACATAAATGGGAATTCTCAGATGCCCATTTAAAACAAGAGTGCAGTAAAATATTAATCCATTCTGAGTTATTTATGAATGAAATAGATGTAGTAGCCAGTCTTTGTTATGCAGCACAACATCAAGGACTGACCTAACAGACCCAGGAATGGCCTCGGAAGCTGGGTTCATCTAATACCTTCCTTCCTGGGTTGGACGGTAGAATTAACCTGTTCCACGTTAGCCTCCAGTTAGGAACAGCCCTCATACCTTGAAAGTAGATTGAATCCAACAGTTTGAGAAAAATTAGCAAAACAAACTGCTTTAGACAAGGGTAGTGCAAATAAAATTGATGTAAACAGTGGATAGAAAAGATGGAAATAGTGAAGGACCTGTGACCTGTAAGAGGGTCAGTAGTGACTCAGCAGGAGTCCTGGGGCTAAAGGTCAGGACACCAAAACAGTGCTGCCACCCAGGTGGGGAGGGCCCTGCTGTGGTCTCCAGGGAGCTAGGAGTACTGGGAATGGGGGGTGGGAGAGCAGCCACACACTTATCCCACTGAGTCCAGGGGAGAGAGGAGGGGGTGGTCCTGGTATTGCATTCTGTGCATTGGTTGTTTTTTGTTTGTGATAAAGTTTCAGTCAATTAGAATTTCATCTCCCAGGACTCAGTTATCCACAATACCTAATGTCTTATCTTTTTTGATGTGTCATCTCCTCTTATATAAATGACAAGAAAAAAGTTCAGATTAGGTATTTGGTCAAAAAAGGAGCAACTGCTCACGGCCCAGGCCCTTACGCCTGTCTTCCAGCCGCACAGCAGTCATCGTATTCAGGCCCCAGGTGCCCTCAGGATCAAGCAGGTAGAGTTTTCAAAGAAAAGGTTGAAACAGGATTCTGACTAACCTTAACTGGTTAAATTTTAGAAGCCTTACTTTCCCTGAGCATTTTGGCTTATCAAAATTTTGGGGTGCAATGGGGTAAAGGATGTTGATAAAGTGGAAATTTGAAGATTTTTTTTAAAGATTTATTTTTATTGGAAAGGCGGATATACAGAGAAGAGAGACAGAGAGGAAGATCTTCCATCCAATGACTCACTCCCCAAGTGACTGTAATGGCTGGAGCTGAGCCAATTTGAAGCCAGAAGCCAGGAGCTCTTCCGGGTCTCCCACGCGGGTGCAGGGTCCCAAGGCTTTGGGCCGTCCTCGACTGCTTTCCCAGGCCACAAGCAGGGAGCTGGATGGGAGCTGCCAGGATTAGAACTGGCACCCATAGGGGATCCCAGTGTGTGCAAGGCAAGGACTTTAACCACTATGCTATTGCGCTGGGCCCAAATTTGAATATTTTATTGTAAAATTGTCCATTGGTTATTCATTTCCACAGAAATAAAGGAGACGCGCTTAATTTGCAGCAAGAATGGTTGAGAGTTGACATAAGAACTTTGTGATGGTAACAGACTGGAATATGTCACTGTGGGAAATGGTTGAGCATCCCTGTGAACAGTGCTGACTTGGGCTTAGTGTAGGAACTTGTGATGTGTTGGGGTCTAGGACCTGCCTGCATTCTGCATCTTCCCTCTCCCCATGTTCTTGCGCAGCATTTGCTAGGCCTTCAGACCAATCTCTGACCTGTGGGAAGCCCTGGCCCCGTCTTTGCTGTGGAGCTAGCTAGCTAGGGGCGAGGGGCAGTAAGCAGTGGCTGTAACTTAGCCAACGGGAAACCAGCCAACCAGTGCTCATCTTGATCAACCAACCAATGATCATCTGATTATTTATTTTTATATAGAATTCTTAGAAATTCCTCCTTTCAACAAGCAGTACACAGAGTCGCAGCTTCGAGCAGGAGCTGGCTATATCCTTGAAGATTTCAATGAAGCCCAGGTGAGATTTGTGTGGCTTCCCAGAGTGAGAGCCCACTTAGTGTCCTGAGAGGCCCTGGGGTGATCGGGGAGGTCACAGATTGTAGGAACTGAGAACCTGCCAAAATGTTGTTGCATGAAATAGATTACTATGTTACACAAGAAGTTAGAACCTTGGGCTGCGTAACAGCCGTGGTTCTGTCGCTGTGACCAAAGCAGCCTGCAGTTTGTGTTTACTGGAACTGCCTGATAGTTGTACCAGGCAATTGGAGGCTGTGTGTTGGGGCTGTCCCTGTGACCACCGAGGCTCAGATAGCTCTGGAGAGGATGTGTAAGGAAGCACCACAGCTCACCGAGGCCCCCGCACAGCTTTCAGCAGACCCACTGGCTCTGTTTCTTTCCAGTGTAACACAGCCTACCAGTGTCTCCTCATCGCAGACCAGCATTGCCGAACCCGGAAGTACTTCCTGTGCCTTGCCAGTGGAATCCCTTGTGTGTCTCATGTCTGGGTCCATGACAGTTGCCATGCCAACCAGCTCCAGAACTACCGTAATTATCTGTTGCCAGCGGGGTATAGCCTCGAGGAGCAAAGAATCCTGGATTGGTGAGTACTGGCGAGCCCATCTAAAGCTATGAGGGAGAGAAGGCAGGTTTTAGAAGGATCCAAATGAATCAGTGCTTCTAGAACAGAAATGTGTGTAGGGTAATCTACAGAACATTAGTGGGTTTGACAGGATTCCAGCAATTTATCTAACGGGTTTTATTTCCTTGTGCTAGGAATTATTTGAAAATGCATGTCAGTGTTCTCAACCTACAAGGTCAGGAAGCTAAGTTACACAAGCACTAAATGTAAGTTAGGAAAGAGTTTTTTTGTTTTTGTTTTAAAGAATCACTTTTATTAGAAAGGCAGGTTTAGAGAGAGGACAGAGAGATCTTCCACCTACTGGTTCAATCCCCAAATGGCCGCAACAGCCTGAGCTGAGCTGAGCTGAAGCTGAAGCTGGGAGCCAGGAGCTCCTTCTCGGCCTTCCACATGGGTTCCAGGGCCCAAGGCCCTGGGCCATCCTCTGCCATCAGCAGGGAAGTGGAACAGCTGGGGGACTCGAACCAGTGCCCATAGGATGCTAGTGCTGCAGATGGAGGATTAGCTTGCAAATGCATGCCAGCCCCTAGGGTTTGTTTTTTTTTGGTTACTCAGCTGAGGAGAGAGAAATCAGATACAGGGTCTGAGAGAGTACACTTCATTCACGCTGAGGGAGCTTAACTCTGAGAGCATTCAGAGTTCCTCTGCAGAAAGGCCACTTGTTGGATATTTTCTTTTTTTTTTTTTTTAAAGATTTATTTTATTACAAAGTCAGATATACAGAGAGGAGGAAAGACAGGAAGATCTTTCGTCCGATGATTCACTCCCCAAGTGAGCCACAATGGGCCGGTGCGCGCCAGGAACCAGGAACCAGGAACCTCTTCCAGGTCTCCCACACAGGTGCAGGGTCCCAATGCATTGGGCCGTCCTCGACTGCTTTCCCAGGCCACAAGCAGGGAGCTGGATGGGAAGTGGAGCTGCCGGGATTAGAACCGGCGCCCATATGGGATCCCGGCGCGTTCAAGGCGAGAACTTTAGCCGCTAGGCCACGCCGCCGGGCCCGTTGGATATTTTCTGTCAGAAGGTCTCTAGTTCCAAAATGCTGTCTCTCACTCCTCCGTAGGCAGCCTCGTGAAAACCCTTTCCAGAACCTGAAGGTACTGCTGGTGTCAGACCAGCAGCAGAATTTCCTGGAGCTGTGGTCCGAGATCCTCATGACTGGTGGAGCAGCCTCTGTGAAGCAGCATCATTCAAGTGCCCATAACAAAGGTGCCTGGACAGTGTGTGTGTGGTGTGTGTGTGTGTGTACGCGCTCCTGTGCAAGGATGTCCTCTGACCGATGACCAGTGGTCTGTTTCCTGACAGGCTGATCTTATCAGAAGAGGCGAGTCCATGAAAGTGAAGCACTGGGTGTTGGTGCCTCACTGGTTCTCGGGGTGTCACTGTTAGACATTTCCATGCTAGCATATAGTAATTCCAGCTGCTTTGGGGTTGGCAGCAGTGCTGTTTTTGACATTCGGGCAGAGTGGGATGTTTTCAGCTAAAAAGCACGTTTGTTTCTGTTTCACTGAGGGCTCACCTCACTTTGATGTTTTCTCCTTCAGATATTGCTTTAGGGGTCTTTGACGTGGTGGTGACGGACCCCTCGTGCCCTGCCTCGGTGCTGAAGTGTGCCGAAGCCTTGCAGCTGCCTGTGGTGTCACAAGAGTGGGTGATCCAGTGCCTCATTGTTGGGGAAAGAATTGGATTCAAGCAGCATCCAAAATACAAACATGATTATGTTTCTCACTAAAGATACTTGGTCTTAACCTGTTTTGTTCCCTGCTATTATGGAGATTGTGTTTTAACCAGGTTTTAAATGTGTCTTGTGTGTTACTGGGTTCTTGCATGGATCTTGTATATAGTTTTATTTGCTGGACTTTTATGATAAAATAAATGTTGAATCTTTTTGGTTGTAATAACTGGGATTTTATCTGTCTAGTGATTAGCCGAGTTGAAGTTCAGACAGAACCTTCTGCTTCCTTGTTAGGCCTTTGTTCAGGACTGGCAGCCAAAGCAATAGAAAGTTAAGAGTAAACTGTCCTGTGGTGTCACTGTCCAAAGGTTAACCCGGGCTGTCTCCTGTTTCCAAAAACTTGATTTAAAAATAAGTGAATGCCTAGATTAATAGTTGTGCCAAATATTGACTGGAAGTGGGGGCAGCTTTCAGTGTAACAGTTTAAAGCAGCTGTCTGTCTCTCCTTAGAGCTGAGCTGACTGCTAACCTGGGCTGTCCTGTACTCCTACAGCCACAATGGAAAGGAGCAATTGCCGATGGAGCCTGTGGCGGGACTCCGTAAGATCAGTGCGGGGCCACTTGGAAACTTCAAACACTCAAGTGAAAAAAAGCCAATGGTTTTGCTGCCTTGTGGCTGCTGGAAACCACTCCTTCCCTCCTCCTCCCCTGGCATGTGTCATGCCTGATGATGTCCCCTATTCTTCAGTGCAGGGTCTCTGCTCTGGAGTCAGCAGAAGAACGGAGCATCTGCAGTTGGCCACAGCCAGGAACGGGAGTACCAGCACGTGGTAGGAGATGTGCGTCCGTGACCGCACAGGGAGGCCAGGGCACTGCCACCTTTCTTGGCATGGAGAGGGCTGGTCCGTGCTGTTTACTTCGGCTCACACACTTCTAACAGTAGTGCTCTGACATTTCCTTTTTTTTTTTTTTTTATTGTAAAGCCGGATATACATAGAGGAGGAGAGACAGAAAGGAAGATCTTCCATCCCATGACTCACTCCCCAAGTGAGCCGCAACGGCAGGTGCTGCACCGATCCAAAGCCAGGAACCTGGAGCCTCCTCCAGGTCTCCTACATGGGTGCAGGAACCCAAGGGTTTGGGCCGTCCCCGACTGCTTTCCCAGGGCACAAGCAGGGAGCTGGATGGGAAGTGGAGCTGCCGGGATTAGAACCGGCGCCCATATGTGATCCTGACACATTCAAGGCGAGGACTTTAACCACTACATTATAGCGCCGGGGCCCACTCTGACATTTTCTTAAGGACCATTTCCTTTGGGGAAAATATTTTAAACATACTGTCATTAGCTAGAATTACCCTCTTAGCAACCTGAAGTCACTGGAAAAAATTCAATTCTTAGTTTCCTTGATTTTTTTAAAAAAGAATTTATTGGAAATGCAGATTTACAAAGAGAGACAGATCTTTCATCTGCTGATTTATTCTGTAAACGACCACCATGGCTACAGCTTAGCTGATCTGGGGCCAGGAACCTCTTCTAGGTCTCCCATGTGGGTACAGGGTCTTAAGGCCTTGCACCATCCTCCACTGCTTTCCCAGGCCATTAGCAGTTGGACAGGAAGTGGAGCAGCAGGGGCACAAATCGATACTCATGTGGGATGCCAAAGGATTAACCCTTTGAGCCACAGGCTGGCCCTCAGTCTTAGTTCTAAGAATCCTTAAGGGGTGGGAAAGTTTCCAATCTTAAATTCCCGAAGCAGGAAAGGTGTCTGTGGGTAGAAAGTTCTTGGTGTGCAGAGGGAAAGCCTGGCTTACCTGTGCCTTTCCTCGTGGGAACTTGCAGCAGTTCACTTGGTGATCCCTATTGTTTTCCACTGTATTTTCCACAGCACGCAGTACCCAGGTACAAGATGGGTATTCTGTAGGTCACCGAGGACAGATGCACTCTTCTAACACACACTGCCAGGGAAAGGGGCAGGCTTGTGTCTAGTGAGCGGAGGGTCCCTGCTGCCACCAGATGAGACCATACCGCAGGGGCAGGCCTCTCTGCTCCTGGATTGCTTCTGGAACAAGTGCAGTCCTCCTGGGGGGTTGCAGACCATGGGGTGAGTGACTGGAGAACAGGATGTCACTTGGTTATGTGGTGGGATGGACTGTTATTTCAGTTTATGAAGCAGAAGCTTTCACATTCCAAAACTACAAAAGAAAAATGAAAAGCGCCATTAAACATGTTTCCCCAAGACTGCCTTCAAAGAAATAGGAATCAGGGCCACCTGTGATGCAGATAATGTCACCTTACACGCAGTCCTGCTTAGGAAAATTCTGCTTGATGACATTTTAGCAAGAAGAGGAGGGATAATGCAGAAATTTCGCAATGGGAGTATCAGAGACCATTGGAAAGCCTACTACCAGTTAGCCTCATGGTGAAGTCTTTAAAAGGAGGTGGTCCCTGACCAAGGAAGCCACACTGCTTCCTTGCTGGCCTGGCAATTCAAAACCTGGCAAAGGACTTTAAGCCCCTCCCACTGTCAGGTGTCTCACCCTTCCTATCCCTGCCTTCCTGCGCCTGGTAGTAAGATTAGGATGTTTGGACTCAGTGGAGCTAAAGCCTTCTTCCAGCTCTTAAATTCCACAGGTCATTGAAAACCTGGGGAGTGAGTCTGCCCGGGGCTGCCCCTACCTGCCCAGGGTGCCACCAGCCTGTGTATAGTATTTGTTGTAATCCAGTCGTAGCAGCAGTTGTGCCAAATCTGAGTTGATCTGGTGGTTCCGGACACTGGAAAGAATCTTGAATAACAATGAAGATTGGCGGCTAAAGCCCTGTGGGGAGAAGGCCCAAAGATGTCACTTCTTACACTCACCAACTTGTGTGCAGAGCCTGCTGGGAGAGGGAGGGAGGGAAGTTTCTTGGAAAATCCTTGTTCAAAATGTTATGCAACTTTTGAGGCTTTCCAGATACCCATTTCTAGTAACTTAGGACTTCTTAGTACCCTATGAAATGCATGGCTTCTATGGGAATATTCTCTTAATGACTGGTTTCAAATTAACATTGTCGGGCCCGGCATGATAGTGTAGCGGTTGAAGTCCTTGCCTTGCACGTGCCGGGATCCCATATGGGTACCAGTTCTAATCCCAGCAGCCCAGCTTCCCATCCAGCTCCCTGCTTGTGGCCTGGGAAAGCAGTCGGGGATGGCCCAAAGCTTTGGGACCCTGCACCCATATGGGAGCACCGGAAGTAGCTCCTGGCTTTGGATTGGCTCAGCTCCAGCCGTTGCGGCTGCTTGGGGAGTGAATCATCGGATCGAAGATCTTCCTCTCTGTCTCTCCTCCTCCTGTATATCTGCCTTTCCAATAAAAATAGGTAAATCTTTAATAGAAATTAAAAACAAGTTCTCCCATGACAATGTTAAAGTTAGAGGCAGACAGTTTTTTAAGCTCCGTGGATAGAATGTGGACTGAAGGAAGAAAGAGGGGTGCTGGGGGACAAGGTGAGAAAGCAGAGCTGATGTATTTGGGGGGACGCATAGATATGCAAGGCTGAGTTATTTTTGAACTGTGAGGCCCACATTAATCTTTGCATCTCATTGGTTCTGTGTGTGATGTCCTGGGGGGATTGCTCTGCAGCCCCTCTGGCCAGGGCTGGACCGACTTACCTTGACGAGAACGCTCAGCTGGGCAGCGCCCCGCTCATCCAGTGGGCCCAGGTTCTGACTGACCAGCAAAGAGAAGCTGTGACACAGATCCAGGATTTCATTCAGGCAGTGAAACACCTGCCAGGATGCAGAGTTGGCAATTGCAGCATGAAGACTTGTGGAAACAGACACAAACCTTTCCAAGCACGGTGCCCCAAGCCTCGCTGTGCTCCTACACACAGTGTTCCTGGCTCCCCCGACCTGGGACACTCTGTGTAACACGCTGCCTTCTCCACTTCTCTCCCCGTATGAGCAGCGCTGCACAGGCACCTATGTTGTCACTGATGTGTGTCATGTCTGACCGAGTCCTCCAACAGCTTAGTGCTTCGCACACAGTAAGCACTCAACAAACAGTGCTGGTGAGCTGCTCTGATATTCCGCTTTTCCTCAAGGATGCATCCACGCCCCATAAGGACACTGTCTACTTACTGTCACATGGTGCTAGGATGTTTTCATTTCACAGAACCCTTGCAAGTGACATCTGTATGACTGTTCAGCAGCAGCCACAAGCACCAGCACAGAGCCGACTGAAGCATCGGTGATGTGGCGCTCTCGGCAGTACTGACCACTGCATGGAGCATAAACCACAGGCTAGAAACATAGGGAACCACTTGGGGTTTCCTGCCCTTCCCCCCCGGGATGGGGAGCCAGCTTGTGTGCTCTAAACACGCTGAGGCCTGGGCTTGCTGCAGGGATCTGAAGTGCCCCGAGGCCCGGATGACTCCTGTCCGCTGCCTTGAAGGAGATGGCTGTGTACTTCACAGATACACATGGGAGTCCCATAGAATCCCACCAGCTGCTACCCGAGCTGAGAGCATAACTTTCAAACAGACTGGTGCATTCTAGTAGTTTCTATGTGCTTTCACTGGTTTTTCTTCAATGTCAGTTACTGAGTTTTAAATCCTCTTTTCTGGGGGTTCAGCACATAATTTTTCATCTATTGAAGCTCACCATATTGTATCAGAAATTCAAAGCCATTTCATCTCTAGTTTTGTTTTGTGAGACGTTAATAATGGAGCTGAGGGGCCAGTATACTGGGTTAGCTCCCTCCGCCTGCAGCGACACCACCTTCCCACATGGGTGCCAGTCTCCAGTACTCCATTTCTAAAAATATTTGTTTATTTTTATTGGAAAGACATACACAGAGAGGAGGAGAGACAGAGAGGAAGATCTTCGTCCAATGATTCTCCCCAAGTGGCCTCAATGACTGGAGCCGAGCCAATCCAAAGCCAGGAGCCAGGGGCCTCTTCTGGGTCTCCCACGTGGGTGCAGGGTCCCAAAGCTTTGGGCCATCCTTAACTGCTTTCCCAGGCCACAAGCAGGGAGCTGGATGGGAACCGGCGCCCATATGTGATCCTGGCACATTCAAGGCGAGGACTTTAACCACTACGTTATAGCGCCGGGCCCAAGTGCTCTTTCTGATCCAGCTCACTGCCTGGGAAAGCAGTGGAAGATGGCTTAAGGCCCCTGCACCCACATGAAAGAACTAGAAGCAGCTCCTGGCTTAGGAAAACTCAGCTCTGGCCAATGTGGCCATTTGGGGAGTTAATTTGTAAGTGGAAGATCAGTTTCCTCTACTGTGGCTTTCCAATAAAAATAAGTATTAAAACATAACTGGGACAGGTGTTGAATTTCAGTGTGTGAGCCTCTGCTTGGCACACCTATATCCCACATGGGAGTGCTGGTCTGAGTCCTGGTAACTGCACTTCTCTGGCCGTCTCTCACTGCTTTCCCAGGTGCACTAGAAGGGAGCTGGATTGGAAGGAGAGCAGCCAGGACACCAACAGGCACCCCTGTGCGATGCTGCCGTTACAAGTAGAGATTAGTCTACTAAGCCGTGGCACTGGCCTCCTCCACTTCAGATCTAGCTTCCTGCTAATCCATCTGGGAAGATGAAGACCCAAGTATGAGTTCTGCCACCGGCTGCAATTCCTGACTCCTGGCTCTGGCCTGGCCATTGCAGGCATTTGGGAAGTGAACTACTGGATAGAGGTTCTCTCCTCACTGCCTTTCAAATAAGTAATTAAAACCAAAAACACCTTCTTCATAAGTTTTACAGACTGTCAGCCCCAGGTGCCTAAGGGAACAGTAAGTGCAAAAAGCAGTCTGAGAAAAGCGAGCAGTCCTACTTACAGGTTTCAGCAGGATAAAAGACTGTGCCAGCAAATTGCTCAGAAAGTGGTCGTGGGCCAGGCGAATGCTTTCAAAGTCTCGGGTGGAATTGATCTGATGAAGCAGCTGTGAGAACTGAGACTCCAGCACGTCGACCTGATGGGCAGATACACAGTTTCAGCAGCTTGGACATCCTAAGGTTCCAGAGCCAGTATCATGCCAACAGGATGGAAAAGAAATGATCTGCCCCGTTCAACTTTAACTGAAGCTACCATAAGGCCAACAGGCAAAGCTGGCCTTGTAGCCCATTATCTGCAAAGCCCTGGCCCAGGCTCCAACCTCATCTACCCACACCACGTCCAAGGAACTGACGGACTGGGGTAAGTCTCACAGGATTCCAGAGGTTAGAGAAAGCAGCAAATAAAGGGTCCGTCTGCAAGAAATCACTCCATCTTCACCATCTGGTTCTATTTTCCACTAAGACGCCCCCAAGAAACATGCTCCGGACGTTCCCCAGGGTTTTAGCACAGGAGCCGCTTCTGGCTGCCTCCTGCTGCTCTCCCACAAGTCCTTCCGTACCCTCCCTGCTGCTGCTCCTCCACAGACCTGGAGATAGTACTGCAGGTTGTCCACCAGGAACGCCATGTGATTCCGCAGGCGCCACTTGACCGCATCGGTCTGGTTGGACTTGAGGTGCTTGCGCTGCATCTGCAGGGCCCAGCAGTGCTGCAGCTCAGCCTGTACCCGACGCACACTCAGCAAGTACTTGAAGACAACATTATACCTGGGACCGAGAGGTGATTCAAGAGCCACACTTGACAAGATCCCAGGACAAGGAGCCACCCACTGAACCTCCACATAGGGAGGAAAGTGCCACCAGCAGAGCAGGCATAAGCTGTAGCTTATTTTACAGGGAAACACAGCTGCTTCAGTGAACTTCAACGGCATCCCACAACATGACACGTAGCAATAGGATTTTGTATCAAAAAAGGAATTCACAAAAAGAGTACAAATAGCTTTTTAGAATCATTCTCTTAAAAAAAAAAAGTTGGCCTGGAATAATGGCTTGATTGGCTAATCCTCTACTTGCAAGTGCCAGGATTCCATATGAGCACTGGTTCATGTCCCAGTGGCCTCACTTCCCATCCAGCTCCCTGCTTGTGGATGGTCAAAAGCCTTGGAACCCTGACCTGCATGGGAGACCTGGAGGAAACTCCTGGCTCCTGGCTCCGGACTGGCTCAGCTCTGGCATTGTGGCCAATTGAGGAGTGAACCAGCGGACACTCTTTACATTTGCCTTTCCAATAGAAATAAAATAAATCTTTGAAAAGAAAAATAATCTATTTCTGATGAATCAAACGTTGAAATATAGTAGATCCTGCATGGATACTGATTTCTAACAAACCCAAAGACATTTTTATAGACAACTGGAGAAATTTGAGTGTAGACTGGAAATATTAGGGACTACTATTTTACTGGATGTGATAATAGCTTTGGGTTTATTTTGAAAATTGCCCTCTTTTTTTTAAGATTTATTTTTTATTGCAAAGTCAGATATATATAGAAAGGAGGAGAGACACACGGGAAGATCCTCTGTCCAATGATTCACTCCTCAAGTGACCGCCATGGCTGGCGCTGTGCCAGTCTGAAGCCAGAAGCTCCTCTGGGTCTCCCACACAGGTGCAGGGTCCCAAGGCCTTGGACCATCCTCTACTGCTTTCCCAGGCCACAAGCAGGGAGCTGGATGGGAAGTGGGGCTCCTGGGATTAAAACTGATGTCCATATGGGATCTTGGTACATCCTAGACGAGGACTTTAGCCACTAGGCTATCGTGCTGGGCCCGAAAATATGCCTTTATAAATTGCATCCTGGGAGAGTGAAATAACACTTTCTGGTTTACATCTGGTCTGCCTCAGCATCTCAAAATAGTAGGCTTGAACAGAGGTAACATTTGCTTTATAAAGCTCTAGCCAAATAAAGGGACAGGAGAAAAAAATTAAACAATTGCCATAATGAGGATGATGGTAAGGAGGACAGGAGAGTTTATTATAGTATCTCTTGTGTTTATAGTTAGTAAATTCTACAACCAAAGGTTGGAAAGTATGCTTTCCTCACAGTTGTTAAGTGCTTACCAGTTAGGCTGTAAGTAGCCTGTGGCATGCTGGGAGCTGTGGAAGCTCTGGACAAGGCCGGTGCAGCTTGCTTAACTGGACATGGACTCAGAACCTGCCACGGGCTTCTTGAGGCAGCCTCATCTTTTCTGCTTCACATTTGGTCTGCTTCAGCATCTCTCAAAATAGTAGCCATGGCTGCCCCATGGCCTCCCCCTACGAGTGAGGAAGTAATCTCTTGGAGCCAGAATGATGGTTCAACTGGATAGTCTTGACTGCCAGCACCAGCATCCATATGGGCACTGGTTTGTGTCCTGGCTGCTCCACTTCCCTTCCAGCTCCCTGATTATGGCCTGGACTGGAACCCTGTACTGCCTGGGAGACCCAGAAGAAGTTCCTGCTTCCAGTTTTAAATCAGCTTAGCTCTGGTCATTGAGGCCATTTGGGGATGGAAGATCTCTGTCTCTCCCTCTCTTTTTAATTCTATTCTTCATATAAATAAATAAATCTTTTACACTACTCCCCAACAAAAACAAAAAGTGATCTCTGTCCAGGGCTGAAGTCTTCAGCAAACTTGTAGGCTGGAAGTGTTATCCAGGCAAAACAACAAAAACTGCAAAAGTTAGGGAAGATCCTTGCCAGGCCCAATGGAATCACCACAGGCTAGCTTCTCACGTGGTGCCTGAGATGTCATTTTTAGTGGTCACAACCTGGAAGTCTACAGATGCTTCTCTGGCTCGTTAAAAACTATAGATATATTTTTAAGTAGATCCACAGCCTCCCATCCATTCCAGCACGCTCCATGCCCTACCATCTCATGTCCACAGCCTCCTCACCTATAATCTGTTACCATGAAGGCCAAGAGGTTGCAGCCTCTGGTTTACAGACTAGTAAACACCACTTGTCAATTCTATTCCTGCTCATTTCTTCCCTCAACAATAGGGTTTCTGTCAGGAGAATGGGGGTTGCTGTGGTGTAGTAAGTTAAACCTCTGCCTGCAGCACTGGCATCCCATACAGCCACTGGTTTGAGTCCCAGCTACCTTGTTTCTGATCCAGCTCCCTGCTTATGGACTGGGAAAGCAGTGGAGGATGGCTCAAGGCTCTGTGTCCCTGTACTCACATAGGAAGCCCGGAAGAAGCTCCACATTCCTGGCTCCTGGCTTCATTTTGGCCATTGTGGCCATTTGGGAGGTGAACCAGGGAATGAAAGACCTCTGTCTCCCTGTCAAACTGTAACTCTTTCAAATAAATAAATCTTAAAGAAGGTGGGCAACATTTATCTCTGAGAAACTCAGAAATACTCACTTTTCCAAGACAGCGGGAGTAAAGAGAATGTGTAGTGGCCACTGAACTTTGTAGGAAAGACCGAGGGCTGCCCAGCCAGAGGCAGGAGCTTCCCGGGGAGAAGTTTCCCGAGAAGGTACTTCTCTCCCCTGAGCAGTGTCTGCAATGACCAAGGAAAAAGAAGACCACTTGGTTAATCTAGTGCCAGGGACTCAGGGAGTCAGTAAGGAGAAGGGCACATGTGAGCCAAGCGCTTACTGGAGTCTGTGCTGTTTGAGAATGAAGGGGACACAAATGCGGGGTGGTGGGGGGACATGGAAATTTCCTGAGAGGTGTATTAAAAATTCTTCCCCAACTTTAAAGTCTGGAAGCTGGAAATAAACAGGGACCATTCTAACAGCATGACAAAGAAACTCCAAAAGACAAAACTGGCTGGAGCACCTTACTCAACCTCCTTTGGAGTTCTGCTCGCACCTGTAAAGCTATGGGTTTGTACAGGGTGACATCAGGCCAACTGCTATAGAGGTGGAGAGGAATGGAGAAGGGAATACAAATGACGAGTAGGGGCAGAAAGGTGGAAAGGGAGCGAGAGGCAAACCTTTATGCTCCTTTCCATGATACTCGATTGTCAAGTGCAACAGAGGAAGGAGGTTGTCGTCATCCAGCAGCACCTTGTGTGCAGACTGCTGAAAGGCCACGTTCACGTCTGCAGGAAAACACACAGGGGCTGGCAAGCAGGCCTGGCTGCTGACCCACCTCCGCCAGCCTCCTCCTCGCCCAGCCTGACACAGGAGCAGGACGCCCTGGACGTCTTCTGCTCTGTCTGACACTCCTTCACTCCTCTTCCTCTTTGCTAATTCCTAGAGAATCATCCCTGACCAGGATGGCTCCTGTGATTTCCCGGGGTGGGGTGCTGGATAACAGATGATGCAACTCACACCCCTGAGTTTGTCAGGTATTGAAATGTATAAATTCCTCCTTTTATTTGCTTGAGTGACTTATGCTTCCTTATATCTACAACCAAGAAGTACAAAAGACATCACTGGTTTTTTTGAGCTACCAAGGTGACCATCCTGAATGTCCCCTGTACTTCCTCCCGTTTTCTTATTTTAGCTCTGATCTTTACACAACCCTGCTGAACAGGAAGAGCAACCAGTTTGTTGAGGGGTGGACATTTTACTGAACCAGGTAAATGCTAATGTCTGGCCCTTTTGACTGATGCATGGATAGGCACGTGCTTTGGGATGGACCAATCAAAACTCTTTCTCTGAAATTCTTCAGTTACCAGAGGGGCTGGGTTTGGTTCTTTGTAGAGAGGACACTGGGTGGCATGTTCTGGGAACCATTGGTGGCCACATTTCCTGGGAGATGACCAAAGACCACACAAGGGACACATAAGATATGGTGAGAGAGTGAGAGTAGTACCGGATCCCCTCGTTGTAGTTGTGCTGAGGCCCAGCTATAACCTTGTCCCACTGTGGTTTCAGACAGAAGAGTGAAACATCCTTTTCCTCATGAGCCTAGCTCAGGTATGGTCTCTATCATTCACAACCCCCAGGACCCTCCTGCAGCACTGCAAGGGGCAGTAGTGCCACAGAGGTATGTGTGAGAACACCAGGTGTGATGCCCCGCACCAAGTCTCCAAGGAGGGCTCCCAGGCAGCGTGAAGCCTGCCTGGAAGATCTCCCATCATGGGAAACCACTCTGGAGGCTGGAGCAGGCCTAACAGCAGCAGCAGCTCAGGGCCACGGGGCATTTACCGTGCTCAGTTACTGCCGTGGGGGGCGTCTTTAACATGTGTTGAGCCGTGTCAATGAAGGCCTGAAACAGTTCACCACGTCCCAAGAGGTAAAAGTCTTTAATGATCTGAGGAAAGAATTTGAGTTCAGAATCCAGTAAAGGAGGGCTGGGGACAGCAGGAGGTTTTCACTAACCCAAGGGGGCCATGCAGTTCATTTCCACCTCATCAGTTTGAGCCTCAGCCATGGAGGGAGAGAAGCGCTTGGTGTTTCAAAGCACACTCAGCAGCTCCCCACAGGATGACCAGTGCGTGTTCTGGGACCAGCTACCCCGCAGCACCATGATTCTACATGGCCAGAAGAAAGCAAACTCTAACATCCTGTGTTATGATAGATAGGCAACACTGGGTGTAGTCTGCTCCCTTGGATGAAGACAAATGAAGACTGGGTTTGGGGGACCAGTGCCCTTGGGACAGGCTGAGGACCTGAGCCCCTGCCTGCAGCATCATTTTAAATTCAAGCAATTACCTTTAGCTGGCCAAGGAGATCTGACTCTTCCACCATCAGCTTCCAGAGATGCTGTGGAAAGAACAAAGCGAACAGACCAAACTCCATTTATTCCCTAAACTCCTGAAGAGCGATTATGAACAAGTCCAGCAATACATTGAAAAAAGAACACAGGCCACTATATAACTGAGTTAATCTCAGGAATGCAAGGATAGTTAACTGCAGGCATCCCAATTTACATCTTAAATTCTTAAATGCCAGGTCAGATGTCCACCCCAAGACTGGCATTACTAACACATGATGTCACTACATGCATGGAAAGTCTAAGAGAAATGACATACAGATTGACTGTCAGAACTAGTAAGAGAATTCAGCAAGGTTTGTGATTAATATAGAAATATTATCTACAGAAGCAGCATCAAGGGCAAAATTCTGACTACAGGATTTTCTCAGAGAAGTGCAGCAGTGATTCAGGGTACTGGGGTTCTCCACACAAGAGCTCATTTCCCTTTCTCTCTAAACTCACTGGAACTGACACAGATTAGGGACAAAAGGCCAATACACATCATGACAGCAACTGACATCCCCACACAGGCCCGAATAATGAGATAAGTCAAGAATAAACCATACAGCACACCATTTACTATCTGGAACAGAAACTGCAGTACAGGTCAGGTGAATGTGATAGTGTGAGGTCCAGACCTGCTGGAGACTGAGTTAACCATCATCCCAGTCACTGGGCGTTTGGCTGGCTGTGGACACTCCAGGAATTGGCCTTGGCTCAAGGGAGCTTCCTTACTCAAGGTTCTGCTCCCTCCCTGCAGGCAACCCACAGCCAGTAACCAGTAGACACAGGAGTAATGGGGCCTTGCCCCCTCACCCCGATTTGGGACATTTCTGAAGGGAGTCCAGCTGCACAAGCCTCCATTGGACTGGCTGAGGCAAATGCTACAATCACGTAGCAGTGTATACTCCCCGTTTATGTTTGCTTCCTTCACTTCTTACAAATCCATCGTGGTCTCTGAATTTGTCTTCAGGGTAAGTGTTAGGTACAGTGGCAAGAAGACCTGTACATCCCACATCAACCAGCTTCCCAGCTTGGGCTCTTGACCCTGGCCTCCAGCTGCTGCAGACGTGGGCAGTCAGTGAGAATTGGGTCCCTGCCATGTGGGAGAGCTGGGTTGAGTTCCCAGCTCCAAGTTCCAGCCTGGGCCAGCCTCAGCAGTTGCAGCCATATGGAAAGCAAGTCCACGGATAGGGCCCTGTGCAGGTATACTTTTTCACACTCTCACTGCTTCTCAAATAAATAAACTTGAGCTATGACACAAAGAACCTAAAATACTCTTCATTAAAATACAGTTTTGGGCCCGGCGGTGTGGCCTAGCGGCTAAAGTCCTTGCCTTGAAAGCCCCGGGATCCCATATGGGCACCGGTTCTAATCCCGGCAGCTCCACTTCCCATCCAGCTCCCTGCTTGTGGCCTGGGAAAGCAGGAGAGGATGGCCCAATGCATTGGGACCCTGTACCCGCGTGGGAGACCTGGAAGAGGTTCCAGGTTCCCGGCATCGGATTGGCGTGCATCGGCCCGTTGCGGCTCACTTGGGGAGTGAAACATCGGATGGAAGATCTTCCTCTCTGTTTCTCCTCCTCTGTGTATATCTGGCTGTAATAAAATGAATAAATCTTTAAAAAAAAAATACACAGTTTTAAAGAGTATTTATTTGAAAAGTAGAGTTACAGAGAGCAAGACAGACAGAAATGGAGAGAGTGCGCACTTCTATCCATTGGTTTACTCCCCAAATGGCCATAACATCTGGAGCTGGTCTGGGGCCACTAGGCTACACTGCCAGTGCCCCCAAAATTCTTAATACGCTTTAAGGAAAATGATAATAGCAATGTACACATACAAAAACATAAAAAAGAATTATGTTAAATAGCTAGAAATTTACATGCAAAATATTAGGAACTTGACCTGTATTTTATTAAAGAACTTCTTTAACTTGATAAGTTTATGTGTTAGAAGCTTACAGTTAACACTACAACAATAGAGGAACTTTGTATGCATTACTGGGATGGGTGGGAGTCTGGGTGGGGCTTCTCCCTTTACCTCCCTTATATTAACCCCAGATACAGAAAAAAAATGTGTGGAAATGACAGTCTTACCCACTTTCCTGTAGCCCTTGAACCTTTATGCCCTAATTAACTATGTAAAGATTATAAAAAAAATATAATAAAAAAAGGAAAATATAAAAAGAAGGAAAAAAAAGATTGATTTATTTTTACTGGAAAGGCAGATTTACAGAAGACAGTCAGAAAGATCTTCCATCTGCTGATTAACTCCCCAATGGTCACAATGATTGGAGATGAGCCAATCTGAAATCAGGAGCTTCCTCCACGCCTCCCATGCAGATGCAGGGTCCCAAGCACTTATGCCATCCTCCACTGCTTTCTCAGGCCATAAGCAGGGAGCTGGATGGGAAGTGGAGCAGCTGGGACACAAACCAGTGATCTGTGTGGTATCTCAGCGCTTAGAAGTGGAGGATTAGGCAGTTGAACCACCGCATCAGCCCCACATTGTTTTTGTTTGAAAGGCAGTGAGAGACAGATACACCTCCCATCTGCTTGTTCACTTCCAAAATTCCCATGACAGCCAGGGCTGGGCCAGGCCAAGGTCAAGAGCCCAAAATTCAATCTGGGTCTCTCATATGGATGGCTGGGCCCCAAGTATTTCAGCCATCATCTGCTGCCTCCCAGAGTACACATTAGCTGGAGGAATGCACAGCAATCGAGTATAACCGGCACGCCTATGAAGAAAGGAACTGAGTGCAGTCAGAACCCACGAACCCCTCCATGCCCTTCCACGGCCTGACAGCAAGCTAGCACATTAGCTTGTGAACACCTTTGTTTGTCACTCCCCATCGTTTTCTTTTGGGCATTCTATTTCTTCTCATTACTATAAGTTGTTGTCATTATTATAATAATGCCCATCCTTGCGCACTATCTCAAATTTCCACTGCTCCACTTCGCATCCAGTTCTCTGCTAACACACCTGGTAAAGCAGTGGAAGAGAGCCCAAGTGCTCGGACGTCTTACCCACAGGTGAGACCAGGATGGACCTCCTGGCTCCTGGCTTCACTTGGCCTTGCCTCACTCTTGCAGCCACTTAGGGAGTGAACCAGTGGATGAAAGCTCTTTCTCTTTGTAACTTGCCTAAATCAATCTTTTTTAAGATGTATTTATTTTTATTGTAAAGTCAGATATACAGAGAGGAGAGAAAGAGAGGAATATCTTCTGTCTGATGATTCACTCCCCAAGTGACTGCAATGGCCGGTGCTGTGCTGATCCAAAGCCAGGAGCCAGGAACTTCCTCCAGGCCTCCCACACGGGTGCAGGGTCCCAAGGCTTTGGGCCGTCCTCAACTGCTCTGGATGGCAAGTGGGGCTGACGGGACTAGAACCGGCGCCCATATGAGATCCTGGCGCAATCAAGGTGATGACTTTAGGCACTAGGCTACTGCACTGGGCCCAATAAATCTTTTCTTAAAAGACTCAAATTCGGGGCCCGGCGGCGTGGCCTAGCGGCTAAAGTCCTCACCTTGAACGCCCCAGGATCCCATATGGGCGCCGGTTCTAATCCCAGCAGCTCCACTTCCCATCCAGCTCCCTGCTTGTGGCCTGGGAAAGCAGGAGAGGACGGCCCAAAGCATTGGGACCCTGCACCCGCGTGGGAGACCCAGAAGAGGTTCCTGGTTCCTGGCATCGGATTGGCGCGTACCAGCCCGTTGCGGCTCACTTGGGGAGTGAAACATCGGATGGAAGATCTTCCTCTCTGTCTCTCCTCCTCTCTGTATATCCAGCTTTCCAATAATAATAAATCTTAAAAAAAAAAAAAAGACTCAAATTCAGTGATACTTCCAGGTCATTTTAAAATCTAATTGTTTCTACTTCATAGCTCTGTCTCCCAGAGCCAGGAGATTTCACAACAGTGACGGGAAGAGGAAAAGGGCCCTGTGGTATATTACATTAATGTGGTTTCAACCTTCAGAACTTAGCCGGCTAAGTTTCTTGGTGGTTCTAGAAGCTAATTCTAGTGTGCTCTCAAGGCTTATCTACATTGCAGAAATCACTCACACAGGCTTGTCTGCCGGTGCAGGTTCGTGTGTTGAAATCCAGCTAACTACTGACTCCTGATGTAGAATGTGAAATTCTGTAAGGACTTGGTGCAAGTATAAATTTAAAAATTTTCCCGAGTGACTCCCCACTAGGCTAAATGACAACCACTGGAACAATTAACAACTGTTGACTGACTAAATGTCTCATTTTTTAAATTTTATCTCCATGAGCCACAGAACACATGCTCTTTTGGAAAATCACTGGTCACAATTTAAAATGGCATCTACCAAACACTGGGGATCAGTTTACCTATTTCTGATCTCAAGTTTGTCACTTCCTGAGTAATTACAGATCAATTTGCCAACAGTTGTTCTTCTGTCCTTGTCAGAGTACCACATGGGGGCCAGGGCAGTGGCGCAGCAAGCTAAACCTCCTCCCCATGGTGCTGGCATCCTGTATGAGTGCCTATTAGTGTCATGGCTGCTCCATTTCCAATCCAGCTCCTTGCTAATGGTCTGGGAAAGCAGCAAAGGATGACCCAAGGCCTTGAGTCCTCACATCCATGTTGGACACTAGGATGGAGTCTAGACTCCTGCCTTTGGCCTGGTCCAGTCCAGGCCATTTTACATACTTGGAGAACAAAGCAGCAGATGGAAGATCTTTCTCCCTTAGTCTCTGTCACTCTGCTTTTCTTTTCTTTTTTTTTTTTAAAGATTTATTTATTTTATTACAAAGTCAGATATACACAGAGGAGGAGAGACAGGAAGATCTTCCGTCCGATGATTCACACCCCAAGTGAGCCGCAACGGCTGGTGCAGCACCGATCCGAAGCCTGGAACCTGGAACCTCTTCCGGGTCTCCCACAGTCAGGGTCCACGCTGTTATTATTGGCTCTGTGCACCAAGTCCATCGCTGCAGGACAGCGACATTCTGGGTCTCCCACGTGGGTGCAGGGTTCCAAGGCTTTGGGTTATCTTCAATCGCTTTCCCAGGCCACAAACAGGGAGCTAGATGGGAAGTGGGGCCACTGGGATTAGAACGGGCACCGATATGGGATCTCAGCCCATGCAAGGAAAGGATTTTAGCCTCTAGTCTACCACCAACAGCCCTGTGACTCTGCTTTTCATATATATATGTATATTTTTTTAAATTATTATTTTATGAAACAGTTCATTGGCTCTGGGATTTCCTTTCTCCCCTATCCAAGTATCCTCTTCTTACTGATTTCTTCTATGTTATTACAATAGTATAGTCCTTGGTGTACACGAGAACTGCCACTGAGAGGAGACTTGACGGAGGAGCTTGGGAAACTCCTTCATTGGGACGCAGACCCTGCAGGAGAGTGCAACAAACAAGGCAAGGAGCAAGCCAGACAGCACCAGGTTACAGTACCCGTTGGCAACACGTGGGTCAGGTCTGGGGACAGACCAATCTGAGCCAGCACATCACACACACTGGCAGATCTGAGAACCAGGACAGGGGGCAGGAGGAGCCAGATCGGGCCGCAACACCAGCCAGCTCACATTAGGACCAGGACAGCAATCACACTGGGCTGGGATAGGAAGCAGCACCCACCAGCAGCAGCTGGAATGGGGATGCAAGCTAGAATAGGCCAGGCTGCACAATAAGATTGCAGACGCTGAGGTCAAGTGAGTCATGCCAGCCTGGGCCCAGCCGGAGCTGGCTGTGTGAATCCCAGAGACAGGGGATCTGACAGGGTTCAGGCAGCTTGGCTCAGGTCCTGGGGTGCACTTCCGTGGCGGGGCTTGGGTTCCTGAGCCCCGGGGATGGGGAAACCAGTGGGGCTTGGGTCGCCTGGCCCAGATCCTGGGGTCCACCTTCTATGTGGGTGTCAGGTTCTTGGGGAGCTAGAGGGATTTGGGTCGCCTGGCCCAGGTTCCAGGGCTGGCCTACTAGGTGGTTGCCCGGTTTGTGAGCTCCAGAGGTGGGGGATCTGGTGATGCATGGGACACCTGGCCAGATACTTAGACTTGCCTGCAAGAACATATCCTACTTAATGAAGAAGGTAGAGCAGTGGACACAGGCCCTGTTTTAAAAGGAAAATATGGCGGCATATTTAGTACTGTAGCAGAAGAACAGAACTAACGGGACAACTATCCCAAACAATGATAGCAAAAAATCTCGGTGAATGGAGTCAATGGCCATTGGGACGGTGACATCATCCTTGGATTAGTAAAGTCAGCAGCATTTCAGAAGTATCCAAATTACTTATACAGAACCCTCATAATATGTACATTGAGACTCTGGGTTGACATGAGGTAGCTGTACCTCATCTCTGGGTACTGGGACATGCGGAACGTTATGAGTGCTCTCCCCTTTTGTCTCTTCTCTTCCCTCAGAAGCAACAAGAAATAGCAAATTTGGAAGCCATGAGTTTACCTGATTTTCCCTAAACCTCGATCCTTCCGACCCTGATCAACCACTTAATCATTGTAAAAAATTTAAAAAAACCCAATAGTATAGTAATTAATAGTCATAAATCCACAATTCTGCTATTTAAGTGTATCCTGACATTGTATGTATGGACAATGGTAAAGAGTCCAGCATCCTATTGTCAATTTTAATAGTTTCACTGGCAGTCCATCTTTGATTTGGATGTATCCAAATCAATCCAATCATGTATCTTCAAATCTGGATAGTCAAATAAATATATTTTTAAAAAGATTATCAGGTCCATAATGGAAACACTATTTTAAATTTTTTGTTTAAAGATTTATTTATTTGAAAGGCAGTCATAGAATGAGAAGGAGAGAGCAAGAAAGAGATCTTCCAACCGCTGATTCTCTCTCCCAATGGCCACGGTGGCCAGAGCTGGGCAGGCCTGAAGCCAGCAGCCAGGAACTGGCTCTGGATCTCTCACATGGATGCAAGGGGCCAAGTGCTTGGCCACCCTTTGCTAATTTACCAGATACCTTATCAGGGAGCAGGACTGTAAGTAGAGCAGGTGGAACTCGAGCTGGTGCCAATATGCGATGCTGGTGCCGCAGGTAACAGCTTTTCCCGCTTGTGGCCTAGAAGCAGTAGAGGATGGTCCAAAGTCCTGGGACCCTGCATCCACGTAGGAGACCCAGAAGAAGCTCCTGGCTCCTGGCTTTGGGTCAGCTCAATTCCAGCCACTGTGGCCAATTGGGGAGTGAACCAGCGAATGAAAGATCTTTCTCTGTAAATCTGACTTTCCAATAAAAATAAACAAATATTTAAGGCAAAAAAAAAAAGCAAAAAGAAATTCCATTCATTGGTTCACTTTCCAAACACCTGTAACAGGTCAAAGCCAGAATCCTGGAAGTCCATACAGATCTCAGTTCCATACAGGAACTCAAGTACTTGGGCTGTCACCTGCTCAGGCACAACAGCAGCAAGAAGCTGCATAGGAGCTGGAGGAGGCAGGACTCAATCCCAGGTACTCTGACAGGAGGTGTGGGAATCCTGAGAGGTGGCTCAACCCACTGTGTGCCATGATGGCTGCCTCTGGAAGCAGAACCCATGAAGCCACAGTACAAGACAAGGAAGGCAGTAAGCCTGATTCCTCGGACTTCCTGCTAAGGTTATAGACAGATTCAAAATGCCAACAGCCAACAATGAAATGAAGGGCTCCCCTTAATTTTACTAACTAATTAAGGCTCAAGGGAACCTTGCCTTTATTATAACTTTGTACACTTCAACTCTCAATCCTCTCTACGGTAAGTGCAACAAATGAAAGTCAAGTGATTACTTTCTGCAAAGTCATTTTCTCCCCCGAGAACATAAGAGGAAAGGCAAACCTCAGCCACGGTGCCGCGGATGCCATCCACCACCTGCTCAAAGTCCACCACGCTGAAGAGCGGCTGCTGCTTGAGGCGATGCAGCTCTGCAGCAAATGTGTCCTCCTGGTTTTTCAAAATGGAGCCTGCACAACAGGGAGGCGCTGTCAGAGCCAGACAGAACACTGGGGCAGGTGAGGCTTGATGGAGGGGAGCAACCCTGAATGCACTGCCGCCTCGGCCCGTGACTGCCCCCAGCCGCCCCCTCTGCCTGGATGTGCAGCAGGGCCAGAGGGGGTTAAGTGAGTGGAGTCCCTGTGGGTGCAGTCCACTCGGCAAGCAGCTGCCTACCTTTTCTAGTCAGGTTCACATTTTGATTCTCGAACATCTGGACGGATTCTCCGACAAAGAGGATTTTTTCGGCAACCCTCACTGGAATATAGGATGGCAAGATCTCCACCCGCAGAGAAAACTGTTTTAGAGAAGGAGCCAGCATGTTCTCTTCCTCAATCAGGCGCTGGTCAAAGAAACAATCCATATCAGAGATGAAGTATGGTGAAATGGAAATAAGAAACTATCTAGGAACTCTCCCTGGATCCCATGGTCTCTATCTTCTGGAAGTAAGGACTTAAGTTTTGAAGTTGCAAAATTCTTACCCTGCTAGTGTGGGAGGGATTTATTTCACTTCCAGTCAGCACAGTGGCAGCTGCAAGTCACAGTGGCTCTGTTAACACCGGGACATTCACCCTCACTATGCCTTTACTACTGAGCGACAACATCCAGCAGGTTCCTCACTTCTGCGGTGAGCAGGCTGGCCAGTGCCTTTTCCAGGTCTCATACACCTATCTGCAACTGCTGGTGCTCCCGAGACCCTCCCTGCCTTGGGCTCTACACATTTGCTTCTTAGATAATCCCATTTTCTTCTGTGGCTTTGCTGAGCACCCTCACAGTTTCCATCTTTTTCAGAACACAGGCCTGTGTGCAACTATAAAGGCAAACATTTACCTGTACGACATCTCAGAGAACCTCATAAAGCCATTCATGGACCCCAGAAGGCAAACATCCAGGCTGCCTGCTGATGACCTCACATTTAGACTGAGAGGCCATTACCAAGCCTTTATGAGGCTCAGCCTCCAGGACATCTCATGCAAGTGCTCAGGCTCTGCATTCCCCAAATGGGACCCGTCTGCTTTCCCTCCCCCGCGCAATACTGGTTCCCTACCATCACCGCTCACAAGCTGCTCAAAGCAGAAGTGTGAGGGTTACCCTGGGTTCTTCCCTCTTATACTACATGCAGCCAAACAGTAGGACCACTGACTCCACCTCCTAAATACCCCTCAAGCTCTTCTTCCTATATTCGCAATTACCTGCCTACCTTAGGGTGAAAACCTAAATTTTCCCACATTCTCTTTATTACTTTACCTATCTCTAATCTTAATTTTGAATAAATGACTCTCCACACAGCATCAAGTCTGAACAGGATACTCTGTTGCCTACTACTTGTCACTGGCTCTTGCCACTTTCCAGGTTTAAGTCCAAAGTCCTTCCTACTGCTCACAGGTCCTCTGGATTTTGCCTCTGTTTAATCTGGTATCTTTACTGATCACCACTCTTTCCTTCCCTCATCCTTCATTATGCACATAAACACTACATCTGTGCTTGACCATTTCAACTGAATTACTAAAGGTTCCCCCCAAATAAGCTAGCTCCTATGGGCCTCTACGCTTAGAAACATCATTTCCCTCTGCCTGGACATTCCTTGGCGTCTTCTTCCAAACTCTGCAATTTAGATATAAATTATATTGGAAATGCAGTCTCTAGTTACTTCCAGATCCTACCCCAAAACCCTGTTCCAAGAATACTAATATTACTCTTCCAGAGCACTTAGTGTCCTAATGTAACTCCTTCTTGTATCTTCCACTAAACCACCAGCTCCTCCATAACAGAGACAACTGCATGACACTTGGTTATGTGGTTGTGGCAGCCACAGCAGCACCTGGCACACGCATTCAATGAAAAATTGGTAACATGAAGAACGAGTGAAAGCATAGATGGGTAGATGAATGCATAGAACCTTAAGGAGTCAGTTCAAAACTCCACACTATTTAAAAGCTACAGGGAAGTCACTGTTGGTAAAGACACAGTGGTAACCTCTCAATGTACATGCTGGAAATACTGGAAAAAAGGGAGACAGCAGGAATCTGACAAACATCCTAATTTTTTTCTCTCATATTAGTTATCACAAAGGCAAATGTTTGCATCTGAAGAACTGATGGAAGGTTCCCAGACTGGGGAGGGAAGATCACTGAGCCATAAATGTTTCCGACTCCTGGCCGGATCACACCGGGCTGCTAGGGGCACCCTCACCAAGTCCTGCAGCTCCCGCAGCTGTTTGCCTGTCAGTCCCCCAATGCCTAGATCTTCCTCATCCTCTTCTGGCTGGGTGCTGAGGTTACCGGAAGATGGACCCTGTTTGATGAAGAACTCTTCGTACTGGTCCAGCAGGAGTCCATGGAGCATCCAGGCTGACAGCTGTTTGTACATGACCCCATGACACACGGCTAGGATCCTGAGTACAGGGAAGCAAGAACCTTAGAAGTCCATTTACAAAACACTGCACCCTACAGATGCTACAGGGCTCAGGCTTCCAACCGCTACAGCATCAACAAGGGCCTCACAGTTGGATGAGTCATGAGGGGAATAATTTTAAAAACTGTGCTAATTTAAATGCTTATGGATGAACTAAGTGACTAAATTTCCAATACGGTAGCCCACATACTAAAGTTTGAAGTATTTAGATATCTTTTCAGGAGAAGCACACCATTTTTCCTTTTGTGTAAAGTAACTGTCAAAACTGATGGGTCCTGTTAATTCAATGGATTTAACAGGGTCCCTTTTTGGCTAGTATGACATTAACTGTTATTTTTGCTGGAATCACACAGGATTAGAAGATCCAATATGTATAATCCCTATAAACATATAACATGTGTGTTACCTATATAATCCTATAAATATGCATTTACCGGGCCTGGCAGCGTGGCCTAGCGGCTAAAGTCCTCGCCTTGAACGCCCCGGGATCCCATATGGGCGCTGGTTCTAATCTCGGCAGCTCCACTTCCCATCCAGCTCCCTGCTTGTGGCCTGGGAAAGCAGTCGAGGACGGCCCAATGCATTGGGACACTGCACCCGTGTGGGAGACCCGGAACAGGTTCCTGGTTCCCGGCTTAAGATCGGTGAGCACCGGCCGTTGTGGTCACTTGGGGAGTGAATCATCGGACGGAAGATCTTCCTCTCTGTCTCCCCTCCTCTGTGTATATCTGACTTTGTAATAGACTGAGTAAATCTTTAAAAAATATATGCATTTACCATAGATTTATAGATACATAGTTCAAAAGAATAACACAAAATTAAGTCTCGGGCCCGGCGGCGTGGTCTAGCGGCTAAAGTCCTTGCCTTGAAAGCCACGGGATCCCATATGGGCGCCGGTTCTAATCCCGGCAGCTCCACTTCCCATCCAGCTCCCTGCTTGTGGCCTGGGAAAGCAGTTGAGGACGGCCCAATGCTTTGGGACACTGCACCCGCGTGGGAGACCCGGAAGAGGTTCCTGGTTCCCGGCTTCGGATTGGCGCGCACCGGCCTGTTGCGGCTCACTTGGGGAGTGAATCATCGGATGGAAGATCTTCCTCTCTGTCTCTCCTCCTCTGTGTATATCTGGCTGTAATAAAATGAATAAATCTTTAAAAAAAAAAAAAATTAAGTCTCTAAAGCATGTACTAGAAAATTCCACCTTTTGAGGGTTTACTTGTGTAGCAGTAATAGAGACGTTTATGAGTTGTGAAGGCGGGATCCCCTTAGCCTGATGGGTGGGAGCCCTATCTGCTATTGTGCTTGGGTTTGAGTCCCAGCTCCAGCTTCCTGACAATGCAGACCCTAGAAGACAGCAGTGATGGCTCAAGTGCTTGGGCCACTGCCACCCACGTATAAGACCATGATTGTAGTATCAGCCATTGTAAGCATTTAGGGAGGGAACCAGCACATGGGAACTTGCTCTGTGTATCTGTCTGTGTCTCTCACAAAACAGAAAAAGAAATGTGAAGGGCCTCAGAGAACATTTATTATAATTAAAAAAAAAAAAATTCTTGGGGCCTGGCATGGTAGCCCAGCGCCTTGAATGCCCCGGGATCCCATATGGGCTTCAGTTCTAATCCCAGCAGCTCCACTTCCCATCTAGCTCCCTGCCTGTGGCTTGGGAAAGCAGTCGAGGACAGCCCAAAGCCTTGGGACCCTGCACCCGCGTGGAAGACCTGGCTTCCTGGTTCTGGATCAGTGCAGCGCCAGCTGTTGCAGCTGCTTAGAGAGTGAATTAACAGATGGAAGCTCTTGTTCTCTGTCTCTCCTCCTCTCCATTCATCTAACTTTCCAAATAAATAAATAAATAAATAAATAAATAAATAAATAAAACAAATCTTTAAAAAAAAAAGATTTATTCATTGGGCCTGGCACAGTAGCCTAGTGGCTAAATCATTGCCCTGTATGTGCTGGGATCCCATATGGGCACTGGTTTGTGTCCTGGCTGCTCCACTTCCCTTTCAGCTCCCTGCCTGTGGCTTGGGAAGGCAGAAGAGGATGGCCCAAAGCCTTGGGACCCTACACCCGCACGGGAGACCCGAAGAAGCTCCTGGCTTCATATCAGCTCAGCTCCAGCTGTTGTGGCCACTTGGGGAGTGAACCAATGGATGAAAGATCTTTCTCTATCTCTCCTTCTCTCTGGAAAGGCAGATCAGATTTAGAAAGAAGAGATAAAGATCTTTCTTCCACTTCCCTCCCTAAATGACCACCAATGGCTAGGGCTGTGCCTATCCGAAGCTAGAAACCAGGAGCTAGGAGCTTCTTCTAGATCTCTCACATGGATGCAGCGGACCGAGGCTTTAGGCCATCCTCTACTGCTTTTTCAGACCATAAGCGGGGAACCAGGTGGGAAGTTGAGCAGCTGGGACACAAACCTGTACTTGTAAGGTGAGGATTTAGTCCTTCCGGTAGACCCCATTTATTATAATTTGTGATTAATTTCAGCCATAGTCTATTAATTTCAGCCACCGTCTTTTTTTCTCCCCAGTCTCTTTCTTAAAAATGAAAAAGAGGGAAACAGGAAAATCTAATGGGTGGTCTTTGGCAATACTCTGTATTTACTTCTATGGCCATAATTATAAGACAAACACAATAGTATCATTTTTTCAATTCAATTATTATTCAAAATAATAAAAATATTTATTATTTGAAAAGCAGAGCCACAATGAGAGACATCTCCCATCTGCTTGTTCACTCTCCAGATGTCTGCAACAGCAAGGGCTGAGAAAGATTATAAGCCAGGAGCCAGGATCCCCATCCACGTTTTGACAGAAGCAGTAGGGACACAAGCACCTAGGTCATCCTCCAACGTCTTTCCAGGTGTATTAGCAAGGAGCTGGATTGGCAGAAGAGTAGGTGGCACGTGAACTGGTACTACAATATGAAATTCTAGTGTCACAAGCATTGTCTTAGCCCTCTGTACCACACTGGCCACCATTTTTCAGTACTATGTACAGTATTTTCATAAGTTATTTTGGTGTTTATAACTGCAATCTCTCTAGTCATCATATCTTTATTTGTCCTTTCTTCCACTGCTGGCAAATTTCCTGATATGGCCAACAACACTCCAATGAAAACGTTTGTGCATAGTTGTTTTCTTTACAGGAATTTTGCTAGTGACATTCCTTGGAGTATAATCCAGTGCACTGTGAGTATAAAGCATAAATAGTTTTAAGGACCTTATTGTGAAAATTCCTGTCACTCAAATAACAGAGATGTTTGGGTGTAACAAGTTATATCTGGCACCTGCAATGGAAACTGTGCAAGGATAACTGTCACAAGGTCATCTAGGCAGCTTACCCCTGGGTTTGACATCAGTATCACCCTGTCTCTGCAATGCTTGAGGAGTCATAGATTACCCAGGCTCCTCTGTCCATGAGGCTTTTCCTGCCCTGGTCCTAACTTTCCCCAGAGGGGAACCCGAAATGATTTGAAAATGAAATGCGAGAGAAGTCTAGTCACTTGGCCACTTTCAATCCAGAATGCAGTTATGACTTACTTCTCCAGGGCACTTCGAACAGGAGGCAACCCTCCGCAGCTGTGTTTGTAGACTGTCTCCAGAATTTGACAACCGTGAATCTACAAAATACAGCCTCGTCACACTGGAGTCCATTTTCAACAGTTTATACAATATCAACTCATAGTCTCTGTGTGCCCCGGAGCACACAACACCACTGAGAATGAGGACAGACCAGTCATGTACAGTTGTTCCCAAAAGATGTACCCTTCGTCACTAGCATTAGTTTGACTCTGGGACTTGTTCAAAGTGCAAAGTCTTGAATAGGGCCTGAACCAACCCTCCAGAGGAGTCTAGGGCAGAGTGAAAACTTGAGGACCAATGCACTAAGGAAACCAGAATTCCTTGGGCTGGACCACCAAGACTCCACGTTTCAGCTTGAGGGTCAAGGTCTCATTCAGAATGCTTCTATGGAATACATTTTTCCCCAACTCTGATGCCTGTGTATCTTATAGATTCCCCAATTTTTCTTCTTAAACACTTGGGAGTACAATTCATTTACTTTAAACTTACCCATCTTAAGCATACATTTTAAACAATTTTTAACAAATTGACAGTACTGTGTACCATCACCATAACCCAGTTTCATAATATTCATGTCCCTCTAAAGTGTCCAGACCTGGAAGAAGCTTTTGGCTCCCAGCTTTGGATGGGCTCAGCTCTGGCCATTGTGGTCTCTCCTCTCTGTAAAATCTGCCTTTCCAATAAAAATTAGAAAAAAAAAGAAAGAAAAAAAAAGCTCTAACTTTAAACTAAAAAAAATAAAGTGTCCTTGAGTGGCTAATTATAATCAGTCCCATTCTCACTTTGAGCCTATGCTTTCATCCACTCTAGGAAGCATCAACCAACTCATTTTTCTACCACTGTTTCAGCAGGAAAGACATTCACTTACTGCAATTTCTCTGTTTAGTTTCTGCTTTTCTTCTCTACAGCCAATGGAAGCTACAAGGCAATGGAGATGTGCAGCCAGGCATGGAACCCTTGGTTGTCACTCCATTTATCTAGAAGGTTCCTCCTTATTTTGGAGAACAGTTTTGAATGATGAGCAAGAGCCTGGACTTGGAGTTACGTTGATTTACCTATATCCCTGCTCCACCACTTAGCTTCATGAGAGCGCCTGAGCATCCTCAACCTACTTGACCTTCAATCAAGGAATAAATGTGATAAAGTATGTATAGCACTCGGCACAGTGCCTGGGTGCTGTCCCTGATGAGAGCAATCAGGCTCGAAGGGTCAAAGTGTACCTCTGTGCTGGCTCTGCTGGTGTAGCACGTACCAGTACACACAGAGCAGAAAATAGAGCAGCAATCTGGCAAGTTAGCTGATTCAGTGGTTATATTCATAAATGTGAACATCCCTAATAAGCAAAGGCACAAATATAAGGGCTTAAAAACATGGAGACTTGGGGTCATCGCCATGGAGTAGCAGGCTGTTTCCACCTATGGAAATCAGCATTCCACATGGGCACTGGATTAAGTCCCAGATGTTCCACTTCCAATCCAGTTCCCTACTAATGGACCTGGGAAAGCAATGGAGGATGGCTCAAGTGCTTGGGTACCTGCGCCCACACAGGAGACCTGGAAGAAGCTCCTGGCTCCTGCCTTCAGGCTGGCTCAGCTCCAGCCATTGCAGCCATTTGGAGAGTGATCTGGCTGATGGAAGATCTTTCTCTCATTCCCTTCCTGCCCTCCTCTCTAATTCTGCCTTTCAAATAAAACAAAATTTAAACAAAAATGGGGACTTGTGTTAAGCATGTTTAACCCATTGATCTATTTGGTCAACTCAATAAGAGAGCAGATTCTTCTTTTTATGTTAAATCTTGAAGCATTTATTCCTCATAGTTATTAATCTAGAGCATATACTTTGACACTGAGTCAATTTTTCAATGGATAAAACAGAAGAAAAATACACAAACAAAATAACTGTGGGCAGGCACTGTGGGAGATGCCTGAATCCCATATCAAAGTGAGAGCTCAAGTGCCAGCTGCCCTGCTTCTCATGCGGCTTCCTGCTAATGTGCCTGGAGAAGACAGTGGATGACAGCCCAAGTGCTTGCCCCTGCCATCCACAGGGAGAACCAGGATAGAGCTCCTGGTTTCAGCGTGGCACAGACCTCGCTGCTGCAGCCATTTGGGAAGCAGCCTACAAAAAGATCTCTTTCTTTGTCTCACTTTCTGTCACACAATCTTTCAAATAAATCTTTTTTAAAAGGTATTCAGTTAATTATTCAAACATCTGAGTTTCATCCATTGATGTCATTACTCTCAGAAAACTACCATGAGTCATAAAGCTGCTGCTTTCTAAGGATTAACTTTCTGCATCTCCTCAACATCCACAGTCACCACTTCCAAACCTATAGTACAAATTACTCCCATCTCCAATGTCCTTAATATTTTTTTTCTTATTCAACAACATTCTTGGGCGCAGCTACTAACGTTCCCTTTGCCTTCTAGACTAGGAACTTCTTAAGGACAGCCTCCTATGTTATTTTTGCATTTCTGACAATTAGCACAGTCTGTACGCAAATGTCAGATGAATGAATTTACAAGTTAAAAACCACTAAGAAAAAAAGATTCTCTGAAAATAACTGAAGCAAAACAAATTTTACTGCTAATGCTTCAGCGCTTACCACAGGAAGAGGAACAGGAACTTCTCACCTTTTGACTTTTAATCTGCTCTACTACCACCATCACGGAGGGGAAAAGGAGCTGGAACTGCAAGGCAGAGAATAATGAAGGTGTGACATCCAACGCAAGGGGGTAAAAATCAACTCAGGAGATGCTTTTGTTCCTGTAGAATGCAGCTGAAGGTGAAACAGCAATAACCACAGTCAAAACCCAGGATCTCCAGGCAACTGGATGTGGGGTTTGGCTACAAACAGGAGCTAGCTGGTGGAGCAGGAATTTCTATGAGGCTTGCCTCGCCGTCAAGACTCATGTAAGGATGGAGCAGTTACACAAGGAACTAAGTATAAACTACATTTGGAACTCTTCCAACAGTTCTAATAAATCACATAACATGCACAAAATATAAAATGTTAGGAAAAAAGCTCTTGAACACAGAATCCTAAGTTAGGTTATTCTAACTATCAACAGATTCCAACAGGTTTTCTTATTTGGGCAACATACCTGATCTAATGAGTAATTGACATGCGATATGGAGAGATGGGGGTCAGCCAGGAACTGCAATGGAAAACACCGTGATTAGGGATCGACATGTCGGAAACAAGCTTAATCCACGCAACTAGATAAGAATCTGAGAATGGGCTAGTGTCAGTTTTAAGTAAACAAGAATTGGTAAGTTATAGATTATTGATTCTAAATTTCAGGAGATAAAGAAGTTTCAGGAGATAAGACACACTCAGGAACTTGCGTATGATCTGTAATTCACTTCAATCGTAGCTCCAGCAATCAGAGCGAGGACGCTACCTTACAGCATTGCTCACCTTTAACTACCCAACCTCATCAAAAAGGCGTTTCACCTTCAAGACCCTGCCCTCATCTGCCCCAGCGGTGCTGTGTCCAGCATCTCTTCTTCCTCACCTCTTGCTCCAGATCAAGCAGTGCTTGGCGATATGGCTGCAGAACTGAATCCAGGCCAGTGCAAAAGGCCCTCAGGTAGATTCCATGTAGCCCACCTTGGCCTTGTTGAGATGAATGGTGATCCTGGAATCAAACAAAAAGAAGTCAGCTTCTTGGCTCAGGCCCTGAGATCCGAGGAGGACATTATCCTTTACAAGTGACACTCTGTCGCGAACACCAAGCTCGGTCACTTGAACAAATGCCACGAGTCGAGAGAATGGATGCTTGCAATCAGACGTTTATTCAGGCGATCACACACCAAACAGGATGAGGGAAGCCACCGAGAGCGCCCCTTGACTTATCTATCGTGGAAGCCTGCTGGGCTTTGGTTCCGGCCTTGTGGGAGCCTGCTGACTTCGGGTGGAAGCCAAAGGGGGGTTGGATCCGGTCTAGTGGGAGCCTGCTGACTTCAGATGACAGGGACCAAGGCATGGGTTTATACACAATTCGGGGGTCAAGCCATTAGTTTTTTACAATGTTTTTGATTGGTAATTACATGTTTACAATGTATTTCCATTGGTTACTTTCACAAACATGTTTACTTATCTCTAATTGGTTATAACTTCTCTATCAGTAACACACTTTGCTTTCTCTTAATTCTGCAAAACATGTTTTTACACATTTGTCAAAACGTATTTTTCTTTTACCGTTTTTAACAAAACTTTTTTTTATAACATGTTTACTTGCATTAGAGCTTCTTGACAGGAGTGATATGAGAGGTGGCTCCACTTACCCATTAGTCTAGGAAGATGGAGTCACTTCTGTTCAAAAGTTCTAACATACATTGGGCCCAGCGGTGTGGCCTAGCAGCTAAAAGTCCTCGCCTTGAACACCCGGGATCCCATATGGGCGCCGGTTCTAATCCCGGCAGCTCCACTTCCCATCCAGCTCCCTGCTTGTGGAGTCGAGGACAGCCCAAAGCTTTGGGACCCTGCACCCGTGTGGGAGACCCAGAAGAGGTTCCTGGTTCCCAGCTTCGGATCGGCGCAGCACCGGCCGTTGTGCTCAGTTGGGGAGTAAATCATCGGACAGAAGATCTTCCTCTCTGTCTCTCCTCTCTGTATATCTCACTTTGTAATAAAATAAATAAATCTTAAAAAAAAAAAGTTCCAACATACACACTATATCCATTATTAAGTCACAGCATAATTTACATAAAAGGTCTATTATTGTAGTTATCTCTGGGTCATCAATCTCAGATAGAAGTGTAGTAATATTAAGGACATAATTAAGATTACTGATAATATTGCTACCCATATTTCCCACGAATTCATTTTTATCTATACCCATTTAAGTATGTATTGATGGAGCAGTGTAGATGTAGGTGGGAGTAAATAAACACTTATAACCAGATTGATCCTATCACACTCTCGCTGCTAAAGTAATTCCTTATCAAAGCAGCACTTTAATGAGGTGGAAATCTGATGGAAGATTTTGAGCTCTAATGTTTTAAAATGTGACAGTATCTTAATTTTCTAAGTAGGCTTAGATGTTACAAATATCCAGGTCGTACTTGCTCATGTCAGTGGAAGTTTTTTCACAGTTCCAATGTTATACTCTCTCAGCTTAAAAAGCTTTCTAATGCCCCTCATCCTGGAAAAATACCTTGACTCCTTGACACGGCACATAATGACTTCTGTATTACGACCCTTACCCAGTTCTTCAAAATTATCCAGCACAGCTTCCAACTTCACACCAGCATTTCCAAAATACTGACAGTTTATCAGATGCTTCTTGTCTTTAGCCCCTGTGAATTTGGACTTGTGTTCTGCTTGTAACTGTGCACCTCATCTTGGTGACAACCTCCCTACGCATCTGGCAGGACCCCGCTCAGACACCACTCCTCTGCAAAGCCCTTCTGACTCCCAAGAGAACAGCTCCAGGCTGCTGCTCTGTAACACCTCAATGTACTGTGTGCGCTGCTTCCCTACTCAGATGTTCCCCTCTCTAGACCAGGAGCTTCCAGAGGGCAGCAATCACATCTTATCCATCTCTGCTTCTCAGCTCCTAGTTCTTCAGAGAATCTTTGACTTACTGAGTAGACAAAACTGCCCCAATTCTCCTAACTCTCCTTGGTGATTCACCAAGAACATGTGTTTGACGGCAGCACGGGGAGCTGCAAGAGATTAGTCACAAGTAAAGCTCATCTCCCAAAGTATCTGAAAGTTTTTGTAGGAGCTTCTTATGCCATTCTATATAGGACATGTAGTTAACAGCTGACCTGAGGCTCTGATGACCAGTGTCTCTGGCTGCCAACTGGCTTGGGTGACCAGGGTCTGGTGACCATAGACAGGCCGAATGAAACAACACATGTGGTAGGAAGCCTGGGCTGAAGAGTTAACACTGTGGCCAGAGGATACTGCAGGGGATACTAAGAGTTCCTGAAGATAAATGTTCACAACTACAGGAACAGCTTAATAGCAGGGGAAGGGGGTGAATGGACGAGATGGGGCTACAACCAGCCAATGCCATTTTGATCTTGTGACATTAAAGAGAAATGAGTATCTTAATACATAGAACAGGCCCCCTCTTAGTGTTATATAGAAAAAGTAATTACAGAGGGCAAGCATTTGGTGCAGTGGTTAACATATCGCTTGGGACACTCAAGACTTGTATCAGAGGGCTGGGTCTGAGCCTGGCTATGTTCCCACTTCCAGCTTCATAGTAATTCACATTCCAAAAGACAGCAGGTAATGACACACAAGTACTGTCACTTGCATGGGAGACTCAGACTGAGTTCTGGGCTCCCGGGTGTGATCTGCTCCAGCTTTGACTATTGCAAGCATTTGGGGAATGAGCCAGAAAATGGAAGTTATTTCTGTTTCTGTCTCTTTTTTTTAAAAAAAAGATTTATTTATTTTTATTGGAAAGTCAGATATACAGAGAAGAGGAGAGACAGTGAGCAAGATTTTCCGCCTGATGATTCACTCCCCAAATGAGCGCAACGGCTAGTGCTGAGCCAATCCGGAACCAGGAGCCAGGAACTTCTTCCAGGTCTCCCAAACAGGTGCAGGGTCCCAAGGCTTTGGGCCGTCCTCAACTGCTTTCCCAGGTCACAAGCAGAGAGCTGGATGGGAAGTGGAGCTGCCAGGATTAGAACCGGCGCCCATATGGAATCCCGGGCGTTCAAGGCGAGGACTTTTAGCTGCTAGGTCACATTGCTGGGCCCTGTTTCTGTCTTTCAAATGAAATATTTTTTAAAGGTGTCTTTATTGTACTTAAAATGCAGACTAATAGAGAAAAGGAAAGAGAGAGAAAAAAAAAAAAAAAAGATCGTCTGTCCAGTGGTACATCCCCTAAATGGCTGCAACAGCTGGAGCTGGGTCAACTTCTGGATCTCCTACGTGGGTGCAGGGGCCCGAGTACTTCAGCCATCCTTCACTGCCTTCCCAGGCTATAAGCATGGAGCTGCATTGGAACTGGAGCAACCGGGACAAGAATCAGTGTCCATATGTGATGCCGGCTTTGCAGCTGGAGATTTAGCCTACTACACCATGGTTGCAGGCCGGAAAATAAAATTGTTTTTGAATGTTAGATACTCTGTCAATATTTGAGTATTTCCAGTATTATGAAATGTCTAACTTATTTATATGAATTATTAATGAATTTGCCACAAATTTGACAGAGCTCCTTCCCTTTACAGGTGTATAAGTGTACTTGATAGAGTTCACAGAGGGACAGGTTTCTGGCCTAACAGTTAAGTTAAGAATGAAGACATCCACATCTTGCAAGTGGTATTGTGGTGCAGCAGGTAAATTTGCCTCCTATGACACTGGCATCTCATAAGGTTGGGTGGTGGTTTGGTGTCCTGGCCGCTCCACTTCCAATTGAGTTCCCTGCTTAACGGCCTGAGAAAGCAGCAGAGGATGACTCAAGTGTTTTGGGCCCTGGCACTCGTGTGAGAGACTTTGCTGAAGCTTCTGGCCTTGGCCTGGGCCAGCCCTGGCTGTCACAGTCATTTGGAGAGTGAATCAGCAGATGGAAGATCTCTTTCTCCTCTCTTGCTGTAGCTCTGAGTTTCAAATAAGTAAATAAACCTTATATATACATACAAAAACAGACATCCGGGCCCGGCAGCGTGGCCTAGCGGCTAAAGTCCTCGCCTTGAAAGCCCCGGGATCCCATATGGGCGCCGGTTCTAATCCCGGCAGCTCCACTTCCCATCCAGCTCCCTGCTTGTGGCCTGGGAAAGCAGTCGAGGACGGCCCAATGCATTGGGACCCTGCACCCGTGTGGGAGACCCGGAAGAGGTTCCTGGTTCCCAGCTTTGGATCGGCGCACACCGGCCCGTTGCGGCTCACTTGGGGAGTGAAACATCGGATGGAAGATCTTCCTCTCCTCTCTCTGTATATCCGGCTTTCCAATAATAATAAAATCTTAAAAAAAAAAAGACAGACATCCACAACACACTGCCTGAGGTCATGTCCCAGCTCCAGTCCTGAATCCAGCCTCCTGCTGCTACAGACCATGGAGGCAGCAGTAATGCCTCAGATAACCAGGTCCCTGTGACTCACACAGGAGATCTGGGTTAGTTCCTGGCTGCTGGCTTGAGCCCCAGCCCTCTCCACTGAAGGAATGTGGAACCAGCAGATGCGAGTGCTCTGTCAGTCTCTCCAATAAATCAATAGTTTTAAAGAAGTCTGTAGGGGAATGGAGTTTAAAAAAACTAAGTCCATTTTGGTGCATCTAAGAAGAGTTTTCATAACATGCTTTTTCCATGAGCTTTTTGAAGTACCCTTGTCTATTCCACCGAGACCAGGATCCCCCACCTGTTGCTGCACATGGCCGGTGTACTGCTCGATGAACTCCGTGAAGCGAATGTAGTCTGTGCCAAGCCGACAGAGCCGATTCAGGACGCTGGTCTCACTGGGGTGGAGAAATGGGAAGTCCTGTGACACCTGCAGAGGAGGGACAGAACACTCAGGCACTGCTGCAGCCCTCAGATGCTTCATACAGTTTATCTGTTCCTTTCCCAAGAGTCCCACTGAAGGTTGCCAAATTCTGGGTGATAAACCACCACAAAGTGTTGTTCCCTCTCTCTTATTATTTACTACTAGGTGACAGGTGACACAAGATAAAAATCCAAACTAGATAAAAAGTCAGTTTTCCCAGGGGGATGATCTATGAACATAGGGGTTTGTAGCTGATTCAAAAAACTTTTTTTTTTTTAGCAATCTCTGCTCAAATTGGGGTCTGAAGACTCCAGAAGTTTCTCATATTCTTAGATATATAATACTTTTCCTCTTCTTCCTGAGAAATTTTGTTTATTCTAATAAAAATCTAAATGTAAGCATTCTACAATCTGTAACAAGCATTATATATCTGTCCATTTCAGTTCATTTATTTGTACTCTAATTTAAACGAAGTGAAAGAATGACTTACTATGCTATATAAAGGTTTTACAATAATTTAAGCAGGAAAAAAGTCTGAGAATGTATTTAAGCTTGAACAACTTTTTTTTAAAGATTTATTTATTTTTTATTGGAAAGGCAGATTTACAGAGAGAAGGAAAGACAGAGAGAAAGATCCTCCATCCACTGGTTCACTCCCCAAGTGGCCGCAATGGCCAGAGCTGAGCCGATCCTGCAGCCAGGAGCTGGGAACCTCTTCGAGGTCTCTTACGTGGGTGTAGAGACCCAAGGCTTTAGGCCATCCTCAACTGCTTTCCCAGGCCACAAGCAAGGAGCTGGAAGAGAAGTGAGCAGCCAGGACACAAACCAGTGCCCATATGGAATCCCGGCGCACAGAAGGCAAAGACCTTAGCCACTAGACTACTGTGTGCTGGGCCCAAGTTTAACCAACTCTTAAAAAAGCTTTGGTGAGAGGGTCCAGTACAGTGGTGCAGTAGGCTAATCCTCTGCCCTGTGGAGCCAGCATCTCATATGGACACTGGTTCATGTCCCAGCTGCTCCACTTCCCAGTTTACTGCATATGGTCTAGCAAAGCAGTGGAGGATGGCGCAAGGTCTTGGATTCCTGTATCCACAGGAGAGACTGGAAGAACCTTCTGCTTCCCAGCCAGGGATCAGCTCAGCTCTGCTTGTTGTGGCCATTTGGGGAGTGAACTAGCAAATGAAAGACTTTCTGTCATTCCTTCTCTCTCCATAAAAATCTAATTTCAGACAAAGATACGCAAACCTTTTTTTTAATATGTTTTTATTTTGAATTATGTGGTGCAATTTCATATAGGCTGGGATTCCCCCTAAACTCCTATCCCCCGACAGATTTTCCCCATTTTACTACAATGGTGTAGTCCTTCATAAGGAATCATAATTCTATCAGTTTCTTATTTAAGTGTATCCTGACATTGTTGGTACAGACAATGTCAGACAGTCCAGCATGCCATTGTCTGCACATGTCCAACAGTTTCACTGGGAATCCATCTTTCATCTGGAAGCAAGGATGCATGTTCCATTATACCCCCACATCTGTATATGATAGACCCCAGTACTCCATTACTATACATTTCCATAAATGAGAAGCCATGAAACAAGGTCAACAACTGGTATGAGTTAGAACAGCCACAACAACAACAACAACAACAAATTACAGCACCATGAAAAAATGTGCCACTGAGTAGCCAACACATGAGTGACAAAAAGGAAACACGAAAGTCTCTTGGGAAAAATGATGCCACCGTGTAATCCATGAGCCAGCAATGATTTCGACAAAAGAAAGTATTTGGGAATAAATAAAACTGAAATTAAAAACATTGAAACACATAGGATGTAGCCCCCCCCCCCAAAAAAAAAACCCAGTATGGATTAGGTTGTTGAAGTTATACTTTCCATGATGGTTTCCTTACATCAGAGAGTACATATGGTATTTGTCCTTTTGGGATTGACTCCTTTCACTGAGCAAAATGGTCTCTAGTTGGGACCACCTAGTTGTAAATGGCATAATTCATTCTTTTTAATAGCTAAATAATATTCCATGAGTAGATGTGCCAGTTTCTTTAACCACTCTGCTTTGGAAGCACATCTGGATTGTTTCCATGTCTTTGCTATTGTAGATTGTGCTGCTGCAAATATAGGATTACAGATCCCCTTCCCACATGCCGATTTCATATGCAGAAAGAACCTTCAGGCTCCTGTCTTCTAATCAGCTAAGCTCCAGCCATTTGAGGAATGAATCAACAGGTGGAAAAATCTCTATTCCTGTCTTCCTTCTCTCAAAGTATGCCTTTCACATAAATAAATCTTTAAAGGGGCCCGGCGGCGTGGCCCAGCAGCTAAAGTCCTCGCCTTGAAAGCCCCGGGATCCCATATGGGCGCCGGCTCTAATCCCGGCAACTCCACTTCCCATCCAGCTCCCTGCTTGTGGTCTGGGAAAGCAGTTGAGGACGGCCCAAAGCTTTGGGACCCTGCACCCGTGTGGGAGACCCGGAAGAGGTTCCTGGTTCCCAGCTTTGGATCGGCGCGCACCAGCCCGTTGCGGCTCACTTGGTGGAGTGAATCATCGGACGGAAGATCTTCCTCTCTGTCTCTCCTCTCTGTATATCTCACTTTGTAATAAAAATAAATAAATCTTAAAAAAAAAACTAGAAAAAACTTTATAAAATTTTTACTTATGTGAAATTCAAAGTAAGAGAGAGGGAAAGACACAAAAGTCTCCCATCTGCTAGTTCATTCTCCAGATGGTTCTAACAGCTGTGACCAAGCCAGGCTGAAGCCAGGGTTTTTTCCCAGGTTTCCCATGTGGACAGTGGGGCCAAAGCACCTTCTATTGCTTTCCCAGGTACATTAGCAGAGAGTAGATAGAAAATGTAACAGCTGGGATATGAACTGGAGCCCCTAAAGGATGCCAACGTTACAGATGATATATTATTTACCCACTATACCACAAAGTTGACCCTGTAGCAACTTCTATCATTAAGATTGCTCTGCCAGGCCTGGCACCATGGCCTAGAGGCTAAGGTCCCTGCCTTGAATGTGCCAGGAACCTATATGAGCGCCGGTTCTAATACTGGCAGCTCCACTTCCCTGCTTGTGGCCTGAGAAAGCAGTCAAGGATGGCCTAAAGCCTTGGGACCCTGCACCCATGTGGGAGACCTGGAATAAGTTCCTGGTTCCTGGCTTCGGATCGGAGCAGCACCGGCCACTACAGTCACTTGGGGGGATCATCGGATGGAGGATCTTCCTCTCTCCTCCTCTCTATATATCTGACTTTGCAATAATAAATAAATCTTAAAAAGAAAAAAGATTGCTTTGCCAACAAGAACTCTTGTTGGCAGTTTTAGAAATTTAAAAAATTGGTGCATAGTTAGCTAGTTTTCCACTGCCATCACCGAGTATAGTACCTGCTGATCCATTTTTTTTAATTGTTTAAGATTTTATTTATTTTCATTGGAAAGTCAGATTTACAAAGAGAAGAACAGAAAGATCTTCCACCCGCTACTTCACTCCCCAAGTAGCCGCCATGGCTGGAGCTGAGTTGATCAGAAGCTTCTTCCAGTCTCCCAGGTTGGTTCAGGGTCCCAATGCCTTGGGCTGTCCTCAACTGCTTTCTCAAGCCATAAGCAGGAAGCTGGAAGTGAAGTGAAGCAGTTGGGACACGAACCAAATCCCATATAGGATTCTGGTGCATGGAAGGTGAGAACTTGAGTCACCAGGCTATAGCGCGGGGCTCTGTTTCACTTCTGATGCAGCTATCTGCTAATGTATTGGGAAAATAGTGGAAGGACAGCTCAAATCCTTGGACCCCTGGATCTATGAGAGACTAGGAAGAAGGTATGGACACACCCACCTGTGGCTGATACAGCCATTTGGGGAGTGAGCTAGCAGACAGAAGGTCTGTCTCTTACCCTCCCTCTTTCCAAATCAAATAAATAAATCATTAAAAAAAAAAAACCAGTATGGGGCCAGTGCAGTAGCCTAGTGGCTAAAGTCCTCGCCTTGCATGTGCCGGAATCCTATATGGGCAATGGTTCATGTCCTGGCTGCTCCATTTCCCCTCCAGCTCCCTGCTTTTGGACTAGGAAAGCAGTAGAGGTCAGCCCAAGGCCTTGGGACCTTGCACCTGCAAAGGAGACCCAAAAGAAGCTCCTGGCTTCGGATCAACTTAGTTCCAGCTGTTGCGGCCACATGGGGAGTGAACCAGTGGATGGAAGATACTTCACTCTGCATCGCCTCCTCTCTGTAAATCTGACTTTCCAATAAAAACAAATAAATCCCAGGCGGGTGCAGGGTCCCAAGGTTTTGGGCCATCCTCGACTGCTTTCCCAGGCCATAAGCAGGGAGATGGATGGGAGGTGGAGATGCCAGGATAAGAACCGGAGGCCCAGGGAATCAAGATGGCAGAATAGGGTAAGGACACGTTTAAACAGACTGAAAAACATTTAATCAGGATGAAGCAGAGAGGACACATTCCAGGAAATAGGAGAGGACAGAACAACAGCAGAGGGGTACCTGGCAACTGACAGACACAGGAAAGCAGCAGACACAACAGTGTGGAGTTGCAGTGACTGATACTCCAGCGGCATTCAGCAAACAGCAATCTGAACTCCACCAGCAGCCGGATCTCCACCAGCAACCAGGTGGGAAGGGACTTTCGCTGGGAGCTCAGGAGGTGAACCCAAAGAACTGTCCATACTGCTAGTCTGTTTGATTTGACCAGGAGCAGAGACAGAGCGGCAGATCCCAGACAGGAAGTGCGAGAACAGGGTGGATTTCACAGCCCAGTCAGCCCCCTAGAGCCGAATTGGGTGCCACTTTGCCTAAGAGGGCAAAGGCAAGGGAAAGGACTGAGCGTAAACTGAACTCGGAGTGAACTCGTTTTTGACTCAGTGAACTGCATCAATGCAGTAATCTACAGGTTCCACCCAAGACATGTCTAGGTAGCCCTCAGACCTGATGGCCAGCAGATCAAGAACTCTAGTAGGGGCATGTCAGGCACCATTCTGTACACTGTGGCAAAAGCTGTTAAGACTGTAGGGACAACTGTGACTTGTGCATGTGCTGATCTCGTGATAACTCACTGAGTTCAGTGAATTGCACTGGTCCCAAAGGAAAATAATACTGACTGTGGCACTGTACGGGTTAAAATAGGTCCATGTGGCACCCAGACCTAACGTCCAACAGGTTCCAGCAAGATCAGTTCCACCAACAACCTAGCTATATAGGACACCTGGTCTCTTCCTAATCCTGGAACCTGCTACAACCGGAAGTGGGAGAAAGGCTGTACAAAGGTGCAGCCTCAGCACGGTATCACAGGAGGTGGAGAGTGGTGAGCCAGGAGCTGGGGCTATGGAGTTCTTTGTGGAAATCTAACATAAGAACCCAGACCTGGAACTCACTGGACAGAGTGGCACAATTGGCTGCAAGCAAAGACTTGTGTACCAACTGCAATAAGTAAAATCAAACTGTAGATCTGTGGGTGACAGAGCTTAGAAACCTGCCCCAAGGAGAAGACTCTGCTACCCAGAAGCACAATGACCAAGAACAAAAGAGACAAAGGCACAATGAATATTACTGAAAACTCCCCTGCAAAGGAGCAAAACCCTACGCCAACCTCAGAGTTAACTGAGGAAGACATCAAGAAAATGGGGGACACAAAATTCAGAAAACTCATTTTAAAGCTTCTGATCAACAATGAAAGCACTTGCAAGAATTCAAAGAATTTAAGGAACATTTTACACAAGCAACAGCAGCAATAAAGCAAATCAAGGCTGATATATCAGAAATGAAGAACACAGTAGAGCAAATTAAAAGTACAACGGAGAGTCTCCAAAGTAGAATGAAGCAAGCAGAACAAAGAATCTCAGAATTGGAAGGTATTTCCTGTCATCAGGGGGAAGCAAACAAAAAGCTGGAAGCAGAGCTGGATCAGGCCAAAAAAAGTATTCAAGAATTGAAAGACACTATTAAGAGGCTTAATATAAGAGTTATGGGAGTCCCAGAAGGTGCAGAAAGAGAACCTGGTTTTACAGATATATTTAATGAAATAATAAAGGAAAATTTCCCTAATCTAGAGAAACAATTGGGAAACAACATTCAGGAGGGGCACAGAACTCCCAACAGGCTCGATCAAAAACAATTTTCACCAAGACACATGTTCATCAAGCTCTCTTCAATTGAACATAAGGAAAAGATCCTTAAATGTACACGTGAAAAAAAAACCAACTGACATATAAAGGAATGCCAACTAAACTCACAGGAGATCTCTCGCAGGAAACTCTACATGCAAGAAGAGAATGGAGTGACATATTCCAGATTCCAAAAAAAAATTGTCGGCCTAGGATAACATATCCAGCAAAGCTTTTTTTGTCTTTGAAAATTGAAATAAAATTCTTCCACAGTAAAAAAAAAAAAAAAAAAAAAAAAAAAAAAAAAAGTTAAAAGAATTTGCCTCGGGCCCGGTGGCATGGCCTAGTGGTTAAAATCCTTGCCTTGAAAGCACCGGGATCCCATGGGCGCCCATTCTAATCCTGGCAGCTCTACTTTCCATTCAGCTCCCTGTTTGTGGCCTGGGAAAGCAGCTGAGGGCGGCCCAAAGCCTTGGGACTCTGCAACCATGTGGGAGACCTGGATTAAGTTCCTGGCTCCTGGCTTCGGATTGGTATAGCACTGGCAGTTGCACTCACTTGGGGAGTGAATCATAGGACGGAAGATCTTCCTCTCTGTCTCTCCTTCTCTTCGTGTATCTGACTTTCCAATAAAAATTAAATCTTAAAAAAAAAAAAAAAGAATTTGCCTCTTCCAAACCTGCCCTACAAATGATACTTCAAGATGTTCTCTTGACAGAGAAGAGGAATAGCACCCAACAAAACTAAAGGTATATGTGAAGAACATCCCAGTAAAATGACAACAGAAGACTAAACCAATGAACAACCCATTCCTAAAATGGCAGGACCAAAGTACCATCCATACATATTAAACTTTGAATGTAAATGGCTTAAGCTCAATCAAATGTCATAGATTAGTAGACTGGATTAAAAAAACAAACCCCATCTATTTATTGTCTAGAAGAGACACATTTCACCAACAAAAATCAGCGGAAACTATATCTCGTGGGTTTTGATGTCTTCTGTTAGTTTCATCTATTCAAAACACTTTATTCTGATTAAATCCTTCAGTGACTCACAGATCATACAGTAGCATCATTTTCTTCAAGAAGGTTCTTGATTTTCATTTCTTCAGCTACACGTTAGTCATTTAGTAGCATGTTATTTAACTTCATGGTGTTGTTAATTTTTTTTCTTCCTCATGTTGATTTTGCTTTGTGGCTTTTCATTTAAAGGGATGTATAGTATCTGTGTAATGGAGACCGTCATATCTAGTAACATGTTATTTAACTTCATGGCATTGTAAATTTCTATTTTTCTTCCTGTTGTTGATTTTGTTTTGTGGCTTTTCATTTAAGGGGATGTACAGTAGCTGTGTAATGGAGACTGTCATATCTAGTGACATGTTATTTAACTTCATGGCATTGTAAATTTCTATTTTTCTTCCTATTATTGATTTTGTATTATGACTTTTCATTTGAGGGGATGTACAGTAGCTGTGGAGACTAATATATCCAGATGTGAGGATACAATGTAGTATGTATCTCTATTTCCAGATAAAGATGGACTTACAATGAAACTGTTGACTATATCTTGACAATAGGATGCTGGACTCTCTGCCATTGTCCGTGCCCACAATGATGGACATATGACTGTGCATGAAGAACTATCCTTTAGTAATGATACAGAGAAACTAGGTGGGGGGGGGGATTGGGGCTGGGATAATGGAAATACCAAGAGCCTATGGAACTGTATCATAAAATGAGTAAATAATAATTAAAAAAAAAAACTGGTGCCCATATGTGACCCCGGTGCGTTCAAGGCGAGGACTTTAGCTGCTAGGCCATGGCACCAGGCCCAACAAATAAATCTTAAAAAGCATGGGTGACATTACTGGGAACATGAACAGCAAACAATTCCTTCAATTTACTGACATTATGTTACACATTTATATAGACAATGGATGTAGGAAAACAGTCTATAAACAGGTAACAACAATAAACAGTTATGAATTATAGCAGATAAACAAGCGGCAGGGTAGAGAATAATGGCATGAGGCAAGAATACTTAAAAATTTCACTGGAGGAAGCGTTTCTGAGGAACTGACATTAAGGCTGAAAGGTTAGGCTAAAAAGCAGGGAAATACCTGAGACTTTATAAAAGGGGGGGAGGGACAGGGAAGGTGGAATTCCTTGAGGCCCGCTCCTGTTTCTCCAGTCACCTCTATGTACTTCAGAGAGTCAAGCACCCACAAAGAACATTCTCCTCCCATACAACACTCAGCACTGTGATATTTTTGCCAGGGAAAAGCTGAGACGCCAACTCAGTCTTCAAAGCCCCAAAGGCGCGTATCAGTAAAATTCTTTTAAGAATTTCTTTGGAGAAACAACTCAAACTCCGTTATACAATCACCCCCCCCCCCCAAAAAAAAAAACCACACACCTAAATCACAAAATCACCTTAAAACAATAGGAGGAATCCATCTGATTTCTATATGTTACAAGTTTAGCATATAAATTTTCTATTCTTGCACAGCCTACACTCCCCGCTAAATACCTGTCTTGCCACTACCAGGACTTAGTAGCCATAAAATGCTGGAAACTTCAACAGACTTTCTTGTAAGCTTAAGCTAACAACGCCTGTGTTACTCAGCTACTGAGAGCACTGAGTAACCTGGAAGACAGTAGTTCAGACACTAGGATTGGAACAGGATTGCTTTCAAAACTCGGCTCTGATCATGACGGGTATGTAACACACAGCTCGAGGTTCATGCCTCAATTAAGCTGCAAAATGTATACAGCTGGTCGTTAGGGTCAACTCAGAACGCAGGTTCCCTAAACAGGTATCACATGACCCTTCCTCCTCATACATTTCTCATTCCGGAGGCCCCGGGTAAGCGCTCCACCTGGAGCAGAACTTCTCCGGCAGTCACGATGGAAACCCACCCACACGCTCTCGAAAACCATTTTTATCATTCAGCAAAATCATACTGGCCGTTGCGTATTTGAATGAGACTTCAAAAACTAAGAAACAGAATGCTAGCGTGAAAATAAACAGCACCAAGGGTCTTCCTTATCTTTAAACCAGATGCTCTGTAGCTCTCAGATACCTTCTCCTTAATCCCGCGTCCGCACACCCCGCAGCAACGCAAAGCCCTTGGGGGTCTGACCATCTGAGGCCTGGCCCCTCACCCTTGGGACCCCAGGGGAGCTGCCCTTCTCACCATCCCAGGGACCAGCCTCCGGCCCCCCAAGTCCCTCAGACATCCCTCCCAGTCCCCGGAGTCTAAGCGCCCTCAGCCACACCGTACCTGCAGGCCACTCCGCTTGTTCCAGGTGAAGATGGACCCCGGGTACCCGCTCAGAGCCAAGAGCAGCTCGTGGATCATGCCCACGGCGGACTTGGCGTCCGGGGATGTCACCTCTCCTCCGGCACCCCTCTAGAAGACCACGGCGGCGAAGCCTCCCCCTTCCACAGGCGCTCAGGCAGCGGCTCCCCAGCCCCGTGGCGGAAGGAACGGAGGTTCGCGCCGGCCGGCTCCCGGAAGTACGCCGCGCGCCCGGCTCCTCAGGGCCCGCCCGCTCACTTCCGCCCGGCCGCGCGCAGGCGCCCTCAGCGTCCCCCAGCTGCCCGCTCCCACCTCCGGTCTGGGAGCGGGTCTAGGCGGCTGGCAGGGTCCCGCCTGGGGTTGGACCTAGGGTCGGTGATGCTGGACCGGGTTAGCTCCGCGAGTGACCTGAGAGTCAATTCGAGAGGGAGACTCCCAGATGCAGACCGTAGAGAGTCTCAGGGCGCCTTAGCCCCATCGGAGGCTTCCAGAGGGACGGCAAGGCGATTCCCAGAGTGACCCGGCCGGAGGGCGTGATAGACAGAGGCCGGACCCATGCCCCCGCCAGTCCCCGGCCAGCACCGAGCTCGCGCGCCCTACTGCTGCCGTCTCTCGGATCCTGCTCATCAGCAGCTGTGGGACTCTTCCCGACGCCGGCTCCAGGAGCCGCACCAGTTTCTCCTTAAGGTTTCCCGTCAGTAGCTCCCGACCCCTAGCTTGAGCGGTCTCTTCTGCTTGGCAGGGACCGCATAACCTCGATACCCCGTACTTGAATGTTGTTGGCGGTGGGAGTTGGTAAAGGCGGAGTCTAAGGGAGATGAGCTGCGACCTGCTGGACAGAGGTTTTTTGTTGCCTTGCAACCTTAGGACTTTCCCATCATTTACTGCAGCGTGAACTTCCTGTTGAGACATCGGTTGGGGGATTTGAATGGGATCGGGTTTGGGGAAATGGGGGAGAAGCAAGACAGGGCTGTTATCAGCCCTTTCTTGAAGCTACCCAGAAATGCAGTTTTATTTTTTTTGAAAGACGGTATTGGCTTGCCAATGGTGCTATCTCACAGAGCTAAATAGGAGCCAGCTCTGGCAAGACTTGAGACAAACGAATTCTTTTTGATCGTGATCCCTCTCTACTCTAGAGAGAAACTGCTCACCTGCAGGCGATTCTCCAAGGCCATGGGGAGATAGACGTGAGCCCTAGAGGGCCACTGTTGTCTGCGGTGAATGACGGCCAAACCCACCTTGAGAGGGAATGGCATTAATTCCCAGACCTTCCGTCAGCGCTTCAGGAGATTCCATTACCAGGAGGTGGCTGGGCCCCGAGAGGCCTTCAGCCAGCTCTGGGAACTCTGCTGTAGGTGGCTGAGACCAGAAGTGCGCACCGAGGAGCAGATCGTGAAATTGTTGGTGCTGGAGCAGTTCCTGACCGTCCTACCTGGGGAGATCCAGAACTGGGTCCAAGCGCAGTGTCCAGAAAATGGAGAGGAGGCAGTGACTCTGGTGGAGGATTTAGAGAGAACGCCTGGAAGACCTGGACTCCCAGTGAGGAAGGGAGTGGGGCAAAGTGACAAGTGTGGGATTGGGAAGTGACTGCAGCAGAGGGAACAGAGAGGCAAACTTAAAAGGGAGCACAGACTCCCCCCCCTTTTTTTTTAAAGATTTTATTATTATTGGAAAGCCGGATATATACAGAGAGGAGGAGAGACAGAGAGGAAGATCTTCCGTCCGATGATTCACTCCCCAAGTGAGCCGCAACGGGCCGGTGCGCGCCGATCCGATGCTGGGAACCAGGAACCTCTTCCAGGTCTCCCACACGGGTGCAGTGTCCCAATGCATTGGGCTGTCCTCAACTGCTTTCCCAGGCCACAAGCAGGGAGCTGGATGGGAAGTGGAGCTGCCGGGATTAGAACCGGCGCCCATATGGGATCCTGGGGCATTCAAGGCGAGGACTTTAGCCGCTAGGCCACACCGCCGGGCCCAGACCCTATTTTATCTTTAAGGAGAGCAAGTATTTATAAAACATCTTATGTAGTAAGATCAGCACTTTTTACCTGTCTTCCTTTTACTTTCCCAAATCTCAAAGTCAGTTTATTCTGTTTATTTCTACTTAGAATAGCACAGTGAAGAACTGTCCAAAGCTGGGCAACCTTTTACAACAATCCTTTGATTTGTGCACTGTACTCTGGCATCTTCACAGGACTGAGAAGTCCTCCAATGACACTCTGTTGGAATATTTTTGCATGTGGAATTATTTTTCAAGTACTGCTCACTGCTGTTGATATATTTTATACAACTCCGTTGTTATGGAAGAGCAGTGAAATACGATTTAGAAGGCTTAGATTCTAATCTACCACTCATCAGCGAGGTGACTGCAGATGGTTAGCTAACCATTCTAAGTATTCATTTCCTCAGTTATAAAATGGAGCTGGCAACACTGGCTCTTTAAAGCTGTAATCTCATTGTCAACAGTGGTCTTGTCCTTAATGTTTTATGTGTGTAATGTTAGTTTAATTCTGTTCTAGCCTTCTTGTCCTCTATACTTTTGTCCTTTCTCTTATTTCATCAAGAAAGAATGAATAGGGCCCGGCAGCGTGGCCTAGTGGCTAAAGTCCTCGCCTTGAATGCCCCGGGATCCCATATGGGCGCCGGTTCTAATCCCAGCAGCTCCACTTCCCATCCAGCTCCCTGCTTGTGGCCTGGGAAAGCAGTCGAGGACAGCCCAAAGCTTTGGGACCCTGCACCCGCGTGAGAGACCCAGAAGAGGTTCCTGGTTCCCGGCATCGGATCGGCGCGTACCAGCCCGTTGCGGCTCACTTGGGGAGTGAAACATCGGATGGAAGATCTTCCTCTCTGTCTCTCCTCCTCTCTGTATATATCCGGCTTTCCAATAATAATAAAATCTTTAAAAAACAAAAAAAAGAAAGAATGAATAAATGCAGATAAGTCACAAATGCAGCCTAAGTGTTAAGTGCTGTTTTCATTCTTTGTTCATCTGTCTGCCTTCTGATTTTTCCTGTTCTCTACTCAGTAAGTAGAGATTAATGGAAAGACTAGAACCTCCAGCTTGCTCTCAGGTGGAAGATTCTTTGAAATTCTCTTCCCTCTACTTTGAGTACCTCACCTGATGTTCAATTCCTGCAAGTATTGCCTGACAGCGGGATCTGCTGCCACAGTAGCATGTTTTCAGACCCAGTAATACTGTTTACTCTTGTTCAGACCCAGTAATACTGTTTACTCCTTTCTTTTCTCATCTTGGCTCCTGCCAGTCCTTCACCCTTACACAGTGCATGACTGTAATTCCTTATCTTGCATATTTGCATAATATCTTTGCTATTGTTGCTAAGCCTAGTTCAGATTGTGCAAGTGGATAAGAATCATAATGGGCCTTAGGAAACAGGACTGGCAGAAAACGTTCAGAGAGATTAGAGATGGTAAGTTGTGATCAGTAGTGATTATTATGGTCTTCTCCTGAACAATGATTTTCTAATTAGAATCAGAATTCCAGAAAAACTATTAGAACGATGGAGAAATGCAGTCTGTACTCTTCTTCAGTGCATACAATGATTATATGATGAAAGGACTCCTGCGTTTTATGGCTAAACAAAATTCATGAATAAAATTATAATTCTAAAGGGAATAGAGAAGCAAAACATTCTATAATGAGTTTATCCATTTGGAAATATGAAGTATTTTTACTTTCTTTTTACCTAGGAGCCCAAGCTTAGTGATTTTTTTCATGATGCAGATGGTAGGAATAAGGAGATGAGGTTGAAAGCTCTGAATTAAATAGTGCTGAAATTTCTCTTCTGGTGACAGGTGTACACTGGGGTTATGAAGAGACCAAAACTTACCTTGCAATTCTTAATGAGACTCAGTTTTACAAAGCCCTGCAGAACTGTCACCGCGACAGCCAATTGTATGGCACAGTAGCGGAGAGGTTATGGGAATATGGCTTCCTTAGGACCCCAGAGCAGTGTCGGATGAAGTTTAAAAGCCTCCAAACTAGCTACCGGAAAGTCAAGAATGGACAGGTACCAGAGTCTTGTCCCTTCTTTGAAGAGATGGATGCTTTGGTGAGTGCTGAGGTTGCTGCCCCACCCAGTGATGGCCAGGGAACCAGAGAGGCTGAAGCTGAGAAGCAAACTGAGGAGGCAAAAGAGACTAGAGAAAGATTCTGATGATGATGAAGAGGACATTGAGATCCCCCCACCCCCGGGGCTGTCATAACCCATGCTCCTGTCTTATTCCAAAGCCCCAGTGGTAAGACTTTTAAACTTCTTTTGTTATACACAATAAAGGGGAGGCCATAGGATTTATAAGGAAGATCATATTGAGAACTGACCTCTATACCAGCTTTAATAGATTTTTTTCCTGTCTATTTCGTCCTCTCCTCACATTTCTTGTCTACTAAAGCAGCTTAGTAAGAGAGGATATAAATTTTTTTATGTGATTTGCCTGCTCACACTATGGCATCAGAAGTAGTTGGGAGTTTGTAAACTTGTTATCTATGTTTGAGCTGTGAAATTTCCAGCCACTTTTGCTATCAGGGAATCCCAAAACTGACATTTCCCAAGTGGCATTTCTGTCCTTCAGAGCAGCATTTTTTTTTTTTTTTTTTAGAGCAACATTGTTTAAGGTGTTGCATGGAGCATCAAATCTATAATAACTTGTTATACTAAAAATGGCTTTGGGAATGCTAACTCTTCCCTCACAACAAATATATTCAAATATATAAGGTTCTGGGATTGCACTTACTGTTGTGGATCTTTTGCATGAAGCATCTCATCAGACAAGCTTCTGGGTAGGATTACTGCTTTACAAGGTACATGTGTAGGCTGACATCCAGCATTCTTTTGCTCCTAGATTTGGGCCACAGAATTTGGATCCACAGTTTACCTGAAACATCTGGAAGTGCAAATGTGCACAGCCTGGGCTCAAAGAAACTAGGCATTTTGTTCTTAGACTATTACAAGGTTGATGTAACAGAACACTTGAAACACATTCATGAAACACGTTTCTCTAAAAGCTGATCTGTTTCTCCAAAAGTTGATCTGGGCATTTCCTTCTAATCACTTTAGTTTCACCATCAAAGAAAATGGACAAGGAGGCCAGGCTGGGCCTAAGATGTGGCAAAATTATATCCTAAGATAGTATCTGTCCTGGATAAACATGGTGAGAGTCTTCCCTGAGATCCAATGAGCTTTCCTTGCTCTCTCTGAGAGGATTTTCTGAAGGTAATAAGGATCTAGGAAGAGTTAAAACCTTATTAATTAACCCTCTAGGTAGATGAAAGCATGTGGTAGGTGACCAAATAGAAAAGTAAAGTACTGGGAATCTTAACAATAATGTTCATTTGGGATCAGACTTCCCTGATTTTTATCTTCAGTCATTTGATGCATCACTTGCTTCTCCCAGATTTGCTTTGCCCTGGAATATAAAAGAAATGGCTAATTTTTAAAAATTCTGTCCTTACATCAGGTTTTGGGAATGAAGAGAATCTAAAAGGGGATATATCTGAGGAAGTACAACTGCATAGGACATTACTTGCAAGGTCTGAAAGGACAATTGCCCATCATCCTAATCAACATAAAGGTAGTAAAAGTGAACACAGACCAGACAGACAGTGCAGAAAGACCCCAGGGCAGAAAAGAGGAAAACTAGCACTTCCAGAGAAGAGTTTGGGTAGTCTTAGGTCATCAGAAGTTTTGCTTGGGAGAGAGAGACCCTCTGAATATCTCAGATATGTCAAAAACTTTAGCCCATGGCGGCGTGGCCTAGTGGCTAAGGTCCTCGCCTTGATCCCATATGGCTGCTGGTTCTAATCCCGGCAGCTCCACTTCCTCTCTGTCTCTCCTCCTCTCAGTATATCTGACTTTGTAATAAAAATAAAATAAATCTTTAAAAAAAAAAACTTTAGCCCAAACTCCCACCTCATGCACCAGATATCCCACCAGGTAGAAAATCCATATAAATGTGCCGAGTGTGGAAAAACCTTCAGTCGAATGCATGCCTCATTAGACATTGGAGAATCTACACAGCAGAGAAACCTTATAAGTGCCTTGACTGTGGGAAAAGTTTTCGTGACAGTTCAAATTTCATCACCCATAGGAGAATCCACACAGGACAGAAACCCTATCAGTGTGGTGAGTGTGGAAAATGCTTCAATCTGAGCTCAAGCCTTATAACTGACCAGAGAACTCACACAGGAGAAAAGCCCTATCAATGTGAAGAGTGTGGAAAAAGCTTCAACAACAGTTCTCATTTTAGTGCACATCGGAGGATACATACTGGAGAGAGGCCGCATGTGTGTTCTCAATGTGGAAAGAGTTTCAGTAAGAGTTCTGACTTACGTGTGCATCACAGGACACACACAGGAGAGAAACCCTATGGGTGTCATGACTGCAACAAGTGTTTTAGTAAAAGCTCTGCCCTTAACAAACACCGAGAAATCCACACACGAGAAAAGCTTCTGACACAGTCAGCACCCAAGTAAGGATACAAACAGGTACAAAACCCTCAGAAAGTATATTGTTTGGGAAGTCTTCCAATAGTGAAATCCACCTTCTATTCTTTGTCCAACTAGCTTGGCAGATACTCTCTAGGATTTATGCCACTATTCCTTATGTTTGTCAAATTCCCAAGGCTTCCATTTTAGGAATCAAAATATTTCAGTCCCTGTAATGTTTGAGAAGATGGCTAACAGGTCTTTCTTGTCAGCACCTATGCTGTTTCTTTAACAGGCAGGATATCATGGTAGAGCCTACGAATTTGATACATGCATCTTTTACACATCCTGTCATTCAGCTGCAGTTGGAATGTTAAAGCCCATCTTGGCAGCATTTCAGGGAAAAGCTATGAGACTGTCTTCATTGGGTGGGTCTAGCTTTCCTTTACACAGTAGTGGAAAAGCCTGGGCTCAGAATGACATATCTGTCAGGTGTACTCTTCATTTACCTTAAAGGAGAATTTACTGTTTCTCTTAATTTCTCTCCTATCCTCGTCTCATCAAGAGCCAAGTGAAACAATATGAATTTTGTATAAATATTAAAATGTGAACCCTAGATTGCTGCATTTCTTCCAAGTCCTAGAAGGACTGGAATAGAATACTAATACATTTACAGCATCTACTTTGATCTTCCTTGAATCCCATCAACTGAATTTATTCTGCCCCTTGTGGTCCAGAAGCCCAAAGAGGAAGCTAGCTAGTTGTGAAGGAGAAAGTAGTTACAGTTGTTAACAGGGAATCATCTAAATCCACACAGTCCAACACCTAGTACAGTATTACACACTCCATCAGTACTAAACCAACAGGCGGTGAGCAGAAGCCACTGTCACATTCCCATGTACTGGGAAAACAGTCTGCTTCATGCCAACAACTGTTTAATGGCAGGGAAGGCAGATCTTTGGTCAGGGGAGCTGCCAGTTACACACACACACACACACACACACACACTCTCAATTGTGTACAATTAAAAGCAGCTTTTCAAACAGGTGAAATCACCCAATCTTTATACTCAGATAGTACTGACTGGTCCATATACTCACAGTAATAATGACAAGTCCTGTACAACACATTAGAATCCATCCTCATCAGTCTAAAACAACTGACACACACACATATAGCTGTGACAGTTTTAAAGAAATTAGAAGCTAAGTAGTACCTCTGTGCTTATAAATGCGAAGGTCCAATGCATTAGAATTTGCTTTAATGAAATTTAGAGGTATTCTTTTATTCAGGAAGGCTGAATGAAGCAGAAAGTGTTCACAGCAGGGGAAGTTTCTGAGTAATCTAGGACAGGATGAACTTTCTAAAACTGGTTACCAAGCTAGGTGCTGGATGGATGAGGAATAGTAAGATGGGAGCGTGATAGGCAGCAGAGACAAAGGAAGGCTGGCTAAAGTTTAGAACAGTTTGAAGTTTGAGGAAGAGTATAATATGAATTATGCAGTGGAAGAAAAAAAACCATTTTATCTAAAATTAGAAATGTCAGAAATGACCACAAGGTGGTATACCTATCATCACAGGTGTGGTGCTATACTTACTAGCAAACAGAGAGTGGCTAACACTAAAGGAGAAACAGCAGTTTAGGGAGTCTAGCCTTCATGGGTGGCAAAGACCCATGAGCAAATGGGAAGGTCAGAAGAAAGATGAACACAGCAGATGGCTATGGCTTAGGAGAAAAGCAAAGTAGCTGTTTCATATTTAATCAGAATTCTGTGGCTAGAGTGAAATCTATGCCAACATTAGGGAGACAGAATATTCTGTAATTCATAATTTACTGTGTTAGATCAATTAGGGTTCTGCTACTAAGGGAAAAAAAAATCTAACATTAAGAATTATGGGAATATGGGCCCAGCGCAGTAGCCTAGCAGCTGAAGTCTTCACCTTGTACGTGCCAGGATCCCATATGGGCAATGGTTCTAATCCCAGCAGCCCTGCTTCCCATCCAGCTCCCTGCTGCTGACTTGAAAAAACAGTCGAGGACAGCCCAAAGCCTTGGAACCCTGCAACAGTGTGGGAGACCCAGAGGAGGTGCAATTCCAGCAACTGCGGCCACTTGGGGAGTGAATCAGTGGACGGAGGATCTTTCTCTGTATATCTGACTTTCCAATGAAAAAAAAAAATCTTAAAAAAAAAGAATGATGGGAAGATGGTATCAGTTTCACTGCATAAACAGGAAGGATCAGGAAACACCAATCTAAAGCATTAACTCAGGATCCAAGATGGTTTAGGAAGCATGTTATAATGTCACAAAAATAAATTATTAGCGTCTTTGGTAGGGTAATGTACAGTCATGTGTATAAAAGCATTAGTTGGGCCATCAACAGATACGAATTGTGGCTCCAGATGCCCTGTGGGTCAACCTGCTCCATGTCCCTCTGTGTAAAGCAGAATACCGTTTACACTTAATCTGCCTCTCAGGGATACCATGTTAATAAAAATTACCTCTATAACATACCTGGTGTTTGTTTAGGTGTTTCTATGCTTAAACGCAAATCATGATCAAGCTGTTGGTAAATCTTAACTTTTCTTGGCTCCCTGTCTGGAGTTACTAGAAGTATGCCTATCTGAATATTTATGTTCCAGGTAGAGGAACAAAGGAGATTATTGTTTTAAAAAAATTAGAATAAAAATCATTCCTTAGTATCAGTATCCATAACCACAATCCATTGCAACCCCATGATAAATGGGCATGGAGAATGTGTCTTATTTTAAAAGACTCAGGCAGAACACCCCTGCAACAGGAATACAGCGAGAAGAAACTCCTTACCAGGTAAAGACCCACTTAGGTGCAAGCTAACAAACAATTAAATACCACCCAATCTGCCATTACTGAGGAAGAACCAAGAAATAACAGCCTTCAAGCATTCTAAAAAGAAACAAGCTGCTATTGTGGTATTAACAGGTTAACTGTCACTTGCAATGCCAAGCATGCCTTAGGGGTGCGGGTTCAAGTCCCAGCTGCTCCACTTCTCATCCAGGTCTCTTCTGTGCCTGGGAAACTAGCAGAAGATGGCCTACGTGGGCCCCTGCACATTCACGGGAGACGCGGAAGTTCTAGGATCCTGACTTCAGCCTGGCTGTAGTGGCCATTTAGGGAGTAAACAAGTGGATGGAAGGCCTATTTCTCCCTCTCTTGCTTATTCTGCCTTTAAATAAATAATTTAAAAATATAAAAGTAGGGGCTCAGCACAATAGTTGTAGTGGTTAAAGTCCTCGCTTTGAACATGGCTTTATGCAATATGGGCACCGGTTCTAATCTCAGTGGCCCCACTTTCCATCCAGCTTCCTGCTTGTGGCCTGGAAAAGCAGTCAAGGATGACCCAAAGCTTTGGGACCCTACACCTGCGGGGGGGACCCAGAAGAGCTCCTGGCTCCTGGCTTCAGATTGGCTCAGCTCCAGTCATTGTGGCCACTTGGGGAGTGAACCAGCAAATGGAAGATCTTCCTCTCTGTCTCTCCTCCTCTCTGTATATCTACTTTTCCAGTAAAAAGAAAAATAAATAAATCTTTAAAGAGCGTTGTTGGGAAAAGACAGGGTGACATGTACAACAAAGCAGCAACCCAGCTTTAGCAAAGACCAGATAGTCACGTCTGCTCTCATGTTGTTTCTGAGTGCGATTATTGCATTTTTATTTTCTCCACACATTCTTTTTTTTTTTTAAGATTTATTCATTTTCATTACAGCCAGATATACACAGAGGAGGAGAGAGAGAGAGAAAGACCCTCCGTCCTATGATTCACTCCCCAAGTGAACCCCAACGGGCCAATGCGAAGCCGGGAACCCGGAACCTCCTCCGGGTCTCCCACGCGGGTGCAGCGCCCCAATGCATTGGGCCGTCCTCGACCGCCCTCCCAGGCCACAAACAGGGAGCCGGACGGGAAGCAGAGCCGCCGGGACCAGAACCGGCGCCCACATGGGATCCCGGGGCTCCCAAGGCGAGGACTTCAGCTGCTAGGCCACGCCGCCGGGCCCCACACATTCTTTTATTGCTTGTTTTCTATGGCTAGTGCCACAGAACGTAATATATATTCTCTATGTTGCTGCCGTTTTTCACTTGGATGCTTGAAGACTCAAGGCTGAATCTTGTCAATTTCATTTAAAGGCTTACTTATTTTTAAATAAAGTCAAAGTCAGAGAGAGAGAGACCAAGAGAGAGATCTTCTTTCTGCTATTTCACTCCCCAAATGGTCACAACAGCCAGAGGTGGGCTGGTCTGAAACCAGGAACCAGGACCTTCCTCCATGACTCCCATGTAGGTGCAGCGTCCCAAGGCCCTAAGCCATCCTCCACTGTTTTCCAGGCCACAAACAGGGAGCTGGATAGGAAGTAGAGCAGCCAGGACCTGAACTGGCACCCATATGGGATGTTGGCGCTGCAGACAGAAGATCAACTCACCATGCCAGCATGCCAGCTTCAGCACTGGTTTCTGTGGTAAGCAGTTGGGGAAAAGAGGGATGAAGAGTGTGAATCCAGGTTAGTTCACTTCCCACTATTCAATTAGAAATGAAAAATATACCCCCACAAAAAAATATTCTGTTGACATAAATATCTCATAAAGTTGTACGATTATAGGGTACTGGGGAGGCTGGGCGTGGCCCCTCCCATTGTATCCTCCCTTCCCCCAGATACAGACAGAAGAAAAAAAAAAAGTGTGTAAACAATGGTCTTGTCCACTTTCCCCTGATTCTTGACTCTTCCCACCCTGATCAATGAGGTAAGCATCATCAAAAATAATAATTTTTAAAAAGTTGTAGGTTTTGGGCCCGGCGGCGTGGTCTAGCGGCTAAAGTCCTCGCCTTGAAAGCCCCGGGATCCCATATGGGCGCCGGTTCTAATCCCGGCAGCTCCACTTCCCATCCAGCTCCCTGCTTGTGGCCTGGGAAAGCAGTTGAGGACAGCCCAATGCATTGGGACACTGCACCCGCGTGGGAGACCTGGAAGAGGTTCCTGGTTCCCTGCTTCGGATCGGCGCGCATCGGCCTGTTGCGGCTCACTTGGGGAGTGAATCATCGGACGGAAGATCTTCCTCTCTGTCTCTCCTCCTCTGTGTATATCTGGCTGTAATAAAAAATGAATAAATCAAAAAATAAAAAAAGTTGTAGGTTTTTAAATTCCTCCATTCCTAATATACACACTGTAAGGCTCTTTTAGAAACAAAAATTTGGGGGCCCAGTATGGTAGCCTAGCAGCACAAGTCCTTGCCTTGCACACACCGGGATCCCAAATGGGCACTGGTTCTAATCCTGGCGGCCCTGCTTTCCATCCAGCACCCTGCTTGTGGCCTGGGAAAACAGTTCAGGACTGCCCAAAGCCTTGGGACCCTGCACCCACGTGGGAAATCTGGAAGAGGCTCAGGGCTCCAGGCTTCGACTCAGCTCAGCTCCGGTCATTGTGGCTGTTTGGGGCGTGAATGGACAGAAGATCTTCCTGTCTCTCTCTGTATATCCAACTTTCCAATAAAAATAAAATAAATCGGGCCCGGCGGCGTGGCCTAGCGGCTAAAGTCCTCGCCTTGAACGCCCCGGGATCCCATATGGGCGCCGGTTCTAATCCCGGCAGCTCCACTTCCCATCCAGCTCCCTGCTTGTGGCCTGGGAAAGCAGTTGAGGACGGCCCAATGCATTGGGACCCTGCACCCGCGTGTGAGACCTGGAAGAGGTTCCTGGTTCCCGGCATCGGATCGGTGCGCACCAGCCCGTTGCGGCTCACTTGGGGAGTGAATCATCGGATGGAAGATCTTCCTCTCTGTCTCTCCTCCTTTCTGTATATCTGACTGTAATAAAATAAATAAAATCTTTAAAATAAAATAAAATAAAATAAATCTTTAGAAAAAAAAAGAAATAAAACTTTGGGACAACTGAAAGAGTAGAAACCCAAAGTATGTTAGAGCTCAAGAAGGGTCTGGCCAATGCAGCATCACAACAGTCAAAATATAAAAGTAGCAGGAACATTGGAAAAAACAATAAAATAGAGAAATGAAATCTACATTCTCGGGGATTCACTTCAACCTATACAAATCAAAAGGATAAAATATCATTTTAAAACTTTCAATAAAGTTTTAAAGTTCTACTCCTCAAACTCAGAATCCAATTGATGTCTTCCCTAAACACAGCAGAGAAAAGTATATTATGTCATTTTATATGGTGAGGTCTATATTCCAATACCCCATGCTGAAGGACACCAAACACCTGAATATTTCTTAGGCTTCACAAATCCCCATTTTCCCCAAATTGGCATTTGATAGTTCTTAACAGATAAACAAAGAAGCAAGCATTTAAGAGATTGGGGCCAAGTTCTAGTGAGGGTCTTGATGTGGAGCTCTTGTAGGCAAATGATAAACCATAAGCTAAATATGTCCTTATCAGGGCCGGGGCTGGCATTTGATGCAGTAGACTAAGCTGCTGCCTGTTACGGTGACATCCCATATGAGTGCTGGTTCGAGTGCCAGCTGCTCCATTTTCAAGTCAACTCCCTGCTATTGTGCCTGGGAAGGCAGTCAAAGATGGCCTAAGTATTTGTGTCCCTACCAGCCTTGCGGGAGACCTGTCTGGAGTTCCTAGTTCCTATTTTTGACTTGGCCAAGCCCCAGTTAGTTGTGGCTATCTGGGCAGCAAACCAATGAATGGAAGATCTTTGTCTCTCTCTGTTGCCTTTCAAACAAGTACAATAGACCTTTTGAAAAAATGTTTTTAGCAACATGGCAGAAGCAGCAGCTACAGTGGAGATCAGGTGAGCTGGAGAAGCAGCTAAGAAGATAATAGGATGTATGTCAAGGGTAAACTGGTGTTATCAGTAGGAACTGAATGTTTTTCAAAACAAATCACTAAAGGAATCATGTAAATAAAGTTTCAGAAGGCCTGTTTGAATCTCCATATAGTTTGTTTATACCTTACTAACTTGCCATGATTTCAAACTTAGAGAAAAAGTTCCAAAAAACTCCAGTATATATAATTTTGCCAAATTATTTATATTTTACCCATTTGCTTTTGATTCTTTCTGTATAAACATACACATATCTACATCCATATATTTCCTTAAAGTCACTCAGAAGAACTCAGAGACACAGTACCCTTTACCCCTAAAACACTTCACATTGCGTATTTCATAAAAATGAGGACAGAAGGCAGGGAGCAAGGGACAGAGGGAAGTATGATTGTCTTCTTGGAACTGTACTATGGAATATAAAAAACTGTTCTCTTTTACATTAATGAAAATGTAGGTAAAAAGCTACATCATTGCTAAAAGAAATTAAGGAAAGCCTAATTGAAAGAAATATATATTAATGTACTGAAAAATGAAAAAAAAAAAAGGACTTCAGCACTTTCTCTGAAAACCACAGAATAATTATCAACATTAGGACATTTAAAATTAATATGCTATTAATATACTCTTTATTCAGTTTTTAAAAGATTATCCAACTAATGTTCCTTATAATCTTTAATATCCAATTCAGTGTCATGTTTTTAAGGTTTTGTTTCTTTATTTGAAAGGTAGAATAACAGAGGAGTAGAGAGATGTTTTACTCCATCAGTCTTTCCCTATAGAGTCATCTCCCAGTATTCATGGAGAAATGATTCCAGAACCTTCCACAGATACCTCAAGTCCATGTACATCCTTTCACGTACTTCAAATCATCTAAGGAGTGGGGTAAGTGAAAGTTTTTACACATGTAGTACAGGCACAAATGTTTTTTCAGAATATTTTCAGTCTGCAGTTAACTGAATGCAAGATACATAACTCAGATACAGAACCATTAGATTCAAAGGACAGTATATTAGCTCACAGGCTACTGGAAGAAAAACTGTTGTGCTTGATTCCATATGTTATTATTATACTAAGTCAGTTTCTTCTTTTGATGAATTAAAAATTGCTTACTATCTTGGAGCTACCAGCACTGTGGTATAGCACATGAAGCTGCCATCAGAGTGCCAGCATCCCATTTGGGCACCAGTTTGTTCTGTGGATACTCTGCTTCCAATCAAGCTCCCTGCAAATAGCCTGGGAAAAGCAGCAAAAGGCCCAGGTGCTTAAGCCCCCGCAACGCATGGGAGATGTATAAAGCTTTTGGCCCCTGGCTTTGGCCTGGCCATTGCAGCCATCGGGGAAGTAAACCATCAGATGAAAGATGTCTCTCTGTAACCCTTTCAAATAAACATTTTTTTAAGTGTTATATTTTAATGTTAAAATTGCTCCCAGAGTGCTGTGGGAACCTCTTCAAATTGGTTCTTATATTTTTTGTACTCCCACATTTTCTGATGCAGTAAGGTATTTCACACTCGATTTTTCTACCCTAGTGTATCACCTTTTCTTCAATTGATTTTTGAATACGGATTTTATCCTGTAACTTTGCTACTTCACTTTTTAGTTCTTATAGCTGTTTGTAGATCTCTTTGGATTTTCTAAGTAAATAATGACGTTACCTGCAAATAAATATGGTATTTCCTCCTTTCTATTCCTTCTACTTTTACTTTTTTTTTTCATCTTATTACATTGGCTAGGACCTCTAGTTAAGCATCAAAAAGAATTGCTTAGAGCAGCTATCCTTTACTTGTTAACTAAATGACCACAAAAGCCAGGTCTGGGCCAAGCCAAAACCAGGTGCCAGGAGCTACTTCACATCTCCCATGTTGGTAGCAGGGGCCCAAAGACTTGGACCATCTTCTGCTGCTTTCCCAAGCCATAAGCAGGGAGCTGAACCGAAGTAGAGTAGCAAAGACACCAACCAGCACACATGGAATTCTGGTGCTGCAGGCTGCAGTTTGACTCACTGTGCCAAAGCACTGGCCCCCTCACCATTCAATTTGTTATTACAGGGCATGCATTTTGGTTCAGTAAGTTTAGCCATCGCTTGGGATTCCTGCACCCCAAGTCAGAGTGCTAACTGAAGTCCCGGCTCCACTGCTTCTGATTCAGCTTCCTGCTAATGTTCCAGGAAAGCAGCTGATGACAGCTCAAGGACTTGAGTCCTTGCTTCTGGTGGGGAGATCCAGATGGAGTTGCTGACTCTTAGTTTTGGCTTGCCCTGACCATTGCTCTTGTGGCCATTCAAGGAATGAAGCAGCAGATGGAAGATTTCTGTTCTCTTTCAAATAAAGAAAAATCTTTGTTGTAGCTTCACGAATAGTCTTATTGGTCAATCCACAATTTGAATTCTGGAACCTCAAGCAGGAAAACCTATGACCTCCTCACTCTCCATTCCTACTTAAAGCTGGCATGAGTGAGCTAGTGCTGAGGTGTTGCAGGTAGAGCCGCTGCCTGTGGTGCCATATGGGTGCCATTTCAAATCCCAGCTGCTCCATTTCTAATCCAGTTTCCTGTTTCCCTGAGAAAGTGGTAGAGAATGGCTCAAGTGCTTGGGCCCCTGCACCCAAGAGACTAGGGAGAAGATCCTGGCTCCTGTCTGGCCTAGCTCTGGCTGTTGTAACCATGTGGGGTGTAAACTATTAGATAGAAGATCTCTGCTTCTCCCTCCTCCTCTCTCTATAACTCTGCCTTTCAAGTAAACAAACAACTCTTCAAAAAGCTAGCATGATTTTCATGACTTTTATACTGTTAAAAGAATATCATAATAAAACTAATACCTTAGAATACTTATTTTACTAGCTTTTGTACGTATATTAAAAAGTAAACTATAAAATTGTTTTATATTGAGCCCGGCGCAATGGCTTAGTGGCTAAATCCTTGTCTTGCATGCACTGGGATCCAATATGGACACCAGTTCATGTCCTGGCTGCTCCATTTCCCATTCAGCTCCCTGCTTATGGCCTGGGAAAGCAGTAGAGGACAACCCAAAGCCTTGGGAAACCCAGAAGGAGCTCCTGGCTCCTGGCTTTGGATTTGCTCACCTCTGGCCATTGTAGCCATCTGGGGAGTGAACCAGTGGATGGAAGAGCTTTCTGTCTCTCCTTGTCTCTGTAAAATCTGGTTTGCCTTTCCAATAAAATAAATAAATGTTTTAAAAACTTGTTTAGAACATTTTTTTCACCAAATAACTTATCATGAACATTTTCACATTATAAATTTTGTTCTACAGCATTTTAGGTGGCTGCAAAAATATCACACGTTATAGATAAAACATAGCTTTTTAGCTTTGTGAGTTCTGAATGAGTAGATGGGAGCAGAGAATAACAATGTTATGCATGGTTACAAAAATAGATCTAAATACTTCAAAGGCCTAAGAGCTTCCCTTTATCCTGCTCCCAAAGAGTAAGAATGCTTTTCAGAAACTCTTAGCAAATGAAATTAGTATCAGCCACAACTTCCTCAGAAACCAAAGAAATACATTCTAGGGAGCAAGGTAACTGAGTCATACTCTGATATCTAACACATTATTTTTCTTACCAGTCAGAACTAATCTTAGTTGAGTCTGCACACTCACACAGCCCCAGTGACTCCAGCTTTGCCACCACTACAAAGATCTTTGCAAATGAAAACAAAGTGAGTAATACAGTGGAAATCTTGGCAGCTCCCAGAAAAAGAAAAAATAAAAAACAAAACTAAAGTGATAGAGTGAAAGTGAAAGGAGTCTTTCACAAGTCTTTTGCACAACCAAATGCATGGATATTGCCACAAGCTGAAAGGTTCTGGGTCTCGCTGGTAATTGTTTTCCCTGTGCTCCCTTACCTTAGGCTGCCATTTCAAAAATTTCCAGATGAGAAATTACTTCAATTTCTTGGAAATTGTATGATAACTATTGGGACGCGACTGCTAAGTGAAACAAATCAATAGTGGGATAGTTAGGTTAGTGAACAACAACCCTTAAGTCTTTCCAGGTAAGCAGCAGGCAAGTAAGCTAGGCCCTGGCCATGGGAGGTAATGGAATCTGTGGTACTTGGCTGCTGTGCTTCCTGAAGGCAAAGGCTTACTAAGTCGGATATGGTAAGAAGACTGGTTCCAGTACTAACCCACCGATAGCTGACTTCATTCTAGCTTAAAACTGTAACACTTTGGGCTTCAAGTGATTCCACTTCTTCCTCAGTTCAGATCTGGTGCCGGCAGAAGCAAAGATGTAGTTGATGGATTCATACGATAAATTCCACACCTGAGATTGGGTCAGATTAAATGTTTCAGCTGCCAGCCGATACTCTTGAGAAAGGTGTGTTGCAAAAACACCCTTATCATCAGTCTGCCAACAAAAACAAGAACATTTCAAAATGAACAAAGCAACGCTTAAAATTTTTAAGAGTCTATTTACCTATTTACCACACGCTTCTTTTATCTTTTTAAAGATTTACTTTATTATTTTTATTGGAAAGTCAGGTATACAGAGAGGAGGAGAGACAGAGAGAATGATCCTCCTTATGATGATTCACTCCCCAAGTGGCCACAACAGCCAGAGTTGCACCAATATGAATCCAGGAGCCAGGAGCTTTTTCTAGGTCTCCCACTCGGGTGCAGGGTCCCAAGTTCCTGAGCCATCCTCAACTGCCCTCCCAGGACACAAGCAGGGAGCTGGATGGGAAGCGGGGCTCCCAGGTTTAGAACTGGAACCCATGTGGGATCCTGGCGCACACAAGGCAAAGACCTTAGCCTCTAGGCTACTGTGCTGAGACCATACACTTCTTTTAAGTCTTAAAAAAAGGCTTATAAATGCATCTATTTATATCTGTAACTAAACACATATGTTTATACTTAGATATTAAAATCACTGAGGGAACTTTTAAGACATATCTGTGGCCAGAAGTTATCCCAGATCAAATTAAGCAGATTTTTGGGGGAGGTATTGGGCATCAGTTTAGTTTTGTTTCTTTGGAGCTCCCCCAGGAAACATTCTGGCACCTTTTCCGGTACAGACAATCCACAGTCATGCCTGGCCTGTGTAGCTTCCTGTGATGTCGCTCTAATTCCTCTGTTTGAACATTACCCTCAGGCACACAAGGCAGTCAGCTAAGCAGTGAGCACTGGTCCTAATGAAATTCAGCTACTCCAAGGAAAAAATATTTCACACAAAACACTTACACAGATCACAGAAGGGTGTGCAATGCTGTACCAAAATCCGAAATGATGCTGGTCGTAAGATGGAACTGTCTGACTTTTGATGTTTGACGTCAAGCACAATTCTAGGTGGAAAGAGAAAGAATCTTTTCATTAATAGCATGTAAGTGTATCCATTGTTTATGAAGTAAACAATGAGAAATGCTTGCAAACTATGCTAATTTGCAGTAGCCTATTATTTAGAAAAAAAAAAACTGGTCTCTCCTTATGCATGATGTGATCGGGTATAACCTGGACCTGGTACCGTGGTGTACCACATTAAGACTGCCTGCAGCACTGGCATCCCACATGAATGCTGGTTCAAGTCCTAGTTGCTCCACTTCCAATCCAGCTCCCAGCTACTATTCTGGGAAAGCAGCAGAGGATGGCTCAAGTCCCTGGACCCCTACACCCATGTGGGAGACCCGGAAGAAACTCCTAGCTTCTGACCAACTCAGCTCCACCTGCTGTGGCAATCTGGGGAGTGCAAGATGCTTTGTCTTTCCTCTCTCTAAATGCACCTTTCAAATAAAAATAATCATAAAAATATAACTCAATTCGTGTGATTATGTGGAAAATATGTACTTCAACTACAGCAGTAACATAGTGGGCAAAGAATTACTATTCTCTTCACAGACATGTGCTTCCCTTTCTTGTCAGAAACAGAAGGGCAAAGACAGTCATGACGAGACAATGGAACGGAGGTTCTTTGAAGGGCTGCTGCAGTCCTTGCTGTTCTTCCTTTTTATTGATTTCTATTGGAAAGGCAGATATATAGAGAGAGAAGGAGAGAAAAACACAGAAATTTTCCATCCTCTGATTCATTCCGAAATGGCTGCAACAACAGAGATGAGCCTATCTGAAGCTACGAGCCAGGAGGCTCTTCCAGGTCTCCCACATGGGTGCAGGGTCCCAATGCTTTCAGCCATCCTCTACTACTTTCCTTGGGAAATGAAACAGCTGGGACATGAACCAGTGCCCATATGGGATGCCAATGGTTAGAGGGTAGAGTATTAGCCAGTAGAGCTAGCATGCAGTCCAAAATCTTGCTGCTCCTGTGGAGGAGGCTAAAACAAAGGTGAAGAAAGCTCCAGCACTATGGGAGAGTTGTAACACTGACAGCTAGGAGTGGACATGTATTTTTCCTATGGCTTCTAAGAAAACCCTTACACAGTTTCTCTCAGGTTACCCTCCATTTTATGCTTCCAGCTTTTCACAAGACATTACCTAGCATGACTTCTACTAGCAAATCCCTGCCTGTTTCCTACAGAAACACTATACTTGGCTTCAAGAGTCAAATGCTTCACTGGACTGATGACATCTGCTCCCTAGCCTAAGGCAGCCTCAACACAGGCCCACTCAGTCCACAGGATGGTGCTCCCTTTGTTAGAAGCAGAGCTGAGTTCTCACAAGGTAAGGATCAAGTCAGTCTAATGCAGATCATTGCCTTTCTTTTTTTTTTTCTCAACTTTTGTGCACGTTAAAAAAATCTCAGCATAAAGAAGAAAAAATTTAAAAATCACTGTGAATTACTGACAACACTGAACAGCTAAAATACCCACACATGCATGTTCTAAATGGTATATTTCCCCAGCTGGTCATTCCATGAAATGCTTTACAGCCAACTGCTTCTTTCCCTCTGCTGAGAGGCCTTCCCCAACCATCCAAATCAAAGTGGTCATCTGAACACTACTGACCAGCCCCTGACCACTAGCTATCAGCCTGCTCAGCTTTCTTCATGGAACACTGACATTTGCTTGTATATTTGTTTACTGTCTTTCCTCTGCTAAAATATGCATTCCTTGGAAATGAACCCTCATGTCTACTTTGACTAGTGCTATATTTCCAGAAACTAGATATTTCTGGAATATATTAGATATATAAACTAGGTGTATAATAAAAAAAACTAGGTGTATAATAAAATACACCTCAAAAACAAGTATGCAATCAAATGGTCAATGGCTAATACATGTGTAAAATAAAATTGGAACTTTTCATAATGAATTTTTAAATAAATTCTTACATATTTTCATACCACATTAATTCTGTTCGTCATTTGAAAATTCAGATGACCCCTTATTCTTTCAGAAAATATTGAACTCCAAGCAGTAGGGAACGAAATAGTGAATAAGACAGATGCCTTCCGCTCATGTGATTTAGTTTCTATTGAGAGTTAAAACTTTGTTATTTAAAGCAAACATACTGTGCATTTTTTGATTTCTGAATAATGTTCAGTTTTAGGACAGTAGTTTCCTATCTTTAGGTTGCAACCTGGAAATTGGGGGAGGAAGGGTCAGAGAGGATCCTGAAACCCTAAACCTTACCCAGTGGTATGCGGTGTTGCCTCACGAAGTCCACCAGATTCAGGGATTGTCCCTCAGAGGAGTTGAGAAATGTTCCATGCCCAATTCTATCAGGAAGCAGATCCAGGAGCATCTGAGTTTCTTTTCCTTGGTTCGAGATCTTAAGGGGACAGACAGGACAGTCAAACACCTCTTCTAGTGCGTTTCTCTGTTTTTGGAAAGGCAGGTTTACAGAGAGGAGAGACACAGAGAAAGATCTTCCGTCCACTGATTCACTCCCCAACTGGCCACAACGGCAGGAGCTGAGCTGATCTGAAGCCAAGAGCCAGGAGCTTCTTTCAGGTATCCCGCATGGGTGCAGGGTCCTAAAGCTTTGAATCATCCTCTACTGCTTCCATAGGCCACAAGCTGGATGGGAAGTAGGGCTGCTGGGACACGAACTGACACCCATATGGAATCCTGGTGTGTCTAAGAGGAGGACTTTAGCCACTAGGCTACTGCGCCGGGCCCCCCTTGGTGGTTATTAAGGGATTCTTTTCCTATAGTGGGTACTCTGTCCAAGCATTGATGCAAACATTCCAGAAAGAGGAGTTACTCACACTTTCCCTACAGATGTATTTGCCTTTTATTGTCTCATTTGTATCTCAATATTTTTCTAGGTTGATTTCAATAATAAATACTTATTAAGTGCCTAGTTTGTGCCTTATTACATAAATTCTTTTTTAAAAAAATTTATTTATTTTTATTGGAAAGGCAGATACACAGAGAGGAGGAGAGACAGAGAGGAAGATCTTCCGTCCGATAATTCACTCCCCAAGTGAGCTGCAACAGCTGGAGCTGAGCCGATCTGAAGCCAGGAGCCAGGAACCTCTTCTAGGTCTTGCATGTGGGTGCAGGGTCCCAAGACTTTGGGCCGTCCTCTACTGCTTTCCCATGCCACAACCAGGGAGCTGGATGGGAAGTGGAGCTGCCGGGATTAGAACCAGCACCCACATGGGATGCCGGTGTGTTCAAGGCGAGGAGTTTAGCCACTAGGCCACGGCGCTGGGCCCTTATTACATAAATTCTTTAAGGTCTCACAAAAATCTTGTAAAGTATTAAGATAAATTAGAACTCAAAATTAGGCAATTAAAAAAAATTAAGTCTGTATGTACATACTGTGTTTTGTGTTGTATGCAAGTATATATATTCATGTATATTGGTAAAAGGTCAAAAAAACATAAACAGAAAACTGTTACCAGTCTTAACTTTGGAGAGCAGAACCAAAATCGGTAGGGGGGGCTTCTAATTTTTTCTCCTTTTTTATTATATTCTCAACACTTGGATTTTCTTCAGGTATAGGTAACTTTTATAGTTAAAAGATATAAAGCTGGAGCTGGTGACACAGCAGGTTAAACTGATGCCTGTGGTGACAGTATCCCTTACAACCACTGGTTTGAGTCCCAGTTGCTCTACTTCTGATGGAACTCCATTCCAATGTGCTTGAGAAAGCAGAGAAGATGATGGCCCAAATATCCAGCCTTCTGGGGGAGCTATACATTTCCAGGCTCCTAACTTGAGTCTGCACTAGCCCAGCTATTGTGGCCATGTGGAGAATGAACTAGCAGATGAAAGCTCTCTCTGTAACTCCGTTTTCTAGATGAATATATAAATTTTAGCAATATATTTATGTATGTGCGTATTTGTATATACATACACATGCATACATATATACTCATACACACATATATAATGCTACTTATGTTGTTAAGTTATCCATGGTCACAGAACTAATGAATGGTAGCTCTTTGGTGAATTATGTCTGACTCCACAGTTCATATTCTTTCCTGGGTTTCAGTATGCCTGGGTTTCATTTTTGACCTGCCTAATTATATATATATATATATCATGATAAAAATGTCTATCTGTATTTTTTATTTCCTAGATAGAACAAAAGGCAAATGATGGGAACTTTTTTAAAAAGATTTGTTTGTTTTTATTGGGAAGTCAGATTTACAGAGAGGAGATACAAAGGTCTTCAACCCACTGTTTAACTCCCCAAGTAGCCACAATGGCCAGAGCTGTTCCACCGATTTGGCCAATGCCTTCCAGTGGGCCTCAGTTCAGCCACAGGGTGTCCTATGATTGACCTATAGATTCTAGATTTTAAGTTCTGCTACCAGATTACTGACCCTCTGAGTTCTGTAGAAATGAAAAAGACAGAGGGGTAAGCATTGTGACGTACCAAATAAGATTCTGCCTGTGATGCTAACATCCCACACAGGCACTAGTTTGAGTCCTAGATGCTTCACTCCCCATCCAGCTCCTACTTGGCGCCTGGGAAAGCAGTGGAAGATGGCTGAAGTGCTTGGGCCCCTGCACCCACAGGGGAAACACAGAAGAGGTTCCTAGCTCCTGACTTTGACCAAACCAACTACGGTCATTGCAGCTATCTGAGGAGTGAACCAGTGGATGGGAGATCTCTCTTTCTGTGTCTGTCTCTCTCTGTAAGTAAATCTATAAAAATATTTTTAAAAGGTTTGGTGCTGTGGTGCAGTCAGCTACACATCCATCTGTGGTGTTGACATCCTATACAGGCACCAATTCAAGCTCCAGCTTCTGCACTTTTGATCCAACTCCCTGCTTATGACCTGAGACACCAGCAGAGGCTGGCCAAATCCTTTGGCCACTGCACTCATGTTGGAGACTCAGAAAAAGTTCCTGGCTCCTGGCTTCGGACCAGCCCAACTCCAGTCATTATGGCCATTTGGGGCATTACCAGTAGACAGAAGCTCTCTTTGTCTCTCCTTGTCTCTCTGTAACTCTACCTTTCCAATAAAAATGAATACATCTTCAAAATAAAAATTTAAAAAGAGTAAAAAAAAGTACCAGCAAGAAGTTCTAATTTTTAAATTTCTAAATTATGATGCTACTTAACCTTTATATATTTCCTAAGTATATTTCCTACCTTTAAGAAAACAAATAGATAAAAAGTAAATCCATTGTAAATGGGGGAAGTACAACGGATTCTCTTGTTTGCTTCACAAGGATGTGTCTTAAGAAGATGATGGTTTTCCAATGATTATATATGATCCATTCGCATGCCCATGGTGCCAGGGTACTGAGGGTTGGTTAGGGGCTCTGGAGTTCCTTGCCGAGTCCCTGAAATAATGCCGAACTCCTGCCAGCATGTGTAATATACTTAGGTCCCCTCTACTGTGAAAGCCAGTGATGAACCGGTGGTGCATTCCTCAGGCTCAGCTGGCCAGAGAGGCCAGTGATGGAAATTCACATATCTTCCCTAACAAGATGCTAGCAAACCTCAACTGGAGTCTAAAATAATCTCCAGGAACCACAGAAAAGAAACAGTAACACTACAGTTATCATTCTAACTTGTATTTTAAAGTATTTATACTCTCCTTAAAAAAAAAAAAAAAATTTCTAAACCAGGTTTCATTTTGTTCCTTTTTATTTTTATCATCTTGAACCTAAGACGTTATTTACCTCTGAAAGATGTAGCGCCAACTTCAGACCTGCATTTTTAGCTTCTGAAAGAGGTTCCAAATAGTCTTCTGCTTGTCCTATCTTAAAGACAAAACTAACATGAGGATGCATGAAAATTCTGGGGAGGCAAGAATCAGATACCCTGTCTCAATCAACTAAGGACAGATATTGGTAGATAGATTTCGCTTGCAGTTTTTATTTGTAAAGCATCTATTCTGTGCTGGCCTCTGGGGAATTCTAAGCTGGTAAAGGCACAGTCTTTGCCCTCAAGACATCCTGTGAATCTGAGATCAGTTAGCTCAAGTGGATAGAGCAATCACCAAATTTTATTTCTAGAAGGAGACCTAAGTAAGTAGTGCTGTGCCTCTCCTAAAACAGACAGATGAAAATAAGAACAGTTCAAGTTTAGACACAGCTGTAGGAACCAGTTTCAGAGGACAGTTTCGTTCAGTGGGTTTCAACCAATGCAACACTGCCCTCCAAGGTGACATCAGTCAATATCAAGAGATATTCTTGGTTGTCACAACTTGGGAGGGTGCTACTGGCATCTTGACAGGGCTATGGCTAAGCCTATTACAGTAATGAAGGAAGCCCTCAGAACCAACAATTATCTAGCCCCAAATGTCAAGATTTCTGTTAGAAGTTAATATTCATGAGTCTCAGGACAACCTTTTTTTAACTGGGAGTTCCATGAGATCATTAAGCCCCCATGCCTCAAAACATCCATCCACTGTGTGTATCGAACTAATTTCCACCCTGTGAATGTAGATTGGTATTAGCTTGTGTGCTATCTCTAGAAGAATGATGAAAACTGCTGTAGAATCAGGCAAGTATTTTTTCTGAATGATGCTTAGTTCACACATGCCAGACTGAGCACGGTTGGTCGTCTCTGGCAGAACAGGGCTTCCTTCCAGTGACTGCTCCTGTATGAGGAGAATGCAGGATGCTCCAGCATTATCTTCCCCCCTACTGAGTCTACCTTTTAGAACTAAATGTGTTTCAGAAACATAACTTACAGTAGGGTCTCCACTGAGGTCAATGCCAAGAACTATGTCTTGGGTAGAAAGGAAGAACTCTTCTGCAAGTTTAACAGTCTCCTTGGCTACGGAAGGGCCATCTCTTCTGTCGATGGCTAGTAAATATCTTTAAAGTAAGAAACACAAAGTCGAAAAGTAATCTGAAGGATACCAAAAAAATGACTACTTTGAGTGTAGCCAGAGAAGCACAGCATGCTATGTGAAATATTGCTTCCCAGGAAAAGCACAGCCTTGAAAAATCTAGATTTAACTTTTGACTTTGCCAGACAGAATGACACTTGAATTTCCAGATTCAAATATCTAATCAGTGTTTAAGACTCTCCCCCGCCCCTCCCAATTGGCTGATCCTCGGCCTACAAGTGCTGGCATCCCATATGGGCATTGGTTCATCTTTGGGTTGGTCAATGTCCTATCTTATGTCCCAAGCTCCCTGCTTATAGCCTGGGAAAGAAGCGGAGGATGGCCCAAGTACGGAGTCCTATTCATCAGGGACTGGGATCAGCACCCATATGGAAGGCTGGCATTACCGGTAGATGCTTAGCTTACTATGCTATGGTGCTAGTCCCTATTTATTTTCTTAAGGATTTACTGACTTATTTATTTAAAAGGCAGAGTAGCAGAGACAGATAATGCCTTCCGTTAGAGGCAAATACTTAAGATACAGTGATCACAGGGCCATCTGAGAAAATGACAGCTAAATTGAGACTAGGATAATGAATGAGAACGAACCAGCTATGCAGGGATATGGTAGAAATGCATTCTAGGTAAAAGGAACAGAAAGTATGAGAAGTGCTGGGATGAGACAGACTTGGTCTAAAGGTGGAACGGACAGCAAGCTAGTGCATAGTTAATGAAGAACTCTTAGATGAGCTGCTGAAGAAAAGCATCAGATAGAAGCTAACAATGGGAAGCCATACCTTATTTCAGCAAAAGTATGCAGAATTATATTGATATGGAAATAAATTTCAAACCATATTCTCACTTTAAAAAGGATTCTTACATATATGTATATATATATATATATATATATATATATATATATATATATATATTCTTAACTCTTAAGTAATGTAATATAATGGTTGATTTGTCTTACTCCTACTAAGAAAACAGTACTATTTCACCTTTTAGTTTTTGAAAAGGTCATTACTAAGGTACCATCATCTTACCTAACATCAATGTCTAAGTTTTCTTGCTTGCACTGTTTTATACCCTCAAGTATAGATTCCACATAAGACTTTTTAGTCATTCCTAGAAGGGACACAAAGAAAACACATGTAAAGACATCATCAACCATTTCATCCTCAACTTTAGCACCTGTGTATGAACATTTTATGTTGTGACTAGGACATGGTTAAAGATTAGTGAAAATGCTTGAGCACATATCTCAGAGCATGCCCCACATCCGGGACGTGGGGTGGGCGGGAAACCGGGAGGGGCTTCTCCCTCAATATCCCCCTTTACCTCAGATACATGATGGAAACAATATTGACATAATAGCATTACCCACTTCCCTATCCCCCTGAACCTTTTTTTTTTCTTTTCTTCTTTTTCCTTTAACTGTAATTAACTATGTAAAGATTGTCAACAACAATACAATAAAATAGATTAAAAAAAAATAATAAGTTCACAAAACAAACAAAAAAAAGATTAGTGAAAATGTAACCCTTTTTATGAGTAATTTTAGTAACTTGTCATTGTACTTAAGCAAAATCTAAAAAAATAAAGCACTAGAAAAATGAAGTGAAACGAAAATACATAATACAAACCCATTTTAAAATTCTAAGACTCGGGCCCGGCGGCGTGGCCTAGCGGCTAAAGTCCTCATCTTGAACGCCCTGGGATCCCACATGGGCGCCGGTTCTAATCCCGGAAGCTCCACTTCCCATCCAGCTCCCTGCTTGTGGCCTGGGAAGGCAGTTGAGGACGGCCCAATGCATTGGGACACCGCACCCGCGTGGGAGACCTGGAAGAGGTTCCTGGTTCCTGGCATCGGATCGGCGCAGCACCAGCCTGTTGCAGCTCACTTGGGGAGTGAAACATTGGACGGAAGATCTTCCTCTCTGTCTCTCCTCCTCTCTGTATATCTGACTTTGTAATAAAAATAAATCTTAAAAAAAAATTCTAAGACTCAACATGAAATTATTTTAACAAATTGTTATAACATTCTGAAATGGTCATTTTTTAAAAGATTTATTTATTTCTATTAGAAAGACAGATTTATAGAGAAGGAGAGACAAAGACAAAGAGAAAGATCTTCCACCCGTTGGTTTACTGCCCAAGTGGCTGCAATGGCTGAAGCTGAGCCGATCTGAAATTAGACGCCAGGAGCCAAGAGCTTCTTCCGCTTCTCCCACATGGTTACAGGGACCCAAGGATTTGGGCCATCCTTGACTGCTTTCCCAGGCGACAAGCAGGGAGCTGGATGGAAGTGGAGCAATCGGGATATGAACCAGCACCCATATGGGATCCCAGCACTTTGTCCAAAATGACACTCTCTATTTGAATGGAATGAGGGACCCAGGAAATTCTTTGAAAGCACACGCAGATCCCTCATCTCCACTGGGGACTGTTTCACTACATCATGGCATATGTCTAGCCCTGCAGACTATTAGTCCTTGAGCAGTGACTGTATAACTCACATTTCAGTGGCTACCATAAAATGTGGTTCTGGTTCCAATCATTGCCACTTTATGAAGGGATGCATGTAGCAAGACTTAACCTATACTGGGGCAACACTCAGAGCATGTGTCCTTTTCTCACGGTGAAAAAACTAAATAAAGAAAAGCAAGATAATTTTCGGAGGCATTTTTTCCCCTCCTAAACAGAATTTTTCTATTTTTTACTTAAGAATAAATCACTAATACTGTCCACCATGTGATACAGACTGATGACTGAAGGTCCTTAAGAAAAGAACATTACAACAGAGTCAAAGTTGGTGTCTCACAATGATAACTCAAAGCACACAGGAAAAGGGACTGATGTTCACTGAGAAGTAATTAAATTTTACCAGCAGCATTTTCTCTTGGAGTGCTCCTCAGTTCCAGATATTTGACACCGTCATCTGCAAATTCCTTAATGACATCTTTTGTGACCTGATAATAAAGGCAATGTATACAACATTGTTTGTGTTATTGAAGATCCCAATGAAAGCCCTAGGTTCCACAGTTTCCTTTCACTAAATCTCACTTTCAAGAAATATCGGCAATCTCCCAGGTGGTGGAGATGACCTACTACATTTCTGATGACTGATTACATTCCTTGACAACCCTGTGACACTCCGAACAGTTCCCATTCCCTCGTTCCCAAACTAAATCTAAATTTAGCATCAGGCATTTGGCCTGGCAGTTAAACTCCATTTGGAATGTCAGTTATTCCATATTGAAGTATGTGAGTTTAAGTCCTGGCTCCATTCCTGATTCCAGCTTCTCATAAGCTGCACTATGAGAGGTAGCACAGATTAGCTCAAATAGTTCCATCCTTCCCACTCATGTGGGAGTCCTGCATTGAGTTCCTGGCACTTAGCTTTGGCTCTGCCCAGAATCAGCTATTGTGGGCATTGTGGTAGTGAACCTGCAGATGGGAGCTGACTCTTACATTAAAAAAAAAAAGAAAGAAAGAAAAGAGAGACCAGTATGATGGCTCAATTGGCTAATCCTCCACCTGCAAGTGCCAGCATCCCATATGGGTGCCAATTCATGTCCCAGCTGTTCCACTGCCCATCTAGCTATCTGCTGGTGGTTTGGGAAAACAGTAGAGGACAGTCCAAGTCCTTGACACCCTACACCTGCATGAGAGACCTAGAAGAAACTCCTGGATCCTTGCTTTGGATCAGTTCATCTCCAGCCATTTGGGGAGTGAACCAATGAATGAAAGATCTTTCTCTCTGTCTCTCCTTCTCTCCGTAAATCTGCCTTTCCAACAAAAACAAAATCTTTTTAAAAAATGAATACAGGTTTGGGCCCGGCGGCGTGGCCTAGCGGCTAAAGTCCTCGCCTTGAACGCCCGGGATCTCATATGGGCGCTGGTTCTAATCCCGGCTGCTCCACTTCCCATCCAGCTCCCTGCTTGTGGCCTGGGAAGGCAGTTGAGGACAGCCCAATGCATTGGGACCCTGCACCCGCGTGGGAGACCTGGAGGAGGTTCCAGGTTCCTGGCTTCGGATCGGCGCAGTACCGGCCGTTGCGGCTCACTTGGGGAGTGAATCATTCAGCAGACAAAAGATCTTTCTGTCTCTCCTCCTCTCTGTATATCTGACTTTGTAATAAAATAAATAAATCTTTAAAATAAATAAATAAAAATGAATACAGGTTTTAGAAAAACAATCTGTACATCACACCTTTTTCTCACCACCTGATCTTCTCCACACACTTAACTATTCCTTTAGCTCCTAAAGTTCACAGCAGCAAGCTGATAAAATAAGACAAAGCTCAAACTATTCAGAACCAACTACGTGTGTAGAGCACTAGGAAATGTACATACAGAAAGAAATAACCTGGAAAGACGAGTCGACTTACGATGGATGATTAGGTATTATTGATATTCTATTTAAAGCCACATCCTAAGGTTCTTATTCAATTTACTTAGGAATGAGTTATAGCTGCCAAAGATTGTAGAAGCATTAAACTTTCCTCAGAAGCATTTGGCAAAATTCCCCTTAGTGAAAGGGAGTGATAAACGTAAGTATTCAATTTAATACAAATCTCAACAATCCAAGAATGACTGAAGGGGTTATTTTCCTTTCTTGCCATCATTCCTGTTAAAAAAATATATATAGAAGAAAAAGAAGCCAGGTTGGGAGTGCAGCAACAACCCATCATCATTGATCTTCTTATAATTGAGACCTCAATCTTAATCCGTTTGCACTACATACATATAGACATGCAAGTCTGGAGTCCTGGCAAAGGAAGAAGGATCGATTGGTTGTGCAGAAAATTATGCTGATACATTCATAGCAATTCAAAGAATGGGCCTCTTCTTCTTTATCTCTCTCCTCTAAAGTCAAAAAGGAATTGATACTCCACTACCACACACTGCATGGTGCACTGGAAGCTGCTGAGCAGCCTGCCGGGTGCTCTCTCTGTCGGCTCAGTAGTCATGCGGGCCTAGAGAACAGGCACCACAGGATTTCCCCAGCCTGGTTGTTGCTCCTGCTGGCAGACACACAAGCCAGAACTGGAGGTGGACAGGACAAGGGGACCTAGAGAACTGGTACCACAGGCCTCCCCTATACAAGAACCCACAGGTATATGCAAGAACCAAGGCTGGGGGCTGAGCAGAATGAGGGGCTTGAGAGAAGGGGGAAGAGAACTAGCCCCAGGGGCCTCTCTGGGCTTGGTCACTATACTTGTGGGCAACTGTGAGAGCAGGGTTGGGTGTGGGCTAGGCATGGGGGACCAGATGCTACCATCACAAGCCAATCAGCTGCAAAACCCTGAACACATGAGAACTGGGGTGGGTGTGGGCTGGGCAAACACCCAGAGAACTGGTGCCATGAGCCTCCCAAGTCTGGACTGCTGTACCCAATGGTGTGTGCAAGAACCAGGGCTGGAGGCCTAAAGAGCCAGTGTGGGGGTTCTTTGGGCATGGACACAATAGCCACTGTTCTGGGGGAGCCCACCAACGGCTTTTGGCACCTGCAAGCAGCCCGGGCTTTCATCTCATGTCGGCCTCAGACATGTCAGTATCTCCTATCTGAGAGACCAGAATCCATGCGTGTATGGTCTGACCTTGATGCACATACTACATGTTAGGGTCACCTATGTTGCTGACTCCTTTGTAAAGAAGCCAACAACTTCTTACAGAAAAGAGGAAGCTGGAAGAGGATATAGCCACTGGCACTGAATGAAAATTCTCCAGCCCATGAGACAGAAAGTCCCACCATGTCTTCAGCCGCTAACTCAAAAATGGACATCACTTCTCTGACAACCAAAGGGGTGAAAAACCTGAAGATACTGACTTTGTTCTACAGCCACAATGAACCTCCAACTACAAGCCCCAACTCCCAGATTTCACCAGACAACCAACGTGGAGAGACTACTAAGAACAGCCTGCAACAAACCTCCAAATGAACACAGAACGGTCAAAGACACTGGAAGATTAGTGGGTGGGATGAAGATTGGGATTAAAAGTCTGGGGTGGGGAGGGGGAAATGGTGAAACTGGATGTGATTCATTGTGTATAACAAAGGATCATATTGTATAAAATGCTAATAGTAAGGGGATGGGTGAATGGCAGATGAGAACTCTGTACTACATCACAATTTTTGTTTCGTACATTTAAAACTATTCTGAAATAGAAGTTTAAAAGAAATTTATCATAATGTAAACAGAATAGGCAGCTCATACTCACCAGGAGCTCTGGGGAACCAGACTCAGACTTCACAGCCAAAGACTGCATCATAGCATTCAAAATGACCTGACTCTCCTGGACCAAAGCAAGACACCATGGTTGTCTCCACCATGAAGCACAACCTGGCAGCCCCTATGTCATCATCACTGGTCATTTGTCGTCTGGCACTGCTATCTCTAGGAACCCCATCTTGTTGTCACTGCCCCACCAAAGTGTGGGCCTCTTTACGGGCTTAAGGAATTTGGATCTTTTTTTTTTTAAAGATTTATTCACTTTATTACAAAGTCAGATATACAGAGAGGAGGAGAGACAGAGAGGAAGATCTTCTGTCCAATGATTCACTCCCCAAGTGAGCTGCAACAGCCGGTACTGCGCCGATCCAAAGCCAGGAACCTGGAACCTCTTTCAGGTCTCCCATGCGGGTGCAGGGTCCCAAGTCCTTGGGCCGTCCTCCACTGCTTTCCCAGGCCACAAGCAGGGAGCTGGATGGGAAGTGGAGCTGCCGGGATTAGAACTGGCGCCCATATGGAATCCCGGGGCGTTCAAGGTGAGGACTTTAGCCGCTAGGCCACGCCGCCGGGCGTGGATCTTAATGTTGCCCCAGAAGCGATCAGCCCTAAAGGGATCACATGAGATTTTCTGCATTAACAAAAACCTGTTTTGACAGTGGAGAGTTGGATAAGACTGAGACTTTTGGCTTGGGAAAGCAGAAGATGGCCCAAAGCCTTGGGATCCTACATCCATGTGGGAGACCTGAAAGAAGTTCCTGACTCCTAACTTTGGGTCAGCTCAGCTCTGGCCACTGCAACCATTTGGGGAGTAAGCCAGTAGATGGAAGACCTTCTCGCTGTCTCTCCTTCTCTGTAAATCTGCCTTTCCAATAAAAATAAAGATGTATTTGGACTTTTTTTATTGGAAAGGTAGATTTAGATATAGAAAGAGAGACAGAGAAAAATCCTCCATCTACTGATTCACTTCCCAAATGGCCTCAATGGCCAGAGCTGAGCCAATCCAAAGCCAGGAGCTTCTTCTGGGTCTCCCACGAAGGTACAGGTTCCCAAGGTTTTCTTAGGCCATAAGTAGGCAGCTAGATCAGAAGTGGAGCATCCAGGACATGCATTAGTGCCCTCATAGGATGTTGGTACTGTAAAGAGGAGCATTAGCCTGTTAAGACATCACACCAGCCATTTATATTTTTTATGATGAACACAATCTTTTCACATCAGTTCATATTTATGTAATTATCTTACACTGGTGTTAAAGAGTCCATAATAAGGAATATATTTTTTATCAGATGATTGAAAGCAAAATGTCTTATGAAACAACAAAGCACAAAGAAATCATTTCACAAATTTTAAACCCTCCTAAGAATTCATTCATGTCTTACCATTAGAATATCTTCAGGGCTAGTAGTAAGCTGATGAATGATCTGAAACATCTGGAAACATCTGCAACAGGAACAAAAAATCTTAACATATTCCAGTCATCAAAAATTTGTCACTCAGAAGAAACTCACTACTTTGAATTAATGAACAGAAAGTATGTATTTACATTTACACAGAATAGATTTTTCAAAGATAATCAAATGGCTGAAATAACCAGGATTTTTTTTTTTTTAATTTACTAAGATACAGAAGCAAAGAGGAGTACAAACTCCCACTGTCAGGCTCACTTCCAAATGTGTGGGGTAGGGACCCCAAGCTGGGAGCTGGAACTCTATCGAGGTCTCCCATCACTTGAGCCATCCCTATCACTATTGCCTCCCAGGGTGAGCATTAGCAGGAATCTGAGTCGAAGGCTGAGATAAACATCGTCATTAAACTTGGATGAGCAATGCTGCCAGACCAGATGTCTGCTCTGTTACTAATGTTTTTATGAAGAAAAACATCAGTTCCCCCTTGCCACACCTATCCCTATCCCCAGGAGCAGCAAACTAAGGGGAACATCAATATGTCTTTATTTTTAAGGCTAAAGAATACCCTAAAATGAACGACTTTACAAACAATATAAATCATTAACACTATTAGGGCCCAATGTGATAGCAAGTGGCTAAAGTCCTCGCCTTGCGTGCACCGGGATCCCATATGGGCACCAGTTCCAATCCTGGCATCCCCGCTTCCCATCCAGCTCCCTGCTTGTGGCCTGGGAAAGCAGTTGAGGACGGACCAAAGCCTTGGGACCCTGCACCCACATGGGAGACCTGGAAGAAATTCCTGGCTCCTGGCTTCAGATTGACTCAGCACCAGCTGTTGCGGCCGCTTGGGGAGTGAATCATCATCGGACGGAAGATCTTCCTCTCTGTCTATCCTCCTCTCTGTATATTTGCCTTTCCAATAAAAATAAATAAATCTTTTAAAAAAAAAAAAAACCACACTACTAACACCCTAACAGTTGAAAAAAAATGCTATCAGTTACATTATATTCTCCATGTTGGATGCCTCCACTATTATTTCAATTACTAAAATTTAAACTCTTACAATTAATTTATTACAATCTCAAAATACTGACAGAAGAAAAAAGCACATGTACAATGTCCCCAAACTCACTCTTCAAGAGTTCTTTTCTTTCCCTTATCAATCATAGTCATCTCATTGTGGATTTTAAGATCTGGTTTCTTGGCTATTAATTTTTTCATGGTGTTAGAACTAATGGATCCATTCAAGTGGGCATGAAGTTCCTAAGACAAAGAAAAACACTCAGTGAAAATGTGTCAAGTACCACCCAGAAACATCATGCCTCCAATTACCAGATATCTGGACTCTGTACCAGGCAAATCCCCCATTAGGTTCAGTTGCATAACTGTAAGAATCACTTTTTCTTTTGGTGGGAAGAAACAACATAAAAGTCTTTATAATTAGCAACCACTCAAGAATTCTGAGGTTGAAGTCTCACCACTTTTGGTAAATCCGAGTAGATGTCTGTCTTCCTTGATTGTGGCTGCTCCTCGAAGTCCCCCATGATTTCTGCAGGACAGTAATGGTCCCCTTCCACTGTTACTCCTGGCGCAAGCAGTACAGTGTCTTCCAGCCAGTGAACCCTGTGGTCTTGAAGTTTCTTCAGATTGTTTTATCTCCACATATTCTAATGAGATCAGCTCATTATACAGGACTGGGCCCACCTTCACCTATTTTAACAAATGTGTAACAAACAGAATTCTCATTTATCCTTCAGAAGGCAGAAATCTTGACAGCTAACTTAGGATCAAGGTGAGAAAATTGTCAATTAACAATATAAACTATAATTAGGAAATGGCTGGCCCCAGTGCTGTGGCATAACAGGCTAAACCTCTAACTGTGGTGCCGACATACCATCTGGACATCACTTTCCATCCAGCTCCCTGCTAATGGCCTGGGAAAGCAGCAGAGGATGGCTCAAGACCTTGAGCCCCTGCACTCCCATGGGGGGCCAGGAGGAAAACTGGTTTTGGACCAACCCAACTCTGGTTGTTGTAGCCATTTTCGAAATGAAACAGTAGATGGAAAATATCTCTCTTTCCTTCTCGCTCTTTTCTTCTTCTGTCTCTCCTCTCTCTGTAACTGTGCAGTTCTAATAACATAAATAAATCCTGGGGCAGGCAACTGTGGCATAGCACATTTATCCTCCACCTGCAGTACCAGCATTCCACACGGGCAACAATTCAGATCCCTGCTATGGCCTGGAAAAGCAGAGGAGGATGGCTCAAGTCCTTGGGCTCCCACATCTACATGGGAGACCCGGGAGCAGCTCCTGACTCCTGTTTTCAAATCAGCTCAGCTCTGGCAGTTGCTGCCATTTGAGGAGTGAACCAGTAGATGGAAGACCTCTCTTTGTGTCTCTCTTCTCTCTGTAAAACCTGCATTTCAAATACAAAACATAAATAAATCTTTAAAAAACAAATAAACCTAATTCAAACATTAGAAAATTTAAAAAGGCCTATTTTGGTTAAAATAAAATTTACATTTTGAATTGTTATACACACAAAGGAAGAGCAGAAGTACCAGAATCAGAAGGGTCTAGGATTGCCTTTTTACCAGTTCTGCAACTGAGTAGCTAGGTAGCTTTTGGGGGGTGAACGAGAGGACAAACGGTTTCTCCTTCTGTATAACTCTAACTTCCAAATAAAATAAATCTTAAAAAAAAAAAAACCAAAAAACTATGGATTTTAAAAAAGAAAACACATTACTGACCCAATAAATGTACTTCCAGGAATCAGCCTCTCTCTCTCTTTTTTTTTTTTTCATGGAAAGTCAAATATACAGAGAGGGGAGACAAAGATCTTCCATCCGTTGATTCACTCCCCAAGTGGCCACAACAGCTGGACCTGAGCCGATCTGAAGCCAGGAGCCTGGAGCTTCTTCCAGGTCTCCACGCAGGTGCAGGGTCCCAAAGCCTTGGGCCGTCCTCCCCTGCTTTCCCAGGCCACAAGCAGGGAGCTGGATGGGAAGTGGGGCTGCCGGGATTAGAACTGGCGCCCATATGGGATCCCAGCATGTACAAAGCGAGAACTTTAGCCACCAGGCCACCATGCTGCACCATGTCCTATATCTCCTAAGATAAGTGTAAACATCTTTTTGTAGCATTGTTAATAACGGTTTAAAAAACTGCAAATAATCTAATGTCATCAGTTGGCTAACTGATCAATTATATATCCAACTAATTGAATATCTGCCATGATGGAAAGACTTCTATGATCCAGCATCACTTTCAAAAGGCAGTATCTTTAGACATTCATGAACAAAGTATATACGTGTAAGTACACTTATACATATGTACATACAAATACCATCATATTGACATAAAATGATACACAGAAAATTGTCACCACTATAAAATGGGTCAGAAATAGGAAGTTATGGGCCTGGTGCAGTGGCCTAGTGGCTAAAATCCTTGCCTTGAATGTGCTGGGATCCCATATGGGTGCCGGTTCTAATCCTGGCAGCTCCACTTCCCATCCAGCTCCCTGCTTGTGGTCTGCAAAAGCACTGGGGAAGGGCCCAGTGCCTTGGGACCCTGCACCTGCGTGGAGACCCGGAAGAAGCTCCAAGCTCCTGGCTTCAGATGAGCTCAGCTCCGGCCTTTGCAGCCACTTGGGAAGTAAATCAGTAGATGGAAGCTCTTCTTCTCTTTCTCTATTGTCTGTAAATCTGACTTTCCAATGAAAATAAACAAATCTTTAAAAAAAAAAAGTCATGTAAGACAAGTGGCTAGCTTTTCATATACATTTTTTATCCCACTTCAAAATATTCACACAGTTTTGTGCTTTTCTTAAGTCATCCTCCACAATGACTAACCATCAACTACCTTGGAGTAAGTTTACTGACCCACAGGTACAATGTTAACCTACGAACACCTGAAAGTCACCACAACAAGCAGCATCTTGACAAAAGTTTTTAAAGATGCTGTTCATGGGCCCGGCGGCGTGGCCTAGCGGCTAAAGTCCTCACCTTGAACGCCCTGGGATCCCATATGGGCGCCAGTTCTAATCCTGGAAGCTCCACTTCCCATCCAACTCCCTGCTTGTGGCCTGGGAAAGCAGGGGAGGACGGCCCAAGGCTTTGGGACCCTGCACCTGCGTGGGAGACCCGGAAGAGGTTCCAGGTTCCCGGCTTCAGATCGGCACGCACCGGCCCGTTGCGGCTCACTTGGGGAGTGAAACAACGGATGGAAGATCTTCCTCTCTGTCTCTCCTCCTCTCTGTATATCTGGCTGTAATAAACTGAATAAATCTTTAAAAAAAAAAAAAAAAGATGCTGTTCATCGGGATCACATATGGGCACCAGTTCTAAACCCAGCAGCTCCACTTCCCATCCAGCACCCTGCTTGTGGCCTGGGAAAGCAGTCAAGCATGGCCCAAAGCCTTGGGACCCTGCACCCACATGGGAGACCTGGAAGAAGTTCCTGGCTCCTGGCTTCAGATCGGCTCAGCTACAGCTGTTGCGGTCACTTGGGGAGTGAACCATTGGACGGAAGATCTTCCTCTCTGTCTCTCCTCCTTTCTGTATATCTGCCTTTCCAATAAAAATAAATAAATCTTAAAAAAAAAAAAAAAAGATGCTGTTTATTGGCTCCAGAGCAGTAGCCTAGTGATTGAAGTCCTCACCTTGCAACCTTGCATGTGCTGGCATTCCATATGTGTGCCAAATCATATTCCAGCAGCCCAACTTACCATCCAGTTCCCTGCTTGTGGCCTATGAGAGCAGTCAAAGATAACCCAAGGCCTTGAGACCCTGCACCCACATGAGAGACCTGGAAGAAATTTCTGGCTCCTACTTTGGATCGGCTCAGCTCTGGTCATTGCAGCCATTTGGGGAATCAATCAGCAGACAGAAGCTCTTTCTCTCTGTCTCTCCTCCTCTCTGTAAATCTGACTTGTCAATAAAAATAAATAAATCTTTAAAAAAAAGATGCTTCATTTCAAAAGAAGTTGCTACAAAAAACAAACAAACAAAAAAAAAAAACGCGCACTGACAAATTCAACCTTTCCTGAATATGTTGGGCTTGGGAGTGGGCCAGACACATGTCAGCATGTGTGCAGGCCAGGTCTGGGGGCAGGCTGGCTCCCAGCGCCCACTGGCATGTGTGAGTGCCAGGATGGGGTGTGGGCCACTCTAGGCTGGGATGGGCTGGTCAGTAACACCCACCAACAAAAGCTTGGACTGGGGATCGCAACACACAGAAGCACACGTGAAATCTGAACCTGAAAACAGACCTGGTAGGGGAACTTTGGGGACTCCACTGCTAGGCTGCAGCTCCCACTAGGGTGTGTAAGAGTTGGGGCTGGGGGCAGAGCAGGCCGGGTAAGGTTGCAACACCCTTTGGCATTCCATGTGGACTGGGTTTGGACAAAGGCCAGACAGCGCTATGCACCTGCTGATGCTCACAAGAGCCAGAAGGGTTTTGGGATGAGCCAGGGTAGTCCAAAGCACCTGCTGGGTCACCTGTGAGCTTGGTCTGGGCATGGGTCAAGCTGGGCTAGGCTGTAGCACCCACTGGTGAGAGCCAGAATGAGTTGGGCCCGTCTGGCTAGGCTGCATTACCCTCCAGTGAGTGCGAGGAGGGTGGGCCATGTCAGGTTGAGCCACAACACCTGCTGACACAAGATGTGGATCTGGGAGAAGGCCCGGTAGGGAATCTTGGAGAACTCGCCTGTTAGGCCCCAACTCCCGCTGTTGAGTGTAAGAGCCAGGGCTAGGCATAAGTCAGGCTGGGCTGCAATACCTGTTGGCTTATGTGTAGGCCAGTCTGGGGGTGGGCATGGCTGGGCCAGTTCACAAGACACTCCGGCATGAGCAAGAGTCAGGATGTGGAGCAGGCCAGGCCTAGTTAGGCCACAACACCCAACATTTCATATGAGAACCTAGGATGGAGATGCTAGTAGCACCTACTAGGAAATGCTGAGACTGGGAGCAGGCCATGCCAAACTGGGCCGCAGCATCCACTGGCACATCTAAGGCTCAGGGCTGGGAGCAGGCCTGGTGGGGAACTTCGGGGACTTCTCTACTGAGCCAGTGCTTCCACTGGCCAGGATGGGTTAGTCTGCAGCACCTGCTTGTGTCTGGGTCTTATCAGGCTGGACTGCTGTACTCCCTGGCAAGTGCAAGATCCAAGGCTGGGAGTGGGTCTGGCAGGCAAACTATGGTCACTTTCTCCTAGGCTACATCTACTGCTGGTTAGCTTGAGAATCAGGGCTGGCAAGGGCCAGGCTAGGCAAAGTAGCAGTACCCATCAGTGTATGTGTAGGTCAGATCTGGGAGGGGGATTGGGTGGGCTGATTTAAGCCACAACACCCATGAGTGTGCACAGAGTCAGACGGGATGTGGGACGGACAGGGCCAGACCACAGCACATGACAGCACACATAAAAACTGAGGTTGGGGACGGGCCTGGTGGGGGTCATTTCAGGTCACCCCGACCAGGCCATGGGACCCACTGGTGTACATGAAGACCAGATCTGTAGTGGGCTGCACTGGGCTAAATCGGTAGCACCCATCAGCTCACCTAAGAAATAGGGCCTCACTTAAGCTATCCTCCCCACTTTAATTGGAGGCCCACATGGGCATGCATCCCTCTCAACTTTGCAAATAATACTAAATATAAAATAAAAATTATATGTATTAAAAAAGACAAAAACACTGGATTAGGCTCCGTCTAGAGGGACAGGATTAATCAGTTGCCTACATTTCACATAGATGCTGGTTCAAGACCTGGCCACTGCACTTCTAATCTAGCTCCTGAAGGCAGAGGAAAATGGCCTAAGTCCTTTGATCCCTGAACCCATGTGGAAGACCCAGAACAAACTGGCTCCTAGCTTCAGCCCAGCTGAGCCATGGCCATTTGAGGGAGTGAAACAGAAGATGGAAGATCTCACACTCTGTCTCTCTAACTCTGGCTTCCAAATAATAAATCTTTCAAATAAAATCTTTCTACATTAATAACATTTCAACAAGTTACATCAAGGCTCAAATCAAGTCTCCTGTCTCCCAGGCAATTATTTTCATGCTTCCTTGACCACTGTCCCAAGAAAAGCAAATCAAAACAATAAAAAAAACTTGGTACTATCTATTATGCTCTATAACCAGACATTGTGCTAAGCCTTAATAAGTTATTAAATCTCACAACTCATGAGGTACTATTAGCTCTATTTACATAAAAGATCGTAAAAAGAAAAATGGTGGTAGGCTTTTGACACAGGTGTCCATATTGCAGTTTTTCTGCTTGGGACCCAGCTTCCTGCCAATACTCACCGTGGAAGGCAACAGGTGATGATTCAAGTAGTTGGGTTCCTGCGCTTACATGGAAGACCCAGAGTTCCTTGCTCCTGGTTTCAGCCCAGCCTTGGCTGTTCAAGCTATTACAAGAATGAATCACCAGATCGAACATCTCTCTGCCTTTCTGTATTAAGATTTATTTAGGGCCCGACGCACTGGCCTAGCGGCTAAAGTCCTCGCCTTGAACGCACTGGGATCTCATATGAGCGCTGGTTCTAATCCCGGCAGCCCCACTTCCCATCCAGCTCCCTGCTTGTGGCCTGGGAAAGTAGTCGAGGACGGCCCAAAGCCTTGGGACTCTGTACCACGTGGGAAATCTGGAAGAGGTTCTTGGTTCCCGGCTTCAGATAGGCGCAGCACCGACCGTTGTGGTCACTTGGGGAGTGAAACATCGGACGGAAGATCTTCCTCTCTGTCTCTCCTCCTTTCTGTATATCTGCCTTTCCAATAAAAATAAATAAATCTTTAAAAAAAAAGATTTATTTATATATTTGAAAGGCAGGGTTACAGGCAGTGGGAACAACGGAAACAGAGGTCTTCCGTCTGCTGGTACACTCCTCATAACAGCAGGAGCCAGGAAGTCCGTCTGGCTCTTCCAGGTGAGTGGTAGGGACCCAAACACTCAAGCCATCTTCCACTTCTTTCCATGGCACATTAGCAGAGAGCTGGATCAGAAGTGGAGCAACCAGGATTTGAACCAGCATGCATACAGGATGCCAACATTACAGGCGACAGCTTAATTTGCTGTGCTACAACACTGGCCACATCTGCCATACAAATGAAAATTAAATACATTTTAAAGTATTATCTAATAGAAGAAAAAAATCCTAGAGCACCTACGTTTTGCGACCATTCTTTGTTCTTGAATCACTTCTCTTGATCTCTGTGCAAAAATAAAAAAGAAATAAAAAATAAAAAAGAAATTTGTATTTTTAACATAACATTTACATATCAGTAGCCTGTCACTGAATAAGATCATTTCTACAGTGCTGCTTTTTTTTTTCAATGCTATTTTTTCTGAAGTCTTTCATCTCCTTTCCACTGCCACCCACCTCCAGCCCTCCCTGCTTGGCCCTCTACCAACTCCGAGACACTTCATAGAGCAGCAGACCCTTTCCAGAGGAGGGTCCAAGGACCCAGGAAGCTAAGGTAACTTCTCCCTCAGTCCCTCCAGAGGAATTCTGAACTCCTCAACTGCCCCACTACATCCAACTTAAAAAAAAAAAAAACAGAACCATCAGGCATAGCTGCTCTATTTGTCTTATCTCACATGTAACCTCATCTTTAAAATGAATCATTCTTCTGTCCCCAAGACAGCCATGTGCCAGGATCCCATTTCTTCCTGTTTACTCCAAGTCATAACGCCCCCAGCTGAGTTCAACTTCTCCCTCTCCACTAGGCTGATTTCCCTGGGGACGGGGGGAGGGAGGAAGAAAATCAACTTTATTTGCTTCCATCTTTTGAAAAGAAAACGAAGGAAAACTCTTTTTAACGTGCATTCTTCATTAGCTATTGCCTCCTTTTCCTTGTGAGTTAAGTTCCCTGAAAATATTTAGAGCAAATGCCTCAGCCTGGTAAGATGGCTCAATTGGCTAATCCTTCGCTTGCAAGTGCTGGATCTCATACCAGTGCAGGTTTATGTTCTGTCTGCCCCACTTCCCATCCAGCTCCCTGCTGTGGCCTGGGAAAGCAGAAGAGGATGGTTCAAAGCCTTGGGATAGTGTACCCACGTGGGAGACCTGGAAGAGGCTCCTGGCACCAGGCATTGAATTAGCTCAGCTCCAGACAGATCTGTTTCTCCCCTCTGTAAACTTGCCTTTCCAATAGAAATAAATACATCTTTAACAAAAAAAGTGAATGTCTTAATTGATTAATTTATCTTCCACTCACTGAACAACGGATCTGCCCTGATGGCTCCACACATACTGCTCTGCCCAACGTCAACAACCAGCTCTGAAACACCAATCCTAAAGGACATTTCTCAGTTACCAGATCTTTATCCTGACCTGACCTTTTTCTAAACTCCAGTGTCCTAACTCCTGGCTGGGCTCCACAACTCCTGCTCACCACCATTATGCGCGACTACTTACATGATACCACTTAACCTCACACACAGCCATCCTGATTCCATTCTCTACTGCAGCCAGTAACCAAGGCCCTAATCAATATATTACAGAGTTCCTGTATATCTCTGGGAGCAATTTCCTACCGCTGACTGCCTGACATCCATTTCATGGTTATTTTGGATTCTTTCCTGAAAAATGGAACATCACCATGATGGAAATGGATGGGGAGGGGTGTCGTGGTGTAGGTGGGAGACACACGGTTCCTGTCAGCCTACCGCACAGCCGAAAGTACAAGGGAATCAAGTCACGCTACTGTCAGTATCTGTTAACGATACGCAAAGGTCAGTTTCTTCACTTGGCCTCTGGCCTCGCTGATTTCTCCTAAGATTTAAATGGCTTCCCCTTTGCCGCAGAAAGGGTCATTAAATAAGCAGCTACTATTAGCCTTCTCGGCTCCAGAAGCCAGCTTGTCGGTCCCCAGAGACTCACCTCTTAGATTTCTCAACTGTCAGATCTTTAAACGGGAAGGCTGGCACAGACCACTGGCGCCCTGCTAATCTCGCGCGTCACAGTGACAGCGGGTCCCGTCTTCCCGGGAGAATCAAAGATGAATCGCAGCCGAATCTAAACACAAGCTACTCCCTCCTCCGGGCTGATTGGCGACGCGCGCTCTCCCGGAAGTGACGTACCGGAAGAGGACGCCCAGAAGAGACAGATATCTTTTTTCTATCCCTATACCGAGGTGTGTGAGGGGTGTACTACAGGTCGGCCAGGGGGCTCCTCACCGTGACGGGCCGCCATTTCGAAGTCTCTCCCCTGGCCATGGGCCCGCGGAACCGCGAGCGTCGGGCGGGAGCAGTTCAGAGCACCAATGACAGCAGCGCCCTCAGCAAGCGCTCCCTGGCCGAGCGTGGGTACGTGCAGGACGCCTTCGCCGCCATGCTGGTTCTGGGAGCCGCGCGCCGCGCGCCTCTGGTCCACCGCGGGTATTACGTGCGCGCACGCGCCGTGGGGCACTGCGTGCGCGCCTTCCTGGAGCGGGCGTGCGCGCACCCCGGAGGGCCGCGCGCCCAGATCCTCTCCTTGGGGGCCGGTTCCGACTCCCTGTATTTCCGCCTCAAGAGCGCAGGCCTCCTGGGCCGGGCTGCGGTCTGGGAGGTGGACTTCCCGGACGTGGCACGGCGCAAAGCCGAGAGAATTGAAGCGACGCCCGAACTGTGCGCCCTTATCGGCCCTTTCCTGAAGAGGGACCCAACGTCAGCGATGTGCTTTGAGAGCTTGGACTACCGCCTCCTGGGCCTGGACCTGCGGCAGGTGCATCGACTGGACGAGGCCCTGACCAAAGCCGGCCTGGAGGCGTCCTCCCCCACGCTGGTCCTGGCTGAGGCCGTGCTGACATACCTCGAGCCCGAAAGGGCTGCAGCCCTCATCGCCTGGGCAGCTCAGCGTTTTCCCCATGCTCTTTTTGTGATCTACGAGCAGATGAGGCCGCAGGATGCCTTTGGCCAATTCATGCTGCAGCATTTTAGGCGGCTGAACTCTCCCCTGCATGGGCTCGACCGCTTTCCTGACGTGGAGGCCCAGAAACACCGCTTCCTAGACGCCGGCTGGACTGCTTGCAGCGCCATGGACTTGAACGAGTTCTATCACCGCTTTCTCCCCGCAGAGGAACGCCGGCGGGTGGAAAATCTGGAACCCTTTGACGAGTTTGAGGAGTGGCACCTCAAATGCGCCCATTATTTCATCCTGGCAGCTTCCAAGGGAGACCATTTCTCCCAAAGCCTGGTGTTTCCACCCTCAGAGGCATTTCCTCGGATAGATCCTGCTTCCCCTTCTGGAGTCTTGCCTGCCAGGGTAACCGTTAAAGACAGCAGGGGTGCAAACCTTAAGAGATATGGGCATGCCTCTGTTCTCTTGAGCCCAGGCATTATTCTTAGTGTGGGAGGATTTGGGGAGCAGGATGGACTGCACTGCCGGGTGAGTGGGGTTCACCTGCTTTTGAGAGATTGTGACTTTGAGTGGACAGGCAGCTACATAAGCAGTCAAGAGACCGGAGTCCAGTGGGATGGACGCCTGTACCACACCATGACAAGACTTTCAGAGACTGATGTCCTCCTTCTGGGAGGGAGATTGTCCCCAGTAAGTCCAACCTGTAAGGTTCTCAAACTTGGTCTTGGGAAGAGTAAGGATAATGATAATGAGGGTGTGAACATGACTGTGACAGAAACTGGCCCAGAAGATTCCATTCTGTCACGTTGGCGGCATTCGACGACAGACGTGTCCTGTCAGAATCAGAGCTACCTGTTCGTGTATGGGGGCCGGAGAGCTACAGAGCCTGTACTAAGTGACTGGCACTTCCTGCATGTGGGGACAATGGCTTGGGTCAGGATCCCCGTGGAGGGGGGAGCTCCAGAAGCTCGACATTCCCACAGCGCCTGCAGTTGGCAAGGGGGAGCCCTGATTGCTGGAGGTCTCGGGGCCTCCGAGCAGCCACTGAACTCTGTATTCTTCCTGAGACCAATGTCTCATGGATTCCTTTGGCAATCCATAGACGTTCAGCCTCCCATTACCCCAAGATATTCCCACACAGCTCATGTGCTCGATGGAAAGCTCCTACTGGTTGGAGGGGTGTGGATGAACTCCTCCTCGTTCCCCGGAGTAACTGTAATCAATCTGCTGACAGGATTGAGCTCTGAGTATCAGATGGACACATCATCTGTGCCCTGGCCTGTCATGTTACACAATCATACCAGCATCCTCCTTGCTGAAGACCAGCAGCTCCTGCTACTCGGGGGAGGCGGGAACTGCTTCTCTTTTGGCACTTATTTCAATCCCCATGTAGTGACGTTAGACCTTTCTCCCTTAAGCACCGAGCAGTAAGGACTGAACTCTTGTAATACTCAGGAACCCACTAAAGCAGATAATAAAATTTTCTTCAAATAAGACTCGACTCTGACTGCACATATTGGTACTTTCTTTTTCTCCTTTTCCCCCTTAACAAAGTATAAAAGATTGCAAAATACATACTAACAATCAGCAAGGTAATACAAAAGTAAAACCGTATGTAGGGGCCTTTGCATCTGTTTTGTGGTGTCTTATAATCTAAGTTTAACCACTTACTAAGTTACAGTGACCTTTAACTTAAATTAACTTTGGGGGCCCGGCGGCGTGGCCTAGCGGCTAAAGTCCTCACCTTGAACGCCCCGGGATCCCATATGGGCGTCGGTTCTAATCCCGGCAGCTCCACTTCCCATCCAGCTCCCTGCTTGTGGCCTGGGAAAGCAGTTGAGGATGGCCCAAAGCCTTGGGACCCTGCACCCGCGTGGGAGACCTGGAGGAGGTTCCTGGTTCCCGGCATCGGATCGGCGCAGTACCGGCTGTTGCAGCTCACTTGGGGAGTGAATCATTGGACGGAAGATCTTCCTCTCTGTCTCTCCTCCTCTCTGTATATCTGACTGTAATAAAGTGAATAAATCTTTAAAAAAAAATTAACTTTGGGATTTGAGATGGTACCTTAAGTTTCATGCAGATATTTGGATAAGAATACAGAGTTGGGGCATCTGATACTATAATGCCTATTTTGAGTGACATGAATCTGCTTTTGATTCCACTCCCAGCTGATGCATCCCCTAGAGGGCGGTAGGTGGCTCTCAGTCCCTGCAACCCACATAGGAGACCTGGGTGGAGTTCCAGGTCTCTGGTTGCTGCCTGTCCTAGGCCTGGCTGTTTGCAGGTATTGGGAGAGTAAAGAACAGATGGACGATCTCTATGCCTTTCAAGTCAAATGATTAGAAGCAAGTGAAAAATTTTTAAAAAATAATAATGTAGAGTTGAATATGACAACATATAATTGGACATGTTGTTAAACCCTGAAATGAACACAGTTGGAGTTTGATTAAAGCATTGTGTTCTGGGCCCAGCTCTGTGGCCTAGTGACTAAAGTTCTCGCCTTGAACGTGCCGGGATCCCATAAGGGCACTGGTTCTGATCCCAGCAGCCCTGCTTCCCACCCAGCTCCCTGCTTGTGGCCTGGGAAAGCAGTTGAGGACAGCCCAAAAGCATTGGGACTCTGTACCCTCATCTGGGAGACTCAGAAGAGGCTCTGGGCTCCTGGCTTTAGATCGGCGCAGCACTGGCCACTGGTCATTTGGGGAATGAATCATCGAATAGAAGATATTTCTCTCTGTCCTCTCTCTATATATCTGACTTTGCAATAAAAATAATAAAATAAATCTTTTTTTAAAAAAGCATTGTGTTCTTAATGCAACAGAGAACACTGGAGTAATTTTTTAAAATTTTTATTAAAGATCTATTTATTGGAAAGGCAGGTTTACAGAGAGAAGGGGAGATGGAGATCATCCATCCATGGTTCACTCCCTGAATCACCACAATGGTTAGAACTGAGCTAATCTGTTTTTTTTTTTTTTTTAATTGGAAAGTCAGACTTACAGAGAAAAGGAGATACAGAGAGAAAGATCTTCATCAGAAGCCTCTTCTAGGTCTCCCATGCAGGTGCAGGGTTCCAAGGCTTTGTTTCATTCTCTGCTGCTTTTTGAGGCTACAGCAGGGAGCTGAATGGGAAGTGGAACAACTGCGACATGAACTGGCACCCATATGGGATCCTGGCACATGCATGGATCGTGCTGGGCCTGAATTGAGCCAATCTGAAGCCAGGAACAACTTCTGGGACTCCCATGTGGATGCAGGAGTCCAAGGACTTGGGCCATCCTCCACTGCTTTTGTAAGTCATAAGCAAGGAACTGGATCAGAAGAGGAGCAGTCAGGATGTGAACTGATATCCATGTGGGATGCTGGCACCACAGTCAGAGGATTAGCTATCTTTGCCACCATGCCTGCCGCTGGGATAGCTTTTTAACAAGAAACATTTGTAGAACTTAGTGAGGGGGGTGGTGGGGCGGGGAAAACATCAATTTTCGAGCATTTTTTTTACTACTAGTTCTATATTTACTTGTATCTGTACTAGTGAGCCAAGCATTTGATGCCTCATTTAAAAAAAAGATGTTTTACTACAGATCTACTCTCTGCCCATCATTAAGCTGTTCCCCAACAAATTCACTTTTATGGATCACAACAGTGAACTTTTGTCCTCTGGTTTCTGGCTGAGTTGCACCACTTGGATGCACCAGAGAGGAATGGGGGCAGAAAGAGTGAGCTGGGATATTCTGCCAGTCTATAGGGTGGCAGTGCCTATGTTCCATCCAAGGTGATAGCTCCTGTCAGTGTAATTGGCTTCTGTAACTCAGCTCTAATTCTGCTCTTCAGAGCTCTCATTCTCTTCATGTTGAGGGGTTACAATGGCTCTTTGCTAGCCCTCAGCTGCATTACCCAGTATTCTAGCTATTAGTATAACTGTTTAAACAAAATAATTAAAATTAGGAATTAGAATTAAGTGATTTAGTCATGCCACATTTTAAGTGTTCAATAGTTAAATATGGCTTATGTCTACTGTATTAGACAACGCAGACACAGAACACATCCATCATTGCAGAGAGATTTACTAGACACTGCTAGGGCACATTAACACACTGACTTGGCTTCTCGTAACCTTTCTTATCCCCATTTCAATTGGTGTCCTCTTTAAATTCTCAGTTATCTCACTTAAGTGAGAAATTTGTTTCCTACTAAGCCGTGTAAATTCCATGAAATGTCTTAGATCTGCATCCTTAAAACTGTGAAATTGTGAAATTTCACATTTCAAAAGGAAGTGCTTGCAGCCAGTGCTGTGGCAGAGCCACCACTGTGACACAGGAATCCCACTTGGAGAATACTGGCTTAAGTCCCGGCTGCTCCATTTCTAGGCCAGCTCCTTGATAGTGCACCTGAGAAAGCAGGGGATGATGGTCCAAGGACTCGGGTCTCTGCCATGCACATGAGAGACCCAGATGGAGTTTCTGGCTTCTGCTTTGACATGGCCCAGCCCTGGCCATTGTGGCCATTTAGGGAATGAGGTAGTTGATGGTAGCACTTGCTTTCTCTTTCTCTCTCTTACTCTTGCTCTCTCTTACTTTTGCTCTCTGTCACCTTGCTGTCCAAATACATTTTTAAAAAAGCTTTAAAAGTAGTGGTTTTGATATTAAATATACTATTTAGTATATCTTGTTAATCTTCAGTCCTAGAAACCTTTGTAGCACCTTGACCTGAAAGTATCTAACTAGTTATTTTAAATGCTAACATTTAAGAGCAATATGGCACTGTTAAAATATTTTATTAGCTTTGCATATCAAAGAATATGAAAAATATTAATACAAAACCTGAATGGTAAACACCAAGCCAAGTATATGTAAAGCCCCTCTCCCAGAAAGCACCATTTCTGGGAGAGTACTGATTGTAGTCATGAGCTAGTCCTGGCAAATAAAGGGTTTGCTACAGCATTTAGCAAAGCTAACAGTGGGGTAGGTACTAGGATTTGGCAGGAGTACAAATATGGCAGCGCTAAGGGGAGGATTGCTTTATAATTCTCTGTGTTCAACCCAGCTACCCTGAGCTTTAAGGACCTGTTCATAGCAGAGCCCTATGATTACATACGTATTTTAGTTATGTAGAAGATAGTAGCAGGATTCTAATCTAGATCTGACTCTAAAGACCAGATTATATCTCCTATGATGCTGCTGCTTAGAACAAGTCATCAACAATGAAAAATTTCATTACTTTTCAGGAACAAAGTGAGGAGAATATGGATGTGCCAGATCTAAATAAACAATATATCGGTGCCTCTTCTCTTGAGCACTGCCCAATAAGGTATCCTGTTGTAACTGGGCTTGTTTGTCCCATAAACATTACCCACATTTTCTGTAAGTGATTACCAAGTTAATTATGCCCTTTACCTCTCTTTATTTGCATGAAGAACTGTTAAGAAACTACTCATGTCTCAGTTCTATTCATTAGGCAGGGGTAAGGAACAATTTTTTTCTGCAAGGGTCAATTAGATATTTATAACCCCATTCACAGGTCATACAAAATTATCAACTGAAAAATTAGCCTGCAATAGATTTACTGAATTTCAAATCCTACCTGCAGTTGCCTTGGCAAGCAAGGCCAGACCAAAATAGTTTCCCCATCCCTACATTAGAGTCTGAGAAATTTTTTGTTGTTGTTGTTTTGAGATTTATGTTATTACTTGAAAGCCAGAGTTATGGAGAGACATGTTCTATCCATTGGTTCACCTCCCCTCTAAGCAGCCACAATAGCCAGAACTGGGCCAGGTGTAAACCAGGAGCCTGGAACTCCCTCTGGGTCTCCTATATAGGCATGGTAAGGGCCCAGATATTCAGGGTATCTTCCCAGCCACATTAACAGGAAACTGGATTGGAAGTGGAGCTGCTGGGCCTTGAAAAAACACCAGCAACATAGGCCACAGCTTAACACTAGCCCCCAAGCCCTAGAAGTTTGGTTGGTAACATTCACACTGGGGAGAGGAGAGAGGCACTCAGTATTGACCGATGCTGGATTCCAATTTCATTTATAACAATCTGCAGCAGCTGGAGGGGTGGACTGGATTAAGAATTGAAACTAGAGAATAATTTGTCCACTTCACCTTTGACTATTCACTCTCATACTAGCTATGAGAGTGAACAGGTCTCTTCCTCTTAGAATTATATTTCTTCCTAAACAGGAAAAGTTATTTAGAGGAGGAAAAGAATTTCCTAATTTTAATCTCTCTAGTTTGGGTTAAAATCTCAAAAGTAGTGTACTATACTGGTGAAGCCATGAGTATCAACTGTGCTAGGAAAAACTCTCCTGAAGCCAGAGCTCTATGTACTTTCTGATTTTTACAACTGAAAATTCCATTTTTCATCTTTGTGCAGCTTTAATCACTTCATAGTGATCTTAGTGTGATGGGATGTGTCAGGTACCACCGCGGTCAGGAATTCCTTTGATCTTCTCTTTTAGTGATCTCAGACTTTGAAGTCTGTTCCACGTACATTTTGAAACACCATACCCAGCTTCAAGCAATGCATGGCCCCTCCGGGATTCATTCCCTATGACATCTTCCAGAAAACATTTCCAATGGCAACTGCAAGTGTAACCAGTCACTCTCTGCCTGTGTGAGGGTTGTCCATGCTCTTTGGAGAGTTGTGTAAATAAGAGAACTGGCTGCTAAGGTGAATTCATGATCACAGGGATCATGTAATAATATCTAGTTTGAGTTTAAGCCAAGATTTTGTCTACAGTAACGAGGAAAAGATGTAAAATAGTATTAGACTGGCAAGAGAGCTCATGGCGAATGGCATTTGGATTTGCTTTTTGAAGAGAGAAGGATATGCAGGGCAGAAGTTATGAAACATAATCGGTTTCAGAGTAGGCTGAGCTATCCTTAGATGCCAATCATTATGCAACAAACCAGGGCCCGGTGTGAAAGCATAGTGGCTAAAGTCCTCGCCTTGAGCGTACCAGGATCCCATATGGGCGCCAGTTCTAGTCCTGGCATCCCCACTTCCCATCCAGCTCCCTGCTTGTGGCATGGGAAAGCAGTTGAGTATGGCCCAAAGCCTTGGGACCCCGCACCCGCGAGGGAGACCCAGAAGAACTCCTGGCTCCTGGCTCCTGGCTTCGGGTTGGCTCAGCACCGGCCGTTGCGGCTGCTTGGGGAGTGAACCATCGGACGGGGGATCTTCCTCTCTATCTCTCCTCCTCTCTGTATATTTGCCTTTCCAATAAAAATAAATAAATCTTAAAAAAAAAAAAACAGGAAGATGTGTCCTCCTCAGGGTCAGCTATAAGATTACCTGTCTTGGACACTGATGGAAAAAAGTACTGGTTGAGAAGGCAGAGTTCCTTGGCTTCAGGAGGGAATTGTATCTGCCTGATTCACTTTTCTGTCTTTCAACATGATAATGCTTAATGAATACTTACATTTTGACACTCAAATAGACTAGCTCTGAAAGTTACTACAATGCCTTCCATTATAGATGTAAAAGACTTCTATAATTCCTGTACACCATTGAAGTTTTAAAGACACTCTGCTTATGAAATCTATTCTTTTTAATTTTATTTACAGGAACCCAGGGACTCTGATAAGGGATTTTGGTTTCCCAACTTGTGTCTTAACACGCCAGACACCCGCCCATGTTTAAGAGTCTTTTAAATCAAGTGCCATGACCTCAGTAAAGGTGATAGACTTCCTGGTGTCGTTCCCAGCTTTACACACCTTCTCATATTGCAGATTCTAGCTGATGCTCATCTTCTTTCACTCCATATACTTTGGAGATGTAATGAGCAAACTTTGCCAAAAGGCTAATCTGAGGAAGTGGGAATATGCAACTAAATAGCCTTTGAACACACACATGTAGGATCTTTCTGCCATGTTGTGATGCTTCACTGGTTATGACTTGGTTGTGTGACTCTCAAGGTAAATTAAATAAAGGATGAAGAAAGACCCTGTCCTAATTTTTATGTGAAAGGTCATTTGACAACTAGTACGCAGACTAAGTTGTAATAAGATTGAGTTTTAGGAGTTACATGACATTCTGCTTTTTCTTGTTCTCTAGCCTTGGACCACATTTTTAGGCTTTCCACTGTAATTCCAACCTCATATTTAGAAGTCACTTCAGAAAAACTTAGCAAAGCTGATCCTTTTTGTTTATGAAGACAGCAGCAACTTAATCCACAAAGTATTTAGGAAAATATATCACCAGTCACTTTTCTCTTCCACCTTCCTCCTTCCCCCCAAAAAATCCATCAACCGAGAAAACAGTAATTGGTAAAATGGATTAAGCCATAACCTGTGAAACTGGCATTTCATAGGGATGTTGGCTTGAGTCCTGGCTGTTCCACTTCCAATCCATCTCCCTGCTAATGTGCAATGTGCCTGAAAAAAAAAAAAAAAAAAAAAAAAAACAGTGCAGGATGACCCAACACACCCACATGGGCAACCAGGAGGAAGCTCCTGGTTGTAGATTGGGCCAGCTACAGCCATTGCAGTCACTTGGGGAGTGAGCCAGGAGATGGAAAATTGATCTGTTTCTCTCTCCCTCTCTCCGTAACTTTGCCTTCCAAATTAATAAACAAATCTTTCTTTTTAAAGCAAAAATCCAAATTTATTAATTTACATTTGAACAACTGAGTTAGTTAGCAATATTTCTATTACCATTGCGTAACACATAACAGATGCTCAATAAATAGCCGCCACATGAATACAGAGTTGAATTGTGCTAAAATTAGTAATAAATGAGTACTGAGATATAATGTTAAGGTCCAAGATCACCATCAGAAAAGTTAAAATATAAAGTCATAATAATTAAAAATAACTTAATACCAGTGCCAGAACAGACAAATGGATCAAAGGAGCAACTAATCCAGAAGTAGGTTGGTGGAGAAGTGAAGTAGGTTGGTGAAACCAGTGAGGAAAGGCTGGACTCCACAGTATTTGGTGTGGGACCTTTTGCTTGGTGAAAAATGATGTCAGCTCTCTTTCTCACCAATTACAAGCATATATTCAAGAGGGATTAAAGACCAGACTCAAGTCACTGCAGTCCCCAGCCCAGTCCTTTGTGACCACTTACTGCTACCACCCTGGCAACACACTGTGGGACCAGAGCTTCCTGTGGACAGGAAGCTGGTGACCCAGGACAAGCCTCAGCAGGCCTTGTCCAGGGGCACATTAACTCCGTTTACCCCAGGGCATTCATAATCATGTATTGAGTTGGAGAGTATGGTTGGCATGTGGAAGTAACAGCAGTGATTGACAATGTCTTGAACACCTGCGAGAGGGACAACCCTGGAGTGGCCAACCAGAACCAGGTCAGGCAAGCAATCTTAGATTCCGGCTACCAGCTTTCTGACTAGTTCTGTGATATCACTGTTGGAAAGTTGGACAGATTTCCAACTAGATTTCACTAGATGATTTCATCCAGGAATGGTGTCCTGCAGAGGCTGACAGATATACAGACCAGGATGGCTGGATGTACCTGTTTATGAAGACTACTTTTCTGGGGGACGGCGCCAACGTGTAGCCACCTGCAGCTCTGGAATCCTACATGGGTGCCAGTTGATGTCCCAGCTGCTATACTTCCAACCCAGCTCCCTTGCTTATGGCCTGGGAAAGCAGGAAAATGACCCAAATCCTTATGCCTCGTATCCATGTGGGAGACTTCAGCTAAACTCTGCTCCAGCCATTGAAGCCATCTGGAGAGTAAACCAGTGGATAGAATGCCTTTCCCTGTCTCTCCTTCTTTCTGTAGTTCTGCCTTTCATATAAAAATAAAATAAATCAGGCCCGGCACGGTAGACTAGTGGCTAAAGTCCTCAATTTGCATGTGCCAGGATCCCATATGGAATCTAATCCTGGCAGGTCTAATCCTGGCAGCTCCACTTCCCATCCAGCTCTCTGCTTGTGGCCTGGGAAAGCAGTCGAGGACGGCCCAATGCATTCGGACCCTGCACCCACATGGGAGACCTGGAAGAGGTTCTGGGCTCCTGGCTTCAGATTAGTTCCACTCTGGCTATTGAGGCCACTTGTGGAGTGAATCATCAGATGGAAGATCTTCCTCTTTGTCTCTCCTCTTCTCTGTATATCTGACATTCCAATAAAAAAATAAATCTTTTTAAAATGAATTCATTTGAAATTCAGAGTTACAGAAAGAAAGAGAGAGAGAGATCTTCGATCTGCTGGTACATTTCCCAGATATCAGAACTTCTGGTGTTCCCACACGGGTGGCAGGGGCCTAAGCACTATGCCATCTACCACTGCTTTGTTTAGGGCTTTAGCAGGGAGCTGAATCATAAATGGACAACCAAGATTTGATCCCATAGTTATATGTAATGCTGGTATCACAGGCTACAACTTTACTCGCTGCACCACAATGCCAGCCCTAATAAAATCTTTTTTTAATGAAGAGAACATTAGCTTTTTTAAAAAAATATATTTATTTATTTTTATTGAAAAGGCAGATATAAAAAAAAGAAAAGGCAGACATACAGAAACAAGGAAATACAGAGTAAGACCTTCCATCTGTTGATTCACTCCCCAAGTACTGCAATGGCCTGAGGTAAGCCTATCTGAAGCAAGCACCCAGGAACCTCCTCCAAGTCCCCCACAGGGGTGCAGGGTTCAGTCACTAGGCTATCTCACTGGCCCAAGAACTTTGGCTTTTAAAAGTTGAGTGAGACCCTTTGTACCCTAATCAACTACGTAAAAATTATCAAAATAAAGTAAGAATTAAAAAAAATTGAAGTTGAGTGGAAGGGAAGACTATGTGGTGGTAATTCAAGAGGCTTTAGGAAGATCACTGTGGTAATCAAGATGAAGCATGATATGTAGATTTTACTGGAGATGTGAGAAACAGTGGGATGTAGAGCATGTGCTGAGGGCAGAGCCAACGGAATTTCCTAACTGGCAGGATACAGGAAGGATACAGAGGAACACAACTCAGTGGAACTGAGTGGAACTGGAACGCTGCAACATCTACCAGCTGCAATGGGGGTAGCTGCCTGAGATACGGTGTGAGAGATGAGGAGTTCAGACCGGACTTGTCATCTTTGGGGTGAAGATTCACTTGCTCACATATCTATTTTTGAACTTCCCACTCATCCTTTATATTCATCAATTTCTTTTTTCCTTCTTATGTAAATATCCAGACCGAACACCAGGATGGGAGTAGCAAATAAGAAAGGGCTGAGTTGGAAATATAAATTGTTGTTTAAGAAACAAGATGAGCAAATCATCCTGGCAATGGCTTAAGTTTGACTATTCCATTCATACCATCCTCTGGCCACAATGGCCAGTGCTGATCCAATCCGAAGCTAGGAATCAGGAGATGCTTCCAGTTCACCCACATGGGTACAGAGGTCCAATGCCTTAGGTCATTTTTCATTGCTTTCCCAGGCCATAAGCAGGGATCTGGATTAGAAGTTAAGCAACTGAGTCATGAACTGGTGCTCATATAGGATGCTGGCACTTGAAGGTGGACTATTAGCCTAATGAGCCATGGGGGCAGCCCCTGTCTCAGTCTTTTCTTACTTTTTAAAAAAATATTTATCTATTTATTATTGGAAAGTCAGATACACAGAGAGGAGGAGACACAGAGAGCAAGATCTTCCAACTGCTGGTTCACTCCCCAAATAGCCACAATGGCTGAAGCTGAGCTGATCCAAAGCCAGGAGTCTGGAGCTTCTTCCAGGTCTCCCGCACAGCTGCAGCCCTCCATGGCCTCTACTGCTTTCCCAGGCCACAAGAATGGAGCTGGAAGGGGAGTGGATCAGCCAAGGTATGAACCTGTGCCCACATGGGATCCCAGGCATGTAAGGCGAGGACCTTAGCCACCTGCCCGCAGCGCCAGGTCCACGGTATTTTTCAGAAGATAGGTTATCCCCTGCCACACCCCATGCTTGGGGGCAGTAGTGTTGAGCCAGGCGGAAGCCTGCAACTCAATCCAAGACTCCCCTGTGGGTATCAGAAACGGAATAACTTGAGCCATCCTTTGCTATATCCTAGGATCTGCATTAGAGGGAAAATGGAATTGGAAGTCAAAGTCAGGACTCACACCCAGGCAATCAGACACAGGATGCAGGTATCTTAATTGGCATCTAAGCTACTAGGCCATACTCACCTTCATGCTATTTTACTTATCAGATCAAACAAGCCATAGTCCTGTCTCCTTCATTCCTCAAAAAGCCTTGAGGAGTTTGCTGAGGTAAATACTATAGATAACTATCTGAGAACAGAAGATGAACTATCCCAAAAATGGAATGAGACGATAGAAAATGAAATACACTAGCAATTGGTACACTTCTGTAGTACTAGCCACAGGCTACAATAAGGAAGGACAAAAAAGAGGACAGAAATAAGATTTTTAAGCATAGGCCAACATTGTGGCATAGTTGGTAAAATCATCACCTACAGAGCCTGGCAGCATGGCCTAGCGGCTAGAATCCTTGCCTTGAATGCACCAGGATCCCATATGGGCGCCAGTTCTAATCCCAGCAGTTCCACTTCCCATCCAGCTCCCTGCTTGTGGCCTGGGAAAGCAGTCGAGGATGGCCCAAAGACTTGGGACCCTACACCCACGTGGGAGACCCAGAGGAGGTTCCTGGTTCCCGGTTTCGGATCGGCGAAACACCGGCCATGGTGGCTCACTTGGGGAGTGAATCATCGGACGGAAGATCTTCCTCTCTGTCTCTCCTCCTCTCTGTATATCTGACTTTGTAATAAAATAAATAATAAAAAAAAGAAACCATCACCTACAAAGTTAGGATCCCTTATAAGTGCCAGTTCCAGTCCCAGCTGCTCACTTCCCATCCAGCTCCCTGCTAATGCGCCTGAGAGAAAGAGCAGAGTAGGGTTCAAGTTCTTGGGCACCACATGGGGGACTCAGAGGAAGTTCTTGGCTCTTGGCTTCAGCCTGGAGCAGCCCTGGCTATTATGGTCATGTGGGGAGTGAACCAGCAGATAGAAGATATCTCTTCCCCCACCTCCCGACCCATTTCCTGCATAACTCTGATTTCAAATAAACAAATAAATCTTTTAAAAAGATTTTTTAAAAGACTTACTTGTTTTGTTTTTTAAAGATTTATTAATTTTGCGCCCACCATGGTGGCCTGTGGCTAAAGTCCTCACTTTGCACCTTCTGGGATCCCACATGGGATCTAATCCTGGCAGTTCTAATCCCGGCAGCCCCACTTCCCATCCAGTTCCCTGCTTGTGGCCTGGGAAAGCAGTCAAGGATGGCCCAAAGCCTTGGAATCGTGCACCCACGTGGGAGACCCGAAAGAGGCTCTGGGCTTCTGGCCTCAGATCAGCTCGGCTCCAGCCGTTGAGGCCACTTGGGGAGTGAATAAATGGATGGAAGATCTTGCTCTCTATCTGCCTCTCTGTATATCTGCATTTCCAATAAAAATTTTAAAATGAATCTTAAAAAAAAAAAAGAAAGTTGACTCTGCCCAGAACCAAGCCATGTGCTTTTCTTGCATTATCTCCTATGATCCTCACAATTTTACAAAAAAAGTCCTACTGCTATGTCCCTTCAGAAAACAAGGAGTCTGAGACTTAGAGGCGGGGATGTTATTTATTCGTGGACACAGGCTAGTCAGATAGGATTCAAACCCAGGAATGACAAACCTACAGTCATCCAGTATCGAGCTTTGAGGTGTGGTTTCAAATTCAAGAGTACTACTCTAAATCGTGCTTAGAAGCACGGCTACCATCACATGTTACAGGGCCAAGCTGTGAGAGTCAAGCTGGAACTTGAGAGAAATACCTCAGGGACAGCTGCTGGTCAGACTGGCAGTACAGGAGGCATCAGCCCTGCCCCTGAATTGGCAAAACTCCCTGCCCTGCGCTGCCTACCCAGAAACCTGAGATCATTCCTGTTGACTCTGAGAACTAACCTTACCTAACCCCTGACCGCTGCCTGTGCTTCCTGTACAAGCTCATGATTTCATGCCACACTGAAATCAAATAATCAAGGCACTGGTTTCTGTCACAGCAGCTGAACACACGTCATGAATGGGAACCACTGTCCTTTTACCCAGAACAACCAACCAAGCTTGAAAGTATGACAGACTTGAGTGGTATTTCCTAGGGTTAGTACAGAGCAGGTGGTTGCCCCAGGAGTGCCCAGTCCTTAGCCTGAAAGCTCATTGGAATAAAGCAATTTTGGGGGCAGCCTCTGGCCTGGAAATCATTCTCTCATACTGCAATATTGCTGCTGCCCTACCAAGTGGCACAGAAACCAGACTCTGTTCAGTGTCTTGTCCCTATCAGTAAACTATAGACTACAGAGTGAGAAATGGAGTGGGCACTGCTAGATCCTAGGACAACCACCCACACGGGAGGAATGAGCCTGCCTAAAGTCACCAGGTGACTGTCATTTTCAAGGGATCTGTGTGATTCTCTGGCTTACAGGGAAGTAGGAAGAGCTTCTGTCTTGAATTTAAGCATATGATCTTGTGGGCATGGGTGTGTTTTAAGTTCTGTTTCACGTTCCTGTCTCTCTCAGGGACAAGATTTCCAGGTGAAAATGTTTCTGTAGGTGCACAGATAGGAACAGTGAAAGAGAAAGCATCATGTACACATGAGCGTGGGCTGCCCCACAGTGAGAAATGACTGTCATGAGTGGGCCAGAGAGTTTCCTGGGTGGGGTGTTGAGCAAGAGAGAAAAGCCTGTGCAGTATCTCTAACTGTGCTCCATGGTAAGAGAGGACTCTCCCCACCTCTGATCTCTTTTACAAAGTAGGGAGTGGTGCCATGATACAAGTGAAGCCAGCTGGGAATTTTCTGATAGTTTCTTGGTCTCTTCCCCTTCTAGATCCCACATGAAACAAGTGCATCCTGGGAAAAGGAACATTTTGATGGACGGAAAATAGCATCACATTGGGGTTTGCATGAAACTTCCAGCTCACTTAGTCTGAAACTAGCTATTTAGGTACCCCAGGTCACTTATACTCAGCAACTCAGCCACCTCAGCCTGCTATTGCTGAAATCATGGACATTCTTGGGCACCTTGTCTCATTTGCAAACATGGTTCAGCTGCCCCCTTTCAGGACGTTGTGCTTACAAGGAAAGGGGCTTCCCACTCCGTTCTGCCAACACCCCCGCCCACCCCCCCGGCTTTCGGCCAGAAACTCCATTGCACGGATTCTGCTGTAACAATTTATGGAGTCAAAGACAGTGAATTGGGGGAAAGTTGGAAACTCCATGGAAGGAGAAAAGATGTTTGTGTAACCCCTTCCCTGACCCCCACACTGACATACTTCAGGAACTAAAGCTTCTGTCCTCATGCAGGTCTCCTGGTGAAAGTGCCAAAACCGTGGCTTAGCCACATTCCCAGCCTTAAACTCCAGCTTGGCTCCTGGCCTAGATGCAAGGCCTTGTCAGCCAAGAGTTGAAGAACAGCCACACCCGGCTTTAATGATTTTTTTTTTTCCCAAAGCCTGTCCCAACCAAGGAGAATTCATGCCAGAAAAATTGTTAACGACGCCAAAGACCAATGCAGGATTAGCTCAATCTGCTTTTCTGTGAGCTTCTGAGTAAACCTTTCATCACCTGGTCCAGAGGCTTTTCCTCATGTGTCAAAGTTGCTCAAGGAGTTGCTTGGGTTCATTCCGCACGTTTGCTGAACCTTCCCCCAAACAGCAGGCAGGAGACTGGTGTGTTCATGGGGTGGGGATCCCACAGCCTGTCTCAAGAACTCAGGGGACATAGAATCCTGGACGGAAGGTGCTTCCTATCCCTTTGTCTGTGGAGAGGCTGGAGGGGGCATTCAGGCCATGGCCCAAACCATCTCAGAAATGCTGGGTGGAATGAACTCGGTGAGTACAGGCATGTACTGCAACCAGAGAGGAGGTCAGAGTGCCATGGTCCTTGTGGGGAAATAGGACGTGCCCCTTTCCTGGGTATGGAAAAGGCAAGATCCATGACAGCAGCCTCATGGACACAGAAAGAGAACACATTTGAGAGTCTGGGCCCACCACTTGATGACCTGTGGGAGGTTACATAATCTCTCTGGGACACTTTCCAATATCCTAGCTATCAAAATGATCCAAGATTGGATTTTAAAAATTGCAACTAATTGAAAAGCAGGATCTTCTAAGTTCAAATCCCATTAGCACCCTCATTGCCCTGCATTGTTCATCTGGCTTCTGTCTCTCAGAGTCATCAAATGCTGTTGGTTTTAACTCTGAATTATCTCTTCAATCTAGTACCTTCTTTCCACCTGTAGCCTCAGTGCAGATCTCCAAGGAACCTTTGTGCATTGACTACTGCAGTGAACACAAGGCTTCAGGTTCTCCCCACCTCATTCTATCTTCCATGCTGACAACGAAGAAGAAAAAAACAGTTTAGAAATATGCTATCCTTCAGAGCAGAACTGCTTGCCATAGCCAAAAGACAGAGATAACCCAAGATTAAACCAACAAATTGCGGCATACCCATGCCATGGAATGTTCTCCAGCCATGAAGAAGAATGGAGTACTGAGACATGCGGCATCATGGATGAACTGAAAACATGGTATTAAGCGAAAAGAATCCCACTCACAAAAGGGCACATATCACATGTTTTCACTTATATATACTAACCAGCATAGACCAACTCATAGACACAGAAGATAGATTAGTGGTTGCCAGGGGTTGGAGAGGGAAGGATTGAAAGTGACACCTTGATTGACATGGGGTTTTTAGGCGGAAGGGGTGACAAAAATGATCTGGAGCTTGCTAGCGGTGGTGGTTGGAAACAATATGCATGTCCTAGATGTCACTGACAAATACAGAAAGTTGTTAAAATGTTAGGTTTCATGCTATATGTTAGCACAGTAGGAAATAAAAATGTGTTATCACATTGGTCATTGCCATGGGAAAATGGAACTCAGTCCTACTTGGAAGATCCTCTTGGGAGCAAGGAGAAACATACCTTTTAATTACTCAGCCTGAGGCCAGGAAGAGGATGATTTCCTTAGCAGATCTTGGTCTCAATGGTCACAGTTTGCTCCTGGGGTGTTAATTCCTCTCCCCTTTCAAGATTTGTACATGTGTGAATGCTCAGAGATGAGACATGCCCTGGGAAAAATAATAACAGATTCCTAATGAAAAATGGGCTCCTAATGAAGATGGCACAGCAGGAGAAAGGTATAATATCAGGCCACACTGATTGTGGCAAAAACAGCTGGAGTTAAAGGTGGGCCGAGGGGAGTTGAGATGGGAACACAAGATGTGTCTTGAACATACTTGGTTTTCACAGGGGCAGCCTCGGGGAAACAGAAAGTAGGTGGGTAGGTGAGAGAAACAGGAGAGTGATGGATTCTTATCACTGTCAGATCCTCACTTGAACTTCAAAGTGTTATGGTCTCATTTCTTTTGAAAGTAACTGTCCACAGCCTAATTTCTCCCTGTCCACCACTATCTCCTATTGTTCAGCTCACCCACTCAATTTCTCCCACAGTTTAAGAATGTCCAGGTGACCAGGGTCTCTACTTTCACTCCGTTCATTAGCTTCCTCCCGCTTTTCTCCCAAAACCAGTTTAAAATTCAGGTAAAGGGGCCAGGGTTATGGTGCAGTGGGTTAAGACAATGCTGCAATACCATGCATCCCATACAAGAGATGTTTCAATCCCCAGCTTCTCCACTTCTGATCCAGCTCCTGCAAATGTGCCTGGGAAAGCAGTGGAAGATGACTTAAGTATATGTCTCCCTGCCACCCACCTGGGAGACCTCGAAAGAATTCCAGGCTTGTGGCTTTGATCAACCCAGTCTCAGCAGTTGAAGCCATTTAAGTAGTGAACCAGATCTTTCTCTGTCTCTCCTTCTCTCTCTACAACTCCACCTTTCACACAAATTTGAAAAGTAGTATAATGAGCGGGGATTGCTCCAGGACTAGATCTAGTTCCATGCTTATGAGCTGGGAAAGCAGTGAAAAATGGCACAAGCCCTTGCACCCATGTGGGAGACCTGGAGGAAGCTCCTGGCTCTTGGCTTTGGATTGGCTCAGCTCCAGCTGTTGCAGCCATTTGGGGAGAGAACCAGTGGATGGAAGATCTTTCTTTCCATCTCTTCTTCTCTGTAAATCAGCCTTTCAAATAAAAATAAGTAAATCCTTTAAAAAAGAAAAAGAAAAGTAGAGTTTCAGATTGAGGACATACAGGGAGGCAGAACAAGAATGGTCTCTATTTGTTGGTTCACTTCACAAATGGCTGCACAACAGGCAGGGCTAGGCCAGGCTGAAGCTGGGAGCAAGGAGTTTCCCTCAGGTATCCCATTGGGATGCAGGAGTCTAAGCACTTGTGCAATCTTCCACTGTTTTCCTAGGTACATTAGCAGGGAGCTGGACTGGAAGTTGAGCCTGTACCCATATGGGATATTGGTGCTACAGTTGGGGCTTAACCTGCTATACCACAATGCCTGCTCCAATAAAAATTTTTTTGTAGTCATGGCCTACCATTTTAGTCATTCTCTGAAGACAGTTCTAGGCTCTGGTTCATTAGCATCTTCATACTATTCATCTGATAGAACTTTAATACCTGGGAAATCAACTGGCCTCTGTCTCAGTGTTCTCAATTTTCCCCTACATTGATTACTTTAAAAAGAATAAATGAAGCTTGGAAAGGAAGTCATTTTTTCTAAATTCACTGTCTACATTTTCCCCTCACCAATGTGGTCCTTGATTTTCTCTTTTTCTTCCCTGCCATCATCACATCACCTCTACCACTAAGATATCAACAATCTCCATGCCACAAGCAAATGGATGTTTTCAGACTTTGCTATATGATTGATGGCATTTTAAGTCAATAAAAACTCTCGGCTTTGAAAAATAGTGTGTCTTTGGCTTCCTGGGACAATCACTCCTGATTTCCTCCTATCTTTCTGGCTGTCATTCAGTCTCCATCGCCTCCTCAATCCTCCTCTGCCCAACTTTAAATGCTGGAGCCTCTCAAGGGTCTGTCTAGGCTCTCACTTCTTCCCCTTCATGCTGGAACATTCCTCTGGAAGCTCCCATGCAAACCCTTGGCTTCGGGGACTGTCTACTCATGTCTCCAACCCAGACTTCTCCTCTATGCTCCAGGTTCACTTATTCAATAGCCTAATCAACCTCTGTTATGTCTCATTTTTTTCCCCTAAGAATTATTTATTTATTTGAAAGGAAGAATTAGAGGGGGAGAGGGAAAGAGAGAGAGAGAGAGAGAATGGATCTTCCATCAAGTGGTTTACTCCCCAAATGGCCAAAGCTTCCAGGACTGGGCCAGGCCAAAGCCCAGAGCAGCCAGGATTTGAACTAGTGGTCATATAGGATACAGCCTCTCCATTTTAATTTTAAAGTCAACTACAAATCCTTAACCTGACCTAAGACCTGATTCCCTCACTCGCCAAACATGGTCTTCAACCAGTGTTTCCCATTTTAGAGAAAAACATCACCCTAAAGTAAGGGGCCTTAGGAGTTGTGACACCCACTCCCACATCCATACAACCAATTGGTCATTCTACCTGTCATTTTGCTTTCATCAAAGGCCTCTAGAACCTTCTACTGAGGATATCTCTAATGACACCTCCTGGGCCAGGTTTCCACTGCTTCTTATCTGGATAACTGCAGGAATGTCTCCCCATCCATCCTGCACACAAAAGTCAGAGTGATCTTTTCAAGCACAAACCTGACACTTTACCACTTTACTCAAAACTTCCAATGATTTCCCATTGTTTTTAGGAAAACAAAATCCCTAGCTTGTGTTTTCTTCAGCCTGCACTTCCCTTGGTCCAAGGCACTTGAGTCAGCTGACTGAAGAGAATTACACCTGCTTCTATCCACTCCAGAGGGTTTACACGGCTCTTCCCTATGCAAGGGACCCTCCTCACCACTCAGCATCATCTTTTCATTCTCAGAACTTCTAGTTTTTCTAAACAAAGTCAAAGATCATTCCCATAAGAGCCTTCCTGCCCCTTCCAGCTTCCCCAGTTCAGCCTAGCCCTGTTGAGACATCGTTGTAGAACAATCTGAACTTGCTCCATTGAACTTTGGAACAAATTATGAGATGCCTGCATCTCCTGGTGGATTATAAACTCCACAAGTACAGGGATGATGTCTGTTGTTTTCTAAAGTTCCTTCAGGATCAAGCTGAGTGTCATGCTCACTCAGCTGAGGGAAGACTCAATAAAAGCATTTGATTAAGGGATGGCATTGTGGTGTAACTGGAGGGTAACCCACTGCCTGCAATGCCAGTATCCCATAAGGGTGCCTTTTCAGGTCTCAGCTGCTTCACTTCCAGTCTAGCTCTCTGCTAATGCACCTGGGAAAGCAGAAAACAGTCATAGCACTATCCACATGGGAGCTCCTGGCTTCAACCTGGCTCAGCCTTCTGTGGTCCTTTAAGGAATACAACCACTGCATGGAAGCTCACTCTCTCTGCTTTCCCAATCTCAGCTTCAGCCATTCTGCCTTTCAAATAAATAAAAATTTAATATTAAAAAAGTTTGTTGAATGAATCCATTAAAGATTTCTGTGTTTAAACTTTAGAGGCTCATTCTCAAAGAAGCCACTCCAGAAACCCATCTGGAATTGTAGAATTATCCTCTTGGAAACAGCAGCAGCTCTTGTTCATGAGTTTAGCCCTCACTGGGATTGGGTACAGAAACTTTTTTTAAGATTTATTTTTATTGGAAAGTTAGATTTACAGAGAGAAGGAGAGACAGAGCGATCTTCCATCCACTGATTCACTCCCCCAGTGGCCGCAATTGCTGAAGCTGAGCCAATCTGAAGCCAAGAACTTCTTCCAAGTCTCCCACATGGGTGGAGGGTTCCAAGACCTTAGGCCATCCTCTACTTCTTTCTCAGGCCACAAGCAGAAAGCTGGATGGGAAGCTGGGCAGCCGGGACACATGCATACAAGGCAAGGACTTTAGCCACTAGGCTACCATGCTGGGTCCACAGCAACTCTTTATTAATAACCATGTGCTCTCCCCAGGGGCTGTTTAGGGAAATCTCTAGGGTTGCTAAGTCAACCTGAGAATGTATGGTGCCATCCATTTGGTCCTAAATCAGCACATCTCATTCTTGTGAGGACTCAGTTTGCAATGGCTGCTCTCTGAGGTTCACTGTATCTCATGAGCTACATCTCCTTCAGGCCAAAGTCCTCCAGCTGTTTGCTGCACCTGCACCTAAATTGCCTCAATAATGTCCATCTCTTTGAATATCCTCCAAGGGAACCCTGCAAGGGAGAATTCTGAATATACCATGTAAGCCACATTTCCCATAATATCATGTTAAACGCACTTTTCTCAGAGAACGAAAATCTTTTCAACTGTATCTGCAGAATCTGGAACTGTGTCCAGCACATGACAAATCCTTAATAAATCTTTGTGGAGCAAATGAGTGAAATGTCTACAAATTATGAGAGCATCTACCAAGACAAGCCCCATAGCAGAATTACACAGTGCCCTTGCTTCAGGTTTTAGATGGAGAAACTGGGCATTACACCTCCTATACTTGTCCTCCATCAATTTCAGGGAGCCAAAGTGTTCGAGGGTGGAGAAGACAGAAACTGGAAGATCAACATAACCACTCTCCTTGTGTTGGTTTTTTGTTTGTTTGTTTGTTTGTTTGGCTATCAAACCAAGTTTGAGAACCAGCGGTACCAACACTGAGGACCAATAGGCAGGTTACCACTGGGAAGGGGAAGAACCAAGACACAACAGCAGGGGCTCAGGAGCTGATCCAAGACAGAGGGTGGGGCTGATGTCATTAACTCCGCCTGCCCCACCTTCCTGGCTACATAACCAAAGGCCACTGTAAACTTCCCAGGCCAGGAGCATCTAGCCCGGTGGAGCCTGTCACCTGCTGGTGGAGAGAGCTGACCTGATCCTGGACAGAAGTAAGCAGTCCTGGGGATTCTCGAGGGCAGGGGACTCCGAGTGTTGGAATCCAAATACTCTAGCACATCAGATGTATATTTTGTCGGCTGAGGTAAGATTCCTCTGAGTGAACACATCAAAGACAGGAAAGATAGCAGGGAAGAAAAGTACACAAATGATCTGATCTTTGAGAGTCTGATGAGTGCTGTGTTCCAAGAAAGTCAATATGGGAACCTCAAGGGGGCTGGGATAAACTTTGCTGGGGAAATGATAACTTCGGCTAAACAAAACAGAGAGCAGAAAAAGCTGTCAGGAAAGGGAAAGTCTTATGGGAAGACCTTTTTCTTTCTTTCTTTTTTTTTTTTTTTACAATTTATTTCTCTTGTGTTATTTTAATTCTCTCTTTTTCTTTTCCTTTATTTATTCAAGACAGAGAGAGAAAAAAAGATAATGAAAAAGAGATAGACAGAAAGCCAGGCTGGGTTGACTGTTCCTACTGGTGCATGTGCATAAGCCAGATTGGGTGTGGGTTGGTTGGGCTTTGCCACAGCACCAGCTGGCAGATGCTGGCACGGGGGGCAAATTCTGTCAAGTTAAACTGCAGAACCACCTCGAGAATGCAAGACCTGGGAGTGGGAGAGGGCCCAGTAGGGAAATAGTAAGCACCTCCCTCTTGGGTTGCCACTCTGATTGGTGAGCATGAGAACCAGGACTGGGGCAGACATGGCTAGACAGAGAGTGGCATCCACTGGCACGTGTGTGGGTTGAATAGTAAGGCAGTAATTCAGAACAGTTAAACTATCAAAACATCTTCAGCAGGACCTTCAGACCATGCCCCACGTTGAGGACCCTGGGGTGGTGTCAGGTGACTGTCCTCCATCTCAGGGTACCGAGGCATTTGGGAGGCTGGGTGTGGTTTCTCCCCTAATCGTTTCTCTTCCCCAGATGCAGGAAGGAAAAAAGGAGAATGTGGAAATGATGATCTCACCCACCTTCCTGTAGCCCTTTACCCTTGTCACCCTAATCAACTATGGAAAAATCATCAAAAATAAAAATAATTATCATAAAAAAGAGATAGCTAGAAAGAACTCCTATCTGCTGATTGACTGACTTCCCAAATGCCTACACTGTCCAGGGTTGGGTCAGTTCTAGTCCAGGAACCCAGAGCTCAATCAAGGTCTTCCACAAGAGTGGCAGAGATCCAATGACTTGAGCTAGCACCTGCTGCCTTCCGGGATCTGCACTAGCAGGAAGCTGAGATCGGGAACCAATGCTGCAAACTGAACCCAGACACTCTGATAGGGAACACAGGCATTTTGATAACTGAGTCAATCAAACTCTCATCCAAGGGAAGACTTTCCTTTGGGAATCTAACTGGCAAAGCAGCAAAAGCTCAAAAAAGAAGTGAGAGGGGGAGTTGTAGGAGTTATGGCTGTAGATACGGTCAGTGAAAAATAAGGTGGCATAATGTGTGGACAGTGTAAGCTGTTGCCTTGGGACCCTGCACCCATGTGGGAGACCCAGAAAAGTCTCCTGGCTCCTGGCTTCAGATTGGCACAGCTCTGGCCATTGCGGCTGCTTGGGAAGTGAATCAATAGATGGAAGATCTTTCTCTCTGTCTATCCTCCTTTCTATATATCTGACTTTACAATAAAATTAAATAAATCTTTTTTTAAAAAAGGATGGGATCTGTAATGCTATTTGGTGAGTTTTAAGTAGAACTAATCAATTTATATTGACTTTAATGTCTTCATTCTCCTAAGAACAATCAAGCTGGGAACATTGGCCAGAACAATTGAGAATGAGGCTGGGCTGTGGACCATGCCAAATTTTCCTTGAGCATGAATGTCTCCTTAGACAATTTAGCAACAAGTCTTGGCAAATATTCTTTCACTCAACACCAATCTCACATTCTCATTACTGCCATCACTTCCAATGAGACTGGGCTAATATTTGTGGCTTCCACAAACATCTATTAAGTTCTCAAAGTAAACTCAGGAATTACACCTTGTCATTATTTTGTATGACAGAAAACTAATCTAACTCACAGTCAAGTGAGTAGCAAAGCTCAGAGGGATCAGAGCAGGGTCCTGAACCAGGAACCTATGCTCTGACCATTTGGCCACATAACCTGCAAAGAGTAGATTTAAACAACTGTTGACTTTTCATAATATTTATAAGGAGGATCAAGAAGTAATATGAATTGGGGGCAGGTGGATGGAGACAAGGAGGAGAATCTTGAACATGTTGTGTTTGGAGTGACTGCAGGATCTTTAACTGGAGAAACAAGTAGATACACATAAGGGCGTGGATTCAGATCATGGTGTTTTACATTTTAGTGTGAAAGGTCCTCAGAGCGAACTATTTTATTGTGGGGCAAATCTGGTGTATTAATTAACCAGACAAAGCTCAACCTATTAACATAGCGATGAAGATTCTATAGTTAAAGGCCCCTTTTGCACTGGGAGCTAATTTAAAAACTTGACTGTATCCTGTAGCTGTCCTGTAGAATGATTTAACTGATCAGTTAAAGAATGGGACCTGAGTCTGACACGGTAGCCTAGTGGCTAAAGTACTTGCCTTGCACACACCAGGATCCCATATGGATGCCGGTTCTAACCCCGGCGGCCTGCTTCCCACCCAGCTCCCTGCTGTGGCCTGGGAAAGCAGTCGGGGACTGCCCAAAGCCATGGGACCCTGCATGCATGAGAGACCCGGAAGAGGCTCTGGGCTCTTGGCTTCAGATTGGCGCAACTCTGGCCGTTGTGGCCGCTTGGGAAGTGAATCAACAGATGGAAGATTTTCCTCTCTGTCTCTCTTCCTCTCTATATATCTGACTTCACAATAAAGTTAAATACATCTTAAAAAAAAAAAAGATGGGATCTGTAATGCCATAATGAGGATTAACCATAACCTAATCAACTACCAATAAAACAGTTAAATATATCTTGACAGTACAATACTATATTTTCTATCTTTGCCTATACCCACAATGCCATAATGCAGTTACATAGCAGAATGTTAAACTTGTAACTATTACTACAGGACTATACTACTGCAATAATATAGGGAAAATGGTGGGAGGGAAGGAGTGGGGAGGGTGAAAAGAGAGGGTGATTGAGGAATCTCCATACCTACAAAGTAATGTTAAAAATAAAGCAGATATGGTATTTATGCTTAATTGGGATAAAACCTAATCAACCAATGGTAACTTGATTAAAACAATTAGTTGCCTGGACCAGGGTTGTGGTACAGTGGATTAAGGCAGTGCATGTGATGCCAGCATCCTGTATGGGCATTGTTTTGAGTCCTGGTTACTCCACTTCTGCTCAGCTCCCTATTAGTGATCTGGGAAAGCAGCAAAAGATGACCTAAATGGTTGGGAGATCTAGAAGAAGCTGCTGACTCCTGGCTTCAGCCTGGCTCAGTTCTGATCGTTGCAATCATTTGGGAAGTAGACAAGCAGATGAAAGACCTTTCTGTACTTCTCTTTCTCTAACTCTATTATTCAAATAAATAAATATTTTTAAAAAATTAGTTGCCCAATACAGCTGATGAGCTAGAGTGCCAGGTAGGATGGCAAAATGTATGAGAAGCAAATGTAGGGTGATGACATGAAAAGACAGACAGACAAACAAGAAAAAAAAACTGGAGATAATCAAAAGCTCAATTTGAGCAGTGGTTTTTTTAGATGTCAAAAGAGGCAGGCATTTGGCCTGATGGCTAAAATGTTGATTGATATACTGTTGGGATGCCCAAGTTCCTGGCTTTGCTCCTAATTCCAGCTTCCTGCTGATGTACACCTCAGAAGACAGCAGTGATGGTTCAAATAATTTAAATCCCTACTTTCCAGATGGGAGACCTTAGGTGATTTTCTGGCCCCTGGCTTCTACCTTAGACAAGCACCATTGCTGATATTCAGAGAATGAATCAGTGGATGAATGGGAGTCTCCCTCCTCTCTCTCTCTCCATCTCAAATAAACTAATAAAACTTACCACCCACCACCATAAACTCTAATAACTAAAATAGTGCATGGAAGTCAGCTTTTATATTGCAAGTATGAAATCCTCAAGTTTCTTTTGCTTGACACAGTGATTTTGGGCAGCGGCTGTGCTAGTTTCAGAAGAAGCCCTTGCTGTCCCACATCGCTCATGCTGTGCCTTTGGCTCAGAATGCCTTTCTCACTCCCTCCCTCTTCTCCCAAACCCACATCATCCTTCAACAACCCATCACGAATCCCAACGCCTCTCTGGGCTCCTCCCTACAACTTGTCCATCATTTCCAGTCAGCTTCTCAGGGTAGGGTCCTTTGGAAAGGGTGTGTGTGTGTGTGTGTTTTCCATTGACAGAGTCTAACCTCTTTGGGGATAAAGCTCAGCTCTTATTTTGTGTGCCTTAAAACATCTAATGCTCTTAAGAAACAAGGAGGTAGAAACGCCAGTCTGAGTTGATTGTGACACCACAACTGGGACATTCAGTCTTAAAAGGGGCTCTTAAGATTGATCAAATTGAATTTTCCAGATGATATGATCACATTTGCTTTTATTTTGATACATAGAAGATCTCCCCATCTGTCTCAATGTGTTTCCTGCTGCTGTAACTGAACTCTGTGAACTGAATAGTTACAAAGAATAAAGCAGTCCGGAGGTCCAAGGTCAAGAGGCAGCATCTAGTGATGTCCTCTCACTGGCAGTGACGGGCATTTTATAACAACAGGGGTGCATTAAATAGATGGAGACACTCTGGAGACAAGCCACTAATCTATTAATCCATAAATGGATTAATCCATTCACCAAGGCAGAGCTCTCATGACCTAACCACCTCTTATAGGTCACACCTCTTAATAACTCACAATGGGGATTACATTTCAACAGGAGTTGCTGTGGGAACATTCAAACCCTGGCATCATTTAAGTCCTGACATACAATTCACAATTTGAGATGTGAAAGCTTAGTTTTACAAGGCAAAAGTCATTGTCAAACAGGATGGCAAACTGTTTTCCATGGAATTTCTCACCTTAAAAAAATCCTGTCTTTAAGATGCAGTCTACTGGCTAATCCTGCAACAAGGGGGTATCAGCAGTCCATATGGGCTGCTCCACTTCCCACCCAGCTCCCTGCTAGTGGCCTGGGAAAGCAGCAGAGGATGGCCCAAAGCCTTGGGACCCTGCATCCACATGGGAGACGCGGAGGAGAGCCCTGTCTCCTGGCTTCAGATTGGCTCAGCTCTGGCTGTTGTGGCTGTCTGGGGAGTGATCCAGCAGATGGAAGATCCTCTCTCTGTAAATCTGCCTGTCCAATAAAATAAATAAATCTTAGAAAGAGAGAGATTTTCAGTCTGATTCCAGCTATGGGGAAAAATCTACCTGTACCTAGACAAAATGATGCAAAGGAAATCTGCCAAACTTTACACATTCTGATGCCGTTAAAAAAATCTATGTTCAAAACGTTTTTAGGATAAATGGAACTTTTACAGCTAAAAATTATCTTTAAATATTTTGCCTTCAGCAAAAGAATATGTATTTCTGCTCTAAGAGATTTTTTGGCACTAGTGATCAGTTATCAGTTTGTGTCAAAGCACAGCAACTTTGACAAAACAAAGCCTATGAGGTACTCAGTAAAAACTTGGTAACAAGGGAGTTTAATGTGCCTGGCTAAGGAATATTTCACAAATACACACATTTAAAAAGCTGGGGATGTGACAGAAATTTTGGTTATAATAGTTGTAGGCATCTGGGATGAATCAGAGAGATGAGCCTGAGGAATTAGGTACTTTTTTAAATAAAGATTTATTCATTTTATTACAGCCAGATATACACAGAGGAGGAGAGACAGAGAGGAAGATCTTCCATCCGATGATTCACTCCCCAAGTGAGCCGCAACGGGCAGATGCGCGCCGATCCGATGCCGGGAACCTGGAACCTCTTCCAGGTCTCCCACGCGGGTGCAGGGTCCCAATGCATTGGGCCATCCTCGACTGCTTTCCCAGGCCACAAGCAGGGAGCTGGATGGGAAGTGGAGCTGCCGGGATTAGAACCTGCGCCCATATGGGATCCCGGGGCTTTCAAGGCGAGGACTTTTAGCCGCTAGGCCACGCCGCTGGGCCCGAATTAGGTACTTTTAAATATCTTTTACAAGAATACTTCTGTTTCCTCTGTGCCACTTAACTCTTTGACCACACTAAATTCTTCCCCTGGGAATGTTGGATACATATTCCTACTTCTCTCTTTAAATTGTGATTCTGATAATAAACACATAAACACTGTTCACATATCCTGTTGTCATTTTTCTATTCCTTTTCTCTTTTTATTTTTAAGGATTTATTTAATGTATTTGAAAAGCAGTGCTGAAAGAGAAAAATATTTTTACATACACTGGTTTACTCTCCAAATGGCCACAACAACCAGTTCAAAGTCAGGGTCCTGAAATTCCATCCTGGACTCTCACGTGAGTGCAAGGGCACACTGGGTCATCTGCTGCTGCTTTTCCAGGTGCATTGTCAGCGAGCTGGATGGAAAGTGGAGCAGCTGGGACTAAAACCGGCACTGGTAAGGAATGCTGGTTTCATAGGTAGTGGTTTAATCTGCTGCACCACAAAGATGATTTTTTTTTTTCTTTAACAACAACAGAAACTTCCTTTTATGATAAAAAAAAAAACAACTTCACACCCACTGCAGATTTTTTTTTGATTCAGTAAAATATGAAAAAGGAAATCACAATCTTTTGCAGTTTTTCTACTATGAGACCATTACAATTTCTTACGTTTTTATGTCTATGTTTTTTAAAGACGGGTCTAGCTGTGTAAATAACATTTGCACTGTATCCTATTTTCCCTTCTAGTTAAACATCACACATCATAGGCATTTCACCCCCCTTTTCATTGGAAATGCAGTCCAGTTCATTTCCCATTGACAGCTTTATAAATTTCCAGTTGCATGTCCCTAATGTTCCTAGAAATTCCAAAGCTTTCCTGATGCTAAGAGCTGTACCAGTCCTTTTCTATGACTATCCATGACCTTCTCTGCACCACTCTGCTCCTTACTCATCCCCAACTCAGCATGTAGACACTGGGCTATGCCAAGCTGAGCTATGTGAGAATGGACCATGTGATCAAAGCGCAAAGTGACAGGCTCAACCCAGGCTTGGCCTTCAATTCCTGAGGAATCTTTCCCAGCTTAAAAAGGAGGCCAAATCCCTCAGCAAAAATCCTGAGGGCCTAATTAATGGTCCTTGTTCCTTAAACTAAAATGCACCCAGAACAACGGGGAAACTTGAGAGGCGCTGGGAGGAGGAGGAAGTGACAGCCCCACCCAACTTTGGGATGGAAGGAAGGTTCTAGTATGACATCTGTGAATGCTCAGGAAGGCAATTAGGTCTGGAAGCTCAGTGCTGACTAGTGAAGGCCTTGGACTGACAGCGGAAGGCAGGAGATGGATCAGGGTGAGTGATGGGAGTTTATTTCACATTTCAGAGGACTAAGTCAAGGAAGGTAGAGGGTGAACAGAGGAGGCAGGAGAGCCTGAAGTGACAGCTGCTGGTTTACTGCATCTTCCAACTTCTCTCCTGTTTCTCCACCTTCTTTCAGGCTCTGGGGCACAGATAACATAACCACTCCTCTTTCCTGACGCTGTGAACAATCTTTTCTTCAGCTCGGGAACTAGAGCTGCCTGGGGAAGTCTGAGGTGCTTGGTGTGGGGTGCACAGAGGGATGTCTGTAGCTGACGCTGAAACTGTGGTGTGACCCTGCTCAGACTCCAGCCCTCCTCAACTCCAGCTTCTCTCCTGGCTCACAGTTGCCGCCCTCTTGAGAGCAGCTGTTCCTCCCCATGAGTTCAGGTTCTTTCTAGATGCCTTGAGGGTCCCTGCTTTTCCACGTCTGGGAGCTAGAACAGCGGAGCCAGAATAGCTTCCTCAAGGCCCAGACACCCTGGCAGGACCAGCAAACCTGCCAGGGGAGGGCACTACACCAGAATTATTTATTTCTATAAATTGTGTTTCATAGATCCTAGTAGAGATTAGAGAGGTAAATAGTTTTTAGCATATAAGCTAGAGTTTGAGAAGGATCAAGAGCTTTTCTCATGTGTTAGATAATAAGGCTAAAAATATGACATTATCTTTTAAAATGGTATACTTTAATCATATAAGTAGTACACAGTAATATATGCTTGTTCTGAAAAGCAAAAAAGTTTCTACATCAGAATGAACAAAAGCTCAAGCAGTCCTATTTATACATATGAGAAACTTCAAAAATCTCACGGGAAAATGGAATGAAAGGATAAGTTTATTGGGGCCAGTGTCATGATGCCACAGGATAAGCAGCTGCCTGTGAAAGGAACATCCCACATGGAGTGCCAGTTCTAATCCCAGCTGCTCCACTTCCAATCCAGCTCCATGCTAATGTACCTGGGAAAACAACAGAAGATGACCCAAGTGCTTGGGTGCCTGCACTCACACAGGAGACCTGGATGGAGTTCCAGGATCCTGGTTTTGGTGTGGCCCATCCCTGGCCATTGCAGCCATTTAGGAAATGGGTCAGCCAAGAGAAGATCTCTGCTCAAATAAATGAAAATAAGTCTTTAAAAAATGGAAAAGATGCTTACCTTAATGCAAATGTTTTTGAAACCCATGCATAGCTTTCTCATAGTATGCATTTTCTAAGGTCTTCTGATGTGCACAGATTTCAAATTTTTTGTATCAAAATAAAATTCTTTCAGTTTCATTTTCCATAAATGCTTTGAAATGACTGCTCCCATGAGAAAGCTCATCAAGAGGTTTATCACTACTTCGAGATAAAACTAATTTATATGAAACGGTTTCACAAATGAGATAATAGGCATTATTTGATGATTTGCTTTTGTGAACAGCTTAATCGTATATGTCATAAATCTTCACATGGAGGCCTCCAAAAACTCATAATAATTTAGAGTTTTCCATCCTGGGCACATAAGCACAATTTATATGATACATTGATTGAATTACTTGGTTTGTCACTATCTCTTATTGATGGGCACTTAGATTATGTCTAATAAGCAATAATCCAGTGGATGCCCTCATTGATATAACTTTGCATACAGGTGCAAGTGTTTTTTCACATGAAAGATTTCTAAAAGTGCAAATGTTGGATCTGTCAACCACTAAGAGAAACTGAGGTATAAATCAAGCAAAGAACAGAAAAGTTTGAGTTTGATTTGAACTGCAGCCCAGGAGACACAAATCCAAGGAGCTCTGAATTTATGTACCCAGACCTCACAGATTTCAAACCAGTTTTTAAACCATTTTAAAGGCAAAGACCCCTAACCCCGGTAGGTGTTGGGCCCACAGCTAAGGTGCTGCTTGAAATGTCTGCGTTCCATACCAAACCACCTGATACAAGTCCCCCTGCTCATTAGCATCCTGGGAAGGCAGTCAAGGATGGCACAAGTATTTGGGTTCCTGCTCTCCAAGTGGGGGGATGTGGGAGATCTGGATGAAGTTTCAAACTCTTGGCTTCAGCCTGGTTTAGCCTTGGCTATTGTTGGGGAGTGAAGCAGAGAGTAGCAGATCAATCTCTCTCAAATAAAATGCAAATGTTTTTTAAAGACAAAGATTCTAAGTGGAGGATTATATCAGTTGTTTGCTGAGAATCTGAATTGATGCAAGCAGGATAGCATACTGTTTTATAAGTAAGGGACTGGAATAATTAAGGAATGCACTTATTGTAGTTTTCAGAAAGAGAAGTGGAAAAGACACAAAAACAAAGAAATCCTGGGACCAGCATCATGGCTTAGTGAGCAAAGCCATGGCCTCAGATGCTGGCTTCATATATGAGCACTTTTGAGTCCCAGCTGTTCCACTTCTGATCCAACTCCCTGATAATGTGCCTGAGGAGGCAGTGAAGGGTGGCTCAAGTGCTTGGGCCCCAACCTGCCAGTGAAAGACCCAGAGGTGACTTGGACTCTGCGGTCATTTGAGGGGTGAACCAGTATATGGAATATCAGTCTCTCCCTCTCTAACTCTGGCTTTCAAGTGGATTAAAAACAAACAAAACCCCAACAAAACAAAGAAATCTTGGGAAAGAAAGGAGCTGAGGAGTGAGAACTCAGTGATCTATCTGTAGAGTGAAGATATTCCATTTTAATAAAAACAATGATTTTTAGTGCATACATTACAGGATGGGTAGAGTTTGAGACTGAGTGGGAAGGAAATGTTCATCTACACAGGGTCAGAGTTTCTTCTCTGAGTCATCTTTGGCAGCAGTCAAGTCTCCCATGTCCTTGGCCTTTAGTTTTGCAGGTGCCTCAACCCGTTTTGTCTTTTGATTTTTAATGTTTTTTTTTTTTTCAGGGGAAAAGCAATATCCACTTTTGATGGCTTTCAGCCACATTTTCCCCCCTAAAAAGTCTGCTATAAATTTATACTTTCACTGTCAGTATATGACATGATCCATTTCCATATACTCTCAACAAAAGAGGTTATTGTTACTATTTTTCTTAAAGATGTATTTAATGGTGTGACAGGCAGATTAACACAGAGAACAGGTGTAGTTCTGTCTGCTGTGGCACTGCCCAAACACCTATAATAGCCAGGGCCGGGCTAGGCTGAGGCCAAGAGCCAGGATTTCCACTTTGGTCTCCTAACTGTGTGTCAGGGACCCAAGTCCTTGGGACAGAAGCAACTGTTTTCCCAGGCATATTAGCAGGGAGCTGGATTGGAAGCAGAGCAGCTGGGACTCAAGTCTGGACTCCTGTTTGGGCTACTGGCAAGTAAGTGGAAGCTTAACTTGCTGCATCGCAATGCCAACCCCATTGTTACTTTAAAATATTTTTGAATGGCTCTCATTACTGCATTTGCTAGAATTTCTGTGATTACAGTAGGACTCTCTTCTTAACATTTGTTTCCCCTTTTATGTATTATGAGCAGTAATCCTCTCTTACGGTAATCCTCTCTTAAGCTGTGCAGCCAGCCTGAAAACACCTCTGTCCTGCTAGGGGCTGCTGGAATTTCTGGGCACCATTGTATGATGCATTGTATATTTAGCATCAAACTAAAGTAATGTCTCAAGGAGTTAGCACAACAGTAAGTCATGAACTGAAAGATCACTGGTCAGAGTCTGAGGAACTGCAGAGCAGGGAGAGACCAGGCAGGGACCCAAAGCTGGTTCTGTTCCAACCTGCTGGGCAACTGTGTACTTTGGCCCATTCTGGCATTTGGGGATGAGGAGGCTGAGATGGAGCTGTGGTTTTCACTGCATTCTAAGCAGGAGTCTAAGAGACCTCTGCCTGGTTCTTCTGCCAGAGTGGATCCTCTCAGGATGTCCTTTAGGTTTTCATTAGAAGAAGGTTTGGAACCCTCCAGACCCATGCCCCTCTCCAGAGGTTAAGAGCTAGGAATTGTAGTCAAGCAGGTTAGGTTTAAACGCCACTTTTGCTGCTTCCTAGGAAGCAGACACTGAAGGAGTTACCTAACTTCATTGCTCATATTCCTACTCACCTACAATGTGGAGTTGATACTATCTTAATGAATAGTAGGGATAGAAGGAGGAAATGCATATAAAACCTTAATAACACTCAGTATAAACATTAGCCAGATATAAATTTACTATTTTAAGTGTTAAGAAATTCCCTGTTCTGAAATGCTTGGAAAGATTTTCACAGACAAGGTAGATGTTGCGTTTTCCTTGGCAAATAGATACAGGCAAATGAAGACACAAAAAGAACAGGGAAGGGTCAGGGGCTTTAAAGCCGTGGAGCTGGCCATGATCATTTGGAGGCCACTTGTGAGGGGACTTCACATAGTTCATGGAAAACAGAATTAAATGTTTACTTTAGTTCAAACAATTTTTAAAAATCCCTGCACAGTTTTTTTCATAATACCTATTTTCTTCTTTTTAAGATTTATTTATTTTTATTGCAAAGTCAGATATACAGAGAGGAAGATCTTCCATCTGATGATTCACTGCTCAAGTGACCTCAATGGCCGGAGTTGTGCTGATCTGAAGCCAGGGGCCAGGAGCTCTTCCAGGTCTCCTACATGGGTGCAGGGTCCCAAAGTCTTGGGCCATCCTCAACTGCTTTCCCAGGACACAAGCAGGGAGCTGGATGGGAAGCAGAGCTGCCGGGATTAGAACCAGTGCCCATATGGGATCCCGGTGCGTTCAAGGCGAGGACTTTAGCCGCTAGGCTATTGTGCCAGGCCCCCCCAAAATACATATTTTCCATGAACTTTTTGAAGATTATTTACGGGTTATGGTGAGAAAAATTGCATATACATGTTGGGACCACATTATGATGAGCTGTGGGTCTTTAGCTAAGGAATCTGGAGTTGAATGCTTAATAACACATTTTTATTCTTACATACACTATTTTGTGCACAGAAGCTAGCAATCTTATCACAGAAGTATCTTCCTCATGCATTTACACACAGATATACCTCTCAGGTGTTTTCGAGAGAGAAATGAAAAATAATGAAGTATTTGCAAAAGTTCCTAAACCCTATTACTTCTCAGCCTTTTGGCTAAGATCAATTTTCTAACCCAACAATAATAACGAGAAAAAGAAAGAGACATAAGGTTGAGATCAATGTAAGGACAAAGACAAGTGGGTGGGAGAAGGAGCAGGGTGCACCTGGCATTGGGTGCAGGTGCCCATCCTGCGCTGGCATCAATTACCCTTTGCCATCTGTAACTGGAAATGTCCAGGCCTCTAAGGCCAGCTTGACTGCATTGTTGGCAGTGGGTTCCTTTAATTGGCATCATTCACCCTTGTGGGGCGGTAAGAAACTCTGCAAGTCAAGGCTTCCAGCAAGTATTTGTCAGTGACTTAATTTGGCCTGCCATGTGCTTGGGGTCTCCCATACAAAATGGGAGGGTTCCTCTTTTCCTTTTTCTGGCACCCATGTTCAAGTCCCCGATAGTCCTTGGCCTCGGTTACTGTGACAGCATTCACTGGCCTTCCCACTCTTTCCTTTTTACCTCTCCAGTGTGGTCTACACACCACAGCTAAAGCACAGCATGTATCCTGCCAGCCCTGTTCAGAAACTTGCCTTTAATCAAAATAACACTGTTCTCTAAACGCAAAGAAAAACAGCTGCTAAGAACAAGGTTGGAAGACACCAAGATAATATAATAAAATAAAACAATATAAATAAAATAAGTCCTGTAATTTCACCACCCACCTAAGAATAAGCTATAATATTTTGTTTTAAAATCTTTTCTATTTTAGTTTTTAATATCTGGTGAATTTTCTCCCATTTGATTTTTTTTTTGTCATTGCTACTGCTCTTGGTGTCTTCTTTGTCGCTCAGGCCAAATGAGAGAAATATCCCAGGCTTATGATAGGATATCTGAGTGAATAGAACATCCTTAGGCTTATGTTTTTGTGCACAAATGATTTTCTTGGAAACACCTCCTAGAAGCAGCATTTTGGGAGACCAAGGTATTAATGTTTTAAGGCCTTCTCTTCTTTTGCAGTAAACATTAATAAATAGTCCCCTGAAAGGAGAACTGTTTTAACCTCCCATCAGGGGTGAGTACCCTCATTCAAGTACCAGTGTCACGGCCTGGGGCCAAGTTCTTCCTCACTACTTCTCCTTTCCTCTGGCCTGCTGCTGTGAGGCGCTCCTCCCTCAGGCACATCACTGAGGCCCATGGGGTAGAGGGATCGGAGGTGACAGTGCCGTACTGGAGCCATAGACATGGCTTGAATTCCAGTTCTGCCCACCAACTTCCAACAGTACCAACACCACCCTGGCACAGTGGTTGTGAGAACCTAAATGTACAGAGTTCCACACACGAAGGTGCTTCAAACAGTGCCTGGCTTATAGGTCTCCAATTAAAACACTAACCACAGTTACTTGCACTTGAGCTCCACTCCCACCAAAGGCAATCTGGCTTCAAGAAGACAGCGGCAACTTCTGCTTCCATGGAACTGATTCTAGGCGCCCTTCAGTGCTGGACAGAAAGCAGACAGCTAAGCATCCTGGGGGCAGAAGGAGGGGCATGATGCTAAGTGGGCAAGGATATCCCATACAGAGTTCTCCTCTGAGCTGAGAAGAATTTGAGGTGCCGGGGAGGGCAGGGCTGGCTCGGATTTTTGTCTCTGCTGTCCTGAACTTGCTGCAGAGAGACTGAGTGTCTCCACATTTTTCAAAGGCTGCTAATACACTGGGATCTATTTTGATCCTTTTATACACTCTCTTTACATTAGTCAAACTCAGGCCAGAAGTCTTGCGGCAGCGGAGGCTTCCCTCTCCTCTTACTCATGTCCTTGGCTCCTGCGGGCCTGACGCCAAGGCAGAGGGCTGTGTGGGCGCCGACGGGCTTTTACTAATTGTTTCTATTCCATTGGCTGCTTTGCTGAACTTTTACCAGATCCTCTTGGCTTTCTTTGCTCCCTTCAAAGCCCTTCCTTTCACTCTGTTAAGTCATTGTTTCCTTGTTGTTCACCTTGAGTGAACCAGGTGCCTAAGCATGTTAAGTTGAAGGAGCAAGAAAACCCAGAGTAACCCAGGAGTTTACTCCCTGCATGGCCACCTTAGCCACGAGGAGGAAGAGACTTCCTTACTCCTGTTCCTTGCTTACTCCCATGCTCTCTTCTCTTCCCAAACCCAGAGAAGCCTGGGAAAAGGGGAAATCCAGTTAACTCCCTTCCCAGCTCTATCTTGACCAGCAAAAGGCAGCCAGGGAGGAAATAGCAGCCCCGTATCCACTCCCAAAGATGGAGGGGCTAAGACGGCTCCCGTGCATTCTTCCTGGCCACTTCCTGGTGGGCTTCCAACTACTGGGTGTTCCCTACAGGAAGCGGAGGTTTCCTCGGAACACTCCATGATCCTGGTACAAATGAAACAGCCTGTTTCCAGAATGATCCAGGACACTTGCTAACAATTTTTTTAAAAAAAGAATTTTTCTTCCAATTTGAAAGAGATATAGAAAGAAGAAGAGAGATCTTCCTTTTGTTGGTCCACCTCCCAAATGTCCACTAAGGCCAGGAGGAAACTTCCAGGCCTCTCACATATGTGGTAGGGGCCCAAGCACTTAGGCCAGCTTCCACTGCTGTCCCAGGTACAACTATCAGGGAGCTGGAAGGGAATTAGAGCATCCAGGACTTGAACCAGTGCCTGTATGGGATGCCGGCACCATAGACAGCCTAGCCCATTGCACAACAATGCTGACCCAATTCTCACTCTCGTGACTTGATCCCCCAGTTGCATAGGAAAGCATCCTGGCTCTTGCTAGGCAGTGCATTGTAACATCTTTCATTTTCCTTAAACTTGGCCACTTCTTTCTAAGTTGGTTTCAGAAACTACTAATGGCTTGGACTTGAAGATTAAAATAAGCCACTGAATATCACAAAGGCACTTTTCTTAGATATCTCCTTGAATTTTCTGGAGCCAGTTACATACACAGCTACTGAAATCTCAAATCACATCAAGAGGCTTAAACACTGTGTCCGTTTTATCCAGTAATTTTCCTGTGATGAAGTGCCCTTGGGGAGAGATTTTCTAGGAGTGGGAGAAGGGGAGAATCGAGAGACCTCTGTGCATATTCTATTGGCAGTCAAAATCTTTGGCGAAGTTAAGAGAAAGATCAAGCTATGAAAGCTGGATTTGATTTCAGACTTTGAAAAAATTTCTACAAGCACTGAATTCAGTTTCCCTATTTAAAGAGTTCAAGGTGCTCACAGCTGATGGAATAATACCCTCTATAATGTATGGGCGTTAACCTGGAGGGAGGTCCTGGTGATAGCCCACAATGCCTGCAGGGAAAGCCCTAAAGCTTAAAACCAACTATCATGAATGCCTTGGTGGAAGACATGGAAGACAGTCCCAACGATCCAAAGCTGGCCAGGCAAAAAATCTGGGTGAAGAATTAGGGTTCCAGAAGTTGAGACAGATAGGGAGAGGAGAAGTAAAAACACAGAACTCATGTGGACATTCAAAGCGCAAAGGACATACTCTCTGGCTGCAAACCCACCGGAGTTCTCCATCCAGCATACTGTGTAGGCACATCCCAGGCTTGACGCTCCTTGGTGGTGGGGTCCGCTTCTCCCCATCACGCCCGTCTCCAGACATTGATGAATGTCGCCAGGGGGCAGTATCTCCAGGCTGGGAACCACAGGGATAGATCGATTTATCTACCACTAGGCGAGTAAGACTTCATGGATTTTACCTGACAAAGTCACATACACATCACCAGCAAAATCAGCAAAGTGAATGCAACCGGCACCTGCGTTCTTGATACTCCTCTAAGAATACAACCTTTCATGAGCCCTGTGTTGGAGGAACAGAATGACCTCTGTTTTTCCAACAAGGACACTTCGTCTAACAGACACTGAGGTCTCCCTGCCTGGCTGGTAGACTCAGGGCCGTGTCCCTTCAGAGCCTGCTCACTCACCTGTGGTTCTGAGTTTCATACCCATCCACTAGGCATACACATTCCAGGAGCAAGCAGTGCCTTCCTTATACACTTGGAACTCAGCTGAGCAACCAGAAATAAGTGACATCTAAACCTGAGCCTCCTCAATATCCTAATGTTGGGACTGACCCTGTTAGCTGAGGTCCAGTCTGCTCACTGGTTCATTCCAGCAAAGTTCTAACGTGCTTACTCTGTCAGTAGGGTTGTTGAGTGAGTCTAGGAGGATTGTCAATGTAGAGTTTGTGACGGTATGTCAAGAGTTAAATTTCAGTTATCCGGGATGGATTCATTTTCTGGAGCCCCAATCCTCCAGCACTGGGTCTCCACGACCCCAGGGGCAGAGGTCACCAGAATGGAGAGTCTCCCAGCCCCAGACCAGAGCCTGCTGAGACTGGGTTGTGAAACTAGGAGAGGGGACAGAGTGACCAGAACGCTACAAACTGGATAGGAATCTCAAGTGAAGTCAGGGTTGGTGCACAGCATGGATGGAGAAGAGTCAGGACATCATAGTGTTATGTGAGTCCAGGCTGCTCTACTTCCGATCCAGCTCCCTGCTAATGCTCCTAGGAAAGGGAAGACGATCCAAGGGCTTGACCGTGTGGGAGACCCAGATAGAGTTCCTTGCTCCTGACTTTGGCTTGGACCAGCTCCATTTGCTGTGGCTATTTGGGGAGTGAACCAGTAAATTGGAAATCAATCTCTCTCTCTCCCCATGTCATTCTCTGTCACTCAAATAAATAAATCTTAAGGAGGTATTAGGGATGTTTAAGCCCCAGTAGTTGCAAGTGGGGAGTAATCTGTTCTCCTCCACTCCAGTGGCAGCCTTGGAGCTCACATCTGTGGACCTTCAGAACTCCCAGAACAACAAGGAGCACCACACACAGGAGATGGGCCTGGGGCGGCTCATCGTGCGCCGTGGACAGCTCTTCCACATCCGGCTGGGCTTCCACCGACCCTTCCAGCCCCACTCTGATCATGTCACCTTTGTGGTTGAGACTGGTAAGTTCACCTGCCTCAGGCTCCGCAGCTTCCCCTCCGAGTGGGGGTCTTGACTGAATTCACTTACAAGCCTCCTGCCCCTCCTTTCTCATCCACTGGGACCACTCTCCACCCCGCAGAACTCTCCCACTTAGTATCCTGTTAGTGCCATTGGGGAAAAATTTGGTCAACTGTGCACACTGTTGGCCAAACAGCCGACCCTCACACTCACAAGTGCCATGCTGAAGCTTCACACTCATGACCTCGTTCAATTCCCCTAACAAGACTTTCAGGTGGATTCTTACAAGAATCCCCACTTCACAGAATTTTTAATAAAGAGATCTTCAGTGGCTTGCTAAGCGATATCCATTCCCTGCAGGGAGATCCTATTAGGTGAAGTGTGGGACTGAAAAATAAAGCAGTGGACCAGGCAGCAACATGAGCAACAAGATGCACAAGCAGGGGAGAAGGGTACAGTCCTTCACACTCCCTCCATACCAGGAGTCAAATGCCACACAGACTTCTAGCTTCACTTTGGGGGGGTCATTCTCTCCTACCCAGGACCTGAACCCACAGAGCTGCTGGGGACCCGAGCCACACTCCCGCTCACACAGGCCCGAGGCGGGAAGGGCTGGAGTGCTTCTGACTTCACCGTGGACTCCAACTTTCTCCAGGTCTCCCTTTTCTCCCCAGCCAACGCAGTTATTGGCCATTACACCCTGAAGATAGAGATGGCTCAGAGTCAAGGCCATAGCTTGGTTGTCCCGCTGGGGACCTTCACCCTGCTTTTTAACCCCTGGAGCGCAGGTAGGACTTTCTGATGGGCGGCAATGCTGACTGACTGACTGTCCCTGGGGATGCTTTCCAGGTCTTCTGAGAAAGTCCAAGTGATATATTGCTGTGTATCTGTGTAATTCATGACCCCACGCTCTCGCTAAAAGGTTTTTAACGGTATGATGGAAACATTCCTGACATTTAATGAAATAGCCGCTTAAAAAACAGAATATGCCATCACCCTCATTGTAATACACCTACAAGGGTAACTTCAAAGGATTATGCAAAATGGAATTGAAACCTGAGTTTCTTTGGGTGCAAAAAAAAATTATTGAAATCCACAGAGTGAGGAGCCTTCAAAATGCTTTTGGAAAAACGTATATTTTGACCAAAAAAAGGGTGGTCCCAAAATAAACTGATTTTAAAATGTCATATTCCATGAAACATTTGAAGTCCCCTTCTGTGTTCACAGAAAGAGCAAGGGGCCAGAATACACAAAAATGCCATGGCAAATCTCGCCAGGTGGCAGAAATGAGTGATTATTTCCAGCGTCTTCTTCATGTCCATCTCGATTTTCCAAATCCCTGTGATTAGCTTGACTCTTTTACTGTCAGGAAAAGGCAGTCATGACTTTTTAAGAGTATACCTTATACTGACAGCCTCTAGAACAGCACTGAGTTGGCCTCTGGGGTGGCCAGGCTATTTCCATTGCCATTAACCCACTCCTGGCTCCTCCTGTCTTGCAGAAAGACGCTGTGGTGACTGTGTTTAATGTTGTTACTCTGTTTTCTGGTTTGCCGTGGTGTTCTATCCACTGCTCTCACCGACTCAGAGGACGATGTCTACCTCCCAAGTGAAACCCTGCTGCAGGAGTACATCATGCGCGACTATGGCTTTGTCTACAAGGGCCATGAAAGATCTGTCAGCTCCTGGCCTTGGAACTATGGGCAGGTAACACCCTCACCTGAAGGTGGGCCTGGGTGGGCCCTTAAAGCTGTTTCATGGACAACTCTACCAGCTTATGAAAGGTATCTGACCCAGGCCCAGGTCCAAGGGGGTTGGGACAAGCCTGTCTAGGGAAGGGAGGTACTTCTCCTTTTCAGTTCTCAAAAAGGTTAATTTATTTATTTTCATCTACTTGAAAGGTGGAGAGAGAGAAACTTTCATAACTTGGTTCACTACCCAAACACACACACACCTAGGCCAAGTCGAAGCCAGGAGCTAGGACATCCATCTGCGTCTGAGTCTCCCACATGAGTGGCAGGGCCTGAGCACTGGAGTCACCGTCTGCTGCTTCCCAGTGCAATGGCAGGAAGCTGGGTCAGAATCAGAGCCAGGACTCAAACCAAACACTCCCATGCAGAATGCAGCACCACAATGTCCTTCCCTCCTTTTTAGTTTTCAAGATTTTATAATGAAAAAACTTAGAACACAATCAAAATAGATAGGCTGCTGTAATGAACCTTCAGGGACCCATCTGTGCCTCAGCCATAATCAATTTTTAGTGAGTCTTGCTGCATGTCACTATATATTCAGGATTTGCTGACTGACCATAGGTCAAACGTCCCATGTCACAAATCCCTTGTGACATGTGAAAGAAATGGCATGGAATTTGAATTTCAGCATCCACAAATGACATTTTTTTTTGGAACACAGCCATGCCCATTCATTTGGATAGTGTCTGTGATTACATTTGAGCCAGACTAGCAGGGTTGGTTATTAAGACCCAAAGGTCTGCTAAGGCTAAAATAAGGGTACTTACTCTCTGGTCCTTTACAGGAAGATTTTGCTTATCCATATCCACCCATTTACCCTACCCCAAAGACTACCCTGTAGTCTTTAGAAGCCAATTATAGCTACTATGCCCTATATTCTAGGAATGCTTCAGATGAGAGCTCTCCAAGACAATGACTGCAGATTTACCCACAGTAATTCAATATCTCAACTGGCAAAAATGAACAGTAATTCTCAAATACCATCAGCACCCAGTGTGCAGGATAAGACTTGGACTCAAGGCAGCTTTTCCACTCTCAACCCTCAATTGCAGCAAGAGTAGTTTCCCTCTTCCTCCCTTGTTCATCAGTCTCATCCACAAACTCCAGGAGGGAGGCAGCAGTCCTGCTAAAACAGAAAAGCACATTTCCTCCCTCTCATCTGGAGCAACTTGTGGAAGCTTTGGACACTGAGTTGATACCAGTTTATTTGTCAGCTGAAAGAACTGCTGCATATGACATAAACATACATTGTAAACACAGTTCATGAGCCTATACTGGCTTTGTCTGGTGCTCTAACCTTCCCTACCTGATTTTTACAATTTTATTTATTTGAAACTCAGCAAAAGAGAGAAAGAACGTTTGTGAGAGAGCGATCACATCTATTGATTCATTCCCCCAAATGCTTGCAACAATCAGAGTTAAGCCAGGCTGAAGCCAGGAGCTAAGAACTTGGTCCAGGTCTCCCATGGGAGGTGGCAGGGACCCAAGTACCTGGGTCATCACTCGCTGCCTCTCAGAGTGTGCAGGGTGCTGGAATCAGGAATGGAGCCAGGTATTCCTGCTATGCCAAATGCCCACTCCTGCTCTACCTGATTTCAAGATAACCCCATATTCTCTGTTCCCTCCAATGCTGGGTCCCACACATTGTCATATTTACCCAACTGTTGTTTCATTGCTCCCATAAGACCTCAGAGAGGAGACTAAATGCTGGGCACCTATCACAGGCACAGGCCTCAGGGCAATGGGTCCCCACTCTTCTATCTTCCTGTCCACCTCCTCCTTCAAATCCACCAGCTCCCAAATCCTCAGAGTTGTTATTCGGTCTCTCTGCCTCTCTCCTGCCTTGAATTCTGCGTGTATTTTCTGTGGCAGCCACATGATTCAGTTTCTCAGAACTGCAAACCCAAGACCTGCCCAGTTTGATGTGTAAGCTCTAGGAAGCTAGGACTTTGTGTTAAAAGCAGGATGGTCCATTAGTGACTTCCAGTTTCTGACCTTGGGACCTTGTTGCTCATCTTTGTCTCTCTTTTTTGTTTTCTCCTTTGAAATCTCTGGGCAGTTCGAAGAGGGAATCCTCGACATCTGCTTTGAGATCCTGGACAAAAGCCTGCATTTCTTAAGGAATCCATCCCAAGACTGTTCCCAGCGGAGTGACGTGGTATACGTGTGCAGGGTGGTGAGTGCCATGGTAAGCACAGACACTCCTGCCCCTTCCACCTTGGGCAGTGGCCTGGCTCAGGCCAGGGCTGTGCAAATGCTCTTGCCTGTCCTGCTCCCAACCCCCTCCCTGCAGATCAACAGCAACGATGACAGTGGCGTGCTGCAGGGCAACTGGGGTGAGGACTACTCGCAGGGAGTCAGCCCGCTGGAGTGGAACGGCAGCGTGGCCATCCTGAGGCAGTGGTCGGCCAGGGCCGGGCAGCCGGTCAAATATGGACAGTGCTGGGTCTTTGCCTCTGTCATGTGCACCGGTGAGTGGAAAGTCGCTTCTGCAACTGACACGCTCACCTTTGACCCAAGACCTTGGTGTTCTCAGCTCTGAGAGACTGGGAGCACTAGAGATGCGGTAAGTATACCCAGCAGGGAAACAGTACACGACATCATCTCCAGGTACCCACAGTGATGTGACTGGGCAGTCACCTGTTGAAATTACCCCAGCCTCCACCATGGGAACAAGGAGATTATTCCCCAGGTAGAGGAGTTCACAGCTCCAAAGCAAAGGGCAGCAGCTTCTTTTTGCAATTAGTTGAGGCTCCTTGGCTCAGCAGGGGCTTGGACCTGGTAATGGGTAGGACGAGGCTCCAGGTAAAAACAGGTGGCATGGGCTAACTCGACCTCACCCCTTAGGCAGTGCTAACGGCTCTCAAGTGCTTCTCTGAGAGATTCTAGAAGAGTTGTGGATCGAGGTTTGCTCCTTTGCTCTTTATCCTTAAGCAACATCAACGTTTTGTGCACCCTCCTCTGTTACCTGCAACTCTCTGTCTAGCTACTGTTGAGACACTCTGTGGAGGTGGTGGGAGGGCAAAGAGCATGGAGGTGCCTGGGAGGGGCCAGGAGACCTCCCCTTGGGCCACCCTGTCCACTACATTGCTCCATCAACACTTGCGACTTATCTCTACGCTGCAGAGGTGGGGAGCACAGGGTGAGGAGGACAGAGATAGGCTGGCGACAGGGTTCTGGGTTTCTCTCCAAAAAGTGGTATAGCCTGGCAGGACACATAGGTGCTGCAGACAGTAGAGGTTTGAAGCCGAGTGTTCAAATCCAGTGGCACATGCCACCCAGTGCTCCTAATGAAGGATCCGGAGGTCCTGGAATCAGACAGAACCAGATTCACGGTCTCGCTGCCTTGATGAACCCTGAGCCTCTCCCAGACCTTGGAATTCTGGGGCCCCTGAGCAGGAAAGACTGCTCTCACCAACCTGGGCCCCAGCAGCCTAGGTCTGACTCTCTGACTCCACAAAAGGATGTGGAAAGCTTGGAGCTGTGCTGGGAGGGCACAGGGCACTGTTAACAGGTGCCCTTTGGGTGGGCTTTTCAGTGAATGGAAGCTAAAGGTTTGGTCCTTTTTCTATTCAAGATGTTATTTTCCCGGCAGTCCAGTGGGCTCTGTCTGCTCCTCCTGGCAAAGAGAAGGACAGAATAGGCAGGAGAGGTGGGGAACTGTGTCCCCAAGGTCACAGCTGGCTCTCGGCTTCATTCCATCTGGCTTCAGGCATATGTGAGAATAGTGTAAAATCGGATACCTGCTTCACCAGTAGTCTCAGCTTGACAAAGCCTTTGCAGCACTGTCCTGGGATGCCACAAGAGGGCGCTACTGCCTTAATTGAAGGTGCCACCTCTGTTTTTTGCTTGGAAAGCTGTGCAGTAGGAAAAGCCATAAATGAAGAGCTGGGTTCATTGTTCATTGTTAAGTGATTCTTATGTGATTTCTCCCTCCTGGTGAGGGGTGATGCAGGTGTACAACAGGGTTCTGGGTCTGGGTGGGTGCTCTGGAAAGAAAGAGGCACGGATGTGGACTGTGGACCTTGGCTTCTTTCCCTCTACCAGCTGCAAAGTTATAACGATGCATGGAAACCCAGGAGTTACGCTTGACATGGACTCAGGGAGTCCCCCCTCCTTGTCTTCTCTTCAGTAATGAGGTGCTTAGGTGTTCCAACCCGCGTTGTTTCCAATTTCCGTTCTGCACACAACGTGGATGGGAACTTGACCATCGACACCTACTATGACGCAAATGCAGAGATGTTGTCAACTCAGAAGCGAGACAAAATATGGTAAGGGACACCGTGGAGAACAGATCCGGCTCTGTGGCTCACAGAGTGGTACTGTCTTATGCACTGCTGTGAATGCTTGGAGAATAACTACCACCACCCCAGCCCAAGAGACGGTTCTGACTCTAAAGAGCTCAGCAGGGCCTGGCGCAGTAGCCTAGTGGCTAAAGTCCTCACTTTGCATGTGCCAGGATCCCATATGGGTGCTGGTTCTAATCCCAGCAGCCCTGCTCCCATCCAGCTCCCTGCTTGTGGCCTGGAAAAGCAGGCTAGGACGGCCCAATGCACTAAGACCCTGCATCCGCATGGGAGACCTGGAAGAGGCTCCTGGCTCCTGGCCCCTGGCTCCTGGCCCCTGGCTTAGGATAGGCACAGCTGCAGCCGTTGTGGCCGCTTAAGGAGTGAATCAACAGATGGAAGATCTTCCTATCTCTCTTCCTCTCTCTGTACCTGACTTCTCAATAAAAAATAATAATAAAAAAAAGCTGATCAGATGGAACCATTCATGCTAACTACCCATTGTCCACTCAGTTGCCATCCTGACTGTTACATCAACTAATAGTATTGGGCAGTTGTGTTCAACTAACCTTTATTTTTTTGAATTTCAAAAAATTTTAATTTAATTAAAAATTTTAAATTGTTTTCATTTTTAATTTGCAAGACAGAGTGACAGAGAGAGACAGAGATCTTCCATCTGTTGGTTCACTCCCCAAATATCTGCAGCAACCAGGAGCCAGGAATTCCATCCTGATCTCCTGTGAGGGTAACAGGGTCCTACGTACTTGAGCCATCATCCCCCTCCTCCCAGGATGGATCCGCAGGGAGCCACAGTAGAAGTGGATCCATCAGGACTCGAAGCCGATGCCCTGACAGGGCATGTAGGCATCCCACTGTGCCAAATGGCTGCCCGTCTAAGAGCAGTAAAGCTGGTAACTGGGACACACAGAGAGAAGCCATGCAGTGCTCCCTTTAACTGAAAAGGTGAGAGCACAATAATACAGTGCCTTGAAGGACAGATCATGTTCGCATAACATCCATTATCGCATATTGTTATGATTATTTTATTGTGGCTTTTCATCTTCTCCATAGTAAATTAAACAGTATCCATGGTTTCTGGCATCCCCTGGGGATCTTATATCCTCTACAGATGGTGGGGGGGGGAACTATTATATACTCCCCACATGTCTATTGAAAGACAACAAATGGAGATTAACCAAAAATTAATTGGATCTGCAGGTATTCTGTATATTATTCACTTGGCTTTAATGCAGGCTTAAAATTATTTCCAAAGACAAAGTAAAATAAGAAACAATTCTCTAAAAGCACTCAATATGGTGTCTGGTGCTAGGTCAGGCTCAGGATATAAGGTCTTACTCCTTTATTGTCTCCTGCAGGAATTTCCATGTGTGGAACGAATGCTGGATGATCCGGAAGGATCTCCCACCAGGATACAATGGGTGGCAGGTTCTGGACCCCACTCCCCAGCAAACCAGCAGTGGTGCGTGCCAGCGGGTTCCAGGGCCTGTGGGAGGCTAAGGACAAAAACCACCTGTAGGAGTAGGAGGGCCTTGACCTTGGGGTCACCTGGATGAATCAGGGTGTTGTCACTATCTTGGGGGGAGAGGCCGTGACACTAACCACTGGTGCATGTAATGAATGAATCAGAGTGGGTGAGCTCTGAGGAGCCACTGCCCTCCCGTGCCCCCAGCCAGCCGGCCCTGGCCCACCTGTCAGTGGCCTTGTTCCACTATGCATGCTGCACCCACAGGGCTATTCTGCTGCGGCCCAGCCTCTGTAAAGGCCATCAGGGAAGGGGAGGTGCACCTGGCCTACGACACCCCCTTTGTGTATGCCGAGGTGAACGCCGATGAGGTGGTTTGGCTGTGTAGGGCTGGCCAGCCCCAGGAAGTCCTGGCCCACGACAGCTACTCTATTGGGAAGGAGATCAGCACCAAGATGGCTGGCTCAGACCAGCGCCAGGTCATCACGGGCTCCTACAAGTATCCAGAAGGTGCGCCTGGCCCTGGGGGTGGCAGAGGGAGGCAAGGGTGACCTCTGTTATGCTGTCTCCTCTCCCCCCAACCCCTCCAGGTGAAAGTCATTGCCACCTCATCACCTCGTGTGGGAGACATGCAGTGTAACTTCTCAGACCTAGGACCTAGGGCTCTTGGGCAGGTTGTCAGATTTAGCAAATAAAAATAGAGTGCTTGGGTAAAATTTAATTTGAGAGAATTTTAGATAAAAAGATTTTTGTATTTATTTGAAAGGCAGAGTTGAGAGAGAGAGAGAGGTTCCATCTTCCATCCACTGGTTCACTCTCTAGATGACTGCAACAGTCAGGGCTGAGCTAAGCCAAACCCAGGAGCCAGGAGTTAAGTCTGAGTCTCCCATGTGGGTGCAGGGGCACAAGCACTTGGACCATCCTCCACTGCTTTCCCAGGCACATTATTAGGGAGCTGGACTGGAAGTGGAGCCACTGGGACTTGAACCGATGCCCACATGGGATGCTGGCATCACAGGCAGCAGATTAATCTGTTATGCCACAATACCGGTCTCATAAACAGATATTTTCTTAGCAAAACTTTCTCATAACCACTGCATGTGCCATCTCTGTATTAAATCGTATTTTCTATTGACACAACATCCAAGTTCAGTTCCAAATACTCCATGCAACACAATACACTTAAAAATGGTGTGTTCTGTCTGAAATTCAAATGCAACGGGATGCCCTGTCCTTTAGCTGGTGGCTCTCTTCCAGGGTCACAACACAGATTTCCCACATCCCAGCAGTAGACGTGGCAGCCAAGAGAGAAGGAGCAGGGCTCTGGGTCTATGGAAGGCAGTGGCCAAACCCAGGGAGAGAGAACGAGGCAGGGCCAGGCTGCCTGAGATTGGCCCGTGGCTCTACTGGGTTCTGGCTCTGTGAGCCTAGACACAATCTCCCAATCACTGTGCTTGCTGTGAAATTGGGTAACAGCTCCTCCAAGGGGGGTGTGAATGAGTTCAAACTGTGAACCACAGGGAGGATATGGGGAGTAAGAAGCCTCTGGCGATTATCACAATCATGATGGTGCCACTCGTGACAGCTTCCTTTGCCCGACATTTTGGGCAGCTCCATGAGGGATGTCCACAAGAGACTCAGGCAAGGGCGTGAAGTCAGCCCCAGGCAGCTTCCATTTCCCCTACCCCTCTGGACTAACGCCTTTCCCATCCCTCTCCCCACCAGGCTCTCCCGAGGAGCGTGCTGTGTTCATGAAGGCTTCTCGGAAAATGCTGGGACCCAGCAGGGCCTCTTCGCCCCTCCTAGATCTGTTGGGGTCCCGGGGCTTGGAGGCCCAGCCAGCGCAGCTGCAGCTTCTCCTGTCCCGGACACCCGTGTGGGGCCAGGACTTGCTGCTGATGCTGCATGTGCAGAGGGTGCCAAACAGAGCCCACCCTCGGGGTCCCATCGGCCTCATGGTGCGCATCTGTGCACAGACCCTGCTGCACAGAGGTGGCACCTGGGGGCCCCTGTGGAGGCAAACAGTGCACTTGAACCTGGACTTCGAGCAGGGTGAGTAGCAGGCAGGTCTGAGTTGCCACCTGCAGCAAGGGGAGTCCTTGGGGGTCCTGAGCAAAGTGGGGCTGGCCCAAGCCAGGTCCCACAAATACACAGTTGTGCCTGGAAGGATAGCTACCATTGGAGGATGATTTGAATGTCAACTGCTGTGACTGAAGCCATCTCACTCACCAGGTGAGACAGGGCAGGGAGCTCAGGGGGCAATTTGTACATGGTTCAGAGTAGGCATGCTTTCTCTCCCTCATAGATACACACACACACAGATTCACACTTATTGGCTGTTACAAAATAAAAAGAAACAAAGGAATGAAAGAAAGAGAGGAGAGGAGAGGAGAGGAGAGGAGAGGAGAGGAGAGGAGAGGAGAGGAGAGGAGAGGAGAGGAGAGGAGAGGAGGAAGCCAGCTTCACCTGTGCCCTTACCCTCCCTCCCCTCACGTGCTCCCATTCCCTGGATCGGGATGGTTTCTGTCTGTGCTTAGAGGTCTGGTGGCCGCTCCTGCTGCCCTACAGCAGCTACAGGAACAAACTGACTGATGAAAAGCTCATCCGCGTGGCTGGCATTGCTGAGGTTGAAGAGACGGGGAGGTCCATGCTGGTGCTAAAAGATATCTCTCTGGAACCTCCCCACCTGTCTATTAAGGTAAGGTGTCAGATGGAGGCAAGGATGGGGACAGGTGTCTTGAACCCAACTACCTGGGGGCTGTGGGTGCAGCAGCCAGCAAGACAGTATCCCTGCCTCAGATGTCAGTCCGATGACGAAAGCACAGCATTTGGACTGTTCTGTGCTCTGTGCAACGAGCAGGGTGGGCCTGAAGGCTTCTCAGAGGTGGTGATATTCAGCAGAGGATGCATAGGGAGGCATTTTCGTGAACGGACTAGCTCTGCCAAGGCAAAGGGACTAGGAACGCAGTGTGACAGAGGAAGTCGAAGAGAGGTTTGAGAGACCACCAGGTCAAATTCAAAAGGTGACAGTTAATAAACCAGAGGAGGTAAGGAGAGGAAATATGAAAAGTGAGACTTGGAGTTCAGATGCCTGAGTGGCTGGTGAGGCCGGTACACGAGGAAGGAGTTGCAGGGGAAGGGGAGGTAAGTGGAAGAGACCAGGGTTTGGCCTATTTCCCATTACTGGGAGTTGCCTTCCCTGAAGCCTCACCTCCCTCTGCCTCCTCTGAGTCTCAAACATTTGTCCACTGCCAAGACCACTGCACCTGGCTCTGCACCTGGGGGTGCCATCAGCACACCCCATCCATCCCCTCACCTCACCACATGTATTTCACCAGAATGAGAGTCAGCAGTTCCAGATCAGAAACCAGCCAGCTCACCCTGGCTTCTAATAGGATCAGCTGGGCAGCCGCCACAGTGGGATCACAGCACGCAGAATGGCAAGTGCTCACACAGCCCAGGGCTGAGTCAGGACAAACAGCAAAGCTCTGGCTGCAACAGAGCAGGTGGCCATGAGTCTGTTCCTTGAATGTATTTTAACTGCTTTTCCCTTGACGCCCTCATGGGGAAGTTTCCTTCTGCCACACCTGTGTCAGGTGCTACTCACCACTGACTCAGTTCTCATATCCTACTTATCACAGCGTTCCTCTTAGCCAGCTCCCTGGATGGAGCTGACACTGCAGTTAAAATGTCGGTGTATGAGGTGCTGATCTCAAAGGCCGAGCTCACATTTCTTTTTTGCCACCTGTATCTTAGCTCTATACAGAGGGCTCTGATGGTCACCAAGGGGATGGGAGGGTTACTATTCAGTTGGTGGGAGCCGTTTCCATCAAACTTATCTTCTCCCCTCATAGGCATCTGAACGGGCCGAGGTGGGCAAGATGCTGAGGGTCCACATCACTCTCACCAACACCCTCACGGTCGCTCTGAGTAATTGCATGATTGTGCTGGAGGGCAGTGGCCTCCTTAATGGGCAACTGTCTGAGGAGTAAGTGATACCCCCTGTGCACTTGTTCTGTGCTGAGGCTTCTCCGGTCATCTAGACAGCACCTCCTGGCCCTCACTTTCCCACCCTCCCGGGGGGAGGCTGATGCTGGGGAGTGGGAGAAGCGGAATCCAATGTTTCACCCGAGCAGTGACTCAGGGTGCTAAGAGACTATTTCATTCACAGACTTGGGACACTGGCAGCAGGACACACTGTCCAGATTCAGCTGGACCTGTACCCCATCAAGGCAGGACCCCGCCAGCTCCAAGTCCTCATCAGCAGCGATGAAGTCAAGGAGATCAAGGGCTACAAGGACATTTTGGTCACTGCAGCGAGTCCCATTTCTTTATCTTAAGTCCCCAAGCCTTCCCGGTGTACACCTTGCCAAGGGATGGTGACGACGGTTCTTCTCGTTACACTAACAAGCTCCTCTGTGCTCCCAGCTACTGCCCTGGGCCTTGGTGCCAGTGGCGCAGCTGGACCCTCCCTGTCCCTTCTGCCTTTCTCCCTCAACCATAAAGTAAGCCCAGCATGACACCTTTTTCAGCAGTGCCTTTGGAGTAAAATGTCCCATGTCCCCTCATTGCAGGGATCCTAGCAGGCAGAGTGCCGCCTGGACATGCTGCAAGGGCAGAGACTACAGTGTCCTCTGGGCCATTGCGTGAAATGACCCATCCAGCCTTCTCTGTTATTGACCTCCAAATGTCCCAAGCTGGTGAGGGCAGACCCCAACACACACATGCAGTCACTCAACAAACACTGGCTGTGGGCACTCGTGGGCAGGCCCCCAGCATACTAGGAAACATAACTATCACCCTCCAACAGTAAACCTTGGCCTCTGCCTGCTGCAACCTGCCACTCTCTCCTCACTTCATCCTCCATTCTCCCCTGATGACCCCCAAACTCTCAGCCTCTCCTCCTTGGTGTCCCGTTTCTGTTACTTTAGGAACAGAAGGAACCAATGTTTCCTTCGCCCCCCCAGCCAATGGTTATCAAAATCATTCACACTCATTCAATTTGAAGAGAGAGCCAAGTGAAAAGAAACCAGGGGAAAATCACCAGTAGCACCCCTGTTCCAGAGGGAATTCCTGCTAACAGTTCGCAAGGTGTCATTCTCCCTCTCATTGTGCATGACTATTTGAAGTCATCATCACAGGAACAGGTGCTTGGTGCCACGGTAAAACATGTGGTTATATTTGTTGTATTGGCATAATCAGTGACTTGTACATTCAGCGATAGCATTTGAGCAAGTTTTATCAGCAAGCAATATTTTTCAGTTAATAAGGTTTCAAAAAATGTAAGAATGGATTTAAACTTGCTGAATGTAAAGAGTGAACCTCAAGTCACTGTAGCTTTAGTAATTGCTTACTGTATTAGTTTAGATGCTAGCACTGCATGTGCTGTGCATATTCTGATTTTATTGAAATAAAAAGTTGAACTGCAAAAAATAAACTGCAGCCCACATGGGAGAGCTTGGGTTCCAGCTGCTGCTCTGCCCCAGCTTCCAGCTTTCTGCTGTCATGCACCCCACACGGCAGCAGGCAAAGGCTCAAGCAGCCAGGTTCTTGCCATTCATGTAGGAGACCCAGCTTGAGTTGTATGCTCCCGGCTTCGGTTTGGCTCAGCTGTTGTGGGCATTTGCAGGAGTGAACTGGCCAATGGCAGATCTCTGTCACTCTGCCTTTCAAATAAAAAAAAAAATTGAAAATAAATTCATTTTTTAAAATAGTCAAAGTTATCATTATAGATCAATGCATCCTGGTCATGGATAACAAGCAGTCCAGAGACACTGAAAAGGGCAGCATTCTCCTGTATGTTTCCAGTCACTGGCCTTGGTCCTCACCTGCTCTGGGGGTCTGCAGCTTTGTTTGGCTTCTCTTGTCTTCCTCCACCTCCTCATCCTCATGTTCCTCCTGGTTCTTTTTTTGTTTGTGTTATTGTTTTAATGTGTCTGCTTGCTCCAGTCCTCTCCTCCTTCTATTTCCCAGGGGTCTTGCCTTCTCTTGCCTGCTGGAGCCCATCCCCTAGCTACACCTGTTCCCTTTATTTTTTTAATATTTATTTATTTTAATTGGAAAGTCAGATATATAGGGAGAGGAGGAGAGACAGAGAGAAATATCTTCCGTCTGATGATTCACTCCCCAGAAGCCAGGAGCTCTTCCAGGTCTCCCACATGGGTACAGGGTCCCAAGGCTCTGGGTTGCCTTCGACTGCTTTCCCAGGCCACAAGCAGGGAGCTGGATGAGAAGTGGGAATGCCAGGATTAGAACCGATGCCTATATGGGATCCTGGCATGTTCAAGGCGAGGACTTTAGCCACTAGGCCATGGTGCCGGGCCCCACCTGTTCCCTTTAAATGCCACTGTCACTGTCCTGGTTCCTGTACTCAAGAGAGGGTTACTTATGCTGGCCCCTGCAGATGCATGGCAGATGCTTGTATGCAAAGTGCTAGGCCCTTCTCTGTTTGGTCACTGTCTTATTCTGTCCCTGGCTGTGTGGCTGGAGGGGACAGTGGGCAGATTTCCCAGTGGGCCTCTGAAGGGGCTAGAGTGGATGAATAGTGCCACCTCAGCCTTCTCCATGAATCTTTCCAATGATCTTCCTGTCCTCCTCAAAAGTGGCTTCAGAAGTCAGTCTGTGATGTTTTCTTCTGTTTCTATTTTTCACTTTCAGCCACACCTGTCGTGCTTTGTTTCCCTACCTCAGATGGATGAGCCAGACCATTCCCAAGCTGTCTTCTACTTGACCTCTCCCAGGGCCTGAAATGCTGGGGCTGAAGCCCACCTTCATCACACCTCTGAAGTTAGAGCCTGAGCCACTCTCCCTGCCTTTCAACCACTCAGTGGGGCTGACAACCCTGGGACCAGGTGGTGGCCCTCAGGAACAAACTGGGACAAAGGGATCAGGCTGTGAAGCAAGGAGGTGACATCAACCTGGCTATGCCCACGGCTTTTGACTCAGCGGCTGCCAGTGTTCATGTTTTGGGAGTTGGTAGTTGGTTTTTGAATTTTTTAAAAGATGTGTTTATTTCTTTGAAAGGCAGAGTTAGAGAGAGAGAGAAAGAGGAAGAGGGAGAAACAGAGAGCGAGACCTTCCATTTTCTGTTTCACTTCCCAAATGGCCACAACAGCCATGGCTGGGACAGGTGGAAGCGAGGAGCCAGGAGCTTCTTCCATATGACTGCAGGGACCTACACACTTGGGCCATCCTCTCCTGCCCTACCAGGCACATTAGCAGGGACCCAGATGAGAAGTGGAACAGTTAGGACTCAAAAACTGGCAAGGGGCTGGTAATTCTGGGGCTCACAGTGCCCAGCATCATTGTGGGATACCAAGGAAGGAGCTCTGGCTGCCTCCTAGTAGGACCCTAATTCTCCCAGGTATAAGATGACAGGAGTGGTGCCTATCCTACCTTCCCTCCCAGGGTTTCTGTAAGCATCAGGTGGACTCAGGTGTTGTGGAATGTGAGGTACATATCCTGGAAAGGCCCTGTGCGTAGTTGCATCACTGACACCACATGACTCTCTCCATTGATGTATGTGTCACTTATGGCTACCTTCTCAGGCCATCCCTCATTGCCAACCCCCTCACTGTGTGAACACCAGGAGTGTGGGCCATGACTCTACAGTAAGAGAAGGTGGGACCTGGGAAAAGGTCAATCAGAACTTCAAGGCAGGGGTAGAATTGGTCCCCAGATCTTAGAAAAGCCATGCGAGGGCTAACCTGGTCTAGGAGGCTGCAGGTGCCTACACATCTCTGCTCTGGCATCTTCTACTGGGGCACTCAGCCTGCTTCTGGGCAGACAGGATTGTACCTGCCAGCCATGCTTACCACCCCCAACACCCTTTTGCCTGCATGCCAACGATCCAGACATTCTGAGCAGAACTCCCCTCCACACACCCACTACACACCCTCTGACTCATGTTTCACAGGAACCTATAAATCACCTCATTAGGCCCAGGGCCCAGGACTTCTTCAGCTCCCAGGGGCTGGCTCACCCAGCTGGCATGGGTTTTCTTGGCCCTGTGTATGGGCCCAGTGCCCTAGTGGCACTTCCACTTTCTGGGGCTGCCATCTGATTCTGACCATGGGAGGGCCTCTGGCGGAGGTCCAGACCCTCTGAGGAGCAGGCAGAGTCCCTGTCCTCTGCTTGAAGTAGAGAGGGGACAGTTTGGAGAATGGATGGAGTTGCCCAGTGTTCTGCCCACTCAGGCTGATGCAATGCAAGGCCCTTTATCATAGTGACTGCCGAATGGCACCCAAAGCCTTTCCCCAGCTGCTCTGGGCTGACCCCTGGACACCATAAAGTGGCAGTGGCCTGCTGGCCAGTGGGCACTTTGCCTTTTGACCTCCAAACCTCTCCTGGCTGCAGTCACCTTCCTGCGTGTTTTCAAAAATTAAGCTCTTTTGCCCATGTTCCTTCCTCATCTTCAGAAAACTGAATCTTACGTGTGGAAGGGGTTTCAGGCGTTAGTCCATTGGCATGTTTCACCATTTAAAAATTACTTGTTTTTATTTTACTTGAGACAGACGTTATTTGTCTGCTGGTTCACTCCCCAAATGCCTACAATAGCCAAGGCTGGCCAGGTCGGGGCCAGGGGTCTGGAATTCAGTCCTGGTCTCTCATGTGGAGACCAACTACTTGAACCTTCACCATCTGCTTCCCATCGTGTGCACTGGTAGGAAGCTTGAATTGGAAATGGAGCTGGGACTCAAATCTTGGTACTTTGATATGGAATGCAGGAGTCACCAAAGGATGCCTTAACCATTATGTCAAATTACCACCCCATAGTTTTTAAAGTGTGTGTGTGTATGTGTGTGAGAAAGATAAGAGACAGTGAGAGAGAGAGAAAGATTTTTCTACCCAGTGATTTCCCAAATGACCACAATGACCACGTCTGGGTCATGCTGAAGCCAATATCCTGGAAATCCATCTGGGACTCCCACATGGACTGCAGGTGGCTAAGTACCTGGTCTTCTCAGGCCCATCTTCAGGGAGCTGGAACAAAAGCAAAGCAGCCAGGACTCCAACAGGCACTCTAATATGGAATGCTGGTATCCTAAATTGTAGCCCAACCTCTGGACCCCCACCCTCCCTTGCAATGACCATCAGGATCACTCCGAAAACCCCTCATAGCAAACAAACAATCATACGAACTAAAAAAACCTAAAATAAATAGACAAACAACAAAAAGTAGAGCTTGGAATCTGACAGGAAAGAGCTGGCATGGATTTGTTCATGCCTCGCTGGGTGGGACACGAAGATTAGTCACTCTTCACCGTGGTGTTGGGGACTTTCCTGCACACCCCCCCCCCAAAAAAAAATGTTCTGCACCTTAATTGTTGACAAATGTCTTGTTAGAGTTACAAGCCAGTCTAGATTATCCTAAAATCTGCCAAGATCAGTAAAATTATACTTCAATACAACAAATGGCTAAATACTAAAATGAAATAGACACGAAACAGCTGAATGGTACCTTATAGCCATTTTAAGGTATATAGCAGCCGGTCCTGTATACAAACTAAAATTGAAATGTCAATGAGCAAATCATAGGTTGTGGTTAAGAACTTGTTTTTTGTTTTTTTTTAACATACTGGTTACGCAAAACCATGTCAATTCCATAATGTTACAAATTGCTGTTAATGTTATATTGGGACTCTTAATTGACTGGGATGATATTCTACCAGCTCTAACTTTGGACCAGAAATGGTCTCCCCAAGAAACTGTTCAACCCATCTGGACAATAAGTAGCTGGACTCTATGTTTGGTATATGTTTGCAAGGAAAGAATCTTGATTGAATTTGAACTGTAATACTGCACCAAGGTGGAGGAATCCACCAGGGGGGAGGGGCGTGGGGAGGGGTGGGGGGATTCCCAGAGCCTATGAAACTGTCACATAATGCATAATAATTAATAAAAAAAAGTAAAAAAAAAATTGTAGCCCAACCTGCTGTACCACCCCTCACCCCAAGGAATAAATGTATTCCTTCGATTTATTCACTCTATCAGGTAACAAACAGGAAGTGGAAATCCAATTGTTTCATATGCTGCATTAAGTATTCCTGGAGAACCTAGTCTCTAGTATCTGACTACCTACCCATGAAATCTGGCACCACTGGTTTTTTTTTTTTTTTTTTGTCAGTGAGCTTGGGAAAACGAGTCACTGTCTTTAAACCTTGACTCCCTTGTCCATGTTAGGAGCAATAACACTGCCTAACTCACAGGAATGCTGTCAGATTAAGTTGGCTAATGTGCATTAGGAACTTAGTATCTGGTACTATTACCAGATCTCTTAGTGGGTCTAAACTAATAGCCACTCTTGCTATTAAGTATGCACAGCAATATTAATAAGACACAAACTGGGGCTGGTGCTGTGGTTCAGCAGGATAATCCTCCGCCCTGTGGTGCCAGGATCCCATATGGGTACCAGTTTGTGTCCCGGCTGCTTCATTTTGATTCAGCTCTATGCTTATGGCCTGGAAAAGCAGCAGAGGATGGTAGCTGCACCGTGTGGGAGACCTGGAAGAAACTCCTGGCTCCTGGCTTTGGATCAGCTCAGCTCTGGGAATTGTGGCTATATGAGAGTGAACCAGAGGATGAAAGACCTCTCTTTCTATCGCTCCTTCTCTCTGCAAATCTATCTTTCAAATAAAAATTAATAAATTTTCTAAAGGCACAATCGATGCCCTCAGGGAACCAGGGACCATCAGAAGCAGGAGTTGGCTTAACAGGGAGTGTGAATGAAGAAACCCTGAAACTCCTGCAGTGGCAGAGAGACAGGGTCAGGCAGATTTCCCAAATGGGTGATGCTGGGGTCTGAGCAGCCAAGTGCAAAGAGACTAACTCAGGGAGAACCAAAATGGGCAGGAGTGCACAGAGGCACACAGAAGAGAAAGCTCCATAAGGGAGCTGAGGGTTTGGAGAAAAGGGACCATGAAGGTTGTCAAGGAGTTTGGGACCACAGCTGGGTCTTCAACAAGAAAGTAACTTAGTCAAACTGGCACTGCAAGAAAATCACTTGTGACCCCATTAGGGGAAAGAAAGTGTGAAAAACTTGATAGAAGCTGTTGAACAAGCAAGTGAGGACTTTAAGAAAGGCAGGGCCGTGGGCACAGAGGAGAGTCGTCAGCTCTAACAGGAGCAAAATGGGAGCTAGACTGGATTGAGAGCTGAAGGAAGAGAGGGAGCTGGAGCCAGCATCCCAGACTCTCCCAGAGTGATGGCATGGACAGTGGCCTCAGCCACCAAGGCCAGAAGTGCAGGAAGAAAGAGAGAGGAGAGCAGATACATCTGGTCATGCTGGGTGTGAAGAATCTGTGGCTCGCAGTGGAGTGGTCCAGCATGTGGAGCCTATAACTCACAGTTCCGGGAATTATCAGTGTCATAGGGAATGAGTGGATGGACAAACCCTGGGAAGCATCAGCAGGTAGTAGAAAGAGCCCATGAAAGGGACTGAAAGAAGAAAGCAGAGTGGCCAGGGAGATGCAATGGAGAGAAAGAGAGAGAAAGGTCACTTAGCCCAAAGTGAGTGGTCAGCAGCCAGGGCTATGGGGGATCCTGTGATTGTGAGAGGAAGAAAAGGTCCCCAGGGCCCCAGGTCATAACGGGCAGGAGAATCAGGGGAGTTATGCAGATGGAGGATGGGGAGGCACAGAAGCAGACAGGGGGCTCAGCTAAGAGGTGGAGAGAAAGAGCAGGAACTGGGCTTGAGGCTAGTGTGGGGATAGGGATTTGACAGCAATGACTACTGTGTATTTGTGTCTGGTGTTCACAATCAAGAGCTGAATGGGAACAAGAAGAGGTAAAACAGAGGAAGAGGGCAGGCTTTGGGTGCAATGGTTAATACGCCACCACTATGGGAACGCCTAGTGGGAGCCCTAGCTCTGCTCCCATTCCAGCTTCCTGCTAATACACATGCTAGGAAGCCCAGGTGATAGCTCAAGTACTTGGGTTCCACATCACCTGCATGGGAAACTGTGATGGAGTTCCAAGCTCCTGGCTTCAGCCTGCCTTGGTCCCCACTTTTGCAGGAATTTAGGAAGTGAACCAGTGAATGGAAGATTTATCTCTCTCTTTCTCCCTTCAGATAAAATGGAAATAAATTTTTAAAATACAGGATGGAGGATAAAGCTGGTGAATAAAGTTCCCAAGAGGGCCCAAAGAGCAAGGAATAAATTGTTCCACAGTAGGGAAGGCAGGGTGGGAGTGGGGGCATCCTATCATTCCTCACATTGTGTGGGGCCTGACTCCCTCTTCCCTTGTCTGGTTTTCTCCAAATGAAAGGATTTGTACTTTTCTTATTGGGATCAGGGACCTTGCTCATGGGTATACACACTCTGTCACCCAATTTCAGACTCCTTCCATGAAACATCTCCCACTGCTTGTACTCGATATCACCCTTGGATATAGCAGGCTTCAGGCAAGACAATGTCACTGCCATAAGAAACAAACATGATGATGATAGGCCTGGCACAGTAGCCTAGGGGCTAAAGTCCTGGCCTTGAACATGCCAGGATCTCATATGGGTGCCAGTTGTGGTCCTGGCTGCCCCGCTTCCCATCCAGCTCCCTGCTTGTGCCCTGGGAAAGCAGTCGAGGATGGCCCAAAACCTTGGGACCCTGCACCCATGTGGGAGACCCAGAAGAGACTCCTGGATCCAGCCTTTGGATTGGCGCAGCTCCGGCCATTGTGGCTGCTTGGGGAGTGAATCAATGGACAGAAGATCTTCCTCTCTGTCTGTCCTCTTCTCTGTGTATCTGACTTTCAAATTATAAAAAAAAAAACCTTGGAAGGAAGGAAGGAAGGAAGGAAGGAAGGAAGGAAGGAAGGAAGGAAGGAAGGAAAGAAAGAAAGAAAGAAAGAAAGAAAGAAAGAAAGAAAGAAAGAAAGAAAAGAAAGAAAGAAAGAAAGAAAGAAAGAAAGAAAGAAAGAAAGAAAGAAAGAAAGAAAGAAGGAAAGAAAGAAAAAGAGAGAGGGAGGGAGGGAGGGTCACACCAATGGGCCCATTACGATGGCCCAATTGGCTAATCCTCCCTTTGCAAGTGCCAGGATCCCATATGGGTGCCGGTTCATGCCCTGGTTGCTAAATTTCCAATTCAGCTCCCTTCTTATGGCCCAGGAAAGCAGTAAAGATGGCCCAAAGCCTTGGGACCCTGTACCCACAAGGGAAACCAAGAAGAAGCTCCTGGCTCCCGACTTAAAATTGGCTCATATTAACCATTATACCACTTCTAGAGAATGGAAGATCTTTCTGTGTCTCCTTTTCTCTGTAAATCTGCCTTTCCAATAAAAATAAATAAATCTTTTTTTTTAAATCACACCAATGATGATACAGAGTGGGCTCTCTGTATTTACTGTCCAGAAAGTCACTCTTCAGGGTGAAACAGAGGACTCAGGAGCACAGTAGGGGTTAAGGCTCACTGAGTTGCTCTTAGATGTAAGCACTGGCCTTGGGACCCGGACCCTCTTTACTGCCTGAACACAGCTCCCTTCCATCCCATGGAGATGCTGTCAGCTCACCTCTCGGTCCACAACACAGCACCTACAAGGGAATCCTTATTGCCCAAGAGTTATCAAAGTCCCACATGGCACAAGGTCCTGATACGTCCTCAGTCTCCACACCTCCTCGCGGCTGAGCCACATTGCCAAGAAACACCCGAGGGCAAGTGAGAAAACCAGTTGTGACCTGCCTGGTGAGCAGGTGGCAGTGCATCAGCTGGGCCCCGCCTTCCTTGTCTCCTGAAATCTCCGGGATGGAAAGGGAAGCAGACACTCTGGGACCAGTTTTCTGAAGCTTATCCAGTCGTTCTGTGGAGAGCAGCCCAGGAACCGGAGGCAGCTGTCATGGCCCAAGGTAGGGAAGGTCCTTGGGGCTGCTGACTACAGGACTTGAGAGAGAGTCTGCAGGAAGACCGGGGAAGGAAAGTAGATTCAGAGGAAGCAAGGAGCACATTCAGAACCAAGGCAGCAAGAGTAGATGCCACAGAAGCCTTTGCATTCATTGGTGGCCGAGAAGCAAGGGACAGGGTGGAGGCTGGCAGGTGAGCCCAGTCAAACAGCTGCATGCCAATGCCTGCAGCCATCACCAGGCGAGACAGGGAAGGGCCAGCAAATAGGGGGCCAGAGGACCTCTCATCTTCTTTTGACAATGGTTAAAGTCTCTCTCTCTCTCTCTCTCTCTCTCTTTAAAGATCTATTTATATGAATGGCATAGTTACAGACAGGAAGGAAGAGACACACAGAGAGATCTTTCATCCACTGGTTCACTTCCCAAATGACTCCAACAGCCAGAGTTGTGCCTGTCTGAAGCCAGGGGCCAGGAGCTAAACCAACCTCCAACATGGGTGCAGGGGTCCAAGCACTTGGGCTATCCTCTGCTACTGTCCCAGACACATTAGCAGGGAGCTGGATCAGAAGTAGAGCAGTCAGGACTCAAATCTTTGGGATGCTGGCACTGCAGGTGGAGGCTTTAACTGCTATACCACAGCACCAGCCCTGCAAGTCACTTCTCTAATTTTCTCTTCCTGTGCCTGAAAAATGGAAGGGGTTGGGCCAAACTGTCTGAAAGTTGGCTTCTGGCTCTGATGTTCCCTGGATCTTCACATCTCCTCTCCTGTCATTTCAGAGGCCCTGTTCTTCCTCTTAGCTACTCTTTCTACCACCATTCTTCTCACTATACCACCTCCTTTTCTCTAGAAAGACCTGCTATGAAAGTTAAATGCTTAGTGGAAAACATTGGCAGGAATGAGCTTTTAACTTGCTTTGCAAATAGAAGAACCTCATTTTCATGTTATTTTTGGTGTTTAAATTTTTAAATTTTGAATAACTTTTACTTAAGAGGAAAAATGAACACATAGTTGGAGTAAATATAGTCAATAATTACAAAGAAAGCTATGGTCCTATGAGTACCACTCTAAATTCAAGCTTCTCTTCTCAAGTGACTGTTATTTCTAGCCTTTTTCTGCACATGTGCATTTATGAGATAGGTAGATAAATGCATAGATAGATATGAATATGGATATTATACATAATACATAGAATTTGCAGTTTGCCTCTTTTTGTAACAATATGGTATCATCACATTGTTCTCACTTTTCTGCAACTTGATATTTTTTCATTCAACAGCATATCTTGAAGCTCTGTCCATGCCAGTCAGTACCTATAGTTCTATGACAATATTTTCCATATAGTTTGAGTGTAAGTAGCTTATTTATCATACCCCCTATTGATGAACACTTACATTATTTTAAGTTCGTCAGTTAACGTGCCTATGCTTCTCTCAGCTCATGTAGGAGTTTCTTTATCATAGATCCTGAGAGGATTTACTTTCAAAGTTTTCTCTACAGGCTGTCTTTATTCCCCCTCATTACTTTTTCTCAATCTCCCTTAAGTAGAACAACTATGCCTAACAGAAAATCAACTTTCCCTCCCAATGTGTGGTGTCCAGGCTGAAGAATAATCCCTGCATCATGCGCCAAGAAGAACTGACCCACCGCGTGTCCAGATGATAAGATCCGGCTGTAGTGCTGGCTGCCAGGCAGATGCTGGCCACACCTGCTGGGCAGCTGAGTCTTGTGCTCAGACTGGACAGGGGCCAGTAGCTGCTCTCTAGTTTAGTCTAGTGGTCTCCAAAAAGGAATGAGCCTTTTTTTCCGCTACCATGAAAATGCCAAGTGCTTTCCCAGCTGGCAGTGGGTCAGGATGATCTTTTTGAATGTGAGTGAAAGCTGGCAATGGGTGGCAGCTCTTGGGTAACGGAAAGAGCACTGAACTTGGGTCAGGCATTTTGGCTTTAATATCAATTTTATCATCTCCAAGTGTGGGTAATATGACACTCCATCCCTCCAAGATTGTGTTAAGGCTGAAATAAGACAATTGTCCTAAAGTGCCTAGCACAGGGCCTGATTCATGGTATAGAGGCTGTCTAGAGTGCTGACTGAGCCTGAAATCTGGAATAATTAGACACAGAGTAATTTTGAAACATAGTAGACATTTCTGAGTACCTACAGTGTGCTGATCATCACATTTGTATTTCTTGAGTAATAGTAATATATTAATTTATGACCAAGATGTATCATCCTAAGAACTAAGGTAAATATTTGGTCTATCAGTTAAGATGCCTATAGCTCATATATTATTGCCTAGGTTCAAGTCCTGGCTCCAGTTCTGATTCCAGCTTCCTATTAACAAAAGCACCATGTGATTCTCAAGTCCCTGGTCCCTGCCATTCATGTGGGAGATTCAGATTGAGTTCTAGCTTCCCAGCATGAGCCTGGCTCAAGCCTGGCTGTTGTGGGCATTTGGAAAGTGGACCAGTGAATAGAAGATCTCTGTCTCTATTTATTTGCATTTTAAATAAATAAATTTGTAAAAATAATACAACAAAAAGAAATTAAAGATATTTAAATGATAAAGTTTAACAGTTCATTATATACTTTGGTTTAGTTGATTTGGTTCATACAGTAACAGCTTTACCGGATGTGATTCATACCAATGAAGTTTACCTGATTAAAGTGTATAGTTCGTGGCTTTTGGTATCAATATAAATTTTTTGTACGTATCACCACCAACTGGTCAAGAATACCTTCATCATCTCAAAAAGAAATCTTATTTCCATTATCAGTCACATTCTATTCCACATTTCCTAGCCCCTGGCACACTGTACTCTACTTCCTGTCTGTAAAGTTACCTGTTCTGGACAATTCCAATAAGTGGAGTTTCATCAGATGTACCCTATAAGACCTGACCTATTTCACTTAGCATGATGTTTTCAAGACTCAACCATGTTATGGCCTCTTCAGTGTTTCCTGCTGTGACTGAACAGCCATGTTCTGTTTATCCAATCATCAGTTGTTGGATTCTGGGTGTTTCCATTTTCAGCTTCTATAATTGCTACTGCTATTAACATACACATATAGGTACGTGGATGTAGGTTTCGTTTCCCTTGGGTATATACCTAGGGATGGAATCACTGAGCCTTATTGTAACCATATATTTAATATTTTAAGGAGCTGTCTGGCAGTTTTCTTAAGTGCTGCACCACTTTATCCCATTAGCAATGTATGAGGGTTGCAGTTTCTTCACATTCTCACCAACACTTGCTATTACCTGTCTTTCTTATTCAAGCCATCCTAGTGAATGTGAAGTAGTATCTTACTTGCTTCCCCCCAATGACTAGTGGTTTTACTGGCTTTTTGTTATTCTTTGGGAAAATGTCTATTCAGATAAAGTTCCAATTTTAAAAAAAGATTTATATACTTTTCATTTATTTTAAAGGCACAGTGACAAAGAAAGAGATATTCCATCCCTAGTTAATTCCCCCAAATGGCTACAATAGTTATGGCTGGGCCAGGTCAAAGCCAAAAGCCTGGAATTTCATCTGGGATGGCAGGAATCCAAGCACTTGTGCGATTTTCTGTTGCTTTCCCAGGTGTGTTAATAGGGAGCTGGACTGGAGGCGGAATGGCTGGCACTCACACTGGCACTGTGATATGGGATGCCACTGCATCACAACATCAGCCCCATATTGCCAATATTTTACATTTCAGCTTTTTGGTCTTTTCATTGTAGAATTACACAGGTGTATTTTACATTCTGGGTATAAATACCTTGCTAGATAAATGATTTATACATATGTTCTCACCTGTGGGCTGTCTTCTCACTTTCTAATGGTGACACAGAGAGACAGAAAGAGCTCTCCCATTCACAGGTTCACTTCCCATTCACAGGTTCAGCCAATCTGAAACCAGAAGCCAAGAATTCTATCTGTGTCTCCCTATTCAGGCCACCATCTACTACCTTCCCAGATGCATTCGTGGGGAGCTTGATCATAAGCAAAGCAATTGAGATTTGAACCAGTGCTCCAATATAGGATGCCTGCACCTTGGGCAGAAGCTTAACACACTGTGCCACAATACCAGCCCAAACTTCCACCATCAATCCCCTAACAGAGACATTTTAATCAAGGCAGCAAAGGGTCTTGGTGACAAATGAATGGATACAGACTGAGCCAAGTGTGATTTCAAGGCTGTGAGCCCACCAGATGACTGGGCTCACAGTCCAAAGCAGAGAAGTCAGGAATGGAGTCAGTCTGGCCAAAGGGCACCTGAGGTCAGTCTGCTTAACAAAAGACTGCTGCAGAAGGCTGGGAGCGGGACCTACTTTGACAGTCCTGATTCAAGTTCCCAAAGTATTTGGCACTACTGGTGATCAGAGAGTCATAAAATTGCTGAAAGAAGAGATGTTAATCAAAAGTCAGTTAACCCTGGGCCCAGCGTGGTAGCCTAGTGGCTGAACTCCTTGCCTTGCATGTGCTGGGCTCCCATACGGGTGCCGATTCTAATCCTGGTGGCCCTGCTTCCCATCCAGCTCCCTGCTTGAAGTCTGGGAAAGCAGTTGAGGACGGCCCAAAGCCTTGGGACCCTGCACCCGCATGGGAGACCCAAAAGAGGCTCTGGGCTCCCGGTTTCAGATGGGCACAGCTCCAGCCATTATGACCACTTGGGGAGTGAATCAGCAGATGGAAGATCTTCCTCTCTGTCTCTCCTCCTCTCTATATATCTGACTTTCCAATAAGATAAAATAATAAATAAATAAATCTTAAAAAAAAAAAGTCAGTTGACCCAGTGTCTTGCTCCTAGTTCAGTGGCTGGCACGTTGGTAATGAGATGTTAAGTCTAAAAAGTAGGTATCAGAGGCCAGCACTGGCACAGTGAGCTAAGCCACCACATGCTATGCCAGCATCTCATATCTGGGTGCTGGTTTGAATGCCTGCGTCACTGCTAATGTGCCTGGGAGAGTAGTGGAAGATGACCCAAGTGCTTGAGCTCCTGCCACCTATGTGAGAGACCTGGGTGGAGCTGTTAGTTCCTGACTTCAGCCTGGTCCAGCTGCAATCAGTTTGGGCTTTTAGGGCATGAACCAGAGGATGGAAGATCTCTCTTAATGTCTATGCCTCTCTTTGTCACTCTTTCAAATAAACACAACTTTTTTTTTTTTTAATATGGATACTAGGTGAAACTAATAAGGGACTGAAAGGAGCAATCCATCTTAGGTCTGCAAGAGTAGCACAAGGGTAGCTGGGCAAGGGTAGAAAGCCACTCCCCTCCAGAAAGGCATACAGGAGGAGGTGGCGGGCCAGGGAAGTAGGAAGGAAGAGGGAAGAGAAACTTGCATGCACAGTTTACATTAATCTTTGTGCTAATGGTACCACACACGTATTCTGGTTTCTATTTTCCCAACATGGAACCTGAGGCTTAGAGAGACTCGGCCAGTGCTGCAAGTTGGCACAGCGGGTAAGTGGGGAACAGGGCTAGAGCAAGCCCTCAGCTCTGTTCTCTGGTCTGCACATGACTGCCCATCACAGGGCTGGAGCTGGCCCTCACCGACTTCCAGAGCTCCCGCAACAACGTGCGGCACCACACGGAGGAGATCGCTGTGGACCGCCTCCTCGTGCGCCGGGGCCAGGCCTTTGCCATCACGCTATACTTCAGGAACCGCGGCTTCCAGCCAGGCCTGGACAACATCATCTTTGTGGCTGAGACGGGTGAGGGCCCCGCTGGCTCCTACGGGGAGATTCCTCCGCGGGCTGCGAGGTCGCTACCGATAGAAGTCCAGATCTCTTTCCCTTCCAGGACCTCTGCCAGATGTGGCCAAAGGAACTCGGGCCGTGTTCAGCCTGGCAGGTCGCGGTGGGCCCAGCCCCTGGATCGCCTCGCTGGAAAACAATCGCGCCACGTCCCTGGAGGTGAGCCTGTGTGCGCCCCCAGTGGCTGCTGTGGGACGCTATCTCCTGAAGGTTCACATCGACCCCGTCCAGGGCTCTGCCACAGCCTACCAGCTCGGGGAGTTCATCCTGCTGTTCAATCCCTGGTGCCCAGGTAAGGCCGGTGCCGGCACTGGGGGGCCCTGGTCTTTGCCTCTGACAGTGCTGCCACAGTCAGCTAGGCTCACATACAAATCCTGGCTCCCCACAAACCTCTCCAACTCCTCGCAGGCAGCAACTTCCCCACCCCAACCAACTGAGACAATGAGACCTTGCTATTTGCCTTCTTGTTAGAATTTCAGAATTATGAACTAAATCATCTTAACTGAGCACTGTTAGCTTCTACCTTCATCGTGCGCTTTTAATTTAACTTGAGATATTTTTATTCTCAGAGTGAGAATTGCACTGTATTGAACATATATGGAGTGAAATAAAAGGTAAATTCTCACTTTCTCAAAAGAAAAAGACAAAGGAGAAAAGTGAAGTCTCCCAGGCCACAAATTCTGTTCTCCAGTGGCAACCTTGCTAACATTTCTTTGCATAGCTGTGGAAAGGCTTCTATGCTTAATCAACTATGTATGCTTGTGTGTTTGTGTGTGTGAATCCATATCACATAGCACTAGTGTGATCATAGAATACACACCATTCTCTAATTATGAAAAACTCAACGTTGGACATCTTTTCCCATCAAGTCTTCTTTTTAAGACGACTTCTTTGTTTATTTGAAAGAGTGACAGAGAGAGCAAGAGATCATCCATCTGTCAGCTCATTCCCCAAATGTTCACAATGGGGAGGGTGGGGCTGGGACAGGCCAAAGCCAGGAGCCTGGAACTCCATCCTGATATACCCCATGGGTTTTCTGTGCCTTTTCCCACTACTTTTCCAGGTACATCAGCAGCAAGCTTGATAAGAAGCAGATCAACCAGGATTTGAACTGGCACTCCACTATGAGAAGCCTGCATTGCCAGCAGTGACTTAACCTACTGTGCCACAGTGCAGGCCCCAGAACGTTATTCACAACTATTATTATTCCACTGTTGAGATCAACCAAATGATTTTAGCTAGTCCTCTATTTAGGGGCGTTAATCTATTTCCAATTTTTCTCTTGTACAAAGCCTTGGTGAATATTCTGCTTTTCCATCTACAAAGCCCAAGGTAATACACAGACATATACAAAGACCATGTGAGCAGCGTGAGCCACAAACCAAGAGGAGAGAGTGAAAAAGGGGCAGAAAGTTGGAGCCCAGAATGGTCCTGGTGTGTGCTGGGACAGAGGCCAGACTCAACCTGTCCCTGGAGGCTCTCTACCTGCCTGCCTCTCTCTCTCTCTCTCTCTCTCTCTCTCTCACACACACACACACACACACACACACACTCCAAGATTGTGGGTTTCAAACTTGCACTGGCACTCCTGCGGGTCCTTCTTTCTTGAGCTTATGCCCCTCTTCAGTCCTACGAGACCCTCACAGGAATGAATGGGAGGTATTGAAGTCAGGATCCACAGCTGCCCCACCACTGTGGCCAGGATTCTGGCTGGAAAGTTCCATCCTGCACCTTAGGTCACTGTTGACTTTGGATGTGAGGAGGGACCTGAGTTGTCTCTTCCATGAATCTGCACATCTCTGCCACACAGATCCAAGTTCCCAGTGGGATATATCTCAGCAAGGAGTCCTCCCACACTGGTGTCCTGTCAGGCTGTGTCTGAGGCTGCATCTGATGAGGCTGGCAGTCCCTTCACCTTTGGCTCAGGCAGGGCTTCCAGACAATTTCACTGCAAAGAGGTCACCTGCTCCCACCATCTTCAGTTTGTTCTTAACTTTAAAAAGACAGTTTAAAGGGCAGGCATTTGGCTTAGGAGCAAAGATGCTGGTTGGGATGTCCACCTCTCACATTAAAGTGCCTGGATTTGACTCTGTTCTGGTTTCCAGGTTCCTGCTCATACCCATCCTGAGAGGCAGTAGGTGATGCAAGTTCAAGTACTCAGGTTCTGGCCAGACATTTGGGGAATGAACCAGCTGGATAGATTCTCTCTCTCTCTCTCTCTCAAATTACATAGATAGATAAAGTAATTATGGAATTCATGCCAACACTTAAGTTCTGGTTTGCTCTTTTCTGGCCAAAATCAGTGGAGGACAGCAGAAAGAACACAGAATATGGAGCCTTGTAGCTCTGCTCAAATTCTAGTTCTGTAGTTAACTTGCTTGGGCAAGTTGCTTATAATGGCTCAACCTTAGGGTATAAATGTGATTTACAAACCAAGAAACCAAGGTCAATTCCTATTATTCCACTTTGTGTTCATTTTGATCCTGTTGCTGGTACAGGGAGCATGGTCTCCCTCAACCGCAAGCCTCTCATACTCAGCATAGTGTGACCAAATGACCTTTCTAGAACTCAGTTTGACAGTACCAGAGGGTGACGGTGGGGCAGGAAGGGAAAGATGACTTTGTGGCTTTGTGTTCTCCACTCTGATTCCTAGGGGATGCTGTCTATTTGGACAGCGAGCCTCAGAGGCAGGAGTATGTGGTGAACGACTATGGCTTCATCTACCAAGGAAACAAGAACTGGATCCGTCCATGCCCCTGGAATTATGGACAAGTGAGTCAGTCCTGTTCCTGGACCATTCAGGTTGTAAGCTACCAGGCTGTGGAGGGGGAGGGCATTGGTAGGAGCAGGAAGCACTGCTGAATGGTGCTGACCGAATGCCATCAGGAAGGCATGGTTTATGACTCCAGCTTGTTAGAGGAGCAGACATGAGAAGACAAATTCTGTTCTTTGCTGATCGTGTGTGTTTTGGACAACAGGACCCCAGAGGAAAGGGCTGGGAAGGCCACCTAGCTGAAAGCCCATTAAGAATGAGCTGAGGATGAGGAGGGTGTCAACCATAATAGTGGTGATGGAGCCTGGCTACAGTAGGGTCTCATTTTTCACTGTGTCACTTCATCTTCACAGCCCTGGGTGACACAGCCCAGCATCAACTTATATCACATTCATTAAAATTGACTCCCGATCGTCTCAGCCAGAAGTAGGCTGATGAGCAGTGATTCCTCTCCCTCCCTAGGACTACAGCCTCTTCTCTTTGTGATAAACCTCTTCTTCACAGAATACCTGATTATTAAAGGAAAGAAAAAACTTCAAAAACACATCACAGAAATGGATACTTGCAAGCATCCATCTCACTGGCTTGGAAAATGTTCCTTTCTGGGTGGTTTCTTACACATATTCTGCACTTTTCTATATAAACATAGTGTCGTGTTAATGACAATGCTCTACTACTTCTGTCTTTCTCAAAGACTGCCTCTCACTTCAGGCTCAGTCCACAGCAGGTGCTCCAGGGCCAGCCAGGGAAGGGGTTTGCTAGGCTGAAAGCCTGGTGCCAGGAGCTCTGTGGGAGGGAGGAGGGTCACCCTTTACCCTTGAGCTCCTGATCAAGCATCTTTTGTCATTCGCAAGGAACAGTAGCAAGGAGTTGCTGCTCTCTGAGCCCTTAGGTCTTTCCCTTTCTGCCTCCTTCAATAAATATACATTGGATGCCTGCTGATGCCTGGCAGAGTCCTAAGTGCTAGGGACAAAAAAAAAAGAAATGAACCAAACATAGTCCCTGAGGACTCAGACCCAGGAACAAGTCACTTCTCATGAAGATGAGGGACAAAGGCTGAGAGCTGGGTGCTGAGTGTTCTGGGAGCCTAGGGGAAGACCTGTGGGTTGGACGTGGGGATATGGAGGAAGATTCCTGAAAGAGGAGCCTTAAGTTGAGTTAGCTAGGAGAAGCAGCAGGGAAGACCACCCAGGCAGAGGGAAAGTGTGAGCAAAGACATGAAGGTTTGGGGAGGGGGAAGGTTGGCTTGTCTTCCTCCAACACTGTGGCAGAGTTGGAAATGGGTGGGTCCTGTATCCCTTTACATGGCCCAACAAGCTAGCATGTGAATCTCTCCTGTCTGCGCCTGTCTTCCTTGCAGTTTGAAGACAATATTGTAGACATCTGCCTGGAGCTACTGGACAAGAGCCTGAACTTCCATGTGGATCCATCCACAGACTGTGCTCTGCGGGGCAGCCCTGTCTATATCAGCAGAGTGGTGTGCGCCATGGTGAGGTCACTGGTGTGCCCAGGAAGGGAGCAAGCTGAGGGTGGGGGGTGTGCGGAGCCCTGTCCACTCCCTTACATCTGGGAGGAAAGGTGCAAGGAAGGGATACAGGGAGGGAGGGAGGGATCGACAAACCCTCTGGCCAAGCAATTCTGGATGAGATTCATGCCAAAATGTGGAGAAGGCATTTTCATAGCTGAACTTGAAAACAGCTCAGCTGGGGTGGGCTGCCTCCTCTGCTAATTCCATGTTGTATTTTAGGGAAAGACATTGTGGCTCCGGTTGGAGAAATGTTTCCCCCCCTCCCATCCCTATGCTAAATATCATGTGTAAAGCCTCCAAGCACTCCAGGATATAAACAGAATAAACTGAGAGTAGAGCACAAATCAGAATAGCTGGTCTCCTCTCCTTCCCTGTCCCAACTCATCTGGAAGGTTCCCAGTAAAACGAGGTCCAGGGTCATGGTTCAGACCCGTGGACTTTATAGCACAGCCACACAGCACAGGAAAAACATGCTTCTAACCCTATACATGGCTTCTCTTCAGATCAACAGCAATGATGACAGTGGCGTGCTCAATGGCAACTGGAGTGAGAATTACTCAGATGGTGTCAACCCTGCAGAGTGGACAGGCAGTGTGGCTATCCTGAAGCAGTGGCATGCCATGGGCTGTCAGCCGGTGCGCTATGGGCAGTGCTGGGTCTTTGCTGCTGTCATGTGCACAGGTAGGAGGTGGAAGGGATCCCATGGGAAGACCAAAAGTGCAACAGCCTGGGGATGGGCCCACTGAACCACTCGTGTCCTCCTCTCACACAGTCCCTGCTAGGGGACATTCCCACTGAAATGTCCACCTTCCCATCCTGATTTGTGGAGTGGAAACTTCTCGCTTCCCGAGACTGGCTGCCTTTCCTTTCTTTGGAACATTTTCTTCAGAGTCTAACTGGGAATCACCCAGGTTCAAGGTAGAAATGTGAGGTCAAACAATTAGAATTTTTACAAACTGTGCCCTTTCTGAGCACAGACACCAGGATTAATGGAGGTGTACACATGGAGAGAAAATGTGCATTGATCTGTAAAACAGGTCTCAGGGTTGGAACAGGATGGCAATGAGCTTGAAGTACAATGAGCTTGAACTGGAGTTGCTATAATATCAGAGGGCCTGGGTGCTTGACTCATCTCAGGAAGTTAGGGAATATAGAAAGGAAAAAGAAAATGATTTTTTTTTTCAGATGGGAAGTGAATATTACATGAGTAGAAGAAATTCTAAAATGCACACACACAGAGAGAAAAGAAGCAAATGGAAGTTGGGTAGTGCATGGCAGGGATCAAGCAGCAGAGGAAGGTAGGGAGGAAATCTCCAGGGAAGTGACATCTCAAAATGAGTCACATGCTGGAGGTGACAGTAGGAGGCCCTCTGCCTCACCCAGGGCCAGGAGCTTGTTCCTGGTTCTCACTGTTAGTCTGCCCCCAGCCAAGGCTGGTTCTCAGCCTCGTGGCACGCAACTCTATGGGTGACTTGGGTCATAGTCAGTGGTTATTTGTGTTAGCTGAGGAAGGAGATACAATGAGATTTTTGCAGACAGGACTGTTCAGTTGAATTCAGGGAGGGTAGGTTCACCCATAAGTTGGTAAGTGTGGAGGGCTCAGGTCTCCTGTTTGGAAATTCCCATGGGACAGGGTTTATATAATCTTTGTGTGTGTGTGTGTGTGTGTGTGTTGATCCCATGTCTGAGAAATATGATAGTTCTGGAGGAATCCCTGAGAACAGACAGCACTAAGCCTCTGTGCATGACTCAAAGAGGCTTCTGTCACTGGGGACCTAGAGGATGCCTTCATAGGAGCTGATGATGCAGTCCTGAGTTTATTCCTCTTGCCTGGAAGCTGCCCTATCTTAAGTGGGATGCTCTGGTTGCTCATGGATTAGGAACTTTGATACCAGAGTCTTGGAGATGTGGATGCGGTTGGAGGTCTGACTCATTCAGGAAGCATGGACGAGACTGCTGACTGACAGGCAGAGAATGATCTTATGTAAGACAGAGAGGGAAGCTTCCCTTATATCGAAAAACACAGTGTGTGGCCAAGTGTGTGTGTGTGCAAAGGGAGAGGGCTGTGTTTGGGTGTGGCTGTCTGGAAGAGGTGATGAAAGAGGTGGAGCCAGTGGTTGGAGATTAGGCCCTGAAAGCAGACCAATTAAAGTGTTTACAAGATGAATGGCCCTTTAGTGACCTGGGAAGCCAACATGGCCCAGTTTAGTAGCAGCAATCAGCACCAGTCTTCCCCCGAAGGGCCACCGTGCTATACTAATAAATATATCACTTGGAAAAACTCGTTAACTCATCTGGCTCTTATCGAGTCCTTGTTCTATGCCAGGCACTGTGTTCCAAGGACTCTTTAAGTACAGAGAAAGGAAAGAGCTTACATCTATCCTCTTACCCAGGTTAAAGTTAATCAAACTCCTTAACCCAAATACAACTGCCAGAGAATGTTCAATTTTATTATTATTACTTTACAGCTAACATTTACTGGGGACTTGTTTTGTGCCAGGCACTGTGTGAGAATTTGACAGCCTAAGATGGTGACAAAACATGCCAACTATGGAGGCAGACTGGGTTAACAGCTTTACCCCTTTTCAGTAGCAAATAAAATCAAAATTGTGGAGAGAATCAAATCCAATATAAGAGTAGACTGTGCATTTTCCTGTGATACAGGCATCTTTAAGGAAATACAATTTTTAAAATGCATCAATTTATTTATCTAAGATTTCTCATTTACTTGTTGAAAGTAGAAAAAAAATAGATATCTTCCTTTTTCTAGTTCACTCCCCAAATGCCTATAACAACTGGGGCTGGACAAGATTAAATTCAAGAGTATGCAACTTAATCTGGGTCCCCTGTGTGGGTGCAGGGCCTTACACATGTAAGCCAGCACCTGCTGGCTCTCTGGGAGCACATTATCCAGAAGATGAAATTGTAAACAAGAAACAAAAAAGGAAAAATAAAAAAACAAAACAAAAAGCAATACAAGAAAGGAAAAGAAATTATAAACAGAGTCAAGACTCAAACCTAGGCATTCTAATGTGGGTGTCCTTAACCACTGCATTAAATTCCCACCCCAGAAAATTAAACTTCAAAATTAAGCTTAGTAAGAGATTATTAAAACTGATGATAAAATAGAACATTTTAGCATTAGTAACAGGAGTCTTAAAAATGTTTGTGGAAATGCATATTATGAAAAAATTATACATGGATTTCAAAATGTTTGCACCAAAATAAATTCATCTTTTAATTATTTCCATGGACTTCAAATTTTGAGGTTCTGTCATTTAATGTAATAAAGCTGCGATTAGGTGGCTATTTGGCAGGGCAGTAAAGACCCAGCTTGGGACACTAGTATCCCATATCAAAGTGCATGGGTTCAAATCTTGCCTCTGTTTTCCATCCAGCTTCCTGCTAATGCTCATCGTGGGAGGCAGCAGGTAATGATTCAAGCACTGGGATCCCTGCCATCTATCCGAGAGACCCAGCTGGAGGTCCAGGCTACTGGCTTCAGCCTGGCACATCCCTAGCTGTGTGGGCATTTGAACAGTGGATGGAACAGTTCTGTCTCTCTACCTTTCAAATAAACATAAGTGAATTAAAATGTAGAAATATTTAGAACTGCCAGCATTATAACGCTTGCACTTTGGGGCCATTCATAAATAAGTTTCTTGCAATCAAGAACTGTCAAACTCTGATAGTCGATTTGATAATCAGGAAGGCAATAAGATGACTAATGGACAGGTAGCATAATCAATGTGGATACAGTGGACAAACGCATTCACCTCCCAGACAGGATTCAGAGGGAGGGGACAAGATTTCATGACAGTAACTCAGAATGGTGTACAATTTAAAATGTACTGTTAATTTCTGGAGTTTTTAACGTAACATTTTTGGAATGTGGTTGAATCCAGGTAACTGAAACCACGGAGCAGGACACTACAGATTAACAGAGACTGTTGTCAATACCAGCATTATTTGGCTGTACTCAGGCAAGTCACTGAGGTTGTTCCTCAGTTTTCTCAGCTGTGTGATGACAAGCGTGAGGAGAGTGCTGGTGCCTTTTCCCTAGGATTATTGAAAAGATTAAGTGACTTCATACTTGGAGAGTGCTTAGAACAGTGCCAGCTACCATGAGGGTCCAGTGTTAGCTAAGGTTGTATCATTTGGTTCCCTGAATAATCTTGGGAGCCAGGTCCTTTCATATCCATTTTATAGGACAGCAAATTAGGTGTCGCAGCTGGTCTCACCCTCAGGTGTGGCTAACTCTGCAGTCCATCCTCTAAGCTGCTTCATGTACACTGCTGGCAGCTGCCATCTGGCATCCACTGAGCTTCAGTCACACTGAGTGCTTCCACTATTTATTTAAAAAGTTGTATTATTGCTATGTTTTATTTATTTCAGAGATAGGCAGAGAAATCTCTCATCCATTGGTCTGCTCCCCAAATGCTACTAACAGCTGAGCTGGGCTAAAGTCAAAGCCTGAAATGTAATTAGATCTTTCATGTATGTGGCAGGGATCCAGTATTCAACTGTCATCACACATGTTTCCCAGGGGGTCTGCACTGGCAGGAAGTCAGAATCAGGGGCAGAAATTGAATCTGAACCCAAGTTCTTTTCTATGGGATACGAGAATCTTAACCACCATCTTAACTGCTAGGCTAAGTGCCAGCTCCACTTCCACTATTCCAAATATTCATAAATCCTGTGAATTAGATATTAAATACCTATTTAATAGGCAAGAAAACTGAGACTTAAAGTGACCAATTAACTCTGTATGACTCAGAAGGGCATGCTCCCCTCTGCAGCCCTGTCTTCTGGTATTGCTTTTTACAGTGTCAACATATTCCTTCAGCTTCCTATAGAAAAATCACAGGAGGCTTTGTGTGCATCAAAGATACAGTTACAGGGGCCAGCTCTGTCATGTGGCAGGTAAAGAGGCATTTGCAGTGCCAGCATCCCATATGGGCACTAGTTTCTGTCTTGCCTGCTCTGCTTCTCATTCAGCTCCCGGCGGGTGGCCTGGGAAAACAGCAGAGAATGGCCTAAGTCATTGAGCCCTGCACTCATGTGGACAAGGCTCTGGGCTCTCGGCTCCAGTTTGTCCTAGCCCTGGTCATTACAGCCATTTGGTGAGTGAATCAGCAGATGAAAGATCTCTGTCTCTCTGTAACTCTTTCAAATAAATAAATCTTAAAAAGGAGGTTGGGGAGAGAAACTCTGTTACAATCTTCTGTTCTGCCCTTGGCATTCATTTAGTTCCTTGTTATTTGGGAATTTCAGAGAACTCATGGTTTACCCTTCCTGTGCTCAGGACAAGCCTCTTCCCTTCCCACAGAATTCTGGATCACCAGACTCTCTCTGCCTGTCCTGACTGACCACTTCTGGAAAATGTTGGGACCTTTGCACAACAGCAGTGCTTTTCTGTTCTGAAAACTCTCTCTAAAAGAGCCAGATGTCTACAAGCCACTATTGTATGATTCCTTACAGTGAAAGGGCAGGACTGACAAATCCATGAGCAAAGCAGATCAATGGTTACTTCCGGCTGGAAGGAGAGGATAATGGAAGTGACTGCAGATGGATATGATGTTTCTTTTTCTTGTTTTTAAAGACTTATTTATTGGAAAGACACAGTGAGAGAAAGGAAGAGTGAGAGAGAGGGCATTCCTTCTGTTGGTTCACAAACTCCTCAAATAGCCACAACAGCCAGGATAGGGTTGGATCAGATTAAAGCTAGGAACCAGGAACTCTATCAGGTTCTCCCACATGAGTGGTATTTGGATAGTCTGCTGCAGTAACAGGGAGCTGGATTACAAACACAGCAGACATATCATGAACCAACATTCCCATAAAGGTCACTGGCTTATTCCTGCTGGGCCATGACCCTGGGCTCTGGGGCTTCTATATGGGGTGATGAAATGTTCTGGAATTAGTGGGGATTATATACAACCTGTGAATATATTCAAAACTACTGAATTATGCACTTTACTAGGCTGAATAGGATAGTATGTGAGTTATTTTTCAAGACAGTTGTTTAAGAAAAAGTCAGGCCTCCTGGGCATATGTGTGGTCTGCTTTTGTTGACAACTGCACGGGCATGGGGGACAGCAATGGCTTTGGCAGAGTGCTGGAAGACACTAATGTGTGACTATGAGCAGGCCTGTGGGCAGCATCCCCCACTCTGCAAAACAGAGCACTGGGTCCTGGGAGACACACTAGGGAGTTGGATGGGAGCTAGTGCGGGAGATGGGAAGCTTTAGGGTCAGGCCTAAACCTTTACAGCTCAACCAAAGCAACCCCTCTTGTATGTCTCAGGTTTATGGGAACCTCACTCAGGACTGGTCTTCTAAGTAATGTCTTCTGCTTGAAACCTTTTTGAAACCCCCAAGCTCGACATCATCGAAGATTTTGTTCTAACTCGGCTGAGTAGTGGTCTCTGTAATCTTAACTCCAATACAATAACTCTTGTTCTCATTGTTTTCACCAAGCCCTGCATCTCCAAGAAGGAACCTCAGCCAAGGCACTGGTGCATCACGCTGACCTAAGCTTGCTTTAGATCCTGGTCCAAGTGCTCCTTTGTGCAATTCCTGGCTTGAGCACAAATTAACCGTTATTTTCCATTGATTTATGAGCCATCCAGATTGTATGGAATGTTCCCTATGAGGGTTGTTGGTTAATATGTGACAAGTGTTTAGAAAGATGTCTGGCAAACAGCATGCTTTACATAAGTGTTAGTTGCTGTAATTAGCCTGGGACTGTTTTATTCTCTGCCTCTTAGGTTCCAGAACATTTCTGGCACTTGTTCAAAAGGCATTTTTAGTCATTCCTCCAATTATATTCCTATGTCCTTTGCCACATTTGCCCTCTTTGTTTTCTTCTTTTCTTGGACTATTTACAGTTAAGTTAATAATATTCCTCATTTTCCAGCACAACCATAATTGTTTTGCTTCAGATCTGTGTTTTTTTTTAAAGGATTTATTTATTTGGGCTGGTGTTGTGCTATAGTATGTAAAGTCACTGTCTGTAATATTAGCAACCTATCTGGGCACTGGTTTGGGTCTCAGCTATTCCACTTCTCTTCTAGTTTCATGCCAATGTGCCCGGGAAAGCAGCTAATGATGGACTAAGTGTTTGAGTTCTGCCATTCACATGAGAGCCCCAGATGGAGCTCCTGGATTCGACATTAGCTAACCTAGTCCTGGCTGCGTGGCAATTTGGGGAGTAGGCCAGCAAATAAAAGGCCTTGAGCTCTTTCTGTATTACTCTCACTCTCTAAAGCTCACACTCTGAATTGTGTGCTCTCTCTCTTTCTCTGTAACTCTTTTAAATAAATAAATAAATCCATCTATTGCTTCACTCCCTAGATGACTGCAACTACCAGGACTGGGTCAGGCCGAAGCCAGGTGCCAGGGAGCCTCATACGTGTCTCTCATGTGGGTGGCAGAATCACAAATAAATGGGTCATCTCTTGTTGCTTTTCCTAGGCCATTAGTAGAGAGCTGGAAGTGGAACAGTCAGACACAAACTGGTGTCCAGATGGGATGTGGGTATTGCAGACAGTAGCTTAAAATACTATGCCACAGGGCCCGGCGGCGTGGCCTAGCGGCTAAAGTCCTCGCCTTGAAAGCCCCGGGATCCCATATGGGCGCCGGTTCTAATCCCGGCAGCTCCACTTCCCATCCAGCTCCCTGCTTGTGGCCTGGGAAAGCGGTCGAGGACGGCCCAATGCATTGGGACACTGCACCCGCGTGGGAGACCCGGAAGAGGTTCCAGGTTCCCGGCTTCGGATTGGCGCGCATCGGCCCGTTGCGGCTCACTTGGGGAGTGAATCATCGGACGGAAGATCTTCCTCTCTGTCTCTCCTCTGTGTATATCTGGCTGTAATAAAATGAATAAATCTTTAAAAAAAAAAATACTATGCCACAACACCTATCCCCACACCTCTCTTTTTAAAAATGGCTAATTTCCCCATTTTCTCTCATAACCCATTTTCATTCTCCTCCTCCTCCAATAGGTTAACATTTAACACATTTAAAATGTAACACTGCTGTTGAATGTTTTCTAATTGAAAACGTATTGTTGTATCCTTTCAGTATTTTTTTAGTGTCATAGAACATATTTTCATCTCTTTAGAAGGTCCATTGGTGTATGTGTGTGTGTGTGTGTGTTTTAATTTTATTTGTTCATTCATTCAAAAGGGAGCAAGAAGGAGGGAGGGAGGCAGGAGTGCAGGGAGAGAGAGAGAGAAAGGATAGATGGAGCTTTCCTCTGCTGGTTCACTCCCCAAATGCCTATAATGGCCAGGACTGGACTCTGTACTGGGTCAAAGCTGGGATCCTGGAACCCAATCTAGGTCTTCTGAGTGAGTAGTAGAGACCAAACGACCTGAGATGTGCACTGGCAGGTAGCTGGAATAGGGAACCAGAGCCAGACATGAAGCCCAGGTACTCTGACGAAGGATGTGGGCATCTTAACCAGAAGAGTGAACATCCACCCCATTGTTTTTCTTTACATTTCTCTTCTCTTTATGTTCATATTTTCTCGTTTTCCTCTTCAGCATACTTATAATATTTAAAATAGCTCATTTTATGTTGCTGCCTGGATCTGGTCTCATTGATTAAATTTCTCCAGGTTATGGGTCATATCTCTTTGTTTCCTTACATGCTCTGTGGGTTTTTTTTTTTTTTTAAGAAAATTATTTGAGAGGCAAAGAACTCCCATCTAATCGGTCAATCACCTATTTGGAGGTTTGGTTTTAGGTTTGTTACAGTGGCTCCAGAGAAGTCGTTAAGCCTGACTTAGCCCACAATTAAGTCACAACTTCAGAGGACTCTACCCAATGCCCAGTGTCCTGCAAGGCCTCCCTACTCTTTTTTTTTGGCCTCTTGAAATTTCTCACAGCTCTATGGACGCTGTTCTGTACCATCATCTCTAAACTTCATGTGTCTCATTGATAAATGAGATAATCAGAGGGGTGTGGAAAGGATTATGTGAGATTAGCTGTGCAGAGATTGGCACCTTGATGTCTTGACTAGAAAGGATGATTGGGAAAACTGAAAAACAGTAAATTCAGCTGAGTATATGTTTAGTGACAGTGAATTCTCCACCTAGGATTAAGGTCTGCTGGAGGCCAGCATTGTAACATAGCAAGTTAAGCTACAACCTGCTACAACAACTTCCTATATGGTTGCTGGTTCAAGTCCCAACAACTTCATTTCAGATCCCGCTCCCTGCTAATGAACCAGGGAAAGCAGCAGAAGAGGGCCCAAGTGCTTGGGCCCTGCATCCACATGGGAGACTCAGAAGATGCTCCTAGTTCCTGGCTTCAGCTTGGCCCCTCCCTGGTCATTCTGGCCATTTGGAGAGTGAACCAATGAACAGAAGACATCTCTCTCATTCTCTCTCTCTCTATCTCTCTCAAATAAGTATATTTCTTTAAAAATTAGTCATATTCAGGAGTCATGGGGATAGGAGTGAAAACGGATGCTAGAGATGAAATGAGCTCTTTTAAGTCTCCAGGAAACACATACGGGCAGGGCTTTGTGATGATCTGAGCATCATGATCTTGATACGAAAGCCTTGGTTTCACCTCCCTGTATAAGAACCCTATCTTGATCTTCTACAGCTTCATCTTGTCCCACTTGGCTAGTCTGTCCCCCAGCAGGGGCTTCTCACAAGCTGTGATGAGCAGAAGGTAAGAAAGCAACACTGCAAATCCATCATCATCAAAGCTTGTGCTCTACAGACAGATGAGCAAACAGAGCTGTGTTCAAGCTGCCAACCACCAAAATAGGCAAAGAGTCCCAAGACCTCACACAGTCAGCCATCCAGTGAAGATGCAGCAAGTATCTGCAAAACAGGCCCTGCCCCAGTAACGACCAACAACACACAATTCCTGCCTTCAGGAAGGCAGGTACATAAACACCTTGTTTCCCACCAAGTGCTCTGATCTAAGCAAGATCTTCAAAGTACCACCAGACCAGTGACCTGTATTAGGGTGGAAAAGCATCCTCCAATCACATTTGGCCCTACCCTTGACACTTCAAGAGGCCATTCCTGAATTGATCAGTGAAAAGTGGGACATATGCTCCCTGTTCTCTCTCGCTGCCCACTCATGCTGGACACATTCTCTCACTGCTCTGTGTGTTGCTCTGACTACACCTTTAGCATAAGTATGTCAACACAATGCCTATTTCTTACCTCATTCCTATATCCTATTTCTTCATTGGCAGCTTTTCAACCTTCACCCTCCCCTCAGCGGCTGCTCTGTGTCACCTCTGTCTAGAACTCATTTGTCGGCTCTGCCCACTGCCTGGCCTAGTTCTTTAGCCTTGTTCAGACCTGCCTCTCTCAGGAGAGCTCAAGGCATCCCTCTGAGCTTCTCTTTTCTCACTTGGCATGCTCGCCTGCAGAGGTTTTCTGCCAAAATGCAGAAGGAACTAAAACTAAAATCTGTGGGCAATGAAACATTTCAACTAAAATGTATAAATATTTTCTTAAAGATGGTGAGAATGGGAAGAGGTGTTTGGCCTGGGGATCCAGACAACCACATCCCATATACCCAATACCTGCCTCCAGCTCCAGCTTCCTTCTAATGCAGGTTCTAGAAGACAGTAGGCGAGGATGCAAATATTTGAGACCCTGACACTCACGTGGGAGACCTGGATGGAGTCTCCACATGACAGTTTCATTCCAGCACAGCTCAGCTTTTGTGGACACTTGGGCAGTGAGCTAGTGGATGGGTGTTATTTCTCTCCTTTTAGGTAAATCAGGAAAAAAAAAGTAAATATTAAAAACTACTTTGAAAATTGTAACTACAACCCATTTGATTCCAAAACAAGTGATAATAGTATGTGTGAGAACCCTTGGAAATATCTATATATATTTTTAAAGATTTATTTATCTGAAAGACAGATTACAGAGAGTGGGAGAGAAATCTTCCATCCATTGATTCACTCCCTAAATGGCAACATGGCCAGAGTTGGGTCAGGTTGAACTCAGTAGCCTGGAACTCCATCAAAGAAAGGTGTCCCTTGTGGAAGCAGGGGCCTAAACACTTGAGTCATCCTCTGCTGCTTTCCTACGCCATTAGCTGGGAGCCTGATCAGAAGTAGAGAATCCTGGTCTTGAAACGGTGTCCACATCACAGGCAGAGGTTTAATTAGATACACCATAACGCTGGTCCCAGAAATGCAAGTATTTTTTTTACTCAGTCATTTTACCTCTTGGAATTTGTTGCCAAGGTGGGGGTGGGGCTGGAATTTATCTATAAAGATATTCATTGCAGAGTTATCCACAATAGCAGAAAAACTGAAAACCAGTAAAATGCCTAAAAAATAACCACTACTAGAAATCTTGCTTTGGGCAAATATTAGGTAACATGGGGAAATTTATGTGATGCACAATTAGGTGAAAATACTAGAATGCTTGAAGTGGGTTCAGTATTAATTACAAGCTCAGCAGTGATAACAGGACTTAAGTGATAGCTCGGCTCCTTACCAGTTGTGTGACTTTTTTTAGCTTCTGATGTGATATCTTCACAGTGGAGATAATAATTGCAGCTACCAGGTGATGTAGTCCTAAGGATGACGCAGGCAAAACACATCACACTTTGGCTGGCTGGTACACCTTGTAGTTAAGATTAGTCCTGACCTGTGTGGGTCATCACTGCTAGACTTGAGGACACAGGGATCCCCGGGGCATCTGATGGCAGCAACATGGCTGTACTTCACAGGGCACTGCACAGCGATTTTGGCAGAGGATGAAGAGAGGAAGCTGGCCAGCAGAGGGAATGGATGCCCCTTAGGGGTAAAGACAACACCTCCTCTGTCCCTTCCAGGCTTGTCCTCCCTGGAGCACACTCTCACTTCCCTAAGTTTTTGTACCCCAGCTTCCTTCCATGCCTGGCTCCATTTGTGACATTTTCCTTGACAGGCTTCCAAGATCACACATCTAGGGGAAGGTGTGCGGTAATCCAAGTGTCTAAACATTCTGCCTGAGAAACCAATAGCCTCAGCCAATGCTCCTAAGAACAGGGAGGAAGAGATTGCCAACTGTCTGGGTTGAAGATGGAGATTCACGGTCAGGAGAGAAGTGAGATTGAGTCAGGCCCCTGAAGTCTCACCAGTGGAGGAGACGGGTGGACCCTGCCCTGCTGGTGTGGCCTGGACATGCCATGGCCCCATGACTTGCCCGTCTTTTTGTCAGCTCTGTCTGGCAATGCTTGTCTGAGCAGCCAACATTCCAACATTTGCATAGTCTTCTCCATGGACTCAGGACATGGGAGGGAGGTGGAACATGTCATCAACCCCACGCTCAGGCAATTCCTGCCTGGTGTCCAGCAGATGTGCCTTAGGGTCAGGAGTCTGCAGTGTTCCAAGCCCACAGTCCCTGGGGCGATTTTTCTGCCTTTTCTGTGCAGTGATGCGGTGCCTTGGGATCCCCACCCGTGTGATCACCAACTTTGACTCCGGCCATGACACAGACGGAAATCTGGTCATAGATGAATATTACGACAGCACAGGCAGGATTCTGGACAACAAGAAGAAGGATAGCATCTGGTGAGAGAAACTTTCAGCGCATCCCTAGCACCACACATCCAAGTCAAGTCCCTTCCGCCCCCACCCCAAGCAGGGGGCCACAGTCTGCTGCTGGCTAAGCCCCCACCACTCCTTTGAGCTCCAACGAAGGGCGGAAAGGCAGCTGACAAGATATTAAACTTGGGGGTTGGAATCCTCACATCCTAAAAGCTCTCTGCCCTGCACTGAGCTTCCCCCTTGGTCACCTCCATCCAGTGCTCAGCCGCGGAGCTCTGAGCACGGGCAGGCCCCTAGTCTGAATTCTGGATGCAAGGTCACAGGGTTGGGGGCCAGATGGGCTCTGGAGTCCCTAACAATACACACAGCAAAGGACCACAGGGTCCTCTGGTATGTGTGTGGGGTTGGGGGACGGGGAACAGAAAGGGTTTGCAGCTTCCACAGATTCTGGGAACCTTTGCACTGTAGTCACAGCAGAGAAGAGTAAACCGGCCGACAAAAAAATCTCTTTCTCTCTTGCCCCACCCCCACCCCCGCCTCCACTCTCTTTGTCTTCCTGTTGCTCTCTCAAGTAAGTAGAATTGAAAAACATGAGCTGGGCAACCTCCCCCTTAACCTCCTATGACAGACTCGGTTGCCCTCTCCCCTCAGGAATTACCACGTGTGGAATGAGTGCTGGATGGCCCGCAGGGACCTCCCTCCTGGCTATGGGGGCTGGCAGTTACTGGACGCCACGCCTCAGGAAACCAGCAATGGTGAGGCTCCCGGAAGCAAAGCGCCCCGTGCCCAAGCGGCCGCTCCACGAGGGCCCCGCCCCACCCACCTGGGGCTTCTCGCGTTTCTCCTCAGGCCTCTACTGCTGTGGGCCCGCGTCCGTCAGGGCCATTAAGGAAGGGGAAGTGGACCTCAAGTACGACACGCCTTTTGCGTTTTCCATGGTGAACGCCGACTGCGTGTCCTGGCTGGTCTACGGAGGGAAAGAGCAGAGACTGCACGGCACCACCAACGCCGTCGGCAGCTTCCTCAGCACCAAGGGCGTCCGCAGCGACGAGCGGGATGACGTCACTGAGAGCTACAAATATGAAGAAGGTACTTCAGAGCAGCCCACCTCAGAGTGTGAAGCGGTTGTCGGGCACCTCCCCGGGGCCAGAGGGCGGCTACCAGCTGTGCATGAGGTGCTGGCCCAGTGTCCCCACTGTCTGTGTAAACACACACACACACCCTGCACCAGTTTACATAAGGTGTTCATATTGGTAGTACAACAGTTCTTTACCCCTGCTTTCCCCTCCACAAATCATCTGCTGCTTTGGTTAATTGTGTTAACTTCTTTGATTTCAGGTCACTGGTGCTAACTTCACTGATTTCATTCTTTTTTATCTGGTATTTGGAACACCAGCAGCCAGACTCCTCTTAGGCCCAATTTAAGGTCAAGCTGGTCCCTTCCTAGTCCATCTCCTGAGGAGTCAGCAGAGTCAGAAGCATTATTCCCAGGCAGTGGCAGCCATAGCAGGGGCTACTTATACCTGCCAGGAGAGCCAAAGGGAAGACTAACTGGGTGGAGTATGGATGTATTGCTAGAAATGGAAGGCGGCCAGTCCATCTCTGGGGTCAAGTACCAAGGGCCCAAGCAAAGAGGGCCACAAGCAGGGTCAGGGATCAGCATTGAGGTTGGCAGGGGCAGCAGCTGAGCTGAGGAAGGCAGGAAGGATGGGGGAAGCTGAGTGAGTGTTGATGAGTGGGAGTCTGCGCTTTTTCTATGTGGGACTCGAGGTTAACTGGGAGAGGTTCCAGAACCTGAACCGCGAAACAGAGACTCCTGAGGGGAGGGACAAAGTCCAGCAGTGTCTTCCTCTTCTCCCTTCATCAACTTTGCAGGTACCTCAACTGGGTTGCCCTGGAAACAGAGCCTGGGCAAGGATTCTAATGTCGGTGGTTAATTTTGCAAGCAACCTCAGGAAATATCTGTAGGAGAGTGAAGAAGTGAAACAGGAAGGGAAAAGAGCCACATGTTCCATAAGATTTGTTGTTTCTCTAAAGTTAAGATTAAAGGGGCCTTGCATTTTTATTTGCTGAATCTGACAACCCTACTAGGGGATCCAGTGTAAGATGATGCCACAAGTTTATCACATGAAAAAGGCAGGCACACAAGGGTAATTATCCACTGACACATATTAGCTAAGAATTGAGGGTGGTTCCTCAAGGGTGTCAACTCCTGGCACTTCTGTCCTGTCCTGTGCATGGGCCACGTCTGCTCTGATGGTGGAGAAAGCGTCAGAGGTGGAGTAGGAGCTATGAGCACCAAGATGGCAAGGTTCATGGGGACACTGGAAGGGCATTGGCAGCAGTTACTACAGAGGTCCCCACGGTCTCCTGGGGGACTCGGAAGGGACTGGGTTAAACTTCAGTGGACGCCATGCCCTTAAGAGGCTTATTTTCCTGCATTTGTTGGGCCACTGTTCTTCCCTGGAGGGCATCAGAATAGAGTCAAGTGGTCATGGTCACAGACATGGGTTTTGGAGTCTGACACACTGGGTTTCTACCTGGAGTCTACTCCTTGTTAGTTGCATAACATGGGCAGGTACCATGATCTGTCTGATCCTCCTCATCCCCATCTGCATGTGGAAAAATAATACCAACGAATGACATCTCTTTCATGATCGGTACAAGTATGAAAGGTAGAGAGTGGGGCCCGATGCAATAGCGTAGCGGTTAAGGTCCTCGCCTTGAATGCGCCAGGATCCCATATAGGCACCGATTCTAATCCCGGCAGCTTCACTTCCCATCCAGCTCCCTGCTGGTGGTCTGGGAAGGCAGTCGAAGATCGCCCAAAGCCTTGGGACCCCGTACCTCTGTGGGAGACCCAGAAAGAAGTTCCTGGCTCCTGGCTTCGGATCGGCACAGTACTGGCTGTTGCGGTCACTTGGGGAGTGAATCATCAGATGGAAGATCTTCCTCTCTGTCTCTCCTCCTCTCTGTACATCTGCCTTTCCCATAAAAAAAAAAAAAAAAAGGTAGGGAGTGCTCGGCTGAGCCTATTAGGAAGCACTTTATCAATGGGAAGCAACGTTTGTTTTTGAAATGAGGGTTTTAAACCTCTCCATCACCGCAGTGTTACTGGAGGGGTGGAGGGTAGGCTGTTCAGCTAAGGCTTAACCTATGGGGAGCCTACCCCACATAGGGTGCTGTGCTCTACCCTCTCAGGTTCCCCCCAAGAAAGGCAGGTGTTCTTGAAGGCGCTACAGAAGCTCCAGGCTAGAAGGGTCCCAGACCTTCGAGAAGCAGCTGCACCACTTCCCACCCCCATGCCACTGAGCCGGAACAGCCCTCGGAGCCTGGATACATCCTCCCTACCATCCAGCAACGCTGCCCAGGTCTCCCTGAAATTCAAGCTTGTCGACCCACCCAACATGGGCCAGGACATAAACTTGGTCCTGCTGGCTATCAACATGTCACACCAGTTCAAGGACCTCAAGGTGAACCTGAGTGCCCAGTCCTTGCTGCATGATGGTAGCCCCCTGGCCCCGTTCTGGCAGGACACAGCCTTTATCACACTCTCGCCTGAAGAAGGTAAGGGCTCTGGACCAGGCAGGGGACAGTCTGAATGCAGTCAGTCACGTCCATGCTTGGGAGGGACATGCAGCCAATACTTTTCTTCCTATCCCATGTAACACATATTCCTCCCCTCCCCTCTAACCTTTCCTCTATTCTCTTCCTACATCTTTCTTCTCCTCTCCTTTCTTCTCCGCATTCCCTGCTTCCCCCAAGAAACAGCAGCTTGCTTAATGGGAACAGCCTGAGCTTGGCAGCCATCTAGGTCCCAGCAGGAGTCTCAGCTCATCCATTCATTCCCGGGAGAATGACCTTAAACAAGCCCTTTTCGTCTCTCTTAATCTCCATTTCTCCAATAGCAAAGCTAACTTTTGCTTCATCAGGACTCAGTCCACGCTGGTTCCTTCTCCCTCTATGCCAAGAGCCACCCTATCCAACCTGGGTCCAGCTGCTTTTCTAGCCACTCTCATGTTATCCTTGTGTTCTCTCCCTAGCGAAGACCTACCCCTGCACAATCCCCTATTCCCAGTACAGCCAGTACCTATCCACAGACAAGCTGATCCGCATCAGCGCCCTGAGTGAAGAGAAGAACAGTCCAGAGAAAATCCTGGTGAACAAGATCATCACCTTGGCATACCCAAGCATCATGATTAATGTAGGCCAGAGCCCTACAAATGACTTGTGGGCCCCCGGGAGAAGTCTGAGAGAGTGTGTCTGAGAAGTCTTCCTCTTGTACTACTGGAGACCTTATAGCAGAGCTGTGGGCAGGAACCATGGGTAGTCAGATAGACAGAAAGGGAGAGGAAGAGAGAGAGATATTGAGATTCTTTCTTGTGTCACCTGCTGTTGTTGGCCATGCCCAGGCCCTACAGGTGGGAACATGAGCCAAGATAGGAGGGGCTCAGATTGGGATGAGAGCTCTGCCTGAAACTCAGCTCTGATTTGACTGGCCACTTTCTGACAGTGCCCCTTGGACAAGCCACTGGGCCTCTGCTTTTTAAAGTGAATTAGGCTGGGTGGCCTTTGCAGACTCTTCCTGCTGTGATGTTTGGTGGTCTTCTGAATGGGAAGAAGAGATTCAGGGCCCCCTTTCCTTCAAGTGCTGTCTCTCCAAAGCCAAACATCCTTTCCTGCACCCTTGGGGCTCTCTGCAGGAGTTGAGGGAGGTATAATCAAAGGTTTGGTTAGAACTTGGACCTCCATACCATCTTAGCAAAGGAGCAATAAATACATAGAGAACTGATAAGGTACAGAGAAACGACCTTGAGTCTCCAGTGGGGCCAAACTGTAGGAAGAAAAATCCATGGGGACCTTATGGTAGACCAGGGTTAGTGAGTCAAGTTCCTCTGGTTTTGTCTCAGATAGATCAGGGCCTTTGACCCTCCTGGTAGAGATGGGAAGAGGGACACCTTTGTAGATTTCTGTCTTGTGTGTAGAGAAATGGAGGTTGGTCGGATAGCTCTGCTTCCCCTCAGTTGGCTTCAGCTCAGAATAACCCTTTTGCCAAAATGGCACATTCGAGTTGAGTTGATGTCCTGCTCTGGTTCTCTGTGCAGGTCCTAGGGGCAGCCATTGTGAACCAGTCACTCTCCATTCAGGTGATATTTTCTAACCCCCTCTCAGAGCAGGCTGCGAATTGTGTGCTGACTGTGGAAGGCAGTGGCCTCTTCAAGAAACAGCAGAGAGTCCTGTAAGTCCCAGGAGCATCTTACCCTCTTACTGACACCCACCCCCAACTGTTTATTTGTGTGTGTTTGTTTCTGTGGTTTTTAAAAATGAGGACATTCTTCTTCTTTTTAAGGTTAATTTGTTTATTTGAAAGGTAGAGAGACAGAGAGCAATCTCCATCCTCTGGTTCACTCCTGAAATGGCCTCAATGACCAAGGCTGAACCAGGTCAAAGATTGGAACCTGGAGCTTCTTCTAGTTCTCCCACATGGCTGTAGGGGCTCAAGCACTTGGGCCATCTCCCACTACCTCCCCAGTCATTAACAGGGAGCTGGATCAGAAGTGGAACAGATGAGACTTCAACGAGCACTCAAATCAGATTCTGATGCTATAGGTGCTTAACCCAGTACACCTCCATGCCAGCCCCACTTCTCTCCATTTTTATCCTGGGATTAGCATGGGCTCCCGGGTCAGGTTCTTAGAACACCAGCGAAGAGAGCCAGGAAATAAGGGGAAAAGGTTTTGGAATTACTTTAATGCCTATGGCTTTCTGATATTTTCCATTGTGTTGCAGCATCGGAGTCCTCAAGCCCCAACACAGGGCAAGCATCACTCTGAAGACCATTCCTTTCAAGAGTGGCCAAAGGCAGATCCAAGCTAATCTGAAGAGCGACAAGTTTAAGGACATCAAAGGCTACAGGAACGTATATGTAGACTGTGGGTTGTAAACTCTGAGGCAATGAGATAGATGTATGGATTTGAAGCTTCCGAAAAGAGCAAATTCAAATGCAAGTTGTGCCTTTCTGTCTATATAACACAGAGTTCCAACATGAGCAGCAAGAGAGATACTGATGATAGCTCATTTCCTGGACCATTTGCACAACTCCCCCGCACTCTGTTCAGGGTACAGGGATTCCATGGTATCCCACTCCAAAGTGCAATTTGGCACAGAGTTCATAGGACACTTGTTGGACTTGGCCATAACTTGCTATCCCTCAGACATCAAGGAAAGAGGAAAACTGCCTGAGCAGCTTATTGTCATGTTATTGTTTTAATTGCTAGTTCCCTCCTACTAATAAACTTCATTCATTGTCTCATTTCCTATCATCACTTCCCTGTCATCTTCCTGGATGCTGGGAACATCCTACAGTTTCAGTGCCTGAACATACTCACTCATTCAAGAAACATTTATTTACTAGTCTGAGGCAGTAAACAAAGTCCACATTCTAGTGGGGGTGGGGAAGATAGACAATAATATGTCAACAAACAAAATTCTTACAGATGGTGTATGAATCCCATTAGGAACATGGGTAACACCATAGGCATCTCTACCACCTCCCATCTGGTGCCCCTTTCACCTTGTCCTTCCCTTGAACCCCTTCCCACATCCAAGAGGTCTCAGCCTCTCCACTCATAGTCCACCAGTGCACTGCAGTGCAGGATCACCTTGGGTCAGCTGAAAGAGAAAGCCAATTGAATAATGCAAAGGTGTGCATTTTTGTGTTCTGCCTTTCCTAGGTCAGACTGAACATAAGGCAACTCCAGTCAATATTTTCTCTTGGATACACATACTTTTTCCTTTTCCTTTTTTTTTAAAGATTTATTTATTTTTATTGCAAAGTCAGATATATATATATGTTTTATATATATATATATAGAGAGAGAGAGAGAGAAAGAGAGAGAGAGAGAGAGAGAGAGAGAGAGAGAGGAGGAGAGACAGAGAGGAAGATCTTTCGTCTGATGATTCACTCCCCAAGGGACCACAACGGCCGGAGCTGCGCCAGTCTGAAACCAGGAGCCAGGAACTCCTTCTAGGTCTCCCACAGGGATGCATGGTCCTAAGGTTTTGGGTCATCCTCGACTGCTTTCCCGGGCAACAAGCAGGGAGCTGGATTGGAAGCTGGGCCGCTGGGCTTAGAACCGGTGCCCATAGGGAATCCTAGTGTGTTCAAGGCAAAGACTTTAGGTGCTAGGCCACTGCGCTGGGCCCTAAACCTAGTTTTTCAAGGAATGGTGTAAAGTCCTATATAAAAAAAGAGGCTTGATGCACCTGCCTTCCAGGCTTGACTTCCTACTAAGACAGCTGTCCTGGTAAATGGATATTTACACATTAAATAAAAAGCTAAGGACTTCCATTATATATAAACAAAGGGTTAGTGTAGTTCATCAGAGGGAGAAAAGGGTGTGGTAAGAGCTACATAGTTGGTTGATAGTCATGTTAGAGAGAGTGAGCTAAGAACCAGGAGCTGGAGGCCAGGGAGCTAGATGGAAGTAACCTACAATTATCTCAACCTATAATTATTACCTGACAATCATAAGAAATCATTTAAGGCAAACACCATGAAGAGAAATGACTTACAGATTCATTGCCTCAGTAGTAATTGGACAATTTCAGCTACCACACCCTTGAACTCTGTCAGGAATCTTGATTTTAACATCACAGTCATTAACTCCTTTTTTTAAAATTTTTAATTTTATATTTTATGGTACAATTCTGCAGTCTGGGATTCCCACCCCTTCCCCCACAAATTCCCACCCCATAACTGATTTTCCCCATATTGTTACAATAGTACAGTCCTTCAGTATAGCCATTAACTTTTTTTTTTTTAAAGAAAAGACTTATTTATTTTTATTGGGAAGGCAGATATACAGATAGGAGGAGAGACAGAGAGAAAGATCCTTCATTCGATGATTCACTCCCCAAGCATCTGCAATAGCCAGAGTTGAGCCAATTCAAAGCCAGGAGCCAGGAACCTCCTCCAGGTCACCCATGCAGATGCAGGGGCCCAAGGCTTTGGGCCGTCCTTGACCACTTTTCCAGGCCACAAGCAGGGAGCTGAATGGGAAGCGGGGCCACCGGGATCAGAACCAGATGCTCATATGGGATCCTGGCATGTGCAAGACTAGAACTCTATCTTCTAGGCCCCGCGGCAGGTCCTACAGCCATTAACTCTTTCACATAGTAAATATTTACTAAGTTTACATGAGGGGACAAGTCTTGAGCTAGTCTGGTACTGAGGACTCAAAAAGCTCAAATTAAGGCTACAGGGAGTTGAACAATAAACAAGAGGTTGATGACACCAAATAAAGAGAATACCCAAGGTGTTGTGGGAGCATCAGGAGGGTCAACCAGTCCAGTGTTGGGATGGTGGATTAAGGAAAGCTTCCTGAAGTAAGAGGCATTATGAATAATAGTCGAAGGGTTTGGGAGCTGAGTCAATCCAGACTCAGAAGTGGAAGGAGAAAGCGTGGAGCTGCATGCAAGTCTTTCAGAGGGAGAAAGTAGCAGGGCAAAAAGTGAGGCAATAGCAAGGTGAAGAGTTTCAGGTGGTGGTTTAAGATGCCTGGACAGCTGTCATCTACAGGCATCTCTCTGCCAACAATGACAGGGCTAAGCTGACTGTGTTTTTGGTGGAACTGCCCATACTTCCCGGGATTTAAGAAGTACTCAAAGAACAAATGGTGAATTCTCCACCCAGGTCCGGCCCAGGAACCTGAAGTGTCACTCCTTTGCATTAGGACCTTCACTGACCACAAAGCTGGCCTATGACTCATTCCTTTAGCGTTAACTAAGTGGCTCTGCGCTGAACATTCTAGGCTGGGGGAGCAGTCAGTTGAGCAAACAGGGTCTTCCCCAACCCATCTCCAATTACTCACACACTAAGCAGCCCCCCACAACTGCCCTGATTTCAGTACAGTGTTATTCTTACAATGTTATTCTTACTCAGTTCATCTCCAGATCTTGTCAGCCAAGAGGCCCTGCCTGCCCATGGCCAGGAACTGGGCATGTGACTCACACTGGACCAACTGGACTCCTCCTGGGACACAGACTCCAGAGTCAGGGAAAGGAGAAATTTGGGGTTCACCCACCTCAGCAGCAGGGACCCAGAGCGAGATCAGTTGCTTCTACCTATAAGCTATCCTGGTGCAACTTTCTCCTGGATCTGAGCTTGGCTTTCCTTGGTAGGGCTCCCTCCTACTTTTTCTCTTTTTGTCCAAATTGAGTAAAATCAGTTTTATATGCTTGCATTCAAAAGACCTTATCTGTTAGAGACTAAGTTTAGGATTGCACAGAAAGATCTATCTAACTCCAAATTTCCATGAGGCCATACTGCTGCCTGTTATTCCTAGGGTATCTACCCTGGGGTCTTCAGTGTCTCAAGCTGGCTTGAAGCTCAAGGGAGTGGCAGGAGGCTCTCATTCACTCCAGCCTGGAGAGGCTGGGGCTGACTGGGAGAAAAGCACAAGCAACAGGCGCACTAGCAGTGAGCTGGAGCAGGTGTGTCACAGATCACAGTTGCAGCTCCTCCTTCCACCACCACCCCTACGCTGAGGGCTTGCCTCAAATTCTTGCTCTTTTCAAACACATCCTTAAGATATTCTATTCTGTTTTTCTAGTTTTCCTCAATAAAGGGGATGGTCACAAGCCAGTTGCTGTACCTGAAACGAGAAATTCTTAACAGCATTTGGAAAGCAGGTTGCGTAGACAATTCTTCATGGTAACAGTTTAAACAAGGACTCTTCCACATGGGCCTCTGCTGCCATAAACCTTGCAGGTTAATGTCTAGTGTATGCACAGCCTTCATGTAGGTTGGCTCTGAGGTACCTTTTTACCTCATTCTTGGAGTGTTTTGGGCTCTGATTCTATTATTTCATTGATGGCATCATTTTAATAAGTGATTATACCACTTCACTAGTTTTCTTACAATTTTTCTGGATTCATGCAGAGAAATGAATGAATTTATTCATTAAAATGAATGCTTCTTATTGAACCTATTTTCTCACCAATGAGATTGAAATACTGATCCTTTATTTAGTTTATCAAATTTTTCAATCATGTGAGACAGTGGATGTGAAAATGTTTCATGAAAAAAATGTGGGAAGCGCCATGGTGTAGCAGGTTAAATCTCCCATATGGACCTTAATTCAAGTCCTGGCTGTTCCACTGCCAATGCAGCTACCTGCTAATGTGCTTGGGAAAGTAGTGAAAGATAGAGTGCTTGGGCCTCTGCATCTACCAGGGAAGGCTGTAAGGTGATTCTGGAAGCCTGGCCCAGCTGTAAAAGGAAGGAAGGAAGGAAGAGGGGAGAGAGGGAGTGAGGAAAAAACAAAGGGAGAAAGAAAGAAAATTTAAAAAGGAAAGAAAAAAATATATACCAGCATAATTAATTTATTTGACCCTGGGACTTGTGCTGTATATCATTACCCTCCCCAGACCATCCATGAGAATGTCTATAAATCACTTTTCTTTTCAAATCTTCCCTCACCACCACCTCCTGAGCAGGCCACTGTGAGCTATCACCTGAACCATGTCATAGTCTTATTGCTCACCCCTCCCACTTTTGAATCCTTTAAATAATTTTTCCTATTTTAGCCAGTGAAATATTTTAAAACTATAGATTTGATTGTGCTGCTCCCTGGCTTAAAATACCATTCAACCCACTGCTCCCAGGACAACATCCCAAATCCATATCTCAACTCTGTAAGCTTTCACCTTCGCCTCACTTCTCAGCATCTTGCTTTGGGATACAGTTTCACTGCATTCTTTCTGTTGCTCCCTACCTTAGAGCCTTAGCACATGATATTTTCTCTCCTCCAGCTCCACCCACTTCATTCCTTGCCTTAAAGCCCAGCTTACTCTGACTTCTCGCCCAGATTCTCAGCAAGAATACCACTTGAATGATGCCAGTATCCCATATGGGTGCCCGTTTGTGTCCCAGCAGGTCTACTTCAGATTCGGCTCCCTTCTTATGGCCTGGGAAAGCGGCAGCAGGTGGTTCAGATCATTGGGTCCCCACCCCCACATGGAAAACCTGGAGGAGGCTCCTGGTTCCTGGCTTTGGATCAACTCAGCTCTAGCCATTGAGGCCATTTGGGGAGTGATCCAGCAGATGGAAGATTCTCTCTAGCTGTCTCTTCTTCTCTCTGTAACTATGCCTTTCAAATAAAAATAAAATAGATCTTTAAAAAAAGAAGATCACCTTCTCAGGAAGCATAAATTTCCACTCCTAGATTCAACAGCTCATCTCTTCTATTTCATGAAACTTTAACATCACAATAGCAGGTTAAGTGATGCTGTGAGTACCTGGTACTTAGTCTCCCCCTGCTGGCAGGGTCACTGTATCTAACGTACTATAACTAGAACCTAACACCTCAAACCATTCCCAGTGCATAATCAAGCTCAGTACATGTTTGTTTCATAGATGAATAAATGAGTCCTTCTTAGATAAACAGGAATATTTTTCTCCTAGAGGCTGAGAAGTGGAATAGTGTGGGTGCTGTCGGAGGCAGAAGGACAGATCTTTCTGGTCACTCCTCCCTCCATCCTCCTCCAAGCTTATCTCAACTCAACCATACCAGTATCAGAGACATCCCCCAAAGCACCCCGAGATGCTCTCGTGGGAACTGTCTTAGGAAAGAGAGGATTCTCTTTGGTAGCACAGAGGTACAACATCCCCAAATCAGAAGATGGGAACAAAGGGGCGGCTGTCTGTGGTGAAACAGCCTTTCTCTCCTTACAAGTTTTTGTCATTAAAAAAAAAAAAAATACACACATAAATATATGCTCATGGTACAAAAGTGTCAGAAAGATGCCTTAGCAGAATCAGGCTGGACTGTAACACCCACTGGTTCATGTGGAAGACAGGGCTGGAAAAAGAACTGACCCAGCAATTGCAACCACCAGCATATGCATAAGCAGATTGGGGTGACGGACTGCACTGGACTCTGTGCTTGCAAGCACACACAAGAATCAGGTCTGGGATCACCTCAGATGAACTTTCTTTGGGGATCCCTCCAACTGAAATGCTGATCTCAGAACCCCAATCATGAAGAGAATTGCAGGCTCCATGGTCTGACCATGGAGTGCATTTGTCAAAACTGAGTCTTTTCAGAGGCTCAGACAGAGCAATGGACAGCATATCCAAGTGCACATGGAGGATATGGCAGTCCATCAGATCTGCAGAGGACACCTGGTACCACAACAGAGGACAGAGGACAGAACAAATCGATCATCTACCTCAGCCATGTGTTGGCAGTGAAAATTTGGGCAAACGGAGACTCTAAGGTGGACTATGTCAGTCAGTGGATTCTGGAGAGATTTCATCGTGCTGGGAATGACAAGATTGGCAGCAATTCAGAACTGTTGAATTATCAAAACCACTTAAGCGGTGCCTTCAGAGCATACCCGATGTCAGGACCCTGGGATGGTGGAAGGCTGAGTGGGGCTTCTCCTTTTATCTACCCCCTTACCCCAGACACAGACAGGAAATGTGAAAACAATAATCTTATCCACTTTCCTGTAGCCTTTGACCCTTTGTGCCCTAATCAACTATGTAAAGATCATCAAAATAAAATAATTTTTAAAAGATGCCTTAGACCTAGGCATCAAATTTCACCAGCACAAGCTAGAACTCCAGAAATCTGTGTTAACACCTGCAGACTTGTTTATATTCCCTCCACATAAAGGAAGCTCACGGCTTACCCTGTTCCATATCTTGCTGATCCTATCTAATAATACAGCTTTGAGATGATTCCAGATCAATCATAGAGATCGGTTTTTCCTTTTCTTTTTAAAGATTTATTTTATTTTTATTGGAAAGTCGGATATACAGAGAGGAGGAGAGACAGAGAGAAAGATCTTCCAACCAATGATTTACTCCACTAGTGAGCCACAACAGCCGGTGCTACGCCGATCCAAAGCCAGGAGCCAGGAACTTCTTTCCAGGTCTCCCACATGGATGCAGGGTCCCAAGGTTTTGGGCCGTCCTCGACTGCTTTCCCAGGCCACAAGCAGGGAGCTGGATTGGAAGTGGAACTGCCAGGATTAGAACCGGTGCCCATATGGGATCCCGGCACGTTCAAGGCGAGAACTTTGGCCACTAGGCCACACCGCCGGGCCCCGAGATCAGCTTTTTCACAATAGTGTTCTACTGAAGGCATACTCTATAATTTATCAACCCAATACCTTTCCTGTAGATGTTTATACAGCTGCCAATATTTTGTTATTATTTTTAACAATATACTGTGATGCCCTTCTTTTATTTTATTGGCAAGTCAGATATACAGAGAGGATGAGAGACAGAGAGAAAGATCTTCCATCTGCTGATTCACTCCACAAGTGGCCACAACAGCCGGAGTCGAGCTGATTCGAAGCCAGGAGCCAGTAGCTTTTTCCATGTCTCCCACAAGGGTGCAGGGTCCCAAGGCTTTGGGCTGCTTTTGACTACTTTCCCAGACCACAAGCAGGGAGCTGGAAGGGAAGTGGGGCTGCCGGGGTTAGAATCAATGTCCATAAGGGATCCCAGCATGTTCAAGGTGAGGATTTTAGTTACTAGGCTACCATGCTGGGCCCTGCTATTATGTTTGTAGAGATTTTATTTGATACCTGTTTGGTTACTTTTTGTGGTAAATATCTAGAAGTGGAATGGCTAAGTCAAAAGAATAGACATTTAAGATTTTGGTAGATATTTCATTTTTCTCTGCCATGGACTGAATCGCACGTCCTCAAAATTCATATGTGGAAGTCCAACCCTTAATATGACAATATTTGGACATAGTGTCTGGAAGGAGATAATAAAGTTTAAGTGGGATCATAACAGTATTTCCTTAATGTGATGCGACTAAGGTCCTTGTAAAAGAAAAAGAGGGACAGATTTGGCCTAACGGCAGAAGTTTAAACACTATTTGGGGTGTCTACATGCCATATCAGAGTGAATGAGTCTGAGTTCCCAACTCCACTCCTGATTGCAGTTTCCTGCTAATGTACACTGAGGGAGGCAACAGCGATGGCTCCCTAACACATACATGGGAAACCTGGACTGAATTCCCAGCTCCTGGCTTCCATTTGCTCCAACCTCAACTGTAATGGATATTTGGGGAGTGAATCAGTGAATGGGAGCTTACTCTCAGCCTTTCTCCTTCTTATAAACAAATCCAAATTGGAAAAGAAAAAAAGCAGGAATCCCTCTCTTTCCTCAGGTGCCCAGAGACGCAGGCACAGTAAGATCAGGAAGAAACCATTACCAGAAACCAGCCCTGACAGCAGCTTGATCTTGGACATCTGGTCTCCAGATCTGTAAGGAAACAATGTCTGCTATTCAAGTCGCTGAGTGCATGGTATCTTTTCTTGACAGCCTGGGCTAAATGACACACCTTCCACAAAGGCTACACCCATTCATACTCCCACATGTAACTTTCCCCCAAGAGCATCACTAGAGTGTTAATTTTTAATTTTATTTTTGTTTACATAGTTGAGAGGGATGCACACCCATGTGGGGTCTCCAATTAGGGTGGAGAGGGTCAAGGCAGGAAGGAAGGTGGGTAGGACAAATGTTTCATTTTTTTTCTTCCTCCTGTGTCCACAGCAAGGGAAGGGAAGAGGAGGGGGCCATTCCTTGCTGTCAAACTACATCAGCATCCAGGGATGTGGGGAAGTCATTTGATGATGCCTTAGAGACCCTGATGTAGGGAAGAATATTCAGAGGGTGTTACTTGAGTGGCTTTGATGGTTCTGAGAAGTTGCTGGCTTTGTTTTACCAGGGTTGAGAAAAAAATCTTTCCAAGTCTATTGGCTGACCAAGTCTACCTTAGTACATCCACAGGTCCAGGAATATGTTGCAAATCTTGGCCAGGAGAGTGGTCCAACCTGTTCTGCTTTCCATCCTGTGATGAGGCGCTTGACATCCTCTGCTGGCTCAGATGAGCTGGATGTCATGTCCCTCATGTGCAACTAGATGTGTTGTCTACTGCACAGGTATCGGAAACCAAGGAGGCCCAGTCCTGTCACATGCACTCCAAAGTCAGATCACATATTTTGTGATTTTCCCTGTGGCCAGGGTTTGGGTTCAGCAATCTAGCTAGGTAGTCCCCCAAGAAATCTTGCCTGGGGTGACCTCAGACTTGACTCTTATGTGCACCAGCCAGTGCAGGGCCAGGTTTGGTCTGTCATCTGCACCTGACAGGGTCAAGTTCAGTCCACAGTGTTGCACCTGCCAACACACATACTGGTGGCCAGTTCCACTCCCAGCCCCATTGATCACATCAACCGGCAGGTGCTGTGCCCTAGCCCAGCCAGCCTGCCACAGACCTGGTCCTCATGCATACCTATGAGTGATGTGGCCTAGTCTGGGTGTCAGCACCTTTTATACTATTTTAAAAAGCTTGCTCGGGCCTGGCTCGATAGCATAACGGTTAAGATCCTCGCCTTGAACACACCAGGATCCCATATGGGCACTGGTTCTAATCCTGGCAACTCCACTTCCCATCCAGCTCCCTGCTTGTGGCCTGGGAAAGCAGTCGAAGATCATCCAAAGCCTTGAGACCATGCACCCGCATGGGAGACCTGGAAAGAAGTTTCTGGCTCCTGGCTTCGGATCGGCGCAGCACCAACCATTGCAGTCACTTGGGGAGAGAATCATCGGATGGAAGATCTTTCCCTCTCTCTCTCCTCCTCTCTGTACATCTATCTGCCTTTCCAATAAAATAAACACATCTTTCAAAAAAAAAAAAAGAAAGAAAGAAAGCTTGCTCAAGCTGGATCCAATACAATGGCTCAATTGGTTAAACCTCCCGTTGCAATTGCCAGGATGCCATATGGGTGTTAATTGGAGTTCCAGCTCTTCAACTTCCTATCCAGTTCCTTGCTTGTGGCCTGGGAAAGCAGCAGAGGATAACCCAAAGCCTTGCCTCAGACCCTCTACCCATGTGGTTGAGCTGGAAGAAGCTCCTGGTTTCAGATGGGCTCAGCTGTTGCAGCTATTTCATAGTGAACTAGAGGACAGAAGATCTTTCTATCTGTCTCTTGTCATCTCTGTAAATCTGCCTTCCCAATAAAAAATAATAATAAAACCAAACTTTCCCAAGCTGAGTTAAAAATAAGTCTCATCTCATATTTTTAGGATTTAATTTTTTACATTTGTGATGTTGGTCCATTTAGGATTTATTTTGCTATGAGGTCTATGTAGAAGGTTCATCTTATTTTGGCAAGTTAATTGCGCCAAACCTTGTATTGATCAGTCCTTACTTCCTCCACCAATTCTAAGAATCACACTTTCCACACATTTAATGCATGCATTTTAGTCTATAGCCTTTCAACTACAGTGGTTTTAAATTATGTTTTAATATTTAGGAAGTCTGATCATCTTTCATTACTTTGAAATATCCTTTTGAACCTTACAATCAATGTATGTAGTTTCAAAGAAAAATCTTCTTGGTATGTTTATTAGAAATGCTTTAAATGTAAGATTAACTTAAGAAGAGTTTAATTTTTTTTTTTTAAGATTTTGCCTACTTACTTAAAAGCCAGAATTACTAAAAGAAACAATTTTGGGTACTAAAAGAAAAAACTTATCTCTATGCTTATACACATTACTTTGTATGTATTTAAAGCACATCCTATGGAACACTCTCTCAGTGCATTGGGATATGACAAGAATTTTTCCATTACCACTTTTCTTTTCATGTTGCAGTACAGTACAGTGAAAAGTTTAAAAATATGTAAAAAAAAAAAAAAAGCCAGAATTACAGAGAGAGGGGGAGAGGGGGCTGGGAGTGAGGGATGGGAAGAGAGAGAGATCTTCCATCTACTGGTTCACTTTCCAGATGGTCTCAATGGCCAGGGCTGAGAGAGGTTGAAACCAGGAGACAGGAACTTCATCTGAGTCTCCAATGTGCGTGGCATGGGCCCAAGAACTTGAATCATCTTCTGGTTCTTTTCACAGGTCATTAGAGGGAGTTGGAATGGAAACAGAACAGCCAGGACTTGAACTGACAACCATATGTTATGCTGGCATCACAGGCAGCGGCTGTAATGGCTATGCTACAACACCAACCCTCCAGCTTCATTTCTTAGAAGACTATGATGGCTACAGCGGTAACCGGAGAAGGGCAGAGTTTGCCCCGAACCAAACCCAGAACAGATGGCGTAATTCTGGCAGGCCCCTCAGGCAGCGAGACCACTGTTGCACCAATAAGGGGCACAGACCCATATCCCCCCCACCAATAAGGGCCAAGGCGGCCACTGTTTTGGCTTCTGTGTCAAGGAGAGCTTAAAAGGGTCCCTTCCCCATCTCTTCTGGGCTCTTCTTCCTCTGCAGTTCACTCCTTCACGTCTGTTCTTTTTGCTGCATGGGGAAGGGAAGCCCGTTACTGTGGCTCCCTGAAATAAAGGCCATCTAAATTCTTTTCATATATTTGGCTGAGTTATTCTTTCCTGGCGAGTGGCAAATCTAACATTTTGGCCAGCGGCAAATCTAACAGACTATCCTTTGGAAAGGTGAAAAACAACAGTTTCTCTTTCTTCTTTTTTTTCCCTACATGATTAATAGGTGAATTTAAAAAAAATATTTATTTTTATTGGAGAGTCAGATATATAGAGAGGAGGAGAAACAGAGAGAAAGATCTGTCCGCTGATTTACTCCCCAAGTGGCTGCAATGCCCGGAACTGTGCTGATCCGAAGCCAGGAGCCTCTTTTAGGTCTCCCACGTGAGTCCAGGATCCCAAGGCTTTGGGCTGTCCTTGACTGCTTTCCCAGGCCACAAGCAGGGAGCTGAATGGGAAGTGGGGCTGCTGGGATTAGAACCGGCACCCATATGGGATCCTGGTGCATTCAAGGTGAGGACTTCAACCACTAGGCTACTGGACCAGTCTTGATTTTTTTTTTTCTTAACGTTTGTTACTTGGGTGAGGCAACTGCAGACCCCTGCAGAACTCCAGGTGGGATGGAGAGGCATGGGAAGGGGGAGGGAGTAAGGGAGGGGAACAACCCTGCTCTCCTTCCTGGGACTGTGGGGCAGGTAGACGCTGCCTACTCCTTGCTGCCAGATCACACCAATACAAGGGTGTTATCTGAGTAGTCTCAATGGTTCTGAATGGGTCAGTTTTAGAAATCCAAACAGGGTAAACAACAGAAAATCACCTTCTCACCCCACTCTGTGGGACCCTTCCCATAGGCAACCACAGTTTTTTTGTGTATCTGTTTGGTATCATCCTTCCATAGATACCCACACTCACACAGCTGTCCCTGAGACACAGTCTGAGAGGCCTGGTCTCACACTGGGCTTTGGAAGGCCAAAGAGGGCCAGATACATGATCCTCTCCCGTGCCTCATCTGCCCGAAAACCAACCCAGAAAAAATGAAAAAGACACAAATCCTGAGTCCTGAGAGAGCTCCAAACCTCCTCTGATTCAGCATCTCAACCAAGCAGGCCTAGGAGAGCTGGGGTCCTGGCTTCTGCTTTCAGGACACTTATCTTCCACCAACAAATTCTATCTCCTTATCTCTTTCACACAGAAGATTCCAGACGCACTAGTTCTCCCTTTATATTACTTCCAAGAAGCCCATGGACATCTAGCAACTTGCAGTTGGTGACAGGGTGAGGGCCTGAGGTTTGAAGTTGGATGTGAGTCTTACATTTCTGGAGTCATGTCTTCCACAGCCTTCCAGTGTAGACTGGGTAATGGCTCCAATGGCCTCCTGAGGCCTCTAAAGGAAATAGACTTAGTGGTTTCTTCTGGGTTTCAGCTGACAAATGTTCCCCATTCCACTCCTTCCTTCAGGCCTGGCAATCGTGCTCCTGCCTGGGCCTCCTGGCCCAACAGATAAAATGAAAAGGGCTTCTTGCAGCAGCTGGTCCAAGAGATAACAGCAGAGGGAGAGCAGGAAAGGAGAGACCTGCTGAGGTGCTCACAGGAGGGGTAGATGGAAAGGTCATTAATTCTTGAGCCATTGCTCTTTGAAACACTCAGAGAGGAAGCCCAGAAGTAATAGCTCAAAAGACATTTCCTATGAGCAAAGGATAAGAACATCTTGCAACAATGGGACAAGGTAAGTCAACATAGCTCCCAGCAGGGTTTGCTGGATTGTCAGTAGCCCTCCCTCCTCATGTTTTCACTAAAGAAACAGGGATGGCAGTAGTGGTGTGGCTAGGGTGAGGGTTGTGGCTAGGATTGGGGTGATGCAGCTATGGAGTATGGTGTAGTAAATGGGTACCGGTGGAGGCAGAGGTGGTGATACAGTTATAATGGAGGGGGTGGCACAGCTATTGTGGGGATGGTGGCTGGTGGTGTGACTATGGTGTAGGGTGTAGTAGATTGTTGAATTAAATGAGTAGAAACAGTTTGATGATGATGGTGGTGGTAAGCATATATTCTGATTCCAGGATTATCACAATGAGACTGTTCACAGATCACTGGAATGTGACACAAATGAGATGTTCCATGGGAAACCAAGAAGCTGTCACAGCCTCCAGGTCAGATGACAGGAAAGTGAAGGCATAGGGGCAGTGCAGGCATAAAGCCAGAAACCTAATAGACCCAGAGGGTTCAGCAACCTTAGAGACTAATTCTGGTGTTTGTCAGCACAGATGTGGGGCTGAGGGCCCAGCGGCTCATCTGAGTGGTTCAGATGTCTCAGTGTTCTTGCTTTTCTCCTGGCCAAGCAAGCAATGATAGTTCGGTATCCACCAAGTTGCAAGATCTGCTGGGGCAGGGGACACAGAGAGGAACTGATACTGCACCTGAGGAAGTTCACAATAGGGGTGGGAGGAGAAAGCTAAGCAGATGACGGCTATAAAATATTAAGTGCTGAAAAGAGCAGCACAGAACACAAGGGAATCTCAGAGGACCGAGTTCTGTGGGAGCACTGGTGAGAATGCATACCTCTGAATCCTGGGAATTGAGTGGGCATCCATTAGGTAGAGAAAAAGTGTGGGAAGCTTTCCAGACAGAACCAGAGACCAGATGGGTTCTGAAGAGCAGCTCTGCTAGACCAAAGCTGCCACTGTATGGTTTCAAATGCACCGTGGCACAAAGCAAAGCTTGAGGCACAACTGCTCACCTTCCCTGCATCTGGCCTGCAGAGGCAGGGCTGGTCTTGGGCCCCAGTTCCAGCACTGTGGTTTCTGAGGACTGCTGTGTTTCCACAGACCAACCCCAGCTTTTCAATACCTATTCTATCGACTGCGCTGGCCTGCCCATTGCGCTGATGGAACAAAGGAAGACACAAGAGTAGAAAGGGGTCCCAAGGGCCCCAGGACCAGGGGGAGGCCCTTTCCCTCCTCTGTTCACTTTCATGTTCCTTCATATTCAACAGTTCCTTTCTTTTCCCCTTTCTATAAGCTCCATTTTGATGCAAAGAAAAAGTCAAACAGGGTGGTTGTTTCCCTTTTCTTGTTCTCCCATTCTTTTCTTGGTTCTAGAGTTCTATGCCAGGAAGACCAAGAGTAGAGGGGATCTGAAGTAGGAATATTCTGAGTGCACAAATGGGTCTTGGAGCCTAAAGATAATGTCTGCAAGCTCAGGTCATTCCCAGAAGTAACTCAGACCCCATTCTATACTGCAAGCCGAAGTCATTGCTCTTCTCTCCTGCCAGCTAAGCCAGGGGGAAAAACATACTCTGCCTTTCAGACCAAGGAGGTTGCCTGTAGCCTTCTGCCAACAAAGGGAACAAAACATATAAATCATTTATTACAAGAGGAACTACATTATTTTTAAAATACTGGGCCTTGCCCTTTGGTGTGCTGGGCATATACTGTCATTTGTGTTCACCTCCCCCCCTCATAAGATTAGACGTGGTTAAAAACTCATTACTCCTGAGTCATATTCTTGTAGAGCTTGTCTGAAGGGCACCATGCAGTAAGTTTGGTGAACCTTTAAGTCAAAGACCACCTGTGATTTCGGGTAAGTTAATTATGCTTCTTAGCATCACTCTTCTAAACTAAGAATGATGGGATTCAAAACCAGCTCCAAAAACTCTCATTGGGGCTAGAGTTACCAGGATTTCCTGTGGGCTCCAGTTCAAGTCAGTTCAAGTCCAGTTCAAATGCTGCCCCACTTCCCATTCAGCTCCCTACAAAGACACCTGGGAAGGCAGTAGAAGGTGGTTTAAGTGCTTGGGCCCCTACTACTCATGTGGGAGATCTGGATGGAGTTCTTAGGGTCCTGGTTTCAGTGTGGCCCAGCCCTGAGCACTATGGTCATTTGGGGAGTGAACCAGTGGATGGAAGACCTCTTTCTCTAACTCTTTCAAATAAATAAATAAATAAATAAATCTTGGGGTTGGTGTTGTCATATCGAATTAAGATGCTGACTGCAGTGTTGATATCCCATATGGGTATCTGAGTTCTGACTGCTACACTTCTGATCCAGCTCCCTCGTAACGCTACCTGCTTTCCCGGCAAAGAGCAGAGGTCAGTCCAAGTGCCAGGATCCCTGCACTCAAATGGGGAACCAAGCAAAAGCTTCTTGCTCCTGATTTCATCTTGGCCCAACCCTGGATAAAGCAGCCATTTGGGGGAGTTAACCAGTTATGAAAGGAAAACCTGTCTCTCCTCTTTCTGTAACTCTGCCTTTCAGATAAAATAAATCTTTTAAAAAGAATATTTTATTTATTTTTAAAGATTTATTTATTTTTATTGGAAAGTCAGATATACAGAGGAGGAGAGACAGAGAGAAAGATCTTCCATCTGATGATTCACTCCCTAAGTGGCTGCAATGGCCAGTGCTATGCCGATCCGAAGCCAGGAGCCAGGAACTTCTTCCAGGCCTCCCACACTGGTGCAGAGTCCCAAGGCTTTGGGGTGTCCTCGACTGCTTTCCCAGACCACAAGCAGGGAGTTGGATGGGAAGTGGGGCCGCCGGGATTAGAACCGGTACCCATATGGGATCCTGGTGTGTTCAAGGCAAAGACTTAAGCCGCTAGGCCATGGCGCCGGGCCCTAAAAAATAATATTTTAAAGAAAAGCTAAAAATCCCATGATTGTGTTTAAAGAAAAACTGAGTGAGCAAGATGCTGATTTTATTAATTGCTTTGGCCCAAGAGGGAAAGAGGGGGTCAACCATGAGAACAAACATTGCTCTCATTACCACCACCAACAGTCCCAATAAATGGGATTTATTACAGGTCTGATATTATACTAAGTGTATTGTAAACATGAGCTCCTGCAATCCCTACAATTCTGCAAGGGGTAAAATTGTTTTTCAAAGGACAAGAAAATGGGAACCCTGAGTGATTAAGTGTCCTGCCTAGGGGTATACAGCTAAAAAGTAAGGTGAGTCAAGAATCTGAAATCTGGTCTTCTGATGGCAGAATCTCCACTTTTACTATGTTGTCACATTGACCTAGTCTCTCATGAACCTGTCTCTTTCCCACAACAGCCCTGGGTATCAAGAGCTGTGACCTGCAGGCAGCAAGAAACAACGAGGAACACCACACCAAGGCCATTAGCTCCCAGCACCTCATTGTGAGAAGGGGGCAGCCCTTCACCATCGTTCTGCACTTCCGCACTCCCATTCGTAGGTTTCTGCCTAACCTAAAGAAGGTGGCCCTTATAGCACAAACTGGTAGGTAGGCCTGAACCCTTTTTGGTGGCAGGACCCGGGGTGGCGGGGATGCTGATTCTCTCATCAGCATGCTGGGCAGGGAACCCAGGGGGGAAATGTTCCCTCCCACAGCTCCCTTACCCCTGCAGCTGGGCCTTCAAAAGTCCTGTGGGAGGGCACTGTGAAACAGTGTGGGTAACAAAGACTGCTCACTGGGATTAGAAGCCACTCAGCAGCATAGTCACTCCTTGGCTCCTTGGGCTGCAACACATCCCAACATGTCCTCAGCTCTGGAGAAGAGGCTGGGTGGTATCTCACTGAGAAGCAGAAGACCCAGAACTGCTGCTATTATCCCCATACTATATATCAGAGACTGAACCATGAGCCTCTTGTGCAGTATCTCATCCAGCCCTTATACTGACCCTATGAAATGAGTGCTCTAATTGAGCCCATTAAATAACTGATGAGCCTCTCTGTCAGATGTAGGCCTATGGATGCCAACAACTTCCAGTTTCCACATCACCCTCTACTGCTCCCAATTCTTTCATCCTCTTCTAAAGCCAATTTTCCCCCTACCCACCTTTGTACTACTGGAACCATATGACTCTGAGGTATGACCAAGAAGTTCCAATGGCTGATTCACTGCTATGTGACTACAGGAGAGCAGCCTTCTGAGGCCAATGGGACCCAAGCCACCTTCCCAATTTCCAGCCTTGGGGACCGGAAGGGGTGGAGTGCAGCAGTGGAGGAGAGAGATGCTGAGTCCTGGACCATCTCTGTGACCACACCTGCAGCTGCTGTCATTGGCCACTACTCACTTCTGCTGCAGGTCTCAGGCAGGAAGCAATACCTTTTGGGCCAGTTTACACTGCTCTTTAACCCCTGGAGTAGAGGTGAGTTTGAACCTGGGCTACCCTGGGCTATGGAGGGATTCAAAGCCCCAAAGCTGGGAGTGAGGGGAATGGTTGTGACAGAGAGCACCTAGCCCAGATACCTAGGGCAGCATCAGCCTCAGTCCCTGCTATACCCACCGGAATTCTTTGAATTCCCTGAAGGGTTGATTGACAGAATGGAAAACAGCTTCTCCCAGCTTTCCTGTCCTGTTTATCTGCTCTTTCCTTTTCCAAGTTGCACTGCCTGAAGGGCATGTCAGAAGTGAGAAGCCAGAGAAAAGATGGGAGTGGACAAGAGTCTTCCCTGGCTCGTGTGGCCCCAGGCCTGCACCCCAGTTCCTGACTGCCCTTCTCTGTGCTAACTGAAGCCCCCTGGCCCCACTTCTCTAAAATCTTCCACCTCAAGTGGCCCTGCCTATCCTCAGCTCACGCCCTTCTTTCCTGCTCCAAGGGGGCAGGCAAGAGGAAAGATGGATGAGAACCAGGGATCATTCAGATTCTCCCCTTTTCCTTGGAAGTGAATATGGATTCAGAACTGTTTGCCTAGGGAAGGCACTCCAGCTCTCCCCATGCTGACCTTCAAGCCATTTCCCTCCAAAGCTAATCCTCTCTTGGCAGGATGTGAAGTCCACATGCAGAGCTAGGCTCCAGTGGCCAGAGGAAATATGTAGCAAAAATCTGGCCCCAACCCCAGGGGCAGGACCCCTGCCTTTGTGCTGTGTTTGTAGGAGCTGCCTCAGAAAGCCAGCTCTGTATGTGTCCATCATGGAAGCAGTGGATCTCTGGTCCTGATCCTCAGGAAGGTGATTAAGGGATTTTCAGAGATTCTCTGGCATTTCAGTCTCATCTCTGCATACCTGAGGATGGAGGTCGCCTGCATTTAACAAGAAATTTAACATTCATGTGATGAAAGTCAGAGCCTTGTCCATAGACCAAAATCTATAAAAGGGGTCTGTAACCTCATGGTACTTGCCAAATCCCTGCAAGATTCTGGGGCCAAATATCTCAGTTTGGGGCCAAACATCTCAGTTTGAAGTGATGTTGAGCTGCCTTCCTGGAGTATTTGGTATGGAAGTGCAAGAGTCAGGGGCTCTGTAGGCCCACAGTTCTGTGATTTTATTATCAGGGTGTTTCAGCGCTTCCTGACTTTCAATAGCTTATCCTTCTATTGCCCTGAGTGGCCCTAACCCAGTCAAATGCCTGAAGGCCTCCAACAGTTCCTCAGGATGATTTGGAAACACTTTGCTCTTTCCAGTTTCTGGGAGCTAGACTGACCCCTCTCACAATACAAACCCTGCTACCAGCTCAGACACTTGGGCACTTGGCAGAGCAGAGCAGCTTCCTAGAGCACATGATGACCTCCTCAAAAATTGCCCAGCCTCCACATGACACCCAGCCCAACCCTTGCACAAGAAAAGCCAGAGGGCTACTTGGAGTGATGATGACATTCCTAGGCCTACTGGCCACTGCCAGGGGAAAAGTCCAGTGCTCCTGCTTCTACTTCCCCACCCCTACTACTTCTTCTGACCGTATCTTGACAAATGCTCCTCCTCCTTTTGCTCTCTCCTTGTCAAGTTATGTTTAATTGCTTTAAATTTTGTTTCTGAAGTATGTTTTTTTGGGGGGGTTAGGGTCACAAGTAGAATTTAGGGAAAGACATAACAGGCCATTGGGCAACTTCCTGAGTGGCAGCCATCATCTCTTCAACTGAGAGTGCTCTGGCTTCAAATGTCCTCTGGAAACCATTGAGGCTTTTAAACTTGACTTGCTCTTGTCTGCCTGGCTGACCACAAAGGCCACATTCTTTTTGTTTTGTTTTTTAATTTGTCTCTTTTTTTATTGATTACAATGCATTATGTGACACAGTTTTATAGGCACTGGGATTTCCCCCCACCCCTCCCCAAACCACCCCCCCCATGGTGGATTCCTCCACCTTGTTGCATTACCACAGTTCAAATTCAGTTGAGATTCTTTCATTGCAAGCATTTACCAAGCATAAAGTCCAGCATCTTATTGTCCTGGTAAGTTAAAAAGTTTCTTGGGGAGACCATCTCTGGTCTGAAGGTAGAGTCAGCAGAGTATCAAACCGATCAATTAAAAGCCCCGATATTACATCAGTAACAATTTATAACGTTATGGAATTAGTTGACATGGTATTGAGTAACCAATATGTTAAAAGAGAAAAAAAAAAAAAGAATGCAAGTTCTGAACCACATCCTGTGACTTCTACATTGACATTTCAATTATTAGTTTATATACAACTGGGTTCTATATACCTTAAAATGGTTATAGATTACTATTCAGCTGTCTCATGTCTATTTTAATTTTAGTATTTAGCAGTTTATAGCATTGAAGCATGATTTTGCTAAACCTGGCTGTTTTTCGGCTAGTCTAATTCTATAACTCTAACAAGACATATGTCAACAGTTTAGGTGAACAGTTTTAGGAGGGGTGTGCAGAGAAATCTTCAATACCCCAGTGAGGAGTAACTAATCTTTGTGTCCCACCCAGTGAGTTATAAGTGCATCCCCGCTGACCGTTTCCTGTCTGTTTCTAAGCTTTCCTTGTTGTTCTCTGTCTATTCTAGTTTTTTGTTTGTTTGTTTGTTTGTTTTGAGGGGTTTCTTTAGCAATCCTGATGGTCATTACGAGAGAGGGTGGGGACCCAAAGTCGGAACCAGGAAAGGCCACATTCTGACTGACACAGGAACTCTGTATTGGGCACCAGAGAGGGCAGCAAAAAGCGGCTTCCTCCTATGTTTCATTAGACACTGAGCTGAAGGGAAGGTCTGCAGTTATTGCTGACCTGGGCAGGGAGGGCAGAGGCCTGAGCATAGAGGACAGAAAGAACATTCCACAGGTCCTCATCTGTCTCCATTTGCTTGTCACCAGAGGATGCTGTGTTCCTGGAAAACGAGGCTCAACGCAGGGAGTACGTGTTGAACCAGAATGGCCTTATCTACCTGGGAACAGCCGACTGTATCCAGGAAGAGTCCTGGGACTTTGGTCAGGTACAAGAAAGATCCAGGAACAAGAGGGATGGTGGCTAATCCTAATCTTCACGTGACTGCCAGACAGAGCTGGCAGGTACAAAAGCCCCTTGATCATTAGGTTACTTTTTTTTTCCCCCAAGGACTTTGTTTGCTTATTTATTTGAAAAGTCAGAGTTATAGAGAGAAAGAGGGAAAAATCTAATTGCTCATTCACTCCCCATATGGCTTCCATGGCCAAGAATGGGCCAGACTGAAGCCAAGAGCCTGGAGTCAGGATCTTCATTCAGGTTTCCCATATGGATGAGGTAAACTCAAACAGTTGGGTCATCTTTCATTGCCATTTTTCAGGCAGAGAACTGAGTCGAAGTCAATTAGCCAGGACATAAATCAGTGCCCATATGAGTTGCAGGGGTTATTGGTGGTGGCTTTATCTTCTAAGACACTGTGTTGGCCTCCATGAGGCCATTTTGTTAGTCTGCTCCAGCCCTGGGGTGCCTCCCTTCCCTCTGGCTCACAGCACAGCATCTCCACAGCTACCAGTTATCTTGCTAAATGTCAAGGCAAATCAAGGCTCTGTCTGCCAGATAAAAATCAAACACCCTGGCTTGCCACCCAAGGCTCTTCTGCAGGCCAGCCTGGGCACCAGTCCTGCCTATCCTGGAGTGCATAGCTGAAGATTCTGTCTCCTTGGAAATTCCCCCCCACATTTAAGACCTTCTTGAGTACCTCCCTAGTCCCTGCAGGCAGAGGGCATTTCTCCACACTGCCCAGTGCTCTGTGTTAGTATCTCCACCAGAGCCCTAGCTACATGGTTGTGACTTGTAATTTAAGGGGCCACAAGTTCATCTCCAGACCTAACCCATGGGCCCCTCTGGTGCAGGAGCTGCCTTGGTACCTACTGCTGGGAGGGGCAGCAGGACCCCCACCAAAGGAAAGCCAATGCAACAAAGCTACTCAGTACCAACCCACGACATCCACATCCTAGGGGGAGAGTCAGACTCCAGGAAAGCAAAGGCCTGGGTGCTCAGGATGCCTATGGGGGATAGTGAAGCAGTGGAGCAGGAGTGCAACCTAAACCTGGGGAGAGGATGGGATTATGGGACTGTGCTGTGGGACAAGAGATTGCCCTGAGATCCTTCACCATGACTCCATGTGGTGCTTGCAGTTTGAGAGGGATGTCATGGACCTCAGCCTGAGCTTGCTGAGAGTGGACAAGCAGGTGGAGAAGTGGAGCCAGCCTGTGCATGTGGCCCAAGTTTTGGGCGCCCTGGTGAGTGAAGGGCAGAGAACCCAAAGGGAGGAGAAGGAGGCAGGACAAGAGCCCTCCGACTCTTCCTAGGGTGTGGGAGGTAGTTCCTAGAAAAGCATTAGGGTGAGGATGGAAAAAGATGGGTGAGAGGGATACCTAAAGCCAAGGGAGGTGTCATCCCCCAGAACAAGGGCTGGGCTGGGTGGGCCTTTTACTGCATGTTTGCTACTGTAGTAATCAAATGGACTTGCTTTTACTTCTAAATGATTCCTTTGAAAATGCAGGCTGGGAAGGCTGCTGGATGCTTGCCCTTCCTCTTAAAAGTGCTTTAGGAGGAAGAGCATGTTCTACAATTTCCTCTTGCACCTCTGGGATCCACTCTGAAGAGGTGCTGAGGGTCAAGCCCAGTCCAGGAGGGGGAGGAAGCTGGGATAAATGGCTTGCAGGTTCAAGGGGACAGACAACCTCCAAGGAGTCAGTGCCTGTAGGCAGGCAGCTCTCCTGGGTTCAGCCCTAAAGATTCTAACCCAGGGAACTCAAGAGGGGACCTGAAGTGGGCAAGCCTAACAGTCATAAGTGGTCCCGATGCAAGTGGATTTGCTTGGTGAGTGGGCTGAGCCCTCCTTACCCAGCCACTCAAAGCCATCCTGCCTGTAGGACTACCACTGACACCACCCATTTTTCCCAAACAGCTGGATGCTCTCAAGGAGAAAAGCATCCTGCCCACCCCGCAGATCCAGGATGTGGAGGAAGGGACCTCGCTCAACAAGCGCCGTGGCAGCGTGCCCATCTTGCGGCAGTGGCTCACTGGCCAAGGCCGGCCTGTGTATGCTGGTCAGGCCTGGGTGCTGGCTGCTGTTGCATGCACAGGTACAGAGCAGTGGCTGGGGAGGACAGTCACCTGGGCTACTGCACAGTCTGCCCTGCCTCTTGAGTTGTTTGTGATCTCTCACGTGGGAGGGACATCTGCAAAAACAGGTGCTGCCTCTGCTAGGCAGCCTCTCCCCATTCCCATCACACCCACTCTAGGTCAGGTGCACCGTCTGACCAAGAAACCAGCTGCTCATCTCAGCTATCCCTCCCTCCCCACCAGCTTCTGCTTCTTTGTCCTTCAGCAAAAATGGACCTATCTGCAAAGTCTGCTCCCAGACTCACTTCCATTGTAGGACCACCCCTCATCCCACCCTGATACAGCAAGCCCCCTGAGGCTCCAACATGTATTCTGTACCCTTCTTCCCTGCTCTGTACTCTGTCTGCTGTGAAGTTGTTAGCCCTGCCTTATTAGCCTCTGTGCATCCAGCTGCTGAGTGTCAGTTCTGCCTTCCTGGTGTCTATGCCCCTCCTCCTTGCATGATGTCACTCAGCATTTAGTACAAAGCCTTATGTGCTCCAATCCCCCTCTACCCCCCAGCATAAATGCCCCTGGCACCAGCCTTGATCTTTGTGGTAGCCTCTGACACTATACCTCCTCTTCACAGCACTGCGATGCCTAGGAGTCCCTGCCCGTGTTGTTACCACATTTGCCTCAGCCCAGGGCACTGGTGGGGACCTGCTGGTGGATGAATACTACAACGAGGAGGGGTTGCAGAATGGGGAAGGCCAGCGGGGCCGAGTCTGGTGAGAAGCCCAAGGGAGACGTGGGACTGACCCAGGAAGGTCTCTAAACCAACTGAGATGGGAGAAAGGGGTGGGAGGATCCCCCACCCACAAGAGTTGCACCACTCAGGTTGTGCCTGCCCCTCCCCCAGGGTATTATAGCTTGCAGTGTTCTCCCATCCCCATGGTAACAACACCAGCCTAGCTGTGCTTCTAGATCTTCAGGACTCCTCTGTTTCCCACTTGACTCTCTCCTTGTGCTCCCACCAGGATCTTCCAGACTTCCACGGAATGCTGGATGAAGCGTCCTGCTTTACCCCAGGGGTATGATGGATGGCAGATTCTGTACCCAACTGCTTCTAGTGGCAGTGGAGGTAATGCTTAGGCATGGGCAGGGACCACCCAGAGCTTAAGGAGTCCCTCAGAAAGGAAGCAGGAGCAGTGGGTGGGCCAAGAGGCTCTGCCTCCTCTCAAATGGAAGAACAAGCAGGAACAAGGCCATGGGGCCATTACATGCAAGGAAACAGAGGTGTCGGTCATCCTATCCCATGATAGGATAGGACAGGATAGGATAAAAAACGGGCCAAGCCTATTTTTTAGCAACAGGGAAGGGCTGAGGCTCAGGGAAGGGCAGAAGGTTTTACCATGGTCAGCGAAGTGCTGCAACAAGGACTTGTAGGGTGGGCTTTCTGGGGTCTGAATGTGTTTGAAGAGGGCATCAGGATAAGTTCAAGCCAAGGAAGGAAGCTTCAAGAGTTTTTTCCCCCAGCAATACTTAATTGTCACAGAGCCTGGCACACAGGGAGTGCTCAAAAGAGGCAACCTCGTCCTATCACAGGAGTAGAGCCAGCTGGGGAATCCCTGGGCACTGTGCCTGTTCCTCTGAGGTTTGTCTTGTGCACTCACTGAGGCAGTTCTGCCACAGGCCATGACCACAAAGTATCAACACTGAACAGTTGTGGTTTTACCTCTGGGCTACCCTGCACGGTTGCTCACCTATGACCTGGATGCTGGGAGAAAGAAAACAGGATACAGGATGGGTACTGAGACGATGCAACTCTGAATAGAAAAATGTCTGGGGAAATTGGCCTTGCTCACGGATGGACTTTTCCCTCTCTTAGTCCTGGGGGCCTGTGATCTGGTCCCTGTCAAAGCAGTCAAGGAGGGGAGCCTGGGGCTGACCCCTGCAGTGTCACAACTTTTTGCCTCGGTGAACGCTTCGTGTGTGGTCTGGAAGTGCTGTGAGGATGGGACACTGGAGCTGACCAGCTCCAACACCAAGTATATTGGCAACAGCATCAGCACCAAGGCTGTGGGCAGCGACCGCTGTGAGGACATCACGCAACACTACAAGTACCCTGAAGGTACCAACCAGCAGCTGATGCAGCAAGCCGGGAGAGGTGTGGGCCAGATAAATGCAAGCCAGACACAGTCCTAGCCCTTTCTCCATCAGCGAGAACAGGGTTTCTCATCCTGGCTTCATACCACTGACATCTGAGGCCAGATATTTGTGATGGTGGCAGCAGGAGTGTGATGGTGGGGGAAGTTGGGTGTGTCATGGAATGGTTAGCAGCATTCCCAGCCTCTGTCCACAAAGTGCCAGCACTTGTGCTCCCCACCACCACCTCTACCACCAAAACCCAAATTGCAATTCTGCTGAAAAACAGCTACCAGGAGACTTCTGATGCTGCCACTCCTCCAACATGGCGTAATCTATTGCTCCATGTCAGTTGATGGAACCAGCATCCACCTGTTAATCCCAGTAGGAAGGCTTATGCCACCTTGGAGACTCTCCTTTTACCACCCCCACACTCTTTCTCACCTCAGGCTCTTCTACTCTTTCCCCTTTTGTTGGAGTTACTCTGGGCCCTCGTCATTTCCTGTCCACCACCTCCAAGCTGGACTCCCTGCCTCCAATCTCTCCATCCTTGTTCTTGCTTCAGCTTTGTGTTTCCAGGATGTCCTTTCTATAACACAACTGTCATGCACCAGTGTCATCATATTACTCCCCTGCTCCAGACTATTCTGTGGCCCCCAAAGCTGCTAGAATCAGTCTAAACCTCTTCCCGCTGGAAGATTTAATTCCCAGAAAAACTGTCTTCAGATACTGTGTGGATCTGTCACAGCTTGTTCTCTCACTGCTCAAGGAGAAAAGTAATAGCACTGGAGACACTTGGTTCTTATTGGGGATTGAAAAAGACACACCATTATCTGTGGTGACAGTGTCCCCACTGGCTCTTTGGCTAAATACCAGTGTGATCATAGAGACCTTGTGACTGTGGTATTTCATCCTGAGTCTTTATTAGAAGAGTCTGTACCTGCTGGCTAAGAGGCTGTTTCGCTTTTCCCATTCCCCAGGCTCCCTTCAAGAAAAAGAGGTGCTGGAGAGAGTCCAGAGAGAGAGAAGAGAACATGGGAAAGGCAATGGCACTCATCCTCCCAGTCTTGAGATGGCTGACCCGCTGTACCTGTTCCTGGAAGCACCCAGCTCCCTCCCCCTGAGGGGGAATGCCCAGCTCACAGTGACCCTCGTTAACCCAAGCGACCAGGAGAAGGCCGTGCAGCTAGCAATTGGGGCCCAGGCCATGTACTACAATGGGATTCTAGCTGCTGAGCTCTGGAGAGAGAAGCTGTCGCTCACACTCAGTGCCAACCTGGGTATGTTTCTATGGCCCTGCCAGTCATCCTTGACATACTTGGCTCCTGCCCAGGAGAGCAGGAAAGGGAAGCAACCACAGGGCACCCCCTGTGGGTCTCCTTAAATGGCTTTTAGCCTCTGGCACTCAGTGCACTTCCTTAATTTCTCTCATTAATTCATTCCACAAGTATTTTACAGAGCCCAACACAGGAAGCACACATACACACACATACGTGCACACTTTTAACTGTAATCTGATAACAGACCCAGCATAGTAGTATGAAAAGTATTTGATGTAAACCCGGTGCCTTGGCATGAAAATACCTCCCTTGCTCTCAAATAAATGCCCCTGTACTGAGTTGTGAAGGATGAGTAAGGAAGGGATGGACAGAAAAGTGAGTTTCAGGCTTTCTTGAACAACAGGTTCACATCATAGGTCCTCTTCCTCTCCTAAGTTGTTGTTGATTTTTGCTGTTTTTTTTTTTTTTAGTTTTTTTAAGGCAGGCAGAAAGAGATCTTCTGGTTCACTTTCCCAATGTCTGCAACTACCAGGGGGGACTAAGAGTCCAGAACTCCCATGTGGGTGGCAGGGACCCAAGCACTTGGCCAGTAATGGCTGCCTCCTAGGGCAGGAAACAGGAATTGGGAGTGAATCCAGGACTTGAACCCAAACCCTGCACCAAAGGCCTGTTTTCTATGGGATTTTAGAGTTAAGACTGAAATAATTGTTCTGAAACTGTGCTGTACTTTATAGTCACCCAGGGAAGTCTGATGCTCAGCCTTCTTTCCCAGGCAATGAAATTAGGAACTCTATAATAGGACACAAACATCAGAATTTCTAAAACTCCTCATGTCATCATCCCATATGCAGACAAGCTTGAGAGTTGGATGTGACCCAGATCAGGAAGTCTGGAGCTTAGAATTCCGTCTAGGTCTCCCACGTGGTAAGGGACCAAGTATTTGACTCGCCTTCAGCTGCTTTCCCAGGCACATTAGCAGGGAACTGAACGGAAACAGGGGATCTAAGACTTGAACTGGCACTCAGATAAGGGATGTTGGCACCTCAAGTGATGGCTTAACCCACTGTGCTATAATATTGGTTCCTGAATATCAGCTCTTTTTGCTGACTGTGTGTTAAATCACATCAAGAACTTTAAAACTACTGATGCCCGGATTTCACCACAGAGTCTGATGCCACTGACTTGAGGTATGGCCTAGCATTGGGATTAGTCTATAAAGCACTCCATTGTGAAGAGCCACTGGATTTGAGGTTGGAAGGTTTTAATAGTCACAAAACAACCAAGCTAGCAGCATTAGAACAAAGACACATTAGGAAGGTAGGACAGACTGATGTGTGTGGGTGCAGGGAGCCACCTTCTGTCTTGGGTGAGTCATTAGAACAGGGAAAACAGGACACAGCTGCAGATTCAGGGAAACAATGATGAATTTGGCTGTGGCACACTGTTTGTGAAAGTCAGTAGGCAGCCGCAAACCCCAACCTGGTCCTGAAGATAAAGTCTTTTTTTCTTTTTTAAGATTTATTTATTTTTATTACAAAGTCAGATATATAGAGAGGAGGAGAGACAGAGAGGAAGATCTTCCGTCCAATGATTCACTCCCCAAGTGAGCCGCAACAGGCCGGTGCTACGCCGATCTGAAGCCGGGAACCTGGAACCTCTTCCGGGTCTCCCACATGGATGCAGGGTCCCAAAGCATTGGGCCGTCCTCAACTGCTTTCCCAGGCCACAAGCAGGGAGCTGGATGGGAAGTGGAGCTGCCAGGATTAGAACCGGCGCCCGTATGGGATCCCGGGGCGTTCAAGGCGAGGACTTTAGCTGCTAGGCCACGCCACCGGGCCCCTGAAGATAAAGTCTTAAGCTGGAGACCACAGGTGGGCATCCTAACATAGAGGGAGCAGCTGAAAAAGCATGAAGAAGCTCTTGGAGGTAGTGACAGAAAAGGATGAGCAGGGAATCCAGGCAGCACCCATATATAGAAGGCAGGCACACAGGCATAGTAGACTAAGCCTCCACCTGCAGCATCAGCCTCCCATAAAGATGCCAGTTCATGTCCCAGCTGCTCCATTTCCCACCCAGAATTCTGCCTATGGCCTGGGAGGACAATGAAGAACAGCCCAAGTCCTTGTGCTCCTGTAGCCATGCGGGAGACCCAGAAGAAGCTCCTGCTGCCAGCTTTGAACTGACTAAACTCTTAGCTATTGCAGCCATTTGGACAGTAAATAGGCAGATGAAAGCGCTCTCTCACACTTGCCCCTTCTGTCTCTCCTTGTCTCTGTAACTGTGCCTATCAAATAAACAGATCTTTAAAAAATAAGACTCACAGAGGAAGGGAGCACCCTTCAGGGCCAGCAGACAGGGATGAGATGTTGAGGCAGAAAAGCCTTCTTCAGGAGGGAGTCTTGACCCAGGAGCAGGGTTGCTGGCATTTCCTGGAGGTTCCACTGAGTAAATGAAGGAGAGACAAGGTGCATGGCATTTGCTGGAAGCATGGTGGGAGCAGACACTGTCTGATGGCCAGCCCAGGATGCTGGGTTACTTTATAGATGAGAGAGAGCCGGATCTGCTTCTGTGCTGAAGAACAGAATCAGCACAGAGGGCATGACTGATCCTCAGGAGAAATGGGTTCTAATCAATGCAGCCATCTCCAGAAGAATGGGAGACAACCGCAATCACTGTAGCTCGTACATATTGAATAATGCATTATTTCCAAAACAGGTGCTAACCACTCTATATATGTTTCCTCACAAATCTCACAACCTTCTTATGAGGCCAGACCATTACTGTTCCCACTCCCAGACTGAGACACAGACAGGTTAAACAGTTTGCCCAACATTCCACAGCCATCAGTGGTGAGTGGGGTCAGGATGGGGCATAGACTTAAAGAGTAAAGGACTGGATGTGGGCAGTGGGCACAGCAGGGCTGAGAAGTTCCTGTTGACAACTTTATTCTCTGTGCAAAAGAGGAGGACCAGCAGAAATGGAAAGGAATTAAGCATATCCTAAGAGACTGCCACTTGGCAGGTCCAAAGACAACCACTTCTGCAGCACCACATTTAGCACAAACCATCCCATTGATAGGAACTACCTTTTTTTTTTTTTTTTTAGATACGTTCACTGAGGCCGAAGAGCTTAACTGGCTCTAGTCCACAGGGTCCTTTCCACAACCCCACTGGGGTGCTCTGCCAGGATGGTGGAGGGAGGGGTAGGGATGTAACTTGAAAGTGTGTAAGTGGGGTAGGGACTGAGGTATCTTTCTGGCATGTGAGACCCTGAGTCCTCTGCATTATATGAAAAACAATGGCTTGTTTCTAGGATACACACTCATCCCCTTTCACTCACTCACTCTGTCATGTATTTCAGTTCAGAAAATAACCACCAGCCTATCCTTCTCCTACTTTGAGCAAAACCCACCGGAGAACAGCTTCCTCAGACTCACTACCATGGCCACACACTCCAAGTCCAGCCTGAGCTGCTTTGCTCAGGAAGATGTCGCCATCTGTAGACCATGGCTTGCCATCGAGGTAGGCACCAGTCCTTCCCCAAATCACTCTCATCTGCTGCCATTTCAGGAGGAATTCAAGCCCCACAAGCTTCAGAGTGATTGACCACACTGCAGGATTACCAGAAAGTTCTGGATTTGAAAGCTCCTTTAAAAGGCAGTTCTCTTACATATGCTCTCAAGGTTTAAATATCCCACTTTCTTTCATTGGTTAAGAAAAGGTTCTTTCCAGTCATTGTACCAATACTTACAGGTATAGTAATAGCCCCCTGTAAAAATACTTCATATATATATACCAAAGTGTTTTCTTTTCTTCTATTTCTTTTAATACAAAGGGCTTGTGGGGTGGAACTACTCCTATTATTTGGATGAGAAAACTGAGTCCTAGAAAGAAATGCCAAGATCACAACAACAGGAAACTCTAGAGTCCTGTAGTTCTTGGTCCATGGGTCTACCCTGATCCAAGTTCATGAGATCTGGCTCATGCCCTCAAGGTAGTTATGGCTTGGTAACAGAGACCTGACACTTGATCCTCTCTGTGGTCACCACAGGGCAAATGTAACAAAGGGGACTACTTTTAGCTGCTGATTTGGGGGACACTTTCATGGAGGAGATGTCATTTATTCGGGACCTGAAAATTGAGTACCCTTGCAGTAAAGGGCAGGCAAGGGCCACCGAAGGCTGAAGACTGAGTAAAGAGTTGCAAAGGAGAGGAGTTTAAGGAAGTACTGGGGAAGGGAAAGTTCCTGATGTGGCTGCGATGTCACCTAATCTAGGGATGCACAGGTGAGGTTGGGGAGGTGGGTTAGGGCCTTGAAAGCATCTCAAATGCAACTGATGCTGAATTCTGAAGAGAATGGGAGACGCGCTAAGGGTTGAGGAGAGGCACCATAACATTACCAGTGACAGATCCAGGAGGGGTAACAGTAAATGCAGGAGGATCAGGTAAAGGGGTACAGAAGTCAGCTGTGGGGTTTGGGTCATGATGGCATAGCTGGGGAGTGGAGCTGAGGGGGTCTAGGAATGCTTGGAATGGGGGTGGGCAGGTGTGTCTGTGGCTCTGTGCCCTTGGCATTCACTCCATGTGTTGCCCATTGCTACAGATGCCAGAGACAGTAGAGCAGTACCAGCCTCTGACGGCCTCAGTCAGCATCCATAACAGCCTAGGTGCCCCCATGAAGGACTGTGTGATCTCCATCCTTGGAAGAGGACTCATTCACAGAGAGAGGAACTACAGGTAAGATTGCTTGTCCTGTTGAAACATCTCAACTGGTCAGAGAGGCCGAAAGTTAATGGCCATCTTTTTGCCATGTCCACAGAGATATAAGAGGATTTCAAAAATAGGACTTCGATGTAAACAAAACAAAACAAAACAAAAAACCCTGAAATCCAGTTTCTTCATAATATGCATTGTCCATGAATTTTTATAAGACTCCTCATGGATTCTAGGAATTGGTCCATTGTTCAGCGCAGATGTTGCAAATGCCTTCTTTATATCCACTGTATTCTTCCTTGAACACACAGTATATGGTTTAAAGTTTAAGATGGTTATTCCTACTATTTCTGATCTCTGAAGTCAGGGCTACAAAGTTACTGCCTCATGAAACTCAGTGAGTTAGTCACTCTTGTCAGTAAGTTGACAAGAGGGCCTGCCAACATTTCACCAGTCTCTTGTGGTCTCCCCAAAGGAGATATTTCCCCTGCCCTCAGTCACCAAAAGGTGACTCACAAGAAGTCCAGGGGTGCTAATAAGGCTCCAAACACCATCTGCATATCCTACCAGAAGGCTTGCTGTATCCTTTGCATATAACAAGTACGGATTCCAGAACTAGCTTTTCCAAACATACCCAATGTTATCAGACACAGTTCCAGAGAAACAGAATACATAGGCTATGCGAGAGATAACAAGAGAATTGCCTCACAAGATTATGGCAACTTAGAAGTCCTATAATAGGCAATTGGCAGGCTGGAGAACCAGGGGTGTTAGAGCACAGCTCATTCCAGGTCAGAAGGCCTGAGAACCAGGGAAGCTAAAGGTTATGGCTCTCAGCTCAAGCCTGAAAGCCTGAGTGCTCTCAAGAGACCGCTGGTATAAGACCTGGAGTCCTAAATTTAACAAGTCTAGAGGATGTCCAAGGCAGGGGTCACAGGAGTTGAGCAAGTCTATGATGTCCAGCTCTCTGAGTAAGAGACCACTTTGTCTTCTGTATTTACTCTCTCCAAACTCCCAACCAGCTGGTGTCACTGCCCACACTGAGGCAGGGGTCTTCCCATTTAGTCTGCTCAGACCCATATGCTAATCTCATTTGGAAACATAGACACATCCAAAATAATGCTTTCCCAGGTTGCTAGTGTTGTTTAATTCAGTCAAGCTAATGCCTAACATTAACCATTGTTCACTAGTATTATCACCAGAAACTGAAAAAGGCTGATGGCTAAGAACAACAGATACAGGCTGAGGGCCCTGGGGATATTTCTCTCCTTAACCATGTGGAAATGCTCAGCACATGGAGGTTTCCATCTCTACACCTTTATAACCACCTCTGTGGGAACAACAAGATATTGGATGTACATTCTGCATGATTAACCTCTCCGTGTAAGGAAGGATCAAAGACACTGGGATCAGTACAGCAATGAACCTGGAACAGAACTAACACTTTCCTTTTGCTGTGTTTCAGGATAGGGCCAGTGTGGCCTGGAAACACCTTGTGCACCCAGTTCCAGATCACACCAACACATTTGGGGATCCACAGGCTCACGGTGGAAATGGACTGCAACATGTTCCAGAATCTAACCAATTACAAAAGTGTCACAGTGGTGGCCCCTGAACTTCCAGCTTGAACTTCCAGCTTTGTCATCTTTTTCCCTAACTCACCCCTGACATCACAAATCTAACATCAAACATGTACTGGCAAGGGAAACTGTGCTCATCAAGACAACTAAGTCTTTACTCAAGTTGAACAGAAGAGCATCCAACAGCCAAACAGATCCCCCAAAATTAACAAATCAGACACAGATTTCTTTCACCCCAGATGAAGGCAGCCCTGGGAACTGGTTTTCTTGAGTAGAAACAGCTGGACTTGAGTGACCAAAGGAAGCTTTTGAAAAATCATCCAGATTTTTTTGTAAAATTGTTAAGCTACCTTTCCAGAGTTCCGATCTTCAGGGCCAAAGTTTTACTGCTCATTAACATATTCCCTTGAAAAATCTGATGTTGAAATCATTAGTCAATTTCTAGTGAAACAGGACAATACTAGTTAATGGGATTTTCAGTTAATTCTGAAAGTACACTGATCCATTCTATTCCTGACCATTATCCTTAAAGTTCTAAAAATGAGAGGTCACAGCAGACATTGTGGTACAGTAACCTGAGCTTTTGCTTGGGACATCTAGATCCCATATTGGAGTGATGGTGGGATTCCAGCACCTCCACTGCTGATAACAGCTCTCTGCTCATGTGCCTGGGAGAGAATGGATGAAGGTTCAAGTAACTGAGTACCTGCCGCCCAGATGGAAGACTCAGATGGAGTTCCTCGCTCCTGGCTTCAGTTTTGTCTGGCCCCAGCTGTTGCAAGCCATTTGAGAAGTGAACCAGCAGACAGATTTTTCTCTCTTCCTATGACTCTGCCTTAAAATAAATAGATAGATAAATCTTTACAACAAACAAAACAAAGATCCAAAGACAACTGAATAAATTATCCAACAGGATCACAGAACTTTCTAGATTCAGCTTTGGATAAGTCTTTATTAAAGCCCTATGTTCATTAAGTATTTCACAGTTAAAAAGTGGTAGAGATGTCAGCTGGGGAGTTTGGGTCAGGATGACAGAGATATAGAGTAGAACTGAATAGGGTACAGGGGCACATGGGAGGGGTAGGTCTAAGGTCTAATGTTAATAACTAGATCTGTATTAATAATTAGATTTATATTCTATTGTATGTCATCTAATAATATAAAAATTAAAATATAAAAAATTTGGGCTCAGTGCGATGGCTCAGTGGCTATATCTGCATCTTGCATGTGCCAGGATTCCATATCAGTGCCAGTTCATGTCCCAGCTGCTTCATTTCTCCTCTAGCTCCCTGTTTGTGGCCTGGGAAAGCAGAATAGGATGGCCCAATGCCCCTTGAGACCCTGCACCTGCATGGGAGACCCAGAAGAAGCTCCTGGCTCCTGTATTCAGATCATTTCAACTCCGGCTATTGAAGCCACTTGGGGAATGAATAGCGGATGGAAGATCTTCCTGTTTCTCCTTCTCTCTGTAAATCTGTCTTTCCAACAAAAATAAATAAATTTTTAAAAAATATTAAATCTGGGCTCGGCAGCGTGGCCTGGTGGCTAAGGTCCTCGCCTTGATCCCATATGGCAGCTGGTTCTAATCCCGGCAGCTCCACTTCCTCTCTATCTCTTCTCCTCTCAGTATATCTGACTTTGTAATAAAAAAATAAAATAAATCTTTAAAAAAATATATAAAAAAAAAATATTAAATCTTTCAAGAAAGGAGTTTTTAAAATTAAGTCCCTTTTGTACAGTTATGATTTTTAAAAAGTATTTCTATTATTTTTTTGTTCTGGAACTATAACACTTGGTTTTAGTTCCTTCCCTTTATGACACTTGTTACAAGAATGACACTTGAAAAAAGTAAATGAAGGGCTGGAATTATGGCATAGCCGGCTAAGCTGCTGCTTGCAATGCTGGCGTCCCATGTGGCTGCCAATGTATGTCCCAACTTCAGATCCAAACCCCTGCTAATGGCCTGGGACGAACAGCAGTACTTGGGTACCTTACACCCACATGGGAGACTAAGAAGTTTCTGGCTCCTGGCTCCAGCCTGGCCCAGCGCTGGTTCTTGCAGCCATCTGGGGAGTGATCCAGCAGAGGTAAGATCTGTTTCTTCTACTCTCTCTGTAATTCTGACTTCCCTGACTTTCAAATAAATAAATAAATAAATCTTAAAAAAAAAAAAAAAAAAGAGGCCAGCAATATAAAGGCTAAGCCTCCACCTGTAACGCTGGCAGCCCATATGGGTACCAATTCAAGACCCAGGTGTTCTAGTTTTGATCCAGACAAAACAGTATAAGATGGACCAAGTACTTGGGCTTCTGCTCCATGCAGGAGCTTTGGTCTGACCCAGCCATGGTTGTTGAGGCCATCTGAGAAATCAACATTTGAAAGAGCTCTCTTACTTCTCTCTAACTCTGCCTTTCAAATTTTAAAAGGATAGTCCAGTACAGTAGCCTAGCAGCTAAAGTCCTCCTCTTGCATGAACTGAGATCCCATATGGGTGCTGGTTCTAATCCCAGCAGCTCTGCTTCCCTTTCAGCTCCCTGCTTGTGGCCTGGGAAAGCAGTTGAGGACAGCCCAAAGCCTTGGGACCCTGCACCTGTGTTGGAGACCCGGAAGAGGCTCTGGGCTCCTGGCTTTGAATCAGCATGGTTCCAGCCATTGTGGCTGCTTGGGGAGTGAATCGTCAGATGGAAGATCTTCCTTTCTGTCCCTTCTCCTTTGTATACCTGACTTTCCAATAAAAAGTAAGTCTTCAAATTAAAAAAAGAAAAAAAATGAAAACTCATTTGAGGGGAGTATGTGTTTGGTACAAGGGTTAGCTTCAACACCTGCATTCCATATACTGGAATTCGTAGCTAAGAACTGGCTCCTCTATTTCCAATCCTGTTTCCTATTAATATTTTTTTAAAGATTTATTCATTTTATTACAGCCAGATATACACAGAGGAGGAGAGACAGAGAGGAAGATCTTCCATCCGATGATTCACTCCCCAAGTGAGCCGCAACAGGCCGGTGCGCGCCGATCCGAAGCCGGGAACCTGGAACCTCTTCCGGGTCTCCCACGTGGGTGCAGTGACCAAGGCATTGGGCCGTCCTCAACTGCTTTCTCAGGCCACAAGCAGGGAGCTGGATGGGAAGTGGAGCTGCTGGGATCAGAACCGGCGCCCATATGGGATCCCGGGGCGTTCAAGGCGAGGACTTTAGCTGCTAGGCCACGCCGCCGGGCCCAAGTTTCCTATTAATATTAATCCTGGGAGACAGCAAGCAGGATGATGGCTCAAGTACTGGGCCTCTACCACCCATTTAGGAGGCCTAGATAGAGTTTTAAGCTCCTAGCTTCAGACAGGCCCAGCTGTGGCCACTGCAGGTTTTGGAGGGTAAACCAACAAAGCTCTCCATCTGTGTCTGTCCTCCAAACAAAACAAAACAAAAAGCTTGTTCAAGGAATTTCAAAAGCATAACAGCTGGGGGCTGCTGTTGTGACATCAGTATCCCATATCACAATGCCAATTTCAGTGCTGGCTGTTTGACTTCAAATCCAGCTCCCTGTTAGTGTTCCTGGGAAGGCAGCAACAGATGATCTAGGCCCCTGCCAACAAATGAGAGACTGCAGATGGAATTTCAGGTTCCTGGCTTTGACCTGGTCCGGACCAGGATTTTAAGATCATTTGGGAAGCAAACTAGAAGAAGAAGGTCTCCCTGTGTGTCACTCTGCTTTTAAAATAAATAAATAAATACATATTTTAAAGAAAAAAGAATGGCTGCTATTGCTGCCAATACCTAAAAGGATCAGAAAGGCAGCTGATCCTGAATTATACCTGGAGAAGAAAGGGACAGCCTTAAGGATGGTAAAGACTTTAGCTCATGTATAAAGTCCAATTTACAACACCAAATGGATTTAACCTCCTACCCAAAACGTGATCTTGTACACGGAGGAAGACATATAATTGTTAATTTTGCATCAGAATGAACTGAAAAATACTTAAAAATCCTCTTGTGCATTACAAATTTTTGATGTATAAAAAATATGATAGTTACATTTGGGGACATACATAGAATAATGGTAATACAATAACTAGTATGATAATATAGGTAGGCATAAAGAGAATAAAACTGTTTAATATACTTTATCGGCATGGAGTAAGCCTGGTGTAACATTCAGAAGGCCTTACTAAGAAAAATCACATCACAGAACAAATTGAAGTACCAAGAGGGACATTGGAATCATCTGCTCTAAATAAACTAAAGCCATCTGTTTTTGTTCTAAATACACATCTGATCAGAATCGTATCAGCAGACCTATAAACCTATAAATGAAAGCAATGCTCTACTCTCAACCTGCTGTATTTCTGATAGGAAGAAATGTGGGAAACAGAACTCATTTAATCTTCAGCAGGTCAGCATTTTGTCGAGACCACCACCAATTTTGACAATGAAACAACACACTTTATTGAAAATAAGGAGTAAGGGAACCTCCAAGAGGCAACTCAGGATCATGAGCACATGCAATTATCATTTGCATCTAGCACAGAAAAATATATTACACTCATGCGGTTTATAAATAATCACCGGTCTGGTCTAGCAACAATCTCTGGTAATAATTTTGTTGGTGTTTTGTTAAATACAGAAAAGAATGCCCTTTTTATCCAGCAAGCATTATTTCCACTCTGTTTTAAAGAAGCAGACATCAGAGCCTGGCTATGATGCATAGAGACAGAGGGAGAGAATAGTACAAATGAACCTGAACACTCATAGTTCGATTTCTCTCTGAGTGAGCTCCTTGATTCTGTTCATGCAGTGATCAATGGCATTCATCAGTAAAGGGATCCAACTGTCTTCTGGCTGGGGGGTCACATGACTAGCTCTGCGAACAAGACAGAGATAAACAGAGGTGTGTTATAATATCAAGGGAAACACCTACCCCTCAAGAGAGCACAGAGGAAACTACAACAAAGGCAAGGTAAACCATTTTGCAGAAATTCAGCTGCTCCCTCACCAAAGTTTAGAGAAAACCCCACACTCACTCTGGCACACTCCCTGAAACTGGGGCTTGGGAGCTGACAATGGTTTCACAGGAAATCAGGCCTATACTCAAACGCTATCTGCGGGAAAGTCTTTATACTTACTTTGTAATTTCAAGTGCCTTCTTTAAAACAGAAACAAGCTTTGCAGACTAGAAAAGAGACAAAGAAGTTATTCACCCTGAGCTCAAGTATTCAAAGGATTCAAGTTTAATAAACATTATTGTGGGGCCTGGCATGATGGTCAGTGGCTAAACCCTTGCCTAGCATGCTCTGGAATCCCATATGGGCACCTGTTTGTGTCCCGGCTACTCCATAATGCAGCTCCCTGTTTGTGGCCTGGGAAAGCAGTACAGAATGGCCCAATGCCTTGAGACCCTATACCCGCATGGGAGACCCAGAAGAAGTTCCTCGCTCCTGTATTCAGATCATTTCAGCTCCAGCTATTGTAGCCACTTGGGGAATGAACAGCAGATGGGAGATCTTTCTATCTCTCCTTCTCTCTGTAAATCTGCCTTTCCAATAAAAATAAATAAATCTTTAAAAATTATTATGAAAAAAAACCTTTGACATTGGCATTGTGGCACAGCATGCAACGCCACCACCTGCAACTCTGACATCCCATAAGGGCAATTGTCTGTGTCCTAGCTACTCCACTTCCAACCAAGTTCCCCGCTAATAGGCCTGGGAAAAGCAGTAGAAGATGACCCAATTGTTTGAAACCCTACTACCCATGTGTGAGACTCAGAAGTAGTTCCTGGCTTTGGCTTGGCCTAGCCATGGCCACTGCGGCATCTTGGAAGTGGAAGATCTCTCTCTGCAACTCTGACTTACAGATAAATTAAAAAACAAAAAAAAGCCTTTAAGGCAATATACAAAACCAAAAACAATGACTACGTTAGGATGGTAGGCTCATGGGTTCTCTCCTACTTTGCAAAAATTATATTAATACCTCTGATGTAATATCCTTATATTTTTTACATATTATATAAAGATTTATTTATTTTTATTAGAAAGGCACATCAGATTATTTATGGAGGGAAGCAAAGACAGAGAGAAAGATCTTCCATCAGTTGGTTTGCTCCCCAAAAGGCCACAACACCTGGAATCAAGCCTATCCAAAGCCAGGAACCAGGAGATTCTTCCAGGCTCCGATATGGGTGTAGATACCCAAGGTTTTGGTCCATCCTCTACCACTTTCCCAAGCCACAAGCAGGGAACTAGATGGGAAGTGGAACAGCTGGGATCCCACACACACAGTGATGATTTAGCCAACTGAGCCATTGTGCTGGGTCCTAAATATTTTAAAAAGGAAAAAGAAAATAACCTAAATTTCTTCCAGGTGCTCACAGCTCAAAATGTAAAGCAGAAACAACTACTGCTCCTTTAGAAAAATGCGTAGAAATTTAACAGCATTAATGTCAAGATAATATGGGTGGGCCCAGCGCAGTGGCCTAATGGCTGAAGTCCTTGCCTTGAACATGCCAGGATTCAGTATGGGCGCCAGTTCTAATCCTGGTGACCCCACTTCCCATTCAGCTCCCTACTTGCAACCTGGGAAGCAGTCGAGGACAGCCCAAAGCCTTGGCACCCTGCACCTGCATGGGAGACCTAGAAGAGGCTCCCTGCTCCCGGTTTTGGATTGGCTCAGCTCCAGCTGTTGCGGCCACTTGGGGAGTGAATCAATGAATGGAAGATCTTCCGCTCTCTCTCTCCTCTCTACATATTTGATTTTCCAATAAAAATAAATCAATCAATCTTTTTTTAAAGATAATATGGGAATATACATGTCATTAATATACAATAATATGCAAGGGCCAGAATTGTACCACAAAGGGTAATGCCACTGCCTTTAACAGTTATCTCATACTTAGGTGCTGGTTTGAGTCCTCACTACTCAATCCAGCTCCTTGACTGTGTGTCTGAGAAAGCAGCAAAGATGGCCCAGTATATGGACCCCTGTCACGTAACACGAGGGATGAAAATGGAGCTTCAGGCTCTGGCTTCCACCTGGCCCAGCTCCATCCACTGAAGTCATTAGGGTAGTGAACAAGAGTATGGAAGATCTCTGTTACTCTGTCTTTTCAAATAAATAAATATTCAAAAAAGAAATAAACAAATTCAGCAAATGTTTTTAAACTGCCATGGTAGTTGTATGTTTGGGATAACTGACAAGGTTTACTGCTAAAGACATCATTGCTCAGCAAGTCAATTTTTAAACATTTAATGCCCCCAAAATAAATGCCCCTGAAAATCCTATTCTACCTGAATATGTCTGCATAAAACAAACACAAATTTGATGAGTCTAATTTCTACTATCCAACTTATCAAACTTTTTTAAATATTTATTTTATTTTATGGGCCTGACACAATGGCTCAGTGGCTAAATCCTCACCTTGCAAGTGCTGGGATTTCATATGGGCACCAGTTTGTGTCCCAGCTGCTCCATTTCCCTTCTAGCTCCCTGCCTATGGCCTGGGAAAACTGTGGAGGATGGCCTAAAGCCTTGGGACCCTGTACCCACTTGGGAGACCTGGAAGAATCTCCTGGCTCCTGAGGTCGGACTGGCTCAGCTCTGGCCATTGTGGCCATTTAGGGAGTGAACCAGCAGATGGAAGATCTTTCTGTCTCTCCTTCTCTCCATAAATAGTATGGTCTGCCTTTCCAATAAAAATAAATAAATCTTTAAAAAATACTCATATATTTGAAAGGCAGGCCTGCAGAGAGGGAAGGAGAGATACATACCTTCCACCTGCTGCTTCACCTGGGTCTTCTATGTAAATGAAAGGGCCCAAGTCTTGAGCCATCTTCCACTGTTATCCCTGGTGGATGAGCAGGGGGCTGGATCGGAAGTGGAGTAGCTGGGACTCAAACTGGTACTCGTATGGTAAGTAACATTGTAGGTGGTGGTGTAACCTGTTATGGCACAATGTCAGTCCTGTTTATCAAATTTTAGAACTCATAGATCTGACTACAAAACATAAGCACTTTGTTAATTTTAAAATGCAAATAATTTGAGAATAATGTCAAGAGATAGGAACTTAAACTTACATAATAACACAAATTCCTCTAGTAAAGGGCATGGTACTTGAAAGAATAAAATAAATAAAATAAAATTTTTGTAAAGGTTTTGACATACAATGTTTTGAAATCAGAATATGTTTCTAAAAACTTACTTTTGCTTTAACTAGAAATCAAAGCAATTATGCAACAAGGCGGAGGAATCCACCATGGTGGGAGGGTTTGGGGAGGGGTGGGGAGAACCCAAGTACCTATGAAACTGTGTCACATAATACAATATAATTAATGAATTAAAAACAATAAATAATTAAAAAAAATAAATTAAAAAAAAAAAGAAATCAAAGCAAAAGTAAGAAATTAAGACTTGCTTTGGAAATCAAGTTACTGGCCTCTTAAAAATGACTGCCCAAGTGGTTATGGCAGAGAACTAACAAAGTTCATGGCTATTGTAATTCAACTTCAGTAAATATTAATCAAGCTCAGACATTACTACTGTGCTTATACCAGGTGTGATAAATAAATATACACACTATAACTTAGAGGAAACACTAACGATGAGTGAAATTCTACTGGTCAGTAGCTACCATCTCAAAGTTGGTACTTACGTTGATTCGCACTGTCAGATGGCACATAGGTGGATAGACACTCAGAGCCAAATCATCCACACTAAGAGCAGAAAGCACAAATAAACATTAGCAAAATGACGAAGAAATCTCACCTAGGTTGTTTCCAGCATTTAACTATGAGACTAGCAAAAAACTGACAGTCCCAGAAATGCCTTTCCACTTTCTTAAATTGGGTAACCAGACAACCAATACAGAATCAATTCATCTAGTATTTACTGAAATGCATATACACCACCCCACCAGGAGACTAGAGGAAAACTCTTTTGGTGAATGGATGGTACATGATTCATTCAGTCATAAAGGGGAGGATCTACAAATACGTTTCGTAATGGACGCAGGGAAGCTCTATCAACAGAAGTGGAGTAAAAGGTACCCTTACATACTAAGATGGGCTCCACTGTAACCAAATTTACTAGCCTCAGGAAGAAGACAAACTAACATCACTTCCCTTTCCAACATGATGTAGTAAGCATAAAACACTGAACTGTATAACATTCTTGCCAGAATGTGTTTAACCTGACTATAATCATGAGAAAATAATATTACTCTAGATTGCTGAGTATTCTACAAAATAACTGGTTTCTTTTAAAACATAAGAAAAAAAAGACAGGGACTACCCTAGACTGTAAGAGACTGAAGACAATCAAATGCAATGTGAGCCCTGAGACCTGGACAGAAGTCACAATTTACACAATATATCTTAGAGGCACTGACTGGAAAAATATGCATACTAGTTAATATCATTATAATCAACATTAAATTCTTTTAGGTTTTAATAATCTCTTCATTTTTAAGAGCTACATGAAGTATTTGAGTGAAATATCACTGACACAACTTTCCATTAGTTCAGGAAAAAAATACATCTATCAAGAAGTAAGTAAGACAGCTGGTGCACTGGCTCAACTGGCTGGCTAATCCTCCACCTCCAAGTGCCGGCATCACATATAGGTGCCATTTCATGTCCCAGATGCTCCACTTTCCACCCAGCTCCCGCTTATGGCCTTGGAAGGCAGCAGAAGATGGCCTAAAGCCTAGGGACCCTGCAACTGTGTGGGAGACACAGCAAGGGCTCCTGGATCCTGGATTTGGACTGGCTCAGCTTAAATAACTGTAGCCATTTGGGGAGTGAACCAGCAGATGGAAAACCTTTCTGTCTCCCCTTTCTATAAATCTGCCATTCCAATGAAAATCAAAAAATCTTTTTTTTTTCATTCTTGTAAAGAGAATGCCGTTTATTCGAAGTTGGCCTGCCTCTTTTATAGTCTGCCTAGTTCCTCCCAGTATTTTCCCAATGCTCAAGCAACTCCTAAGCTCCCCTGGGGGCATCTTAAAAAGGGGGAAGCAGGGAAGAGGGAACTTGGGGCCAAACCAGGGGCTAAATGCATCAGGCCAAGACTGCGCATCCTGCTACCCCTGGAGAAACAAGCTAAGCTGTGGAGTTAACCCTTGGGAGACCGAGCCCTGCATGTCCCCCTTTTTTTGTTTTTTAATGGACCCCTGTCTTAGGTTGTCCAGCAGGCAGCTGACGCCTTACCCATCATGAGGAGCCCCGCCCGGGGCACATGGGATCCCTGTCTTAGGTTGGTCATCAGCTCTGCCAGATCTTACCCGTCTCTGGCTGCCCATTACACATCATGCTCAACCAGACTTGCGTGCTAGGGTTTTCCACAGCCAAGGCCATCATGGTTTGTCAAATTATGACCTGCTCCCGGGCTTGCAAAAAATCTTTTTTTTAAAAAAGAAGCAGCATCAAATTACAGGGCACAGAGGGAGCCTAGGATTATAGCACCATTGGCTAACCTTCCTCTTGCAAGTGCCAGGATCCCATATGCATATTAGTTTGTGTTCCAGCTGCTCCACTTCCCATCCAGCTCCCTGCTTGTGGCCTGGGAAGGCAGCGGAGGATGGCCCAAAGCCTTGTGACCCTGCAACTATGTGGGAGACATAGCAGAGGCTCCGGGTTCCTGGCTTCAGATTGGCTCGGCTCTGGCCATTGAGCCCACTTGGGGAGTAAGACAGCAGATGGAAAATCCTTCTGTCTCCCCTCTCTCTGTAAGTCTGCCATTCCAATAAAAGTAAAATAAATCTTAAGAAAAGAAAAGTAGTAAGCGCACAGGGTGGTGAGGGCGAGGCCTGGCACAACAGCTCTATCAGCTAAACCTCTGCTTTTCAGCACCAGCATTCCATATGGGCACCAGTTCTATTCCAGTTGCTCCAATTCCTAGCCTGCTTCTTGCTTGTGGCTTGAGAAAGCAGTAGAGGATGGTCCAAAGCCTTGGGACTCTCACTCACCTGAGACACCAAGATGCGGGAGTTCTGAGCTCTTGGCTTAGATCTAGTCTAACTAGGGTACTTGAGGAGTAAACCAGTGGACTGGAGATCTATCTCTCTCTCTTGGTCTCACCCTTTCTCCTTGTTATTCTGTCTTTTAAAAAAAAAATCTTAAAGGAAGAAGCAAAAACGATATAGGAACAAAACGTTAACAATAGGTAAATCTGTAAGACAGAAGTAGGAGTTTCACTGATGAACTCGTGATTTTCCTGAAGGCTTGAGGATTTCCAAAACATTAAAAACTGGGAAAGGCTTTGTGATAAGAGAAGGAGCAGAGATTACAATGGTGTGCTGATGTGCCAACCAGGGCTCACACCTACCTGGGGCTAACCTCGTCAGAAATGTCCACAATGTCATCCAGCTGGGCCACCTGATCTTTCTTCCCATTCTCTGCCACTAAGACCCGGATTTTCTTCAGGCAGGCTTTGGATGCTCTCACCAGTGCAAGACAAGGGATTATGAGTTCCTGGTCTTCCTCTGACCAGTACAAGTCCCGATTGCTTGGAAACCCCAACATGTCATCCCCATCATGGTAACTGTCAGAGTTGTCTTCCTCAGAGTCATTCAAGAGGCCACAATAAGGGTCACATTCTTCCACAGCCTAAAACATACCATGATATATGTGAATACAAAAAAAAAAAAAAAAAAGACTATTGAGGACAGCGGTGTGACTGGTGGTGGTTCAACTGCGTCCAGTAATGCTGGCATCCCATTCGGAGTACTGGTTCAAGTCTCAGCTTTTTTACTTCCCATCTAGTTTTCAGCTAATGTGCCTGGCAGATAATAGGAAATGCCTGGTGGCGGGGGGGGAGGCTGGCACAGTGGCTTAACAAGCTAGTCCTCTGCCTGCATAGTGGATTAACAGGCTAATCCTCACATGGGCACAGGTTCATATTCTAGCTGCTCCACTTCCTTTCTAGCTCCCTCTTTATGACCTAGGAAAACAGCAAAGGACGGCCCAAGTCCTTGGGACCCTGCACCCATACAGAGGTCTGGGAGAAACTCCTGACTCTCAGCTTCAGCTTGGCCCATCTCTGGCTGCTGCAGTCATTTGAGGAGTGAATAAACAGATGGAAGAATACTCTGTCTCTCCTCTCTCTATAACTGTGACTTTCCAAGTACAATAAATAAAAATCTTACCAAAAAAAAAAAGAAGATGCTTGAGTGCTCGGGTCCCTGTCACGCAAGTGGGAGCCACACATGGAGTTCCTGGCGCCTGGCTTCAGCCTGACCCACACTAGGCTGTCATAACCATTTGAAAATGAACCAGCTGATGGAAGCGTCTCTCTGTTTTGCCTGCTTTGTCATTCTGCTTTTCAAATAAGTAAATAAATCAGTAAATAAGTAAATTTTAATTTAAAAAAGAAAAAAGCCCATTACACTTTTAATACCTCTACTGAGTTGTCCAAAACCCTTAGCTAGTTACTTAAGTAACAGCAACTGAATTAATCACTTTGCAATCCCTGTTCTTACACTTTGTATCCAGCAATGAAACAGGCAGGGTTGATGCACGTGGGAAGACAGAAGACAGGACTGTGATGGAAACTATTTAGTCCATCCTCACAAAGCCTCTTTTCATAATCAGATCACATCTATCAGTCATAAAAGGCCTGGGTTTTATTTTTATGTTTTTTTTTAGTCCATTTATTCATTTGAAAGATAGAGCGACAGAGAGATCAAACCACATATAGAGAGATCTTCCATCAGCTGGTTCACTTCATAAATGGATGCAATGGCCCAAGGCTGGCCAAAGCTAAGAGCCAGCAACTCCATCCACTGGGTGGCAGGGGCCCAGGGACCCACGTTACCATCTGCTATTTTCCCAGGCACATTAGAATAGAGCTAAGTTAGAAGTGGTAATGTCAGGACCCTAGCCAGTGCCCATTTCTAACATAAGAGTCACATGGTATGGCCTAACCCTCTGCACCACAATACTAGCCCCTGGAGTGGGTCTTCTAATGACCAGCATAGACAGAGCTACCCTCACCCGTTCCATTTCTTCATGTGCATCCTTCACAAAATCCACACTGTTGGTCAGCATTAATAGAGCTGCAGCCTTGTTATCTGTGAGTGAAAAATCAGAATCATTAGAAATAGAGGAAAAAACCTAACAATTCTATTAAGATATGAAGAGCAACCAACACTTGCTATTAAAATATGTCAATGACAGTCAACAAGGGTGACAGCTTAATGTAAAATTCTTCTCAATATGATTTGTCAGGAGAGAAAATAAATGGTCACATGATGGTTCTCAGCATGATCTTCCTAGATGACCACAGCTTTTAGCCCACTTTATTATGTCCTGTAGTAACACTCCTGGGACAGGACTAACAGAAAACTACATTTGTGAGACATAGCCTTAGCAAAAAGAGAATGTGAATTCAGAAAGTTGCATAATGTGTTCATGCTTATCTATGAATGTTGGTGATAAACGATATATTTCACCAAACTGTACAGAAATGAAAAATACACACTTTACAAAGCCAGAAGGTAGAGCTATTTTGGCCAGACAAGTCACTGGCCCACTGCCCATTCTGACTCACCTTTAGGTATCTGAGGCACCCGCTGGCATGCAACCCAGACACTGTTGCAGGAAATAAGGTCATTGTTCTCAGGGCTGGGGAAAGGAATCAGTAAGATACATTAATAACCTAGTCTCCTCTCTCCTAAAAATCTTCTTCCTGCCAGCTATCAGTAACTTTACCATGAACTGAGCTTTCCCTGACAGAGGTAAGGATCCCACAAACTGATAACTGGCATCATTACCTCTGGGCTGGAGCGTTGGAAAGTACTTCAACGAGCTGAGCCATGCCGTCCACAATGTCCAGAGTGGCACCTCGAACCAGTTTTCTCAGCGTGATCCCTACGGCCCAACCCAAAGAGTAAGCAGCCTGGCCTTCTTTTCGGAAGTTATCATCTGCTTTCCTAATTGTCAGACTACAGAACTTTGAGATCATGGGCACCACATGTTTGAAATTAAGTGCTCACACAAAACTTAAATCCCCATGTCATTTTCTTGCCCCTCTAACTACCCTTTAGAAATGTTCTCCAAAACAGATATGGAATGGAATCTCTCCATGACAGCATGTATTCATGCATTACGGACAGCAATCTCCTGATGACAATTATGGATGAAACACCTGAAGTTTAAACCATTTGTGAATAACCCTGAAGATCCTTGATTTGTATCATTTATAATTTTGGCTTGACTATAAATCAAGCCATGAATCTACAGGCAGGGATGAAGCCCACTTAACTCATGAAAGAATTAGGAAATCCGGTGTGATGTAGTATGGAGAGAGGAGAATAGTGATAACCTGGGCCCAGACACAGAGCTGAGATTAAGTCTGCATCCGTCACAGAATAGGTTGGGGCAGAAGACAATGAAAACCACAGGGCTTAAGAATCAGCAATTTCTTTCTTTCTTTTTTTTTATTCATTGATTACATTGTATTATGTGATACAGTTCCGTTGGAACTGGGAATCACCCCACCCCTCCCCCCGCCCTGCCCCAATGTGGAATATTCCACCTTGTTGCATATCCACTGATCAAGTACAGTTGAGATTCCCTCTTTGCGAGCATAAACTAAACATAGAGTCCAACATCTTATAGTCCAATCTAGCTGGACTAGGTCTACTGGGGAGACCCTGACCAGTCCGAGGGCAGAACCATCAGATTATCAACCTGATCAATTAAAGGTTCCAACATACCCTCAGCAACAATTAACTTCGCTGTGTAACTAATAGTTATAGTACTGAGTAACCAATATGTTAAAAACAATTGCGATTTCTTAACCATCTTCTGTGATCACCTCATTGTCAATTCAGTTTTAGTTTATACACAACATATAACATAATATACATAAAATAACATGTTTTACATAACATCATATCCTTTTAAATTAACGCAAACATGTGGTATCTGACCTTTTGGGATTGGCTCATTTCCCTTAGCATTATGGTTTCCAGTTTGGCCCATTTGGCCACAAAGAACTGCATTTTGTGTTTTTTAATAGCTGAGTAGTATTCCATGGAGTAGATGAACCATAGCTTTCTTATCCAGTCTTCTGGATGGGCATTTTGGTTGCTTCCATGTTTTTGCAATTACTGATTGTGCTGCTATGAGCATAGGGGCGCATGTTGGCTTCTCATAAAACATGTGTTTTGGGTATATTCCTAGGAGTGCTATTGCTGGATCATACGGTATATCAATTTTGAGTTGTTTGAATGTTCTCCATATTGATTTCCATAAAGGCTGTACCAACCTGCAGCCCCACCAGCAGTGGAATAGGGTTCCCTTTTCCCCACAACCTCGCCAACAAGTGTTGTTGGTGCTTTTATTCATGTGGGCCAGTCTTACTGGCGTTAGGTGGTACCTCATTGATGTTTTCATTTGGATTTCCCTTATTGCCAGGGAACTTGAACATTTTTTCATATGTTTATTTGCCATTTGGGTTTGTTCTTTTGTGAAGTGTTTGCCCATTTCCCGTGCCCATTTCTTGAGTGGCTTGTTTGTTTTGACATTTTGGTTGTTTTGTAGTTCTTTGTATAAGAATCAGCGATTTCTAACATTTCTTACATTTTCTAACATATTGGTCACTCAATACCATGTCAATTAACTCCATAAGGTTGTAAATTGCTGTTGATGTTATGTAGTGGCTTTTCATTGGACGGGATGATATTCTGCCAGCTCTGCTTTCAGACCAGAGATGGTCTCCCCAAGAAACTATTGCATTTATCTGAACAATAAGATGCTGGACTCTATGCATGGTACATGTTTGCAATGAAGGATTCATGACTGGATTTAAACTGTAATACTGCAACTATGTGGAGGAATCCACCATGGGGGGAGGGCATGGGGAGGGGTTGGGGGAAGCTCAGAGCCTATGAAACTGTGTCATAAAATGAAATGAAATTTCAAAAAAAAATAATAAAATAAAATAATGAACATGTTATATAATGATAATAAAAAAGGAATCAGCAAAGCAGGATAGATGAGAAGTTAGAGCTGTGTAACATCTGTATCTTAGCACAATGGCTTGCTTTTAGAGACCACTGACACAATAGAATTATTTTTACCCGTGATATGCTGAAGTTGGAAAAAGGAAAAAGTCTCAGGACATCACACATTGTATTAGCAGAGACCTAGTGTATACACACAAAGCTCACATGAACAAGGTGCCTTACCTTGCTCCTTGGGAAGTGAATAGTACACTGCAATGATTGCCGTGATAACAGCACAGACTTGTTCACAGAAACCCTGGGTTTCCTGCAAGGTGATGGGCCAAGTTCAGGATGAAAAAAGCAAATGTATTAAATCAATGTGGTCAATCCATTTACCACATGTGCACAGTTTTATAGAAGTCTTCTTAGGAGCTAAACCTTGAGCTATATTCAATCAACATCAGGGAGGAGCTGGATGACCACCACACTGGGCAGACATTTAATAAAGTAGTAAGAAACAATAGGAAAAACTTACTCCTAATACTTTAACATTTCAAGATACTCATGATCTGTTGTGAGACAGTCACCATATCTCAGGCCAGAAGGTGACAAACTATGGCCTGAAGACCAAATCAGGCTCACTGTTTATAAATAAAGTGCTCCTGGTACACAGCCATGTTCACAGGTTTATATGTTCATATTGTGTTAGCGCTAGGTGGGTGAAATAAGTTGCAAACCCTAAAATATTTACTGAGTTTTTAACAGAAAAAATTGCCAGCCCCAGCATTAGACCATTTTTCATGTCTTTTTCGCTTTTTTAGCAAAATTACAATCTGTCAATAAGGGTATAGTATCAACAACGCTCAGTGTTTATTTTCCTTCTCAGTGGCACTGGCTTTCTCATCTTCCCTATCCTTAATCCTCCACTAAATCCTAAGCCAATGCCACATAAGATGTGGTTCAGGTTAATACCAGTTAACAAACTGCTACCAGTGTGATCTGAAATAAACGCAGCAACTGAGAGGTGCTTAGAAATGCACATGGCAGGGCCCTGCGCAGTAGCCTAGTGGCTAAAGTCCTCGCCTTGTATGTGACAAGATCCTATATGGATGGCAGTTCGTATCCTGGCTGCTCCACTTCCCTTCCAGCTCCCTGCTTGTGGCCTGGGAAAGCAGTAGAGGATGGCCTAAGGCCTTGGGATTCTGTACTCCCATGGGAGACCTGAAGAAGCTCACAGCTCCTGGCTTTGGTTTAGCCCCGTCCTGGCCATTACAGCCATTGGGAAGTGAACCAGTGGATGCACAATCTCTATGTCTCCCATTCACTCTACAACTCTGCCTTTAAAATAAAAATAAATAAATCTTGAGAAAGATTTATAGAGAGGAGGAAAGACAGACAGAAATATCTTCCATCTGCTGGTTCATTTCCCAAGTGGCCTCAATGGCCAGAGCTGAGGTGATCCAAAGCCAGGAGCCAGGAGCTTCCTCTAGATCTTTCATGCAGGTGCAGCGGCCCAAGGCTTTGGGGCCATTCTCAACTGCTTTCCACAGGCAGGGAGCTGGAAGGGAAGTGGAACAGCCTGGATACGAACTGGCGCCCATATGGGATACTGGTGCATACAAGGTGAGGACTTTAGCCACTAGGCTACTGCACCAGGTTCAAAATAAATAAATCTGAAAAATATACACATCATCTCAATATATATGGATATACAGAATGAGACAGAAAATTACTACAAAAAACAAAACTATGAATATGTTCTTCTCAAATGACCTTTTTCCAAATTAAGTATATGAACTCTAGAAAAAATGAAGTTAGCACAGGGCATGCCTGCTTGCAACCAAAATGTTTATTTTCACTAGTCTTATAATAAAGGATTATTATCCATGTAGACATTCTCTATCTTAGCACTTTTTTTCCTGGGAATATTTTCTACTGACATACAGTGGCCCACAAAGATTGCTGTATACAATTCATGGCTTACAATATTGGCAAGATGGAACTGATTTAAAATGTTCACAGAGAGTACTTTGTTAAATATCATTCATGCTCCACAAAGAACCGAGCAATTTCCTATGTGCACTCAGAACTGATTTCCAAACTGTTACCATTTTTTTTTAAGAAGACCCAATGAGCTTTATTGTGCTAAAAAAAAAAAAAAAAGCACATTTACACTTCAATCTACAGGAATGTATGCATATGTGCATAAAATAGTCTATGTAAGGAAAAACACTATAAAGTTAACTGGGGAGAGGAGACAAAAATAGGAGGAAATAAACTTCAGTACACTTCAACTTGGCACCTTTCAAATGTTATACTATATAGTTATACTATAATGTTATAGTATATAGTATATACTATATACTATATAGTTATACTATATAGTATGATTTAAAACTTACTAATCAAACATAGAATGAAAAATACTAATATAAAAGGGTTCCTTGTTGGTATGAGGTAGTTCGGACAACAAGGCAGAGTTAAATTCTAGCTTTACCGCTTGGGTACCTGATTCTGAGCCTGTGAACCTGCTGACTCACGTGTCAGCACAACACCAATGTGAACTGTAGGTGCTAATTTGGGAGACCCGCCTACCCCGCGCCCCTAAGCACACTGCCTGTGAGCTAAGGACTGCAGGACAGTGGAGCCCACCTGCGGAGCTGGCAGTGGACGTCGACAGAAGGCTGTGGTCAGAGTCGTGGCCTCCCGGGACACATTCTCGGCTGCCTCAACTGCGGGGTGTCAGAGGAGCCCCCGGGTTAAGGCTGGAGCAGCTGCCGGAGTACATTCCCTCTCCACCCTTACCGCCCCCGACCTCTCCAAAGCACTTCCCCCAAACGCAGTTTTCACAAGGCTGGTGTGCCCCCAGAGGATGCGGCGAGGGCTGGGGGTGAGGGTGGCGAGTTAGGGTGTATGTGGGGGGCGGTCCACAACGCCAGGGGTACTCACTGAGTCTTCTCCAAAACAGCTCCCGGTTAAACTCTTCGAGGGTCCCGCGGGCTTCGCCGACTGGTGGATGTGGCATGGGAGGAACAGAGAATGGCGAAAGGCAAAGCTCAGGGAAGCGGAACTCGGGCTCCCCCAACCCCGGCCGCCCGGCCTGGCTTTTCCCCAGCCCCCAAAGCGCCCTGGACGTCCCTAGCGTCAGCTCACCCCGCACTCGAGGGAGCAGGAGGCGCAGCTCCACGGCCAAGCGCCGCAGCTGCTCCACAGGCGGAGCTGAGGTGGAGGCTGCCGCTGCAGGTGCAGCCATGTCGCCCATCTCAGTCACTCGGGAGACCTCGGACCACCGGAGTCCTCAGAGGCGCCCCGCAGCTTCCCCACCAGGACCTCTTCCGGCAACAAGCCGCCTGCCCCACCCCTTCCGGCGTCCCGAGGCCCCGCCCCTGGCCAAGGCCACGCCCCATGCTCAGGACTGGTCACCAGCTCTCTCCTTCCCAGAGGTGGGGCTGCAAAGCAAGGCTCTGGTTCTTGGTCTTTTGGAGAAAGTACTCGTGTTTTCGGGTTGTTTTAAATTATTTATTTATTTGAGGCAGACAAAGGGGCAGAGAGAGAGACACAGAACGGAGCGTGCTCCCATCTATCGGGTCACTCCACTAGATCTCCAAACCAGCAGCAGCAGGTTACTCAAATCCCAGGCTCCCATGTAGGTGACAAGTAGCCTACCACATCAGGCACCCTGGCTCCCAGGGCGTGCATTATCAGGAGGCTGGAATCTAGAAAGAGTGCAGTCAGGACTGTCTCAACTGGTGCCTTAACCACTAGGCCAAACGCCTGCCCTCATGGTATTTATTCATTCACTCATTAGTTAAAGCCATCCCCAATTAAGGGGTGAGAGCCCAGACCCTGTGGAAAAACAGGGCTAAGAACTAGTATGTTAATGGTACTCAAGGTTGGGCCCAAGTTCACAGTTTCACTGTCCCTAAAATAGCACCTTTAACCGCCACTGAGTTCCAGGTAGCTGGACAGGTGCTTTACATGGGAAAACCCTAAAAAAAAAAAAAAAAAAACATAACCACTGGGCCTCAGATGCTCCCACACACATACCCATCCTCTGTCCAGTGGGTCTCCTGGATTAGGATTTTTCTCTTCACACATATAAATCAAATCCTTTGCCTCCTTAGGGAAGGAAAGAATCAAGTCATTATTTAGATACTTTTCTGCAGTCAGCATGTAGGACTCCGTAGTGGGTAATCCCTGTTACATCTGGGCATCAAAGGAGCAGCAGCTCCCCTGCAGCTCACACACCAACACTGGCCTTCCACCTGCTACTGGAGCTGAGGCCTGGCCACACAGCTGCAGAGGCTGGATTTCCACCTGGCTGTGCGTGGCGAGACACTGCCCTCAGGAGCTCAGGTGGCTTTTCAAATGCACCATAAAGGTTCCAAATTCAGTGGCGTTCAGTGTCCACACATAACGGATGAGCACAGGGGTCAGCAGTGTCAACCAGGTCCGCAAAGGGGAGACTAAAAAAGCCAGGGCGCCGTGAGTCACATGAAGAAAGTAGCAGGAGTAAAGTTGCCAGATGTAGAGCAGGAGCATCAGCAGGTGCACAGGTACGGTTTTCAAGTATTTTCCTTGATGGAGATGAGACCTGAAGTTGTGGCCGAAGCATCGCTGCAGCAGGCTCCAACACAGGTAAGCCATTAGGGGGATGTTGAAAAACACCAGCTGGAAAAGGAGCATGGAACCGTTAGCTCACCTTGGAGGGCTTGGGTCTGAATACCACCACTGTGGGTGCCTCTTAAGGATGCATGACCCTCTGCCTGTTGATCATACTTCCTGTAACACAACAGTTGTCTTGTTAGTTATGTGTTTGCCTGTGTTCTGGTGAGGAATAATTTACATTGAGATTTCAATTTGTAGTACAGTATTCAATCCACAGTAGATATCTAACAGTGTCTAAGTTGGAATTGAATAATTATATATACACATACATAGAGTACATATACTCTTTTTGGGGGGCAGAACGTGGGGAGGGAGTTGGTTATTAGTGTTTTTTTTTTAATTTAGTTCTGTGTTTTTGTTTGAGGCAACCTGATGAATGCTCAAATACAAATTAGAAGGTCTAAGTTATACTTCAAGTTTAACTGTTGTGTGATTTCATTTATTCACTCAACAAACACTTAGCACCTATTATGTGGAAGGCACTAGGCCAGGTTCTAGGAACAAAGTGATAAACAAGACAAAACTGCTCACATCCTAACAAGGAGAATAGAGGCCAGGAAATACAAAAGATAAGTACAGATTGTGATATGTTCAAAGAAAGAAGTAACTGGGTCATGAGAGGGTAAGTGAGTGAAGTTGAAGAATAGGAACAAGTCAATGGAGGGAAGTGCACTCCAGGCAGAGAAAGCCAAAGAAAGGCCCAGAGGTGGGAGAAGTCTTGGCCTCTTCAAGACAATGCTCTTGGAGCAGGAGAAGCCAGGGAGAAATGGGACCAGTCAGCAGGACCAGATCATGTTGCTGCTCTGCTTAAAAGGGTTTCAAACTGAGACATGGGTGAGGTGATTAATGTTTTAAAAAGACTACATAGTGGGGTGGGGTGGGTGGAGTTGGGAGGGCGGTGGTGCAGCAAGCTAATCCTCCACTTAGTAGCACTGGCATCCCATATGGGTGCCAGTTTGTGTCCTAGCTGCTCCACTTCCAACCCAGCTCCCTGCCTCTGGCTGCTTGGGAAGGCAATGGAGAAAGGTCCAAGTCCTTTAGCCCTTGCACCCACATGGGAGACCTGGAAGAAGTTCCAGGCTCCAAGATTCAGATCAGCCCACCTCTGCCTTTGCAGTCGGGGGAGTGAACCAGTAGATGGAATCTCTTTTTCTCTCTCTATCCCTATCATCTCTTTATAAAATCTGATTTTCCCCAACAAAAATAAATAAGCCCTTTACAAAAGAAAGACTACATGGGATGCTCTCAGGTAAACTGACAGCATGGGAGCAAGAACCACAGTAAGAAAGCTGGCAAAAAATAATTTAGGGGCCTGGCGGTGTAGCCTAGCAGCTAAAGTCCTCGCCTTGAGATCCCTTATGGGCGCCGGTTCTGATCCCAGCAGCTCCACTTCCCATCCAGCTCCCTGCTTGTGGCCTGGGAAAGCAGTCGAGGACGGCCCAATGCATTGGGACCCTGCACCCGTGTGGGAGACCCGGAAGAGGTTCCAGGTTCCCGGCTTCGGATCGGCGCGCATCGGCCTGTTGCGGCTCACTTGGGGAGTGAATCATCGGACGGAAGATCTTCCTCTCTGTCTCTCCTCCTCTGTGTATATCTGGCTGTAATAAAATGAATAAATCTTAAAAAAAAAATAATTTAGAAGGAGATGGTGGTAACAAAGACAAGGAGTAACAGTTGTATCCAATATACATACTGCAGGTTATCAAACAAGGTACAACATGCTAATGAACTATACATAGATATGAAAGAATGTAAAAAAGTGGGAATATATCTTGAAGAAATTGGGTGAACAGTGGAATCATTTACTAACTTTGAAAAAATTATGATGGAACAGATTTGGGGTGGAAATTGAACAACCTGTCAGACACATAATAACATTAAGATGAGGAGGCTGTTAGGCATCTAAAGGAAGATGAAATTGCATCTGGTTGTACAGGCACTTGAAGTGAAAAGATGTCTGGGTCATATTCATTAAAATATGAGGACCAGCATTATGGCATAGCTAAGCTGCCACCTGCAGTGCTGGCATTCTATTTGGGTATTGGTGGAATTCTGGCTGTTGCATTGTTGATCCAACAACTTGTTAATGTGCTCAAAAGTGGCCTGTACCCATAAGGAAGACCCTGATGAAGCTTTTGGCTTCCTGGCTTTGGCCTGGCCCAGCCCTGGCCATTACAGTCATTTAGGGAGTAAACAGGTAGATGGAAGATCTTGCTCGCTCTTATTTTTCTTACACATTTCAAATAAATAAAATGCATCTTTTTAAAAATGCGAATGATAGGACTTGGCATGGTAGCCTAGTGGCTAAAGTCCTCGCCTTGAACACGCCAGGGTCCCATATGGGCACTGGTTCTAATCCTGGTGGCCCCACTTCCCATCCAGCTCCCTGCAGTTGAGGACGGCCCAAAGCTTTGGGATTCTGTACCCATGTGAGAGACCCGGAAGAGTTCCTGGCTCCTGTCTTTGGATCGGCACAGAACCGGCCGCTGCGGTCACTTGGGGAGTGAATCGTCAGACAGGAGATCTTCCTTTCCTCCTCTCTGTATATCTGACTTCGCAATAAAAATTAATAAGTCTTTTTTAAAAATGTGAATGATAGAATTTACGAAGAAAAAACTTTGTTTTTTGGTAAAGTTTGGGTTTCACATAGTATAAAAGTGTTTCTGGCTGTAGGCATCGTGGTGCAAAAGGCTAAACCAGTGCTTGGGCTACCTGTATCCATTGTCAGACAATTTGGTTCAGGTCCCAGTCACTCTGTACTTGTAACATACAGCTGATGATGGCTAAGGACTTGGGTTTCTTTCACAGAGGTGGCAGACTTGGATAGACTTCTGTTCTCCGGGCTTTAGCCTGGCTTACTACTGGTTGCTGCAGGCATTTGAAGAGTGATCTAGCATATGTCTCTGTCTCTGCCTTACTCTGATAGTCTGTCTGTCTTTCCTTCCTTCCTTCCTTTCTTTTTCCCTTCCCTTCCCTTCCCTTCCCTTCCCTTCCCTTCCCTTCCCTTCCCTTCCCTTCCCTTCCCTTCCCTTTCCTTCCATCTAATGATTCACTCCCCAATTGACTCCAATGGTGCTGCGCCAATACAAACCCAGCATCTAGGAACTTCTTCCAGTTCTCCCACATGGGTGCAGGGTTCCAAGGCTTTGGGCCGTCCTCAACTGTTTTCCCAGGCCAACTACAAGGAGCTGGATGGGAAGCAGGGCTGCCGGGATTAGAACTGGTACCCAAATGGGATCCCGGCACATTCAAGGCGAGGACTTTAGCCACTAGGTCACCGCGCCGGGCCCTCTGCTACTCTTTCAAAGACAAATGAACAGTGTTCCTGACAACTGCCACCCCTACATACCTGAAGAATGCAACTGGACACAGGACCTACTCACATGTATAATGCTGCTCTGAATACAAGGTTCTGGAGCAGGTCAGTGTCGGCAACGCAGAGCCCCCTTCTCCCCTTCCCCCTCCCCCGCTCCACTTGGCTGTCTAATCCTGCTGTGTTTCATTGCCCCGTTTGGAGGCCTTGAACTTGTGCTGAACACTTCAGTGTTTCCACATCTCTTTCAAAACTCCCAGCCTATCTCAGATGTTGATCCACAAGTCCCATTAGGTGAATAAAATAGTTAGGTAGATGCTTTTCAAATTTGTTCACTGACTTTTGCTATGGATCAGGAATTTTGGGGGGTATGTTTACTTTAAAGGAATTCAATGTAAAAATTCAATATATTAGTGTTTCTCAAATAAGCATAAAGCAAGGATGTTACTGAGACCCTGAGGTCTAGGTTTTGCTTTGTGCAGTTTCCACTGAATAAGTGACCCATTTTTCTCATGTCTATTTTTTTTCTTCTTCCCTCTGAAATAGTTTCTTCTTCCTTACCATAATCAGTTTTGGTTTACTCAGAACCTAATTTTCCTACTATAACTCCCAAATTTCATTTTTGTCAATAATAAAGTGCAACAAAACAAATAGAAACTTTTTTCTTCTTATAAAACCTGCATGTAGTCCAAAAAAGTATTTTAGATGTTTATATGACAGTAACAAAAGACAAAATTTAGGAAACACTCCAAAGGCAAACAAAACATCAGTTAATAAAAATTGCCCTGAAAGTAAAGTTGGAAAGATGATTTATGGTGTTTAGTTTAGGAATCTGGATTTTATTCATAAGTGCTATGCATTTAATCCAGCAAGACCAAGATTCTCTCGAAATGCAGTTCTGGTATCTTACCTGTAGAATTCCAACTATAAATGTAACACTGCCTTGTAGGAAATGTCCACTAACAAAAGTTCCAAAGGAAAAGCAGCAACCCAAATGGCCATCAATGATTTCACCACAAAACCATGGTCCTGAGAGGAGCAAAGGCCAGAAAAGGAGATTAGACAACCATCACTCTGCTTCCATAGGAGGAAGATAAAATTCACAAAGGTCAGAAAGAGGTGGGCATGTGGCAAGGGATAAGATGTACTTGGGAAGCTTGCATCCTTACTGAAATTTGTGGATTTGAGTTCTGGCTCCACTTCTGATTCCAGCTTCCTGCAAATTTCTACTCTGGGAAGCAGCAATCAAGCCTCAAGAAGCTGAGTCCCTTCCATCCACAAAGGAAACTCCAGACTGAGTTTCTGGCTTCCAGCCTGGGTACAGCTCATTCACAACTACTGTAGGTGTAGGGAGATCTCTTGTCTATCTCTGTCTTTCTGCCAACAAAGACACTATTTTATTTTATTCATATATACAGAGAAGAGGAGAGACAGAGAGAAAGATCTTATGTCCATTGATTCACTCTATAAGTGGCTGCAATAGCCAGAGCTATGCCAATCCGAAGCCAGGAGCCAGGAGCCTCTTCCAGGTCTCCCATGTGGGTACAGGATCCCAATGCTCTGGGTCGTCCTCAACTGCTTACCAGGTCACAAGCAGGGAGCTGGATGGGAAGTGAGGCTGCCAGGATTAGACCCAGCATCCACATGGGATCCCAGCACATGCAAAGCGAGGACTTTAGCCCCTAGACTACCATGCTGGGCCTGCAACTATTTTATTTTAAAACTCATGGGAATTGTGTAATAAAAAAAAATCATAGATTTCAAAAAATTTTGCACTAAAATATATCTTCTAATTTCATTTTCCATAAACATTTTAAAATGTCCTTATACATGGTGAGATATATTTATGGCATTAATAAAGAGACATGAGACTAGTCATTTGTAAGCATTTTATCTCACAGTGTCTCTTTTTGGCACTGACTCCAAAATAAATAATTTTTAAAAGAGTGATAACAGGGGCCAGCATGGTGGCTCAAGAGGTTCATCCTCTACCTATAAGCACCGCCATCTCATATGGGCACCAGTCTGTGTACGAGCTACTATGCTTCCCGTCCAGCTCCCAGCTTATGACCTTGGGAAAGCAGCAGAAGGTATATTCAGTCCTTGGGTCCTGCACCCACATGGGAGAGCCAGAGAAGGTTCCTGGCTTCAGACTGGATCAGCTCCGGCCATTACAGCAATTTGGGGAGTGAACCAGCAGATGGAAGATTTTTCTCTCTCTCTAGTCTCTGTAACTCTGCCTTTCCAATAAAAAATAAACAAATCTTAAAAAAATGACAAGGTAGGCCCGGTGATGTGGCCTAGCGGCTAAAGTCCTCGCCTTGAAAGCCCCAGGATCCCATATGGGCACCGGTTCTAATCCCGGAAGCTCCACTGCCCATCCAGCTCCCTGCTTGTGGCTGGGACACTGCACCCGTGTGGGAGACCCGGAAGAGGTTCCAGGTTCCCGGCTTCGGATCGGCGCGCACCGGCCTGTTGCAGCTCACTTGGGGAGTGAATCATCGGACGGAAGATATTCCTCTCTGTCTCTCCTCCTCTGTGTATATCTGGCTGTAATAAAAAAAAAAAAAAAAGAAAAAAAATGACAGGAAACAGTCACAATTATTTTTTCAAAATGTAAACATTATCAATGCTTGCAGCAGTAGGGTTCAATTTTTTTAATCACTAGTTTTTTTTCTCTAATATCTATTATGTAAGCCCTACAAGAGACATGTTAGCCTAATAAGTCTTTTTCTCACCAAATTTCAACTTTTCAAATGAAGCAACCTCTGCACCTTTAATATTTTAAAATATTTTTAATATTTTGGTTCACCCCTTTGGGTAAGACAAATGTCAAAACCTGCTCAACTTATCTTCTAACAAGAAAATTTACCTCTAAAGTTTTCTTTGATCAACCTGTTGCAGCTTGATACCATTTACAAAAATGTAAAGAGCATGTTTTTAACGTTCTGGCAGGTGTTACGAGTAAAGTCCAAACACAGAATGAAAAGGTAAAACAAAGACTAAATCCCAGCAACAAATAGGCTAATACTCCTAATTGAGTCACCAAAAGATATAAGCAAGAAGCCTAACAGAGACTTGCAGCGCTTCCTGTTTTCAGTAAGTACCCAAGTAACTTCATGAGCGTTTGTTGTAACGGTATTGGCTGAAGAGCTCAGAGAGGTGTGGACTGAGTGCTTATCTTGGGTCTACCTGTGTGCCATGCATTAGGAAATACTCACTGCCACATACACAAGGCATTAAATGCAGTGCTAGGCACAGAGCGGAACAAGGGACACAAGAAACCAATGCATATTCTAGTGAGAAAAAACAAACAGTAAACAAGATAATCATAAATTCTGATAAATGTAATGAAACAAGGATAAAGCTTTATGGTAATCAAAGGTTGCTCTGAGAGAGTTTTGACAAAACATTGAATTCTTTAATGGTCTTCTTAGTACCCTTAACTTGGTGGTGAATAAATGTCCTTTTCACTTTTTATACCCTCAAGAATCTAAACTATTCTCTTGTCGAAATTCACAATATGTGCTTTGGCAGGATTTTCTACAAATTAGAGTTGATTTATCTACTTACCAAACACTGTGTATATGGTCAGCAGCAACATAGAATAGTAGAAGATGTTTACTTTGCACAAGATATGCAGGGAGTATGAGGTAAGATTTATATTTCCAGGAGGTTCTAAACAAAAAAAGTTGAAAAATCCAGTGAACAGAAGCAAAGTTCAGTTTCTCTATGCCATGTCCTAGATGACTGCTGTGAGCTCGCTACTACTACCTTCAGCAAATCTTGTGTCATGCAGGAACTACACAGAGGATACTACTTTAAAGTCAGAGCCCTGGAGAACAATGTGTTTATAACTGTAGAGCATAGGATATTCAAAGAAACGATGTCATTGTAACACCATATATTAACAGAGGCATAGGTATAATTATAATCTTTATCTCATAATACTGAAATTACAAATATACATATATTTCTTTATATATACATATATAAAATTACTGAAAACCACAGAGGCATCTGCCAGAGAACTATACTGTTTTATTTTCATGTAAGTTTGAAAGATAGCTCATTGTTAAAAGGATAACAAGTCCCTACTTTCTACATGATTTATTCAAATATATTTATGTATATCAAAGAACTGTCCAAACTTTTCCATTCTTTTTTTTAAATTTTATTATTTTTTTAATTGGAAAGTCAGATATACAGAGAGCTGGAGAGACAGAGAGGAAGATCTTTCGTCCATTGATTCACTCCCCAAGCAGCCACAACGACCAGAGCTGCACTGATCCAAAGCCAGGAGCCTAGAGCCTCTTCTGGGTCTCCCACAAGGGTGCAGGATCCCAAGGCTTTGGGTCCTGCTCGACTACTTTCCCAAGTCACAAGCGGGGAGCTAGATGGGAAGCAGGTCTGCCAGGATTAGAACCGGCACCCATATGGGATCCTGGCACATGCAGGGTGAACGCTTTAACCGACAGGCTAACAAGCTGGGCCCAAAATTTTTCCATTCTTTAAAGAATAGTTATTTACTCTTCATTTAAGGGGATGTGTATAGTAAATGTGTAATGGAGACTATTATATCTAGCAGCATGTAATTTAACTTAATGGCATTGTAAATTTCTATTTTTCTTCCTGTTGTTGATTTTGTATTGTGGCTTTTCACTTAAGGGGATGTACAGTAACTGTTCAATTGAGACTATCATATTCAGATGTGAGGATGCAATTCAGTACGCATCTCTACTTCCAGATCCAAGATGGACTCCCAATGAAACTGTTTACTGTATCTTGACAATAGTATGCTGGATTCTGCCATTGTCCATGCCCTCAATGATGAGCATATGACTGTGTAGGAAGAACTATACTATAGCAATGATATAGGGGAACTCAGTGAGGGTGCAGGGAATTGGGGAGAGGATAAGGGCAATCCCAGGGCCTATGGAACTGTATCATAAAATGATAATAATAAAAAGTAGTAAAAAATATATAAATAAAAAATAAAACATTTGTTTTTCATAATATGGATAAAATGCATATTATTTTAAAAGCTGCATGGATTTCAAAAACATTTTGCATCAAAATAAATGTAGCTTTCATTCCATTTCTCCGTAATTTTTGAAGTACCTTTGTATTGTTTAAAATTTAAATAGTATGTGGAGATATACACTGTACTTATTTAAGAAAGCAGCTAGTATAAATTATTGATATGTAAATTTAATATTTCTTTAAAATTCATAATGCACATTCAATCCTCATGTGACTTAAGAAAACTAGGAGAAAGACACTATCAATACTTACCAAAGGTTGTGACTGATTCTTTTGGATTTAGACCACACACAATGGTTTCTACCTATGTGCCATATTACAGGGCTTGAGTTTGAGTCCAGCTTCCTGTGAGTGCACACTCTGGGAAGTAGCACATGATAGCTCAAGCCCTTGGTTCCCTGTCACCACATGGGAGACCAGAATTGAGTTTCTGGCTTCCAGCTTTGGCTCAGCCCATCCTAGTGATTGCAGGTTATCTGGGAGAGGGAACTAGAGGAAGAGAGCTCTGTTTCTCCCTGCGTCTAAATAAGTAAAAGATTAACGGATGTTTCAGTTTCATAAACCTGAGATTGGATTTAGGATTCTACATATTTTTTAATGTCTGTGGGTGTTTCTGACGGGGTGTAGGCTTGAGAATCACTGCAAGAAAGTAGAAGGAATGAAAAGAGGTTTTCCAAGCACAAGAATGTAGGGAGACCAAAGGGACCATTCCACTTTACTCACTTGTCCCATCAGCCTCGCCAGAAGCAACTGACAGGATCAAAGTGAGATTAAGCAGTGAATGATGGCAGGAGCTGAAAACTAGGGAGAAAACTTATCTAGTTGCACCTACATGTTTATACTTCTCTGATCACTTCTAAACAGTTCAAGTTAGTGCTTTCGTATGTGGTTACAAACAGTTTTCTTATTAGAAAAGGCACAATAAGTAGAAAAGTTTTTCTCCTCTGTTCATTATTCTAAATGCTCACGAAAAGCCTGACTATTCAGTGGTATCAGTCTAAGGTCACTAAAAAAATACTAATTTCAAGGAAATAAATAGCCAACAGCCTTTTGAATGCTCCAAACTCGCATCTGTAAATCTTGGCAAAATTGTTTTAGCCACTCTCAGAAGTAGCATGCCAACTCTGTATTACCCGTTTTAGGCGGGGGCAAAATTCAATACACTTCATATTTATAGAGGTGCTAGGCACAAAGCAGGTACATATATTCATATTAATCATTTAGGGCCATTGGTGGAGAGACAAACCCTGATAAGTCACCCTTGGGAACTCTTGATTCTGACACCGAAGAATATTTCTCTAAGTTGCAGGCTGTCAACTATGAAGCAATGGTTAATAAGGAAGGAATCTGGTTAGAAATTAGGGTCTTCCCCATCCAGTGTTCCCTTTTTAAAAATTCACATCGCTCTTATAGAGGCTGCGAATGAGTAACTTCACTGTTCATTAATCATGACTATAACAGATTATCTGGTATAAGGGAGCACACAAAGGTGCAGACAGCCATCAGGAAAGCTGGAAGGCATGTGAGCCAAGGTCTTCCTTATAATTTTTTTTTAGGCTGCTGTGCACAATTAACTCAGAACTATGTATGTGCCATTTAAATCTTATATAACTATTTTTAGTACTTTATCATCAATTATTTGAATCAACAGTATTTTTTCTAAATTAAAAGTATTTCATATAAAAATGAACTTGCGGGCTTGGCACAAAAGCCTAGTGGCTAAATCCTCACATTGCATGCACCAGGATCCCATATTGCTGCTGGTTTATGTCCCGGTTGCTCCACTTCCTATCCAGCTCCCTGCTTGTGGCCTGGGAAAGCAATAGAGGACAGCCCAAAGCCTTTGGACCATGTACCCATGGTGAGAGACCTGGAAGAAGTTCCTGGCTCTTGGCTTCAGATTGGCTCAGCTCAGGCTGTTGCAGCCACTTTAGGAGTGAACCAGCAGATGGAAGATCTTTCTATATATCTGTCTTTTCAATAAAAAATAAATAAACCTTTTAAAAAAGTGAACTTGCTACTTAGATTAAAAGGTGGTCATTTGGAGCTATTTCTGTGACTCTTCCACTTATTTTACTGCTAGGTACCAACAAAAATTAAATTTTTTTCAAGACAAGAATATCATGGGAGAAGAGTACTGGTTCAAAGCATGCACTTCAGAGCACATATAAACAATTTATGCTTCTGTTTATGACTTGGTAACCGGAAAGCATTCTGTGGCACTGTGAAATAAAGTCTTCTAACAATAGAACAAACCAGGACTAACCTTTAAACTTTGGGTATCCTAGATACCTAAAAGTAATGAGAACAGCAAGCTGGATCAGCACAATCATCACAAAGATGACCCGGACCTGCAGAGAAATAGATGCTGATGTGAAATAGATACATGGGAACAGCATGTAAGGTGTTTAAACTGGCCTCATCAACAAAAATGGAAAAAATATCTGTGCTATTAGAGACAATAAAAAACAAATATTTTGATCTTTGTCCCAGTTCCTGGCCAAGGCTCCGAAAACCCTTGTAATAATGGATCATATATGTGGTAGTGGTTCTTAAACATTATATTGCCTAGGGCCTGGCTAAAGTCCTCATGGCTAAAGTCCTTGCCATATGCATGCACCAGGATCCCATATGGATGCAATTCATGTCCTGGCTGCTCTACTTCCTTTCCAGCTCCCTGTTTGTGGCCTGGGAAAGCAGCAGAGGATGGCCCAAAGCCTTGGGACTCTGTACCCATGTGGGAGACCTGGAAGAAGCTCTTGGCTCCTGGCTTCATATCAGCTTAGCTCCACTGTTGCAGCCACTTAGGGAGTGATTCAGCCAATGGAAGATCTTTCTGTCTCTCCTCTCCATAAATCTGACTTTCCAATAAAAAAATGGATGAATCTTTAAAAAAAATTATATTGCCTAGTAATATCATAAGCCATCTTAGTTTATCTAAATACATTCCATCATGTTCACACAATGATGGAATTGTTTAAATGTACTTCTCAGCATGTATTTCAGTGCTGATGGGCATTGCAGAATAATGAGTTAAATAAGCCACCTCCTTGGATGCCTACATCCCATATGGTTCAAGTCTTGACTTGTCCATTTCTAATCCAGCTACCCTGATGGAGTTCTAGACTCTTGACTTTGATGAGACCTGCTGCTGACTATTGTGGGCAATTGAGAAGTGAAACAACAGATGAAAAAAATCCCTCTCCCTCTCTTTTGCTCTTTCAAGTAGATTTAAAAATAAATAAATAAAATAAATGAGCATTAGAAAAAAAAAAAAAAAGCTGCCCATGACTATGTTTGGTCTTTGTCTCTGGCTCCTCACCTCTGGAGTGAAAAAGCAAAAGAAGTGTGTTTTGTTACTTGTAACAAGCTCCTTTCCTCTAAGTCAGAGTTTGTTAGTGACTTCTGAAAAGCCTTGAAGGATGGGGCTGGCTTCCAGGAAGACTGTGTTTTGAGGGTGGGGAAGTTTCAGCCTCTCACTACTGCATTGTTGAATTGATCACCAATGGCCAGTTAATTCATAATGCCTTAATGATGATACCTCTATCAAAGCCCTAACTAAGGAGCTTCAGAGAACTTCCAGGCTGATAAGCACATGAAGATGCTGTGAAGGTAGTATGTGCCTGCACTGCACTACACCCCACACTGTGCCCTACACATCTCTCCCATTGAGCTAGTCCTGAGTGTACTAATTTTTTTCCAAACATATGTATACATATATATTTTTAAATTTATTTTTGATAAGTATTCTGGGAGAAGGGGAGAGCGAGAGGTAAAGGGGGAAGCCATACCCAGCCTCCCAAAAGTCCCAGTACCCAGGGATGGGGAACCATCACCCGATATCAACCCAGGGTCCCAATGTGGTGCATGTTCCAAGGGTTCTGCCCAAGTGGTTTGGATAGTTCTAAAATGCTGTCGATTTCACCGATCCAAGGACAAGGTAGCCCTCCCGATGTCCACTGGCTGACATAATTCACCTTAGGTCTCTATTCACCCGGATTTATGCTGTTATCATTTAACTGGAGTAGTTGTCCAATTTGTTCTTGTCACCCGATTACATTATTGATGACTTTGCATTTACCATATCCAATAAGCACACACATGTTTAACTGAATCCACTCACCACAGTACAGTGCTCGGTAAGGAGAATAAAGGAGGCCACGGGATCAAATGTGAGATGAATATTCTCTTGAATAGAAAATGTGTGATGAGCATTCTTGCTTCTTCCAGCAGAATCCTAGTTATCAGCACAGCACAGAGGTCATTTGCATGCATTAAACAAATAAAGGGTGCAGGTGTTTAGCTTGGTGGTTGAGGTCCCTGGTTTCAATCTCTAGTTCCAGTTCCTCACTGGAGCTTCCTGCCACCCACATGAGAGACTGGTAGACAGTTTCCAGTTTCTTTGCTTCGGCTTGGCCCAGCTCTGTGAGTACCTGGACAGTGGCCAGATGGGCGCTAGCTCTTTTACTCCTGCTCTCTCCCTTTCGAATAGAAAAACTAACTTATATAATCTTCTGTATTACATTCACTACTTATAAAAGTAACTCAAAAACGTTCCCAATAGTTTGTTTTTTTCTGAACTTCTTCATTTTTGTTCACTTACTTTTAATTTCCTTCCAAATACTTGGAGAATTTTCTTGTTTTAAAAAATGTGTCAAGACAGAGACAGAGAGAGCTCTTATGATAGTTCACTGCCAGAAGCATGTAATGCCTGGAGCTGGGCCAGGACTGATGAGTCATAATCCAGGTGTCCCACGTACATGGCAGGAACTCAATTGTCTTAGCCATCACTGCACCTCCCAGGGTCTACATTAGTGGGAAGCTAGAGTCAGGTGCAGGAATTTAATCCAAGCATGATGATGTGTGATATGGGAAGGTGGCATCTCAATTGCTAGCTAAAAGCCTGCTTCTTCTACACATTTTTAATAGCATTTATTCTAAACCTTGAAATGCTAGGCTTGAACTAGAATTATCAGCAGATATGCATGATTATTTTCTTCAAAAACAGTCTTCATTTTTCTTTGTGGACTGAGAAGACCTAGCAATAATTACGAATCCAAAAGCACTAGGCCTTCTGGGCCACGCTAAGACTGTGGTATCAAAACATCATTTCTCATTACAAGGTACCCGTGCTCTTACAGAAATGGCTGATTTTAGTCTAAGTATGAAGTGAACAAGAGCTTTAACTATAGTTGGCAAAAAAAAAAAAAAATACCAACAAAGACTATTGCAGTTATTTCAAAGGACCTATAGTCAACAGGAAGAGCTCCACACTAGTCTAAGATGGAACAATTTGAAAAGAAAGTAAATAAATCTGAGGGCTAACCAAATATACACCAAACATACATTTTTAAAATATTGAACTAATGAATAATGTTAATACAGTCTCATTGGTCACCTCTGATGATTCATCATTCTGAAAACTGGTTTAGAAAAGAGAGGGGGTGCCAGCACAGTAGCCTAGTGGCTAAATCCTCGTCTTGCATGCCAGGGATCCCACCCATATGGGTGCCGGTTCCTGCCCCAATTGCTCCACTTCCCATACAGCTCCCTGCTTGTGTCCTGGAAAAGCAGTAGAGGACAGCCCAAAGCTTGGGTCCCTGCATCCCTGTGAAAGACTCAGAAGAAGCTCCTGGCTCCTGGCTTTGGATTGGCTTAGCTCCAGCTGTTGAAGCTACCTGGAGATTGAACCAACAGACAGAAGATCTTTCTCTCTGTCTCTTGTTCTCTCTGTAAATCTGACTTTACAATAATAATATCTTAAAAAAAAAAAAAGAAAAGAAAAGGGAAAAGGGCTTAGGGGAAGGAATCAAGAATTTATTCTACATTTTCTGTATAAACTCTGTGTCTGAGTCCCAGAATGAAAAAATTTTCTTCTTTATAAGACTACTATAATTAGTATTTCTTTAATAAGAAGGGACAACTTAAATATCACAATCTTATAAAAACTAATGAAAGAAAAAAACGAACCTAGGCAAGGTTCATCAACGACTATTGAAAAAGGAAAGACTGACTCAGGAATAAAACAGCAGCATGCTGGACATGGCTTGGCTTGCCTGGCTCACAGGGGCCAATTGTTAAAGTGTCAGGAATCTTGCAACTTGCTTAGCATTGTATTGGTAACTTAAAAGCCACCATGGCGAGGATATTTCTACTAAGGAAATTGGTACAAATCAGGGAAATGCTACAAACCAATCTGCCTCAACATGATTGTTAAACATTTATAAACACATTATTAGATAAGGCTCTGGCAGTTGTAACCCTTCGGGGAATGAATGAGTGGATGGCAGATTTCTCTCTCTCCACCTCTCTTCCTCTCTATATCCCCTGCCCTCCACTGCCCAATGTCTCTCTATGTAACTCTTTCAACTAAAAATAATAAGTATATCTTAAAAGAAAAAAGATGGAAGACACAAATCAGCTAAATAAAATGTATTACCCTAAGTCTGGATTCTGATTTGAACCAACTAAATGCAATATATCACAGGTCTACAAAAAAATTCATGGAAAATGCAAATTGTGAAAAAAGCAGGCATAGATTCCAACCATCTTTGCACCCAAATTAGTTTCTTTTCATTCTATATTTCCACACTTTGTGACGTACCCTCACATATATAGGACAAAAGGTGAAACCTGAACACCATCTGGACACCTGGATAGTAAGAAATCAGTGCCAAGATTTCAGGTGTGATGTAGCATCATGGCTTCTTTCTTTCTTTTTTCCCTAACAATAGTCCTTTACCTTTTAATATCACACAGTGACACAGTTACAGACAAAACAACATCCTGGTCCAGGGAGGGGAGAAGTGGATAGAAGCAGAAATGAACCAAGATTGGGCCTGAGCTGTTCCTGCTTTATTCTCATGATGATGAAGATAGGAAAGAATTGATTCTAGGTATGTCTATAGCCTCAACTCTCTTTGAAAGGATGCAATTTCTAATAGGAAAGAAATTCAGAGTACATCCCTTCTACAGCTCCCTTCTAAAGTTTCTTTTTTATACTATACAGAACACTTCAAAGATGGGTGGCATAGCAAAGTGTCTCCTCTTGCATGGATCTACAGACTTTTCCATCTCCGGACTGAAACTAAGATTGCCCACCATATGGGAATGTTTTGTGGATTAAGTAAAAACTTCTAAGTGCTGGCCACCTTCTGAGAAAGAGCTTAGTAAATAATCACCTCCTGCTCAGCTTGTCTCTGTGGAAAGCAAATTAAAAAAAAAATAATTATGAAAATAAGTATAGGTGTTTTCTGAAGGATTATTTGATGTTCACATTACAACGGCTCCAGACAATTAAATAGTTTAAAACTATCATAAAATCAAAAAGTTGTATAAATTGACTTTTTTCTTAGAAGTTAATACATCACAAATTATTTCTGATAGAGTTTGATGAAACTATTCTGTTTTGTCTATGATTACCACTTCTACACTAGCAGGTGCTAATAAATTCAATGTCTTAAGACTGAAACATAGTAAGGACAGGTAGACTGTTAACTGTGTATGCTAACAGTACAAAATCACCCCCCAAAAATCCTTTCTTTGATACCTTGGAAGTCTATGTTCTGGAGCTTTCACAAAATGACACCAAGACTGGTGCTGTGGGTAGCAAGTTAAGCTATCACTTGCAACGCCAGCATCCTATACATCAAAGCACCAGTTTAGTTCCTGACTGCTCTTCTCCTGCAGCTCCCTGTTAATGCTCTTAGGAAGACAACAAAAGATGGTCCAAGTGCTTGGGTCCATGCCACCCATCTGCCACACAGGTGGGAGATCAGAATGGAACTCCTGGATTCTGGCCTAACCTGGCTATTTTGCAAGGAAAACCACAAATGAAATTTTTCTTTCTCTTTCTGTCCCTGTCATTTTTCCGTCCCCCTCTCTGTGTCTCTAATTGCCTTTCAAATTAATTATATTTATTCTTTAAAGTGATATAACTTTCCTATATTTACAGACAGTAACCAAAGGCATGCATACATAAATGCCTGTTTTTGACCTATTTCATTATCTTTGGGTACATTAGGAAATTTGCCAGAGTTGGAAGAAAGAATGATTTCCTTAGAGCCTGGAGAAATGGCTTAATGGTTAAATTCTCGCCTTGCACACACCAGGATACCATATGGGTGCCAGTTTGTGTCCCATATGCTGCACTTCCCATCCAGTTCCTTGCTTGTGGCATGGGAAAGCAGTAGAGGACGGCACAAAGCTTTGGGACCCTGCATCATACAGGAGATCCAGAAGAAGCTCTTTGCTCTTGGCTTTGGATTAGCTCAGCTCTGGCTATTGCATCTACTTGGAGAGTGAACCAGCAGATGGAAGATCCTTCTGTCTCTCCTTCTCTCCATAAATCTGATCTGTCTTTACCAATAAAAAAATTTCTTGGTTTTCCTGAGGTTAAAAAAAAGCGGAAGAGGCTAGTCCTGTAGCATAGCATGTTAAGCTACCACTTTGTGACACAGGCAACCCATGTGGGTGCAGGTTGTAGTCCTGGCTGTGCCACTTTCAGTTCAGCTCCCTGAGAAGGCAGCAAAAGATGACCCAGGTAACTGGGCTCCCATCACCCATCAGAGAGACAAAGATGGAGCATCTAGGCTTTGGCCTAGCTCAGATCCAAATTTTGCATGTATTTGAGGGATGAACCAGTAAAGGGACGATTTCTTTTTCTCTGTCTCTCTCTTTATAACTCTACTACTCAAATAAATAAATAAATCTTAAAAAAAATGTTTAAAGGGCTAGAAGTTACACATCCTTCTCCATCTTTGTTCAGTAGTAGAAGTACTACTGAGTGTTCGTTTTCAGAATGAAATAGTGTATTCAGTTTTTTAAAACTAAGTTTATTGACTAGAAAAAGAAATCACAAATTAGTGTTCATTTTGGCTGCTGCCCGAACACAGACACAGCAAACTGAAAATTACTAACTTACCTGGACGATCACTTCTATGTCATGTGTCCCATTACTGTAGTTTTGGGGGTTCCACTTCAGTGTGAAAATAGGACCAGACAAATGAACAGCCTGACCTAGATGAATTCCATCAATCTTAACTGTGACAGATGTAATGGAGTACAAGGAAAAGGCCAAGACTCTAAAATAAGAACATACATCAAATGCATAGTTTCAGGCATTTGTCATTTTTTTTATAAGGGAGCATAAGTTTCATAACCTAAAAATACTTGTGTAGGTGAAATGATCACACTGCACAACTCTAAGGACCGCTATCTGATTTCTTTCTAAATGGAAACTTTTTTGAGTTGGACAAATCAGCAAACATGAGTTGCTAAGAAATTAGAAACTTAAAAAACATATTTTAGAAAAGAAAATTTATTTTCAAAAATTCAGCTATTGTAAACTAATCAACTTCCTGAAGTCCTGTTTGCTCTCTTAAGAAAATACAGGGAAGACAAGTTACTTTGTTATCCTAATGCCACACCTATCATCTATTCATTTGATTCTGCCCAAAAGAAGCAACAGCAGAATCAGGTTGGACTGTCAGGCCCTTCCCGAGAGTATAATGCCTAACCCTGATATCTAGTGCCCATCAAAAAACCTGCCTGACTGATGCATGTTTTACTTTATCAGTGATCAATAAACAAACAGGTTGGTATCCCTTCTTTTAGATTAACATTACTATTTTACACACTAATCACAAAATAATTTTAAGAATGCTGTACATAAGACACTTATTTTTATTGACAAGCTAATAAATTAGCATCTGCTTTTAAAAGTAATTGGGGGTCCAGTGCGATAGCCTAGTGGCAAAAGTCCTCGTCTTGCACACTCCAGGATCCAGTATGGGTGCTGGTTCGTATTCCAGCTGCTCCACTTCCCATATAGCTCCCTTCTTGTGTCCTGGGAAAACAGTAGAGGATGCCCAAAGCCTTGGGACCTTGGACCCACATGGGAGACCAAGAAGTTCCTGGCTCCTGGATTCAGATAAGCTTAGCTCTGGCCTTTGTGGCCACTTGGGATTGAACCAGCGAACGGAAGATCTCTCTGTCTCTCCTTCTCTCTGTATATCTGCCTTTCCAATAAATAAATCGTAACAACAGAAAAGTAACTGCATACCTAGTGCATTTCTGGTAGCAATGCTTAAATGTTACAGCTCCCACAGAAAACAGTGTAGTAGCTCCTTTAAAGAATTAAACATAGGGGCCCAGCGCGATAGCGTAGTGGTTAAAGTCCTCGCCTTACACACCGGGATCCCATATGGGCACTGGTCCTAATCCCGGCAGCCCCACTTCCCATCCAGCTCCCTGCCTGTGGCCTGGGAAAGCAGTCAAGGACGGCCCAAAGCGTTGGGACCCTGCACCATCATGGGAGACCTGGAAGAGGCTCCTGGCTCCTGGCTTAGGATTGGCTCAGCTCCAGCCGTTGCAGCTCACTTGGGGAGTGAACCATCAGACGGAAGATCTTTCTCTCTATACATCTGACTTTCCAATAAAAATAAATAAATCTTTAAAAAAAAAAAGAATTAAACATAGAATTACTGGGGCTGGTATGCTGACATGTTGCCAATGACACTGCATCCCACATGAATTCTGGTTCACATCCTAAATGCCTCAAATTTCAGTCCCCGCTAATGTACCTGGCAAAGCAGCAGAAGATGGCCCAAGTACTTGGGCCCCTGTACTCATGTAGGAGACCTGGATGAAGTTCCTGCCTCCTGGCTTCAGCCTAGCTCAACCACAGCTGTTCCAGCCATTTATGAAGTTGAACCAGTAGATGGAAGATGCCTCTCTCTCTCTTCCTTTTTCCCTACTTCTCCTTAACATTCTCTGTCTCACTAACTCTTTCTTTTTTTTTTGTTTAAATTTATTTTATTTTATTTTATTTTATTGTTCTTTTTTTAAATTTATTCATTAATTACATTGTATTATGTGACAGTTTCATAGGTACTGGGATTCTCCCCACCCCTCCCCAAGCCCTCCCCCTATGGTGTATTCCTCCACCTTGTTGCATAACCACAGTTCAAACTCTTTCAAATAAATATATTTTTAAACTGATAAGAACAGATACTACACATGATCTTAGCCAAAAGGCTGAGAAGTAATCAAATAAACATATTTTTAAAAATAAATTATTCCCTAATAAAACTGCCAGACTCAGAACCCTAACCATGAAAAGACAGAGGACAGAACAAATCAATTAACTACCCCATTCATATGCTGGCAGTGAAAAACTGGGCAAACGGAGACTCTATGATGGACTATGTCAATCAGTGGATTCTTCAGCAACTTCATCGTGTTCAATGGCAATATTGGCAGGAACTCATAACTGTTGAACTATCAAAACCACTTGAGCAAGACCCTCAGAGCATGCCCCACATCAGGGACCTGGGATGGGTGGAAGACTGGGTGGGACTTCTCCTTTACCCCCGGTACAAAAAAATATGTGGAAATAATAGTCTTACCCACTTTCCTGTAGCCCTTGAACCTTTGTGTCCTAATTAACTATGTAAAGATTGTCAAAAATAAAGAAAAAAATAAATTATTTAAGATTCAGTAATTCCATTTTGGGGTATATATCCAAATGAAAGGAGAGGCTTGTGCAGCTATTTGCACACTCAAATTCACAGATGTTTTAATACAGCAAGAGGTGGGTGCAGTTCCAAGGTCTGTCATTATGCATATACAGTGAGATATTATTCAGTGCTCTCCAAATTTCTGACATGTGCCAGAGCATGCATGAATCTTAAGGACATTATGTTAAGTGAAATAAGCCAGACAGGAAAACGCAAATATGATTCCACTTATACGAGCATCTAAAACAGTCAAATTCTTAGAGACATAAAATAAAATACAAGTTGTCAAAGGCTTTGTGGGGGGATGAAACGGGGCGTTACTGTTTACGGGACACAGAGATTCAGTTTTACAAGTCAAAAAAAAGCTCTGGTGATGGGGTCTTGGTGAGGACTGCACAACAGTGTCAATGTACTTAATTCTACTGAGTCGCATACTTCAAATGATTAAAATGGTATATTTTATGTTATGTCTATTTTGCCAGTATTAAAAGGATTTAACCAGAAGGCAAATTTCACTAGCAAGAAAGAAAAATGGTTAGGTAAGTTGTGATGTTTTGTTTGTATTTAAAAAAAAAATACATAGGAATTAGAATAGATTATGACAGGGCCAGCATGATGGTTCAATTGGCTAATCCCCAGCCTGCAAACTCTGGCATCCCATATGGACGCAGTTCGTGCCCCAGCTGCTCCACTTTCTTTCCCTTCTTGTGGTCTGGGAAAATAGTGCAGGACATCCCAAAGCCTTGGGACTCTGTGTCCACGTGGAAGACCTGAAGGGACTCCTGACTCCTAGCTTTGGATTGGTTCAGCATCATTTGGGGAGTGAACTAGCAGATGGAAGATCTTTATTTCTGTCTCTCCTTCTCTCTGTAAATCTGCCTTTCTAATAAAAATAAATCTTAAAAATAGATTATGTCCTATAACTATAAAAAAAAAATTCCTAAAAGAGAATGCCTGAAAAGGAAAACTCAGAAATGTTACCCCATTTTCCAAAGCCTTTGTTGTATTACTTTACAAAATAAAATACAGTACATTAAAAATGCCCTTGAATTTGAAGAAAAAAAGTTGTCTGATTCTTTGGAAAAAGAATATTTATGTCCAAATAAAATTCTAAGCATCTACATCAGTGAATTCTCATACTAGCCAAATTTTCTATTCCCTATTGATTTTGCAGCTATTGGAAGGCTTGTAGCAAAATGTTTGGAAGGCTATGTAGCAAAGTGAAAAACTATTTCTGATACAGAATGTAAATTTTAAAAAATGGGATACTAGAGAATATGTATAGTACTATTATAGCAATGTAAAACATGCATTTATAAAGGTTAGGATATAGTACACAAAAATAATAATGATAGGATTTGGGGTTTCTGGATGATTTTATAATTCCTCCAGCTTAAAAAAAATGCACTTTTTAGCAATGTAAACAAAAATAAGAACTGTACCCAATGTTACATTATTGAGAGAAGTAAAGAGGGCATCACATAGCTTTCAGATGGGAGCATAATCACAGGACTTATTCTCCACCAACGTCAAACTGAAAGTTCTGGAAAGGCTACTACATACCTGATGTGTGTTGAATGAAGGAGTCTTTCCAGTGGTTCGTGTTTGGCACAAGTATAGAGGAGTGGTTTAGGATTGGTGATCAGAACCACAGGCCACTTGCCAAAAGATAGATCTGCAAAGCTGAACAGGTCATGATCAAAAGCAAAGATCCGGTACCTAGAGAACACATAACAGTAAGGTCATTTAGTGACTTCATGATTTAAGAGGATAATGAAGACAACACACAGAATAAACATAAAAATGCAGAACTAAGACTTTTTCACATGATACGCTTGAATACAGAGTAAATAATTCTGCTTCCCTATCCTTCTCCCACAGTCCTGTCATTTTATCCTACATGTTTGTCACCTGAGCTGGGATCTGACACAGGTAATTAGTTCAACTATACCCTAGAACAATGCTTGGTATATAACATGCGTCTTTAAACTGTTTCAATAAATAGTTGCCTGATTAAGTCATTTTATTTTTATACAGTACTTTAAGACTTCCTTGAACCTGAGATACTCATCGTAAGCCAAATACTTCTACCAGCAGTGCTGTGTAGAACACTGAGATAACTGATAAGAGCACAATTAGAAATTGATCATGCTCCTTTTACATCTTTACTTCTATAATTTTAAAGAAATTAAAGTTGCCTTGCTTTATCAAATGTACAATGAAAGGTATAAAATATTAATTAAAGAGGAACCACAGTTTTATGATTTCCAACTTTTGAAAGTGAGAAAACAAATGATTAACCATAGCACAAAGTTGTGCTAACCAAAGACAATGAGCTCCTAGGCATTTCCCAGTGCCCCTGCTTTAGACTGGGCGATGTGTCTAGTTCTGGCCAAGGGCTGTGAACACAAGCGGCATGCAGCACACTTCCGCTCCAGAAGACTTGAGAGTGCTGTTGAGTTCTCTGTGTTTTCTTCCCTGCCCTGGTTTTGGCATGTTGAAACAGCGCCATCATGAGAAGGAAGTCTAAATCCTTGAGTCATCCTATGAAGGAGATGTGCCCCAACTCATACTGGATTTATATGAATGAATAATAAACATTTATTATGTTAAGTCACTGATAGTTCTGGATTTATTGGCATCCACAAGAAGGCACAGCCTTGTATTAATATACATTGACTGGTTTTTTGTTTTTTTTTTTTTTACAAATTATATTATAACTAATACAATTTAAATGCTTCTGAGGGAAGGTAAGGACTAGATCTTTGAGTAAAACTTACAAACCCCAGGCTGAAGCACAGGAAAGGGAGAGGAAATGGTTTCATAATTAACATCACAACCTGCAACTGCAGCATTTAGAAGAAATAAAGAAGCTGATCAAGGGTTCGGAAGGCTATGTGACAAAGGGTAATCACGCCCAGCCCACAGTCTCATGGCCATGAACAAGTTGGACTTGGTTCAAAGTAATTATAGTTGCCAGTGTAGTTCTCAAAACATTTTATAGAAATGCCAACGAAAATGAAGAAGTACCTTCCAAGATACAAAGCTGCTTTTTAAAAACATAAAAGTAATTAAAAATAAGATGAAACATGGAGTTCCAAAATACTTGGCTGAGTGCCTAATATTCTAATAGTATTAGAACTAAATTAAATAATTATAATAATTAAACAATGGGATGACATTCTTTTAAATACTTTCATTAAAATACTTTAAAAAAGAGAAAATAACCATACTATACTTTTTAAAGATTTATTTTTAATTTTTATTGGAAATATTTACAGAGAGGAGACAGAGAGAGAAGGAGACACAGAAAGATCTTCCATTCGCTGGTTCACTCCCCAAGTGACCACATCGACTGCAGCTGATCTGACCCAAAGCCAGGAGCCAGGAGCTTCTTCTGGGTCTCCCACATGGTGCAGGGTCCCAAGGTTTTGGGCCATCCTCTACTGCTTTCCCATGCCACAAGCAGGATGGGATATGAACTGACGCCCAGTACGTGTAAGGCGAGGACATTAGCCATTAGGCTACAGTGCCGGGCCCCATACTATACACTTTTGATAAACACATTTATGGTCCTTACCCATATGGGAGACTGAGATGAAGCTCCTGGTTCCAGCTCGTACCAGTCCTAGCTGTTGTAGCCATTTGGGACGTGGGTCAGTCTAGCTCTCCCTTTCTTTCCACGTTGAGGAGTGAACCAGCCTCTCTCTCTTTCTCTCTTTTTAACTCTGTTTTTCAAATAAAAAATAGATAGATACATAAATCCTAAAAGAAACCAATCTATGTCCCAAGCTTTCCTTAACTGGATCATATTTAGTATATAAAAAAAGAAAACTACATTGTTTCAGCATGTCTGTTTTATTTGATGGGCTAGATCACTCACCTTCTGTTATCCTTCCAGTCTCCCACTTCAAGTTCCAAAGTGCCCTGGGAATGACGGGTATGCAAAACAGGCATCAGTCCACCAAGTGTATGGAGGTGCCCACAGAAATAAGCAGTAGCTGAACTAACCAATTAAAAAGAAATGGAATTAGTGAACAGAGATAACTTGCAAGGTAGGTGCAGCAATGTAAAAGAACTTGGATTTTGGAAGCCTGTCTCACCTCATTATTGATCGGATTCCTGGTGATGGAGAAAGGATAGTGGATGTTGTAAAGTGTCCAAACCAAATTGTGTGATTGCTCCGGCTACTTTCCTTGGACAACTGTAAGAGCTCTCTCATTCGCTTCTGAAATAGAATGAAAACAGATTTTTCTTTAGGCTTAAAGTAGAAATCTAATAGCAACAGATTTATACACTTGCCCTGATGTTTTATAATTATTGTCTTAAGGGCATAAACTTTACCGGTTAGTGGCTTATCTGAACCTCTGCAACTTCCAAACTATTTCCACATACATTATAATTAATGTAATCCTAACAGTAACTTAGAGTAAGGCACAAAATAGCACTTTTTGATAAGGAATCTGAGAGGTAATGAAGTTATCATTAATCTTTTCAGCTTTGCGTATCATGTTGCAACTAATGAACAGGTGACAAACTAAATTCCTTTTTTCTTGAATTACAAAAAAAGAGGGAGAGACAGAGAGATCTTCCACCCACTAGTTAATTCCCCAACATCACTAACAGCCAGAGTTGGACCAGGCTGAAGCCAGGAGCCCAGGAACTTCTTCCAGCTCTAACAGGTGGGTATAGGGACATAAACACTTGGGTCAACTAGACACAGCAGAATGGGAGTTGAATCACAGGTGGTTCATTTAGGACTTTAATTGGTATCCATTTGGTTTCTGATGCTGCAATTGGTAGCTTAACCACTGTGCCACAGCACTGAGCATGAAACTAAGTTTACAAAATAAAACATTTGTATCTACACAGAACAACTTTGTACCTCAATGTCCATCACAGCTGTACTCTACTAGCCAGCAGCTACAGTGAGCAAACTGCAATAAATCTATACAAAGTAATTGTATTTAGCAATAAAAAAAAGAAATGACTACTGCTAAACAGAACAATAAAAATAAATCTTAGGAATATGCTGAGCAAAAGAAATCACAGCCAAGTATACACACTCAATGATTTCATTCACATAAACCTGTAAAACAAATGAAACTAATCAGTAAAGAGAGAATATAGTCAGAGGTTCCCGGGGTGACAACAGATTATACAGGGAGAAAGTGCAGAGCTGGAAGTGTTCGATTTCTTCAATGTGCAGTAGTGTCACAACATGCATATTTATCAAAACTTCACACATGTAAGCGTTTTATTTTATGTAAATGACATAAAGTTGATTTGAAGGGATAACTTCCAAGTAAATAAATATGTATTGATGTTATTTATAAAGTGCTTTTAGTACTAAATTTCTGGGCTCTACCCTCAGGGCTTCTAAGTTGGTTAACCTGGGGTAATGTCAGGGAATTTACATTTCAAATTACCCAAGTTATTTTAAGTAAATTAATCTGTGGGCCAGAACTGTGGCATAGTGGGTAAAATCACCTTTAGGAATACTGGCATCCTAAACCGGTGCATATTTGTGTCCTAGCTGTTCCAGTTGTAAACCAGCTCCCTACTAACAGCCCAGGAAAGCAGCAGAAGACATTCCAAGTGTTTGGGCCCATACATCCATGTGGGAGACCTAGATGAAGCTCCTAGCACAGCCTTGGCTATTGTAGCTATCTGAGAACCAAACCAGCAGATGGGAGATTGAGCGCTCGCACTCTCTCTCTTTCCCTTCCTTTCTCTCTGGAACTTTTTAAAATTACATAAATAAGTATGTATTTTTTTAAAAAGTTACTTCAAAGTTACTTGAACAAAGACACATGGTTGACAGGAAACAAAATCTAGTTGAATTAAATTAAATGCTGAAAATAGCACAATATATTTGACAAAATTCTGTTGAACTTGATTTCAAGAACATTTCAAGGCATGTGAGAGGCAGGCTTGTTGGCACAAGTTAAACTGGTACTTTCAACACCTGCATCCCATTTTAGAGTGCCTGGGTCAAGTCCTGAATACACTATTTCAATCCAGTTTTTTTGTTTTTTGGTTTTTTTACTGATGTGAGTGGGAAGTCAAGAGATGAAGGTTCAGGGCTTGGGTCACTGCCACTCATGTGACAGAACTGAATGCAGTGTTAGGCTTCTGGGTTTAGCCCGCCCAATCCTGGCTGTTGTGGGTATTAGGCAATAAACCAACAGTTGGAAGGTTTCCCACTCTATCACTTGAATGTTCAATCAAATTTCAAAGTAAAAAAAAACCTGCTGAACCATCACATCACTCTTAGCCTCTTTCAACCACTTGGAAAATTCTGCTGTTTACTGCAATTATTTCTTATATCCTACCACTAGATTAAATATTCTCAGAGGCCAGGGACTTGACCTTATCACCTTTGTACTCTTATAATGGTACTTATGTCTTATAGAGGTATACATGCTCACTAAAAAATGAGTTGGCATTTGTTAGACCAAGATACAAAGAGAGGTTCTTACATGTGACTATACAGATAGCTGTAATACAGTGATAGTTTTAATAATCTTGGCAAAAATATTTTAAAAAACTTATCTACTTTAACCACTGTCCTTACTTATGATAGACTACTACTTAGAATGGGCAAGTGTGAGGATGCAGTAATAAAATACACAGTACACAAAGTTACACACCCTGCACATTGCAAAATACATATTGCATTTAGTACATATTTAACAAGCATTTACTGAAGAAACATAAACTGTGAGGTACTTCTTTTCCAAATTTGGGGGTAAGAACAGGGATAGTTAATAACAGTGCTGAAGTAACCTAACTTCTAGCCACATATGCAATCTACAGTTGTACATAAGAACTTGTTTACCTAGGAAACTTTAAGTGATCCATATGTATCTGGGATAAAAGTAAAAACAGGTAAACTACAAAGGGAAGTGAGACTTTTACTGTACCTCATCTAAAATTCCAAAGAAATTATAAGGTCTCTTAGGACCGGGATCTTGTGTGGCGTCCACATAGATGAAAGAATAGTTGCCAAAGGGAGTACTGTGGACATAATGGAAAGATCCATCCCTACGTACAGCAGAATATTTCCTAAAAAATACAAGACAGGAAAGTTTTAGTGCAATCACGAAAAGGTGGGGTGAGTTTAGAATCCTTCACTATTATAACACCAGATTTTGCCTTCCCTTGGAAAGGAGATTTGCTCAACCAATAGCGAAACATACTATATTAGATCCTCAACAGATAAATTGGTTAAAAGAATTTTTAAAGGTTTTCTTCTACTGCCTCCAAAATCTCATGCAAACTAATTGATCAATAACAAAAGTAAGGTCTCCAAGAAAGGAGAGAATTAGAAGAGCTGTTTTAGGCAATCCATTAAATAGTGAAAAAGAAGTGAATAGGAATCCAGCGGAAATAATACTTACTCATTTAAAAATTTAACAAGAGCCTACTAAGTACCTCTGTAAATTCTCAGGGTAGTGAAAATATGAGAGGCCTTCGGAAAGTACATGAAAATCATTTACTCTTAGAAAAGAAACTATGCATGCATTTCAACCTTTTCTGTACCAAAATAAACTTAATTTTTCATTCCATTTTCTAAAAACTTGTTGTTTACTGTTTATAAAAGTGCTTACTTCTTGCAACATGTCTAAAGAGGTTTAGTTCACAAAAAGGCCTTGCAAGGATGAACATCATCAAGCCATGGAAATACTGGTAACGGGCCTGGGAGGATAGCCTAGTGGCTGAAGGCCTGCCTTACATGTGCTGGGATCCCATATGAGTACTGGTTCCAGTCCCAGCTGCCCAACTTTCCATCCAGCCAACTGTTTGTGGCATGGGAAAGCAGTATAGGATGGCCCAAAGCCTTGGCAACCTGCACATGCCTGGGAGATCCAGAAAAAGATCCTGGCTTCAGATTGGCTCAGAACTGGCCATTGCAGCTGCGTGGGAAGTGAACCAGTAGATGGAAGATCCTTCTCTCTGTAAATCTGCCTTGTCAATAAAAACGAATAAATCTTTAAAAAAAAATACTGGTAATGGGCCTGGTGTGATAGCGTAGCATAGTGCCTAAAGTCCTCGCCTTGAATGCACCAGGATCCCGTATGGGCACTGGTCCTAATTTTGACAGCCCTGCTTCCCCAACCAGGTCCCTGCTTGTGAACTGGGAAAGCAGTAGAGGACAGCCCAAAGCTTTGGGACCCTGCACCCGTGTGGGAGACCCAGAAGAAGCTCCTGGCTCCTGGATCAGCGCAGCTCTGGCTATTGAGGCCAATTGGGGAGTGAACCATCCGACAGAAGATCTTCCTGTCTGTCTCCTCCTCTCTATATATCTGCCTTTCCAATAAAAATAAATGAATCTTAAAAAATATACTGATAACACATATGGGTCCACACCACTTTAAATATGAACAGTGCTCAAGGTCCATAAAGTTAGGGAGCGAAGGACAGGGAGAAAGGGTGTTACCAGAGGGCAGACACTCATTATTAACATTTGTGGAATAAATGACAAGGAAAGTATAGACTCTACTAGGTGCATATCTATATGATTCAAATGTCAGCACAGCAAAAGAAATGTTGGTATCATCTGCTGTAACTTCGTAACCCTGTTCCCACCAATCCTCTGTAACCTCATGGCATCGTACCTGATGGCCCTATCTACCAATCCCTCACGGCCCTGTTTCCTGCCCTTGGCCACAAAAGCATGATCCTGCATGTCTCTGCCCTTCTTGCTCTCTGCTCTTCTCTCTGTGTCTGTCTATTTCTGTTCCCGCTTTCTCCCTGCCCCACAGCTACCTCCCCCCGACATAAAGGACCTCTCGTGTGGCTCAAAAAGAAAAAAAGTTGGTACCATGATTTGTTCAAGTATCTTATATGATGTTTTACCTTATGGAACATATTAAAATATACAAATAGATTTCTGAAATTAATTTGCTTGAAGGGAGCTATACCTAAGCCATAGTAGTTATCAATGTAGTCAAAGAAAAAAAAACATATACAAATGTTACAATTAATTCTCAGAAATGAGCCAAATTTATATTAAATAAAGTCAACTATTTCTGCCATTCTTGGTAATAAAATTTCCCCCGAAAAAGTATTTGTTCATTCTTAGTCTTCATACTCATTTTTTTTTAAGAGATTTATTCATTTTATTACAAAGTCAGATATACAGAGAGGAGGAGAGACAGAGAGAAAGATCTTCCGTCCGATGATTCACTCCCCAAGTGAGCCGCAACAGGCCGATGCGCGCCGATCCGAAGCCGGGAACCAGGAACCTCTTCCGGGTCTCCCACGCAGGTGCAGGGTCCCAATGCATTGGGCCGTCCTCAACTGCTTTCCCAGGCCACAAGCAGGGAGCTGGATGGGAAGTGGAGCTGCTGGGATTAGAACCGGCGCCCATATGGGATCCCGGGGCTTTCAATGCGAGGACTTTAGCCGCTAGGCCACACCGCCGGGCCCAACCAATGCTTTTTGATTCATCCTCTCCAAGCTGATGTCAACGTTCCCTTGTCCCAGGACTCTGTTCAGAGAGATATGCTCTATGTATATTCCAGGCCCTTCCAATACTGTGACTGGACTGGAGCAGGACCTCCTATTTTATCTACAGAATTCTGATCTCTCCCTAGTTTTTTCTTTTTCAGACCTATCTCTTTTTTTTTTTTTTTTTTTGATTGTGAGAAAGCCCTTTAAAAAATACTAGTTTCTGGTTCCAGTGCGGTAGCTTAGAGCCTAAAAGCCTCACCTTGAATGCGCAGGGATCCCATATGGGCACTGATGGTAATGCCAGCAGCTCCACTTCCCATCCAGTTCCCTGCTTGCGGCCTGGAAAAGCAGCCAAGGACGGCCCAAAGCCTTGGGACCCTGCACCCGTGTGGGAGACCCGAAAGAGGTTCCTGGTTCCTGGCTTCGGATTGGTGCAGCACTCCCCGTTGCAGTCACTTGGCGGGGTGAATCATCGGACGGAAGATCTTCCTCTCTGTCTCTCCTCCTCTCTGTATATCTGACTTTGCAATAAAAATAAATAAATATTTTAAATACTATTTTCATATATCAATTGGCAGCAGATTATGAACTATTACCTATCACATCTAAATTTCTGTGCTTGTTATTCATGACTTCATAAACTGGCCCTGAGCAACATGTCCTGTATCAGACAAGTCCTCAATAGGAATCTATATTGCCATGACAACAAGTTTCTTTACTGCCACCTCTCCCTTCTGCACCCCAAATTCATTCCAGTTTTTAAAGGTCTGTTCATGGCCTAAGGACTTGAACCTCCGGCAGGCAGCCACCTTGCTGCCTGCCGGGTGCCTTGGGATGGCCACACCTCAAGCCTGGGAACACACAGTAGCTACCACATACACGTGGTGAGCTGCTCCAGGGCGGCCAGTGCGCCATTTGGCGCCAGGCTCCGCCTGCTGGCCGCCCGGCCAGAGAGCTTTGGACTTTTGGTTCTTTGACCTGCTGCCTGGGAGGCTCCCTCCTGAACCCACAGTGCTTTGGGGCGTGAATGAGTCCTAAAGATTTTCCATTGCAGTAAATCATCCTCAGAAGAACCTGTAATCACTTTATAATGCAGATTATCGAACACCAGTTCATTCATGAACCAAAATCTGGACTTGTCCAGCAGGATGTCCCCCTTGCCTAACCGGATGAGCGATCAGCAGAGGGGTCACAGTAGGCAGGATCATGACATTGACTGGCATTCGAAAACCATACCCGGTGGTAGAAGGGGTCAGGGATGTGTGGACCAAACCCTGTGGGAACTCTGACCCCACTGGATGGCTTAGGAAGGCTGCTGGAGACAAGGCAGGAGACGCCACAGGCTGTGGGATGTGCTAAGCTGACCCAGAACAACCACTGGCATGCTCAGTACTGGCCGGGAACTGGCCTGGTTGGGGAATTAGGGGAAGGCCCTGGCTGGGTGGAGTTCCTCAATAAGGGGCACAGGAGCTGGAAGGGGGCTGAGTTCTGGCCGGGTCACAGTTGTAATCTCCCTTGGCATAAGTGCCGATTGGGACAAGCCGCACCGTGCTGGGTTAGACCGCAGCACAGTTTGGTGCTCCAGAGGACCAGGGTGATGAGGGACGGATTCGGCCAGGTTTCAACCCCAAATGAGCCATATATGAGCTATATGTGGGTATGGACGAGCCGTGGCTGGGCTGAAACTTTCAACCGCAGGAACCAGAACGGGTTGAAGACCAGTTAAGAATGGCCTCTGCTCGTGCTGGGGCAAGAGATGGAATGAGTGGTGCTGGCCCATGGACCTGCTGGTATGCGCGAAACATGACTCCAGGAGGGGTCTGATGGAGGAACCTGAACAGTTCCTCTGACAGGACACTGACCCTACAAATAAACGCAGGAAGCATGGAGGAAAACAACCCAGAAGAGGCTATGGAAAGTGTCCCACTGGCATACATCTGGCTTGGGTTGAGGGCGGACCTGGCTGAGTCGGTTCACGTCATCCACTGGCAAGTCTGAGCGCTGGAGCTGTGTGGGGGTCTGGCCAGGTTCGGTTGCGATAAACACAGTACACAACACAAAATGCCAAGGCGAGGCTGCCTGTGCCTGTTAGGAATGCAGCACACATCCCACTGGTTTAGGCGAGGGTCGAGTGTGTGATGGGCAGAGCCGGGATGGACTGCAATACTCACTGGTTCCGGTGGAGGTCAGGGCTGAGAATAGAAGCAACCCAGCTGTTGCAACCACCAGCTGATGGGGTGACGGACTGAGTCGAGCACTGTGCTTGCTAATACATATAGGAACCTGATCTGGGAACACCTCAAAGTCTCTTTGGGGATCCCTTCAATCAAAATGGAGGAAACAGAACATTAACCAAGAAAAGATGGAAGATGGAGTAGATCAACCAACCACCTCAGCTATATGTTGACAGCGAAACACTGGGCAAGGGGAGACTCTATGATGAACTATGTCAATCAGTGGACTCCACACCTGCCTCATTGTACCTGGATTGCTGCTGATGGTATGTTGGAGCTTTTGACGGAGCGGGATGATACTCTGCTGGCTCTGCCTTCAGACCAGAGGGGGTTTCCCTGAGAAGGTGTTGAACTTGACTGGACAATGGGACGCTGGACTATATGTTTGTTATATGGTGGCAATGAGGGAATCCCAAATGAACTTGAGCTGTGGTTATGCAACGGGGTGGAGGAATCCACCATGGGGGGAGGGTTTGGGGAGGGGTGGGGAAAATCCCAGTACCTATGAAACTGTCACGTAATACAATGTAATTAATGTATAAATTAATTCAAAAAATGCAATAAAAATGTTAAAAAAAAAAAAGGTCTGTTCATGCCTACCCTTTTGCCTAATACATATACTCCCTGGCATTTTTTAACTTTTCTGAATGCAATCTCCTTATTAAGCCTGGACACAATTTTCATTTCATTTATAAAGTCTTCTCTATGTCTACCCCATGGTCTATCTTTTCTAACTTTCATGGTGATTATCAAATACCCCAAATAATTTAGCCTTTCATTAGCCTTTCCTTCATGTTTTTTCCTCATCATTTCCTAAACGATTCTTAATTCCCCAAAGTAGACTAAAAATTCCTTGAGGACAGAGGCCATATTTTTAAACATTACCTCCTTTATCTCTCAAGCTATCCAACGAGGGATGGGCTCCTGCTACATGACTGATAATGCAGAACAAAGCCATTGGATACACAGGAACTGAAAGGGAAATTGCAACTAAAAGAAGAATCTTAACACACTGAAAGAATCGATTTTCTAGGTTAGGAATTCCCTAGCCTTTTTTTCCCCCCACATTTGTAACATGTAATGAAAATTTCAATATCTGGATGACATGGAATGAAAGGACAAAGCAGCCAGGGCTGAACAACTGGACTCCCCAGCCACCCCAGAGGCTGAGGGTGTTAAAGGTCTCAGCATTCTGAAATTTCTCTGGCTTCAGCTGGCAAGTTCTGATCTCAACACTTCTGCTATGAATCCATGGGCAGAAAATACAACCAAAGAAGTCACCATGGAGCATTAAAGTACCACCAAACACTATAGTATCTGCACCTGCTCTTAACAGATGCTACAAAATGTTCTATTCTCTGTTCAGTACAGTACCTGTAGTAGTTCCGGACGCTGTCCAGACTTGGAATGTTGTATGCATCTAATCAAAAAGAAAAAAAATATTAAGAAGAAAAATTCAGATATGTTAAGGACAAAAGAAAAATAACAGTTCTTCCCACAATACTTAAAATGGGATAATACCAGTCAATTATACTGACAATTTTCTAAAGATTTATTTATTTTTATTGAAAAGGCAGATATTCAGAGAGGAGGAAAGAGAGAGAGGAAGATTATCCGTCCATTGATTCAATCGGCCCCAATGGCTGAGCCAATCTGAAGCCAGGAGCCCGGAGTTTCTTCCAGGTCTCCCACATGGGTGCAGGGTCCAAGGCTTTGGGCCGTCCTCAACTGCTTTCCCAGGCCACAAGCAGGGAGCTGGATGGGAAATGGAACTACCAGGACTAGAACTGGTGCCCATATGGGATCCCGGCACGTTCAAGGCGAGGACTTTAACCACTACGTTATCGTGCCTGGCCCTATACTGACATTTTTTAAAACTTCATAGCTTAAATAATCCAGACTATTGAAATGCTTTAAGGCACCTATACCCGAGAGAATAGTTACTTTGAATTATATAAATACAGAATGAAGCAATTTGAAGTTACAGGAAAAGACTATGCTGTTGCTGCTTTAATCGTATTGTTCTGAAAGGAAGGCAGAAGTAATTCTAAATGGTAGATACCTCTGGTAACAGGAAAATCTCTTAAATCTTAGAAAAGCTTGGAAAGATGTCGTAGAATGGTACAGTTAAAAATATCATAGATAAAATGAAATAATAAAAAAATATCATAGAACAGGGCCAGGCATGATAGCGTAGTGGTTAAAGTCCTTGCCTTGCACATGCCGGGATCCCATATGGGCGCTGGTTCTAATCCCGGCGGCCCTGCTTCCCATCCAGCCCCTGTAGTTGGCCTGGGAAAGCAGTCAAGGATGGCCCGAAGCCTTGGTACCCTGCACCTGTGTGGGAGAACCAAAAGAGCTAGCTCCTGGCTCCTGGCTTCAGATTGGTTCAGCTCTGGCCATTGCGGCCGCTTGGGAAGTGAACCATAGGATGGAAAATCTTCCTCTCTGTCTCTCCTCTGTATATTTGCCTTTCCAATAAAAATAAATAATCTTTTAAAAATATATATCATAGAACATTGGTGCCCGGTGTAGTGGCCTAGCGGCTAAAGTCTTCGCCTTGAACGTGCCGGGATCCCATATGGGTGCCAGTTCTAGTCCCTGCAGTTCCGCTTTCCATCCAGCTCCCTGCTTATGGCCTGGGAAAGTGGTCAAGGATGGCCCAAAGCCTTGGGACCCTGCAAATTACGTAATTTTTTTTTTTTTATATTTACTACTTGAAATAAGGAAGTCAGTAATTTGGCTTGGAAAGCTTTTAAAAATATAAACAGGTTTGCTATTTACCAGGAATCATTTTGACTTATACCACTAATTAGGATCAGGCAAAAGGGAAAACATGCCAGAGAAAGCCGTAAGACAGATGACAGCCTATTTCTTGAACTGATAATTCTGAGCTGTTCAGAAGAATTTTGTTTACAAACAGAACATTTTCTGATCAAGACTATAATTGTATATTTTAACAAGAAGAACTATCTAATTAAAATGATACATTGGGAAGATATAAACAGGTTATTCATCAGCTATTAATGACTAAATGAAGTTATTAACTAATAAATGAAGTACTTAACTAATAAGAAAGTCAACCTTTATGAAACAAATACATCTCTCTTCAGGACTCTTCTGAAGTGTTCATTTTCTTCCCAACACAACAATGATCATCTAAAATATGCTACAGTTTATACATTTGCCTTTGTCTATGGGGATGTGTTTATAAGAAAACAAATTCTAATTTACATACAGTAAAATTCATTCTTTGTGATGTTCAATCCTGTATATCTTGACAGATATGAGCACATAGAATCTACTTCTACAGGCCCAGTGCAATAGCCTAGTGGCTAAAGTCCTCACCTTGCATATGCCAGGATCCAGTTCCCATCCAGCTCTCTGCTTGTAGCCTGGGAAAGCAATCAAGGACAGCCCAAAGCCTTGGGATCCTGCACCCGTGTAGGAGATTAGGAAGAGGCTCCTGGCTTCAGAATGGCTCAGCACCAACCACTGTGGCTACTTGGGGAGTGAATCAACAGACAAAAGATCTTCCTCTCTGTCTCTCCTCCTCTCTATATTCCAACTTTCCAATAAAAAAATAAAATAAATCTTACATATATATATATATTTGGGTGCCAGCATTGCAGAGTGGCAAGTAAAGCCATTGCTTGGAAGCCAGCATCCCATAGGGGTATCAGCTGCTTCATTTCAGATCCAGCTTGGGAACAATGGTCTGGTAGAGCAGAGGAAAACGGCTCAAGAGATGGGAGCCCTGCCGCCCATGTGGGAGAATTGGAAGAAGCTCTGGCTCCAGGTGTGGTCATACAGGGAGTAAATCAACAGATGGAGGATCTCTCTCCCCTCTCTGTAAATCTTTCAAATCAATAAATCTTGAATATGTAAGTGTATACACACTGCCTGCAAGACTTCCATGCACTGAAGAAAAGCCCGTACTTCGATCTCAAAGGACTAATGGCGATATACGGCCTATCTAATATTACAATGTTCTGTTTTACAGTTTCACCATCTTAAGCGCAGAAAATAAATTTTTTTATTTGATTTGAGTCTGTACTCTTACCATGATTTCCTTTGATATCCAGCCACTTGGTTTTTTCCAACACTCTGGTCTTCTTCAGAATATTCTGGTAAGTCTGCCATTCTATCTCATGCTGCCTGGATCCCAATTGTTCCTTTGTTTTGGCATCTGTCAGGTCTCCTGCAGGTTTAAGTAAGAATTGAATAACTGTGCAAATAAACCCCAGGAGGCTCAAATGTTTAAAAAAAAAAAAAAGCATACTGAATGCACAAAGACACTTCAAGTACCGCATGTGTGGAAGATAAACTCATGAGTTCACTTATGTCTAGGGCAGTATCTAAATAAACAATATGTTCTCAACCAGGGCTCCATTTTTTTCTGGTTGGTCCAGTGCCCACTGATCCTCCAGGGATTCTAGAAATGAGTTGGGAGTGGGGGAGTGAGAATAGCCTTTAAAGAGAGCAGTACAAAATGCATCAATATGCTGATAACACGGAGTTCCTTTATCAGAAAGGCCAACACTGGGCAGGTGCTTAACATTTATGAACATAACATCTCCCAACCCCCAAATGTGAGCTGATCATGTCTTATTTTCCCATTAGGAGGCAGTCTGAAAGGTGTCATTCAGAAAATAAAACAGCAAAATCTCTTGGAAATGAAAAAGAACGCTTGAAATGGGGACCAGTTCATAACGTGTGGAGAGCCACCCCATCACCATCACGTCCGCACAGGGGTTTCCATCGGGATAGGAACGGATTCATACCCCAATGAATAGGTTCTGCCTCTTCCCACCGTGACCCTGGGGAGCCAGTGGTCAAGGGTTTGAAAAGCTCAAAGCACCCAAGCCACAAAAGTATCAAAGGGTGAACTGAAAAACAGGAGATAGCTACGCAGGGGAAAAAAATGGGAAAGAAATCATCTTTGGATTTGTTCAGTAAAAGGCTCTCCACAATTCCCTCTGAAATCTGGAATTGCAGAATAACAACAAAAAAGAGACAAGCCCAGCAAGAGACCACATCAATGCCAGGAGCCCCCCTCCCCTTTCCCACCGCTGTGGCAGACAACTGAGCCTAGAATGTCTCATCTCCTTCCTCTACCTCACGGGGGTGGGGGTCTGTACGAACCGGTGGCTATCGAGACCCCTACATCCCCAGGAGTGAAAAGCTAGAGAGCTCCGTCTAGCATTCTACCGATCAGAGCACGGCAACCCGCCCCTACCTGTGGCTAGGACGAGGGCTGGTTGAATGATGTCAATAGTTTCAGAACAGAACTTCTCTAAGTCTAGCACTCGGCCTGGATCCCGATACCTGCTCACGTGAATGTCGGATATCTGCCGACAGAGGCGTCCGAGTCAGCAAGAGGCGGCACGGGGCTGGGGCTCTCTCAGGCAGAAGGACAGGGAGAAGACACAATGTGCCAACGACCCCCCACCCCCGGCTCCTGCCCCTCCCAAGAAGGACCACACAAACCCTCCTGAAGGACGTTACCCCCACCCCAAACCCACAAGTCTGGGGTCCCCCCTCTACCCCCGGCTAGGCAAGGCGCGCCCTGCCCGCGCCGCCCCCGCCCCGACCGCCGTCACCTGCAGACCCCAGAAGATGTTGCCGTCTCCGGGGCCCGGCGCCGGGTGCGGCCTCCGAGGGGCGCGGGGTTGGGGCAGCGGCGAGGGCGGGTCTGCCAAGCCGTAGTGCTCCAAGAGCAGGGCCGCCACCGCCGCGGCCGCCAGCCCCGCGACCACCCGCAAGGCCAGGGCTGCGGCCATGCCGCCCGCCAGTCGGGGCGCAACCCTCGCTGCTCCCCAGTGGGACTGCGCGGTGTCCCCTCCCGGGAGCCGCTCCGCCCGCACTTCCGGACTCTATGGTCCCGGGGCTGGACACTTGGCGCACGATGGCGCGCTGGAGGCGGCCGTCTGCACCTGCACCTCGCCGGGGTCCAGCCCCTCGGGCGGCCCGCGGCTCTCGGCTGGCTGTGCCAATGTACTGCGGACAAGGAAGAGGAAACCGAGACGCTCCGCGCCAACGACGGTGGCCGGGCGGTGGCGGGAAGGGCGCCCGGGACCTGCAGCAGGCAGGCGGGGGCTTGGAGTCCTGGTGCCGCCTTGCTCCAAGCTTCCCGAAATCGGTGGGGGCGGTTTCCTTCCTGGGAAGCAGAGTTAATAACACCCTCCTGCTTGTGCTTCGTAGGGTTTTGTGAGAATCGGAGTGAGGACGCCTTATTAAATTGCTCTCCAAAACGTGGCAGGTGGCTGTCCTGACCCTTTGGTTATTCACATGCCCTCAGAGGTTTTCTATAGGTATACTTCCTTTGCTTCGTGATTTTTTTTTTTTCTTAGCCTGGTTTCACATGTGTGTGACTACCTAACATTGCAACACAGTGGTCTATTAGTCATTTAATAAATATTACCTATATATATTATAGGCCAGGAGCAGAATAAGATTCTGGCCCAGGTGTTAATTTACCCTACCACTCCCTTATTGTTGAGTTTTGGGATTGTTTGCTATGTCATGCTGTTCCGAACCAACATTTTTATACAAATAAAATTTTCATTTTTTAGATTGATTTGTTTTTGTTTGAAAGCCAGATTGACTGAGAGGAGAGACAGAACGAGTTATCAGAGCAAGCTACCATCTGTTCTTTCACTCCCCAAATGGCTGCAATGCCTGGAGCTGAGCTGGTCAGAAGCCAGGAGCCAGGAACTTCTGGGTCTCCCACTTGGGTCCCACTTGGAGCATCTTTCACTGCTTTCCCAGGCACATAAGCAGAGAGCTGGAGCAGAGGCACAGTAGCTGAGACTCGAATCAGCACACCTATGGGCTGCTGACCTGACTACTGCAGGGCCCTGGCCCCACAAATAGCACTTTTTTAAAAAGCCCCATTTGAGTTATTTCCTTGGGATGTATTGCCAGTATTTATGCCGATTTAAATCCAGTAAGTACATTCTGAGTACCTTGAAATAAAAGACATTAATCTAGGCAGAAAACAGAAAGAACCATAAGGAATTAAAACATGGCCTAACTGGACAAGATCCTTGGCTTGAGCCGCATTTTAAAATGCCTCTGTAAATACTAAAAATGAAGACAACAAGCTTGGCTTTGGCAAGATGGATCTGGCAGCCGCATAGACAGAGGAGGGGTGTGACAGAATCCTGTTGGGAGGAGACTGTCATGATACAAGTGTTACCAAGGCCCAGAGCGTGATAATCTGAGAGTGTGACATTGAGATTAGAAAGGATCAAATGTAAAAACCGTTAAGACAGAGACTACAGAACTTGATGGTTGATTGGATATTCAAGGGGAAAGGAGAACATAATTCAACACTGGTGCCAAAATTCAGAACCCTAGTGGCTGAGAGCCAGAGTATGTGTGGAGACAGCATAGCCCTTAGCAATGCAGTATTTTTCGTTTTGCCTGATGCACCACAGGAAAAATTTGGGTGGGTTTTTTCAAGTTAAAACTGAAAGATACAATAGAGATGACCTCATTTAAAACACAGGCAGTGGGATAGAGGTAAAATGCATTTGGAAAGACTTTTGAGGAGACAGATAAAAGAATTTTTTGGAAATGTAGTACAAGAGATTCTGCCGTAAGTGGTAGGGATAGACACATGATTAAGGCATTCTAGACAGGACAAACTGGGGTTAATATTACCCAGGCCAGTACTCCTGCTGCCAAGCACTTTCTTCATGGCACTCAAAGTGAGTAGAGGCAGATTTGTTTAAGGAGAGTTAATGATTTTCAAAGGAAATACTGCTTTGACCAGCTGTATACTGAACTGCAGTTCAGTGTAATCCATGTCTCCCGGGTCCTGACAGTCAGCGATGAATGGATTTCTAGTTACCTCGGAGAAAGTGTTAGTGGAAGCAGAGTTCCTTCGGGAAGTTGCTAAGTAATCACCCACAAGCTGGAGCTGCTCAGAGGAAAGGTTTATGTGTGATCAATAAGACAATAGGGAAGGATAGTTCCCTAAGCAAACTGCTTGCCTGAGAACAGTGTGCTAGAGCTTTTACAGTAAGGACCAAAGTGCAAAGCCTTGGGACCCTAAACCAGAATGGAAGATCTAGGAGAGGCTCCTGGCTTCTGGTTTCAGATTGACTCAGCTCTGGCTGTGGCCAGCAGATGGAGGATCTTTCTCTCTGTCTCTCTCCCTCTCTGTAGATCTGCTCATATGGGATCCCGGCAGGTTCAAGGCGAGGACTTTAGCCACTAGGCCACACCGCCGGGCCCCATAAATTATTCTTGTGCTAAAATCTACATGAAAGTTACCTTCTTAGGCATTTTAAAAGATCCAGTTAGATGGTACAAAGTAGTCATACTGTCTTGGCAACTGTCACCAGCATCTCCAGAACTCATCATCTGAAACTGAAACTCTGCATCCTTCCCCCACCCCTCCCAGGCCCTAAGGAGCACCATTGTATTTTCCGTTTCTGTGACTTTGACTCCGCATAGTCAGATATGATTCATGGAATCATGCAACTTGTGCTCTTTACTTACCCTAATGTCCTTAAGATTCATCTACTTTGTACCATGTGCATTCCAATACAATTCCAAGCCAGGCTGGACTCCATGCTTGCGGCCCTGGCCACAGCCACTGCTGCCACACGGTGAATGAGTCCTAGGCGGGCAGTGTGCCAACTGACGCCAGGCTCCTCCTGCTGGCTGCCCAGCAGCAAGCTCTGGGGGCTTGGGGATGTATTTTTACTGCCTTGGTACGTTTATGAATGAAGCCACTGTGTGTGTTGCTGAGGAATCAATCCTGCAGGACTCCCAAAGACAAAGTAACTTTACTTGAAGGTAAGCGAGGGTACTGGGACCTGGTGGTTTGGATTGGAGAGTCCACATGATCTGTATGGGTCAAACTGATACACCAGCTTACATCTGAGTCCTGTGTAAGACTTGTTACCATCGAACAATGCTGACCACCACATGCCATTCCATGCAAAAGCTAAGACTGGGGGCCTGTCTAGCAGGGCTAGATTCTAGTACCTGGCAGAATGTTGGAGCAGGGACGGGTCATGACACTAACCAGTACATGAGAGAACCAGGTTGGAGGATAGATTCCGTGGGGGATATATGGGCCCAACCCTGTGGAAATACAAGTTCCACTGGTTAGCTCAAGAGTTGGGATGGTGATGGGCTGAGTTAGGTGTGACCATGGAACCTGCCATCACTCACAGGTAAAGGGACTGACAACAGTCTGGACAGGTCCAGTTGGCAGCACCTGCATGTGCATCCTAAAACAGGGTATGGGACTGGCAGGGCCGCAACGTTCACCAGTTCATACAAGACCAAGATGGAATGGCAGGCTATGCCTAACACTGGCCTAACACCTGCTGGCATCTATGAGATTTAGGTCTGGGAATGGATCAATTGGAGGAACTTGGGAAACTCCCCTAATTGGTCATAACTCTCACTGACAATCACAAGGTCTAGGCCTGGGGGTTGGGCAAGCTGGGCAAAGTAGCTCTAACTGTTGGCTAATATGTGGCTTAATTATGGAAGGGGATGGACTGGGCAGGGCCGAGTAAACCTTAACTCTCCAGCAAGAACAGAAATCAGGCTGCAGCACAGGTCATGCTGAGCTAGGCAATTACACCTACTGATTTACATGAGCCAGGGATGGGAATAGACTGAGCAGGGCTAGATTCCATCTCCCACCAGTGAGTATCGGGACTGGGGACAGGCTGGGTCAGGCCAGGATACAGCATCTAAGGCAAAAGCCAAGACAGATGAGGGGCTATGTCAAGCTGGGTCAGAGCAACCACTGGCACGTGCATGATCTATGGCTGGAAACAAGGGGAGTGGGGAGCTAAGGGGATACCATGGCTGGGTTGGGGTTCCCACTGATGAGTGCGGATGCCAGAGTGGGAGCTGCGTTCTGGTCTGGATGTGGCTGCAGTGTCCCTTGGCACAAGTGTGGACTGGGGCTGTGGTGCACTGAACTGGGCTAGACTCCAGCACCAAAAGGTGCCCTGGAGGACCAGGGTAGGTGTAGGACAAACTAGGCTAGATCTCTGCCCCTATTGAGCCATGTGTGAACTGTCTGGGTGTTGATCAGCCTTGGCTGAGCTAAAACATCCAACAGTAAGAACTGGAGTAGGTTGAAGGCCAGTCAGGAAAGGCCACTGTTCCTGCCAGGAAGGAGGTGGACAAAGTAGGGCTGGCCCATGGACCCACCGGTATGTGCAAGATCTGGCATAGGGAGAGGTTCTGAAGAAGAGCTTTGGAAACTCCTCTGTTGGGACACAGTACCTGCAAATGAGTGCAAGAACGGAGAAGGGGAGCCGCTAAGACCAAGCCAGGTAATGGTACCCACCAGCGTACATTTGGCACGGGTCAGGGGCGGACCAGGCTGAACCAGTTCACATCACCCACTGACGAATCTGAGCACCAGAATGGAGTGTGGGTCGAGCCAGGCTCGATTGCAACACATACCAGTACATATTACATCTGAGACTGGGTGCCTGCTTGGCTGGGCTAGGCTGTAACTCCCACCAGTGGGAGCTGGAATTGGGGGTGGGTTGGTCTGGTCTTGTCTGGGCCAGGCCAAGCTACAGCACCCACTAGCAAATGCTGAGGTGAGGTGGGCCATACCAGACTCAGCCTCAGCACCCAACCAGTACATGTGAGAACCAGGGAGGGAGGGGGCAAAGCTGGTAGGGGGAATGCGGAGGGCTCCCTTGCTGGACCACCACTCTCACTGGAGAGCATGAGTTGGGATGGGAGTAGACCAAACCAGTCAGAGCTACAACACCTGGGGGCCTCATGTGAGCTAAATCAGAGAAAATCCAGGCTGGGTTAACTGTTCCTACTGGTGCAAACATAAATCAGAGTGGGTGAGGGTTGGCAAGGCTTTGCCATAGCATCAGCTCGCAGATGCTGGCACAGGGGGGCTAATTCTGTCAAGTCAAACTGCAGAACTACCTGGAGAGTACATGATCCAGAAGTGAGAGTGGGTGCAGTAGGGAAAAAGTGGGCATCTCCCTCATGGGTTACCACTCCCACTGGACAGCGTGAAAATCAGGGCTGGGGCAGGCGTGCCTGGACAGAATGGCACCCACCAGCATGTGTGTGAGATGGATAGTGGGGCTGGTCAGGTTGAACTAGGTTTCTGTGCCCACTGACATGTATGAGAGCTGAATGGGATGTGGGAGAGACTGGACCAGTCTACGGTACATAGTGGCAAGCAGGGGAACCAGGGTAGGGGGTGGACCTGGTGGGGGTTATTGGGAGTCGCCTCAATTAGGCTACAGCTCCCACTGGTTTACATGGCCAAGTGTGTGGTGGGCAGGATTGGGTTGGGCTCCAACACCCTTTGGTTCGTGTATAAGACAGGGCTGGAAAAAGAACTGACCCAGCAATTGCAACCACCAGCATGTGCATAAGCTGATAGGGGCGATAGACAGTGCCAGACCCTGTACTGGCATGCACACACAAGAGTCAGGTCTGGGATCACCTCAGACGAAGTTTCTTTGGGGATCCCTCCAACTGAACTGCTGATCTCAGAACCCCAATCATGAAGAGAATTGCAGGTTCCATGGTCTGACCGTGGAGTGCATTTGTCAAAGCTGAGCCTCCTGAGAGGCTCAGACAGCAGTGACAACATATCCAGGTGCATATGGAGGATATGGTAGATCATAGGAACCTGCAGAGGACACCCAGTACCATAACAGAGGATGGGAAATAGAATAAATCCATCATCTACCCCAGCCATGTGTTGGCAGTGAAAATCTGGGCAAACGGAGACTCTAAGGTGGACTAGGTCAGCCAGTGGATTCTGGAGAGATTTCATCATGCTGGGAATGGCAAGAGTGGCAGCAATTCAGAACTGTTGAACTGTCAAAAGCACTTGAGCAGTGCCATTGGAGCATGCCCCACATCAGGGACCTTGGGATGGTTGGGAGGCTGGGTCGGGTTTCTCCCTTTATGTACCCCCTTACCCCAGATACAGAAGAGAGAGAGAGAGAGAGAGAGAGAGAGAGAGAGAGGAAACAATGGTCTTACCCACTGTCTTGTAGCCCTTTTACCATTTGTGCTCTAAAGAACTATGTAAAGATTATCAAAATATAATAAAAAAAAGGACAAAAAATTCTGCCTCCATGGAGGCAAGAAACCGATATAGATCTCCCTTGTGGGTGACTGGAACCCCACTTTTTTTTTTTTTTGGAAAGGCAGATATACAGAGAGAAGGAGAGACAGAGAGAAAGATCTTCTGTCTATTGGTTCACTCCCAAAGTGGCCACAATAGTCGGAACTGAGTCCATCAGCAGCTAGGAGACAGGAGCTTCTTCCGGTCTTCCACGTGGGATTCGGGTCCCAAGGCTTTCGGCTATTCTCTACTGTTTGCCCATGCCACAAGCAGGGAGGTAGATGGGAAGTGGAGCAGCTGATAAATGATCCGGTGCCCATATGGTATCCAGGTGGATACAAAGCAAGCACGTAGCCACTAGGCCATTGCTGCAGGCCCATGGAACCCTATTTCTTTTTTTTTTTTTTTAATTTTTTATAATTTTTTATTGGAAAGTCAGATACACAGAGAAAAACAAAGATGGAGCAGATCTTCTCTCTGATGACTCACTCCCCAAGTGGCAGCAACCGCCGGAGCTGAGCTGATCTGAAGCAAGGATCCTTCTCCGGATCTCCCACACTGGTGCAGGATCCCAAAGCTTTGAGCCATCCTTGACTGCCTTCCCAGGCCACAAGCAGGGAGCTGGGTGGTAAGCAGTGCTGCCAGGATTATAACTGAAGCCCATATGGGACCTCGGTGCATGCAAGGCAAGGACTTTAGGAACTAGGCTACCATACCGGGCCTGGGACTCCACTTTTTTTAAAGATTTATTTATTTTTAAAGATTTATTTATTTTTACTACAAAGTCAGATACACAGAGAGGAGAGACAGAGAGGAAGATCTTCCATCTGATGTTTCACTCCCCAAGTGATCGCAACTGGTGGTGTTACACTGATCCAAAGCCAGGAGCCAGGAACCTCCTTCAGGTCTCCCACACGAGCGCAGGGTCCCAAGGCCTTGGAGTGTCTTTGACTGCTTTCCCAGGCCACAAGCAGGGAGCTGGATGGGAAGTGGAGCTGCCGGGATTAGAATCAGTGCCCATATGGGATCCCGGCATGTTCAAGGCGAGGACTTTAGCCACTAGGCCACTGTGCCGGGCCCCGATTTATTTATTTTTATTGCAAAGTCAGAAATACATAGAGGAGGAGAGACAGGGAGGAAGATCTTCCATCAAATGATTCACTCCCCAAGTGACCGCAAAGGCCGGTGCTGCGCTGAGGCCTTTAGGTATTAGGCAACTGTGCCAGGCCCCCAAGGGACTCCATTTCTTGAGCTCTCATCTGCTGCATTAGCAGGGAGCTGGGTCGGAAGTAAACCTTGGACTCAGAGTGGGAAGTGGGTAATCCAACCAACACTTAACTGCTAGGCCTGTCTCCTTTTATTTATTAAACTTGTGCTGGATAAATTACTTTTTATTTTGTTATTCCTTACATACTCCATGTAATCTTCAGCCACACATCTCTGAGAAATGTGAAGTAGGCAGTTTTATCATTCACTGTGTATACCTATGTACTTAAACAAGCTTAATCAGTCACTGCACATGGCTTCTTGATGTTATCTAAAGGAGAAGCAACACAAGATAATCCATTTGCTGCCAGTGTAACACAGTAGCCTATATTACAGTCAACTTATTTTCCCATAAGTAAAAGGAATGCACTGTACATTGATGATACAATATATAGGATAGCAAATACACTGACCAGTAACATTTATTATCAAGTATTATTTTCTGTATATAATTGTATTGTTGTTCTTCTATTTTGTCTGAGATATAGGTATAAGAGGCAAGAAAGAAGAGAGAGGTTAGTTCACTCTCCAAATGCCTGTAACAGTCAGGACTGAATCCCGGAGAGCAGGACTCCAACCAGGTACTCCATGTGAGTAGTAGGAATCCAAGTACTTGGCCCGTCTTCTAGCACCTCCCAGTCAAAAGATCAGAGAGCCAGATTGTAAGTGATGGCAGAGGTAGGCTTTGGTGTCTGGCATTCCAATAGGAGATGCAGGCATTCCAGGCTGCAGTTAACCTACTGTGCCACAATGGATGGCGCATGTGCTATACTTTAAGACTGGAAGTGCAGCCCACCAACATGAGCTGGAATCAGGCACAGACCAGGTTGGGCCAGGCTACAGCACCCACCAGCTAATGCCGAGATACCCAACAGTACACCTGAAACCTGGGGGAGGGTGTGAACCTGGTAGGGAGCAGTGTGGGCTCCCCTGCTGGGCCATTGCTGTCACTGGTAACTGTGAGAACTGGGAGTGAGGGTGCACCAGGCTAGGCAGGGCTACAAAACCTGTTGGCCTGTATGTGAATTGGGTTAGGGGGCAAGCCAGGCTCGGCTAAGCAACCATATCCACTGGTACAGGCATGAGCCAGAGCAAGTGCAGACTGGTTGGGCTTTGCTTCAGCATCAGCTGGCAAGTGATGGGACTGGCGGCAAATCCTGTCAACCTAGACTGCAGGACACCTGGAAAGTGCAAGATCTGGCACTGGGAGTGAACCCAATAGGGAAATTATGGGCATCAGGGCTTGGGTGGGCCTGGTTAGACAGGTGGTGGCACTGAGTGTGGGCTGTGCAGTGGGATTGGTTGTGTTGAGCTAGGTTTCAAAGCCCATTGAGATGTACAAGAGCTGTATGGGATGTGAGACAGACTAGACCAGTCTGCTGCACATACTGGCAGGGTTGGGGGTGGGCCTAGTGGGGGTTATTGGGGATTTTTCCAACTAGGCTGCAACTCCTGCTAGTGTAATGAAGGGCAAGTGTGTAGTGGACAGGGTTGAGCTCATCCATTGGCTTACATAAGAGACATGGCTGGAAACAGAACTGACTCAGCAATTGCAACTACTAGTATAGTGTAAGTTGACGAAGGTGATGGATACAGCCAAGCCCGGTATGAGGAAACAAACACAAGAGTCAGGTCTGGGATCACTTCAGACAAGGTATCCTTGGGGATACTCCCAACTGAATCACTGGACTCAGAAATCCAACCATAGGAAGAATTGCAGGATTGGTGGACTGAATGTAGACTGCATGTGTCAGAATTGGGCCTCCTCAGTGGTTTAAACAGAGCATTGGATGACATGCCCAGACGCACATGTACAGACTCCATGGGGACTGCTTATTGCTTAACTCTGTTTCCAGCAATGACATAATGTCTGGCAAAGAGTAGGCACTCAGGTAAAATGTAAATGAATTTAAATGGACCTCGTAGAGAACATGTTACCATAGCAGAGGAAGGAGGGCAAAACAAATGGGATAACTACCCCAGCCAAACATTGACAGCAAGCATCTGGGCAAATGGAGATTCTAAGGTAGACTATGTCAGCCAATGGTCCTTGGAAGAATTTCCTCATCCTCGGATCAGTGAGATTAACAGCATTTCAGAACTATTGAAACCATTGGAGCAGAACCCCCAGAACATGCTCCACATCAAGGACCCTGGGATGATATTGGGCAGCCATTCCCTCATCCCTGGGTACGGAGGCACTTGGGAGGCTGGGTGTGGCTTCTCTCCTTGTCTCCTCACTTCCCCCAGATACAGGACGAAGAAAAAGAAAATTTGGAAGCAATGGTCTCACCCATTTTCCCATAACCCTGCACCGTTCCCACCCTTATCAACTATATAAACATCATTGGGCCTGGCACGATGGCCTAGCAGCTTAAATCCTCATCTTGAACATGCCAGGATCCCATATGGGTGCTGGTTCTAATTCGGCAGTTTCACTTCTTCTGGAGGAGGAGAGACAGAGAGGAAGATCTTCCATCCGATGATTCTCTCCCCAAGTGACCACAACAGCCGCAACTGTGCCAATCCGAAGACAGGAGTCAGGAACTTTCTTCAGGTATCCCATGCGGGTGCAGGGTCCCAAGGCTTTGGGCCGTCTTCGAATGCCTTGCCAGGCCACAAGCAGGGAGCTGGATGGGAAGTGGAGCAATGGGGATTAGAACCGGTGCCTATATGGGATCCCAGCATATTCAAGGCAAGGCCTTTAGCTGTTAGGGCACTGCGCTGGGCCCTGTCTCTATTTTTGCCTTTTCAGTACCCACTTGTGGAGATGGCACAAGTGTTGCCTTACAATGTTATGACCACTGCAATGTTCCAAGAGATAGAATCTTTTGCCTGCAGTATTTTCTTGGGACTACTGTTGAATATTTGGTCCATCACTGACTGAATATCATGCAGTGAACGACATCTTTATAAAATATTTAGCACAAAATTTTTAGGTGATTCATTTAACATGACAAATATGAACTTTGTTAACATACAAAAAATTAAAGTACACATTTTCTTTGACCTTTTAGATTTATTTATTTTTATTGGACAGGCAGATATACAGAGAGGAGAGACAAAGAGGAAGATTTTCCATCTGTTGATTCACTCCCTAAGTGGTTGCAACGGCTGGAGCTGAGCGGATCCAAAGCCAGGAGCTTCTTTCGTGTCTCCCACGGCAGCGCAGGATTCCAAGGACTTGGACCATCCTCCACTGCTTTCCTGCCATAGCAGGAAGCTAGGTGGAACGTGGAGGAGCCGGAACGTGAACCAGCCCCCATTTGGAACCCTGCAACGTCGAGGATTAGCCAATCAAGCCATCACATGGGCCCAACATGTGATTTTTCTTAGAAAAGCTTATCTCAAGGACAGGTGTTGTGGCACAGTGGTTCACATGATCAGCCATATTTCAGAATAATGTCAGGAGACCAGAGGGTGAATACAAGGGAGAGAGTTCAGACTTCTTTAGGAAGGTTGCTCTTCTCCAGGTGGGATAAGGAACAATGAGGATTTGTAGGCTACGCAGGCACTTCATTTATCTACCCAACAAGAAAACCTCCCAGAGAATATGGGCATTTGAAATGTAATTACCCAGGGGTTCTTACTGTGACCTTATTAGGATCACTTGGGAGAAGTTTAAAAAAAAAATGCTCAGGCCACACTATTTTCTAATGAAATAATAATCACTACAGTGAAGCCTGGCATTGGAATTAAAAAACACACACACACAGAAAAAACTTCCCATGCAATCCTAATGTCCTAATGTGCCGAAAGCCTTCATCACAATCCTTAAGTGAGAACCTAAGAAAACCTGAGTTTGGAGTATGGCTGCCCCAACAGATTGGTATTCTGGAAGAGCAAGTAAACTAACTTACCTACTTTATTTGTTAATAATGCTTCACACTGGCCATTGCCATGGCTCAATCCCATATGGGTGCGTTTATGTCCCAGCTGTTTTCACTTCCATTCAGTTCCCTCCTTGTGTCCCGTAAATGATTGGCTCATTTACGGCAGTTGTGGCCACTTGATGAGTGAACCAGCAGATGTCTCCCCTGGCCCCTGTAACTCTGCCTTTGAAATAACATTAAAAAAAAAATACTGCTTCAAACAATAAGGTGTCACCTACCTCACTAAAACTACCGAAGACTAAAGGTGATTTTTTAAAAAAGTACATCTTTGCATAAGAACCAAAGAAATTTGTAATGGTACTTTAAATTAGGCCAAGCTGTTACCTACCCCAAATTGTGAGCCTGCTTCCCAGTGTTCAACAAAGAAATACACCAGAAGGAGTGTGACCCAAGACAATTCAGTTGCAGCCAATAAGGAAAACAGAGGGGATTATCTCTAAACCCGTGACTCCACAAGCAGGGGGCCAACAGGCTATCTTTTGCCTGAAAGCGAAAGGAGTACGCAAGAGCGAGAATTCTTGTCATCACATGCAGGAGTGGATACAAGTTCGCACAAGATCAGCCCAGGAGTATGTTAGGACACAGGATGCGTGTTATTAGTAACAAGGTTCCTGCAGGGAGCTTCGTATGCAGTTGACGCAAACACTGTCCTAGGGATACTTTTTAACTCATCTCTGTCCGGGGCCTTGGGGCAGGTTGACTGCCTCCCTTCCTGGTGCGTCCCTGAAACCCTATCAGGTTGCTCGCAGGGTCTTTAGAAATGAGTCAGAAAGATTTCCCACATGTCTTCCTTCTACCGACCAGAATGACTAGGCTGCCAATCCCTCATGGCCCCCCAAAAAGCAATAAAAACAAAACTGAGGCTTGGGGCTTTCTGGTGTCTGCCTGTGCCCACGGACTCGGCTCTCATACCTCGTGGGTGCAACAGACTCTGGTACCGAAACAGGACCTACCCGCGGCACCACGACACAGACACACAGACACACAGACACACAGACACACACACACACACACGCGCGCAAAAGCACACGCACAGGCGAAAACTTCCAACCTCTGCAAGTCGGCTACGCCCGCTTCCGGGAAGTAGACCGGAAGCCGCGCTCGATTCTGCGTCCGACGCGATCTCAGGGGCCGTCGTAAAAGTGTCGCCCTTCGCCTGTCGGACTTGGCCACAGGTTTCCGCTCGCCTCCCGCCGCCGGGGGTCGGGCACTGCGGGCGTCAGTTTCCCTCAAGATGGCGGACGAAGAAGTCGGGGGTGTGGAGAGGATGGAAGTCAGCACCGACTTGCCCCCGACCCCTCAGCGACTGGCATGTGTAAGTCCTTCCGACAAGTTCCTTTTGTCTTCCCTCTCCCCCACCCCCAGCCTCCGGTCGCTCCCTGCTGCTCCATGAGGCTCCAGCTCTTGGAGAGGCTCTGGGGGAAGATGGGAGAGGGCTGTTCATGATTGATCTGGAAGGAAGACACAGAATAAAAAGTTGGTCGTCACCCGCATTACCTGCCAGCTGAGTCTCCAGCGTGGCATGACTTTGCCATTTATAAGTCTTGACGTGCACAAGCTTGCGTATCTCTTAAATTGAAGTAGGAAGGACTGCTAATGTCCTTACATGGTGAAGTGTGGGGGCTGTGGAGGGCTTGGCGAAAGCCATTTCCCGGTAAGATGCAGTGCTAGCCCCCCTCTTGGGGCGAAGGAAGCAGGATGCAGCACCTGGTGGTGTGTGGCACAGCTGTCCGACTTGGGGCCCCAGGGTGGGAAGGGAGAAGCTGGCCCCTATCGAGCCCTGTCAAGGCTTGTAGTCCTTCATCCTAGCACACTTTGAGGACGCCAGGTGTGGACCTGCTTGGGGGAGAAACCTGCCCTCTGCCTCTGCTATTTAGATCTTTGGCAGGGTTTGCTTCTGCATTTTGAGATTGCAAAGGCAGAGATCGCGAGCAAAAGTGAGGCTATAAGACAAAGTTACCTCTGGAAGATAAGAAGTAGGGTACTGTGTTAGGGAAGGTTCTGGGTGCTTCTTGAGCACCTGGAGGAGAGCTGTGTAGGAAATATTCCAATGTCTGTCGCTACAGGATCCCTTATCTGCCCTTGCAGCTGTTGCATAGAGAAAAGCATGAGAGGTTCTCCTCTTTGAGATACTTCTTTGGTTTTAGTATCAGTAAAAGCGTTCTTGAAGTACTTTAACCTTGCAGACACTTCAGCCTTGTTTTATGAGCCACAGAAATGAGTCAGTGTTCAGGGACTGGAGAGACTGGCTGGGAGATAGAAACCAGGGAGACAGGGAGTTGGGATAAGGGTTTGGCCACCCACTAGGTCAGTGCTTGTAGTTTTTCTCTATCCAAAATAGCAGTTCAAACTCTGCTCACTCTTGGAACTGAAGGAGGATGTATGTGTGAGTGTTTGACATGACAAGGAACAATGATAAAGGTAGAACAATTTTAGAACCAGCTCATCTTCATGGTAGCTTGTGCTTTTTTACGTGTTGGGAGATGGACTGGTGGCGTCTAGTTAGTAAGGCTGTGTCTGTAATGACAGTATCCCATATGGGTGCTAGTCTTTGTCTTGACTGCTCCACTACCACCAATCCAGATACCTGCGAATGATCTAGAAAGCAGTGAAAGATGGTCCAAGTGACTGAGCCCCTGCCACTTTTATGGGAGACTCGGAGGAAGCTGGATGTTGCAGCCTCTTGGGGAGTGAACTATTGGATGAAGATCATCTCTCTGTAACTTTCAAATAAGTAAATAAATCTTTAGAAGAAGAAATGGAGAAGCTATTTGTGGTGATCAGAAAAGTAGTTTTCATTTTATATTGCAAAAGATGACTGAGATTTATTTAAAGCTTTGGTGTATTCTTTCCAGATGGTACAGTCAAACTTTGTCATTCAAGACTCTACTCATTTGGGATTAAAGATAATGGTACTGGAATTTTTAGAGATATTACAGCTTGAGTGTCTCTGATCTGAAAACTAAAATGAAGAGCTTTAAAATCCAGCATTTTTTTTTTTAAAGATTTATTCATTTTATTACAGCCAGATATATACAGAGGAGAGACAGAGAGGAAGATCTTCCGTCCGATGATTCACTCCCCAAGTGAGCCGCAATGGGCCGATGCACGCCGATCCGAAGCCGGGAACCTGGAACCTCTTCCTGGTCTCCCACGCGGGTGCAGTGTCCCAATGCATTGGGCCGTCCTCAACTGCTTTCCCAGGCCACAAGCAGGGAGCTGGATGGGAAGTGGAGCTGCTGGGATTAGAACCGGCGCCCATATGGGATCCCAGGTCTTTCAAGGCGAGGACTTTAGCCACTAGGCCACGCCGCCGGGCCCTAAAATCCAGCATTTTTGAGCATTGGCATGATACCATAGGTAGAAAATTCCACACCTGACCTTATGTGTTGAGTCACGATCCAAAAGCAAGTGCATGAAACATATTGTATGAAGTTGCTTTTAGGCTGTGTGTGTTAGGTATATATGTGCTCCAGCCAGCAGAGCCAGTAACGTGGACAGGGAGAGGGTCTGGGGATGAAGTATGGACAGGAGATCAGTGATGGTAGAAATCTCTGGGAAGTCTCTCTTTATTGCTCCTTCACCTTTCCTTATATACTCTTCCCCCCAAGTCCTAATTTAGCCAGCAAGTTGGATACAGATGAGTCCAATTAGTCTAGGTGTTTTTAGCCACAAGCCCAGTTCCTGTTCCTGCCCATCCCAATGCTAATCAGCTTCTTAGCCCACAACATATATGGACATAAATGGTTGGAGTAATGTCCTGAGTTATTTCTTGATGTGTGTGCAAGTGTTCCAGAATCCAAAAAAGTTTGACGTTTGAAATACTTCTTGTTCCAACAATTTTGAATAAGGGATACATGACCTGCATTAGGTATCTTTGGGCAAGGCTTTGGGATTTTGCAACTAGCAGGCTGATGGTGTAATACAGCCTCAGGGAACTACATTCTAATGCACAGATAAAACTAGTGCTCAAAGAATTTTTTAAAAAAAAATTTTGTATGTGAAAAGCAGAGGGGCATAGGGAGAGAGAGGAAAGATCTAAATGCTGGTTTATTGCCCAAATGGCCACAGCAGGCGGTGCTGGGCCAAGTCAAAGCCACAAGCCACAAGCCAGGAACTAAGAATTCCATCTGGGTTTCAGATGTGGGTGGTAGGAAACAAAAACCCAGACTGTCTTCTGTTGGTTTTCCATGTATTAGCAGTGAATAGGATTGGAAGTGAAGCAGTCCAGTCCAAAACTGACAGTTGATATGGGGTGCCTGTATCCCAAGCAGCAGTTTAATGCATTACACACAGTGCTAACTCTTAGTTTCCAAGGAAATTTTAACTCAAGATAGGGTCACGAAAGAGTCACTGTTAAACCTCATAACCACTCTTTTTTGGATCTCTTGATCTAGTGGAGGATCCCAGAAATCATCCTACCTTACTTTTTAAAACTACTGGGTTCAATTTAATTCTGGGGCTGGAGTAAAATAGTTTCCACTACTGCTGCTTTGCTGTTAAAATAAGTTCAGTTTTTTTTTCATTTGAATGATTCATATTTTAATCAGCATTGGAGGCAGAGAATAAAATAATAAATACAGAATAGTTACGGAGATTTAAGAAGTCTTATTGGTCCAAATAACGTCTTATCATTGATTGTGGTTTTTGATTTTCTGAAATTAGGTTGGCTTCTTGGATTCTAGGTATTTTTCTGTCATACTGCTATCAGTGAGCATGAAGACTGTTCATATTCCTAAATATCACCAACGTGCAGTAAGAGTGAAATAATAGGTATCAAATATTGCACATTTTCAAAAGTTACTGCTCAGAGTAACCAAGGGAATTCTGTACATTTAGAATGAAGTTTAGACATCTGTGTTTTCACATCATGCCATGCTGATTCTGAAATTATGGTCCATGGAACACACTTTGAATAACATTTAGGTTGATATTTGGAAATTGTAAGTGCAGAATTGACAGTTGTGGTTGTAGGAATGGGTAAGAGCCCTGAGGAGAAAAATGTGCCTTGTAAATTTCTATTTTTCTTCCTGTTGTTGATTTTGTATTGTGGCTTTTCATTGAAGGTAATGTATAGTAACTATGTAATGGAAACTGTCATATCCAGATGTGAGGATACAATGCAGTATGCATCTCTACTTCCAGATCAAAGATGGACTCCCAATGAAACTGTTAACTCTATCTTGACAATAGAATGCTGGACTCTCTGCCATTGTCTATTCTCACAATGATGGACATATGATTGTTTATGATGAACAATACTATAGTAATAAAATGGGGGAGCTCAGTGGAGAGGGAAAAGGGGACTTGGGGAGAGGGTAAGGAAAATCCCAGGGCCTGTGGAACTGTAACATAAAATGATAATGGTTAAAAAAAAAAAAAGAAGACTTGGGAGGATGGGGATGGGTGTGAACTTCTTTAAGGAAAAAAAGCACAAAATTTTAAATACAAATAGGTATGAGTTGAAAAAATCACAATGAATTATAAATAAACTATATTAACATCAATTAAAAAATGTGTCACACACAGGGGGGCAGTAACACACACACACGCATGTACACCTACAGAATGAGGAAGTGGACAGAAATGACTCGGTTTCAGTTGTGGAAAAAGGAAGGAAGAGTAGGTAAGGACCTTTAGAAATGGACCAGCCAAGCAGGTGGAAGGTGACAGTATTACAGTGTAATGCTGTGTAGTTTTGAAGGTGCTTTATTGGGTCCATGGGAGTGAAGATGGGGACGAACAAGATTTGTAGTGACCCAGAGATTTCTGCTGATGGATAGAAGGCAGGAGGCAATGAGGGAGCGCATTAGCTGTATCTCCAGGACCTAGCACATTGCTTCAGAATTTTTAATGAACAAGCTAAAAAGACCGTCAGAAATGGGATTAAGTAGATGTAATAGCAGTTGAAGAGATTAAAAAACAGGCTAAAAATTTGTTTAGGGAGGATTAAAACTTAATTTGTTGAGGTATAATTCATACAGAATAAAATGTAGCTATTTCATGCATTGGCTGGGTAAATTTTGACAGATGTGTACAATTGTGTGACTAACACCAAATCAGGATTTATAGCATTTCCATTACTGCCCAAAGTTGTGGTATGCCTAAATTGAGAGGTTATTTTTTTTTTTATCAAGGAGAACGTCATTTTTAAAAGTTTGATGTTTGTTATAATAACAAGTAGGAGATCTTGAAAAGATAATATGTTTTGATGAGTAACCTTAAAGCATTGAGACACAGAAGCTGTGAGAAAAGGTTCATAACTTTTCATTCTGGGCGGTTTCCCTGAAGGAGCACAGCTTTCCAGTGTTTTGTACACACTTTATAGTTACGAAGTTAGGTATCTTGCCTACTAGCTGCAAGGGCTTTGTGACCAGATCTTAGAGCTAATTTAGCCAGGGCCCCTTGTTTTTCATCGTTTTTAATTTCTCTGTGGGCAGTTAGGAGAATTCTGATTTTCAGTATTAGATTCTATAGAATTACCTGTGAAGTTAGATTTTGAAGCCTCTGGTTAAAGCGGTTTAGTCTGACTGCTTGGAAGAGGTTAGGACAGAGACAGTTGAATGCCTGAAACTGCCTTGTGTTTAATGGCAAACATTATCCTGGAGATAAAGAGCTCTTGTCCTCAATACCAGCTAGGGGATTAGTTTGGGTAGATATTTGTATGAGACAGTAGGATAAGCCTTAGATTTCCCTTGCTATCACTCTATCCATTTCTGCATCTGGATTGTCAGATGCTGTACTCTGTGAAATCATTTTCCTGAAGCTTTTAATCCGTTGCCTTAGATGCTAAGACAAAAACTAAGACCTTTTTAGTTAGTTAAAGGCAATTTATTATGAACTCTTATGTGCCCCTCCAGGGCATTCTGAGTTAAGGTGCTTCTTTTTTTTTTTTTTTTTTTTTAAAGATTTATGCATTTTATTACAGCCAGATATACACAGAGGAGGAGAGACAGAGAGGAAGATCATCCGTCCAATGATTCACTCCCCAAGTGAGCCGCAACGGGCCGATGCACGCCGATCCGGAGCCGGGAACCTGGAACCTCTTCCAGGTCTCCCACGCGGGTGCAGTGTCCCAATGCATTGGGCCGTCCTCGACTGCTTTCCCAGGCCACAAGCAGGGAGCTGGATGGGAAGTGGAGCTGCTGGGATTAGAACCGGCGCCCATATGGGATCCCAGGTCTTTCAAGGCGAGGACTTTAGCCACTAGGCCACGCTGCAGGGCCCAAGGTGCTTCTTTTTGAAGAAAAAAAAAATAGTAGTTACTTAATGTGTGTCTATTCCCTCTCCCCCCACCAAAGCATTTGGTATGGTTTGTTTTTGGTTTGGTTAAAAGTTATACTCCTGGCCGTCACTGTGGCTCAACTGACTAATCCTCCACCTTCAAGCGCTGGCATCCCATCTGGGTCCTGATTCATGTCCCGGATGCTCCACTTCCAAACCAGCTCCCTGCTTATTCTCTGAGAAACCAGTAGATGATGGAATAGGACATTTGGACTCTGCAGCCATGTGGGATACCCAAAAGAAATTCCTGGGTCCTAGCTTTGGATCAGCTCAGCTCCAGCCATTGTGGCCACTTGGGGAGTGAACCAGCAAATGGAGGCTCTTTTTCTGCATTTCCTTCCCTCTGTAAATCTGTCTTTCTCAATAAAAATAAATAAATCTTTTTTTTTTAGGAGGCATTATACTCCTGTAATAAGGTGAGAGCTTATGGGACTACGTTGTACTAAACATTACTGAGTGACTCTGGAAGAGTTACTGTTTTGCCCTAAGTACTCAGCACCGCATAGTGATGTAGGTTCTGTCTGCAGTGAAGTTACTCATGTGAATATCGTTTTTTTGCCAACAGCTTACTAGTTACTAGTCTTCAGAATACAGTCTGTTTGATTGTCTATTTGAAAGAATGAGGCTGTAACCATTTAATGTGTCTTTATGGGCTATTTTAAAATGCCTTTGGACTTTTACTGTTTGTAGATAAGCTAGAAATGACTTTAGCCACATGCAGCATATGTTGATTTAGCTATTGATTTTTTTAAAAAATCCACACATATGCTTTGCCTTGCTTAAAAAAAAAAAAAGAATTTCAGTTGCTTTACAAATACATATGTCATACAGCAAAAAGAGACAATGAAGTTTATACCCTGAAGTTCAGGAGAGCCCAGAAAATTGGAGTATCACCTATGACCAGCGATGAAAATGGAAGAGCATAGCTTAAGAACAGAATTATTACAGAAACTAAGTTCTGACAGCATGCTTATACATCATCTCAATAGTAAAAGAAGCCTTGCTTATTTTGTAAATCTACATTTAACTCTGGGTTATTTAATCAATGCAGAAAAGACAGAGAAAACTTACTTTTCATGTTTATAAATAGCATAAGGCTGAGAAGGATAACAAACACAGTATATGATGAAAAAATAGACTGAATATTGCACTAAAACTATTGCGGTGAAACTTAATTGAGATCAAAGTAACGTCCTCTGTGTAGTTTCATTTGTATACAGGGCTGGGTCGCATGTGATTTAGATGTCTGCATGTTCACCAACTTACAAGTGTGATGTGACTGCCAAAAAATACGTTTTTTTTAACATTGTATTATTATTATCATTTTATGATACAGTTCCATAGGCTCCTGGCATTGCCCTTATCCCCTCCCCAATTCCCTCCCCCCACCACTTAGTTCCTCCATATCATTACTAAACATATAGTTTAGTAATATGTCCAGCATATCAATCCAGCATCCTATTGTCAAGATATAGTGAACAGTTTCATTGCAAGTCTGGCTTTGTCTGGAAGTAGAAATGCATACTACATTGTATCCTCACATCTGGATGTTAGTCTCCATTTCACAGCTACTGTATATCCCCTTAAATGAAAAGTCATAATACAAAATCAGCAATAAAAAGAAAAATAGAAATTTACAATGCCATGAAGTTAAATGACATGTTACTAGATATGACAGTCTGCATTACACAGCTACTATACATCCCCTTAAATGAAAAGCCACAAAACAAAATCAACAACAGGAACAAAAAGAAATTAACAACACCATGAAGTTAAATAACATGCTACTAAATGACTAACGTGTAGCTGAAGAGATGAAAATCAAAAACCTTGAAGAAAATGATGCTGCTGTATGGTATATGAGTCATTGAATGATTTGATCAGAAGAAAGTGTTGTGAAGAGATGAAACTAACAGAAAACAACAAAATCCATGCGATATAGTTTCCGCTGATTTTTGTTGAAGTGTGTCTCTTCTAGACAATAAATAGATGTTGTTTTGTTTTTTAATCCAGTCTACTAATCTATGACATTTGTTTTTTAATCCAGTCTACTAATCTATGACATTGACATTCAGAGTTTAACATGTATGGATGGTACTTTGGTCCTGTCATTTTAGGAATGGGTTGTTCATTGGTTTAGTCTTCTGTTGTCATTGTACTGGGATGTTCTTCCCGTTTGCCTTTGGTTTTGGTAGGTGCTATTCTTCTTCTCTGTCAAGAGAACATCTTGAAGTATCTTTTATAGGGCAGGTTTGAAAGAGGCAAATTCTTTTAACTTTTCTTTACTGTGGAAGAATTTTATTTCATTTTCAAAGACGAAAGAAAGCTTTGCTGGATATGTTATCCTGGGCCGAAAATTTTTTTCTTTTAGAATCTGGAATATGTCACTCCATTCTCTTCTTGCCTGTAGAGTTTCCTGTGAGAGATCTCCTGTGAGTTTAATTGGCATTCCTTTATATGTCAGTTGATTTCTTTCACGTTCACATTTAAGGATCTTTTCCTTATGTTCAATTGAAGAGAGCTTGATGATCATGTGTCTTGGTGAAGATTGCTTTTGATCAAGCCTGTTGGGAGTTCTGTGCCCTTCCTGGATCTTGGTTCCCAATTCTTTCTCTAGATTAGGGAAATTTTCCTTTATTATTTCATTAAATACATTTGCAAACTCAGCCTCTCTTTCTGCATCTTCTGGGACTCCCATTACTCTTACATGGGGCCTCTTAATAGTGTCTTTCAATTCTTGAATACTTTTTTTGGCCTGATCCAGCTCTGCTTCCAGCTTTTTGTTTGTTTCCCCCTGGTGACAGGAAATATCTTCCAATTCTGAGACTCTTTTTTCTGCTTGCTTCATTCTATTTTGGAGACTCTCCATTGTACTTTTAATTTGCTCTGCTGTGTTCTTCATTTCTGATATACCAGCCTTGATTTGCTTTATTCCTTCCTTAAATTCTTTGAACTCTTGTATGTGTTTCTCATTTTTGATCAAAAACTTTAAAATGAGTTTTATGAATTCTGTATGCCCCATTTTCTTGATGTCTTCCTCATTTAACGCTGAGATTGGCATAGGGCTTTGCTCCTTTGCAAGGAAGTTTTCGGTAATATTCATTGTGCCTTTGTCTCTTCTTTTGCTCTTGGTCATTGCACTTCCGGTTAGCAGAGTTTTCTCCTTGGGGCAGGTTTCTAAGCTCTGTCACCCACAGGTCTACAATGCAATTTTACTTATTGCAGTTGGTACACAACTTTTTGCTTGCAGCCACTTGTGCCACAACCTCCAGCGAGTTCCAGATCTGGGTTCTTATGTTAGAGTCCCACCGTGGTCTTCACAGCCCCAGCTCTTGGCTCACCACTCTCCTTCTCCTGTGATACCGTGCTGAGGCTGCATTGTTGTCTCTGCAACCTTTCTCCCCCTTCCGGATGGAGCAGGTCCCAGGATTAGGAGACACCAAGAGTCCTATATAGCTAGGTTGTTGGTGGTGCCGATCTTGTTGGAACCTGTTGGACATTAGGTCTGGTTGCCACACGGACCTGTTTTGACCCCTATGATGCCACAGTCGATATTATTTTCCTGTGGGACCAGTGCAATTCGCTGAACTCAGTGAGTTCTCGTGAGATCAGCACATGCGCAGTTCACTGTTGTCACCTGCAATCCTAAAGCTATTGCCACAGTGCCCAAAATGGCACCTGACGTACCACTACTGAAATTCTTGGTCTGTTGGCCATCAGGTCTGAGGACTACCCATACCTGTCTTGGGTGGAACCTATAGAATGCCACGTTGCTGCAGTTCACTGAGTCAGAAAAGAGTTCACTCTCAGCTCTGTGTATGCTCAGTCCTTTCCCTTGCCTCCTTACGCAAAATGGCGCCCAATTCAGCTCTAGGGTGCTGACTGGGCTATGAGATCCACCCTGTTCTCGCACTGCCCGTCTGTGATCTGCTGCTCTGTCTCTGCTCCTGGTCAAATCAAATGGACCAGCAGGACAGACAGTTCTTTGGCTTTACTTTGCAAGCTCGCAGTGAAAGTCCCTTCCCACCTGGTTGCTGGTGGAGTTCAGATTGCTGTGCTGTTTGCTGAATGCTGCTGGAGTATCAGTCACTGCAACACCACACTGCTGTGTCCGCTGCTTTCCTGTGTCTGTCAGTCTCCAGGTACCCCTCTGCTGTTGTTCTGTCCTCTCCTATTTCCTTGAAAATGTCCTCTCTTCTTCATCCTGATTAAATGTTTTTCCGTCCGTTTAAACGTGTCCTTACCCTATTCTGCCATCTTGATTCAGCAGAGAGGAAGATCTTCCGTCTGATGATTCACTCCCCAAGTGACTGCAACAGCCAGTGCTGTGCCGATCCAAAGCCAGGAGCCAGGAACTGCCTCCAGGTCTCCCATGAGTGTGTAGGGTTCCAAAACTTTGGGCCATCTTCGACTGCTTTCCCAGGCCATAAGCAGGGAGCTGGATGGGAAGTGGGACCACTGGGATTAGAACCAACGCCCATATGGGATCCTTGCACATGCAAGGCGAGGACTTTAACCACTACGCTATCACGTCGGGCCCTGTTTTGTTTTTTAACGGCAATATAGTGGCTAAGATAAGGAAGGTAGTAAAGTGGTCCCAGTCCTCAACATAAGGTCATGTTGTGTATGTTCCATTACAGAGTAATCATTGTGGAGAGTGGTCTGGATAACCTGTCATTAGGGATAGGCAGATTTCTATAGACTCTTCATTCCAGTTTCCCTGAGTGAGGAAAATAATGAAAGATAATAATTACCTTCACCTAACTGAAAGGCTGGTTGATGATGCAGATTTATTATAGGTACTATAGGATAAGAGTTGCAGGAAAGTAGATTGTTGTATTCATTTTTCGCAGTAAGAATGGCAATTGGCTGTAAATATTCAGGTAGGTTTAAGTAGCTTACCACCAGAAATGATACAGAGGTATTTTGTTCTTTTTTGTTTTTTTTGTTTGTTTTGTGGTAAGCAGGTATACTGGAGTTGTCTTTTTTTTTTTTTTAAGATTTATGTATTTTTATTGGAAAGGCAGATATACAGAGAGGAGGAGAGACATAGAGGAAGATCTTCCGTCCGATGGTTCACTCCCCAAGTGGCCTCAATAGCCAGAGCTGATCCAATCCGAAGCCAGGAGCCAGGTGCTTCTTCTGGGTCTCCCATGCGGGTGCAGGGTCCCAAGGCTTTGGACTGTCTTCAGCTGCTTTCCCAGGCCACAAGCATGGACTGGATGGGAAGCAGGGCCGCCAGGATACAAGCTGGCACCCGTATAGAATCTCAGTACATTCAAGGCCAGGACTTTAGCTACTAGGTTACTGCACCAGGCCTGGACTGGAGTTGTCTTTTTAACTTTGAATCTGTCAAGTAGGATTATGAGAAAACATTGTATAGTCGAAGATTTCTTGGTACCTGAAGATGTGAAAATTTCTAGGGCCCTCAGATTTTGTTACCACTTTAAATAAAGAGGAATTAGGAAAGTAATTACAAGGATTCTAAAGTCTCTGTAGATTTCAGCAGCTGTCTGTGCAAGGATATGTTCTGATTTGAAGAAAGAATCTCACATCCCTACGTAAGTTTTGTTTTCAGAGTGATGTTCCCAAACAGGCATCCAACTTCCTGGGTCAGAGCTGTGAGCATATGTTTTAGTCTCTGTGGAGATGAAGAAATGTTTGGAATGTTTGGGAATTGAAATGCTGTGGGGATTTTTTCCCAGAACAGTCAATTAGGAAATGTTGACCAAAAAAATTGTTTTTAAATAGACATTGAAATTAGAAGTTTTTTTTTTTTTTTTTTTAAGATGTATATGTGTTTATTGGAAAGGCAGATTTCCTGAGAGGACAGACAGAGGTAGATCTTCCACCTGCTGATTCACTCCTCCAGTGGCTGCATCGGCTGGAGCTATGGAGCTAGAAGTTTTTCCAGGTATCCCATGCAAGTGCAGGGTCCCAAGGATTTGGGCCATCCTCGACTGCTTTCCCAGGGCACAAGCAGGGAGCTGGATGGGAAGCAGAGCAGCTGGGGCATGAACCAGTGTCCATGTGGGATATCTGCATTTGCAAGGTGAGGATTTAGTCACTGAACCATTGCCTTGGTCCCTCAATTTTCTTTATTATCACAAGCCTAAGCTTCCACTAAATAAAGAATTCAGCAAATATTAAATGGAAAATACCCCACTATTTCTCAAGAGTATAGACAAGGAGTATAAGCCATCTAAAAATGCCAACTTTACACATCTACGTGACATTTCTTTGTCCTCTCTGTATTAATGCAAATCATAAAACATGTTTGTCTAGTGCAGGTAGTAAAGGAAAAATTAGACAAATAGGTTAATATTAAGGTAAAAAAATCTTCAGCGTAGCAACGAGGGCACTAATTAAGTGAAGAAGCAACCAACAGAATGGGAGAAAATATTTGCAAACTAGGCAAATGATAAAGGATTAGCATCTAGGACATATGAGGGTCTGAAAAACTCAATCCAGTTAAGAAATGTGCTAAGGATATGTACAGGCATTTTTAAAAAAGATTTATTTATTCTTGTTGGAAAGTCAGATATGCAGAGAAGAGGAAAGACACAGAGGAAGCTCTTCTGTTTAGTCACTCCCCAAGTGACCGCAGTGGCCAGAGCTGAGCCGATCTGAAGTCAGGAGCCTCTTCTGGGTCTCCCATGTGGGTGCAGTGTCCCAAGGGTTTGGGCCATCCTCGACTGCTTTCCCAGGCCACAAACAGGGTGCTGGATGGAAAGTGGGGCCAAAGGGACCAGAACCAGCGCCCATGTGGGTGTGCAGGACGAGGACATTAGCTAAGTTACTGGACCTGTACAGACCTTTTAAAATTTAAATTTTAGTATTGTTTACCTAGTTGAAAGGGATACATGCCATGACTCAGCCATTCCATTCCTGGGATTTGCCCTAAGGAAATGAAATCAATATATGAAAGTTATCTGTTCTCCAATGTTTATAGCAACCCAACTCACAATAGTGAATTAAAAATTTTTAATCTTATTCCCATCTCAAATGGGGGAAAATGTTAAATGTAATTAAAAAATATCAAATCCATTCCAATCACCAATTTTAATTGCTGAATGTGTTACCCAGTAAAATAAATGTTGTGTAGTTTTTCTTACCTGGTTAAAATGAAAGAAAAGCAAAAGAATGTTTAGTTGAAAAAATTTCCAACGTTGTGGCAATAGTAGAAAATCTTTTGAAAGAGTATAATTACTTTTTATTTCTTGTAAGAATTCTATAAACAAAGGTACAGAAGGCTTAACAGTTCCAAATTTCATTTTGTGCCCTCCAGCAAGAACAAAATAACATTTTAGTAGTTACCAAGAACTTTAGTTGTATACCTATCCCAAGCCTACAGGAAAACTAGGCTTTTCAACACAGTTTCTCCCTTTATGGAACTTACTATATAGTGAGGAAACTTGCTGGATACATTTTCTATTTTAGTTTAATTTTATTTATTTGAAAAATAGAGAAACTGAAATCTTTATCTACTGAGTCACCCTCCAGATGCTTGCAACGAGAATAACACAAGGATCCAGTGCAATGGCTCAGTGGCTAAATTCTGGCTTTGCACTCCCAGGATCCCATATGGGCACTGGTTCGTCATGTTCAGCTACTCTTCTTCCCAAAGAGTAGAAAAAAAGTTTAACACAAAAGGGGCATGTTGATCTTAGTGCCTTTGTCAAAGGCTTCCTGATATCAATGATTTCTTTCTTTTTTTGTTTGTTTTAAGATTTATTTGTTTTTATTGGAAAGTCAGATATACAGAGAGGAGGAGAGACAAAGGAAGATTTTCTGTCTGATGATTCACTCCCCAAGTGACCGCAACAGTTGGAGCTGGTCCAATCTGAGGCCAGGAGCCGGGAAGCTCTTTTGGGTCTCTCATGAAGGTGCAGGGTCCCAAACTGGTGCCAATGTGGGATTCCAGCATGTGCAAGGTAGAAACTTTAACCGCTAGGCTACTTTGCTGGTCTGTCTTCTTTTTAAAAAAATATACATAAACAATGTTTGACAACTTACTTTAGCTTTTGAAAAGCACAGAGAGAAATCCCATATTGCTGGCTTATTCCCTAATTTTTCCAGAGCTCAATCTAGGTCTGATACTTAGGTTATAGGGACCCAAGTACCTGAGCTAAAACTTGCTGCCTCCTTGGGTGCATATTAGCAAGAAGCTGGAATCACAAAAATTGCCAAGATTTGAACCAGGTATTCTGACCTAGGATGAGGCATTCCAAGTGAAGTCTTAAACATATGCCTACTTCTTTCTGTTTCTTTTTTCTTTTCTTTTCTTTTCTTTTTTTTTTTTTTGTTTGTTTTTACTGGTGATATTCAGTTGGCAACTGCAGATTTTCTCTGCTTTAACTGCTTTAATGTTAACTGCCTTTCTTATAAAAGTTACTATCTTGGGCCTGGTGGCATGGCCTAGTGGCTAAAGTCCTCGCCTTGAACATCCCGGGATCCCATATGGGTGCCGGTTCTAATCCCGGCAGCCCCACTTCCTATCCAGCTCCCTGCTTGTGGCCTGGGAAAGCAGTCTAGGACGGCCCAAAGCTTTGGGACACTGCACCCATGTGGGAGACCTGGAAGAGGTTCCTGGTTCCCGGTTTCGGATCGGCGCAGCACCGGCCGTTGTGGTCACTTGGGGAGTGAATCATCTGACGGAAGATCTTCCTCTCTGTCTCTCCTCCTCTGCGTATATCTGACTTTGTAATAAAAATAAATAAGTTTTTAAAAAAGTTACTATCTTGGAGGACACACTTTGATACTAAGTTTCATCATCTTAAATGTACTTATTATGTAGATTTTTAAAAGTTCTTTTCTTAATTGCAAAAGTATTGACATGTTTCTAACAGTCAAACAAGATAACATTGTTTCAATTAAAATGTGAAAATACTGAGATGCTCTTCATAGTCCCTTTTAACACCCTCAGTCGTTGGTTGTTTCTCCTTCTAGAGCCTCATTAGGAAAGTATATATTCAGAGTTGTACTTGCACATGTGTTGCATTACAAAATTCAGATTTTAAAGTTTTAGAAGCATATATAATTTTAACACACAAATGAAATTTAAGCCCTGACACTGGCTCTTGCAGTGTTTGACATACCTCCGTAAGCTTTCCTACAATACAGCCTCCATCAAAACTCCGACAAAACCAGACTGCCCAAACTTCTGGGAACAGAAATGTGTAGTTTTACACCAAGAAGTTTGGGAAGGCACCAGAATCTGCATGTGGCATATGCCCAGGCTGACTGTGAAGGGTTCGTGCTGCAAGACCTGAAGTACTGATAAGGTTTGTCTAAGACAAAAAAACATGTCAGTAGGGCCTGTGGTGGCTTCTTGTGTACTAAGTGAGTTCGTGACAGGATCAAGAGGGTTTTCCTTGCTGAAGAGCAGAAAATTGGTGTCAAAGTGTTTAAGGCATAAGCATGAAGTCAGAAAACTTTTGAGTAATTAAAGATTTAAAAAAAAAATTTTGTACTCACTTTTTCCTACTTAGCAATTTTATGGTATTCTAACCATGTAAAATTGTTTGGTTATACAATATTGTTTATAATTATCTGCAAATTGCCTTTTAGAAAGAATGGGCTATTTTAATTCCTATAGTAATATCTAATTCAACGTATTTCTACCACAAAGTATTATTAAGTTAATTTGTAGATGGACTATTAAGCTTTGTAACAGCAAACTGAGAAAATTAATGAAACACCTGCTGCTTTTCTTTAGAGACCTAAGATGGAATCATATCTAAAATATTTTTAAAATTTTTATTTCAAAGACAAAATGATAGAGTGGGAGGGAGGTAGGGAGGAAGAGAGAGAAAGATAGTGTTTTAGTCACTGGTTCCCTCCCCAAATGCTATGGACACTTGGTGCAAGGCCAAACTAAAGTTAAAGAGCCAGGAATTCCATCCAGAAACGCACTTGAGTAGCGATCTGTTGCTTTGCTGGGTGCATTAACAGGGAGCAGGATGAGAAGCAGAAAAGCTGACACTCCAGCCAAGCGCTCTGCTGTGGGATCTAGGGTTCCCAAGTAACTTAACTTATGCATCAGCCATCCAGTATCTAAAAATCTGAATCCAGTCGTATTGGCAGTTTATAAATGTTTTTGGATGAGTGCTATAAATTTGTTGTGGTTAAATAACATTCTAATTCTTCGTCTTTGCCCTGAAGAAAAATTTTTTTTAACATTCCAAGGGGGCATTTGCTTAGTTTGTCTAAACTTTGTGTGATTTTATAAATATTGTTCATTTTTGTTTTTAAGATTTGTTTTATTAAAAAAATTTATTTTGTTTTTCTATTGGAAAGACAGATATACAGAGAGAAGGAGAGACAGAGAGAAAAATCTTTCGTTAGCTGGTTCACTCCCCAGGTGGCTGCAATGTCCAAAGTTGAGCCAATCCAGAGCCAGGAGCCAGGAGCTTCCTCAATATCCCCCTGCAGATGCAGGATCCCAAGGCTTTGGGCCATCCTTGACTACTTTTCCAGGCTACAAAGCAGGGAGCTGGATGGAGCAGCTGGGACATGAACCAGCTCGCGTGTGGCATCCCAGCGATGCAAGGCAAGGACTTACCTTGCCTTCTTTTTTTTTTTTTTTTTTTAATAGATTGAGGAGTTCTCATTTTCTCTTACTTTTTATAGGATTCCTTTAATCCCTTGATGATTTTTTTTAACCTACATAACACTTCCCAAGGGTTCTGAGCAGTCAGCATGATAGGACATAAAGCTCGAGTCACAGGTTTTCTTTGGCTAAAAGGGCCTGTGCTTCATAAACAGCTTGCATGTGTTTGCCATTGTTGAGTGGGGTTAGCATATTGGTTGCCTCTGCTCTTCTTTTTCACAAGTGTACTTGCACTCATAGATTTAAGAAGTAATAATAAGAAAAAAAGATTTAAGAAGCAGAGACAAGTCCATTTTAATATACATAAATTCCAAAGTTCACCTTGATTATTTGGTTGAACGAAAAATTTGAGAAAGGCACTGTGGATCAGAATTGGATATTACTTACTCATGTTTGTTTTGAAGAACAAAAGTTTTTAAATTCTGCGTAAATCCAGTGTATCCAATTTTTTTTTATGATTAATGCTTTTAGTGCACTGTCCAGGGAATTATTCTGCCCCAAGAATATTAGGCATTTCCTTCATAATGTTTTTTTTAAAAGATTTATTAATTTTATTACAGCCAGATATACAGAGAGGAGGAGAGACAGAGAGGAAGATCTTCCATCCGATGGTTCACTCCCCAAGTGAGCCGCAACGGGCCGATGCGCCCCGATCCGAAGCCGGGAAACTGGAACCTCTTCCGGGTCTCCCATGCGGGTGCAGGGTCCCAAAGCATTGGGCCGTTCTTGGCTGCTTTCCCAGGCCACAAGCAGGGAGCTGGATGGGAAGTGGAGCTGCTGGGATTAGAACGGGTGCCCATATGGGATGCTGGGGCTTTCAAGGCGAGGACTTTAGCCGCTAGGCCACGCCACTGGGCCCTCCTTCATAATGTTTTATAGTTGTGGCTTTTATACGTAGGTCTGTAGCCTGTTTCAGTTTTTGATGTGTGTGTGTGTTAGTCTGGATTCTGTTTTATTTTTTTTTAAGATTTACTTATTTTTATTGGAAAGGCAGATAGACGGAGAGGAGGAGAGACAGAGAGGATGATCTGTCCGATGATTCACTCCCCAAGTGACTGCAATGGCTGGAGCTGACCAATCTGAAGGCAGGAAGCAGGAGCTTCTTCCAGGTCTCCTACACAGGTGTAGCGTCCCAAAGCTTTGGGCCGTCCTCAAGTGCTTTCCAAGGCCACAAGCAGGGAGCTGGATGGGAAGCAGGGCCATCGGGATTAGAACCTGTGCCCATACGGGATCCTAACACATTCAAGGCGAGGACTTTAACAGCTATGCTATCGTGTCGGGCCGTGAGTCTGGATTCTGTTTCCGATTCCAGCGTCGCACTGATGTGTACCCTGGGGAAGTAACAGGTGATGGTTCAAGTACTTGGGCCACTGCCACTCTCGTAGGAGGCTTCGATGGAGTTCTAGGCTCCTGGCTTTGACCTGGCCCAGCTATAGCTATTGTGGCCATTTAGGGTGTGGGATTGGGAAAGAGAACTTCCTCAAATGCCTGCCTAATCTGGAGGTAGGCCACGTTGAAGCTAGATCAGGAACTCAATGAGATAGCCCTTGTGGGTGGCAGAAACATAACTGGGACATCCTCCCTTGTCTTCCCATGCATATTAACAAGAAGTTGGGCCAGAAGCAGAGCAGTAGGGACCTGAACTGGCACTGTAGTATGGGATACTGGGACATCACAAGCAAAGACTTAATCTATTGTCCTGTAATGTGTGCCCCTTAAACTCACATGTTATGCTTAGTGGTCACAGGAGAGAAACTGCCATCACTCACTGTCCTTCCTCCGCCCCCCATGCACCCACTCCATCCTAATCCAAATCAAAGACCCACTTGGGTCTGTAACCTTGTTACTTTTGTAATAAATATTAAAATAAAAACAAAGGAAATAAAAAAAACCTGTAACACTAGAAAGCCACATTTCAGATCAAGTGTTAATTTAATTGAAAGGATGTTATTTGCAACTAAATTTCCAGTGGGTAGATAGTAGACAACCATGTCTGTTTCCCTTACCTCTGTTCACTAGAGCCTGCTTACAGATTGACATTAATAATGGTAGCTTGCTTGGGTGATTTGGGAATATTCAAACCTAATATTTAAGCCTAAACTGCCATTGGGTAATTTTCAGTTATTTAATTTTATTCAGAAGATTCATTTATTTTTATTTAAAAGGCAGATTTACAGAGAGAAGAGAGAGAGAGAGAGAGAGACAGACAGACAGACAGAAAGAGGTCTTCTATCCTCTGGTTCATTCCCCAAATAGCCACAACAGCCAGAACTGAGCCAATCTGAAGCCAGGAGGCAGGAGTTTCCTCTAGGTCTCCCACGAAGGTGCAGGGTCCCAATACCTCGGGCTATCATCCACTGCTTTTAAATGCAATTATATATACATATATTTGTTATCTAGTTATCTAGTTTAGCAGGTTAGTTCCTTGAAACAGTTAAAGTTGGAGAAAAGTTTTGTACAACCTAAGATGATTGTGGAATCACTTAACACAGCAAGAAGCGCTGATTCCAGAATGGAAGGGTACTTCAAAAGTGGAGAGACAACTGCTGTGATTGTTTTTTCCAGTTTTCTGTGATATATGCACAGTTGCTTGTTTGTTTTTGAAATACCCACTTTCTTTTGGAATTATTGAAATATAAAATATAGTGTAATCACTTTGAAAATATTATGCTATTGCTTGTGCCTCTAAATCATTCAGAAGGAACTTGTAAGAAAGTCTGATTTTCATCTTCATTTTCTTTCAGTGGTGGGATCAACAAATTGATTTTTATACTGCTTTTATGCAACATTTGGCACAGTTGGTGCCAGAAATTTATTTTGCTGAAATGGACCCAGACTTGGAAAAGCAGGAAGAGAATGTACAAATGTCAGTATTCACTCCACTGGAGTGGTACTTATTTGGAGAAGATCCAGATATTTGCTTAGAGAAATTGAAGCACAGTGGAGCATTTCAACTCTGTGGGAAGGTTTTCAAAAGTGGAGAGACAACATATTCTTGTAGGTAAGAGTTAGAAATTCTAGGATTGTTTATAATAATCATTTTGTTCTTTTGTACCAATTTCCTGATGTACTTTCCTTATTTGCAATGTGTTTAATCCTATATAACTAACTTCCTTTTATTATACATTTTTAAATCTGTTTTTGCGAGTATAGCTTGTTTTTTGAATGTGTAATTCCTAATTAAATTGTACTTTAATTTTTGCTTACTGTCCTCCAAAAGCTAAGTTGTTTATAATATAGTCAGCATACTTGTATGTGAAACCCTGGGGCCAAGATTCTAGAATCACAGTTAAGAGTTTTGCAATAAATCTATAGATATCCTCAGCAAGTGGAATAAAGTCTGAATCTTACGTCATATCATTTATTACTATCAAGTGAGATTTAGTACCAAGGACTTACAAACACAAAAGCTTTTGTCATTGAACATTTTGGATATCAGAATTGTGTATCAAGGATTATTGACTGGAAGGAATAGGCATAATTTAGTTGAGTACAAGAGGATGGATGAAGGGAAACTAGGAACAGTTTTAGGATTTTTGTTTTCTGTAAATCAATTGCCTTAAATTTGGTGGCACAGAGAACTTAACTTTAAATTTTAACCGTGCTTGAAGTTTCTGTCTTAGCTCTCAGCAGCACTTCTCATTATCTTGCTTTATTCAAGGTAGCTTAAATTAAGATTGTGCATTTTTAAAAAAAAGATTTATTTATTTTTTATTGGAAAGGCAGATTTACAGAGAGAAGGAGAAACAGAGAAAGATCCTTCCATCTGCTGATTCACTCCCCACGTGGCCGCAACACTGGAGATAGCCCATCCAAAGTTAGGAGCCAGGAGCTTCCTCTGGTCTCCCACCTAGGTGCAGGATCTCAAGGCTTTGGGCCATCTTCTACTGTTTTCCCAGGCCATGAGCAAAAAGCTGGATTGGAAGTGGAGCGGCCAGGATTAGAACTGGTGTCCATATGGGATCCTGGTGGTACAAGGGCAAGGCTTTAGCTACTAGACTACTGTACTGGATCAAAAAGTTCAGTTTTTAAATTTTAGAAATATGGAGAAATGCTTTTATTTCACTATTATTCCTGGCTTCACTGATTTCTGTATCAATAATTGTTGTTAAGAATGTAATTTTTTTTGCCCTGTTCTTTTCTCTGGTGAAAAATTGTTCCCATGTTTTGTGTGCTATTTTGTTATACAACATAATGAGGCTTATTTGTCCTCTCCCATATTTTCAGCTAAGCTCTAATCAACTTCAACTAAAGTACAGGAAGCTTTTGTAAACCTCATGTATCCAAAAATTTCATGGAGACAGTTTTCATTGTTACAACTAGGGATTGGTACTAGCATCTAGTGGGTAGAAAATGAGGTTGTTGTATGGCCATACCACCCTGAACGCTCCTGATCTTGGAAGCTAAGTTGGGTTTAGTTAGGCTAATACTGGGATGGGAAAAGACAAGCTTACTGCTAAATATCCTTCAATGAATAGGGCAGTTCCTTGTACTGGTTCAAATTAACTGGTTCAAAATGTCTGTAGTATTTAGAAGTTTTGTCCTAAAAGTTCAAAAGTCATATGTATTTTAAAGAATATTATTAACCAGACTTTCCTATTAATTAGCCTTTTAGCATTTATTTCAAAAATTTCTCAATGTTACGTGTTCATCTTGAACAACTTTGAAAAGTTTATCCTGTAGTTTGTGTTAATTCTTACTGCTCTGAATATTTCCCTGGATATGTTAAATCATATACTTAAAAAGTTACTACTAATTTGAAAAAGTAAGAGAGATGAATTTTTTGTCATTCATTTGTTAAATAGTGAGTAACCACTGTGTGCCAGACACTATTTGAGGAGTTTGGGTTTCTAATGAATTTTGTCTTTATTCAAGCAACATTTGATAATGAAAATTGTCTTGATGAAGTATGTTTACAAATTTGATAGAATAAGATAAATGAACAAAATTGAATCTTTTCATAAAATTGATTTTGAGTTATATTTTAACAGTGTGAAGGCATGTGAAGGTTTGACTTAAGAAATACCAAATATACAAATTTGCAGCTAAAATGTGTTTGAAATGAAGCTGAATTTATGCACAATGTTGTCTTTATTCAAAAACATTTTTAGAATTCTGCTTTTGAAGCACTGTCATGTTCAGTTTGTATGCCATACAGGAAACTTATTCACTTGATATTATTGTCATATTGTGAGTATCAGCAGAGTCTTCTAAATTTGCAATCTGATTGTCAATCTATTTCAGAGACTGTGCAATCGATCCAACATGTGTGCTCTGTATGAACTGCTTCCAGAATAGTGTTCATAAAAATCATCGCTACAAGGTAGGAAAATATATTCATTAGCATTCTGATAACCATCTAGTCCAAATTTTTGACCAATACTTGACTTCCTGCTATAACAGAGCTTTGATGCATGGACTTTTTAGCTTCTATTTAAGCATATCACGTGATAGAACATCTACTATTTCAAGAGATAGCCCTCACAAATTTTTGGTGAGCTTTATCTTTTTAAGAGCAGAGTTGGAAGCTATATTTTTTAATGATCTAATTTATTTATTTTTCTAAAGACAGTGTTACAGAAAGGAGAGAGACAGAGACAGATTTCCTATCCACTGGTTCACTCTCCAAATTGTCATAACAGTTGGAACTGAGCCAATTCGCAGCCAAGAGTCAGGAGTTTCTTCCGGGTCTCCCACAGGGGTGTTCGGTCCCAAGGAGGGCTGGATGGATATGGTCAGCCAGGGTACACACTGGTGCCCATGTGGGATGCCCACATCACAGACAGAGGCTTAGGCTTGTTTGCTATGGCACAGGTCCTGATATATTTTTTAACAAAATATTGTATAATAACTGTAAAATAAACACTTGTATAATAGATACTCAGGTTGGGAAATAACATTGCCGAATCTCAGAGTCTCTCCTATCCCAACCTTGTAACGCTTCTGGATTACAGTTACAGCTTCTCTCCTGTATCTGTGATAATGCTACCCTTGATTTTTATCTTCATATGGTCTACAACCTCAGTCATAGTAAGTGGTTTTTATCTGTTTTGGAACTTGTAACTATATTATATAGATGGTGTACTATGATGCATGTATAGTATAAAATTGTAATTTTTTGATTGTTTAGTAGCATAATATATGTAGGTGTAATTTATTAGCCTTATAGGTTTATAATAGCCATTATCTTCATTCATTTTCCTAAAAATGGATATGTAAGATTGCTTCTAATGTTACATTTTGGTACACATGTAAGGGAGTTTCTCCTAGGTACATATTTAAAATAGAATTGCTGAGTTCTAGGGTATATATTGATAATATACTTGATAATGTCAGATTTTTTTCTAACATGATTATGTTAGTAGCTTTCCAGTTACATATGAAAGTTATTTTGGGCTTAGATATATTTTTAAATATAGTGCTGGTTCTGTATTCTAGGTCTTAAACAGACAAGATAGTTGATGTTTCTCTTTGTATGTACGAGTGCAGTGTACCTAAAGCCCTGTGTAAATGGAAATAATGTGTTGAAGCTATGCAGACCATTGAAGTTGTGCAAAAGTTGTTTTAGTAGTTTTGGGCTGATCTCAATATTAATTTATCCATCTGAGGAAGTGATAGGCTATAAGTTCAGATTATAGGTATCGTCATGCACAAGAAAAAGGGAGATTGGAAGCTTAAGGGAAGTTAAAATGTTCCAAGATTGCAAAGCTAGGCTCAGCACGATGGCTAAGTAGCTAGATCCTCACCTTGTAGGTGCTGGGATCCTGCATGGGCATGAGTTTGTGTCTGGTTGTTCCACTTCCCTTCCATCTATCTCCCTGCTTATGGCCTGGGAAAACAGTAGAGGATGGTCCAAAGCCTTGGGACCCTGAGTCCATGTGGGAGATCCAGAAGAAGCCCTGGCTCCTGGCATCGGATGGGCTCAGCTCCAGTTGTTACGGCCATTAGGGGAGTACACCAACGGATGGAGAATCTTTTTCTCTCTCTCTCCTTCTCTCTGTAAATATTATCTATATTTCCTGTGAAAACAAATGTTTTTTAAAAAGATTGCAAAGCTAATTATTAATAGAATTTACAAAGTTTGTTGTTAGCTATATTCTGTATTTCCTGATCATTTCTGTGAGTTGTAATTTTCTTGTGCTGGAGAAATTCAGAAATAATGCTAGAAATAGAGACAAGTAGAAGGTTGATAATTTCTTCTTATTTCTGCTTTGGGAGACTAAAGAGAAGAAATGCTGAAGGCTCAACATCAAATTCCTTAAATATAAAGACTCCTAAACATATGTTTCCCAAGCTTTGGGATTTTATGGTACAATTTCAGAAAACCCTTGAGTAATACCTAAGGGACTTTGAACTTTTTATCAGCCAACTAAGTTGAATTTTAGTTTAAAAAATGAGGACAAGAGGAGAGGAAAATGAACAGTAGCTTAAAAAACTGTGCCATCTTATGTGTAATAAAGGAAAACACATTTTAATCCCAAGAAAGTATTATAACCTCAGAATACAGAGTAAGCCCTTTAAATTGAATACATGCAACACTACAAAAGAGCTTACCATATTGTCACCCCTTTTTTTTCCATCTAATTTGTGTTAATTTCGGGAACCCCTTTATTTTTTTTTTAAGACTTATTTATTTTATTACAGTCAGATATACAGAGAGGAGGAGAGACAGAGAGGAAGATCTTCCGTCTGATGATTCACTCCCCAAGTGAGCTGCAACGGCCGGTGCTGCACCGATCCGAAGCCGGGAACCAGGAACCTCTTCCGGGTCTCCCACTTGGGTGCAGGGTCTCAAAGCATTGGGCCGTCCTCGACTGCTTTCCCAGGCCACAGGCAGGGAGCTGGATGGGAAGTGGAGCTGCCGGGCTTAGAACCGGCGCCCATATGGGATCCCGGCACGTTCAAGGCGAGGACTTTAGCCGCTAGGCCACGGCGCAGGGCCCCGGGAACCCCTTTATTAGCTGCCTTCGTTTATTAAAATTTATCAGTCTCCATCTCTACCACAAAGTGACCTTTTGGGGGACATCCTTAGGTTTCCTATGTTTAGGTTTTTGCAGTGCCCTCCTTATTACTTCGCCTGTGCATGAATCAATAGTCATTAGAAAAATGAGCCATTGTGTGACTCTGAAAAAAATTGTATTTAGAAATTTAAAAAGTATTACTCGTCAGAAGTGTATGTGAAGAAAATGGGACATTTTTGGTAGCTGAGTTAAGTGTATAGTTCTCTGGAATATGAGTGTGCATGTGTGAGTTTTAGAGGAAAATGAAGGAGTGATTCCTAAGTGAATAGGTAACCTCTGAGGCCATGTGTCAGACTCTGGATGTCCATACTGATAAGCATCTTCAGCAGTGTCGGTAATTCTCTCAGTTTGGCTGCTGGGTTCATGGGTGTTTATTGTATCGTTATTATATTTTGTAACTTACCCATATGTTGTATCCACTCATTTGTATAATAAAACACTCATAAGAGAAAAAAATTGAAGTTATTAATAAAAATTAAGAGATAGGAAAGTATTTATGTTGCTTTAGAGAAAGGTGGAAAAGATTATAATAGCATTGGGAAATTCAAAATTGGATATTCTAAAAGAAAGGACCAAGAAAAGCCTTTAGTAGCAAAATGATTCGATGAACCTTTTTTCCCGTTTCTAAAGATACATTTCTTTATTTGAAAACCAGACAGAGAGAGAGGGAGATTTACTAGTTTACTCTCCAAATGGTCTCAACTGCCAGGGTTTGGCCAGGCCCAAGCCAGAAGCTTCTTCCAGGTCTTCCATGTGGGTGCAGGGACCCAAGGACTTAGGCCATCCTCCATGGCTTTCCCCAGGCACATTAAGTAGGGAACTGGAAAAGAAATGAAACAGCCAGGACACCAGGACACAAACCGGTCTCTGTGTGAGTTGCAGCCATTGCAAGTGGTAGTACAAAGTACAAAGTAACTAAAAGCACATGCAGGTGTTTAGCCATTGAAGTGCCAGATTTTGATGCCTGTTTCTGGCTCCCAATTCCAGCTTCCTGCTAGCACGGACCCTGGGAGGCAGTGGTGATGGCTCAGATATTTGCCATCTGGGTTGAATTCCTGGCTCCTGTCTTTGCCTTCGTCCGTTAACAACTGTTGCAGACATTTAGGGAATGACTGGTGGATGGGAGCTCTCCCTGTTTTTTTGTTTGTTTTTGTCTTTTAAGCTATAAGCTCCAAACCCACTCTTAAAGATTATTTGATTATTTTTTCTGTGTGCATAAATGTCGTTTATGTGCTATTAAGTGAGGAAAGTGAGTTATAAAAATTATTCTATTAGTGATCTATTCAGAAAAAAATTAATTTTTAAATGAAATTTCAGTTATGGAAGTTTGTTATACTGTAAGGAAAATATAAAATTATGCATTTTTGGTGTTTCTTTTAAAACATATTACTGTGCTACTTAACCATAATTTATGTTCACATTTTTCTGTTAATGGGAGACTTTGAGTTTCAGTTTTCTAAAAAATGCTACATTGTTATAGTAAGCATGATTACATGTACATCATTTTTGTATATATAGGATTTTTCCTTTGGATAGTATCAAATGGAATTATTAGATTAGAAGTATAGAACTTTAAGAGAAGTCAGGTTGCCCGTTGAATGTTCTTAAGGTTTATTTTGTTTATCTGAAAGGCAGAGCTACAGACAGAAGGGGAATGATCGAGACATCTTTGTTCTGCTGGTACCTCTCCAAATGGCTGCAGAGACTGGAACTGGGCCAGGCCAAAGCCAGAGGTTTCTTCTGGGTCTCCCAAGTGGTTACAGGAGAACAAGGACTTGAGCCATCTCTTGTTGCTTACACTGCCATATTAACAGTGGATTTGAAGTGGAGTAGCCAGGACTCAGACCAGTGCCCATTTGGGCTGTCGGCAAGGCCGACATTGGCTTAACCGGCTTAACCTGTTATGTCACAATGCTGATCACGTGATTTTTAAAAAATCTTTAAAGTCTGCTAGTTTTACTGGAATGTTTTGTAATCATGCTGAGTTTATTTATTTATTTTAAAGATTTATTATTTTTTATTATTATTGGAAAGACAGATTTACGAGAAGGAGCAACAGAGAGAAAGATCTTCCATCCACTGGTTCACTCCCAAAGTGGCTGCAACAAATAGAAGCTAAGCCTGATCCAAAGCCAGGAGCCAGGAGCTTCTTTCAGGTCTCCCATGTGGCTACTGGGTCTCAAGGCTTTTGGCCATCCTCTACTGCCTTCCCAGGCTACAACCAGGGAGTTGAGTGGGAAGTGGGGCATGCAGGACATAAACTGGCATCCATATGGGATACCAGAGTTTGCAAGGGAAAGATTTAGCCACTGACCCGTTGCACCAGACACCTTAGTTACAGTTTTTATTTCTGCTTTTATTTAGTGACTTAAGTTATACCCACATTAGCTGTCTTATGCCTGTCTTCATTTTAGCCATTTTTTTCTGATTCTGTATCTTCATCTCATTTGCATTCTCATAAAGCTTGTCCTGCTATGCTCCAATGTTAACTTTTCATTTGTATCTGGTACACCTTGTAATTTAGAATTCATTTCTCATGTGTTATTTTTCATTTGTTTTTATTTTTTCTCCAAGTTCAATTAAATCTTTGTCTTTTTGTGCATTTCTGTTCTGTTTTTTTTTGCCAAGTAAAGGTTTTTTAGTCCAATTAAATTTTTTTTTGATATCCCCAAATGCAGGTTTTGAGGCTCTGTGATTTAGTTTGGAATATCATGTTACAGTTTTCTAACGTGTTATTTGTGTTTTGACTACCATTAGCCTGTTTTGTCTGTTGTTATTGTTACAGTATTTATATGAAGATGGTCTGCTCTTTTTCTGTTCTTGTTCATTTCCTGGAGATGAGTCACAGTTGCTGTCAGTTCTGATCCCTCTGTGTAGCAGTGATTGGAGGGGAGGGTTTGGTGTGCATTACTTCTCTCACGTTCCTTAATTTTCCCTTGTTTATTTCCTTCTTTTTTTTTTTTAACTGCTACATTTTTTTTTTTAATTTGGGGATCAGAACATTTTTGATCTATTTGCTTTTCCTCTAAAGAGAGCATTTTCTGGGGAGGGGTGGAGTGAATCCCAGTTCCAACGAAACTGTGTCACATAATACAATGTAATCAATGAATAAAAATAAATAAATAAATAAATAAAGAGCATTTTCTGAGGCTGCCACTTCTGGTCTTCCTCATTCCTATGAGCCTCATGTCCCAGCCTGTGTTTAGATTTATATCTTTGTTTCAGGTTTTCCCATTTTGTCTGTCTTTTTCTCTGTGCTTCGTTTAAATCCTCTGTCTCCCTTACTTTTTTTCACGGAGTATCTTACGCTACTCAAGATGTCAGCCCTCTCAGATTTGAAATGATAATTAATGGGAACTTCGTTGGAATAGTTTCTATGAAAGGTTGTGGTATTTCTATTTTGTCCCTTATTACAGTAGAAACCTTGGGTCATGTGATTCAGTATTGTATGGTTTAAAGGAAGAAATTTTTGGGAGGATTAAAAATATCAGACTGCTGGGCCTGGCGTGATAGCCTAGTGGTTAAATCCTCACCTTACATGCGCCAGGACTCCATATGGGCGCTGGTTTGTATCACAGCTGCTCCACTTCCCATTCATCTCCCTGCTTGTGGTCTGGGAAAGCAGTGGAGATTGGCTCAAAGCCTTGGGACCCTGCACCCACGTGGGAGACCCGAAAGAGGCTCCTGGCTCCAGGCTCCTGGCTTCAGATCGGCACAGCTCCAGCCGTTGTAGCTGCCACTTTGGGAGCAAATCAATGGATGGAAGATATTCCTCTCTGTGTATCTGACTTTCTAATAAAAATAAATCTTAAAAAGATTTTTTTGGAGTTACCAAAATCATTTTTGGTTTCAGTTTCTATTATACTAAAGGCAATTAAAACTGAAATATTAGTTAAACAATTGTTACCTGAGTCATTTTTGTCTTTCTTGCTTTCTTTGAAATCGAGACAAACTCATTTTTTGTTTATCAGATGCATACTTCTACTGGAGGAGGATTCTGTGACTGTGGAGACACGGAGGCCTGGAAAACTGGCCCTTTTTGTTTAAACCATGAGCCTGGAAGAGCAGGTACTGCAAAGGAGGTAAGGATGTTGTTTTGAAGAGATAGCCAGGTATTTTAACCTTGTTGAAATGGAACGATAATAAATGTTACGAGTATGGATTATGTTGAGTTTCATTTAGAGTCTTAGTATTTTTGTTTTAATATTTTGTGTAAGGAGTTTTTTCCTCCTTCAAACAAGTTAAAGATTTGATAATTTCTTAAAAGAGCTAATTAATTCACAGAGAGAAATGAATCCAGGCTCCTTTTTAAAGTTATCAAGTTGATAAGCATAAATGAACAAAGGAAAATAACTGTGAACAGATATGAGAATTAGGAAACAGTATAATTGGCACATAAATTCAGTAACTGCAGTTCTTAAAGAAATAACTCAAATTTGTTAAATAGATACATGCTAATCAAGGAGAAAATTACAAATGAAAATAGGTGAATAATCTATGGAGCCATAGAAACAAAGGAATAAAAACAATAGTAAAAGACTGAATGAATGTGTAAGTATATTTTAAAACAGATTGTTTTGTTAGGATGAAGCAACAAAATTTATTCAAGAGCAGAAAAGTTGGGAAGTAGTCATTGAATAAATTAGAAAATTGTCAAAAAAAATTTCCTCCCAAATACCATATTCAAATAGTTTCACAGGTAAATCCTTCAAAACTTAAGACTTATGTAGTTTTTATGCTCTTTAAACTGTTCCAGATTCCCTAATAAAAGTGAGTACTCTAGGTCCCAGGTGTTGATCTCTTCTGTACCATTTCCCACTTAAAAAAATATGGCTTTTGCTGACTTAGTTGGGTAATTGGAGCATTATCACTGCAGGATTAAATCACAGGGACCATGTAAACACCAGGTGTTTCTAATAAGAGTTAATGAGAGTTAAGTAAAGCAAAACTTCTGTGTCCCCATGGCAGTAGATAGTGTATCACTTCCTTTGTAGTTAAAAATTGGTGACTAAATGGAATGAAATAAGCTTTTATTCTGACTTTTTAGTAAGAATTGTTTTTCATTGTAACTAGGTATTCTGTTTTATCAGGAAAAGTTCTATTGGGAGTAAAGATAGAATTTGAAAATTCTTTTTTTTTTTTTTTAAGATTTATTTATTTTTATTGGAAAGGCAGAGAGGAGTAGAGACAGAGAGGAAGATCTTCTGCCCGATGGTTCACTCCCAAAGTGACCACAAAGGCCAGTGCTGTGCCAATCCAAAGCCAGGAGTCAGGAACTTCCTCCCTGTCTCCCACTCGGGTGCAGGGTCCCAAGGCTTTCTGGCCGTCCTTGGATGCTTTCCCAGGCCACAAACATGGAGCTGGATAGGAAGCAGGGCCACCGGAATCAGAACTGGCACCCATATGGGATCCAGCGTGTTCAAGGTAAGGACTTTAACAGCTACGCTATCACGCAGGGCCCAAAAATTCTTTTTTTTTTTTTTTTTTTTTTTAAATTTATTTATTTTTATTGGAAAGGCAGATTTACAGAAATAAGGAGAGACAGAGAAAGTTCTTTCATGCACTGGTTTACTCCCCATGTGGCCACAATGGCTGGAGATGAGCCAATCGGGAGCCAGGAGTCAGAAGCTTGGAGTGTCTTTGGGTCTTCTATGCAGATCCCAAGGCTTTGGGCCAACCTCTGCTGGTTTTCTATGCCACAGTCTTGGAGCATGTGGCAAATAAAGCATCCAGGACATGAACCAGTGCCCATATGGGATTCTGGCACTTTTAGGCAGAGGATTGGCCAATGAGCTATCATACTATCCCTGAGAGTTTGAGAATTCTAAGGAAATATTTGATTCAGTCAAGGATCACTAATGGATGCTGAAACTATTCAGGCTTCGGTTGCTGAGAAGTAATATTCATATGGTTCTTAAGTTATTTGCTGGCTTTAGAGCTAGAAAAATGAAAGTTTAATGCGAAAATATTCTCCTATCACATCAAACTGTCATAAATAAACTCCTTATATGATATGAAATGAATTACTGCTTTTAGTATCCCTTATCCAAAATATTCTGAAACAAAAATGTTTCAGGTTTTGAAGTTTTTCAGATTTTTAGAATATTTGTGTAGACTTTGCGGGCTGTACATTTCTTCCATGCATCAAATATTTCAGAATGTTTGGGGTTTTGACTTTTTGGATTAGGGTTGCTCAACCTTTAGATAGTCTTAACTCTCGAAAATTTATCAGTGTCATATACCATACAAGTAGAATCAAAAACAAAACCAGATGGTGATCTCAATAGATGCAGCAAAGGCCTTTAAACATTTAGTAGACTCAAGAACAGCAGAGGCTCCTCAACCTGGTAAAGGCTATCTTTATTCATCAGTGTTTTTTGTCACAAGGAAATACCTAAGATAACAACACTTACAAAGGAGAGAGGTTTATTTTGACTCATGGTTTTTGGAGTTTCACAAGGCTCAGTGAGCCCCATTGTTATTGCTGATATAGTGGGATTAGAGGATGGTATTGATGAAGCATGTGCAGAGAAATGATCCTGTGGCAAACTAGAAAGTCAAGAAATACAGAACATACTTACAGCTATGTATTCTTACGTTTTCCGTTTCTCATTTTACACCTTACACCTAGAGATGGAGCCTCACCCTAATACCTAGTCCGTCTAAGGTAAACATGTCTGTTCCTCCCGTCCAGTACATTCAATATTGTTTTGATTCTTTTTTTTTTTTTCTCATTAGAAAGGCAGGTCAGATATACAGAGAGACAGGAGACAGGGAGAAAGATCTTCTGTCTGCTAGTTCACTCCCCAACTTGTTGCAACAGCTGGAACTGAGCTGATTTGAAGCCAGGGGCCAGAAGCCCAGAACCTCTTCCAGGTGGCTCACATGGGTGCAGGGTCCCAAGGCCTTGGGCCATCCTCTACTGCTTTCTTAGGTCTCAGTTCAGGAGATAGAACAGAAGTAGAGCAGCCAGGACATGAACTGGTACCCCTATGGGATTCCAACACTTGCAAGGTGAGGCTTGCCATTGAGCCATCACACTGGCCCAATATGTTCAGTATTTTACTAGAGATTCTGCCGACCGTTTAATTAAGAAAAAGTAGCAAAGGTTGCCTAGATTAAAAATGAAGAAGCAAAACTACATCTTTGGGTGGCATGATTTGATATATGGAAAATTCTAAGGAATCTGTAAAAAAATTACTGGGATTAATAAAGTAACTTGGCAAGATTGAGAAGACAAGCGAATTAAACAGAAGTTACTTGTGTTTCTATGAATAGCGCAAGAATGAAATAAAAAATAGATCTTTAGTATCAAAAAAGTAAAATATTTAGAAATAAATTTAGCCAAAGAAGTATAAACTTTTTTCTCTGAAAAATATAAATCACTATTGAAAGAAATTAAAGAAGAACCAGATAGATGTTAACACATCCTGTTTCTGGATCAGAAGCTTTAATATTAAGATGGTAATGCTTCCCAAATTGATGTATAAATTTAATCCAATTCCTGTTAGCAGCCCAGATAAGATTTTTTTGTTGTTGTTGGAAATTAACAGTCATTCTGAAATAATCTTGAAAAAGAACATAGTCAAAGAACTCATATTTCCCTGTTTTAAAACAACAGAAAACAGTAGTGATCAAGACAGTGTGGTACTGGTATAATAACAGACATAAGTTGATGGAATAGAATTGAGAATCTAGAAATAAACTGATTTATCTGTAAGTAACTGATTTTCTTTTTCTTTTTTTTTTTAAAAAAAGATTTATTTATTTTATTACAAAGTCAGATATACACAGAGGAGGAGAGACAGAGAGGAAGATCTTCCGTCTGATGATTCACTCCCCAAGTGACCGCAACGGCCGGTGCGTGCCGATCCGAAGCCGGAAACCTGGAACCTCTTCCGGGCCTCCCACATGGGTGCAGGGTCCCAAAGCATTGGGCTGTCCTCGACTGCTTTCCCAGGCCACAAGCAGGGAGCTGGATGGGAAGTGGAGCTACTGGGATTAGAACCGGCGCCCATATGGGATCCCGGGGCGTTCAAGGCGAGGACTTTAGCCGCTAGGCCACGGCGCCGGGCCCAGTAACTGATTTTCAATAAGGGTATCAAGACCATTCAATGGGGAAGGAGTACTGTTTTCTCCAAATGGCACTGGGTCAATTGGATATCCACACATATATATTAAAAAAAATAATAATAATAGGGCCCATCACAGTAGCCTAGTGGCTAAGGTTCTCGTTTTACACATGCTGGGATTCTGTAGGGTTCCCAGTTCATGTCCTGACTGCTCCATTTCCCATCCAGTTACCTACTGGTAGCCTGGGTAAGCAGTAGAGGACAGCCCAAATCCTTGGGACCCTGCACCCACATGGGAGACGTAGAAGAGGTTCCGGGTTCCTGGCTTTGTATTGACTCAGCTCTGGCTGTTGTAGCTACTTGGGGGAATGAATGTATGTCTTTCCAATAAAAATAAATAAACCTTAAATATATATTTATATATGTGTGTGTGTGTGTGTGTAAGCAGCCAATAAACTCACTATTGTAGTCATCAAGAAAATGTAAATCAAAAGCACAGTGAGCATTGTCCTCCCACCAAATGGGCTCTGCAGTCAAAACGATAACAAAGAAGTGTTGGCATGAATATGACAAAATTAGAACATTTGTACTCTGCAACAGTAGTGTACATGTTGCAACTACATTGGTAAATGAAGCAATGTGTCAAAACAGTCAAATGTGGAGTTACCACAGAACTCAGCAATCTCACTCCTACATAGAAGGGTATTTCAAAATTTCAATGAAAATAGAATTTAAAGACAAGTTTATTTTGACACAAAAGACTTTGAAAGCCTTGCATTGTAGGGTCTTCAAGAAGCATATTATGAAAAAGCTATACATGGATTTCAAAATTTTAGGCCCTAAAGGAAACTTGTTTTAATTTCCTTTTCCAGCAGCTTTTTCAAGTACACTCATATGCACTCAGTTTTATATAGGTATTCATATTTTAGAACACAAATATTCATAACAATATTATTTATGATAGCCAAGAATGTGGAAACAACCAAAATGTCCAAATGATGGATAACTATACAACCTATGTTATGTGCATATAGTGGAATGTTCTTTGGATAGGTACACAAACTTTGAAAACATGGTGAGTGGACCTGACACTGTAGCCTAGTGGCTAAAGTCTTCGGTTTACATACACCAGGATCCCATATAGGCGCTGGTTCTAATCTTGGCAGTCCCATTTCCCATCCAGCTCCCTGCTTGTGGCCTGGGAAAGCAGTCGTGGATGGCCCAAAATCTTGGGATCCTGCACGTACACGGAAGACCCGGAAGAGGCTCTGGCCTCCTGGCTTTGGATTGGCTCAGCTCCAGCTGTTGCAGCCACTTGGGGAGTGAGCCAGTAGATGGAAGATCTTCCGCTCTGTCTCTCCTCCTCTATGTATATCTGACTTTCCAATAAAAATAAATAAATCTTTTTAAAAAATTTAACATTAAAAGTCCTGTACACCATTTTTATTGAATTTTATAAAATATTTATTTTTTTCTAAAAGTTTACAGAGAGTGAGAGACAGAGAAAAGGAGATTTTTGTTTTAAAGATTTTACATTTTTATTGGATAGGCAGATTTACAGAGAGTGAGAGACAGAGAAAGATTTTCTATCTACTAGTTCCTTCCCCAAATGGCTGCAAGAGCCCGAATTGAGCCAATCCAGAGCCAGGAGCTTCCCTGGGTCTCCCAGTGGTTAGAGTACCAAGGGTTTGGGCCATCCCCTACTGCTTTTTCAGGCACAAGCAGAGAACCAAAAGGGAAGTGGAGCAGCCAAGTACTCAAACCGGCATTCATATGGAATTCTGGTGCTTCCAAAGTGAGAATTGGCCAATTGAGCCATCTTGCCAGACCCGAAAAAGAGATATTTTACTCCTTGATTCACTCTCCAAATGCTTGCAACAGCTGGAACTGCACCTGTCGCAGCCAGGAGCTTTTTCTGGGTCTTCTGAGTGGGTGTTGGGCACTAGAAGTTGGGGCATCTTTCTTTACTTTTCCAAGTGTATTAGTGAGGAGTTGGAATGGAAGTGGAGTAGTAGGGTCTGCCAGCTGGAGACAATATGGGATGCCAGTGTCACAGGCTGTGGCTTGACTGACAACACTGAACTACTGGCTCCCTACCAAATTTTTTAGTCTGAAAGAACTACCTTTTTTTTCCCCCTGTTCATGCCCTGTAACAGCTTTTTGAAATGTACTTTGCATGCGTATAAAAAATATACACATTTAAAGCAGATCATCCAGTGATGTTTTTAGAGTGCAAAAGCACTTCAGAAATTTTAGATACATGGAATTAAAAGATACTGTAAATTTTTTTTTTTTTTTTTTTTTTAAAGATTTATTCATTTTATTACAGCCAGATATATACAGAGGAGAGACAGAGAGGAAGATCTTCCGTCCGATGATTCACTCCCCAAGTGAGCCGCAACGGGCCGATGCGCGCCGATCCGAAGCCGGGAACCTGGAACCTCTTCCGGGTCTCCCACGCGGGTGCAGTGTCCCAATGCATTGGGCCGTCCTCAACTGCTTTCCCAGGCCACAAGCAGGGAGCTGGATGGGAAGTGGAGCTGCCGGGATTAGAACCGGCGCCCATATGGGATCCCGGGGCAAAAGATACTGTAAATTAAGGTTTGCATCTGTCATCACCACCAGTTGTAGAACATTTTCATCACCCTTCAGAAAGAAACTGTAGCTTTCGGAAGTCACTCTTTGTTTCTCCTGAACTTCAACTTTGTAGCCTTATTAAGCCACTTTCTGAGTCTTCAGATTTGTGTGTTTTAAACACTTTGGAAAATTCTAATATTTGTGGTCTTTGTGATGGACTTCTTTGATCTAGTTTAATGCAGTAAAGGTTCTTCCATCATTTCTTTTTATGGGCAACTAATATTCTATTGAGTAGATACATACACATTTTAATTACTAATCCATCTCTTGATAGACTTTTTTTGTTTTAAAAGATTTATTTATTTTTATTGGAAAGGCAGATATACAGAGAGGAGGAGAGACAGAGAGGAAGATCTTCCGTCCGATGGTTCACTCCCCAAGCGGCCCCAACCGCAATGACTGGAGCTGAGCCCATCCAAAGCCAGGAGACTGGAGCTTCTTCCAGGTCTCCCACGCAGGTGCAGGGTCCCAAGGCTTTGGGCATCCTTGACTGCTTTCCCAGGCTACAAGCAGAGAGCTGGATGGGAAGCAGGGCTGCCAGGATTAGAACCGGTGCCATATGGGATCCTGGCGCGTTCAAGGTGAGGACTTTAGCCGCTATGCTATCGCGCTGGGCCCTAGACTGTTTAAAGATTTGTTTTATTAGTTTTATTGGGAAGACAGAAATATGGAAAGGAGGAGAGACAGAAAGATGTTCCATCTGTTGATTCACTCCCCAAGTGGCTGCAATGGCTGGAGCTGTGCCAATTTGAAGCCAGGAACCCGAGGCTTCTTTGGGTCTCCCATGTGGGTGCAGGATCCCAAGGCTTTGGCCCTTCCTCCACTGCTCTTCCAGGCCACAAGCAGAGAGCTGGATGGGAATTGTGGCTGCTAGAATTAGAACTTGCACTCAGATGGGATCTGGTGCGTTGAAGGCGAGCAATTTAGCTGCTGGGCTACCATTGCCTGGCCCAGACATTTTTTTTTTTTTCACAATTTTGGTTTTTGTGAACTGTTCTGCTATGAACATTTATATAAAATTTTATATAAATTTGGGGTGAATGTATGTTTCGTTGTTCTTCAATTTATACCTAAAAGTGAAATTGCTATGTAGTATTATTAACTGTGCTTAATATTTTATTTTAAAACTATTTATGTATTTTCAAAAGATTTATTTATATATTTGAAAGACAGAGAGAGAGATCTTCCTTCCACTGGTTCACTCCCTAAATGGTCATTAAGTTTGGGACTGGTCAGGCCAGGCTAGGAACCTGAATTCCATCTGGATCTCCCACATGAGTGGCAGGGACCTAAGCACTTGGTCCACCTTCTGCTGCTATCCTAGGTATATCGACAGGGACTTGGATTGCAAATGCAGCAGTTGGGACTGTAAGCAGTACTCAGTTAGGATGGTATCAGTTTTATCCAGCTGTGCCGCAATACCTACTTCTGTGCCTAACATTTAAAAAAAATTGTTTGCTTGGGAGGCAAGGAGAAATCACCTATCCACTGATCCACTCTGCAAATGTGTGTAACAGCTGGCGCTGTCAGGCCAAAGGCAGAACTCAATTGGTTTTCTAGGTACCCAGTTACTCAAGTCATCATCTGCTACATCCCGGCGTGCCCATTAGCAGGCAGCTGGGATCAGTAGAGACAGAGCATGAATGTATGCATTTTGAAACTAAATGTGAGTACCCAAACAGCATTTTAAGAAATCTGTTTATTTTTATTAGAAAGTCAGATTTACAGAGAGAAGGAGATACAAAGAAAGATCTTCTCTCCACTGTTTCACTCCATAAGCAGCTGCAACATCTGGAGATGAGCCAATCCAAAGCAGGAGCCAGGAGCTTTTTTTCGGTTCTTCCACATGGGTGCAGGGACCCAAGGCTTTGGGCCATCCTCTGCTGCTTTCCCAGGCCCTGGGTCAGGGACCTGGATGGGAGGTGGAGCTGCTGGAGCACGAACTGAAACCCATATGGGATCCTGACACATGTAAAGCAAGGATTTAGCAACTGAGCCATTGCTCTGGTCCTGCAGCATTTGTTTTTTAATGTTTGTTTGTTTATTTTTACCTACTTGAAAGGCCAAATGACAGAGAGGAAGAAAGAGGGAGAGAGAGAAAAGGATTGGAGAGGGATGGAGAGAGAGAGAGAAACATCATACTCCATCCACTGGTTTACTTCCCAAATGCCTGCAGTAGTCAGGGTTGGGTCAAAACCAGGGTAAGAATCCAGAACTCGCTCAGGTCGGCCTCAGGGGTACATGGGTGTCAGGAGCCCAAGGCCTTGAACCATCACTTGGTGACACTCAGAGTGCATTAGCAGAAATTTGTATTGGAAGCAGAATAGCCAGGATTCAAGCCAGCACTCCGATGTGGAGTGGGGAAATTCTAAACAGAGACTTAACCCACTGTATCACAAGGCCAGTCCTCTTATTGTAGTTTTGATTTGTATTCCCTCTCTAATGCCTTATATAGATAGAACATTTATAACTGATTGGCTTCAAGAAGGCTTTAATTCATATTCTATAGTGAAAAGAATGTTATTTTCTCTGGGAGTCAAAAGACCTAGATTTTAGTCTTACTTTTCATCTTTGGCTGGATTCTTTTATCGTTGTGTGTGTGTGTGTGTGTGTGTGTGGTATAAAAGCACACAATGCGGGATGGATTTGTGGGGCATTAAGTTAAGCCACTGCTTAGGGTCCCTTCATGCCTTACGAGAGTCTCTAGGAACAAATATTGCCCATGCGTCCCCTTGAGCTTCTTGCTAATGTGCCTGGGAGGCCACAGATGATACTCAAGCACCTGGATTCTTACCACCCATGTGGGAGACCTGGATGGAGTTTCTGGCTCCTGGCTTTGGCCTGGTCTAGTCCTAGCTGGCCTTTCAGGACTGAAACAACAGATGAGAGAGTCCCCCCCGCCCCAACCCCACCTCCATCTTTGCTTCTCTGTCACTCTGCCTTTTAAATAATCACATGAATTTTTTGGAAAGATATATGATTTGTTTTACAAACAATGCATGACATTGAATTTGCTACATTAGCTATTTTGTGGATACATTTTGGCATTGTAAGTATGTATTTACCTTGAGTGTAGCAGGTCCCAAGAACATTTTACTCATTCAGCCCTTTGTCTATACCCACTAAACACTAATTCCCCCTCCTTTAAACCCTTGGCAGTCAACCTTCTGCTTTCCTTTTCTGTAATTTGAGTGAATTGCTTAAAGGGAACAGAATCATGGGATTTTGTCCATTTACTACTGGCGGAGTTCCATATCTTTCAAGTGGCATTGGTATCTGTTCTACTTTCTTTTGGAGTAGCCATGAGGATCTGCTGAAATAAATTATCAGAGAAGTTTTTATAAACTATAAAAGATAAGCAGTTGTGAGGATATGGTTGTGCGCTCCAAAAGGCAGAGGAAATATCTAGAAGGGTTCTCCAAGGTTCTATCTTTTTTCCTGTTATCTGTAAAAGAAATTTGGACATGAGGGTAACCAACACTGAAAGGAATAACAGTTCTCTTGAGTTCAGCCATGAATCAACTTCTGGAGGGTTTTGTAATGAACTCAGTAAGATGATTATTTCAAATTTACAACATTAACTTCCTCATCCATTTTTATATACAGTCTTGGTTAGTATAGTATGTTTGTCTCTACTCTGTTACAGAATTCACATTGTACGTTGAATGAAGAAGTAATTGCCCAAGCCAGAAAAATATTCCCTTCAATTATAAAATACATTGTAGAAATGACTATATGGGAAGAGGAAAAAGAACTGCCTCCTGAACTCCAGATAAGGTGGGGATATTGTCAAAATGGCTGTGTGATAGTGATGAATATTCATATCGCAAAATAAGTGTTTGATAGCTTTTTTGTTATCTACTGGCTAATATTATTCTGAAAAATTTAAAGGGAATTATATTTTGAGAATATTTATTTATTTAGTTTTTAAGGCAGAGTAATACAGAGAGAGAGGGAAAGAGGGAGAGAAAGAGATCTTTCATCTGCTAATTTACTCTGCAAATGGCCACAATGGCCAGGATTGAGCCATGCTGAAGCCAGGAGCCAGAAACTTCATTGAGGTCTCCTAAATGGGTGGAGGGGCCCCAAGAATTGGGTCATATACTGCTGCTTTCCTCAGGCCATTAGCCAGGAGCTGAATTGGAAGTAGAGAAGCCAGGACTTGAACTGTTACCCATATCGGATGTCACATCAGATGTCAGTTTTTTAGGTGTTACTTACCCTACTTTGCCACAAGGCTGGTCCTTCTTGGGAATGTTTTTTAAACTGTATGGGAGTGTTACTAGATACTACGAATATGGAAATTAGGCCAGAAGAAGAGCCTGTCAGGAGCTTTTGACTTTCTTGATATCAACATTTAGTGGTATTTTACTTTCTTTTTTATGTTTAAATATTTATTTATTTATTTTATTGGAAAGTCAGATTTTATATAGAGAAGGAAACACAGAGGAAGTTTTTTGTCTGCTGGTTCCCTCGCCAAGTGGCTGCAATAGCAGGAGCAGAGCCTATCCAAAGCCAGGACCAGGGGTTTCTTCTGTGTGGAGCACCCGTGTGGGTGCAGGGTCCCAAGGCTTTAGGCTGTCCTCGACTGCTTTCCCAGGCCACAAGCAGGGAGCTGGATGGAAAGTGGAACAGCTAGGTTAAAAACTGGCACCCAAATGGGATCCTGGTGCATGCAAGGTGAGGACTTTAGCCACTAGGCTACTGTGTGCTGGGCCTCACATACCATGGGCATTTATTGAGTGAACTAATTGGTGAGAGCTCTTTCTCTCTTTCAAATAAGTGTGTTAAAATCGTATTAAAACCAATGAAAGACAGCCTGGCACAATGGCCTTGTGGCTGAGTCCTTGCCTTGCATCCACAGGGGTCCCATATGGGTGCCGGTTCATGTCCCAGTTGCTCCACTTCCCATCCAGCTCCCTGCCTGTGGCCTGGGAAAGCACTGGTGTTTGGCACAAAGTTTTGGGACCCTGTGCCCACATGGGAGACCTGGAAGAAGCTTCTGGCTTCTGGCTCCTGTCTGTAGTGGTTGTGGCCACTTAGGGATTGAGCCAGCAGATGAAAGAACTTTCTCTCTGTCTCTCCTTCTCTCTGTAAATCTGCCTTTCCAACAAACAAACAAACAAGCAAACAGATAAATAAATGTAATTTTAAAAAACAATAAAAGCAGTTAAGTTACCTGAGTTCCTATAGCTATAATGGGAAATGCTGACAACTTTTCAACTCTGTACCTATCTATTTTTTAAAGTTTGAATATGCCTTGGTAGCAGTATCCCTTAAAATAAATAATATATGGGGTCCAGGTAGATGACTCATTGACTAATTGTCTACATGCAAGCACTAGCATCCTGTCTGGGCACAGATTCATGTCCTGGCTGTCTCACTTCCCATCAAGCTCCCTGGTTGTGGCCAGCCCAAAGTCTTGGGAGCCTGCTCCTGTGTGGGAGACCTGGTTGGAAGCTCCTGGCTCCTGGCTTTGGATCGGCTCAGCTCCAGCCATTGCAGTGATTTGGGGAATGAATCAGTGGATGGAAGATCTTTCTCTCTGTGTCTTTCCTTCTCTCGATAAAATCTGCCTTCTCAATGAAAAAAATGAATAAATAAATCTGAAGAAAAAAATTAGATAGTACATAAACATGAAAATCAGTTCGTTAAAAACTAAATGTTAATAATAAAATCTGATTATGCTTGCTCACCTGAAGAATCTGAATGTGTGGCTTATCTCTGTTTGTCAGAATGGGAGATGATCAAGTATTAAGAGTATTGTTAAGGACATACTGCCTCTAGGCTGTAAAAGTAATTATAAAAATTTGAAGTAAAACCTAGAGAAGGTCATACTTGTTACAGTATTTCAAAATTCTCTGGCACTGTACTATTTGGAATCATTTCTTGTGTCAGTATTTCAGTGTTGTTTTCTCACATCTAGGAAACTACATGGTACTGCCCCAGTACAGATGTTGTATATTGTTTTTGTTGTTTATATTTTTAAATTTTATTTGTTGCAGTGTCTGAATATATCTTTCTTTTCAAAACAGGGAGAAAAATGAAAGATACTATTGTGTTCTTTTCAATGATGAACACCATTCATATGATCATGTCATATACAGCCTACAAAGAGCTCTTGACTGTGAACTTGCAGAAGCCCAGTCACACACCACTGCCATAGACAAAGAGGTATGTGGTCTCCAACTGAATTACGCTGTTGTCCTAGCAGCAACTTCCTTGACTGTAGGATGTTGACCCAAGAACCTGTCAAGTGACTGAGTATGTGTTAGGTACAGCCATACTCTCCAATTTTTCGCTGTATCCTAGGTAAATTAGCTAGGATTCTGATTTTGTTTGTGTGTATTTCACAGGTATAGGTAGCTATAGAAATTGTCTTTTATTCTAAATAATTAGAAAGGTAATGAATATATTTAGCAGAGTATGGTAAGACTGTCAGCTCAAGTTTAAGCTCTCCTCATTGTCATTTAATGAATGTGTGAATTATCAGCTTTTTATTTATAAGTTTTTAACATAGTTTATTTAGAATATTTCCAGAGTAATGTTAATTCTATCATTGAGCTTTTTAATCTCCAACCAAAGCAAAATTAGTTCTTCAGGTAAATACAGGTCCCTGTGTTTCTTTTTTTTTTATTATTGGAAAGCACATGTACAGAGAGGAGGTGAGACAGAGAAGAAGATCTTCCATACAGTGATTCACTCCCCAAGTGGCTGCAACGGCCGGTGCTGAGCCAATCTGAAGCCAGGAGCCGGGAATTTCTTTCCGGGTCTCCCATGCGGGTGCAGGGTCCCAAGGCTTTGGTCCGTCCTCGACTGCTTTCCCAGGCCACAAGCAGGGAGTTGGATGGAAGTGGAGCTGCCGGGATTAGAACCGGCGCCCATATGAGATCCCGGGGCATTCAAGGCGAGGACTTTAACCATTACACTATCGTGCTGGGCCCAGACCCTGTGTTTCTTATGTATATCTTAAATAATTACAAATTGTAATTTTGAAGGGTATTTGTTTATTTGGAGGTTGGATTTATACAAAGAGTTCTTCCATCCACTGGTTTACTCCCCAAGTTGCCATAATAGCTAGGGCAGAGGCAGCCCAAAGCCAGAAATCTAGAGCTTCATCCATGTCTGCCCGTTGGTACAAAATCTCAATGATTTGATCCATCTTGCAGTGCTATCTCAGGCACATTAGCAGGGAGCTGAATGGGAAGTGGAACAGCTGGGACTTAAACCAGCAACCATATGGGATACTGGCATTGTAGGCAGTGATTTTACCTGTTAAGCCACAATGCTGCCTCCAGAAAATTAGTAGATTTTTTTTCTATTTATTTATTCATTAATTACAGTGTATTACATGACACAATTTCATAGCTACTGGGGTTCTCCCCCCTGCACCCCAAACCCCTCCCCCATGGTGAGTCCCCCCCACCTTGATGCATAACCACAGCCCAAGTTCCGCTGAGACTCCCTAATTAAAAGCTCACACCATACAGAGTCCAGCTAGTAGATTTTTTATAAGGGTAAAAGGATGAGTTACCAGGAAATCCTGTAGGTACCTACTTGGCCACCTCAGGTGGGAAGGAATTAGTAGCCTGATTATACTCTCAACACGTTAGTGGATCACAAAAATATTGTAGAACACATTGAAGAACTCTAAATTCATTTGTGAATGTACCAAAATACATAGCAGCAATTTAGTAAACAAATCTAAATTAATATCTAAAATAAATACAAAGTCCATCACAATAAATAAAGAACTGGCATCCTTAATATCCTAAATTACAGCAGTTCTTTCCTACGGGTACTGAATATTTTGAGGCTGCATAAAGGTATTTAGTATATATGTGTGTCTGCTAGGTACTGTCCTAGAGTCTTAGAACTTTTAGATAGTCAACTGATGATTTATCATTGAGAGTTCATTAGGTCTTTGGGATATTAAGAATGTTGTTGAGGACATGCTACCTGTTGTTATTTACTGATTGTGGTTATTGCTCCATTACCTAATTCTCATCTCTTTCTTACATCAGGGTCGTCGAGCTGTTAAAGCAGGTGCTTATTCTGTTTGTCAGGAAGCAAAGGAAGACATCAAGGTAACGTTACAGGTTATGAGGGACAAAGGATATTTGAAAGGCCAGGCTACAGAGAGAGACAGAGAGAGAGAGAAAATTCTTCATTTTTCTGCTGGTTTGTTCTCTAAACAGCTGCAGTAGCCAGAGATGGGCCAGGCCAAAGCCAGAAGCTATGAATACTACTCAGGTCTCCCATATGGGTGGCAGGTGCCCCAGGCAGGGAGCTGGATTCACAGTGGAGTAGCTGGAACTCAAACTGGCACTCATATGAGATGCCAGCATTGCAGGCAGAGGCCTAACTTGCTGTGTCACAAAGTGGCTCCAAAGAGAGTTTTAAGAAATATGTGCATGAGCAGGCCTGGCGTGGTAGCCTAGTGGCTAAAATCTGCGCCTTACATGTGCTGGGATCACATATCTGTGCCAGTTTATGTGTTGGCTGCTTCACCCCCTTCCACTTCCCTGACTGTGACCTGGGAAAGCAGTGGAAGATAGCCTAAAGCCTTGGAACCCTGAACCCGTGTGGTAGACCTGGAAGAAGCTCCTTGGTTTTTACCTCGAACTTGTTCAGCTCTCGTGGTTGCAGCCACTTGGGGGGTGTGCCAGCAGATACAAGACCTTTTCTCGGTTTCTCCTTCTCTCTATAAATCTTACTTTCCAATAACAAACAAATCTTTAAAGAAAGAGAGATAAATGTGTACATTATGGAAGCTTATGTAGAAGGATTAGAATGATCATCCTGTTGAAGTAGTTTGACATCCTAAAGATAGGATTGAAATACTTCGGTTCAGGGAGTTAGAACTGACATGGTTATATGAATTCTTTCTTTCTTTTTCAGAGATCATTTAGTTAAAAGTAAAATTGAAATACTAATTTTGTTTTTAACGTGTATCATTTGTAGAGTCATTCAGAAAATGTCTCTCAGCATCCACTTCATGTAGAAGTATTACACTCTGATGTCATGGCTCATCAGAAATTTGCTTTGCGTCTTGGCTCCTGGATGAACAAAATTATGAGCTATTCAAGTAAGTATGTAATCTATTTTTAGTATTTCTGATCAAAACTGTGATTTTGTAGCAAAATTTAAAAATGTTAGTGTGCATAAATCAAAATTTCTTTTTTTGCTTTATTTTGATTAATTTTCAGGCTTAGATTTAAAAATGCTCATTATTGAATCTTGTTATTTGCATCAAGTTTACTATGTTGTTAGAATTATTCTTGACATTAAGCATGGGAGAGTTAGTTTTGATCTTTTAGCATGCTGTTGTAGAACAGGTAATTTTAGAAGAATTTACTTCTTGTGTTTGTAGGTGATTTTAGGCAGATCTTTTGCCAGGCATGCCTTAGAGAAGAACCTGGCTCTGAGAATCCGTGTCTCATAAGCAGATTAATGCTTTGGGATGCAAAGCTTTATAAAGGTGAGTAGACCTTTGCTTATGCTGCTTGCCAGGAATCGAAAGATTATAACCTTCTTGTAGAACTGTGCCTTTATCCTTTATAAATTAATGACCTATCTGTGATCTTGATTGATATAATACTATGTGTGAGGCTTAAGCTAAATAAATAGTTAGCAATTCAATAAATAAATAAATAGTATTCTACCTTTTATTTCACTTAGGTCCAGTTAGAAGAGTATGTATGTATTCATGGATTATTGCTGTTATTAACGCTATGCTAGCTTTTGTTTTAAAATCTAAATGAACAACAAGTAAAAGCAGAAAGATTAAAGGGTATAGAGAAGAAAAAGTACAGTGTTAGAATAGTTTTAAATGGAATAGAATGAAAGTAAATAAGGGTTGTGGAAGGGTAAAATTTAGGAAGTCTACGTGGCAGGAAGGGTACAAAAAGAGGGAAAAGGCAATTGAATGTATGGATTTAAAATGCTACCTATTGAATGTTAATGCAATACATCTGTTTATATTTTAGAGTCCTTGAAGTATATTAGCATGTAAAATGTTTTCATGGTATCTTGCCTTGCGTAACAGCTGGTATTTTGTTTTTTTCTTTGATGCTGCCTCCCTCATTAAAATGATGTGTAGGTGCCCGTAAGATCCTTCATGAATTGATCTTCAGCAGTTTTTTTATGGAGATGGAGTATAAAAAATTCTTTGCTATGGAATTTGTGAAGGTAATTGCTTTGTATAAATAGATTAAAAAGTAGAAATGGAAAGCAGTTTTTTTTAAAAGGATTTATTTATTTATTTATTTTGTTGGATTGTCAGATTTACAGAATGAAGGAGAAAATTCCTCTATCTGCTGATTCACTCCCCACTTGGCTGCAACCACTGAAGCTGAGGCAATCTGAAGCCAGGAGCCAGGAGCTTCTTCCAGGTCTCCTACGTGGATGCAGGGTCCCAAGGGTTTGGGCCATCTTCTAACTGCTTTCCCAGGCCACAAGTAGGGAGCTGGATGGGAAGTGGAACAGTCAGGACACCGTCCAGTACTCATATGTGATCCCAGCACAAACAAGGCGAGGACTTTAGCCACTAGGCTACTATGCTAGGCCCGGGAAACAGTTTGTATTAGTGGAATAACCATGAAGACAAGGGATAATTATGAATCAAAAGAATTGGTTTTTATGACTAATTTCTTTATCCAAAGTCTATTATTTTGGGGCAGTGTTGTGGTATAATGGATAAAGTCATCACTTGCAATACTAGTGTCCCATATGGCACAAGTTCATGTCTCAAAATGCTCTACTTCAGGTCTAGCTCCCTGCTAGTAGCCTGAGAAAGCAGGAGAAAATGGACCAAATGTTGGGGCTCCTGTCACTTACGTGGGGGACCCTCACCAAGCTGGCTTCAGCCTGTCGCAGTGCTGGCTTGCTGCAGCCATTTGGGGAGTGAAGGAGCAGATGAACTGTCTCTCTTCCTCTATCTTTCCCTCTCTTTAATTCTGAGTTTCAAATAAATACATCTGTAGAAGAAAGAAGTCCATTATTTGTTTCATGTAAAGGCTTTCACAAGCAGCTTTGGTTAGTATGGAAACTATCAGTCTTAGGAAAAGTGTAGAAGAAGACATGTTCACCTAACAGAGAGAAAAGGTAGGTTGTCACATTCACAAAAGTGTTTGTTCCTTCTAATTGTTTGCCAGTTATTAAAATTATAATGAGTAGAAATGCTTAACTGAAAGGCATAGCAGGAAGCAGATTTAGATACCCCAGGTAAAGCTACATAGAAATTAGATAGAGGTAGTCAAGAGTTATATTTAATTGATTATATTGTTTAAGACATGAAGTTAAATCTTACAGAAAAAAATACTGTTTTGTTGTGTGGTATGCCCCTTACGTTTTTGTGTCTTTTTGTCTGTGTCACAAGTTAGATTGCTGGTTACAACATAACAAGGATTTCTCTGAATCTTCTACTTTGCCTCCTACAAAATATCCAATAAATACAAGGGTATTCCAGAAAATTGGTTGAAGGACTGACATTGTGGCAGTAGTAAGTTAAGCCATACTACCTGCCATGCCAGCATCCCATATGAATACTAGTTTGATTCTCTAATGTTCCACTTCCCATCCTGCTCCCTGCTAATATACCTGGAAAAGCAGGGAAAGATGCACAAATACTTGAGCTCCTGCCATCTTCATGGGAAACTCACAAGGAGTTTTAAGCTCCTGGATTCTGTCTGGCCCATCCCTGGCTATTGTGGCCATTTGGGAAGTGAACCAGCAAACAGGGGGAAAAAAAGAAGAAGAAGAAAAATACAAAAGAAACAAAGTTTGTAGAAAATAGAATTCAAAGTTATATTCATTGTAGTGCAAAAAATTTTGAAATCTATGCATGTTGAGGCATCTTTGAAAAATTTGTGAAACATGCATATTATGGAAAAACTTCATTGGTGGACCTAAAAAATTTTTTTAAACTAAAATAAACGTAGCTTTTTGTTTTGTTTTTCACAAACCTGTTGACCTTGTACTTGTTGGGTTCCTCTGATTGAGTCATAGGAGATGTGTCAGGTATAATACTGGGCAGAGATAGGTGCCAGGATACAATTAGAGGCAGAGAGAGAGCAATGCTTGTTACAGGCGTGGAACACAATGGGATAAAATACCCACAACCCCTGAACTTTGTAAACAGATTACTAAAAGTAACATTTGCAACATATGTAGTGCTGGCAATTCATAATGTCAACAACTCTTCAGAAATAGAATATTGGGCCATATGTATGATCTAGTACAGAATTAAGTGTGTTTTCTTGTACAAAGGCTATATGCCTTTAGATTTTATTTATTTGGTTTTTTACTTAGTTTGTGTACCATGGTTTACTCTTAGACTCTGGGAATTTTGCACAATAAAATTAGATATAAGTTTCCAGTGCTGCTTATACAGAATAGATATTTCAAACATCTGTTTTTGTTATTTTTGTTCTGCTAACATATCAGGCTTGCTTTTCAATTAACTATGTTCCAGCATAGATAAATGACTAGAGAAAGAATGAACTGCATTTTGTGATTTTTACCTGTGTTTTCAGTTAACTTTCTCTTTAGAGTTCCACAAACTTGACTGGATCAGGCAATTGAATTTATATTTGGTCTGATCTGTTACTCTTTCTAGGATATTTCTGTTGACAAGGATATCTTCCTTTAAGTGGAATTTTGTTACTATTTGTCATTTTACAAATATAAGTAGACTTGAAGAAGTTACTAAAACTGGATTTTAGAAGTTATGAGCAATAATTTGTGGTTGACTTCCCATGTGTGTTTTTTAGTATTATAAACAGCTGCAGAAAGAATACATCAGTGATGACCATGACAGGAGTATCTCCGTGACTGCACTCTCAGTCCAGATGTTTACTGTTCCTACTCTGGTAAGCGTCAGATAATTCCTTTCAGTCTAAGTATAACTTAAAAATTTCACTTAAAGATTGATCAGGTAAGCTTAAGCACTCTCTGCATGAGAACAGTACTTTGATGCCTAAAGGACTAGATAATTAGGTGTTACTTTTGTCTAAATGTCCCAATCCTTACAATTTACATCCACTTTTCTCACTTTCTGGCTCCACTTTTTTGACATTAAAGCTTAAAAAGCAAGCAAACCCCAAATTGTTCTGTTGTTCTTTATTTGTTGTTGCGGGAGGGCAGCGGGGATCAGTAACATAAGGTAAAATTAAGGAAGGGGCAGCTCTGCGTGTCAAGCATCTGTGTGAGATGGTGCTGCACAAGTCTGTAAGAAGAGAGGGGCGTTTCTTTTTTCCTTTGTTTTTTACTGCTTTTAGCTATTTATTCTGGACAATTTTATAAAGTACTTCTCCTTCCCCTTTTCCATATGTTAGAGAAATGATGAGAAGGGAAACTGGTTGAGGATGAGAAGGAGAGGCTAAGAAAGATAGTACGTTATGGAAATCTTTTTTTTCCCTTGCATAGATTATGATTATGATGATAAACATTTACTAGATAAGCTGTATAGTCTAGATATGGGGTATCCAGACACAAGATTTTTTTTACTTACTGAAAAGGAGAGAGTTTTTCCCTTTAGAAAGTGAATACTTAGTAGTTGATATTTTGTGAGACTAAGCACTGTTTAATGCTCATTAAATATTTATTAGTAGGTACCTACTGCCAGTCAAATGAATAAATAAATGAAGTTGATAGTATGATGTGTTAATCCTAAAAATAATGTTCTTGAAATATTCTACAGGCTCGACATCTTATTGAAGAGCAGAACGTTATCTCTGTCATTACTGAAACACTTCTAGAAGTTTTACCTGAGTACTTGGACAGGAACAATAAATTCAATTTCCAGGGTTATAGCCAGGACAAACTGGGAAGAGTATATGCAGTCATATGTGATCTAAAGTAAGTTGTTGGAGTCAGAAGGTGAGGGCACTTGTTAAACAGAGTGTGCTTATTTCAATTCAGAGTAAACCTTGTAAGTGAGTGAAGAATGATGATTGTTTAATGTTCAATGTCATTGCCTCTTTGAATCCACAGTTCTGCTTCCATGGATCAAAAATATTTGGAAAAAAAGAATTGCATCTGTATTAAATATGTACAGGCTTTTTGTTCCTGTTCTTCTTCCGGGAATAGTACAATATAACAGCTATTTATATAACATTTACAATGTGTTAGGTGTAGTAAGTAGTTTAGAGCTGATTTAAAGTGTATAGGATAAGGTGGGCATTTTGCATAGCATTTGAGACACTGTTTGGGATGACTGCATATTGTCTCAGAGTGCTGGTTTTGGGTCTAGACTGTAAGTAAAACACTTGGTAGGATATACATAGATTATATGTAACTGCTTAGAAACACAGCTCAAGCATGCTCCAACCAATCCCCACAGAAATTAAATGGTACTGCATATGTGATAAGAGAAGGATTCTTACTGAGTTATAAAAGTCAACTTAATAAAGAAGGGAATGAAGATGCCTTCAAAGAATTATGAAAAAAATATGCATGGACTCACATTTTCACACCAAAACACACATCTTTTTTTCTGTGAATTAAAAATCTTTTTAAATTTTATGTAAATCAGAGGACTAGCCTCCACCTTGTTCACTCTCCAAATGCTTGTAATGTCTGGCCAAATCAAAGCTTAGTGTCAGAAAATCAGATCTAAGCTAGGAACCCAGTTATTTAAGCCATCATCACTGTCCCCTGCAGGAAGTTAGAGCTGGGAGTTGGAGCTGGGTGTCTAACCCAAGTTCTTAGATGCTTGTCACAGGCATTGTAACTGCTTGGCTAAATGCCCGAAGCTTCTAAGGTATACTTGTAGATACCTTTTGTGGCATGAGCAAGGGGACACCAAAGTATTTTGAGCAACCACTCAGTAGATACCATATAATTCAGCCTCAAAAAGATGCCGTGAAATTTCTTGGTGGGCTGCTGCTGTAGGCCACAGAGCCTTGCTTATTTAATCTCATTTAAGTCTTGATTATAAGGTAGGTGTTAAAATATTGATTTGTAGGTTATAATTACTTGGTGAAGGTCATAAAAGTAAGGGCAGAACTGGAATTTGTGCCCAGGGACTATTTGCCTGTCAAATTCATGAACCATTTATAATACTTAAGGTAGACCTCACAGAAAACATAGGAGTGTACTCTGAAATATAGCCTGAAGATTTGTCAGAAATACCTTTGTTTAGCAAATAATTATTAGGCCCTATTTTATTGTTTTATAGAAACTTTGCAGTCACATCTTATTTTTCTGTAATCACTTTCCTCATTGACTATTTCTTCTTGAAAACTAATTTAAGGGCCCGGTGTGATAGCGTAGTGGTTGAAGTCCTCGCCTTGCATGCCCTGGGATCCCGTATGGGTGCCAGTTCTAATCCTGGCGGCCCTGCTTCCTATCCAGCACTCTGCTTGTGGCCTGGGAAAGCAGTTGAGAACAGCCCAAGGCCATGGGACCCTGTACCTGCATGAGAGACCCGGAAGAGCCCTTGGCTCCTGGCTTCAGATGGGCTCAGCTCCAGCCATTGCGCTCACTTGGGGAGTGAATCATCAGACGGAAGATCTTCCTCTCTGTCTCTCCTCCTCTCTGTATATCTGCCTTTCCAATAAAAAAAAAAAAAAACTAATTTACGTAAGTTCACAATCACTACTAATTCGTATTGTATTTTAGACTTCATAGTTTTCCGTAGTCAGCCATATATATATCCTACTTCTCTGTTTTGACTATATCTCTGCAGAAGATATGTTTGTTGGTACTAGCCTATATTCTACCAGGAGACTGAGAGGAAGCTCCTAGCTTCAGCCTGACCGAATCTTCCTGGCTGTTGTGGCCATTTGGGGAGTAAACAGGTAAATGATAGAGAAAGGGAGCAAACAGAGAAAGACTCTAGTTTTCCTTTCAAATAAATAAATGAATAAACTTTTAAAGTAACTATATATATATATATATATATATATATATATATATATATATATATATGTTTTTTTAATTGGAAAGGTGGATATACAGAGAGGAGAAGATAGAGAGGAAGATCTTCCGTCCGATGGTTCACTTCCCAAGCGGCCGCGACGGCTGGAGCTGAGCCAATCCGAAGCCAGGAGCTTCTTCCGGGTCTCCCACACGGGTGCAGGGTTGCAAAGTCTTGGGCTGTCCTCAACTGCATTCCCAGGCCACAAGCAGGGAACTGGATGGGAAGGAGGGCTGCTGGGGTTAGAACCAGCACCCATATGGAATCCCGGCATATGCAAGTCGAGGTCTTTAGCTGCTAGGCTATCATACCAGGCCTATAACAGTGTATTTCTAACACTCTAACCAGTTCCTGTGTCCCATTTGTGAAAAGTATGTGTTTTCTAAACCAAATTGCTCCCTTACATTCCCTCTGGGACTTAACCATATGCCTTTCTTACAAACTTTAGTGCTTGGCATTGGATTTCAGTGTTCACAATAGGTGTCTGTTTTCTCTACTGCACTTTCAACTTCAAGCACAGAATGAATCTTGTTCTTGTTTATGTTCTCAATATCTTATATAAGAGCCAATTATTTTGATTGACTATGAATTAATTTTTCATAATTGTTAATGAATGCTTCCTGAGAAACAATCCCATGATAAACATTAGATGTGAAACCAGTCATTGTTTTTTTGGCCAAAAGAAATATTGATCTTGGGTGTCTCTCTCTCCCTCCTCTTTCGAGAGGCACCCCACTTCCCGGCTTTCTCTCTGGAGGTGCTTCCCCTTCCCTCGCCCTTCCCTGCTCACCTGGTCCCTTTGCAAATAAACTTTTCTGTCTACAGCAGAAAAAAAAAAAAAAGAAATATTGATCTTATAAGTTGTAAGCTGAAATGAGTCTATTTATCCTTTGAAGCTAGTATAGCCTGATGTGCAAGCCAGGATGACATAGTTGCTTAGATCCTTCCAGGTACAGAGTCATGAGAGCCTGGAGGTAGGAAACTGATTCCAAACCCAGGGCTGGAAGGACTTGAGCTGGGCCTTTGAATGATGGGAGGTCTGTACTGTGATTTCCATGGTTAGCCATGACAAGATGGGTTGGTTTTGGGTTCATTTCATCAAGCTAACGCCCGAAAACACAATGTGTAAGGAAGTCAGGCTTAGCTTTGGTGTCTGTTGCTTTTAAACCATTCACATTTTGTTGCTTATTTAAAGTAAAATAGAACAAAGGATTCTAGCTCTGCCCAGAGAGTCTATTTATCTTAAGAAATTGGAATTTGTAATTTTGATAAATTAGCATTGTCTGTAACCTGGGAATCTTAAAATTACCTCAAAATAATGGAAGTATTTCTTTCTTTCTTTCTTGAAATAATAGATATATACTAATCAGCAAGCCCACAATATGGACAGAAACACTAAGACTGCAGTTCCTGGAAGGTTTTCGATCGTTTTTGAAGATTCTTACTTGTATGCAGGTATGATAATTCTGCATCAGTGAGAAAAATTTATTTTGAAAAATTCAAACCTGGTCCTTTAAATCCTTTAAACCCATTGTATGAGCTTTATGTTATGTATTATGCATACCCACCTGTCACAGCAGTGTCAGTATTGGAACCTAGGCTGTGTAGAGGATGATAACATATGTGTTTTATGAACTGGTTGTTGCTCTGACATTGGCCCTAGCCTCCCCACCCACTTCCTGATGACCAGTGTCTGGGAGGAGGCTGACCATGACCTCCTACCTGTGACACAGCCTCCTGTGTCCCTCCTTAGAGTGTTTGAGGCAGTTTGTTGGTGCCTGGATCTCTTTGCCTAAGCAGTGTTGCAGTGGGTTGGGAGACCAGCGCCTCCAACTGTCCGGCCCAGCAAGACAGCCTGTGCTTCTCATGTGGGATGGCAGAGTCTGTCTCTGGAACTTGGAAGCTGCCTGCCCGCCTGGGCTCTTACATGCCTTTTCTTGGTTTGGAGGTTGTGTGTGTGCCAACATTGCCTTGGCCCTCCAGTCTGCCCTGCTGTGTGATGTGTATCCCCCCAGTCCTTGCATGCTGTGTCATAGTGTACGTTTCATACTTCCGAGCAGTGAAGCTTTCTGCACACGGTGTCCCGAGCTGTGTACATGAACCTGTGGAAGCACAAATGCCGTGTATAGGTTTCCTAAGCTGGTTGTCATGGTGAATGCATTTTGTAACTCAAATGATGTTGTAGATTTGCAGTCTTTTATTTATTTTGTACCAGTTTATTTGTAAATTCTGTAGTTGTTTTTAAGCTGTTTTGTTTGTTCTTTTTTTTTTAAGGTTTATTTATTTTGTTACAAAGTCAGATATACAGAGAAGAGGAGAGACAGAGAGGAAGATCTTCCGTCCGATGATTCACTCCCCAAGTGAGCGCAACGGCCAGTGCTGCGCCGATCCAAAGCTGGGAACCTGGAACCTCTTCCGGGTCTCCCACGCGGGTGCAGGCCAGGCCACAAGCAGGGAGCTGGATAGAAAGTGGAGCTGCCGGGAATAGAACCGGCACCCATATGGGATCCCGGGGCTTTCAAGGCGAGGACTTTAGCCGCTAGGCCACGCCGCCGGGCCCTGTTTGTTTGTTCTATTGAGATAAATTATCTTTCTGCTCAAAAAAAAGTTTAAACCTGGTCTTCTTTTAAATCTTTTGAAAACGAGTAGGTTTTTTGTATGAGAAAGAATTTATCAAGCAAAGCAGAAATAAGATTGAAACACTGACCTGCAGCTGCTTTCATGTATTTTCCATATATTTTAGTTTACTACTGCTGTTTATGTGTCAAATGCTCACATGTGATAAGGGTGTACCAAGCATTTTACATGCGTTTTCACTCTTGAACTTTTACAGCAGCCTTATTCTAGTTAAGCTTATTATTCCCTTTTTACTTACAAGGGAACTAGAGCTTAGATGTATTTCACAGAAATAGCTCGAAATTCCAGACAGAGCTGGGAACTGTGATCAGATGTTCTACTCCTGAGCTGTACCCTGAGAGCTGGGAATTAAACTACATATTCTGACCTGATGAAACAACCATGTTTAAATACTTTGCATATATAAATGTGAATCCTGGCAGTTTTGCATATTGTCAGTAGAGAAGTAAAGAAAATGGACCATATGCATTTGTGTTGACTAATCTTTTCTTGTAGGGAATGGAAGAAATCAGAAGGCAGGTTGGACAACACATTGAAGTGGATCCTGACTGGGAGGCTGCCATTGCTATACAGATGCAACTGAAGAATATTTTACTCATGTTCCAAGAGTGGTGTGCTTGTGATGTAAGATTTTGTTGATGGGATCAATGCCTTTTAAATGCTGTAATAGTTTTTGTAATAGAATTTTATGTTGTGGCTTCTTTCATGAAAACTTTTATTTATATAGTGTCATATTTAAAGCTTGTCTTATCTGATTTTTAGGCAGAATATCTAATTTCCTATACCTAATTAAAAATAATGTGTCCTGCAGTAATTTTGCTAATTTTGAGAAATTGGTCAGGGTTAAAATAAAAACATGTTTATAGTCACATGCACATTTATTTGTTGGAAAATGAATATTAATAATTATTAATAGGGGTACATGGACTTTTAAATATTTGAAGAATGGAGAGAATAGATACGTATTAAGTCAAAAGCTTTGTTATATTGTCAATCCATTGAGGAAATTAATTTCAAAATACAGAAGTAGCAGTGGACCTTTCGTGTGGTGATTAAGACACAAGTTAGGATAAGATGCTCATGTCCCATGATACAGGGTCTGGGTTTGCTACTGGATCAACTCCTAACTTTAGTTCTCTGCTAATGTAGGATCTAGCAGGGAGCAGTAGTGGTTCCTGCTACCCATGTGGGAGACCTGGCTTCAATTCGTAGTTAGTTGGTTTTGGCCCTACCTAGGGACTGTTGGCAGACATTTGGAGGATGAACCAGTGGATTGAAGTACATACTTGCTTGTTCTCTTTCCTTCTCTCTCTCTCTCAAGTAAAGAAAAGGTTTTTTAAAATTGTTGAATTAATGTATTTCCTTGAGCAGTTATTTTAGACCATAACTCTCTAAACATATAATCTCACCTCAGCTTCCCTTTAGAGAAGGTGATCTCATTAATTTTGTTTTAGAGAAGATTAAGATGATCTGAGTGAAATTCCTTTTAGTTTTTCTGTACCTGGTGCCATAATCTGTTCACTGACTATGTTCCTCTGTCCTGAACTGTTGGTCTCGTTTTTGTGTCTTTCTAGCCCAGCATCTGCCTAGACTCTTGGTTCAGCTGTCACTATGCTTTTCTTGTACTCTGCCTCCTTAGTTGTCTTCACTTAGGTTTCCTATAAATGCACAGGATTCCTCTTTCCTTAAAGCACCCATCACAAAGCTTCCTTTCTTTACCATCTGTGAACTGTCTTCTCTCTCTTCTTCCATTCCCTTCTGCTTTGCCACCAGCAATCGGTCAGATTCAGAGTGGTAATCTGACAGGTGCAATGTACTTGAAAGAAAGATTGTCTAGTGATTACAGCACATGTTTTTTTTCTTCCCCTCACCCGTGTTAGGGACACATATAATTGCTGGAAGAGGGGATGAAGTGTTTATTGTTCATATGCACATTTCCTAAAGCTTCTCAAGTCATTTACATTTACTGTCTTCACTCACTAGCTGCGAATATTTCTTTAGTGTCTGATTCTGCCCTTAGTGATTGACAAATTATGTTTCCAAAAGAATCTCAAGGGATCCATTTAATAGCCAATTTTTTTTTTTAATTCTTGTGTTTGACTTTCTGTAGCCTTGCGTTCACTAGAATACATTCACCTTCTTAAACCCTTTTCCCCTTTAATTGTGACATATCTGCATTATCCTAATCTATCAGTGGTTAGCCATTTCAGTCAGTAATGCTCCCCCATTCTTTGTGCTTGCTAAATAAGACATTGCTTTAATATTCTTTTCCTTACAGATCTTTTGTTTCTTGCACTTAATGAAGTCTTCAAGAAATGACTCTTCTAAGCTGTAGTATTACTTCTGTTTGTAGTCCTACTCAGCTCTTAAACTAATTTTTCAAGCTCAGAATGTCTTAAATTGATTTGTTCTCATTTCCTTCCATTTCCAATTTGTATTTTCTCATTGACTGCCATTGTTCTAATGATACTATTATTAATACATCTGTTCATATAGGAAATCTTAAAGCCACAATGTTTTGTATTTAATATCAGTTGAAGTTTTGAGAGGAAAAATTTCTTGTAAGTTTGGGAAATTTGGGATTGAACAAAACAGAATCTTTCTAGGCTACTATATTTTAAGTCCTTTAATTAGTGTGATAATTCTAAAGAGAATGTTCCAATATGTGTTTGACCCTGGGATTCTTTTTCAAGGTAAAAACCAGTATGAAGAATAATTTTTTCAAGAGAGTCATTTTTTTTTTTTTTTAGAGAGAGATTTTATTTTTGTTTGAAAGGCAGAGTTTCCTAGAGAGAGAGAGAGAGAGAGAGAGAGAGATAGCTTTCCATCTGCTGGTCTACCTCTCCAAATGGTCTCAGTGGCCTAAACTGGGCTGGTCTGAAGCTGGGAGCCAGAGTCTCTTCCAAGTCTCCCGTGTGGGTGTAGTGACTGAAAGACTTAAGCCATCCTCTGCTGCTTTCCCAGACCATGAGCAGGGAACTGATTTGGAAATGAAGCTGCTGGGACTCAAACCCAGTGTCCATATGGAATGCTGGTGCTGCAGATGGAGGAATAGTGTGCTACCCCACTGCACAGGCTCAGAGAGTGACCTTTGACTCTTCTTTCTTCCTGTCATACTTGCCCAAATGTGATTCTTCCTAAACCAAAACTTACTTTATAATCCTAATTTATTTTCTGTGAACTCATTAGTTACTATCCTAATTGTTTCACTCTAGTTTTGACTTTTAGCCCTCACACATACATTTTACAGTAGACTTCTATAGACTTCCTATCTTCTAACTTCAAACACATTTTTGAAAAAGTGTGTTGACTGTATTGTCACATTAGACACCATCAGTGTACTCACATGCCAATGCCAAGAAATATTTCTACTTTGATTGTTCCTTACTTCTATCCATAAATCCTAGAACTTATCTAGATTCTATTCCTTCTACTGCCTGATCAGGAGTTATGGTTTCTCTTAGTTTTAGCTTTGTTCTACACATCTGCTTAGCTGTAATGCTGCTACCTTTTCCTCGTCTTTCCCTGACCTGAACTTCAATTATGTATATTTTTTAGAATCCACTCAAAAGCTGCTGAAACATTTTTCTAATTGTTTGTGATCCTTTTCTTTATCTTGTTAAGACAATTAGTTTAAGCTATTTAAACTATACTAAATTTTGCATTGATTATATGTGTATGTATCTTATATTTCCTGTTGCTTTGCAGATCCTATTAAGGCAGCCCTAGTTTTATGTAGAATAATTTTGTGCTCATATTTAGTAAGTATTGAATGATCAGTGGTAAAGTAGGTAACTTGTCCTCTTTTCTTTTTTTTTTTTTTTTTTTTTTGCGTTTTTTATTTTCCTTTTAGGAAGAACTCTTACTAGTGGCTTATAAAGAATGTCACAGAGCTGTGATGAGGTGCAGTACAAGTTTCCTATCAGGTAGCAAGACAGTAGTGCAATTATGTGGTCATACTTTGGAAACTAAGTCCTACAGAGTGTCTGAGGATCTTGTAAGCATACACCTGCCACTCTCTAGGACTCTTGCTGGTGAGTTTTGTTTTTTGCTTTGCGTGTATCTCTCTGGTTGCTCTGCTTTCCACATATTCCGAGTGGTAAAATCACTTCTGTTCTGGTTCTGTGCTTACTTTGTGCAGACATGCTTATTCCAGGCAGAAAACTGTAGTTACAGCTGCCACCATCCTAACAGCTGTCACCAGATGGCTGTCTAAGGATGCTTGTGCACCTAAACCTTTTTAGTCTGGTCCGCTAATGGATCCTTACAGTACGCACTTTAGGACTAATGTGGTAACTCATCGCTCACTCAGGATTAAACTGATCAAACATTGTGACTGGATTCTAATCCTGCTTCCTACCTAGTGTATTGTCTGTGTCACTGTTTCTTCATCATTAAAAGAATGAAATCATTGATTTTCTTCAGGCATTTGAATTTCTGTATTAGTTGATCCTTCATCTGTTGGTCTTTCTTTTTTTTTTAAAAAAAAAAAATAACCTTATTGAATGAAGTATTTTTAATGGTAAAATATATATAACAAAAATTTCCTGTTCATCTCTTGAGCCTTTTCATCTTCCAAAAATGAAACTTCTAAATCTTAAATATATTATTAGTAGTAATAATAACTGCTCCTCCAGTGCACACACACCACCTGTGGCAACTAACATTCTATTTTCTGTCTAGAGTTGACTACTCTAGTACCTATTACAAATGGAGTCATACTTTTTTTTTAACCTTAGTTCACTTAGCATAGCATTCTCAGCTCTGATTTCTGTTGTTGTATGTGTATTAGAATTCTCTTTTTAAGGCTGAATAATATTCCAGTGTATGAATATGCTACATTTTGTTCCTTCATCAATTGATGGGCACATGAGTCATTTCCACAATTTGGCTATTGGGAATAATACTGCTAATTTAATTCTTTTGGATATTCATCCAGAAATATAATTGTAGAATCATGTGGGAATTCTCCTATTTTATGGATTGCCTTTTTAACTATGTTGGTGAAATTCTTTGAAGCACAATAATTTTTGAAGTGGTCCGATTATTGCCTATGTGTTTGATCTAAGATATCATTATGAAATTCAGTGTCATAAAGCTTTTTCCTTTGTGCTTCAAGAGTTCTATAGTTTTGGCTTCAGTTTTTACATCTTTTATCTGTTTTTTTTAATATATTTTTATTTTGAGATCTGAAATATGTGGTACACTTTTATATAGGCTGGGATTCCCCCCTGTTTTTTATATATATATATATTTATATATATATAATTGCTATCATGATTTTTGTGTTGCTTCTATTTTTATTTCAAAAAACCCTTAGATTTCATTTCTCTTGATTCTTAAGAGCAAAGTAAGCATATTTTAGTGGTGGCATATTATTTTTATATAATATATGAGCATACCTGGTACAATGTAAGATTTTAAATATAAGGAGATTTTTTTTGTTTCGTGTATTTTTTTATTATTATTTTTAATTCATTAATTACATTGTATTATGTGACACAGTTTCATAGGTACTTGGCTTCTCCCCACCCCTCCCCAAACCCTCCCACCATGGTGGATTCCTCCACCTTGTTGCATAACCACAGTTCAAGTTCAGTTGAGATTCCCGCATTGCAAGCATATACCAAACATAGAGTCCAGCATCTTATTGTCCAGTCAAGTTCAACGGCTTCTTAGGTATACCCTCTCTGGTCTGAAGGCAGAGCCAGCAGAGTATCATCCCGATCAATTAAAAGCTCCAACATAACCATCAGCAAAAATTTACACCATTATGGAATTAATTGACATAGTAATGAGTAACCAATATGTTAAAAGCAAATGCGAGTTCTTAACCACCTTCTGTGACCACCTCATTGACATTTCAATTTTAGTTTATACACAACATATAACATACATAACATAACATGTTATACATAACATCATATCATCTTAAATTAAGGCAAACATGTGGTATTTAACCTTTTGGGATTGGCTCATGTCCCTTAGCATTATGGTTTCCAGTTTGGCCCATTTGGCCACAAAGAACTGCATTTTGTTTTTTTTAATAGCTGAGTAGTATTCCATGGAGTAGATGAACCATAGCTTTCTCATCAATAGTCTGCTGATGGGCATTTTGGCTGCTTCCATGTTTTTGCAATTACTGATTTTGCTGCTATGAACATAGGAGTGCATGTTGGTTTCTCATAAAACAAGTGTTCTGGATATATTCCTAGGAGTGCTATTGCTGGATCATACGGTATGTTGATTTTGAGTTGTTTGAATGTTCTCCATATTGATTTCCAGAGATGCTGTACCAGCCTGCAGCCCCTATAAGGAGATTTCAAAAGAAGGAGCTGATGGTGTTTGGCAGGGCAGTTAAAACACCTTGGAGTGTCCACGTCCCATGTGGAGTGTCTGGACTGTAGTCCCGCCTCTGCTGCTCATTCCAGTTTTTTGCTAATACATATCCTGCAAAGCAGCAAACTCAAGTCGTCAGATCCTGTCATCCACGTAGGAGACATAGATTGAGTTCCATGCTGTGGGCCTGAGCCTGGCCCAGCCCAGCTTTGGCTGTTCTAGGCCTTTGGGGATAATCTAGCAGATGGAAAATCTCTCTCAGTCTCTGATTTTCAGAAAAATAAGTTTTAAAGTTCTTGGATAAAATAAGGAGTTAAATTTATTTTCATCAAAAAAATGTTCAATATCCCTGGATAGTTTTTCCTCTTCATATGCATTTTTGGTGAACATTTTTGAAAAAATAAAAAACTGTTTTCATCTTCTTGGGAAGGAGAATGACAGAGAAAGATGAGAAAAAGAAGTCATCCATCCTCTGATTTCACTCCCCAAAAGACTGTAATTGGCAGGGATAGGTCCAAGCATGCATTTAGAAGGAAGATGAATCAGAAACAGAGCAGCCGTGATGCAAAGCAGCTTTCTGATAGGGAATGCAGGTGTGCAGAGTCGCAGCCTAACCTGCTGTGCCACAATCACATGCTTCCTCCACCCCCCCAAAACTTTTTGAACACCCCATGTAGATTGGTAATATATTTCAAAATCAGGTGTTATTGTATTTTGCGTTTTAAAATGTCATATCTAAATGTATATTCAAATCACTCAAGTTGTCAGATTTGTTCACTACTAAATTGAGTAAGTTTAAGTGCTTTCTCATGTTTTCCTTTTTGAATTTAGGTCTTCATGTACGATTAAGCAGGCTGGGTGCTGTTTCAAGACTACATGAATTTGTGCCTTTTGTAAGTGATTCTGCTAATTATTGATTTGCTTTAACTCTGTTTCTGAGTACTTCTTAGTTGATAACTGGGAAAGAAAATATTCTGAAACCCACTGAGTAATTGTCTTTTGCATCTTCTAGTCTATCTCAATTATAACTGCATATGATACATTGAGCTTTGAGTCCCAAGAACTTGTGAGACAATTAGTTCAATTCCTTCAAATTTATAGAGGAGAAAACTAGGAAATATGTAGTGGGGTAACTGAGACACACCCAAGTTCTGTAAAAAATGATGAAGTTGAGCTCACTCTGTTTCAGGAGGACTTCCAAGTAGAGGTACTAGTGGAATACCCTTTGCGTTGTTTGGTGTTGGTCGCTCAGGTTGTTGCTGAGATGTGGCGAAGAAATGGACTCTCTCTCATCAGCCAGGTATGCCAAGGTCTACTGTTTATATCGTCAGTGTGTTCATTTCCTAAACATTTTAGATGTAATTTTACCCTGAATTTATTTTGCTAAGAATTTGTTTCTGTTCTTTAGGATAAACTCATAGATGTAAAAATTCTAGGGATCCTATAGCCATTTCTCCTTTTAACCTATTCGCTTGAAGGTATTTACTCTTCCCATGTTACTCAATCAGATGCTATCTTACAATTTTTTTTGTCAGAGCTTTTCCCAATAGATAGAAAAACAGAACCTGTAAGTTACTACTTAGAACAAAAATGGTGTTAAGAATTAATATAGAATTTTACTTACTTTTTAATGGAAGTATTTTAAACTGGGGGTAAATAATTCTCTTAGGTTCTCATCTTTTTCATCTACCTTTTATTTTATAGGTGTTTTATTACCAAGATGTTAAGTGCAGGGAAGAAATGTATGATAAAGATATCATCATGCTTCAGGTATCCCATTAAGTTACATTAAAATACTCTTTTTTTTTTCAAGATTTGTTTATTTTCATTACAAAGTCAGATAAACAGACAGGAGGAGAGACAGAGAAGAAGATCTTCCGTCCAATGATTCACTCCCCAAGTGAGCGCAACAGCTGTAACTGCGCCGATCCGATGCCGGGAACCAGGAACCTCTTCCAGGTCTCCCACATGGGTGCAGGGTCCCAAAGCATTGGGCCATCCTCAACTGCCTTCCCAGGCCACAAGCAGAGATCTGGATGGGAAGTGGACCTGCCGGGATTAGAACCAGTGCCATATGGGATCCCGGGGCATTCAAGGCGAGGACTTTAGCCGCTAGGCCACGCCGCCAGGCCCAAAATACTCTTTTTTTTTTCTTAAAGATTTATTTATTTTTATTGGAAAGACAGATATACAAGGAGGAGGAGAGACAGAGAGAGGAAGATCTTCCGTCCAATGGTTCACTCCCCAAGTGACTGCAACGGCTGGAGCTGAGGCAATCCAAAGCCAGGAGCCTGGAGCTCTTTTGGGTCTCCTATTCAGGTGCAGGGTCCCAAGGCTTTGGGCCATCCTCTACTGCTTTCCCAGGCCACAAGCAGGGAGCTGGATGGGAAGCTGTGCTGCCGGGATTAGAACTGGTGCCCATATGGGATCCCGGCGCATGCCAAGGCGAGGACTTTAACCACTACGCTATTGCACTGGGCCCTAAAATAATATTTGTAATAAGAGAGTATATTGTGTTGTTTTTAATTTTTATATGAAATTTTCTTATCATTAAACTGAAAATATGAGATACAGAACTACTACATTATCTTCTGAAAATTTATTACTAATATTCTTGCAGTATTAACAGAGACAAAATGTCTCTTCATTTAGTACATAGAAAAAGTGATGCAGCATTTTTTTTTTTAAACAGATTGGTGCCTCTTTAATGGATCCCAACAGATTCTTGCTATTGTTACTTCAGAGGTATGAACTTGCAGAGGTTTTTAAGAAGACCGTATCCACAAAAGATCAGGTAAGCAACAGAAATTTATAGAAATGTTAAAGTTTGTTTAGTAAACTTCTAAAAAGCACACAAATGTTGTGGGCATTGTGGCATACCCAGTTAAGCCACTGCCAGGGGCTCCCCACTTCTTCAACCAGACTGTCTTTTCAAGTCCTGGCTGCTCTGCTTCCAATGCAGACTCCTGTTAACGTGTCCTGCGGTGCAGCTGTTGGCTGTCGAGGTTCTAGGCTCCTGGCTTTGGCCTGGTGCAGCCCCAGCAGCCCCAACTGTGGTAGGAATTTCTTTCTGTCTCTTTCTTCCTCTCTCTCTACACTTGTAATAGATGAAAAAATAAATTTCTCAAACTTCATATATACTGTATCATGGATATTTTAAATATGTACACACATTTTTTATACTAGAAAATTATGTAAGTTAAGAGAGAAAAAGAAAAAATAATATAAATACTCTTTAAAAATAATCACATTTCCAAGTTGCTGTCTTGTTTTTAAGCAGGTAATTTTTTAAGGTTTATTTTTATTAGAAAGATTTACAGAGACAAGGAGAGACAAGAAAGCAGATTCCATCCGATGGTTCACTACCAAAATGACTGCAGCAGCTGGAGGTGAGCCCATCCAAAGCCAGAAATGAAGAGCTTCTTCCGTGTCTCCCACATGTGTGCAAGGTCCCAGGCTTTTGAACCATCCTCCACTGCTTTCCCAGGCCACAAGCAGGGAGCTGGATGGGAAGTGGAACAACTGGCGTACAAACTGGTGCCCGTGTGGGATCCGGAGACTTTCAAGGGAGAGGATTAACTAATTGAGTCATCATGCCGGGCTTGTTGTGTATTATTCTGTGTGTACTATTTTGTAATCTGCTTTTTGTACAGAATTCAGATTCACAGATTACAGATTCACAGAATATTGTCATAGGTTTCTTTTAGTCATTAAGTAAGTATATTTTTTGCTTCTTTTTTTTTCTAAAAATACAGAAGTATTATTATTGATTATTTGAAAGACAGAGTTACAAAGAGAGGAAACAGAGGACGAGATCTTCCATCTATTGGTTCACTCCCCAAATGACTGCAGTGGCCAAAGCTGAGTCTGACCAAAGCCAGGAACCCAGGGCTTCTTCCAGATCTCCCGCATGGATGCAGGGGCTCAAGCTTTTGATCCGTCTTCTGCTTTCCCAGGAACACTGGCAGGGAATTTGACAGGAAATGGACCAGTTGGGACTGCCACAATGCTGACCCCAGCATCATTATTTTTACTGACTGTGATATTGTATTGTATGACTACATTATGTGCTAGTCTTCTATTGCTGAAGATTTTTCCTAGTTTGGTCATGTATGATTATCTGTACCTTCTGATTTTTTTTAAGGTGTATTGTTAGATTCATTGGGTAAAACAGCATGTTCTCATTTATGGCTGTCAATACATATAGTCTAATTGTTTTCAGGAAAGTTATTTCTGTTCAGCCTGTCTTTATGCTGTGTGTCCATCTGTAAAGGCATGGTATTATTAATCTTTTGATCTAACCAAAATGATATGTTAGCAGCTTATTATTAGTGAAGTTAATCATGTTTTCATTATCAGGGCAATTTTTTTTTTTGCCCTGTTGTCATTAAATTATGTGTTTATGTCCCTTGCTTTTTTTTCTGGTTTTGGAAAAACGTCATTTTTTTTTTAAGGTTTATTTATTTGTATTGGAAATTCAGATACAAAGAGAGGAAGATCTTCCATCTGATGATTCACTCCCCAAGTGGCTGCAACAGCCGGTGCTGCGCCGATCCGAAGCCAGGAGCCAGGAACCTCCTCCAGGTCTCCCATGCAGGTGCAGGGTCCCAAGGCTTAGGTCTGTCCTCGACTGCTTTCCCTGGCCACGGCAGGGAGCTGGATGGGAGGTGGGGCTGCCGAGATTAGAACCAGTACCCATATGGGATCCCAGCATGTTCAAGGTGCGGACTTTAGGTGCTAGGCCACTGCACCGGGCCTGGAAAAACTTCATCTTTAGGAAGGATATTAACTCTCTACTTAACTGCATTTGTTAATTTTTTTACAACTTGTAATTTGTTTCATGATAATGGTTTTATTTGTTTTGAAGATTTTATTTATTTATTTGAAAGGCACAGTGACAGAGAGATGAATAAATCGAGAGAAGGAAATCTTCTTTCTGCTGAATCATTTCCCAAATGGCCAAAACCACTGGAGCTGGGCCAAGGTGAAGCTAGGAGTCTGAACCTCCATCCAGCTCTCTCACATGGATGCCAGGAACCTAGTGCTTTCCTAGGTGTTTCAGCAGAGAGCTAAATTGGAAGTACAGCAACCAGGACTGGAACTGGTGCTCTAATGTGGAAGACTAGGGTTGCAGGCAGTGGCTATATCCTGCTGGACCAAAAAAGCTGCCCCTGTTTTAATATCTGAAATACCAGCCTAGGGTCCGGTGCTGTGGCCTAGCTAAAATCCTCACCTTGAACATGCTGGGATCCCATATGGGTGCCGGTTCTAATCCCGGCAGCCCTGCGTCCCATCCAGCTCCCTGCTTGTGGCCTGGGAAAGCAGTCGAGGACAGCCCAAAGCCTTGGGACCCTGCACCTACGTGGGAGACCCAGAAGAGCTCCAGGCTCCTGGCTTCGGATCGGCGCAGCACCGGCTGTTGCAGTCACTTGGGGAGTGAATCATCGGATGGAAGATCCTCCTCTCTGTCTTTCCTACTCGCTATATATCTGACTTTGCAATAAAAATAAATAAATATTTAAGAAAAGAAAATACCAGCCTTTAAAGTAGGTTTTTAATATGTGAAGTCACATTACCATTTCAAACTAGAAGTTATTGAGTAAAGACCAAAAATCAAAATGAAATAGAAGCTAAATTTTAATTTTAATCCTTAGTAAAATTAGTGAAATTGAATATCTGATATGATAAAGTACTTAAATAAGATATGTATTAGGGGTCAGTACTGTATTTGATTATCTGAAGTTAGTTTCTCACTAACTCAGGTAAGAAGGAAGCCAGCAGTAGAGGAAGAGTTAAGAATTAGAATTAGTTTGTTGGCTTAAGACAAGTGTGTGGAGAAGGGTGAACACAAATACAATGACAGTATGTGGCTGTGTACTGCTGAGTTCTTACAGTGTGTTAGGTATTGTAAATTTTGTTGGGTTTGATGTCAAAAAAGGAAACTATTTACCATATAACTATCCATTGCTGTTATGAAAGAAAGTCCTGGACTGGATGGACCATGAGTATGATCCAGAAATGCATGGTTTATGAAAGCTTTTAGTTCTTATGTAACTAATTTATTCTTTTTCAATTCTATAGGATTTGATTAAACAATATAATACGTTAATAGAAGAAATGCTTCAGGTCCTCATCTATGTTGTAGGTAAGATTAAAGCAAAGAAAATGTTTTGAAACAGTACGTGGGTTACTCTGTAGAGAGAACCTTGTTTTGTTCCTATTTCACATACAGCATAGAATACTAGTTAAAGATTAATGTGATAGATAAAATTAAAACTTAGCCAGATCTTACGTCTTTATTTTTTATTACTTGATTTGTAACTGTTGGACTTACTTGGAGATCTGGTATTTAATTATCTCAGACAGAAATATATATTTTAAGAGATTTTATATAATGCTAAAAATTTTATGTATGTTTGAAGTTTAAACATAACAGTTCTAAGGAAAATGTATCTCCAGTGTATCATTGTTAAATTACTTGTCCATTCTTAGCTTAATGGTTACTTAGAAAAAGGAAAATGGAATGTCCGTTGCCAAAACGATTTTTCCTAAGTTATTTATGACATTGGCCTTTAGACGTATGTTTTATAATTCTGAAGAAATTAAGTGTTTATTGAAGAAACAGATTCTAACGTATTATGTCCCAATGTACACCATATGATAACATCTAATGATTTTATCTGCTGGGCATAATCTTTTGGCCATCATATGTTCTCAGCTTCTCATTCTTGTTTTTGTTATTTACTTTACTGAACCAGACATTTGTTTTAATTCCTAGTAAGGATTTTACCCATTATCTAAATCTGTAAAGATTTATTTATTTTACCTTATGTTCATTAGAGACATTTTTTATTTACTACCTGCTAATTTAGCAGAAAGTATAGCAAGTCTTTATTGCTGTGTGAAACGAATTTTCCAGGCTGCTAGTTCTTTCTGTCAGAATGTTCTAGTAGGAAACTGAAGGGGTAAAGTTGGATATTTTTTAAAATATAGGGAGATTTTTAATGCTGATTGTATGCTTTATTAAAATAAAAAAAAATAGAGAACTTTTATGTTTGTCCTTAGGAAACTATATGAAGAGTTTCCAATTTGTACTTTAATTTTACTGTTTTTACCTTTTTTTTTATTTTATTGGAAAGTCAGATATACAGAAAAGAGAAGAGACAGAGAGGAAAATCTCCCTTCCAGTGATTCACTCCCCAAGCAGCCACAATGGCTGGAATTGAGCCAATCCAAAGCCAGGATCCTGGAGCCTCTTCCCGGTCTCCCACATGGGTCTAGGGTCCCAAGGATTGGGTTGTCCTCAACTGCTTTCCCAGGCCACAAGCAGGGAGCTGGATGGGAAGTGGCACTGCTGGAATTAGAATTGGCACCCATGTGGGATCCCAGTGCGTTCAAGGCGAGGACTTTAGCTGCATTTTTGGGTTTCTTCCATATGATTTGATTTTTTCTTTTTAGCTAACATTTGGTATATTTCAGTGTTGTAAGTTCAGAAAATTTGTCTAAAACAATTTTAATATATGATTTTTTTAAAAAAAATTATTTTTATTGGAAAATCAGATTTATAGAGAGAAGGAGAGAAGAAAGAAAAGTTTTTCATCCACTTGTTCATTCACTAAGTGGCTGAAATGGCTGGAGCTGAGCCAATCTGAAGCCAAGAGCCAGGAGCTTCTTTTGGGTCTTCCATGTGGTTGCAGGGTCCAAAGGCCTTGGGCTGTCCTCTACTGCCTTCCCAGGCCAGAACAGGAAGCTGGATGTGAAGTAGAGCAGACGGGATAGAAACTAATGCGTATGTGGAATCCCAGTGCAAGCAGGGTGAGGACTTTAGGTAGTAAGGTATTGCGCTCGGCCCTAATATCTAATTTTATAATGGTAAAGACATTAAGTAGAAAAAAATTTAGATTTAGTCTTGGCCATGTTGTCACTATCAAGAACGTATGCCACTTAAATTGTTTGAGCTTTAGATTCCTGATTTATAAAATGTAAGTGTAATCTACATAGTCCCTAAGGTCCTTCCAGTACTGAAATTCTAGTAAATATGGTTTCTGACCCAAGAAAAAGCTATTGCAAAATACTGTACAAATGTAAACATGAGTCTTGGAAACAAAGTCATTTAACTACATGGTTATTTGACAGATTAGTACTATTAGTGAAGTCTCTTAGGCAAGGAGTTTCTTTGCTTGTAACATTCTTGTAAATATCATAGGTGTTTGTACAAATGTTGTAGAATTGAGTCGACATAAAGCCAGGTGTTGTATTCCTTATCGAGGCACTGAGAATTAGGTGATGTCACCACTGCAGTTCCCTAAATAATTTGTTTCCTAACTTCATTTGACAGTTTATTATGTTTTTGTTTTTGTTTTTGTTTTTAAGATTTATTCATTTTATTACAGTCAGATATACAGAGGAGGAGAGACAGAGAGGAAGATCTTCCATCCGATGATTCACTCCCCAAGTGAGCCACAACGGGCCGATGCGCGCCGATCCGAAGCCGGGAACCCGGAACCTCCTCCGGGTCTCCCACGCGGGTGCAGTGTCCCAATGCATTGGGCTGTCCTCAACTGCTTTCCCAGGCCACAAGCAGGGAGCTGGATGGGAAGTGGCACTGCCGGGACTAGAACCGGCGCCCATATGGGATCCCGGGGCTTTCAAGGCGAGGACTTTAGCCGCTAGGCCACGCCACCGGGCCCTATTATGTTTTTTTTAAAGAAAATGAAAACTTGACCATATAGGCAATTTGTCAGCTCCAGTCCATCCCGATACACATTACTGTTTTGTTATTTAACCCATAAAGACATTTTTTCAGTAATTTGTTTTTTAGTTTTCATTTTGTTTGTTAGAAAACAAGTAGAGACATAATTAAAAAAGATGTTGAAAGAAAAGTTATTAAGTGATGGCCATTGCTCATTCGACTGCCATCTGCATCGTTTCTGGATCAGGAACACATGCTAATTTAGTTGAGAGGCCTTGTTTATGTCAGAGTATGTGTTTGTATATGTGTATGTATATGTATATGTGTATGTATATGTATATGCGTTTATAAGTAAGACATGGATTCTTTCAGCATTCAGCATTCTCCTTTTATCAACAGATAAGTTCTTGTTCAGATTTAGGAACATGTCTAAATACTTTTCAGTCTCCTCTCACAGACTTAATTTACTGCACTGTTCTGTATATGTATATTCCTGGTGGGAAGATAAACAATTAAATAGAAAACAATTTCTTTTTCTTTTCATTGTTCGTATTAGGTGAGCGTTACGTGCCTGGGGTTGGAAATGTCACTAAAGAAGAAGTCACAATGAGAGAAATTATTCACTTGCTTTGCATTGAACCCATGCCGCACAGTGCCATTGCCAAAAATTTACCAGAGAATGTAAGTCCTGTGCTATTTTTTCTTTATTCCTGAGATGGCATGGTTTTTTCTTTAACTGGAAGATACTTCAGATTTCTGACAGAGTTTGTCTAACTGAAATCCCTGTGTTGCTACCCTGTAGATGCAATGCAATTACCATTCATCCTGTAGTCATATAAGATTTATTTCTGGGTGAAACTTCTTTACTTTTTGTGTTCTTAAACTAAAATTTCTCCATAGAGGAAGCAGACTGCTGCATAAAATAATGAGATTGTACATATAGTGCATTAATCTGGGTCTTTTGAGAAGCAGATCTCATGGTTAAAGCATTAAAATTTTATTAGAGAAAATGAGACAATAGGGAAACTTATGGTAATCATCAAAGTACTGTTGAAGTTCAAGTCCTGGTGAAACAGGCAAGATTAAATGAAAGTATTTCAGACTGTTGAACATTGGTGGGTTCCTATGTCATGCTGCGTGAGCCTGTATTTATCTGGGTGTAGCCCTTAAGAAGATTGGCCTTGGGCCCAGCGTATTGGGTCAGTTGACTAATCTTCCACCTCCAAACACTGGGATTCCATGTGAATGCTGGTTTGTGTCCTGGCTGCTCTGCTTCCCTTGTAGCTCCTTGTTTGTGGCCTGAGAAAGCAATAGAGGATAGCCCAAAGCTTTGGAACCCAACACCTATGTGGAAGACCCGAGAGAACTCCTGGGTCCTGGTTTTGAATGGGTTCAGCTCCAGCCAGCCCACCCATTTGGGAAGTGAACCAGCAGATGGATACTGCTTCTTCTCCCTCCCCACTGTAAACCTAATCTTCCTTTCAAAAATAATACAATTTTTTTTCAAATATTTAACTTTTTTTAAAGATTTATTTATTTTTATTGAGAACTCAGATATACAGAGAGAAGGAGAGACAGAGAGGAAGATCCTCTGTCCGATGATTCACTCCCCATGTGGCCGCAACGGCTGGAGCTGAGCCAATCCGAAGCCAGGAGCCTCCTCTGGGTCTCCCAAATAGGTGCAGGGTCCCAGGGATTTGGGCTGTCCTCGACTGCCCTCTCAGACCACAAGCAGGGAGCTGGATGGGAAGCAGGGCTGCTGGGATTAGAACCGGCGCCCATATGGGATCCCGGGAGTGCAAGGCGAGGACTTTAACCACTGCACTACTATGCCTGGCCCAAAAATAATAAATCTTAAAAAAAAGAAAATATTGGCCTCATTTTCACCAGAGCACAGCAGCTAATGGCACATGGTAATTTACTTTCCCAATGAGAAACTACAAGGTGGATTTTTTTTTTAGAGAGAGATTTATTTATTTTTATTGCAAAATCAGATATACGGAGAGGAGTAGAGACAGAGAAGATCTTCCATCCGCTGATTCACTCCCGAAGTGGCTGCAACAGCCAAAGCTGAAGAGCTCTTTGGTCTGAAGCCAGGAGCCGGGAACTTCCTCTGGGTCTCCCACGCGGGTGCAGGGTCCCAAGGTTTTGGGCCATCCTCTACTACTTCCCCAGGCCACAAGCAGGGAGCTGGATGGGAAGTGGGGCCAATGGGACATAACTGGGCCCCCATATGGGATCCTGGTACATACAAGGTACCATGCCTGGCCTAAAGTTGATTCTGATAGCTAGCACATATAGTATTTGTTTTTATATATAAATACTGAAGTGTAAGTCCTAAAGGTTTGCCTCTTGTTTTATTTGAAAGACAGAGTTACAAGGAGAGATAGAGATATATCTGCCCTTTGCTGTTCCCTTATCAAATGACCACAGTGGGCAGAGTTGGTCCCTATTAAACCATGAGTATCAAAATTCTTCTGATCTCTGATGTGGGTAGCAGGGGCCCAAGCACTCTACTCATTTTCCAGGTCCATTATTGGGGAGCTGCATTGGAAATACAGCAACTGAAATTCAAACTGGTGTTCATCTAGGATGCTATCATTGCAGCAATAGCTTAGCCCACTGTGCTACAATGCCTGCCCAGTCCTAACAATTTTTGCATCTCATATTTTAAATTTGAAATTTGGGTATGAATTATAAAGTGATATTTTGCAGGGAAACAATTATGCTACTATTGTTAAGGCTTTTCAGAAAGCTGATATAGATATATGCTGTAACTTCTGGTCACATCTGTCTATTCCTAGATTATTTTTATTTTTTTCCAGTTTTATTGTTAATAATTCTCAATTTGTAGTCATTTGGCATATCACCTTTGTAATTTTTGCATATCCATCTCACACATTATAAATAAGGCCTCTCAACTAAATTAGGTTTTCATTGCCAATTACATATTTCCCAGCATAGCTATGGAGTAATAATCTGGATTTTTTTCATAATGCATATAAAAGCAAACTAATTGTTAAAAACTTTTAAAAAGTGTGACTTTGAGATATCTAAAACAGTTTCACATATGACTAATGATATGTATATCATACTTTGCAAAAAAAAACCCACAAAAAAAGTATTAGAGTATACTCAAACTTTTGTTTCTTACCTTGTATCTGCTATTTTCAAAAGGAGGTTAAATTTCCTAATTTTTGCAAGACTATTATATCTATCAGCTTACTCCAACTTTCATCCTGTTGTCAACTTTGCTTCATGGCTTTGTATTTCAAGGGATGTATAGTCACTGTGTAATAAAGAGTATCGTATCCAGATGTGAGGATGCAGAACACTGTGTATCTCAACTTCCAAATCAAAGAGGGACTCCCAGCATAACTGTTAGATGTATCTGGACAGTGGACTCTGCTACTGTCTATACCTACAATGTCATAATATACTTAAATGCAGAATGCTGGACTTATGAATGTTCATAAAGGACTGTGCATTATGATGAAAGAGGAGAAATCAATGGGGGTGAAGGGACTTGGGAGGGGAACTCACAGAGCCTATGGAACTGTATCATAAAATAATTTTTAAAAAAGATAATTGATGACATAAATAACAAATTTATAACAATGCATTGTGGGGTTGGGGGGGTACTCAGCATGATAGCCAAAAAAAGAATCTAGGCTTACTGTAGTAGCTTGACTAGGTTCTTATCCTAATTAAATTACCTCATAAAAAATGTTACTCGGTCTTCAAGGAAAAATTCAAGTCAATCAGAAAGAAAAATACATGAGAATAACTATGGATCTGTTTTGCCATAGATTACTATTTGAATCCTGTTTTTAGTTATGTGAGTTTTAAGGGTTAACGCAGAATGTGCATGTCCTTAAAGTGCATGGTGAGCATACTGCATGAATACTTTGCTTTAAAAAACTGTTTGTAATGCTCTAGAAGGTGTTGCGTAGGGGAGGGTTATAGACAAACATGAAAGCAAATTCAGATTATGTTTCCTTCCTAGGCAGTTTTACTTTGGTCTTTTCTCTTAAGAAATTGGTCCCTCAAAATATACCTAATTTGATTTACACATGATTTAATACTAGAATGTTTTTTGTTGTTGTTGTTATTGTACAAAAAATTTCAGAGATGAAGTTGAAACTGTATTTTAGTTTGCTTTAAGAGAAAGTTATTATGAAGGCAAAAATAACAAAAATATTGTTTCAACAGGAAAACAATGAAACAGGCTTAGAGAATGTCATAAACAAAGTTGCCACCTTTAAGTAAGTGCCTGCTACTTCTGCTTATTCTAAAGTAGGTGATTGTTGTCTTATACTTGGGTAATTTGTGGAAGCTCTGAATTTCTTGCCAGAATATCCAAGAATAGGAAAAGAGTACAGATTAGAGTATGGGTGAAGGGACACATAGTAGGCCCTTCGCGCACATTAGTTGAATATATGAATTTTTCAGATAAGGAAATGAGAAATATCCATTTGTGATAGTAGATGATTTACACAATAAGTAACTCTTTCCACCATGAGTTCAGAGCCATGACTTCCTGTATTCTGTAGCATTCACTGCATGTGCCAACTTTAGATGTGTGAGTCTGTAAGGTAATTATTTTATAATCCTTTCTTTAAGACATAGATTGCAATGCGATTTTAATTGGATTTAGCTTTCAAAATTTGAAAAGTTAATACAGTGATAAATTTCTATTTCTAATAGTACTTTATTAATAGATAAATCATTAGTTGAACAAAGTGTGTAGCTTACATTCTAACAATGTTGAGTGCAATATTTGACAAATTGAATCAATCAAAATATATTTTTTAAAGATTTATTTATTTATTTATTTATTTTTGGAAAAGCAGATTTACAGAGAGAAGGAGAAATAGAGCAGGTTGTCCATCTGCTGGTTCACTGCCCACGTGGACGTAATGCCTAGAGCTGAGCTGATCTGAAGCTGGGAGCCCAGCAATCTTCTGGGTTTCCCACATTGGGTACAAGTCTAGGACTTAGGCCATCCTCCATTGCTTTCCCAGGCCATCAGTGGGGAGCTGGATCAGAAGTGGAGCAGCCAGGATATGAATTGGTGCCCATATGGGATGCTGGGACCACAGGGTGGAAAATCAGCATGTTGAGCTATGGTATCAGCCCCCAAAATCTTTTGAATGTTTAGAACAAATATGGTGTACTCTTGATGCTTTTCTTTTTTTTTTTTTTATGATTTGATTATTTATCTGAAAGGCAGAGTTAACAGAGAGAGAGATGTTCCATCCACTGGTTTACTCCCCAGGTGGTCAAAAATATGTAGCTGATCCAGTTCAAAGCCAAGAACCAGGAACTTCTGGAGCTCCCACACAGATGCAGGGGCCCACATGAGAAGCTAGCACTGCTGATGGGGGTTTTATGCACTATACCACCATAGCAACCTCGATCATTTTAGTAGGCTAAGCTTCCACCTGCTGTGCTGGCATCCCATATGGGCCCTGATTTGAGTCCCAGTCTCTCACTTCAATCCAGTTCCCTGCTAATGCACCTCAAAAAACCATAGAAGCTGACCCAACTCTGGGCCTTTGCACCCAACATGGAATACCCTGCGGAAAGTGTGTGCTCCCAGCTTTGGACCGGCCTTCTCTGGCCTTTGTGGCCATTTGGAGAGTGAACTAGTGGATGGAAGATTCTCTCTGCCTGTCCTTCTCTCTCTGTAAATCTGCATTTCAAATAAAAATGAATGAATGTCTTAAATAAGAAAATACATTTTTCATTCACAACTTGCTGAGGATGCGCTCTCTTACTGCCTTTTTAGACTAGACCTTGTACAATGTAGTGTGCTGTAAAAGAAGTCTTAGGATTTAAGTAGGGCATGGTATTAGATCTAAGTTTCATAAAATGAACCTCCTCAGATTTGTTGTTTTTCATAATTATGAAATGTAGCTTAATGTTATCAGAACTTTGTGTTTGCAGTGCAGGTTTTCAGTTTTACTATTTTAATGAAATTTATCATTTTAATTTAAGAAAAGCTTAGAGTTTTAAGTTTATGTTTTGTTTTTATTCTGTATTTCAAAAACACTGCTGCTCATTTGTGTCTTTTCCCCCTGCTTAGGAAACCAGGTGTATCAGGCCATGGAGTTTATGAACTGAAAGATGAATCATTAAAAGACTTCAACATGTATTTTTATCATTACTCCAAAACACAACATAGCAAGGTAGGAAAAAGTATCTTCTTCAATAAGTAGTGTTAAAATGCTTTATCCTAACTTGTGTCATAGAAAAGTTCTTTATTCTTGTCTATTTTCACGCTGGTTCTTACCAAGGGGAGGGGGACAGTATCATACTCAAGAAGTAGAATCAATGATGTTTTATATAGGCAAAAATCAGATGTTCCTAATAACATCAAAATGTCCCTTTTAGCCACGTTTGGAGAAAGAGGTTACAATCATCCAACTTTAACTTACTAATCAAATGTATCGTTTGCTTGTCATGTTTCTGTAGGTTCTTTATTTTAGGATGAATCTTTTTTTTTAAAGACTTATTTATTTTTATTGGAAAGTCAGATATACAGAGAGGAGGAGAGACAGAGAGGAAGATCTTCTGTCAAATGATTCACTCCACAAGTGGCCACAACGGCCGGTGCTGTGCTGATCCGAAGCCAGGAGCCAGGAACTTCTTCCCTGGGTCTCCCATGCGGGCACAGGTTCCCAAAGCCTCAGGCCGTCCTCGACTGCTTTCCCAGGCCACAAGCAGAGAGCTTGATGGGAAGCAGGGCTGCTGGGATTAGAACCAGCGCCCATATGGGATGCTGGTGCATTCAAGGCAAGGACTTTAGTTGCTTGGCTTTCACGCTGGACCCTAGGATAAATCATTAATTTTTTGGTTTGTTTCATAACTTAGACATGTTTATAGAGCCCCTGCTAGTTGTCTTTTAGAATATCCTACATACTGCATCTGATAGTATTCTTATGATGTATTCTGAAGGTCAGATATTTTCAGTCAGAAATACATAGGTGATGTCTGTCCCATGGAAGGTGATGTAAAGTTTGATCAGTTAGTAAAGATGATACCTGGTTTTGCTAAAATGAGTAATTAAAAACCCTTAGCACATAATAGGTGGTTGGTAAATTTAAAAAAATAGTAATTATTTGAGAAGCATAGAACTAGAGAGCAAGACTTGATAGCCCCCATTTGCTGGTTCAATTCTCTCAATGCCCGTGATGGCTGAGTCTGAGGACCAAAGCCAAGAGCCTGAAACAGTCCAGGTCTCCCACATAGATGGAAGGAATCCAGTTGTTTGAGTCATCAGCACTGCTTCTCAAGAGCTTTTCCTAAGGTGACAATGATGTTTCTAGAACAGGGTTGCATTTTGAATATATACTACAGTATATAAAACCTTTATAGATGGCTGATTCTTTTCTAACTTCATTTGTTTCTAGATTTCTGAATAGTCTATTTAATGCTTTTTTTTAATAGGCCGAACATATGCAGAAGAAAAGGAGAAAACAAGAAAACAAAGATGAAGGTAAAATGTGAGATTCTGAATTGACTCATTTTGACTTTTTTTTTTTTTGAAAGGCAGAGTTACAGAGAGGAGAGGCACACAGAGAGGTCTTCCATCCCCTGTTTCACCCCGCAAATGACTGAAATGGCAAGAGCTGAGCCTATCCAAAGCTGGAAGCCAAGAGCTTCTTCCTGGGTTTCCCATGTGTATAGGGCCCAAAGCCCTGGGACAGCTGCTTCTGCTTTCCCAAACAATAACAGGGAATTGGATCAGAGGTACAGCAGCCAGGACTGGAACTGGTACCATATGGAATGCCAGTGCCACAGGCAGAGGCTCAGCTTACTATGACAAGACACCAGCCTCTCATTTTGACTATTGTATCTGGTTTTGTGTCAGAACAGCATATATTGGTTTGTTTTTGTTGGATTTTTTTGGAGTAGAGAGCTAAAACGAAATGCACAAAGCCATTTGCTGCTTCACATGTTATTATTTTTTTTAAAGATTTATTTTTATTACAAAGTCAGATATACAGAGGAGGAGAGACAGAGAGGAAGATCTTCTGTCCGATGATTCACTCCCCAAGTGAGCCGCAACGGGCCGATGCGCACCCATCCAATGCCGGGAACCAGGAACCTCCTCCAGGTCTCCCACACGGGTGCAGGGTCCCAATGCATTGGGCTGTCCTTGACTGCCTTCCCAGGCCACAAGCAGGGAGCTGGATGGGAAGTGGAGCTGCCAAGATTAGAACCGGCGCCCATATGGGATCCCGGGGCGCTGAAGGCCAGGACTTTAGCCGCTAGGCCACGCCGCCGGGCCCTGCTTCACATATTAAAATATGGCCTACATCAGTAGTGATAAGATTTTATAATTAATAGCAAATGGAGTTTGAGCAACTGACAGTAATTTATGTTTTCTTTAACTTTGGTATCTCAGTGCTAATAGGCATCAAAATATTCATATATTGCACATATAATGTAGTGTTTCTGAGATTTGCAATTTAGTATGTAGAATAACCTAAATAAAAATATACCTGCTAATTTTCTTCTCCCATCCATTCTACGCCCGCTATAGCATTGCCACCACCACCACCTCCTGAATTCTGCCCTGCTTTCAGCAAAGTAATTAACCTTCTCAACTGTGATATCATGATGTACATCCTCAGGACCATATTTGAGCGGGCAGTAGATCCAGATTCTAACTTGTGGACTGAAGGGATGCTCCAAATGGTATGTTTATGTGGAATATTTTCTCTACATTGATTCCTACAGTTCTTGGGGACCTAGAAAAGATCTTTGCTCTAACATTAGTTGGAACTTGTCTAGAGTACCTGTGTCTGGTACTGATTTCTTTAAGTGGCACATTATCCTGGTTTTGACATTCTTATTCTTGTGACCCATCCATGTATATATTTTTTTGAAAGATTTATGTGTTTATTTGAGAGAGCAACAGAAAGAGAAGGGAATAGGGAGAGAGAGAGAGACAGGAATCTTTCATCTGCTAGTTCACTCCCTAAATGAACCAATGGTTAGGAGCCAGGCCACAGCCAGGAGCCAGGAGCTTCTTCCGGGTCTCCCGTGTCGGTGGCAGGGACCCAAATGCTTTAGACATCTTCCCCTGCTTTCCCAGGTGCGTTAGCAGTGAGCTAATTTAACTTGAAAGGCAAGTTACAGAGAAAAGGAGAGACAGAGAGGTCTTCTACTCACTGGTTCACCCCCAAAATGGCTGAAATGACAAGAGCTGAGTCCACCCAAAGCTGAGAGCCAAGAGCTTCTTCTGGGTCTCCCATGTGTGTGCAGGGGCCCAAAGCCCTGGGATAGCTACTGCTGCTTTCCCAGGCCAATAACAGGGAACTGGATCAAAACTGTTTGGAAATGAATCAGCTGGGCATTGAATCGACATCCATGTGGAATGCCAACATCACAGGTGGTGCCTCTATTTACAGCGCCACAGTGCCTATCCCAAAACCATTCTTGTTTTTTTAAAACTCACAAAAGCAAGAAAAGATCCAATGATGCTAATTATAAGCTGTCGTATCATTATTGTATCATGATTTTTCATATTATATTTCATATTAACATAAAAAATGTGGTAAAGACTTAATGGTGATTCTGGGACCTGTGAGTTCTCGCACTTCTACTTGTACAAAGTAAGAATTTACTCATCAGTAAAAGGCTATAAGAGTTATTTCATAGAGTTGTTATGAGAATTAGCTTGTGGAAGAAATTATGTTTTTCTTTACACTGTTGTAGATAAATTACTTCATGTTAATACTTTTAGTGTCTATAACTGGTTATTATTTAACAACTGCCTAACCAAATTGCATTTTTTTTCCTTGGATATTGTTGTTGTGGATGTGTACTAGGTGTATATCTTACTTTTTGTTATAACCCTAGTAAATACAATACATGCAGTATTAAAATGTAAAATCAGAGCTATATTTGAAATCATGTTAAACCTATTATTTTGTCTCTGAGTGGCCTGCGTAGGGGATAAGCACTGTTGCACTTTTGTATGTTATGGATATCATTCCACAGTAGCAATAGATATCAACTCTATTCTTGATATGTGTTCTACTGCATGATAATATAATGTATTTATTTAGTCTAATAATTGACATTCAGGTTGTTGCTAAGACTTCGCTGAAATGTTAGAGCAGTAAGATGAACATCCTTGTACAAATAACACTATCAAATATATTTGTCATTCATTCTTGGTGCTGGCTGTATCATTTTATGCTTTTAATAGATTTTTCTGATCGACCTCCAAAAATGTTAATACCAGTTTGTTTCCCCATTACCAGTGTGACAAGAAGTGCCACTTTCGAGGACCTTTTTCAGTTCTGTATTTTACTGACCGTGAGAATGTTTCACACTAATAAGTGAAAAATTGGTTAATCTTATTTCAGATCACATTTCTTTACATGATCATTTTTCCTATCTGCATTCATTTCCACTTCTGTGAAATACATGTTTTTAACCTTTACAAAATTTTACCTATTTTCATACCTCCATTTGAAGTATATTTAAGTGAAGAAGCACAGTTTTAAAGATCTCTTTTTCTTTGTGCAGGCATTTCATCTTCTGGCGTTGGGTTTACTAGAGGAGAAGGAGCAGCTTCAGAAAGCTCCTGAAGAAGAAGTGACGTTTGATTTTTATCATAAGGCTTCAAGTATGTTTGAATTTCTGTTCCCACACTGTTCTATCAGGCTACTCATTTGTAATTGAAAGTTCGGCTCTTAATAGAGCTTTAATCTGATAGTCCTTAAAATGTAGAATCTGGAAAAAAATTTTTTCTAACATTGTTAGTGTTTAGTATTTCCCAGTGGATATATACAAATGTGTTTTTCAGAAATAAGAACTGTTTTGTTGATTCCAAGATTTAATCAGTTCTGAGTCTGACCATTGTTTTATTGCCACCCTTCCCCTCCTAACCCCCAAGTATAGATCTGACAAATTGGGAGATTTTGCACTGCAGGGACATTTGGCAATGTGTAGAAACATTTTTATTTGTCACAACCAAGGAGGAAAAGACAGGGTGAGCATCTCTAAGCCAAAATTACAAAATTGGAAATACCTAAAATCCAAAGCTTTTGAGAGCTGAAATGGCACCACAGTTGGAAAATTATGTACTGTGAAATTTTCTCATGCACCAAATTATTATTATTATTTTTAAAAAGCTATTATTATTTTCTATTGGAAAATCAAATATACAGAGAAGAGGAGAGACAGAGAGGAAGATCTTCCATCTGATGATTCACTTCCCAAGTGGCCACAACGGCTGGATCTGTGCCAGTCTGAAGCCAGGAGCCAGGACCTTCTTCTGGGTCTTCCACACGGGTGCAGGGTCCCAAGGCTTTGGGCCGTTCTTGACTGCTTTCCCAGGCCACAAGCAGGGAGCTGGATGGGAAGTGGGGCCGCTAGGATTAGAACTGGCATTCATTTGGGATCCCAGTGTGTTCAAGGCGAGGCCTTTAGCTGCTAGGCCACTGTGCTGGACCCTAAGGGTTACTTTTCTTAGTAGTGTTGCTAGTGGAAACTTTGAGAGAGAGATAAAATAATTCAAGAGTTTCTCACACCATTTTTAATGTAGCTATTAATAAATATATTGTAACTCAGTATTTCATAAAATTATGATTTTGTTGAAAAAGTAATGTGGTTAAGGGATTCTCCAAAAATTAGTTATAGTGTGAATAATAAAAATGTTAATTTGTACATCATTATGAAGGTATTTGTATTTATTATATGTAATTTTGTGTTTTCCAAAAGGATTAGGAAGTTCAGCCATGAATGCTCAGAATATACAAATGCTTTTGGAAAGGCTCAAAGTAATTCCTCAGCTAGAAGGCCAAAAAGATATGATAACGTGGATACTCCAGGTAAATGAGCACAGGAAATCATATCTTGATTTAGTACAGGCATCTGTTGCTTAATGAATTCCATCATTAAGTGATTTTGTCATTCTTTGAATATCATAGATTATACTTATACAAAACTAGATGAGATAGTTCACGGATGTAATCAAGAAACATTGTAAATGAGAGATGTCTGAGAATGTTATTGACATAACATTGTGTAATACTTTACAATGAAGTTTTTAAAAACTGTTTCTTTTGTTGTCCTAACTTTAAGCTTTTATGTTTTATTTTTGTTTTTATATTCATTTATTTCTATTCAAAAGACAAAGAGACCAGGACATACAGAGGTACTCCATCAGCTGGTTCATTCCCCAAATGCATACTGCTGCTTCTAGGAGCTAGGAACTCAATTTGGTTCTTACGTAGATACCCAAGCACTTGAGCCATCCCCTTCTGCCTCCTGCACATTGGCAGGAAGAGGCAGAAAAAGCAAAGCTAAGACTCAAACACAGGAACCCCAATATGGTATGCAGGAATGTCTATCAAATGTTTCACTTGCTGTGTCAAATGCCCATCTCAACTTTTTAAATAAGTAATAAGAATATAGTGTAAAATAATAAATTATAGTAGAACAAGTATATAAAATAGTAAGTTTTTACTTATCAAATATGTATTACACATAATCATACATGCTGTTTGTGTGATATCTATAATGTTGAAATGATTTATGTCAAAGACATTTGGAGACATAATGAGCAAGTCAGATGTGTAATTTTTAGTGATCCTTTTGAGTTTAACCAAATCTTTTAGCATTTCTTTTTTTTTTTTTTTTCATAGATGTTTGACACAGTAAAGCGTTTAAGAGAAAAATCTTGTTTTATTGTAGCTGCTACATCGGGTTTGGAATCCATTAAGAATGATGAGGTAATAACTGAAATAATTGTGATTTTAATCTCTAACTTTGATGAAGCTTGTTATTTAAGGAAGTTGCTGCTTTTTATTAATAGGAGCCTGTTTATTTTAAAGCATGTGATATCAGTCCTTTTCATTATGCTTCTGTACTAGGAACTAATAGTATTTGACAAACAGTTATTTAGTATAACTTATATGTTTTACAAAGACAGAGGAAATTGATATACAGTGGACCTCTATTAGAAATATCATACTTTATTCATTTTTAAGATATCTTACTGTCTGAAATTGGGATGTGTTCCACCATTTACTAATTTCCATAATATAGTAAATCATTTTGATAATCTGGTATTGCAAGTGTTTTTCCTGGAGGAAAAATACAGTGCACTGAAAGAAATATCAGTAACATTGTTGAAGTTCCCAGTGTTAGCAATAAATTTATGAGTCTTACAAATTAAGTTGGTTTAAATTGTTTGTTGGTAATTAAGCAATTGAAAAATTATTTTATTTTAAATTTTGTTTTATGAACTTTTTGCTGTATCTGCACTGTGTATGAAAAGCAGTTTATTTGGTATTTATAGTGCTTGGCCTTTTGCATAAGTAATTGGAATAATCAGAGGGAGCACAATTAGTTGTGTGATGTGATGCAGCTTCTAAAGCTAATTTAAAACATTGAATCTAGGCATTATGTGATTATCAAGTTTTTCAGACTTTCACTTCAGGAGTTTTTTCAATTGAACAATATACAGATAAGCATCCTTAAAATTTCAAGATTGGCAATGTTGTGGAATTTGAAACTGATTACTTATGTAATTGTTCCTAAATCCAAAGTCTGAAATAATTCTGGTCCCAACACTTTTGAATAAGAGCTGTTCAACCTGTAAGTATGTTTTTAGCAACATATCTTCCCTTATGTTGTGGTTTCTTAATACCCAGATTACTCATGATAAAGAAAAAGCAGAACGGAAAAGAAAAGCTGAAGCTGCTAGGTTACATCGTCAGAAGATCATGGCTCAGATGTCTGCTTTACAGAAAAACTTTATTGAAACTCATAAACTGATGTATGACAATACATCTGAAATGTCTGGGAAAGAGGACTCTGTTATGGAGGAAGAGAGGTAAAGCTAAAACCTAAACCAAACCAGAAAATAGCAACTTAGTTTTTGAAGAAAAAATGTTTACTTTATCTTTTTTTCTAAAACATGTAAGAGAAATTAAAGAAAGGTCAGAATGAAGACTTCAAGGTGAAGTTATTGAATATAATTTTGTTTGATAAGTGGTTCAAGTATACAGTAATGTTGTGTCAGGAACCTTTATGCACAAAAATGTATAAGGATAGACAGATGAAAGCCATAAAGATAGAAACCCTCTCATTATTTTAGATTGAATGCATATTTTTGGGTACTCATGCATCACAGTTCATATATTCTGTAGCATTTTTATGATGTCAGTGAAAAATGACTCAGTTTCTGCAGATTGAAAGCAAATTCGTGGGCCCAGTATTGTAGCCTATTGGCTAAAGTCCTTGCCTTGCATACACTGGGATCACTTATGGGCAACAGTTCGTGTCCCAGTGGCCCTATTACCCATCCTCCTGCCTGTGTCCTGGGTAAACAGTGAGGATGGCCCAAAGCCTTGGGACCCTGCACCTGTGTGAGAGACCCAGGGAAGGCTCCTGCCTCCCAGCTTTGGATCAGCACAGCTCCAACCATGGTGGCCACTTGGGGAGTGCATCAGCGGACAGAAGATCTTTCTGTCTGTCTCTCCTCTCTGTATATCTGTCTTTCCAATTAAAAAAAAGGTCTTTAAAAAAAAATAAAGCAAATTCTTTACCTAAAAAAAAAGTTGTTTATATTATTTTTCTTATAGAAAAAAAAGATAATACCAATAGATATTTATGGATGGTGCACTGGAATGAGAGTCCATAGATATAGTTTTCTGGGTCTTGGCTGTAGTGTGTTACTGAGGAAATTGGTTAACCTTCTGAATGATGCACTGGGGGGCTGCAATATGGATACAATGAGAAAAGAATGGTTCTTTGAAAAGTATTCCAAGAATTTAAAACATTGCTTTATGTCCATTTTAATAAACGACTTCTCTGTTGTTTAAAGTAATATGTGTAATGGCTGCTTTTAGGACATTGTGATTTTGGGGTAAGAATAGACACATTATGTTCTGTGAACTAAGCTCTGTTTGTGACAGTGAGCCCGAATAGTCCAACAGAGACTGTCAAAAATAATGCCTTTGTAAAAGGTAAAGATGAAAAGGTAGAAAAATAAACTTTCCTTGATTAGCTTCGGTATAATATGAAGAGAAACAAATAAAAGCTTTTAAACAAGCAAAAGTCCTATCTCTAGATATTACGGTAACACCATACTGTCTAGAAAGTAGTAAGACGATTGACTCAAAATGAGATGTAAACAAAGTTGTACTGAGAGTTGATGATTTTAGTGTTTTCATTATTTAATTTTTAACATAATTGATTGGACATGTAATTTATGAATTTATTTTCTAATCCAGTAAATTCCTTGTAGCCATTCTCTACATTTCTCATCTTTAGCATGAATGATCATAGTTAGAAATAACCACTGTTCTAGTCCTTCCTTCCTTCTTTTTTCCTTTCCTCTCCTCACCTCTCTTCAACCTTTCCTCCCCTTCCCCCTCCTCCCCTCTCCTCTCATCTCCTTTTCTCTCTGTGTCTTTCCTTCCCTCCCTCCTTCCTTCCTTCTTTATCATTTTTTTATTTTTACTTTAAAGAGTTACTGAGAGAGAGAGAATCTTCCTCCCTGTTGGTTCACTCTCCAAATGGGCACCACGTCTGGAGTTAGGATCTTCTGGCTTTCCTGTGTACATTGAAGGGCCTAAGACCTTCGGCCATCCACCACTGCTTTCCCAAGCTTTAGCATTAGAAGTAGAGCAGCTGGGACTTGAACTGGCACCCATATGAAATGCCCAGTATCTGAGATGGACAATTAACTTGCTACGCCACGTTACCAGCCTCTATATCTCTTTCTGTGCACCAATAAACATACCTAATGGCCAATGCCATGGTGTAGTAAGCTAAGCTTTTGTCCATGGTGCTGGTATTCCATGTGGATGGACATCAGTTTGAGTCCCAACCACTTCACCTCCAGTCCAGCTTCCTGCAGTTGGCCTAGGCAGGCGGCAGAGGGTGGAAGTCCTTGCTTCCCCCATACCCGTGCGGGAGACTCAGAAGAAGCTTTTGGATTATAGCTTCAAATCATCTCAGCTCTGGTGAATGCAGCCTTTCAAATAAGTAAAATAAACCTTTATATCAATCAGCATGTTATAAATTTTGCTATTTTTGTATTATTATTACTAATTTATAAATCCCAAGATTTTCTAAGGCAATAAGAGATTCTAAGAACTGCTATGTCAGTAAGGGAAAGTTTTTTTTTAGTGGTCAATACCTATCAAACTAGAACATAAAACAAAAAGCCTGGTAAGAAGTAATGGATAGGGCCCGGCGGCGTGGCCTAGCGGCTGGAGTCCTCGCCTTGAAGGCCCCGGGATCCCATATGGGCGCCGGTTCTGGTCCCGGCGGCTCCACTTCCCATCCGGCTCCCTACTTGTGGCCTGGGAGGGCAGTTGAGGACGGCCCAGTGCATTGGGACACTGCACCCGCGTGGGAGGCCTGGAGGAGGTTCCGGGTTCCCGGCATCGGATCGGCGCGCATCGGCCCGTTGCGGCTCACTTGGGGAGTGAAACATCGGATGGAGGATCTTCCTCTCTGTCTCGCCTCCTCTCTGTATATCTGGCTGTAATAAAATGAATAAATCTTTAAAAAAAAAAAAAAAAGAAGTAATAGATAAAATTTGGCAGATACAATAAGAGTGCTGTCCAGCCATTTAAATGTGTTTCTGAGGAAGTTTCAATGACTTGAGAAAACAACAAAAGCTTTAGTGAATACAGCAGGATATAAATAGAGTCTGTATATGTAATATGATTTCACTTATGTAAAAAAGTATATTATAAACAGTAGATTGGAAGGAAATTTAGTATTACTAATAGTTACATTTTTACTATTTTTTAATTTTTTTATACTTTTCCTAGATCCAGAGTCTCTTCAGTAAATGTGTTATTGCTTTTATATTTGGGGGTGGGGAGGAAAGCACCTCAGCTTATTGGTATAGTAAATTAACTATAATATAGGATATGCTTTATGATTGAATTTTTTTAAAGATTTATTATTTTTTTTATTAGAAAGTCACATATAAAGAGAGGAAGAGAGACTGCTGCTTCACTGCCCAAACAGCCACAGTGGCTGAGCTGAACCGACCCAAAGTCAGGAGCTCTTCTGGGTCTCCTACATGGGTGCAGGGTCCCAAGGCTTTGGGCCGCCCTCGTCTGCTTTCCCAGACCACAAGCAGGGAGCTGGATGGGAAGTGAGGCCACCAGGATTAGAACTGGTGCCCATATGTGATCCTGGGCATGCAAGGTGAGGGCTTTAGCCACTAGGCTACCGTACCAGGCCCATAATTGGGTGTTTTTAATACTTAGCAATACAGAATCTAGTTTTTAGTAGTGAATTTTCTGATAAAAGCTTGAGAGGTCAAGGGGAGCATTTAAGCTAATATTGCTGAATATTGTAATTTTTATTGCTAAAATTCTTACCTATAATTAAGAATTACCAAAATCTAAAAAAATAATGAAAATATTTGTTTTTATTTCTGTTTGTTTCTTTTGGTAGCACCCCAACAATCAGTGACTACTCTAAAATTGCTTTGGGTCCTAAACGGGGTCCATCTGTTACTGAAAAGGAAGTGCTGACATGCATCCTTTGCCAAGAAGAGCAAGAGGTGAAAATAGAAAATAATGCTATGGTTTTATCGGCTTGTGTCCAGAAATCTACTGCCTTAACCCAGCATAGGGGAAAACCCATAGAACTCTCAGGGGGTACGTATTGTGAACATATTGTTTCATACCTATATACTGAAGAAATTTACTATATGGAAGAAGTTTGGAAGTGAGGTTGCATTTATTCTCATTAAGTCAGATCACAATTTGCCCATATGTAAGATAGATCTAGATATTTACATGCCATTTTAGATTTTTTTTTAATTTTTATTTCATTAGTATGTTACTCATTCTCTTTTTCATTTTTTCTTCCTGAACTATGCAGTAAATTGTGAGCATATTTCAGCCCTAAAGTTTCCACATGCATTTTTTTTGCATTTAAGAAAATTAATAATGGTTTAGGAATATCATCTGTTTTAAAATTCATGTGTACATAGTGGTTCTCAAAATTGCTTTAATAAGTGAACTTTTTTATAAAAAGCTGAATTCAATCATATTTCACATGTTGCTTTAATTATGTTTTTTCTAGTCTGTTTTAATCTAAAGAAATTCCTTGCCTGTTTTTTGTTGTTGTTATTGTTGTAGTTTTGTGGAATTTTTTTTTCACTCTGACGATATCATGTTTGAAGAATATAAGCCAGTTGTCTTGTTCTGTGTATGACATTGTGATTTGTTTGATTGCTGCCTCGTGACTGGATTCATATTAATCTTTTATTTTGTGGTCAGACAGATTAGATGAAAAAGGTTGCATTCCTTGTATCAGTAGTTAGCTGATTTACGGATAGTCTTGACTAATAATAATGACAATAAAGGCTAACATAAAAAAAACATGCCCAAGGCACTTTTTACATACTTTTTGTATATTTGCTTACTTAATCCTTACAACCACTGTAGAAGTTAGGTGTGTCAGTATTGGCTCCATTTTACAGCTAAGGGTACTGAGCCACAGGGAAGTGACTGAGCCAAAACCACAAGTTATAATTGATAAAACTAAAATTTGAAATCTCTATTGTATGCTTCTTTCTGCAAAGTTACAGTGCCTCTATCACCCTAGTCAGATATTCTTAAAATCATAAAAGTAAATAGTGCTCAAATCATAGAAAATTACCACAATTAAGATAATTTAGCTCTAACCTGATGTTAAGAATCAAAATGTTAATCAAAGAATGAATTGTCCATACTAGTTTTCTTATCACACCTTGGATTTATGTTTAAATTTCTCATCCCCTCCCGTGGTATTTTTTCTTATTTTTAAAAATATAGATCCTGCTGTCATGGTGTTGTCACATTTTATTTTTCATAAAAAGTTTGTGATTAGAATTTTAGATCTGATAACCTCTTCTCTCCCTTTCCTTTTTTTCAGTTTTTTTTTTTTTTTGTTACAAATTCACAAAACATGAATACATACTTCTTATTTTTGTCTTCTGTACCAGAAACCCTGGACCCGCTGTTCATGGATTCAGATTTGGCCTATGGAACTTACACTGGAAGCTGTGGTCATGTGATGCATGCAGTTTGCTGGCAGAAGTAAGTTGTCCTTCTGAGGTTTTCTTTTTTTTTTATCTTTTTTTTTTAAATTGATTTTATTTTTTATTGGAAAGTCAGATATACAGAGGAGAATATACAGCGACAGAGAAGAAGATCTTCTGTCTGTTCTGTCTGCTGATTCACTCCCCAAGTAGCCCCAATGGTCGGAGCTGTGCTGGTCTGAAGCCAGGATCTTGGAGCCTCTTCCAGGTCCCTGCGCAGGTGCAGGGTCCCAAGGCTTCGCGCCATCCTTGACAGCTTTTCCAGGCCACAGAAGGGAGCTAGATGGGAAGCAGGGCCAGTGGGATTAGAACCTGCACCTGTATGGGATCCTGGCACATGCAAAACAAGTACTCTAGCCGCTAGGCTATCACGCCTGGCCCATGACATGTTCTTGAAAGAGACTGAAAGTATTGATATTCAGTGAAGACCACAAAAAGGCATGTTTTCCATGTCTTCCTTCCTTTTTTCTTATTTAAATAATTAAAGCAGTCTTACTAATTGTATTTACATGATATTAATTATTGTCAGCTTTAGACTTTGGAGTACGAAGTTACCAACTTTTTAAGATTTCCACTTTCCTTTATGCTTGCTGTCTACAAACTAATGAATTGTTCTTCAGTGTCCATAGGAAAAAAATAATAATCTATAAAAATTTAATTTCCCTGAAACAACACAGTGATTGAGATAGATAAGATATTCTTTTTCTTTATTTGGAAAATGTAAAAATTTTAAAATGTCATTCCCAAGAATAGTTTTTTTGTGTATGTGTACCTTAACCTGTTTAGTATTGGATTAAAGTACCTAATTTTCCTGAGATAGTCCTCTCTTCATTATTTGGCTATTAGAAACTGTGTAGAGTCCTTATTGCACTTCCATCCTATTGAGGCAGCAAGTGGATTATGATCCAGTAAGTTTACTTCAAGTTTATACCTTTTCTGAGATATACTCCAGTCTCCTCTACCATGGTCACCCTATTTCTTCTATAATCCTAACATATATGTTTTGTACGTAGGTTCTGAAGATTTTGGGGGAGGTGGGAGGTGACCCAAATTTCAGATTTTTAAGAAAGACTCATTTAAGGGACAGAGTTAGAAAGAGAGGGAGAGAGATCTTCCATCCACTGATTCAACTACCCAAACGGCTGCAATAGTTGCAGCTGAGTCGGGCCAAAGCCAAGAGCCAGGACCTTCATCTAAGTCTCATGTAGGTACAGGGTCCAAGGATTTGACCATTTATCCCTCCTTTCCTAGGCATATTAGCCAGGAGCTAGATTATAAATCCAGACTTGAACTGGTGTTTATATTGGATGTTGGCATTGCAGGTGACAGCTTTACCTGTTATGCCACAACACTACTCCAGAATTCCAGATATTTAAACTTGAGCTAAAGATGCATCTATAGTTCTGAGTGAACCTGTGTGTTTTGAATGTTACAGGTATTTCGAAGCTGTACAGCTGAGCTCTCAGCAACGCATCCATGTTGACCTTTTTGACTTAGAGAGTGGAGAATATCTCTGCCCTCTATGCAAGTCTCTGTGCAATACTGTGCTTCCCATTATACCACTGCAGCCTCACAAGATAAACAGGTATGTTGGAATTGACCTTTTCACTCTTCAAAGGAATTAACTTTTTTGTTTCATAGCTTATATCATACTGATAAAATGTGATCGAAAACCCAATGTTTGGTCTCAGAGGACTTGAATCTTCGTTTACTCAAATCTGTATGTTGTGTAAAGACCAATGAAGCAGTAGAATTGTGACCTCTTAGCTCCTATGGAACAAAATAAGATGCAAAATAATCCATTCCTATGCCCTTTGCTACCACTATAGTCACTGTTTGAAGTTTCATTGTGGTTAAAATCTTTGTAAAATTTTTAAAATTAGATTTTTTCTGGGGCCATCATGGTGGTACATCAGGCTAATCCTCCTTTCTGTAGCATTGGCATCCTATATAGGAACCAGTTTGGTTCATGTCCCGGCTGCTTGACTTGTGATTGAGTTCCCTGCTAATGGCCTGGGAGAGCAGCAGAAGATGATTCAACAAACTGCAATAAACCAGTAAATACAACGTGTTGAATAATGAGAAGTGCTTTGAGAAAATTAAAGCCTTAGAGTAAAGGGCTAAGGACAGGCTGGGGCAGACAGCTCCTTATACACAGGGTTGTTAGGCAGTCCTCCCTGAGATGATCAAAACCTGAATGGACGGAGAGACTGCAGTGCTCCTGTCTGGAAGCTTGAAATTCCAAAGACAAGCAATGTCAAGAGAAAAGGCCCCAGTTGAGGAACACAGTTGGTGTGTGTGAGGTACAAGAAGGCACGGAAGGGTTTGTCAAGCTAACGTAAGTTAGACAATAAAGTTAAAGTCATTTTGTATGTGGTAGGAAGCCACTGGAATGTTTTGAATACGAAAGTGATATGAGCCAATTTATATTTTTAGAATATTCCTCTGGCTGTTGTATGATGAATTTGTACTTAATAATGAAACACAGGAGTAAAAGCAGGAAGAACAGTTAGGAGTCTGTTGAAGTAGTCCAGGTAAGGGATAATATGATTTGGACTTGGGTAGATAATTCTGGATGTAGAAAGAAATTATCAACTTAACAATATATTTAGAAGGTGAAATCCGTAACAATAGCTAATAGACTAAAATGTGTAGGGTATCAGGATATCAGAAATCAGTAACAACACCTAGTTTTTGTCTTGAACAACTAGAATGTTAATTCATTATTGCTGGCAGATCTATTACTTCTGGGTGATGGGCACATAGGGGTGGTATCTTATTCTTTATAATATTTTTTATTTCCTCTCCTTTCCCTAAAAGGTACTTTTTAGAAATATTTCTGTGATGTGGAAAGTTAATCTGGAAAAATAGGTCCTTTTTGTATATCCATTTACTTCAGGAAGTACTACTCATTCAGCTTTTTAGTTTGATTTTACAAGTTTTAACAATTTTTAAATCTCATTTTTCAGTGAAGATGCAGAAGCTCTTGCTCAACTTTTGACCTTGGCACAGTGGATTCAAACTGTACTGGCCAGAATATCAGGTTATAATATGAAACATGCTAAAGGTTTGCTTAAATATATTTTATGTTAACTATATGAGCGTTGTATACTAGGATCTTTAATATTCTTAAACTAATTATAATGAAGTGTGATTCACAAGTACAGATTTGTTGAATATGTGAAAATAGAATCTTTTAAAGCCATTATTATTACTAAGTTTGGCTTGAGTCATGTACAGGTAGAGATTAACCTGGAGTCAGACTATCTGAATTTATATCTCTGATCTGGGGCAGGTGTTGAACCACTGTTTGGGATGTCACCTTCCCATATTGGAGCTGCACTACTGTTCTGATCCAGCTTTCTGCTGATGCATCCCTGCCATCCACGTGGGAAGCTCCACTGGAGTTCCAGATTCCTGGCTTTGGCCTAATCTGACCCTTGCCTTTGGGGGATTTGTGAGGATTGAACCCACAGATGGAACCTGCCTGTCTCTCTCTCTTCCTTTTATCACACAGCGTTTCAGATTGAGAAAATAAGAAAATTTAAATAAACAAACAACAAAGAAATAAATCTTAGTTTCAAGACCCATCAAAAATCAAAGGGGCTGGTGTTGGCATGGCAGCTAAGACAGCTGACTCCCAGCTCTTCTCCCAGTTCCAGTATCGTATCAGTATGCAGCCTGGAAGGAAGTCAGTAATGACTCAAGGAGTTAGGTGCCTGAAAACCATGTCTGATACCTGGCATTGGGCTCCAGGTTCCTGGCTTTAGTATAGCCCAGCCCCAGCACCTACAGCCAATGAGGACTGAACCAGACTGACTGTGGGAGTTATTTCAGTGTGTGTATAGGTCTGCTGCTCAAATGGATAATTTTTAAATTAAAAAAATTTTTCAACTTAAAAAAAGTCAGCATGAAGTGATTAAGATTTTTCCCAACACCAGAAATGTGAAGAGATAAGAGATGGTGATGAGAGGTAGTAGCTATAGGTGTTGATAAATTGCCTCTAAATGCTTTTAAAATCACCAATTGGAGAAAAGAAATAGCCTACAGATTGCAAAGGAAGGATTAAAAATGAAGAATATAAGAGTTTATGGATATCATGAGGTTAGTACATAAGAAGGAAAACATAATGCATTTGGTTTATTTATTTTCATGCTATCTTGTTTAATGCATAAAGGAATTTAAAAGCACAGTAATAGTTACCTCAGATTTGGGTGCAGAGCGTCAAGGTATGCAGAGGGTCAAGGCATAGTGGGCGGGAATGTTTCAAGAGCTGCTGCTTGCTATCAGCATCTAGGGATGGGGACAGTCATTAGATGCCTCCGTAGTGACCCTTATGAGGGGAAGAATGTTGTGAGGATGTTACTTGAGTGTTCTTGACAGTTTTGAGACATTGTCAGCTTTGTTGCACCAAGATTCAGAAAATTTTTCCAAGTTCTGTTGGCTGACCAAGTCCACCTTAGTGCATCCACAAACACAGACCCTTGCTACATTTTGGCCAGGATGAGCTGTTCAACGTGCTATGCCCTCTGTCCTCTGACAAGGCGCTTGAAGGTCTCTGCTGGACTAGATGAGCTGGCTGTCATGTCCCCTGTGTGCATCTGAGCATGCTGCCAACTGCTCAGGCATTATCAATCTGATAAGAACAGATATGCACTTGATCTTAGCTAAAAGGCCGAGAAGTGATGCTCAGGCATTATCAATTGAGGAGACCCAGTCCCGGGACATGCAGCAGGTTGAATTTATTCTAAGAGTACAATGATACATTGAGAGTTTTTATATTAGCAAGTTAAAGGGGGAAAAATGACTTTGGAATTGTAACTTTCTTTAAAAATATTTATATATTTTTATTGACGAGGCAGATTTGCAGAGGGAAGGAAATAGAAAAAAAAATCTGTCTGGTGGTTCCCTTCACAGATGGCTGCAGTAGCCATAGCTGAGCTGATCTGCAACCAGGAGCTTCTTCTGGTCTCCCACATGGATACATGGTACTTGAGGTTTGGGTCATCCTCTAATGCTTTCCCAGGCCACAAGTAGGAAGCTGAATGGGAAACCAGCACCCATGTGGGATCTTGATGCATGCAAGGCAAATATTCAGCCACTGAGCCATCACAGTGGGCCCTCATTGTAACATTTTTTAAAAAGATATTTTATAAAAGCCGTATCTATTCCTGGTGAATTCCTAATAAACACACTTTCACAGAAGAAAAGTCAGAATACCTAAAGATTATGAGAAGTGAATAAAGCAAGTAGATTCAAAGAAAGCCGGAATGTAAAGAATTGAAGCCATAGGCAATGAATTTCTTGGTTTTAAATTAAAATTTTTTTCTTCTTCCTTTATTTCCCAACGTTAATCCAACAGCTATCTGAGTTATAAAACTGTGTGTGGGGCATAAACAACATAAAATTCAAGAGTGATGCCCTGTTTCCTGTTCAAAGAAAAAGAAGCCGAAAAGACCCAGAGAATATAATGAGAATTCCTCTGTTATTTTATTTCTTCTTTGGCTCTTTCCCAAGAGGTGGAGTTAAACTAACATGGTAGCCATGGAGATACCCAAAATCCCAAGTGAAAATGAGCTTCTTTGACGAGGAGAAGCTGCAAAAGGATTCAGACCTAGGCTACTTTTTTCAGATGTTTTAGTATCTTTTTTTTTCTTTTCATATACTTGAAAGAAAGATAGGGCCCGGCACAGTGGCCTAGCGGCTAAAGTCCTTGTCTTGAACGCCCCGGGATCCCATATGGACTCCGGTTCTAATCCCGGCAGCTCCACTTCCCATCCAGCTCCCTGCTTGTGGCCTGGGAAAGCAGTAGGTTACGGCCCGAGGCTTTGGGACCCTGCACTCACGTGGGAAACCCGGAAGAGGTTCCTGGTTGAAGAGGTTCCTGGTTCTCGGCTTCGAATCGGCACAGCACTGGCTATTGCGCTCACTTGGGGAGTAAATCATTGGACGGAAGATCTTTCTCTCTGTCTCTCCTCTCTGTGTATCTGACTTTGTAATAAAAATAAATAAATCTTTAAAAAAAAAAAAAAAGAAAGAAAGATAAATATACCCTCCATGCACTGGTTCACTTCCCGAATGCCTATAGCAGAGGGGAGAAGAAAAGGAAGCAGGAATGAGGAGAGAGAGAGAAAGAGAGAGATTTTCCATCCATGGGTTCACTCCCTATATACTTGTAATAGTCATAACTGGACCAGGCTGAAGCCTGGAGCCATGAACTCATCCAGTTCTCTGACGTGGTGGTAGGGACCCAAGCATTTGAGCATCATCTACTGCTTGCCAGGATGCATTAGTAGGAAGCTAGATTAGAAGCAGAGTAACCAAGGCTAGACCAGCACTCCCAAGACCTGCCCCAGATCCTTCATTCTTGGTCTCTGATACATGCTGCTGTGCTGAGAGAATACCTATGCAACTATAATTATTAAAAATGGAAATACAGAGGGGGATTTAGTTAAATGAAAAGACTGTTAGGTGAAAAAGCAAGATGCAGAAGAATATATAATGTCTTTTTTTAAAAAGCCAGTATAAGTGGTTTCCAAAAAATTTTATGGAAAATGTGTATTATACAAAAACTGTGCAGATTTCAAGATTTTTTTTATGCCTCATGTATTTTTTTTCAATTTCCCACAAACTTTTTGAAGTGTCCTCATGTGTGAACTGTTTATAGAAAACAGAAGGGTGTTAACTAAATGTTTTGTGTTTATCTTGGCAGAGAAATTTCAAGTTATCATTAATTGCTTATCAGCATTTTCTGACTTTTCTAAAGTAATCCTGAGTGATTTAAAAAAATCTAGAAAAAAAAATCTCAAAATGATCCCATTCATGTTTTTTTTTTTTTTTTTTTTTGCTTCTTTTAGGAGAAAACCCAATCATGCCTGTCTTATTTAATCAAGGAATGGGAGATTCCACATTTGAGTTCCATTCCATACTGAGTTTTGGAGTTCAGTCATCGTAAGTATCTAAGTAGTTAACAGAAGTTTGTGAATGGTTGTGGAAATGAGAGTGAGAAACATCCTTACTTTCTTCTTTTGTTCCTTTTATTTGTGAAATAATTTCTTTATTCCATTTTTTTTTTAAATCTTGTTCCCTACTTCTGGAGTTTTATTTTTAATCATGAAGTTAATCTATATTAGGGTAAATCAGACCTGTACATACCCATTTTGAGCAACAAAAATGCCAATTCTGTATGTTCCATCCTGCAAAAAGGCTAAAATTTAATTGATTTTTATTAGGGTCACTTTTAACTTGCTCTGTGACTTTCTGAAAATCTCAGTTTGTATAGACCAAACCCCATTAATTTCAGGTTCATAAAATGAAGACTGCCTTCTTTCTTTTTTAAAAATGTATTTGTTGGGCCTGGCGGTATGGCCTAGCAGCTAGAGTCCTCGCCTTGAACGCCCCAGGATCCCATATGGGCACCGGTTCTAATCCCGGCAGCCCCACTTCCCATCCAGCTCCCTGCTTGTGGCCTGGGCAAGCAGTTGAGGACGGCCCAATGCATTGGGACTCTGCACCCACGTGGGAGACCCGGAAGAGGTTCCAGCTTCGGATCAGCACGCATCGGCCCGTTGCAGCTCACTTGGGGAGTGAATCATTGGACGGAAGATCTTCCTCTCTGTCTCTCCTCCTCTCTGTATATCTGGCTTTGTAATAAAATAGATAAATCTTAAAAAAAAATAAAATTAAATTAAAATGTGCTTGTTATGGGGCCAGAGTTGTGGCATGGCTTGTAAAGCCATTGCTTGCGATGCTGACATCCCAGCTTCTGGCTTTGGCCTGGCCCAGCCAGGCTGGAGGAACTCTTTGTCACTTCCTTTCTACACCTTAAAGAAAATACTTGTTACAAATGGAAGTTCCTAAAGCAGATGTTATCATCCCAAACGCATAATATTACAGATAGACACAACACACTCATAGGCACACACACAGACACGTACTCACCCTGACACGAAGCAGCAAAGCCTGTCAGGTCCGATTGTTTCCTCTGAATTTTATTCCTTCTCTGCCTGTTCTGTCCTAATTTGGACCCTTCCAGGTGTAATGATTTGCTTCATCTGTACAAAGCATGAGGTTATTTGGCTCTTTAACATTTTGCAAGATGTATTTCTGTACCTTTAGGAGACAAAGTTCTGATTTTCCTCTTTTCTCCTATTGAATAAATCATCAGAGTGATTTGGTAAAAAGCACTTTACTTACGTCAATGGAGTTTTATTTTTGTTGCTTTAGTATCTAGTTGAATGTCTCTGTAAGTGGCCCTCTCTCTAAATCATTATTTAAACCTTTTCATTTTTAGGGTTAAATATTCTACCAGCATCAAGGAAATGGTCGTTCTCTTTGCTACAACCATTTATAGAATTGGACTGAAAGTGCCTCCCAATGAGACAGATCCTCGCGTCCCCATGATGACCTGGAGCACGTGTGCTTTCACCATCCAAGCAATTGGTAAAGCGTCTAAGAACACCTATTTGAAGGCTTCGGTGAAACAGCACCATTAGTTGGCTAAAAATTGCTGCTTCTTCCTCTGATGGTCCAGAGCAACTTGACTGATTTTGAAAACTACTACTATTTTACTTTTCTGGGATGGCCTGATGCCAGTTGGTCTGGAAATTGGTTTTTTGTTGATCTCTTTTTAACTATCATTATGACCATGTGGTGTTGTAATATAGTGGGTTATACCCCCATCTGCAATGACAACATCCAATATGAGTTCTAAGTTTATGTCGCAGTAGAAGATGGCTTCAGTGCTTGAGCCCCTATTACCTATGTGGGAAACTTGGAAGAAACTCCTGTCTCCTGGCTTTAGGCTGGCTCTGTCCACTGTGGCTATTTGGATGTGGGACCAGGGGTGGGTGGGGTGCAGCAGGAGAGGAGTGGTTGTGAACATTAGATGAAAGACCTCTCTGTCTCGTTCTGTAACTCTACCTTTCAAATAAATAAAATAAGTATTTTTTTAAAAAAGAACATTTAAAAAAATTTTTAAAAAGAACATCTGATACAATCAATATGCTATACAATTTTAGCAGGATTAAAGATTTATTATGTTTTTGCTTTCTTTATTCTTTGAGAAAACCTACTGGGAGATGAAGGAAAACCTCTGTTTGGGGCCCTTCAGAACAGGCAGGTATGTATATTTCAATGAGGGATAAATAACATATGGGTTTCTTGTTTTGTTTCATTTTTTAGTAATTTCATAGTTCATCATTTTAAACAAAATCTTTACTCTTTTTCTGTATAAATTAGCAAGATGCTGTAGAGAGGGAAGAGGAGCTCTTTTAGTCACATAGGAAACTGAAACACCAGGGTTGCGTGTTTTACAAAGTTTACTTTGTCTCTGTGTTTAATTATATTTCCCATAGATCTCAGGTGATATTTAATATCCCCTTCCTTGTTTATTGCCAAATCAGAAACTTGACATCTCCTCTATTTCCTACCCCTCACCCGTCCCACCACCCCACTACTAATTTTGCACCATCAGATAACATTGAGTATTAATGCTGGCTTAGCTGTAGCTGATTCATCATACTGAAATCAAGAAGAAAACTAAGCCAAAACTCTTGGTGGACAGATCCTGATACTGCTTCAGGACTGTATTTCTGCCTGTCCCAAGCTTCCTAACAGTGGTTACTCTAGAAAACCGTACTCAGGAAAGATGCTCAGTTGCTCTGTGAGAACGCAAGGAGCACCCACCTTAGAGACACTTCCTTCCCTGTCCTGACGCCTGGTACTGGGGACTGACTGTTCACAGTGTGTTTTCCTGTAACTCTCATCCTGTCACTTGGGAAATAAATGATCTAGTTCAGTGGTTTTCTGCCATCATTTTAGAATTTCTAGAAATAGATTTTCACAGGCCTCAATAGAATAAATTAGGCCAGACTTTTTAAAAAAATTAGACTCAAGAGAATTGAGTGTCTAACTGGGAATTGAAGTGATTATTGCCTTAGTATCTCTGTGTCATGGGAAAATCTATTAGAAATCTAGTAAGGTCCTGAAAAATTTGTTGGTGTTAGCATTATGACTTACTTGTAAGAATGTTAAGTAAATAATGAGTGTGCAGCCTCTCTCTGCCATATTTGAGTTAGTTTTGCTGTGAATGGTTTAATTCTGTCATCTCTTTTTTTTCCTTTTTTCTTCTCTTATGATCTAGCATAATGGTCTAAAAGCATTGTTGCAGTTTGCAATTGCACAGAGGATTACCTTTCCTCAAGTCCTGATACAGAAACATCTGGTTCGTCTTCTATCAGGTAAAATCTTCAAATGATGTTGTTCTTGTTTGGGTGTCTTCCCCCACCCCCGCCACATTTCTGACTAGTTACTATGTCAGGAAGCAACACACTGTACTAATTATGAATACTAACTCATCGAATACTACTGTCTAGAGCCGACTGACAAAATGCAAATACTGTGCTGTAGTACTTGCAGTCTGATTTATTTGAGGGGGGGGGGGGGGCAGAAACAAGCTTCATTTGTTCCTTTAGTTCCCAAATAAATGCCTGCTACAACTGAAGGGGGCCAGGCCAAAGCCAAGATTCAACAACTCAGTTCTAGGCCAAACACCTAACTCTGTCTAATTTTTTAAGGACTTGTTTTCCGAAACCTTTTTTTTTTTTTTTTTTACAAAAATATATTTATTATTTACCATGATTTTTGTTTCCCTCCCCTTCTTTCCTCCCACTTTTCTCTCCTCCCACTATTATTCCCCGGATTATCATAATAGCATAGTTTCTTAGTAACAGTTACAAAATCAATTTTCTAATAGTTGCTGTGATAGAACTGTGAATGCCTGACACAAAAGATGATTGCTTTTGATGGGCTTTGTGCTTGTTCACATCTTTGTGTTTGTTTGCAACTCATTATTCATAATGTCTAAGTTACTCTCACTGAGAGTGAAAAATAAATTCCTGAGCCACAAAAAAAAACAATAATAATAAATTTTCTTTTTAAATATATCATGACATGGTAGAAAATCTAGTCTCATACTTGAATGGCTATATTTACATGTCTCAAAAAGGGACTCCTGCTTTTATTCAGGAGTAGAGTATGTACTGCAGTGTAACTTTACTGCCCAGTATGCCAGTCTCCATTGTACCATTCATCCGTGATACTATGTGTAAATACTTGATCACCTATATCTCTTTATTTTGAAATTTTCCTAAAGCCTGTCTTAATATCAGAGAACACACAGTATTTGTCCTTTTGGGACTGGCTTATTTCACTAAGCATGATGGTCTCCAGTTGGGATCATTTTGTTGCATTTGTTCTTGAACCAGAATAAACAAACACTGATATTCATGTATCTTAAGTGTGATTAGCAAAGGAAAAAATGGGGGCTGGTATGGTGGCATAGCACATTAATCCTCCACCTGCTAGCACCATGTACCAGCTATACCGCTTCCTGTCCAGCTCTCTGTTTGTGACCTGAGAATGTAGTGGAGAGTGGCGCAAGATCTTGCAATCCTGCATCACATGAGAGACCCAGCTTCGAATCAGCTCAGCTATGGCTGTTGCAGCCATTTGGGTAGTGAAGCAGTGAATGGAAGACCTCTCTGTGTCTCCTTCTGTCTCTGAAAATTATGCCTTTGAGTAAAAATAAGGTATTATAAAAAGGGAGAAGGAAAAGGAAGAATGCCATGCATAGGTTATTCTAAGATAGAATTAGTTTTGGGCCCGGCACAATGACTCAGTGGCTAAAGACCTTGCCTTATGAGCACCGGGATCCCGTATGGGCACCTGTCTGTGTCCCAGCTGATCCACTTCCCATTCAACTCCCTGCTTGTTGCCTGGGAAAGCAGTAGAGTATGCCATAAGGCCTTGAGACCCTGCAACCATGTGGGAGACCTAGTTCCTGGTTTTGTATCAGTTCTGCTCTGGCCATTGCGGTTACTTAGGGAATGAAACAGCAGATGGAAGATCTTACTCTCTGTTTCTCCTTCTCTGTAAATCTGACTTTCCAGTGAAAAATAAATAAATCTTTAAAATATGTATATATGTATATGTATAAAATTAGTTTTGTTAGTGAGCCAAATCGTATAAGCTAATAGAAATATCAGGTGTGCTAATCTGACAATTCAGGCCCATGCCCTTTTATTTGAAAACTGGTTATAAACAGCTAGTTTTCTTAATCTAACAGACTAAAGATTTTAAGATGTATTTATTTTTTATTGGAAAATCAGATTTACAGAAAGGAGAGACAGAGAAAAAGATCTTCCATCCACTGGTTCACTCCCCAAGCAGCCATAATGGCAAGAGCTGAGCCGATCTGAAGCCAGGAGCTTCTTCCGAGTCTCCCACATGGGTGCAGGGCCCTAAGGCTTTGGGCCGTCCTCGACTGCTTTCCCAGGCCACAAACAGGGAGCTGGATGGGAAATGGGACTGCCAGGATTAGAACCAGTGCCCATATGGGATCCCGATGTGTACAAGGCAAGGACTTCAGCCGCTAGGCCACCATGCCGGGCCGTCCTTAGAATCATGACCAGGGGGTTGAAAATTAGTCTGAGGAGAGTCTTCTGTCCTTCATTTTGTAAAATAACCGATTTACTGAAAAATTATTCATTCCCACACACAAAACCATTCCTGTTGTTGTGACTTCTTTGTTTCACTTCCTTTCTGACATCTAGATTGTTGCTTTTCCTTAGACTGACAAAATTATTAAGATAGTAGCTGTATTTCCTCTTGGTCATTCATCTTTGTAATCCATTATTTAATTTTGCTCAGGAGAATTTTCTTCAAATCCATTTCACCCATACTGCTTTGTGTGCTCTTGCTGCGCACCTCTTGGGTGTAATCACATATCACATATTCTAGAATATGTGAGAATATACAGTTGGGGGGAAAGTTATCAAGGGAACATTGTATAAAAGCATCTCTTCCTCATCATTCAACACCTGTTTATTGAGCAATCACTGTTTCACTTAGCCTAGTTCATTTATCTCACCCTCTTGAGATCTTACCTTCCAACTGTAAATTGTGTACATGGTTTTAGGAGCCTTTTCTCTATTTGTCTTTTGTTCCCATTCCCATATCTTAAAACTGTGATGTTCTAGTTTCTGTGTTTTAAAAGCATGATATATTTTTGTTTAGATGTTTTCTAGCTTTCATCTTAACTGTATTGCTGTCTTGTTGACTGAATTACATTAACTTCTTTTTATTTATTTATTTATTTTTAGTTGTTCTTCCTAACCTAAAATCAGAAGATACACCATGTCTTCTATCTATAGATTTATTCCATGTTTTGGTAAGTGTTTAGTACAATTTTTTTCAAGTTATTTAAGTTTGTAATTTCATGTGCTCTTCTCTTTCAAATTCATGCTCTGTTCATGATCATAAATTATTGGTTTTTGATACGTAAAGTTTGCTGCCTTATCTCTTCTGTTTATAAACAGAGACAGAGTAGATTTAGGCTATTAAAATCACTAAAAAATAATAGCATATTTACCTTGAGCTTTGTAACAATTCTTGTTATACTTGATTTTAATAGCTAATGTGTATATAAGCAAACTTTCTCTAATTGAATATCATCCTTTCTCTCATCTACAGTATTTGAACTACATTTTCTTATTTATATTATAAGTAGTGAATGACTGTGAGCTTTCTTAAGATGTATTAATGAATTAATGTTAGGGTCTCCATGCATGCCTTTTGCCTTTCTCAAAAACCTATGGATGGGGCTCGGCGGCGTGGCCTGGTGGCTAAGGTCCTCGGCTTGATCCCATATGGCCGCTGGTTCTGATCCCAGCAGCTCCACTTCCTCTCTATCTCTCCTCCTCTCAGTTTATCTGACTTTGTAATAAAAATAAAATAAATCTTTAAAAAAAAAAAAAACCTATGGATAGGTGACATCTGTTTTGTAACCTACCTACCTACCTACCTTCCTTTATTTCTTTCTTTCTCTTTCTTGCTCGCTCTTTCTTTCTTTCTTTCCTGTTCTTTCCCTTCCTTCCTTCCTTCTTTTTTTTTCTTTGTTAAGGTTTATCTATGTACTTTTAAGACAACCAGAGAGTGAGAGACAGTTCTGTCTACTCATTTATTCCCCAACTGATCACAACTGCTGTGACTCTACCAGCCAGGAACAAGGGGCTTCATCTTATTCTGCTACGTGGGTGGCAGGAGCCCAAGTGCTTGAGTCATCTTCCTCTGTTTTGCGATAACAAGGAGCTGAATTTGAAATGGAGTATCTCAGACTTAAGCTGGCACTGATATGAGATGCCAGTGTCACAGGTAGCAGCTTCACATGCTGTGCCACAGCACTGGCCCCTGTTTTGTGATTTCTTGTAGAACTTTTCCATTCCTTCAAACTAAGTTCTGTTCAGAAAGGAGTAGTGGTATAGGGAATACAGAGTTTGTGACTGCATGGCTAACCATCGTCTCCATCCTCATTACCCAGACCTTTAGAACCAGTGGTTGTCAATCCTGTCATTTGCAATTTTCAGGGGACTTTGAAGGCTATGAGTCATTAAGTCAGAGTGATTTAGTTGGAATAAGATGTGGTCATGTAATTTGAAGAACTCCCTGGGTGACTGTAATGGTGATTTTTCTGAAGCACAGTTGAAACCACCACCTAGCCCCAAAATAAGTAGGCCCAGCCAAGAGTACCTTATTTGGTAATAACCTTTGTCTTCCACTCATGAATATGCTGATAGTCTATTGAATAACTAGCAAAAATATAATGATAATTTAAAAACCCCATTGTGCAACATCTGGTACCCTTTACATTTAACTATTAATTTGTGTTGGTCTTTTGCTATTACCCATGTTGATGTCCATTTTCCTCTCATAGGTAGGTGCTATATTAGCATTTCCATCTCTCTATTGGGATGACACAGTTGATCTGCAACCTTCATCGATTAGTTCTTCGTACAACCACCTTTATCTCTTTCATTTGATCACCATGGCACACATGCTTCAGATACTTCTTACAATAGAAACAGGTAAAACTTCTATGTGCATGTTGATCATGAATATTTGCGCATGCTTTGTTGCCAAAATTAAGTGTATTTGTGGTAAACCATTTTATGCATGTCTGATTCTACATTTTGTCTTTTGCTGAATGATAACTCATTTATTTCTTCATGTTTGCTATTTAAACGGGGAAAGGTAGAACAAACTCTGAAAGAAGTAATTAGCTGAAACAATTTGACTCCCTCACTAATTTGTAACTGCATTTCAATTTGGACCTACTTTTCCTGATCTGTTTATTTTTTTAATTCTGCAATCTGAAGCTCTCTCCTACCTGAAGCTTATTCCAGCCTGAGAAGTTTGATAAGCCTGTCTTATCAAAAACACAATTCTGTTTTTTTTTTTTTAGAGATTTACTTATTTTTATTGGAAAGGTAGATTTACAGAGAGAAGGAGAGACTGAGAGAAAAGATGCTCCGTCCACTGGTTCACTTTCCCCTCTGGCCACAATAGCCAGAGCTGACCCAATCCAAAGTGAGGAACCAGAGCTTCTCCCACATGGCAGTAGGGTTCCAAGGCTTTGGGCCATCCTCTACTGCTTTCCCTGGTCAAAGGCAGGGAGTTGGAAGGGAAATGGAATAGCTGGCAAACTGGCGCCCATATGAAATCCCAGCACTTGCAAGGTGAGGACTTTGGCCACTAGGCTACTCTGCCAGGCCCAAAAGGAGCCATTCTTGATTCCTCAATAGTTTTTGTTTGTCTTGTAGCATTTGTTTTGTAGTTATTGTGGGTATATCTCACTGTTTTTTGCCTTTCCCTGTTCTTCCTCTTTCTCTGCTCCTGTATCACCAATGTGGGTTTTTTGATAGTAATAAACACTCCAATTCAGAGTCTCTGTTTTACTAAGTACCATAAATGCTCATTGAATGTTTTTTTATAACTGCTTATTTGAGGGTTCTTGAGTAATATGACGTTATGTAATTACAATATACTTGTCTAGTCTTATAGAAAGTACAGTCTAATTTTTGATATCAGTGATCAGAGAAGACTCCTGATAGTATGCACAGTTTAGAAGATAAAGAGATAATTAGAATAAAATATAGTAAAATGACATATGCATTTATCATTCCACTCATCAATTCTGCTTTGAAGAATCTATCGTAAAGCTTTATGTGAAAAAGCATTTGAGGGCCTGGCATGGTATCCTAGTGACTAAATACTCACCTTGACATCCGCCAGGATCCCATATGGGTAGGTTTGTATCCCAACTGCTCCAGTTGCCATCCAGCTCCCTGTTTGTGGCCTGGGAAGCAGTCCTAGTATTAGTTAATAATTTGGGATACACCCAGTAAGTAATGTGTTAATGTTACTTGGAATCAAGATTTTTAAGTATAAGAGGGAAGAGACTCAAAAGTAAAATCAGAAAAATTAGGTTAACAACCCAGTAGTCTCTCCAACAAAGTTCTTGCAAGGCATTTTGTGCACACTGACAAGTTGATTGTGAAGTTTATACAGAGAAGAAAAATACCCAGAAGATCCAGCTGAGTACTGATGGAAAAGAACACAGTTGAAGAGCTGACACTGCCCTACCTTAAGACTTCCTAGAAAGCTATAATAATAGTATGTGTTACTGGCAAAAAAAAAAGTTAGAACATAATAGAGAGCCCGGAAGTGGATACACATAAATATAGTTAACTCATCTCTGACAAAGAAACAAAAGCAGTAAAATGGAGTAAGAAAACAGACAATTAAAAGTATAAAAGATTTTAAAGAACCCCTCACTAAAGAAGGTAGAAAAGATGGCAGGTAATTATGTGTAAAGGTATCTATCATCTATATGTCATTAGGTAATGGCATATTAAGATACCACTGCGTACTTACTAGAATGGTCAGAAATCCAAAACACTTGAGGCTGGCACTTTGATATAGTGGCTAAAGCTGTTGCCCGTGGTACTGGTATCCTTTATGGGTACTGGTGGGAGTCCTGGCTGCTGTACTTTGAACTATTCCATCATACTTAAATACTACCAAATGTTGGTGACAGTGGGAACAATACCAACTCCTTAGATGGGTGTTTGGCAAAGTACCTAGTGCAGGTCCTGAGAGATAGCATGATGGCTCAAGTGATCGGGTTCATACCACCCATGTGAGAAACCTGCGTTGAGTACCCACCTACTGGCTACACTTCCCACCCTCACACCACCCCAATTGTTACCTTGCTTTTTCTGTCTCCAGGTATCTGCGACTAACTACTTGGTCCTAACTGCTGCGCCAAATGCTCACCCCCCTAAGAAACCCTATTTTTTAAAAAATTTTTTTAATAATCTTATTTAGTTGATTAGGGAACAATGGGTCAAGGGCTACAGGGTGAAAGTGGGTAATACCATTGTTTCCACACCAATATCATTTTTCCCTGTATCTGGGGTCACGGGAAAAAACAAAGGGAAAAGCCCTACCCAACCTCCCATCCATCCCAGATCCCCAATGGGAGGTGCGCTCTGAGGGTCCTGCTCATACAGTTTTGATAGTTCATCAGTTCTGGATTGCTGCCAATCTCTCAGTTCCAATCGCAATGAACCCTATTCAGAATCCACTGGCTGACAGTCTCTTCATGGTTGGGGATGTAAGATCAGCAGTTCAGTTGGAGGGATCTCCAAAGAAACTTCATCTGAGATGATCCCAGGCCTGATTCTTGCTCAAGTTTGCTAGTACAGAGTCCGACACCGTCCATCACACCAATCAGCTTATGCACATGCTGGTCGTTGGGATTTCTGGGTTTGTTCTGTTTCCAGCCCTGCCTTCCTCGTGAACCAGCGGGTGTTGTAGTCCAGTTCGATCCTGCCCGCTTCATACTCGGTCCTCACGCAAACCAGTGGGAGCTGCAGCCTAGTTGGGGCGACTCCCCATGACCCCCACCAGTTCTGCCCCCTACCCTGTTTCCCATGCTTGCCAGTATGCACTGCAGGTTTGTCAAGTCTGTCCCACATCCTGTTTAGCTCTCGCACGTGTCGATGGGCATTGAAGCCCAGCTCAACCCAACCAACCTACTATCCAGCCCACACACATACTGGCAGGTACACACCTTCTGTACAGCCACCCCTGCCCCTGTCCTGGTGTTCGTGCTGTCCAATGAGAGTGGTAGCCCCGAGGGAGGTGTCCACTATTTCCCTTCTAGGCCACACTCAGTCCGAGATTGTGCACTCTCCAGGTAGTTCTGGCATTTGACTTGACAGAATTAGCTCCAAATGCCAGCCTCTGCCAGCTAGTACTGCGGCTAGCCCAACCAACCCTCACCCACTCTAATTTTTGCTTGTACCAGTCAGAACAGTCAGCCCACCATGGCCCTTCCCTTATCTAGTCCACATGAGGCCCACAGGTGTTACAACCCTGCCTATTCTGATCTGCCCTCATCCCGACTCACGCTTTCCAATGGAAGTAGTTGTCCAGCAGGGGAGCCCACGTTCCCCTGTCAGCTTTGCCTCCTCCCCCTGATTATTACATGTGCTGTTTTGGCGCTGCAACCACATCTGGTATGGCTCATCTCACCTTGGCATTCCTTATTGTGTACTAGTATGTGTCGCAACCGAACCTGGGTCGAACCACACTCTGTTCTGGCGCTCGGACTCACCAGCGGGTGATGTGAACAGGTTCAGCCTGGTCTGCCCCCAATCCATGCCATGTGTATACCAGTGGGATAATTTCCATAGCCTGTTCTGGGCTGTTTCCTATTGTGCTTCTTGCACTTACCTGCAGGGACTGTGTCCTGCCAGAGGAGTTGCCCAAGCTCCTCCATCAGAACCTCTCCCTGTGCCACATCTCGCGCATACCAGTGGGTCCATGAGCCCGCCCTGTTCAGTTCACCTCCTGTCCTAGCAGGAACAGTGGTGTTTCCTGACTGTTCTTCAACCAAATCTGGTTCTTATTCTTGGATGAGAAACCCTATTTTTTAAAATTAAAAAAAAATTAGTAGTATTCATCTATAAGATAAAATTACTCAGGATTAATTTTAGCTGTGACATTTCAGATGAATTAATGCATAAGCAAAAGCTTTACTAAAAGTTATTTTTAAAGCAAGAGAGCACTGCTAAAATATGCTGTGATCATCCCTCATACAAATCTACAAAGCAGGCATTTTTAAATAGGTTTATATATTTCTTTGACAGGCAGGGTGATGGGGGAAAGGTGAATGGGTGGAGAGAGAGAGATCTTCCATCTACCGGTCCACTTCCCAAATGCCAAAACAGCTGTGGCTGGACCAGACTAACACCAGGAGCCAGGAATTCTATTCATATCTCCAGCGTGGTTATCTGGGACCCAGGTACTTGGATCATTAACCACTGCCTCCCTGACACATTGGCAAGGAGCTGTATCCAAAGCTTGAGTAGGCAGGACTTGAACAAGGCACTGAAATAAGGGTTATGGGCATCCTTAGCCACTGCACCACAAGGCCTACCCCAACAGTGGGCTTTTTTATCTCCCTTTTTCAATTAAAATTCAAGAGACAGAGGTAACCTATCCGTTGCTTTGCTCCTCCAGAGCCTGAATAGCTGAAGCTGGAGCCTATAGCCAGTAACTCAGTCCAGATCTCTCACATTGGTTGCAGGTAGCCAACTGCTTGAACCATTATCTGCTGCCTTCCAAGGTCTGCATTGGCATGGAACCAGACATTGAACCCAGGCACTCCCATAAGGAATGTGGAAAATTTTTTTTAAGATTTATTTAGTTTTATTGGAAAGGCAGATTCATAGAAAGAAGGAGAGACAGAAAGATCTTCCAACCACTGGTTTACTCCTCAAGTAGTCACAGTTCCCAGAGCTGAGCTGATCCAAAACCAGGGGCCAGAAGCCTCCTCTGGGTCTCCCACATGGGCACAGAATCCCAAGGACCTGGGCCATCCTCTGTTGCTCTTCCAAAGCCACACTCAGGGAGCTGGATGGGAAGTAAAGCAGCTGAGATATGATACTGGCATCTGAAGAGGGAAGATTAGCCAGCCAATTGAGCTACTGTACTGGTCCCAGAATGTGGAATTTTTATCTAGTAACTACTAAGCCAGAGGCCTGTCCTTCATCCTCTTTTGATAAAATAAAATTCAGAGAACTTTAGTAGCTTACTCAGAGCCTCACTGTAAGTCGCAGAGTTGACGGTTAATAGAAAGGTTTGAAATGTTCCTGAGTAAGGATAGGTCAGTGTAGGAAAATGACCTCTCAAGATTATTTACGTGGGCCTGGCGCAATGACTCAATTGGCTAATCTGCCCCTTTCAAGTGCTGGGATCTCATTGGGTTCCAGTTCATGTCCCAGCTGCTCCACTTCCCATCTAGCTTCCTGCTTGTGCCTGGAGAAGTAGTGGAGGATGGCCCAAAACCTTGGAACCCTGCACCCACATAGGAGACCTGGAAGAAGCTCCTGGCTCCTGGCTTTGAATCAATTCAGCTCAGCTCAACTCCAAACTTTGCGGCTAGTTGGGGAGTGAACCAATGGATGGAAGATCTTATTCCGTTTCCTCTTCTTTCTGTAAATCTGACTTTCCAATAAAAAAATAAGAAAATTGGGCCCAGCGGCGTGGCCTAGCGGCTAAAGTCCTCGCCTTGAAAGCCCCGGGATCCCATGTGGGCGCCGGTTCTAATCCCAGCAGCTCCACTTCCCATCCAACTCCCTGCTTGTGGCCTGGGAAAGCAGTCGAGGACGGGCCAAAGCTTTGGGACCCTGCACCCGCGTGGGAGGCCCAGGGGAGGTTCCTGGTTCCCGGCATCGGATGGGTGCGCACCGGCCCGTTGCGGCTCACTTGGGGAGTGAATCATCGGATGGAGGATCTTCCTCTCTGTCTCTCCTCCTCTCTGTATATCAGGCTTTCCAATAATAATAAATCTTTAAAAAAAAAATAAGAAAATTTATAAAGAGATTATTTACATGGGGCTGTTAGTTTGAGGGTGAATGCAGAAGATAAATACAGAATAGCTTCTTTGTAGACTTTGAATTTCCACTTGCAAATTAAGACTACAGGAACGAACCCAAAGCAGGTAGGTGACCACTAATTTAGGAAGTAAAATTTAAAAAAGCAAAATAAGGGCCCAGCGGCATGGCCTAGCGGCTAAAGTCCTCACCTTGAACGCCCCGGGATCCCATATGGGCGCCGGTTCTAATCCCGGCAGCTCCACTTCCCATCCAGCTCCCTGCTTGTGGCCTGGGAAAGCAGTCTAGGATGGCCCAAAGCTTTGGGACCCTGCACCCGTGTGGGAGACCTGGAAGAGGTTCCTGGTTCCCGGCATCGGATCGGCGCGTATCGGCCCGTTGCAGCACACTTGGGGAGTGATTCATCAGACGGAAGATCTTCCTCTCTGTCTCTCCTTCTCTCTGTATATCTGACTTTGTAATAAAATAAATAAATCCTTAAAAAAAAGCAAAACAAAAAGATTTGTTTATTTGAAAGGCAGAATGATAGAGGGAGAGTGGAGGGAGGGAAGAAAGGAGAGACAGAAAGAGATCTTCCATCCTCTAGTTCACTCCCCAAATGATTACAACAGTCAGAGTTGGTTCAGGCAGAAGCCAGAGTTCCCGTCTGGGTTGCCCACATAGGTGGCAGGGACCTGAGGACATGGGCCATCAAGTGCTTTAGCAGGGAGGTGGATGGGAATTAGAACATGCAGCATTCCAAGTAGTGCTGTGATGTGGGATGCTGGCATCACAAGCAAGGCTTAACGTACTGTACCACAGCACCAGTCCCTGGGAAATAAATTACAAACATCTTTGTGTTATGTCAGTCACTATTTGGCATCCATTATTAGGTGGTTCTGCTTTGTTTCTACAGCTAATGTACAGGTGAAATTTACATACATTTTTAAATATTGAGAGGCAATTATTTAGATTGAGAACAAAGGAAAGAACTTTCTTTGAATCAATATTATCTTGGAACCATGAGAATAAAGTCTAATTTGTAAATTGCATAGTAAATTCACAAATCTACCTTGTGTAATTTCTTCCTCAGATCTCCCCCTTACTCAGGCTCAGGAAGACAGCGAAGAGGCTCGTTCTGCTTCATCTTTCTTTGCAGAGATTTCTCAATATATAAGTGGGTGAGTAGTAGTCCATTAGTATACTCTGTTTCAGTATAACCATGTTCAAAATTCTACTCCTGTTCAGTTTTGTGGGGTACTGTGAATAAGCCATTTTAATTTCCAGTTTTATAAAATAGTTTAAAGGCTGTTTAGTATGTGACTTTGTCCCAGGATAGATTACAGTTTTTTTTTTTGTTTTTTTTTGTAGTGACATTACTTTGAAATAAAAGTATGTTGGGGTCTGGCCCAGTGAGATGCAGGCTATTTCTGCTGCAGTGTTGGCATCCCATATGGCCACTGGGTTCATGTCCCAGCTGCTCCATTTCCAATACAGCTCTCTGCTAAGGCTTAGAAAGACAGCAAAGATGGCCCAGACCCACATGGGAGACCTGGAAGAAGCTCCAGGCTTTGGATCGGCTCAGCTCTGGTCCTTTGCAGCCATGTAGGGAGTGAACCATTAAATGGAAGACCTCCCTCTGTCTTTCCTCTGTAAATGGGCCTTTCAAATAAAAAACAAATTTTTTTTTTTAAATGGTATGTTAGAATACATCTATCTAGTTGTTTATAATACCAAAATGAGTGCAGTATATCATTCTTCTTAAATTATTTTGAGAACACAGGCAAAAGATGGAATTTTAACATATGGCGATATTTAGAATTTACATAAATGTAGAAAATAGGTTGTTCTTTTATAGCCACTCATGCAGTTAATATACTTGATTCACTCAAAAGGCTACATTTGCCTGTCCCATTGAAGTTTTTGCATTTTCAGATTCAACCAGTCACAGATCAAAAACATTGTTTCAAAATTGCATCTCTAATGAAATTTTTCTTATCATTATTTCCTAAGCAATACAGTATTAGAGGCTAATTGCAGAATGTTTAAAATGTATCTAGTATTACAAACACTGTAGAGATTATTTAAAGTATACAGGAAGGGTTGGGCATTTGGTCTTGTGGCTACAATGCCAGTTATAACACTTGCATCTCACATCGGAATACCTGGGTTCCATCCTGTCCCCATTTCCTGATTCCAGCTACCTGCCAGTGTACAGCCTAGGAGGCAGCAGGTGATGATGCAAGGAATTGGGTCCGTGCCACTTTTGTGGGAGATGAGACTGAGTTCTTGACTTTGGCTTCAGCCTGGCTGTGTCACAGGTGTTGCGGGCATTTAAGGAGTAAGCTAGTGGATAGTGGATGAGAGAGCTATCTCTCTATTTATCTTTGTATTTATCTATCTGTCTACCTCTGCCTCTCAATTTTTTTATTATTGAGAGATTTAAACTCTAATGTTATTAACTGGTTAAGTATTTTGTTTTATGTATTTAAAAATTAAATGAATAAATGGTTAACTGTGATTTTGAAATAGGATTTGGTTAAAAATCTAGGATTTTAGACTGACAAGTTCTGTTCTATTGTGAAATTAATGTCTCTCAGCTGCTCTGGGTGTGGTACCCCTGGCTGGTATCTGTGGGTCTCCTTGAAGAATGGCATCACCCCTTACCTTCGCTGTGCTGCATTGTTTTTCCACTATTTACTTGGGGTAACTCCACCTGAAGAACTGCTTAACAGTAAGTAGGAAAATAAAGTCACAGAGCAGAAAATGGAAGATGTTTTTTTCCTAAACTTCAGGCTCCAAAACACACACTAAAGCAGGCAAAACTACTTCTCCATTTCCCACGTAGTTCATCTGTGCTCATTTCAAACTTGTGGGCAACTGCCCTGGTATAGGTTAGTGAGGCCAAAGCCAGATGCACCTCATGTTCAGCAAGACCTACTCTCTATATTTATGTACTTGAGTTTATAAAGTGCCTGCCTGCAAGATAGAATTAATAGGATGGTAAGAACTGGAAATATTGTTTGCCTCTAGAGAATAGCATTGTTTAGCTTAAGTTAAGAAGTACACTTGATTGTATATTTCATTATTTGAAATTCAACATAAGACTGTTAAAGAATTAAAATACTACTGGGAGATATCTGTGGGAATCAACCTAGGCCACATACAGTTAAGCAGCAGAGTCATTTTCTTTATTACTTATTCACTTCTAAGTCTAAAGCTAAGTAGAGAAGGCTAAAAATCAGAATGTTTATATGATTTTGGAAGTCATCAAAATTGTCAGATTCTTGTCTTTTGAAAATAAACTGAGATTATGTTTACTGTCAACTTCTTTATCTTGAGCTCAGTTGATTGGGACTTACCTGATCCAGGTTTGTCTTGAATCTGTACAAAATAGGAAATTAGTAATAATAATAATAATAATAATAATAATAAAAGGGTCTGGCACGATAGCCTAGTGGTTGAAGTCCTCGCCTTGCACATATCGGTGCCCATTTATGTGTCCCGACTACTCCACTTCGCACCTAGCTCCCTGCTTGTGGCCTGGGAAAGTAGTAGAGGATGGTCCAAAGCCTTCTGACACCCTACCCACTTTCTGTCTCCTCTCTGTAACTGTCTTTCAATTAAAAATAATATAAATCTTTAAAAAAAGAAAAGTAATAGTGAAGACATGAAGTGGCTAAAACCTAATGAACAGAAGAAGAAAGCAGGTGGTTGATCCAGGAGGCAATCAAATGCAGCTCACTTAGGGTGACACATTTGACACTCAATGTGGAGGTTAGACATTGCGGTCATCTCATCAGGAGAGTGAGTCAACCAGATTTGTGTTCCAGAAGGATCTCTGTGGCTTGTTTCCCTCCCACAATTTTATCAAGTACCAACTGTAGTTTCTTTATATAGGTATAGCAAGCATAACAATGTAACAATTCTATTGACATGTTGACCCCGTAGAATAATATGCTTATTGAATATATTTTTCTTTCTTTTACAGATTCTGCAGAAGAAGAATACACTGCACTCTGTAATTATCTGTCTTTACCCACAAATTTGTTCCTACTTTTCCAAGAATATTGGGATACTGTAAGGCCTTTGCTCCAGAGGTACTATGGGGGCAAAGTGTCATTGTTGGGCTCCTATCTTGTTTGAAAAGTCTAAGTTAAAATTATTTTCTAAGATGTTAGGGTTACTGGCATTAATTAAAAGGATGGGCAAAGTAGAAGAGAATCCTAATTTTCATACTTCAGGTCAGGAGGGGTAAGACTGGCAGCAGTAGGCATTTGCTGCTTGCCTACCATGGAAAGCATGTAAGCTTTTCTCATATTTCATTCCAACTTAAAGTCAGAGGTCGGGGAGGAAGCCTGTCACTAGCTGATATAAATCGCAGTTCAGTAGCAAAATCACCCAGTTGGATCTCATTTGGCAGCATACATCTTAGGCAGATAATTGAGGATAAGGGAGAAGTCATTTGGCAGATGAAGGATGTGGCAGTGAAATTTCCCAGAGGAAAGGTTGTCTTTTCAGAAGAATTTTCCCTGTTTCTCACTGGCCTTCTTATTCAGTAGTGTTAAGTCTCCTAACCTCCAGCCTCCCAATCCTGTTTCCCTGTATAATTTTCCATCAGTTCTATAATCACTTTCCACTCTTTCTCTTGTTTTATGTCCCTCATGGTTCTGTTTAGTCTTCTTGTTTTTCTCATTTTTCTTTAATCCATGTTCATTTTTTCAATACCACAGACAGAACTTGTGGCAACCTGTCTCCTGTCATCCTTCTTATCTCTTAGCTTTTTTCCTTTGCCTCCTTTACTTCTCATGTGGTATTCTGAGTTCCAGTATTACCCAAATGAATTATCAAAAAATCAACATTATGTGTTCTGATGAACATCAACACAGAAGGTTGTTCTAATTATACTTTTATATTCCTGGAGTACTTGAATTTTGGACTTACTAATGAATTAAAGTTTAGAGGCAGATATTTGATGTGGCAGATAAAAGACCACCTGGGACACCCACATTCCTTATTGGAGTGTCCAGGGTAAATGCCTGGCTATATTCTGTATCCCAGCTTCCTATTAATATGAACCCTGGGAGACAGCAAGTAATAGCTCAAAAAAACAAAATCCCTACCAACCGCTTTGGGAGACCTGCTTGAACTTCAGCCAATAGGCATTTGAGGAGTTAAACAATAGATGGGAGATCTCTGTCACCAAGTAAATAAAAACTAAGTTAATGAACTCTAAGAAAAAATGCTCTTATTGAAATACTTAGAATAAATTCTCTTTTTCTAATAAGGCTTTGATTGCCAAAGCTCTTTTTTTTAAAAAGAGAGGAAAAAAATACAGTGAAAGTGTCAGTGTCATGAAGCAGCCGGTTAAGCCACCACCTGCTACCCCATATTAGAGTGTCAGTTCATGAAATCCTGATTGTCTCACTTCTGATCCAGATCCCTGCTAATGCACCTGAGAAAGCAGTCGAATATGGTCCAGATACTGGGGTTCCTGAACTCACATAGGAGGCCTAGATGGAGTTTTGGGCTGCTAACTTTGGCCTGGCCCAGCCCCATCTGTTCATGCCCCTTTAGGGTGTGAACTAACAAATGGAAGATCTTTCTCTCTCTCTCTCTCTCTCTCTCTCTCTCTACTCCTTCTCTCTGTACTGATTTTCAAATAATAAATAAAATAAATTTGAAAAATAAGAGAAAAAAAATAAGAGAAAAAGTAGCAAGATGTAAGAGCAACTGAATATTGGATAAACAAAAGGAAAGAAGAAACTGGAGACAAGGGCTTGTTGAAAGCTATACTGAAGTTCTGTTAATCCCATTTGCATCTTCTCTTGACTCTACGTATAGGTGGTGTGCAGATCCTGCCTTACTAAACCATTTGAAGCAGAAAAACACTGTGATCAGGTTGGTTTTGCTATTTGATGTTTTCTTCCATCCACATGGTGTTAGCTGATCAGTACTTTCTGGGCTGCCTATTCTTTCTAGGTACATTGTTTCCTACATCTTTTGCTAGGTCTTCCCCAGAAATCAAATTCTTCATAGAATTCTTAAACTAGCTATCCTTTGCCTCTTAAATTATTAGAAGCCACTGGCTCCTGTTGAGAGAATCTTCTCTAAACTGGTGTTTGCCTGTTGAAAGACAAGGCAGGAGGCAATATCTTGAAGCTGCTGATATGTTGAAATCAGCGGGGAGTAGTTTATAATGTTTGTAGAAACCCCTTTTTCTTTTGAGGCCAAAGATAAAACTTAAACTCTCCTGCTTTCCTTTCAAGCCTGTATGTCTAGACAACCCAGAAACTAGTCTTCAGCCCTTCCGGACAGTTCCCAATTTTGACATATTATGGTTCCATCAAAGTCTGTTTTTTGGAACCGGTGTTGTGGTGTAGCTGGTGGAGCTACCACTTGTGATGCCAGTGTCTCGTATCAGAATGTCCATTTGAGGCCTGGCTACTCTGCTTCCAAATTAGATTCCTGCTCATGTGCCTGGTAGATATCATTTCATCGCATAAGCTTGGGTTCCTGCCAAACACAAGGGAGATTCAAATGGAGTTCCCGGCTTCAGTCTGACCTGCCCTGAGGGGTGAACCAGCAGGTGCAAGACATATTTTCCTCTCTCTCCTTCTCTGGCTCTCTCTCTGTACATGTGTGTATATATCTTCTCTCCCTGTTTCTCTGCCAGTCTTTCAAATAAATGAACTTATCTTTTTTTAACAACAACAAAAATGTTTTAATTTTTCAAGTATCAATGCAAATGCAGCCTCCACTGTGAAGCCTTTTCAAATCTGTATCCCCATGTGCGTGTGTAGCTACTAATACTCTGTACCACCGAACAGTAAGCTCAGCAAGGCTGAGGATGGTATTCTTTCAGCCTGGTTTGTATTATGCAGGGCTTCTTTAGATTCAGATTGAACTGCATCAATAACCAAGCAGAGAAAGTGATGCCCTCCTATAAATACCCACATTAGTAAAAATTTTCTGTGGATAAAGCAAAATTGTCAGACAGTGTACATTTGCCCTCCTGTCTTGCCATCTTCTGTCAGCCCTCCACCTCATTTCAACTCACTGCTTTACATTACCTTTCCGGACACTGTGGAAGGCCATAGACCGCTTTCCATCATCACAAGCTTCGCTGATTTAGAAGTCGTAGATCCGCTCTGGTGCTCGGTGTTATTCACATCACCAGGAAAAGAAAGATCTCAGAACTTGCGAGGACAGAAAAGTTGAAGATACGAGCACCTACTTTTGTCTCGGGAGTCTCAGTTTTTTCTGGATTTCAAGTCAATGTGTGCTTTGTATTTCCTCAGCATGGTACTGAAATAATAGTAGACTTAAAGGAGTTAATACATACAAACTTTTGGTCATGGTAATTTATGCTTTATTGATTAACATGAAACCCAAGACATAACATACAATGTAATGATATATGGGATATACATTAATGCAATAGAAATTCAAAGAGATGGGCCTGGTGCAATAGCCTAGCGGCTAAAGTCCTCGTCTTGCACATGCCAGGATCCCGTATGGGCACCAGTTCGAATCCCAGCAACCCTGTTTCCTATCCAGCTCCCTGCTTGTGGCCTAGGAAAGCAAGAGAGGATGGCCCATAGTATTGGGACCCTGCACCTATGTGGAAGACCTATAAGAAGCTCCTGGCTCCTGGCTTTGGTCATTAGGCCAGAGTAGATGGAAGATCTTTGTCTCTTATTCTCTCTGTAAATCTCACTTTCCAATAAAAATAAGTAAATCTTTAAAAAATTTCCTTAATTATATTACTTAGTTTAACATTTTTTACGTCAGTATGAAACTTTCAGTTGATAAGTTCATGTAATATAATATTTCTCTTTTTACCCCCTGCAGATCTATTAATACGTTGACGGTGTGCCTATTGAACCCTAGTATATATGCAAGGAAGTAACAGATTAAGTTCAGAGATTTGTCAAGTGTCAAAAAAAATGAAGATTTGTAATTAGCTTGTGTGACTTCAAAAGCTGAGTTTTAGCCACTACTTTGTGTCACCTTTTTAGACAGTATAGAAATCAAGCCAGAATAGTTAAGTGTTAGAAATACTGGGTGTTAAGTTGGGAAGGTAATCAGCCAATGAAAAATTTTTAATTCTAACTTGATAAATTTAGATTAATACAGTCACTTGGGGGAGGGAGGGTGCTATGGTCCAATGACTCAATTGGCTAGTCCTCTACCTCCAAGTGCAGGCATCCCATATGGATACCAGTCCGTCTCCTGGCTGCCCCACTTCCCATCCAGCTTCCTGCTTGTGTCCTGGGAAAGCAATAGAGGACAGCCCAAAGCCTTGGGACCCTGCACCTGGGTGGGAAACGCAGAAGGAGCTGATGGCTCTCAGTTCTTGGCTTTAAGATCAGCTCAATTCCAGCTGTTGCAGTCATTTAGACAGTGAACCAGCGGATGGAAGGTCTTTGTCTCTTTCTTTCCTTCTGTCTGTAAAACTGCCTTTTCAATTAAAATCAGTAAATCTTTATATATATATGTATGTCTTTATATATACACATACATATATATCTTATATATATCTTTATATATATATCCACACACACATATATAGTCAAATGTAGGAATTAGTTTGTATTATAATTATTGATCTTTTGATTATTTTAAAGATATTCTATCATCTTGGCCAATTTTTGATCTGGGTTTATTGGCTCATAAATAAAATTGCCTTTTAAATTATATTTCTAGGTACCCTAGAAAAAGAAACAGTTTGATTGAGCTTCCTGATGACTATAGCTGCCTCTTAAATCAAGCCTCTCATTTCAGGTAAGAAGAGAAACTCCATATGTGCGTGTGTATGTTTGAGCTTATGGTATATATACAATACCACTAATAAACTTTTTCAAAGGTAACACTGAACATCCTCTCTAATGGTGACTGTCAAACTTTTTAAACTAATGTGAAACTTAAATAACATACAACTAATTATTATAATGTTTGCCCACAGATTGTATGTGTGTCACACAAATTGTAACAACCACGTCTCTAGTTTGACAACCTTTTCTTTGGTCACCCCAAACGCCTTGTACTAATAATCATTCCCTGTGTTCTTTGGCTCTTATCACTGGTAACTAATAGTCTATTTTCCTCTCTGGATTTGCCTTTTTTGGATATATATAAAAGGTATCCTACTGTCAGTGATCTTTTGTGTCTGGCTTTCTTTAGTCTGAGGTTTATCCAGAATGCAGCATGTATCAATACTTTGTTCTTTTTTGGGTTAGATAATGCCCTATTGGAAGGATATCCCACAGTGTAATTCTGTTCTAGCCGTGAGAAGGGACTTTCACTGTTGTGAATAGTGCAGCTATTCACATTGATATACAATTATTTATGAAGGTTTGTTTTCATTTCTTTTGGATGTACATCTAAGGGTGGAATTGTTAGGTCACCAGATAATTCTGTGTCACTGTTGGAGGAACTATCAACCAACCTTTTTTTTTCACAGTGGCTGTGTCTTTATGCATTCCTGCCAGCAGTGCAATGTGTGAAGCATCATATTCCTGCACATCCTTGGTAGCCCCTCTGTGAACTACCAGACAAATCTAAATTTATAACCCCAGTTATTAGAGGGCAGGATCCCTGCTGCCCACACTGACACAAGCAAGCCACATCAGGAAAATGAGCCAGTATGTCTGTATCTGCCTCTTAGGGCTGAGACAGAGGCTGGGTGCTGGCTCACAGAATGCTAAAATTCACCAGAATTTGCCAACTCCCTCCTTTATCACCCTCTGTCCTGGATGCAGCAAGTGTTCATCTAGGCCGAGAGTTTCTAAATTGTTGCTTTAAATGGTTCCTGTCAACTCATTGTTTTGTTAGAGTGGCTGGTTCCTGGCTCTCCCTGTCCTCCATCCGTTCTTTTTCTTAAGCCCTAGGAACTCTGATTTCAAAATAAATCTTGTGTGGAAGCCGTTTATACTCATAAAAGCCAATAGGACAATAGCACTGTGACTCGGGCCACGCCTGGATCCTGGAGAGAAGAGTACACATCTTTAGACTTTTCCAGCACCATGTCCCCTCCCACATTGGTCACAGTGTGTAAGGAGCAGGCATCTAGGACTGTGGTTAGGGTGCAGACACGTGTGAACCATATCAGAGTGTCTGATGTGGTCCCAACTGATACAGTCTCCACTCTGCTTCTGCTGCCCATGTCCTACTGATACAAACACCTTAGGGGCTGGGAGGGAATGGCTCCAGTGATGGGATCCCTGTTACCTGCATGAGGGACCCACATTGAATTTTGGAATTCTGGTGGTCACACTATTGTTGGCATTGGAGAATGGGCTATCAAATGGGAGAGTGCTTATTTTCTGTTGCTTGTCCTCCCGCTCCCTCTCTCCCTCTGCCTCTACCCCTTTCCCTGCCCGTGCCGTGTCCCTGCCTCTCTGTCAAATAAATTTTAAAAATTGAAAAAAAAAAATGGGCTGGCCTTGTGGCACCATGGGCTAAGCTACCACCTGCAACTGTGCCATCCCATTTGGGTGATAATTAGAGTCCAGGCTGTTCTACCTCTGATCCAGCTCCCTGCTAAAAAACCTGAGAAAGCCATAGGTGGTGGCCCTGCCACTCATTTGGGAGACCCAGGTGGAGTTCCAGCCTCCTGGCTCCAACCTGACATAACCCTATCCGTTCTGGCCATTTGGGGAGTAAACCAGCAGATAGAAGATTTCTCTGCACAACTCTGCCTTTCAAATTAAGTTTTTAAAAAGAGAAAGAAAAGCAATCCTAACTTTTACAGTTCTACAGTATCTCATGATTGTAAGAAAAAAAAAATGCAGTTGTTACAAATTTTAAGAAAATAAAAACAGTGGTTCTCATTTTTATATATGTTTTTGCAAAAATCACTTTAACTGGGAAAAGAACTACATGATACCAAAGACTGATGATACACACAAAATTAATTACAAAATACTCAATATTATATGCACAATACCTGTTCATTACTTTTGTAAGAGCATAAACTTAAACATGATTTTTTTAAGATTTATTTTTATTGCAAAGTCAGATATATAGAGGAGGAGAGACAGAGAGTTAAACATGATTTTATCTGATTAAATAATGTACTATAAAATTGGAAATTTTATTACACTTACCTTGTTCTAATGTGATGTATGCTATTTGAATAGCATAGAATCAATGACCACTGATGAAGTATTGTTGAATGGAGGACTGTCATTCATGTCTGCTTCAGCCATTGCAGTATGAATATTTCATACTTGAATCAATAATGTACTTTGTCCTGAGAATAATAAAACAAAACTTCTTTTGATATATTTATATACTCTGAACATACAAATGGTATCACATCACCATCCAACAGAAAATCCAGTTGATAATAGTGACATGCAACTTGTAGTTAAAAGACAGGAATCTGAGCAGTCTGAAAATTACAGCCTGTGTAAGACTTCATTAATTATAACACTAGTATTTGATTACATTAATCCCTGGAGTCAGCAGGAGCTTTAGTAACCCACACTGCAGTCTGTTACCAGGCTGAATTGACTTGAATGGTTTATCTCCCTGGCTAGTCAGCCGATTAAAGGAATGGTTGAGTCAGAAAGTTAGCTAGATAGAGGCTAGTATTACGGCTTTCTGGGTTAAGCTCCCACTTGCAATGCCAGCATCCCGTATGGGTGCTTGTTTTAGTCCTAACTCCTCCGTTCGCATTCCAACTCCTTGCTAATGTACCTGACCCAACTGCTTGGGCCCCTGCTACCCACGTGAAAGACCCAGATGGAGTTGTTGATTTCTGGCTCCAGCCTGGCCCCAGGAATAGCTGTTTTGTCTATTTGATGAGTGAGCCAACGAATGTACAATCTCTCTCCAGCTATTTATATCCCTCTCCCTCTCTCTTCCATTCTGCCATTCAAATAAATGTCTTTTTTTAAAAAAAAATAACTAGATGTTTTCAAATATTGCAGCTGCTTATAAATTCACTGATTGTCTTACTATTAAGGCTCCATTGCTACCACAGAAACCTGATGGAGGCGGGTGTTTGGTGCACCAGTTAAGACACTAATTTTGAAGCCCTGGCACCATATTGGAATGCCTGGAGTCAAGTCTAATTCTTCTCCCAATTCCAGATTTCTGCTGATGTGCACCTTGGGAGGATTTCTGCCACCTGTGTGGGAGATCTGGATGGGTTCCTTCTCCCAGTTTTGACCTGGCCCACATCCGGACATTGTAGGCGTCTGGGGAATAAACTTGCAGATAGAGCTGTGTCCGTCATTTCTCCTATACTTTGTACCCCTCAAATAAATAAATAATATTTTAGAGAAGGCTCAATCTTAAGGCATCTCGAATTGTCAGACTGTGTGAGAATTACCAGGACCCCTTATATTTAATAATAGATTTTCTTACTGTGGAGGATTTCAGTTTTTGTTTATGTCCTCAGGGAGAAGTATTAAAGAGGAATCGTCTGATTAAGTGTTTCATTCTATTTTAAGAGTTGTTGTTGCTGGAAAGGGGCAAGTAGTGAAAAATGTGCTTCATTATTTGTTGGTTTATCGTGCTCTGTTTTTCCACCATTCTGAATATTTCCTTCCCTGTTGAGGTGCCCACGGTCTGCAGATGATGAACGAAAGCACCCCGTCCTCTGTCTTTTCTGTGGGGCAATCCTGTGTTCTCAGAATATTTGCTGCCAAGAAATTGTTAATGGGGAAGAAGTCGGAGCTTGCATTTTTCACGCACTTCATTGTGGAGCAGGAGTCTGCATTTTCCTAAAGTGAGTCAGTATTACTGATTGCATTTTCCTACATCAGCAACAATACAACATCCTTTGCTCTTTTATTTAGACAAAACTTTTTAATCTGTTTATCTATGTTTACATTATCTCTGCACTGAATCCCTAACAGTTACAGGCCATGGCTTTTCTCTAGAATAACTGCACCACAGTGCTTATCACACATTAGATCATATTTCCTGGTGCAAAAGATTAAGCTACAGTTTAGGACACCACATCCCATATTTGATCACCTGAGACTGAGTCCCAGCTCTGCTTGAAATCTGTCTGTTAATGTGCACCCTGGGAGGCAGCAGATGATTGCTCCAGTACTTTGGTCCCTGCCATCTACATAAGGGACTCAGATGGAGTTCCTGGACCAGTCTCAACTGTTGCAGGCATTTAGAGAGTGAACAAGTAGGTTAATGAATGGAAGGCATCTCCTGCTTGCCTTGTATCCCTTGTTCTGCTTTTCAAATAAGAAAAAATAGTAAACTTTTTGTAAAAACCATATTTTCTCTGTGTTGTGTTCTTTCCTTCAGAATCAGAGAATGCAGAGTGGTCCTAGTTGAAGGTAAAGCCAGAGGCTGTGCCTACCCAGCCCCTTACTTGGATGAATATGGAGAAACAGACCCTGGCCTGAAGTAAGATTTTTTTTTTTCTTTAATTGGAAGTTTCCATTCTATTACTAATTACATATTAGTCATGACATTGTATACGAATGGTAAAAATTTCTTTAAAGGCAAAAGCTAGTGCTAAATATTGAAGATTATTTTTAAATAACTGCAAATTAAAAGTATCAAAATGATGCCAAGTGTTGTAACAATTTGCAACGATTTTCTTCCTTTATAAATTTTGAATGCTTTTGTAAAACTTTAGTGACACTATCCTAATTTTTGAATAGTTTTATAAAACCTTTCTTCAGAATTAATTAAGTTTGGCAGTGATTCCACGAAAGAATTTTTAGTGTCCACTGAAGGAGTTTGGTTTAGAGTGAGCTTTCATTGTTCCTATTGCTATACTGAAGGTTTATATTAGTGGCTATTAGTAGTGTTGTGACTTCTGAGTATTAACAAAATGTTTAGGATTCTTTTTGTTCCTTATTCCAGTAGTAGAAACTGGAGCCCTACTCATTGCTTATGAGAATAAGAAGGTAGATCACATTAGCAGTGGTACACATAGTACATTTAAATAAAGACTTGATCCTCTTAAAATAAACTGTTTCTTTCCATGCAACTAAAATTTTGTTATTTTAACATATTGGTGAGAGTGAATAGATTCCTTAGATAGGACTCAAGAGCTCTTCCTCGATCATACAGGGATTTGTTGTTGTTGTTGTGATAACATTTGACCTACCTTTAAGTGTCCTACCAAAAAAAAAAACCTGACAGGATAATTTGAATTAGTCCAGAAAGGGACACAAAAGCAGAGCTGTAAAATTAGTTAGGTGGTTTGAAGATTTCTCCAACCAGCTGAGACATTCGAGTGCTTCATGAGATGAAGTCACCCTTTGTTGACAAAGGTCAACAGTTCGTCAAACTGCAACTCCAGAATGGCAGTGAACTCACTTTCTTTAAATGTCTGCTAATCACCAGCAAGTTTATTGATTCATAAGGACAATTATAACCAAATATTTATGAGGGCTTAGTGTTAGGTCTCAGACATAATCTGTACTGTGTAAAGATCATAAATTGAAGCTGCAGAAATTCTAAGGGGCAAAAAACAAGCAAAAAATACAGCCCCATGCAGGCTAAAAGAAAATAGTGCTGCTTCAAGTTACAAACTGCACTGACTATTTAAATAAGGTCTCATAGTATCTTTGGGTATGCTTTGTGACCTATTTTCTGAATAAACCAGTGGATTTCTGCCTCATTAACCGAATAACCTGTCAAGCTCTGAGTGACCAATGGTGAAGGAAAGCTATCCCCTGTTAAACTCTTTTTCCCAGTTCTAGGAACATTTCCAGATTGCATACTAATTTAGACTATAAGGTCATGACAATTATTTGATTCAAGCTTGCTTGTCTTATTTTGTTTTTTTTACCCCCTGTAAAGGAGAGGCAACCCTCTTCATTTATCTCGTGAGCGGTATCGGAAGCTCCATTTGGTCTGGCAACAGCACTGCATTATAGAAGAGATTGCCAGGAGCCAGGAAACTAATCAGATGTTATTTGGATTCAACTGGCAGTTGCTGTGAGCTCCAACTCTGCCTCAAGACAATCACGAATGGCTTCAGAAAAAAAACTGATTCAGAATTACGGAGACCTTTCTAAGGGCCGGGGAAGTATTGGAGGGTTTTGTGCTCCATGTCCAGATTCTCGTACATCAATAAAATATTCCTTAATGGAGCATTGTTTTTGATTAGCAAATGTCTACTTCAAGGGAAAGAAGACCTACATTAATCTATTTTATGTTCTAGAACACTAAAAAGATGCTTTTTCACCCTCAAGAGTCTGATTCTGCTAGTATTTCCAGGAAATTTATTTCCCTTCATAATCTGTCCCATTTCATTTCATCCACCTCGTGAATGAAGTCACATCAAGCAAGTTGTGGACAACAAGTTTGTGTCTGGCATTTGTTCCCACAAGTTTAGTCTAGCTGCCATTGGATCCCTGACAAGAGTAACGATATGTGGTAGTCTTCCTTACAGTAAGAGAGGAATTACAGAAAACATGCACTGAGTTCATTTGAGAAAGACTTCTAAAACATAAACTTGTTTTAAGGAAATACCCCTGTTGTTCCACCACTGTTTTAGCCACAAATTAAGCTCGATGGACAAATTGTATGTAATCTCAACCAGTCCAGAAAGTGTTGTTTTTTGGTTTGGGGGAGTTGCGGTTTTTTTGTTTTGTTTTGTTTTGTTTTCCCCTTGTAGATCCCAAGAGGAATTAGGATACTGCTTTTATTATTCATTCCTAATGGAAAAAAAGCAGCTTGACTAAAAGTAGTTGTGTTGAATTCTGAAGTTGCACTTTCCATTTCCCCATAGCAAATTTTTACAATAATATCTTGCATCTTACCTGTGGCACCAACCCTATCTGACTCTTAGAAACCTGTTAGGATTCTGATGCAAACTCTTTGTAGAATGAAAATGAGACAATTTTCCCAATGAACAGAGCATGACAACTGTAAATTAAACCAATCAAATTTAAGCCAGTTCTACTTTCTATGACTTTGTAAAAGACAAATCCTTGATTTGTGCCCTATGTGCAACCTTTTCATAAACTCTGGTTGTATGGCTGATACAAACAGCTTAAAACAGCCTTGTGGTCAGTAATCTATGCCCCTATTATAAACATGCTGTGGTTGAGCCGTCTAATTTATAAATATAGAGCTCTCCTGAATTTGTGCACACATTTCTTGGTTCTTGGCTTTAACTTTTTTATATATCAAGAACTTGTGATATAAAGCAAAAGACAGAAGATAAATTGAAGCCTATTTTTAGCTTCTGTTTATGAGGTAATATTAGATGTCTGAAAGATGCAGACTGTGTCTTATTTTGACTTGCTATTACTGTCTTACATGTGTGTCTAAGTATTTTCCTATCTTTTTGCTCAGCAAAGGCAAGCAAGTAAAAATACATTTGCTAATGGTGAATGTACATTGGGCTGTGGTTTTGTTGTTTGGTTTTTTGTGGGGGTTTTTTGGTGGTATTTTTATGTAGAGATAAAGTGGATTTCGTGATCAGGATTTGGCATGAGTCAGTCTCAGAATCACAATCATGAGCTTCTACTTGAATAATTGCTCTTCAGAAGATATCAGGAAATACATACAACTCTGGAGAACTTGTAACATTCATCACAAGAATCAGAAAACTTAGTATTTACTTCATCAGAATTGCCAATTTAGATGATAATGAACATGTCCTTTTGTTTCTTGTGTCATTTATCTGATGGTTGGCTTGGGAAGTCTGGCCTAATAGAAGCGGCAAAAGAAGCTGACATTTGCCCTGAGTGGCCACAGTTTTAACAAAATAAACTGACTTTCTGTCAAATCTTTTTATATCTGCTTCATAAATCCTGGAGTTAAGTTCTCAAGGTGCCAGAAGGACTTCCAGCACTGGGCAGCCAGACATAACCTGCCAAAGGACCCATTTCTTGCTGAGTTCTGCTTATTGAGATGGATTCAGATCTCCGCATCATAGGTGGACCTAAACCTCGGCATCAGCCCAAGCCCAAGGGATTTCTCATCATATTCAGATGTCCCAGTGGTTTGCCTTCATCATTGCAAACAATTATGCTTAGAACGTTTACTTACGAGCAAGCAGCCAAGTCACTTTATTTTCTTTAACATAGTAAATGAAGGAACAGGATCAACAAGTCGGCACCAAAACTGTGTTTCTCTGATATTTGATGAGGGGCTTGCAAGAATTTTAAGGATACAGTGAAGAAAAACTTATATCTGTATAATTAATTTATTATGTTGGTATATGGGCTGTGAGTTCACCTTTTAGTGGTCATTTGTCATTTCATAATAACTATGCATTTTTGGTTCACTGTGATGATGATTATATTTAGTGATTGCAACATGTTTATACCACTGATTCAAATTCCATCCATGATGAAATTATACAAATAATGCATATATTGATATCTTTTATTGCAAAAATGTAAATTTAAAACTTGTATAATGTTCTTGTGCTTTTTGAAATAAAATATATGTGTATATTTAAAAAGGAAAAAAAGGGACTTATATTTGGGGATTTTGGTTTAAAGTGTAAAAGTTGTTTTTTTTTTTTTTAATTTATTTATTTTTATTGCCAAGTTAGATATATGTAGAGGAGGAGAGACAGAAACGAAGATGTTCTGTCCAGTGACTCACTCCCCAGGTAATCACAACAGCTGGAGCTGTACCGATCCAAAGCCAGGAGCCAGGAACTCTTCCGGGTCTCCCATGCAGGTACAGGGTCCCAAGGCTTTGGGCCATTTTCAACTGCCTTCTCAGGCCACAAGTAGGGAGCTGGATAGGAAACAGGGCTGCCGGGATTAGAACCTGTGCCCATATGAGATCCTGGCTCATTTAAGGTGAGGACTTTAGCCACTAGACCACCGTGCTGGGCCCCTGAAGTATGAAAGTTTAAAGCAAGCACAGAGTTCCATTAAGCTATGACACCCAATAGTAGGAACTGGAATGGGTGTGGGCTGGTTGGGCAGTACCCCTGTTCCTGCTGGGATAGTAGGTGACTGGGTCAGTCTAGGCGAAGGACCAACCAATGTGCATGGATCTGCCACTGGTAGACTTGATAGAAGAGCTTGGGGAATTGTTTCATTGGGATGCAGTCCCTGCAGAGCACAAGAACCAAGGCAGGGGTGGGGTGCAGCAGCCCAGACCAGGCCAGGTTACAGCACCTGCATGTGGATAAGGTCTGGAGGTGGGCCAGGTTGGGCCAGTTTGTAACACCCACTGGCAGATCTTCTGAGAACCAGGACGGAGTGTAGGACCGGCCAGTTCACATTAGGGCAGGAAATGGGGGCTGGCTGGGCTGAGTTGGGCAGCAGCACCCATCAGCATGAGCTGATGGCAGACCAGACCAGGCTACAACACCCGCTGGCAAATGCCGAGGTGTGAGATAGGCCATGCCAGACTGAGCCACAGCACCCACCAGCACATGTGAGACCCAGGCGGCAGAGGAAGGAGGGCAGATGGAGTGAGTCCGGGAGGGGAGATAGGCCTCTCTGCTGGGCCACTGCTCCTGCTGGTGAGCGTGAGAGCTGAGACAGGAGACAGACCAAGTCGCACAGGGCTACAACACCCGTTGGCCAGCATGTGATCTGGGTTAGGAAGAGAACCAGGCTGGACTGACTATCCACTGGTGCATGCATGAGCCAGAGTAAGTGCAGGCTGGTTGAGCTTTGCCATAGCATCAGCTGGCAAGTGCTAGGACTGGGGGACATCTCTTGTCAGACTGCAGGAACCACCTAGAGAGTAAAAGATCTGGGGTAGGGAGTGGGTCTAGTAGGGAGACTGTGGGAACTTCTCTGACGGGCTGCAGTGCCCACTGGAGAGTACAAGAACCAGGACTGAGGGTGGGCCTGGCTAGACAGGCAGCGGCACCAGCTGGCATGAATAAGGGCTGCTTAGCCACGAAGAATGGGGATTCAGTCAGCAAGCCCTGGGGTGGCTCTATTAGCCTGTCCAGGCAAATTTTTTAGAAGACATAGATGTTTAATGTCAGTGGGATCTCTGTGATTTTTTTTTTTAAGATTTTATTATTATTGGAAAGCCGGATATACAGAGAGGAGGAGAGACAGAGAGGAAGATCTTCCATCCGATGTTTCACTCCCCAAGTGATCACAACGGGCCGGTACGCGCCGATCCGATGCCGGGAACCTGGAACCTCTTCCGGGTCTCCCACGTGGGTGCAGTGTCCCAAAGCTTTGGTCCGTCCTCGATTGCTTTCCCAGGCCACAAGCAGGGAGCTGGATGGGAAGTGGAGCTGCCGGGATTAGAACCGGCGCCCATATGGGATCCCGGGGCTTTCAAGGCGAGGACTTTAGCCGCTAGGCCACGCCGCCGGGCCCGATCTCCGTGATTTTTGACCATAAATTCCATCTGTAAGTAATTTCTAAGTATGCATACCAAGTACATGTATCAATACATACATTTTGAGTTTATATAGTACTGTACTAATACATTCATGAGAAACAGCACAGAGGTGGGCTTTGGCCTCAGCGATTATGACCCAGATTGGGGCACTCACCTCTTGTATGGATATACCTGAGTTTATGTCTGGGTTCTTCTCCCATTTTCAGCTTCCAGCAAATGTGCACCCTGGGAGACAGCAGCAGGTGATGGCTCAGGCATTTGGGTTCCTGCCACCCACAAGGGGGACCTGGATTGAATTCCTGGTTTCTACTAAGCCTGGCCCAGCTTTGACCCTTATGAACATTTGGGGAGTAAACCAGTGAATGGGAATGTTTCTCTCTCCTCCTCCCTACCTCTCCTCTAGTAAATAAAAATCGTTTTTAAAAAATATAGCTCAAGGGAGGGTGGAAGGAGAAATGCCTAAACCTAAAGAATTGTATCATGAAAAATAGAGAATAATAATAATGAAGTACAAGGAATGGAGATGAAGCAGTCACTTAAAACAGAAATAGATATTTCACTGTATTCCCAGGGAATCTTTACATCCTTTTGTGTATGCTCACCTTGTGGTGGAGACACTGTCTGGAGCCCCACTGCCCTGAAAAACTCTGCAAGATGGAAAAGTTTTGGCTTTGCATTGCAGGATAGTGGTCATTATCTTTGCGTTGCTACTTAACACTTTGAATGTGACTAGTGCGACTAAGGACCCGGATTACTGATTGTATTGACTTTAACTAAATTTAAGCAGCCATGTATGTGCTAATGGCTGCCATCCGTATGGGGCATTGCATGTTTAGCAATGGTTCACAAACTGTACTATGTATTAAAGGCACCTCAAGAGTTCCAGCAGATTCTTAGTTTTCAACCTGGGGCTTGAATCTGAGTTTCCTGAAACTCAGATAATCAGGGAGTGTCCTTCACTTTTTAAGTCACAACTCTGCACTGGGATGAAGCTTGCTTCATTTGGGTTCAGTATTGTTTCAGACTAAGCGGGTGCAGGGACCCAAGCACTTCGGCTATCCTCTGCTGCTTTCCCAGACACATTAACAGGGAACCTGCACCCTTATGGGATGCCAGCATTCCACAGCATGGCTTAAATCACTACACTGAAGTGTTGGCCTCCCACTATTTTATTTTTAGTATTTAAAAGACTCTAGGAATTAACAACATAGAAGGTAATGAAGAAAGGCTTTCTTTTGGAAAGAGAATGAAAACACAGGGCACTGGTAACTGAAAGAGAAAATCACTAAGGAATCTTTGCCATACTTACAGAACATGGGCACTACTAGGAAAATCTGATCATATGCTCAGACAGATTTATAACTTACAATAAAAATTTTTCATGTTACAAAAGATGCCATTGATGAAGTTCAAAGGCATCCAGAATGAAATGGCAATAGAACATTCACAGTATAGTCTCTCCCCACAACTCTTCCTCAAAAACACACCATCCAGGATTGCAAAGAAATAAACCCAAGGTTGATATATCCAACAAAACTGGACACAAAAGAATCTGTTGTACTCAAGACATCAGCAACAGCAGACATTGTGTGATGGCAGAGGTGGAAAGTGTAAAGGGATATACTAACAATCAATGGCAGAACTGAAAAGCTGCTAGTAAATAACCTCCTAGCAGCAGGGACCTCACTCAATAGAAATGTGGGCAGTCCGGTCTGAGAATTACTAGGAATGCTAACAGAAGTCATCACAGACTTTAAATTGGAGGTAGGTGAAAAAATTAGTCTTAAGAGGATCAATATGGAGGCATTTCTAAGTCCTCTAGGTTCTTATAAATTATCATTAAATATTACTTTCATTAAGGAAAGAGCCTCACGCTGTGGGAAACCGCTATAAAACAAACCAAATTGAGAATAGCAGGAATGCTGTGTCTAAACAAAGTTTAGATTGTGTGATCATTTATGTAAAGTAGTAGATTAGCAAAATGCAGCATTTGAAGATGAAAGTACAAGAGAGTGCTATGACTGATAATGCCAGCAGAGGAAGTGAGCCCTGGAGCTGTGAAGCTAAGAACACTTTCTTGGGCCAGCATTGTGGTATTATAGGTAAAGCTGTCACCTGCATCCCATATGGGCACTGGTTTGAGTCCCAGTTACTCCACTTCCAATCTGGCTGCCTATTAATGTCCTAGAAAGCAACAGAAGATGACCCAAGTATCTGGGCTCTTGTGCACGTGTAGAAAACCCAGAAAAAGCTCCTGGCTTCTGGCTTGCTCCTGGCCCAGCCCCAGGCATTGTGGTCATTTGGGGAGTGAACCAGCAGATGGAAACACACACACACACACATGCTCTCTCTCTTGCGCGCACGCTCTCTCTCTCTCTCTGTGTAACTCTGCCTTTCAAATAAATAAAATAATTTTTAAATAAGTTTTCCTCACCATTTCTGCCCATGTAATAATCACTTCCATCTAGTGGTCTAGCACATCCATCTCATTTGTGTCCTTATTTTCAAATTTGTACTTATTTGAAAAGCAAAGTTCTCCTGTTTGCTGATTCCCTCCCTTAAATATCTACAATAGCCAAACTAGAAACCAGAACTCAATCTGAGTCTGTCTCACATGCAAGCATTAAATGGTACAAGGATTGCACAATGGCAATGTGGACCCTGAGAACTTACACTGATGCCTCAAAAAATTGGGTTCCTGGGCCCAGTGAGGTAGCCTAGCCACTAAAATCCTTGCCTTGAACATGCTGGGATCCCATATGGGCGCCGGTTCTAATCCTGGCAGCCCTGCTTCCCCTCCAGCTCCCTGCTTGTGGCCTGGAAAAGCAGTAGAAGATGGCCCAGAGCCTTGGGACCCTGCACCCTTGTGGGAGACCCAGAAGATCCGGGCTCCTGGCTTCAGATTGGTGCAGCTCCAGCTGTTGCAGAACGGAAGGAAGATCTTCCTCTCTGTCTCTCCTCCTCTCTGTATATCTGACTTTCCAATAAAAATAAAAATAAATCTTAAAAAAAAACCAAATTGGGTTCCTGCTAACCACTTGGGGGACTTAAATTGAGGTTGTGGCTACCAACTTTGGCCATGGCCCCATCCTAGGGATGACCCAGTGAGTAGGAGAGCTCTCTTTATCTCTCTGTGTGCCTCTCAAATAAATATCACAAACAAAAAAGTAACAAGACCACTCAGAATTTAAGTGTTTGTTTTTATTTTCTTTTTTCAAAATTTAGCATGAGGGCCCAACGGCGTGGCCTAGCGGCTAAAGTCATCGCCTTGAAAGCCCCGGGATCCCATATGGGCGCCGGTTCTAATCCCGGCAGCTCCACTTCCCATCCAGCTCCCTGCTTGTGGCCTGGGAAAGCAGTTGAGGATGGCCCAATGCTTTGGGACACTGCACCCACGTGGGAGACCTGGAAGAGGTTCCAGGTTCCCGGCTTCGGATTGGCACACATCGGCCCGTTGCGGCTCACTTGGGGAGTGAATCATCGGACGGAAGATCTTCCTCTCTGTCTCTCCTCCTCTGTGTATATGTGGCTGTAATAAAATGAATAAATCTTTAAAAAAAAATTAGCATGAAGAAAGAGCTTGCCAAGAGTGCTTGCCTTCTTTGTTTTCTAACTTTCCTAAGCTTTAGCAAATTCTTACTTTCAGACTGTAGTTACCCTGTTATGCTGAAAAGCTCCAGAAGCAATTCCTCCTAACTGCTTTTATTTATTTATTTATTTGTATGGTAGGGTTATACGAGGGAAGAGAGAGAGAGCTGATTCTCTAAATGGCTGCAATGGCAGGAGCTGGGCCAAACAGAAGCCAGGAACCTGGAACTCCATCAAGATCTCATATGTGCAGGGGCCCAACCACCAGAGCCATCCTCTACTGCTTTCCCAGGTCACAAGCAGGGAGCTGGATGGGAAGTGGAGCTGCCAGGATTAGAACCGGTGCCCATATGGAATCCCAGCGTGCTCAAGATGAGAACTTTAGTCACTAGGATACCACGCCAGGCCCCATTAATATATTTTCATGGATGAACCATGTAGTTGGATTCGCCTTTAGGAAGGGACCTCTAAATACAGTGTATGTGGTGGGGGAAAAAACAGGGAATGAAAACCAAGAGCTACATCTGGATCACCTAGGAGGGTTGCAGGAGCCCAAATACTTGGGCTATTTTCCATTGCTTTCCCCAGGCCATTAGCAGGTGCTGGATCAGAAGTAAGTAACTGGTGCCCATATGGGATACCAGTATCTCAGGCAGCAGCTTTATACACTACTCCACAATGCCAGCCCCAAGAATTGATTTTTCAAAGATAAAATATGTGCCCACTTAGTCCACAGAAAGCGTGCTTTGAGTAAGCCAATCAATAAATAAATATAGGCACATATTTCAAGCCATTCTGAGAAAGACATTTTCTTTAGGGAAATTCATTTCCAAAAGCTATTTAAAAACTTTTTAATATATATTATCAAACTTGGCAAAAAGCACTGGACAGAGATGAAACAGGTTCAACGTAAACTATGTAGTAAAAATAAAAATAATGCAAAATCAATTATTGGAATTTATTTTCTTTTTTTAGGTGTTCATTTGTTTTCATCTACTTTATAGGCAGCATGATAGAGAAGAGAGAAGTTTTCCATCTGCTGTTTTACTTCCCAAATGCTGCAACAGCTAGGTCAGACCCCAGCTGAAGCTAGGACCCCAGAATTTCACCCAGATCTCCCATGTGGATGGTAGGGCCAACTACTTAAGCCATTATCTGCTGCTTCCCAGGATGCATAGCTATATGGACGTAAGTAGCCTAGACTTGAACTATCACTCCAAAATGGGATGTATGCGTCTTAACCTGTGTACCACAACCTCCATTCCTAGAATTTATATTCCATACACACACACACACACACTACATATATATACATAAATACATATATATAATACATAAATATAATATATGTATTTGTTTATTCATTTGAAAGGCAGAGTTATATAGGGAAGGAGAGACAGATCTTTCGACCTCTGGTTCACTTTTCAATGGCTACAACTTCAGGGACTGGACCAGGCTTAAGTTGGGAGCTAAGAACTTCATCCCAGAGGCACTTTGAATTGGGGTACAGGCGTTGCAGATGGTGGCTTATCCCACTGCACAACAATCATACCAATTTAGAATAAAACATATTGCAATCAAGAGCAAAGATGACAAAAGCAGAAATCGGAATTGTGCAAAGAAACACAAGCAAGTGACTTTTTAGAGAATGTAATACACTTAGCTTGATATTGACCTAAAGAAAGTGTTCATAACTTTAGAACTGCTACTGTCTCTTCCTCTGCCTCCTTTATTTTTGCCCTGGAGCCCTCTCCTCAACTCACTTTCTTACTGGCTTCCCCACTCCTTAGAGCTTGTCACAACCTCAATTTCGTGACAGGTAAAAAATGTTCAAGTCTTTGGGGCCCGGTGCTGTGGCCTAGCAGCTAAAGTCCTCGCCTTGAGCGCACCAGGATCCCATATGGATGCCGGTTCTGATCCCGGCAGTTCCACTTCCCAACCAGCTCCCTGCTTGTGGCCTCGGAAAGCAGTCGAGGACGGCCCGAGGCTTTGGGACCCTGCACCCTTGTGGGAGACCCGGAAGAGGTTCCTGGTTCCCGGCTTCAGATTGGCACAGCACCAGCCCTTGCGCTCACTTGGGGAGTGAATCATCGGATGAAAGATCTTCCCCTCTCTGTTTCTCCTCCTCTCTGTACATCTGACTTTGTAATGAAAATAAAAATAAATCTTTAAAAAAAAATGTTCAAGTCTTTGAGTCAGTCCTGATCTGAAGCCTACATTTCCAATTTTCTACATGTTGCACCTTATTTTGTAGAGTTCAAAATCAAACTTAGAACCTGTGTTGTCATGTGGCCAGTTAAGCCACTGCTTATAAGGTTGGCGTTCCATATCGGACGGTGAGTTCAAGTCTCCAGTCCACCTGCTTCCCTTCCCATTCAGCGGTCTGCTCCTAGCCCTGGGAAGAGAGCAAAAGATGGGCCAAGCAAATGAGCTCTTACCATCCATACGGAGACCCAGATGGTGTTCCTGGCTAACTTCAGCCTGGCCAGGCCCTGGGTTTTGCAGCCATCTGAGAAGTGAAACAGCAGATGGAATGTGTGTGTGTGTGTGTGTGTGTGTGTGTGTGTGTGTGTATCTTGATCTATTTTCCACAAAAACATATTTTGAAGAAATAATCAAACTCATCTTGTGCTCCAAACCCATTCTTCCTGTCACCTGTTTCAGTTAAAAATACCACTGTTCTCCAAGTCTTGCAGGTTTAACATCTATTTTATCTTTCCTTTGTCTTTCCACAGTAAATCAGCTTGCCAAATCCCATCAGTTATTTCTTGAGATCACAGCTTCTACCAAACTATCACCACCCCAATTCAGGTCCTCCTCCAGGACAACAGCAAGAGCTCCTCACCGGCCTTATAACTTCCCAGTTTCTTACTTCGTTAAACTAAGTCTGCACATTGTCACAAATTCATCTTCCTGAAGCACAGATCTGGTAACATCTCTGCTAGATGAAGAGGCTGCCTTGTAGCCTTCCCTGGTCAGAGGCTTCCAGCGGCTCCTGAGACACAAGGATCTTCTAAAACATGGCTCCAAAGTATTTTTCTGGAATTTCTTCCCATTCCCTTGCAAGTATTTTACTTGCAAGTACTCTTTTAGATAATGTGTAAAAACAGTATTAGTAAGTATTTAAAATTTCCCACTTTAGTTTTTTTTTTAGTATGGACCATAGGTGATGGCTTTTTTTCAATTTCACAATGAAAGGGTTGGGGGTGGCAGTAGGGAGATATTTTACGGTGGAGAAAACTGACAAACATAACATCAGCCAAGTACATGGGCCAAATTGCCTATCCCATGGCCTCTCCTCAATTCCGTCCCTCCATCTACTTGGCCTCCCTCCAAGTTCCAGTCTTTCTCATTTGCCTTCTTGCTTCCTTGGCTCTTCTTCGCGGATTCCATTTATCAAAGTCATTGATTGTAGATAGGGCTAGGATCAAAGGATGAAAGAGGAAAACAGAGATATAACATGATATACCACCATGCCAGCCCAAATTAAAGGTTTAACGCTGTTTTTTTTTTTGCCAACAATATTTTGAAAATATGCATGAGCAAGACAAATGAAATTTCAGGTTACTGCAAAAAGAGGAAGATGGTGCCTTTCTGCAGGAGTATAAACGAACACTCATCTCCAAGTGGATCTAGGTAGTTCACTATATGCTTATCACCCTGATTTACAGCAAGCTTAATGTACCAACCTGCAGTGGGATACAATGTTAAGAATAGGTGGAAATGCAGCCCCAGCGCAAAAACCTAGTGGCTAAAGTCCTTGCCTTGCATGTGCCAGGATCCCGTGTGGGTGCAGGTTTTAATCCTGGCAGCCCCACTTCCCATCCAGCTCCCTGCTTGTGGCCTGGGATAACAGTTGAGGACATCCCAGAGCCTTGGCACCCTGCACCCATGTGGGAAACCCAGAAGAGGTTCCTGGCTTCAGATTGGTTCAGCTCCAGCCATTGTGGCCGCTTGGGGAGTGAGTGAATCAGTGGATAGAAGATCTTTCTCTCTGTATATCTGACTTTCCAATAAAAATGAATAAATATTTTTTTAAAAATGCTCTTCAGATGCTTTGCTGAATGAATTGGCCTAGGAATCTTAAAAAGACCATCTTTCTGATTCTGTGCTGTAATCACCACCTTCAAGGTAAATTGATTGGAATTACTCTTTTCTGAGGTTTTCATACTGTGGGATCCGTATCCATGGGTATCAATATTCTCTCTCTTTCTCTCTCTCCAATGACCCTTGATATGTTTCTGGTAAGAGGTGAAGAAAATTGATAAGTTTTATAGGTACACTGTAAGAGTTCACTGAAAGGCTAATGTTGTGGAGCAGCAGCTAAAGCTGCTTCTGTGACACTGACATCCCACATCACAGTGCTGGTTCACATCCCAGATGCTCCACTTCTGATCCTGCTTCCTGCTAATTGACCTGCAAAGGCAGCAGATGATGGCCTACATGCTTGGGCCACTGCCACATGTGAACAAGTCTGGGATGAAGTCCCTGGCTCCTGGCTTCAACCAGGCCCAGACCAGACTGTTACAGCCATTTGAGGAGTGAACCAGCCACAGAGATCTTTCATGTTTTTTTTAAAAAAAGATTTACTTATCTTTATTAGAAGGGCAGATCATATTTATAGAGGGGAGAGACAAATGCTGTGCCACAATACCTGTCCCTATTCATGTACTTAAAAATACTTATTGGGTATATTTAATATTTACAAGGTAAGAAAGTAGGGGAATTACAACATATAAGAAAGCTCCACATTACAATATAAAATAAGTGGCAGGTATACAAAAACTGTAATTTAAACTAGGCAGCAGGTGTTTGGTACAGTGATACCCATATTTGAGTCACTGGTTTCACGTCTCAGTTCCATTTCTGATGCATCTCCCTGCTGAACAGGTACATACTGAGAGAAAGCAGGGGATGGATTGAATAGTTGAGTTCCTGCAACTCAGGTGAGAAGCCCGGATTGAATTTCCAGATTCCAGCTTTGGCTTGGCTTACCAGCTCTAGTTGTTGTGGGTATTTGGAGAATTAAACAGCGGATGAAAAATCTTTCACTCTGTCTTTCAATTTTTAAAAACATGGAATATACAGGAAACTCATATTTCTTTAATATTCCTTAGTATACTACTAGTAATGTAGGTATCGATACATTTTATTTTGCAGAAAATAGTATGCCTAAATAACATCATCAGGACAATGTTTTTGACACTTAATCATCATCATGATATCTAAAAATTGCATAAACTATGACCCACTGGATCATCTGCTTTGATTAATTAATAATGAAAATGTGAGGTCATGTTTCAATATATATTGCAGTGGCAACCTGTGGTCACTAGAGGGCTGTACTAGCCTTGCTAGCCAGTCATTCATCTCACCAGGCAAGCCTGAATATCCCAGAAAGCTTTCTGTATCATATTTAGAAGTGCTAATCACTGAACCAGGCTGATGCTGAACTTTTTGCATAATGTCACAGGCATATTAGGCACAGCAGCATCAAGCTATCATTTTCACTTAAACAAAAAGCAAGCCTAAAAGGTAAATACACAAAGAATTTACTGTTCTAATAAGACTTGGAAAAAGTCAACTGTTAACATTTAATGGTATGATTATTCTGTATTTCACAAAAGTTAGGAATAAATGGAAAGCAGACCAAGAAACAGTGTCAGTCTCTACTAACGTCCATTTTAATCATTATCAAGCACAACTGATAGTCAATGGATAAAAAGACAAAAACTCAAATGCCCCAAATTGCTCACTTTGCCCATTCTGGTCCCCCAAAGTTGTATCTAAATTTTTGTGCTCAATTGATTAAAAATAATGCTTTTCACTACAAACTAAAGGAGGAAGTTTCAAAAACATAGCACTGAGGTAATGACTATATGTGATATGAATGCATTTTTGCCAGATTCAGAAAGCAGGAGAGAGTGTTTGGCATGAAGGTTGAGAGACTGGGATTCCTCAATACCATATCAGAGTGCCTAGATTCAAGTCCTGGTTCTATCCTTGGCTCTTTTTGTCAGTACCCTGGGAAAGAGCAGGTAATAGCTCAGGTAGGTGGGTCCCTGCCATTCATGTGAGAGGTCCAGATTGAATTCCAAGTTCCTGGATTTAGTCTGGTCCAGCTTTGACTGTTGTGGGCATTTTGGGGGAGTGAGTGTATTACCCAGTTATTCCTAAATCTAGTGCTTAAAGCAACAGTAAACACTTCTCACAGTTTCTGTGGGTATGGACTTGGGAGTGGCTTCCCTGGGTATTTCTGGCTTAGAGTGTCTTCCAACAGGGTAGTGGTCAAGATGTTAGTTGGCCCATTGATCATCTGAAGGTCTGAATGAATCTGGAAAATTCTTGTCTAGGAATGGCTCACTAACATGGATAGCAAGCTGGTACTGGTTAATGGTGGGGGGCCTCTGGTTTTTGCCAGACCTCTTCATAGGGCTGCTCCAGTGTCCTTGTGCTATATAATAGGTTTCCCTCTAAGTAAGAAATTCAAGAGAGTATAAGGCAGGAGCTGGCATGTCTTTTATGACATAGTCTTCATATCCACACACCATAATTTCTTGAGAATTCTACTGGTTACACAGGCTAGCCCAATTCAGGATAGGGGAGAATAGAAAAAGGTGAGAGTACCTGAAGCCAGGGGTCATTTTCAAGGCTGGCTTCAGCATCTATTTCTTTTTAAAAATATTGATCTGTCTCAAGGGGGATTCCTGAATTCTAGTGCCAGCTCTTGAATAATATATGACCTTGCCATTTATCCTAACTGGAAAAGGATCTCTGGGGACAGACCCACAATTCTTAAATGGAAAAGATGAGAGAGAAATGGAGACTTATTGGAACATATATTCAATGAATCCAGACACCATTCTCCATAAATTGCCTTGATTTTAAAGAAAACTATTTGCAGGAACCCTAGTCTTTTCTTGTTCAAGTGACACATCTGGACAATACCATCAAATATATTCTGGCAGATAACGTAATGGAAAAAACAATTTGTGGTTTTAAATTGTAGAAATAAAAACAATTTAGCAACTTCTTTACGTTTGAGTACAATAAGATGAGCTGCATCATCAGTTGCTTTTTATGTACATTTTGTCCTGCCTTTTTATCTAAGACAGCACAGGCATCTGTTTTTTTTTTTTTTTTTTTTTTTTTTGTAAAGAATATCAAGAGGGTGTGGCATTTCCCGAACGAGCAGCAGCAGATTCTTGTGGGAACAGTTCTGAGACTGAGTATAGCATTTATATTTAACCTTTCTACACCCTTAATTGGCTTTAACGATTTCTACGGAAGTTTTTTTTTTTTTTTTTAACGATTAAAAGTGGAACTCATTCGTCACTGCCCATGGCAGACCTCTAGGCGTGCTGTGATTACCATGAGGGAAAACCACTGGAGGACCCGAGTTTTGCTTCTGTCACGAATAGCGTTAGAGCTTCGGGAAAGTTGTGGAACTGGGGTTTCCCTTCCACACACGTGCGGGAGAAGACCGGGCAAGGTCCGGATCTGAAAGGTTTTCCTTCATCCCAGGGGCGGACACGACCCACGCCCAAGGCCGAGGTGTCCCGCATCCCCTCATTGATCCGCCCACTTCGTTGTCAAAGTCTAGAGCGGCTCCCGCACACTCCCACTTGGAATCTCACAAGGTCCGCCCCGGGGCTTGCTGACTGAATCCTCGTTCTCCCGGGGCCGAGCAGCCGCAGGGCCACTCCAGCTGACGTCCTTCGTGGACGTCCCCGAGCCCTTCCCTTTTGGGCCTTTCCCCGGGGCGCCCACGGCGGGGACCCTGACGGCTTGAGCTCTGAGGGAGATGCAAGGTTCCCTCAAGCCCCGAGCCGGCCTCACGATCCGAGGCCCGGCATCGTAACTGCCTCGGTGTGAAAATTCATTTCGTGACGAAGCAGCTTCGGGTTTCGGTCAAAAAACTCAAATTGTGGCGTCACATCCACGCCTCTCTAAATCCACCGCTGAGGTGGGAAGAACACCTTCCCGCGTCCATCTCTGAGCTCGGCAGAAGCCCGATCTCTCTCCGCGGGCACCCGCGGGCGGTTGCAGCTCAGGCTGGAACTACGAGACCCAGAATCCCCGTGCGCATGCGTGTTGCTATTGTGATGCTCCTTTCCCGGTAACTCGCCCTCTCAGGCAAACGTGAAGATAGCGGCAATTCTCCGGTGAGGGGCGGAGACGCTCTGCGCCCGATTCTCCGCCCCCTCCGTGATAGGCAATGGAAACAGCCAACCGTCGCTGCGGGTTCGGAACGCACTCTCCAATCAGCACCTGCGGTGGAGAGGTGGGCGTGCGCACTGGCGGGGCAGGTGGGCTAGGCTGTGCTAGGTTGCGAGGAGGGGGGAGAATAACGTCGGGTCGGGTCAGCGGGCGCTGCAGTAGTCGCCGCAGCGGCGATGGGAGCGGTGGGGACTAGGCGGCGGCGGCGGCGGCAGGAGGAGGAACAGGGGCTGGCACTAGAGCAGCGGCTGAGGGAGGCCGGCAGCCACAGTAACGGCAGCAGCCGCCGCCGCCTGTGAAACGCGGACGGTACCTGAGGGGGACTATCCAGCCGGCTGGCCCTCGAAGCCGCGCTCGGGTCCCGCCGCAGTCGGCGGCGGGGGATGGGCAGACGGCGACGGTCCCGCCTGCAAAGGGTTGTCCCCTACCGGTCCTGGCCCTGACCTGGACCCGAGCCCTCCGTCCGCAATCCCTGCGTCCGCCACGGCCCAGGTAGGACACACCCCCCACCCCCTGCCCGTCCACCCCGGGGGAGCCCTGGAGAACCCCAACTCCGCCCTCCCCAAATCCTGACCCCTGCTTCCAAGGGCCGCACCCCTCGCCCAGTGGCCAGACCCTGGCGTAAGGAGGGGATGGGGACCCCTCCCCAACCCCGAGGCTCGGAGGTCGCTGCCCACGCCTCAGACTTGGTCACTTTCCAGCTCTGAGACCGTTCTGCTTTCTGTTCCCCCCATTTCCCTTCCCCACCCACCCCGAGGCTCTGGGTGTCTTCCCTGAACTTGGAAGGGTCAACGAAGCGCCGTTCTGTTTCTGTCTCTGGGTGACCCACATATCACCCAGACTGGAGCCAGGACCCAGATTGCCCCGAGGATTCTGAGGCAATAGGAGCGTGTCTTTCCCAGCCCGTTGGAGACTGATGGGAAGGGGGCCTGGGACCGTGCAGTCCGTGTGCCCTGTTGTGGCGAGGTACTGGAGTAATGATCCGAGAGATTTGTTCGTCATTTGCTTCGACAAAGATGATGAAGTTGACACCCTGGGATGCCGTGGGAGGGACAAAAGCCTGCACACACATCTCCTGTCAAATCAGAGAAGTCAGCCAGCCAGGGAAAGCCAGGGTGCTTTATCTTACCAAGGAAGTTAATTTTGATTCAGCTGTGGCTGCGTTCGAGGTAAAATGACATTGAGTTGTACTTTGCTTTGAATTAAAGTTGAGAGGTGGCAGCAATGCTGGGATTGACTCTTCTCTCCCCTAGCTTTAAAAACGTGCTTTTCCTTATGTTCCTTGGAGGAACACTTTTCATCTTTGGCGGATGTGAAGATGTTTCTTATTTGGTAAAAATTGTGTGCGTGTGTGTGTGTGTGTGTGTGTGTGTGTGTGATTGTGTGTGTGAGATCGTGAATGAGCACAGGTTGTGCCCATGAGGATCCACTCTGGTTTGTTACAGTGTTGATTGTGACCACTTTGTAACAGTTGCATTGGTATCTAAACACTGATTTGCCAGGGAGACCAGAAAGGTGTTTCTGCTGTTTTCTTTTAGCCAAGTGGAATACAGTAACATTCATTTAGGCAGGGAGAAAGGGGAGTGATTTTATAGATATTGAAAGTTGTATATTGCTTCCTACCTTCCCCAACCCCCCATTAAAAAAAAAAGCAAGCAGTATTGATGATGAATACAACTTAATGTTACAAATATTGAAGAATTGTTCCTTTGTTTATGTATTTTTGAAGGTCTTACTTAGTCGAAAGATGGAGAGAGACAGACAGAATAGAGAGACTCCCATTCACTGGTTCACACCATAAATGGCCGGGACTGGGCCAGTCCAAAGCCAGGATGCTGTAACTTCATCCTTGTCTTCCTTGTGGGTTGCAAGGGCCCAAGTAGTTGGACAGTCTTTCCCTGCTTTTTCAGGTACATTAGTAGGGAGCTTAGACAGCAGTGGCCCAGCCAGCACTTGAGCTGGAGCTCATCTGTGATGCTTGGCATATCAGGTGATAGCTTAACTTGGTGTGTACCATGTTGCCCGTCCCTGAAGAACTGTTTTTAAATCTAAAAATGTTTCAGTGTGTGTACTTGGATGGTATATTGTAGTCTGTTCAGACTGAACAGAATCTTTAACTTAGAAGCTTATGTTTTCTTATGTGATACATTTTAATGAAGGTACTAAAAGGGATGCTTGGGATAATAGCTGTAGAGGAGAGGTTTATTTTTTTAAAAGATAATTTATTATTGGAAAGTCAGATTTGCAGAGAGGAGATACAAAGATCTTCTATCTGTTGGTTCATTCCCCAAGTGGCTATAACAGCCAGAGCTGAACTGATCCGAAGTCAGGAGCCCGGAACTTCTTCCAGGTCTCACATGGATACAGCGTTCCAAGGCTTTGGGCCGTCCTTGACTGCTTTCCTAGGCCACAAGCAGGGAGCTGGAAGGGAAGCGGAGCAGCTGGGATATGAACCGGTGCCCATATGGGATCCCGGCATGTGCAAAGCATGGACTTTAGCTACTAGGCTACTGTGCTAAGCCAAAGGAAAGTTTGCCTCATATTTTTCTCTTAGGAATCTCAGGATATTCTTTTTCCTCTTAATTTTATACATGTGAAAGAAATTGAAGTTTCTGGCTTCATTAATTTACAGTATCAAAACAAATTTGATCATTAGTTGGGGACTGAATAAAAATAATGTAGCTTACTCATCAGACTGTACTATAGTTAATACATGGTTTGGTGGATTTCCTAGTATTATGTTATATATGTCTAGAGATATTTGTGGTTTAAAAACTTTCTTTGAAATAGTGGTTATTTGAATGCCTTAGAAGCCTCATGAACTTAGAGCTCATTTGCTTTAGCAAATTGAACTCAATTATGTAATGCTTCAAATATCATTAAATGAAATGTTAGAAGTTAAATTTGCTTACTTGGTTTTTTACATCTAAAATGCATTAAAATACAAGAGTGATGTGTTGTTGCATTTCTCAAAGTAAATGAATACTACAGAGCTGAGTTATCTGTTGCCATGGCTTTTAAATTTGATGGGTGAAGGCAATTCATTTAAAAAGTAATATAAGCAGAGGACAGCTTGATTTCAGCTCATGAGAGCTGCTGAGCTAGAATCACCCAGCTAAGACACGTCCAGATTTGTAATCTTCGGAAAGTATGAAATAATGAGTGTTTGTTGCTTTAAGAAAAATCTGTAATAAGGGAAAATGTTTAGTGACCATTATAGAACTAGTGGAGGGCCCGGCGGCGTGGCCTAGCGGCTAAAGTCCTCGCCCTGAATGCCCCGGGATCCCATATGGATGCTGGTTCTGATCCCGGCAGCTCCACTTCCCATCCAGCTCCCTGCTTGTGGCCTGGGAAAGCAGTTGAGGACGGCCCAAAGCCTTGGGTTCCTGCACCCGTGTGGGAGACCTGAAGGAGGTTCCAGATTCCTGGCTTTGGATTGGCGCAGCACCGGCCGTTGCGGTCACTTGGGGAGTGAATCATCGGATGGAAGATGATCTTCTCTGTCTCTCCTCCTCTCTGTATAACCACCTTTCCAATAAAAATAAATAAATTAAAAAAAAAAAAAAGAACTAGTGGAGGCCAGGCTGACCAGAAAAATGCAATAACCCTTGAGAATGGTAGAAAGCATAGCTTTATTCCCTCTCCACTTTTATTTATTTTTTATTTGAGGTGCAAAGAGCCACAAACACAAGAGTCAGATCTCCACTTGATCTTAGCCAAAAGGCCGAGAAGTGATAAGAGTCAGTTTTCATCCTCTGATTCATTCCCTACCCAGAGATCTGAAGTGGGAACCAGCAGCCCAGTGTAGGTCTCACATGGGTCACATGGACCCAGCCAGCTGAGCTATCACCAGCTGTCTCCCAGGGTGCACATCTGCAGGAAGCTGGAATTTGAAGCTCAACTAGGACTTAAACCCAATAATCCAGAATGGGATGTACGTTTCTCAAGGGGTATCTTAACTGCTGGACCTTCCACTTAAAACAAAACAAAAACTTCTATAAGGAACTTTTTAGTATATCTTTTAAAAATTATTATTTTATGATACAGTTCCATAGACTCTGATATTTCTCCTCTAACCTCCCCAAATCCTCTGTTCCCACTGATTTCCCCTACATTACTACAATACTATAGAAGGAACATTTTTTTTTAAGTTTTATTTGAAGGATATGAAAGAGAGATACAGACATGGAGATAGACATTGACCAGCTGCTGATTCAATCTTTACATGCCTGTAATAGCAGGTGCTGAGCCAGGCCAAAGCCAGAAGTTTAGAACTCAATTTGTGACTCTCGTGTGGGTGATAGGGACCAAGTTGCTTGAGCTGTCACTTGTACTCCAAGGATGCACCTTAAAAAATTATTTGGAACCAGTATTGTAGTATAACAGATAAAGCCACTGCCTGCGATGCCAAAAGACAACTGTTCATAGCCTGGCTGCCCCGCTTCCAGTCCAGCTCTAAAACCAGTAGAAGATGGCCCAAGTGTCCCTCACATCCACGTCTGAGACTGGAAAAAGTTCCTGGTTCCCAGCTCTGGCCTGGTCCAGCCCTGGCTGTTGTAGCTATCTGGGAAGTGAACCGGCAGATGGATGATCTCTATCTCTTCTCTCTGTAACTCTGTACACTCACACACACACACATACACACACACGTATATATACACACATATATATTGATATTTATTTATTTTTATTGGAAAGATTTATAGAGAGAAGGAGAGACAGAGAGGAAGATCTTCCATTTATTGATTCACTCCTGAAGTGACCACAATGGCCGGTGCTGTGCCGATCCGAATCCAGGAGCCAGGAGCTTATTCCAGGTCTCCTGTGTGGGTGCATGGTCCCAAGACTTTGGGCCATCCTCAACTGCTTTCCCAGGCCACATGGCAGAGAGCTGGAAGGGAAGTGGAGTAGCCAGGACACAATCTGGCACCCATATGGCATCCCAGTGCGTGCAAGATGAGGACTTTAGCCACTAGGCTACTGTGCCGGGCCCTAAATATGTATTTTTAAAGATTTATTTGTTTTGCTTGAAAGAGTTACACAGAGAGAGAGAGAGATCTACATTCTGCCGGTTCACTTCTCAAATGGCTGCAATGGCTAAAGCTAGGTCAGTCCCAAGCTGGGAACCAGGAGTATCTTCCAGGTCTCCCATGTGTGGGTGCAGGGCCCAAGGCCTTGGACATTAGTAGGGAGCTGGATTGGAAGCCTTTCCAATAAAAATAAATAATTCTTAAAAAAAAAAAAAAAGAACCGTGTGTGTTGAGTTTGAATTAGAAAGCATGTTTGTCATTTGTCTGTTTTTACCAACATAGTGCTATCGTTAATATATTTTGCTTCTCTCTCTGCAGGGTTTCAAAAATGTTTGCTTTAAAAAGTGAGGAAACGTTTTTTCTCTTATACATACATGCTGACACCTAACAACTGTATTTTGTTAATATTTGTCTGACATTTTTTTTTTAAGATTTATTTATTTTTACTGGAAAGCCAGATATAAAGAGAGAGGAGAGACAGAGGAAGATCTTCCATCTGCTAATTCATTTCCCAAGTGGCTGCAATGGCCAGAGTTGAGCTGATCCAAAGCCAGGAGCCATTTCTGGGTCTCCCACGTGGATGCAGGGTTCCAAGACTTTCGACCATCCTCGACTGCTTTCCCAGGCCACAAGCAGGGAGCTGGATGGCAGCAGGGCTACTGGTATTAGAACTGACAGCCATATGGGATGCCAGTGTGTTCAAGGTGAGGACCCTAGCCACTAGGCTACCAGCTGGGCCCGGAACATCTTCTCCATCTCTCTTCCTCTCTGTATATCTGACTTTCCAATAAAAACAAATAAATCTTTTAAAAAATCCAGCATACTAACACAAATCTAGTTCTCTGTTTAACTTCCTTAGCTACATTAATGAAAGTATTATCAACTAATTAGACCTAAGCTCAGAATTCTTAAAAAAAATTTGTTTTAATATGTCCTTTGTTTCTCTCAGTTCTACTTTTATGAAGCCTCTTTCCTGTTTCCACTGCCTTAACTCAGCCTCCCAGCCTTTGAACTACTGTGTGGACTCATCTGTTCACTGATTAAATGCTGGTTAAATATCTGCTGTGTTGCTGTATTAGGGGCCAGAGATTCAGCAGTGAGCAAAAGAGAAATAATCTCCTCACTTTTGGAAATATAAGATAGTGGAAGAAGACATTTATAGAACAAGGAATTACATACATTCCCAGCATTTTGAAGGAAAAATGCAGACCCGTGCATCTAACAGACTCAAGAGTTAAGAGGAGGGATCAGGGAAGAGTTTTCCTGTTTTTTTTTTTTTTTTTTTTTTTTAATCAGCCATAGTTTGTTCTGTGTACTTATCAGATTTAGAGATTAGTGATTGTATTATAGGTAGAATTAGTTCAATAATGTAAAAATAAATGTTCTAAAATTGAAAAAATTTATAAAAGCTGTGTTCACATCAATGCAAACACAGTTTTAGACACATGTTTCAGATTACCAGGGTGCTGTGGAAAGTTTCATCCCAAAAAGTCCTCCTGTTTCTCCAAAGTGGGTTTCAATTTTGGGTTCTTCCAGGCTTCAGTTGCTTAACCACTGGGTTCAAACCATCAGGAGCTAGGACCAGGTATTACCAATAGCAAGGCTGGATGTGGTTACAAGAAAAGGGTGTTCCAGCAGTTACCATTTCTCTGTAGCTAGGATAGTCCTTATAGGTGATGCATTAAATAAATGTACAAGTAATTAGGATATAATTTGAATTTAATATCTTTGTAAGTTAAAAAATATTCATAAACCTATGCATAGACACATATATTAGAGCCTGTTACACTCTTGGCACCTGATTTGTAATGTAGAAAATTAAATTGGTACAATAATATCTAGTATATTTTTAAAAAGACATTGTATTTTTTTTTGGTTTATTTTTATTGGAAAGTCAGATATATAGGGAAGAGGAGAGACAGAGAGGAATATCCTCCATCCACTGATTCACTCCCCAAATATTCGCAATGGCCAGAGCTAAGCTGATTCTATGGCAGGAGCTTCTTCTGGGTCTCCCATGTGGGTGCAGGGTCAAAAGACTTTGGGCCATCCTATCCTGGCTTCCCAGGCCACAAGCAGGGAGCTGGATGAAAGCAGGGCCACCAGGACACGATCCGGCACCCATTTGGGATCCTGGAACATGCAAGATGAGGACTTTAGCCACTAGGCTACTGTGACAGGCCGAAGACATTATATTTTGAAAGTCCAAGTTAGAATGGGCCTGGCGCCGTGGCCTAGCGGCTAAAGTCCTCGCCTTGAACGCACCGGGATCCCATATGGGCACCGGTTCTGATCCCGGTAGCACCCACGTCAGAGACCTGGAAGAGGTTCCAGGTTCCCGGCTTCGGATTGGCGCAGCACTGGCCGTTGCGGCTCACTTGGGGAGTGAATCATCAGACGGAAGCTCTTCCTCTCTCTCTCTCTCTCCTCCTCTCTGTATATCTGACTTTGCAATAAAAAATAAAATCTTAAAAAAAAGTCAGAAGCTAAAAAAAAGAGAGATAAGAGAGATCAGCTTTTGATCTGCTGCTGCTGTTAACTCCCCAGGTGACTGCAGTGTCCAGTGCTGGGCCAAGCTGAAACAAGGAACCAGAAGCTTCAGCGGGGTCTCTCATATTGCTGGTAGGGATCAGGACACTTAGGCCACCTTGCAATGCTTTTCCCAACTTGTTTCAGAGAGCTGGATCATAAGTGAAGCAGTCTGAACATGAGCCCTTGTTCAAGTGGGATGCTAGTGTTGCAGGTGGCAGCATTAACCTACTATGCCGCAGTACCATTCCCTATTTACCATTTCTTATAAAAACTAAACAAATTAGCAGAATTTATTTTGATTTCCTCTGAAACTTATTATAGGACTTTATATAATTTGAATTTTCTTTGCCTGATTTTTTTTAAAGGGAAGTTAGCTTAAAATCATTTTGGGGTGAAGGTCATTATAGAATAGCTTCTCTATTTTTAAAATTTGTCATAGTGGGAGGGAGCATCATAACATAAAGCATTACTTTGTTGATTTGGTTACAGTAGGGTTGCTCAAGAATGAACTAGCTTGGAGTTTTCTATATAATCCACCCATACAAATTGCACTGTACTATAAGGGAAGAATTTGTTTCTGTGTGTTGTTAGTGTTAGTATGGTAGTCAGGGAGAGAAGAACTACATTGTTTACACTCTGTTCTGTTGTTAGTAATTGTAACCATACTGACTAGTAAAATTTGTATGCACTTTAAAATCTAGTTGTTTTATTTGAATGGGAGAAATAAATACACAGAGAAAGGCAAAGAAAATCTCCCATCCAGTGCTTCATTCCCCAGGTGCCTGCAACAGCTGTGGCTGGGCCAGGCTGAAGCCAGTGCTTGGGAGCTGCTGTGGGTGGCAGGGACCTGAGTATTTTGAGTCATTACCTTCTCTTCCCTTCCCACCTCATGCACCCCTGCCTCAAATATGGACATTAGCAGGAAGCTTCAGTTGAGAGCAGAGCTGGGAATTGAAACCAAGTACCCCAGGCTATCAACCAGTTGTCCCAACAGCATTTATTGAACAGACCTTCCCATTTGCTTGGATTGTTGTCTGTCTTTTTGTCAAAGATTAATTGACTGTATCTGTGTGGGTTTCCATCTGTTGTTTCTATTCTGTTCCACTGATCTTCCTCTCTATCTTTGTGCCAGTAACATGGAATGTAGGCACTGCAGGCAGTGTCTTAACTGCTGTGCCAATGCTGGCTCCTCTCTTCACTTTAAAAGCTGTTTAACTTGGTTGAAACTATTTATTGAGGTCAGAAATATTCCATGCTATTTAGAAATATAATTTAGAGTGATAGGCTGGCATTGTGGCATAGCATGTTGTGATGCTAGCATTACCATGTAGGTGTTAGTTTGAGTCCTGGGTGTTTTCCCCTTCCAGTTCCCTGTCAACGCTCCTGGGAAAGCAGCAAAACCTGGCTAACATGCTTGGGCCCCTGCCACCCATATGAAAGACCTGGATGAAGCTCCTGGCTTCTGCCTGGCTCGGCCCAGGCTGTCATGGCCACTTAGAGGGTGAACCTGCAAATCTGAGGATTCATTCGTTCCTTCCCTCTTTTTCCAGTTTTCTTCTTTCCCACCCCTGCGCCCTGTATTTCTCTCCCTCTCTGTAAATCTGCCTTTCAAAATAAATAAAATAAATAAATAAATAAATAAATAAATAAATAACTTATTTATTGAGCATTTGAAGTTTAGGATAATTCACAAATCTTTTCATTGACTCTTCAGAGAGGCTTTTACTAAGACAAATGGGGAACAATGAAAATGTCAAATTCCATTGAATTTTTTCTTATCCTTTAATCTTATTTCTGTTTTTTATATATTAAATGCCTTGAAAAACTTAGTTGGTCTTTATAAATTTGTGTATATATCCATCTTATTTTATTTTAAATGTAATGTTTTAGATACTTTTATAACATAAAAATGTTTTAATTTTAAAATTTATTATTTTGCATCTTAATACATTTTAATCACATTTAAATCACATATATAGTATATATAATAGATCATGGTTAGTTTAAAAGCATCCTGTCTCTTGCTTTGATAATTGGAGGCATTTGATGAATAGTTTTTAACACATTTAGAAATGTGATTTAGACATGCATTTTTTTAAAAGCATGAAATCTCCCTGAACCTTATAGATACAACTAGAAAGTAAAGCAATCTATGGAGAAACATCTCAAGACAGTATGGGTATGACAGCCACAAAATAAAAGAATAAACAGGATAAAAGTACAAACAATTTTTGTTATTTTTTTTATTTATTTTAATTGGAAAGACATTTACAGAGAGGAGAGACAGAGAAAGATCTTCCATCTGCTGGTTCACTTCCCAGATGGCCACAACAACGGCCAGAGTTGAGTCAATTGGAAGCCAGAGCCTCTTCCAGGTTCTGCCATGTGGATGTAAGATTCGAAGGCTTTGGGCTGTCCTCAACTGCTTTCACAGCCACAAGTAGGGAGCTGGATGGAAGTGGATCAGCTGGGACATAAACCAGGATCCTTACGGGATACTGACGGTGCCAGGTGGAGGATCAGTCGGTTGAGCCATTGCACTGGGCCCTAACAATGTTTGTTATCTTCTTTTGGTACTCAAATAACATAAAGGAGGGTGCTTCAAAAAATTTGTGGAAGAGGCTGTGCTGTGGTAGGTGAAGCACGAGCATCCTGTATGGTTTGGTTGTTGCTTACTTCACTTCCGATCTGGCTTCCAGCTTCCTGCCAATGTTTCACGGAGGCAGCAGATTTATTTATTTTTTTTTTTATTTGAAAATCAGATATACAGAGAGAAGAGACAAAGAGAGAGATCTTCCATCCATTGATTAACTCCCCAAGTGGCCGCAGTGTCTGAACTGAGCTAACTCGAAGCCAGGAGCCCAAAGCCAATTCTGGATCTCCCACAGGGGGTGCAGGGTCCCAGGGCTTTGCGCCGTCCTTCACTGCTTTTCCAGGCTGCAAGCAGGGAGCTGGATGGGAAATAGGCTGCCAGGATTAGAACTGTCGCTCATATGGGATCCCGGGGCTTTCAAGGCGAGGACTTTGGCCACTAGGCTACCATGCCGGGCCCCTGATTAGAGTTCTTGGCTCCTGGCTTCAGCCTGAACCAGTTCCAGCCGTTGGGGATATTTGGGAAGTAAATCAGAAAATGGAAGCTATTTCTCTCTTTCTTGCCCTCTGTCTTACCACATGGGCCCAGTGGTCTAAGGACTTGAACAATCCTCTGCTACTTTCCCAGGCCATAAACAGAGAGTTGGAGTGCGAAGTGGAGCAGTGGGGACACAAATTTGTACATATACTGACTCTGCAGATGGAGGATTAGCATACTGTGCCACCACCCAGCCTTTCAAAAGAAATCTTTTTTAAAACTTACTGTGTTAGACCTGGTGCAGTAGCCTAGTGGCTAAAGTCTTTGTCTTGCACATGTCGAAATCCCATATGGGCTCCGGTTCTAATCCCGGTGGCCTCACTTCTTATCCAGCTCTCTGCTTGCAGCCTGGGAAAGCAGTCGAGAACGACCCAAAGCCTTGGAACCTGCAGCCGGGTGGGAGACTTGGAAGAGGCTCTGGACTCCTGCCTTCAGATTGGCTCAGCTCTGGTTATTGTGGTCACTTGGGGAGTGAATCAAATGGACGAAAGATCTTCCTCTCTGCCTATCCTCCTCTCTGTATATCTGACTTTCCAATAAAAAGTAAATCTTAAAAAAAAAAAACAAAAAAACTGGGCCCAGCACAGTGGCTCGCTGGCTAAAGTCCTCGCCTTGAATGCTCCAGGATCCCATATGGGCGCTGATTCTAATCCCGGCAGCTCCACTTCCCATCCAGCTCCCTGCTTGTGGCCTGGGAAAACAGCTGAGGACGACCCAAAGCCTTGGGATCCTGCACCCATCTAGGAGACTTGGAGGAAGTTCCTGGCTCCTGGCTTTGGATCGGCGCAGCACCTGCTGTTGCGGTCACTTGGGGAGTGAACCATTGGATGGAAGATCTTCCTTTCTGTCTCTCCTCCTCTCTGTATATCCGATTTTCCATGAAAAATAAATAAATCTTTAAAAAAAACCTTACTGTGTTAATAAGAAGTTAGAAGTTGTATATGTGCAAGTAGGACTATTTCTTTACTCAGAATCTAAATTTCTACCTATGTGCAACTCTTAGGTTAACTGTTTTTTTGTTAAGATTTATTTTATTTTTATTGCAAAGTCAGATATACAGAGAGGAGGAGAGAGAGAGAGAAGGGAAGATCTTCCGTCCGATGATTCACTCCCCAAGTGACCGCAACAGCCAGAGCTGAGCTGATCCAAAGCCAGGAGCCAGGAACTTTTCCCAGTCTTCCATGTGTGTGCCTTTGGGCCATCCTCGACTGCTTTCCCAGGTCACAAGGAGGGAGCTGGAAGGGAAGTGGAGCTGCTGGGATTAGAACTGGCACCCATATGGGATCCTGGCACGTTCAAGGCAAGGACTTTAGCGCTAGACTACCGCGCTGCCCCCTAACTGGCTTTTTAAGAAATACACCTATTTTTTTTTTTTTTTCTTTTTTTAATTTGGAAGGCGTAAGAGTGAGTGGTTAAAGAAAAGAAAGATCTCCTGCTTACCTAAATCCTGCAGTTGCTAAGTCTGGCCAGGCAAAACCAGGAGCAGGAATCTTACTCCTAGTTTCACATGTATGTGACTGCTCCTGGCAGTGTTTCCTGCTGCCTCCTAGTGTGACGTGACAGGAAGCTGGGATCAGGATCAGAACTGGGGCTGAACCCAAGCTCTCCCATTTGGGACACAGACACAGCAAGTGACATCTCAACTGCCATGCCAAATACGTACCCCCATTCTTGTGATTTTTGTGTTCATAATATTCTTGCCTTTCTTCATAGATTATCTATATTTGGCTACTTAACATAGTTTGGTTTATTTATTTTTTATTTTTTAGTTTTTAATTTTTTTAGCTATATTTTAAATTTTATGTAAAAAGATATTGTGTAAATTCTTGTTTGCTTTTTCCAGGGTTGTTTGTTTGATTCATTAACTTCGATAGATATAGCAGTAGTTTCCTCAATATGATAATGTTCCCCGAAGATTTTTGTATTCTAATCCATGAAACTTATAAATATGTTAACTTTATGACACAGGAGGGATTTTGCATGTATGATTAAATTAAGCTGTTGAGATGTGTCTTTCTTGATCATCCAGGTGATCCCGTGTAATTCCAACATTCCTCATAATAGGGAAGATGAACTATTGTATCAGAAAAAAGGAGATGCGACAGTGGAAGCATGGGACAAAGAGGACTGGGAGAGACAGAAAAGAGGTTTAAAGATGGTATGCTGTTTGGCTTTGAAGATAGAAAGATGGAGCCATGAGCAAAATAATGAAGATGGCTTGTAGAAGCTGGAAAAGATGAGGAAGTAGATTCTGTCCTAGGGCTTCCCGAAGGAATGTAGCCCTGCATAGCATGACTTGAGCCTACTGTAAGCCCAAACTCTGTGCTCTAGAACTAGAAGATTATAACTTGTACTGTTTTTGCTGCTTAGTTTGTCTTAATTTTTATGGCATCTATCCTTGCTGGACATTCAGGGTGTTTCTGTTTTTGATGTTTATGGATACTATGGCTATGAATAGTTTTTTTTTTCCTGGTATATGTGGGAGAAGAATTTCAAGGATTTATATAGGGGAAAAGTTGCTGGTTTATAGTGTATGCATATTTTCAGCTTTATTTTATAACACAAAGTTATTTTCAAAATTTATCCCTAGCAGTAGTGTTGTACAAGAGATCTCACATTTTAAAGTTTTTTAGTTACTTCTTTGATATTAGCTGTGTTGATGCTTCCTTTCTTTATGTAGGTGGGTACTCGAAATTCGCTTCATTTCAGAGCACATTTTGAACTAATTTTTACTCTTTTCAGCCTAGACTAGAAATAAGATAGTGACATTAGTTAATTTTCTTTTCGTTTTGGTGAACTAATTTTATTAATTTTAGAAGCAAATTATAACATACAAATGCTGTAATTTAATTTTTAATCATAGTTATAATTTTTCTCTTGCTGAGAAGAACTGGTTTTAAAGGTTATTTATTTAAAGATTTATTTTATTTATTTGAAAGGCAGAGTTACAGAGAGGGGAAGAGAAAGAGAGAACTCTTCCCTCTGCTGATTGACTCTCTGAATGGCTACAACAGCCAAGGGGCCAGTATGAAACCAGGAGCCAGGAGTTTCTTCTGGGTCTTACACAAGGATGCTGGCTCCCAAGCACTTCCCATATTCCACTGTTTTTCCTGGGCTGTTATTAGCATATTAGCATATTCCGCTGTATTTCTACAACCATATTCCACTGTTTTTCCCAGGCTGTTAGCATATTAGCAGGAAATAGGATCAGACATTGAGAAGCTAGGACATGAATTGGAACCTGTGTGGGCTGTTGGCATTGCACATGGTGCCTTAGCTTGCCACACCACAGTCCCGGCCTCTGACAAGAACATTTTTTGTGTGGGTTTGGTAAGTAATTGTATCATAGGGTTCAATCTTGGGCATTTAGGCATACATGGTAATTTCCATTTAGCAGTATTCAAATAGTACAGGGATTGTTCTGAAATACGTTTGGCCATGAATGTGACTGCTTCTTCTGTTGGCTGAGGACCATGTAAAGAATGACTGTTTGGCCTAGCAATTGTGTCCCGCATTGCAGAGCCTGAGTCAGTATCCAGCCCTGGCTCCTGATTCTATCTTCCTGCCAGTGCAGACCCAGGCAGGTTGGGTTCCTGAACCCACATTGCAGGCCTGGATTCCAGGGTGCCCGGGGACTATTGTAGTGTATGGAAGCCTGTCCAATAATTAAATAAAAATGAAAAAATGAAAAGAGAAACATGAAAAATAACCTGATTATTACTATCATTTATGAGGGTTCTTCCAAACGTTCAGTAATAATGGAATTAAAAGATGTTTATTTTGATGCCTAAAACACAGAAATCTTTGTCTAGTTTTCTCATAACTTGTATTTCATGGACTTTTTTTTCATGGACTTTTTGAAGACCTCACATAGTGTACATTAATACTTTTATAGGGGGCCCGGCAGAGTGGCCTAGTGGCTAAAGTCCTCGCCTTGAGCGCACCGGGATCCCATATGGGCGCTGGTTCTAATCCCGGCTGCTCCACTTCCCATCCAGCTCCCTGCTTGTGGCCTGGGAAAGCAGTCGAGGACGGCCCAAAGCATTGGGACCCTGCACCCGTGTGGGAGACCTGGAAGAGGTTCCTGGTTCCCGGCTTCGGACCGGCCGTTGCAGCTCACTTGGGGAGTGAATCATCGGATGGAAGATCTTTCTCTCTGTCTCTCCACCTCTCTGTATATCTGGCTTTCCAATAATAATAAATAAATCTTTAAAAAAATACTTTTATAGGGAATTTTTAAAATTAAGATTCATTAATTTTGGGGGGTCTGGTTTATATTTTTTGAAGTTCTTATATAATCTTAAAAATATTTCCTTTAGGGGCTTGTGAAATGACTCAGTTGACTAATCCTCTGGCTGCATGCTTTGGCATCCCATATGGAAACCAGGTTTTGTCCCAGCTGCTTTGTTTCCCATCCATATCCCTGTTTGTGGCCTGGGAAACCAGAGGAGGATGACCCAAACCTTGGTCCGCTGCCCCCTCATGGGAGATGTGGAAGAAACTCCTGGCTTCACATCTGTTCATCTCTGGTCATTGCAACCATTTCGGGAATAAACCAGCACATTGAAGATCTTTCTCTGTTTCTCCTTCTCTCTGTAAATCTGCTGTTCCAATAAAACTAAATATGTATTTTTAAAAAGATAAATCTTTAAAAAATTATTTTTATGCATTTTGTTATTTTTGTTCTTCCTCCTGGTGCCTTTTAGTTTTATTTGTGTAAGTGAATCTGTATGGCTTAAATTACATTGATTTAAAAAAAGAGTTATTTATTTTTATTTAAAATAGAGAAAGAAACAGAGAGAAACAGAGAGAAAGCTCTTCCATCTGCTGGTTCACTCCTCAAGTACCGCAATGGCCAGAGCTGAGCCGATCTGAAGCCAGGAGCCAGGAGCTTCTTCCAGGTCTCCCATGCTGCAGCAGGATCCCAAGGCTTTGGGTAATCCTTGACTGCTTTCCCAGACCGCAAACAGGGAGATGGATGGGAAGTGGGGAAGCCAGGACATAGTTCGAACCAGTGCCCATATGGAATCCAGTGGTTGCAAGGTGGGTTTTAACCACTAGGCTATTACCACTGGGCCCTTCATTTTTTGAGCTGGTTAATCGCACCAAATACCTATTGATTAGCTGAAATGTTCAATAATTGATTACAACAGTGGACAATGGATTATGGCATGGTCTTCATCTTCAATGAGTTTGTAAATTAGAATATAAATGCTTATTTATTAAGATGTTGAGTATTTTCTTCTCAGTCTTTTTCTATTTAGCAAATGTTTCCCATTATTTTTTTTTTTACCACATGTTATTTTACATTTACAAATTGAATCTCCATTTGGTATGTCCTGTCCATGTTTTGATCTTCCTTCGGGTTGTTTGGCAACATTTCCAGGTTTAGCATCATTATCAGAATTTATTAGTATGACATTTACTCCTATTTTAGATAATTACGGATATTGCCAAGCAAGAATTTTAAAAAATTCTCTCTAGCAATAAGACCATTTAAGTAATTAGTCTTACTGAAAAAATGAATCCAAAATGGTTATTGACAATATTGGTAGTATATTCAAGTTTCTAAATTTTTTCAGATATAGTCCATGTTGTGGAATCATGAAGGAACCTGTGTGTGGTCAGTTAAAACTTGGAGGAACTGTTACCCCATACTCATGAAGCCTGGTGTGTACTTACCTATTGCTGCCTAACAGAGGTCCCAAATATTGTCTGAAAGCCACAGTTTTTATTGTTTCTCGGTATCTTTGGATAATGATTTTAGGTATGACTCCCATGGGTGCTCTGTTTCTTGGTCAGTTATAAGCTGCAACCATCATGAGATCCAGCTGATGGAGGATCTGTTTGCAAGCTTCCTCTGGTGGTGGTTGGCAGGATTCTTTTATGTGGTTGAACTTAGGGCCTTAATTCCTTGAGAGCTGGATGATAGCTGTTGTCAGCTAAATCATGTTCCAGCAGAAACTGCTTTAGTTCTTTGCTGTTAATCTTTCCATGGGGCAGTCTGAGAGCTTCCTTCACGAGCGCAAGCAAGTAAAAAGATTAGGGAGACAAAGTACAAGCACAGAAGATGTCACAGGTATTTATAACCTCTCTAGTAGAGTATATTTTATCACTTTTACTCTACTCCCTTCATTAGAGGCGGGTCACTAGATCACGTGACTTCCATGGAGGAAGGGATCGATTGCAGGAATAAGGATCATGTAGAGCCATTTTAGAAGCAATTTACTTTACCTGGGTATCTCGTAGTATTCTGGGCGTTTATCTTAGTGTTCCTTCTTAACTGGGACAAGTCTAGTCTTAGATATATTTCAGTGTTCTGAAGAACTCCCCAGAATCTGTTTCCAGGTTTATCCTGATGGTTATTCTGGGATTCAAGCCTTGTGTTTTGTTGACTTGAAGATCCCAGTTCCTTGCTAGCTGTTGATACTTTTTTTTTTAAGATTTATTTGTTTTTATTGGAAAGGCAGATATGAAGAGAAGGAGAGACAGAGAGAGATCTTCTATCCGCTGATTCACTCCCCAGATGGCCACATGGCCAAAGCTGAGCTGATCCAAAGCTAGGAGCCCAGAGCAGCTGTTGATACATATTAAAAGCTAAGTTATATATTATAGCAGAATTTGCCTCAGTTCTTTGCTGTGTGGAACTTTTCCCAATCCATCCATATTGTGAGGTAATAATCATTGTTGTAAAACATAAGTTTTGAGTTCTTTGTTATGTAGCAGTGGGTAAGTATATATACCAGGCTCTGTGGGTATAGGGCAATAGTTCTCAAAGTTACATACAGCCAACTTCCATTTCATTCTATTATCTTTCCCACTGGTGATTTAGCGTGATATAGTGAAAATTATTTGGCTTTTATAATTACATCTCAGGTTATGTATGACTGTTATAAATATACTTTGCTCTTAAATGTATTCACTTCGTTGTATAGCCATCATTACTGTCTTAACGCCAAAGGTTTTTACCTGCCAGATGGAAATTCTTTGTCTTTTACAGTATAACTCCTTATTTCCTCTCCTCTCCCCTGTGTCCACCAGTCTAGTTTTTATCTCTAGCAATTTGGCTATGCTAGGTATCTATTATAAGTAGGTATCATTTGAGCTGCCTTATTTCACCTAGTACAATGTTTTCAAGATTCATTCATGTTATGTTTATGTAGTATGTCTCATAATTTCCTTCCTTTAAAGAATTTTCAATTTAATTATATGTTGTATTTTGTTTATTCATGGTATCATGAATAATGCTACTATGAACATGGGTATACATATATCTGAGTGAATCCTTGCTTTCAGTTCTTTGGAGTAAATTCCTGGAAGTGAATTTACCTTATGGTAATTTGATAATTATTTGAGGGCTCAACAAACTGTTTTTCATAGCAGCTTGTCTCATTTTATATTCCCATTAGCAGTCCACAAGGCTTCTAATTTTAGTTTTTTTTTTTTTTAATTTAAAAAGCAGAATTACACAGACAGAGAAGACAGACAAGAACATCTTTCATCCACTGGTTCACTCCCCAAAAAGCTGCAGTTACCAGAGTAGGGACCCAAACTTAAGCCATCCTCTGTTGCTTTCCCAGGCCATAAATAGGGAGCTGGATCAGAAGTGGAGCATCTGGGACTCAAACTAGTAGCCATATGGGTTTCTGGCACTGTAGGCTAAGGCTTAGCCTACCTACTCTGTAATTGTGTCAGCCCTAACTTCTACTGTTCACATCTTTTTTTTTTATTATTATTTTTAATTCATTAATTACATTGTATTATGTAACACAGTTTCATAGGTACTTGGATTCTCCCCACCCCTCCCCAAACCCTCCCACCATGGTGGATTCCTCCACCTTGTTGCATAACCACAGTTCAAGTTCAGTTGAGATTCCTCCATTGCAAGCATATACCAAACATAGAGTCCATCATCTTATTGTCCAGTCAAGTTCAATGGCTTCTTAGGTATACCCTCTCTGGTCTGAAGACAGAGCCAGCAGAGTATCATCCTGATCAATTAAAAAACTCCAACATACCATCAGCAAAAATTTACATCATTATGGAATTAATTGACATAGTAATGAGTAACCAATATGGTAAAAGTAAATGCGAGTTCTTAATGTTCACATCTTTTTAAAAAGAAGATTTGTTTACTTTTATTGGAAAGGCAGATTTACAGAGAGGAGGAAAGACAGGTCTTTCATTTGCTGGTTTACTCCCCGAGTGGCCACAATGGCCAGAGCTGAGCCAGGAGTCAGGAGCTTTTTCCTGATCTCCTACTTCTGCACAGGGTCCCAAGGACTAGGGCTATCCTTCACTGCTCTCCCAGGCTATAAGCTGGCAGCTGGATGGGAAGTAGAGCAGCTGGGACACAAACCAGGGCCCATTTTGGATGCTGGCATTTGTAGGCTGTGGATTAGTAAGTTGAGCTATCATGCTGGCCTGAGGCCTCTATTATATGGATAGTGTCCCTTGATTTACAAAGTTTTAAATTTGGTGAAATCCTGTTTGTTTTTAATTTTGTATGTTTATTTTGATGTCATATCTAAGTAATTATTGCCAAACCTGCTGAAAGACCAATGTGAAGCCTTCAGGTGTCTCAAACCTGTCAAGGCAGTAGATAACAATAGGGTGTATGCTGCCTGAACTTATTTTCCAGGAGAATGCCACTTAGAGTGTGCCTGTGGTTGAGTCTGACAAGGAAGACCAGCCCATTAGAAGATTCTAACGAGTCTCTCTGAGGGTCACTGGAGGTCAGTTGTGATGCAGTATCCCACAAAGAGTGTGCTTAGTACGTAGAAGGGGGTCAAGTCAGTACTCAGCCTCAAATGCTTCCTAATCCTTGTGTCTCATGGTGGTGGAGTAGGGGATTCCTGGGGCTCTGAAAGCTTCAGCTGAGGCTTGGTCCACATGGAGGGGACATGTGAACAATATTAAAAATAAAAGTAAAATAAACCAAAAAAACCAATCAAAGCAAAACAAACAAAAACCGTGGAGGGGACGCTATGCAGATGGAGTTCGCTGAGCCTGCTGAGCGCAAGGATGTGGCCATCTATGGAGTGGGGTGACAGCAGGGTGGAGAGGAGGAAACTGCCTGGAGACAGCTGGAGCTGGGGCACTGTTGAGATTGGCTGCAAGGGCCAGCCCAGTGCTTTTCTGTATGTAATATTTTTAAGACATGAAGAAAAACTTTAAAAATCTGTGTTATATGTTTCATATTTATTTTCATCTGCTGGAAAGGCAGAGAGAAAGAGAGAATGAGAATCTTCGTCTGCTGTTTCACTCCCCAAGTGCCTGTAACCAGGAGCCCGAAACTCAGTCTAGGTGTTTTATGTGGGTTTCAGCAACCCAGTTAATTGAGCCCTTTGCTACTAGTTCTACCAGTGGCAGGAAGCTGGAGTTTGGAGTAAGAGCCAGGTATTAATCCCAGGGCTCTGATTGGGAACATGATTGTCTTCATTGCTAGCTAAGTGCCCATCCCTAGTAATGTTATATCTTAATTTGGTTAGGCCAGTATTCAGTTTTGAGTTATTATGACTCTATGAAAATGCTTTTAACATCTATGCAGTGACATGTAATGGGAGTATCTGTCTTTCCCTTGCTAATTTTTACGTTCCTGGAGTTAGTGATAGTATTGTGTTTTTCTTTGGTTAGCTTCCTGATCACTAATTTATTTCCAGACTTTCCATTGGTTACATAACTCTCTACTCAGTGCATTCATGTTCATGAGGGTATTTAACCAGTGACATCATGTTTGAGAAACCCTATCTGGAGGTTTGTGACTTCTAGTGTACAGTGCTGTTCAGCTGGACTGTTGTATATACAGTTACCCCCTTTGTATATACAGCTGTCCCCCTTAGTTTCCCTTTGCAATTGCATTTGGATTTTTTTTTTTTAACTCTCCTGTTGTACTCTTTCCTGCATGGGGCTTGTGTAATTTTATTTCTTATTTATATCTCTGAATGGAACACATTCTCAGTATGGAAAATAAAGATATTTAAACCATAGATATCTGGAAATATCTATATTCTTCCTTCACACTTGACAGAGTTTGGCGAGTATAGAATTCTAGATTTGAAGTGTTTTTTCCCTCAGAATTTTTGAAGGTGTAGCTTTTTTGCTTTCTGACACTAAGCCTTGCTGTTGAGTTGCTTGTGATCATTCTGATTCTTTATATGAAATGATTTTTTCTCCTTCTTTTTGGAAGTTTGTAGAACTTTTTTCTTGGAATTCTGAAATTCTTCCAATGGATCTCGGCATAAATCTTTTATGCTGGACACCTGATGTGCAGAATTAGAAAACTTGGGTGTTTCAAGTTGAAAAAATTTCTTGAGGTTCTTTACTGGGGGGAGGTTATTTGGGAGGCTATTCTGTTTCCTTTATCTGATCTTTTATTCTGAAGTTGAGTCTTCTTGACTAATCTTTGACTTGTTGTCTTTTTTTTATGTCTTTGTTTATCTCTCTACTTTCTGAGTTGACAAAAAGGTGGACATTTGATGTACTGCTTCAGATTTCACTTGGGATGTGTGTGTCCCATAATGTTTCAAATCCTGACTGCTCCACATCTGACCCAGCTTTCTGCATATGCACATCCTGGGAGGCAGCAAGCAATGGCTCAATTACTTGAACCCTTGCTGTCCATGTGGGAGATCCCTGATGAAGTTCTGGGCTCCTTGCTTTGACTTGACCTGACTTGGCTATTGAAGACATTTGAGGAGTGAATCAGCAAGTGGAAGATGTGTCTGTTGTTACTGCCTTTCAAATAAAGTGGAAATACTATTAGAAAAAGATAACAATGAGAATGCAAAACGTGTCATATAGTTCTTATGGATTCAGTATCCATCTTAGGATATCAGTGAGAGGTTTTTTTTTTTTTTAACTTTTCACCATTCATGATTTATGACAAATACTTTACACCCTTGATTCTTTCCAGTCAGAAGTTCTTTGAGACGATGCTGTTGACTTTGGCCAATTGGAGAATGCAGCCATCTGACTCACCTATCCTGCGAGTGGTCCCACAGATAGTGTAAGTTTCAAGCTAGAAGGAGAAAGCTGAAGTTTTTAAATTAATATAAAAAAATTTTATCTGAAAGGCAGAGCAAAGGGGGGGTGGAGAAAGAACGGGAGATAAAGAAAGAATGAATCCTCCATTTGTACATTTTCTCCCCAAAAACCCTAATACCTGTGCTAGGCCAAGCTGGAAGCCAGGAACTCCTTCTCAGTCTTCATTGTGGGTGGTAGAAACCCAAGTTCTTGAGCCATCACCTGCTGCCACCCTAGGAGTACTTCAGCAGAAGGTGGAGTAGATTAGAATCAGAAGTAGAGTAGTCACCAATTTGGGATACAGACACGATTAGCCACAACTTAACTGCTGTGCCACATGCCAGCCCTTAAGGATTTCTTCTTTAAAAAAATTTTTTTAAAAAACACCTTCCTTTCACTAGGCCATAGTATCAGAAGTGGAGCAGCTGAGATCCAAACCTGGAGCCCATATGGGATGCCAGCACTGCAAGAAGAGGCTTAACTTACTAGGCCATGTTGCCAGCCCTGAAGTTTTACTTAGACTGTTTCCTCATAGTTTGTTTTTTTGTTTTCAAGTTTTGTTTGTTAATCTGTGGTTATCTGTTTTTAAAAGTGAAGCTGTGGGATTTTTTTGTAAGTGTGTGTGCTTGTGTGTTCTGACAGTATTCCTCTTTTTTTTTTTGTAAAGATTTAATTTTTATCACAAAGTCAGATATACAGAGAGAAGGAGAGACAGAGAGGAAGATCTTCCGTCTGATGATTCACTCCCCAAGTGAGCCGCAACGGGCCGGTGCGCGCCGATCCGATGCCGGGAACCTGGAACCTCTTCCAGGTCTCCCACACGGGTGCAGGGTCCCAATGCATTGGGCCGTCCTCGACTGCTTTCCCAGGCCACAAGCAGGGAGCTGGATGGGAAGTGGAGCTACTGGGATTAGAACCAGCGCCCATATGGGATCCCGGCGCGTTCAAGGCGAGGACTTTAGCCGCTAGGCCACGCCGCCGGGCCCCAGTATTCCTCTTTCTAGCCTCATTTGTTGACTGACTGTTCTCCAGTTTTCCTTAGAGAGCGCATGGGGGAGAAGGGAATGAAGTATATTCTTTAAGTTATACTTTACTCAGTTTCTTTCTTTTTGGTAGAATATTTTCCCTCGGGCCTGGTGCGGTAGCCTAGCAGCTAAAGTCTTCCTCACCTTGCATGCACTGGGATCCCATATTGGTGCCGGTTCTAATCCCAGCGGCCCTGCTTCCTATCCAACTCCCTGCTTGTGGCCTGGGAAAGCCTTGGGACCCTGTTCCCGTGTGGGAGACTTGGAGAAAGCTCTTGGCTCCTGGCTTCAGATTGGCTTAGCTCTGGCTGTTGCAGCCACTTGGGGAGTAAACCAGCAGATGAAAGAGCTTTCACTCTGTCTCTCGTTCTCTCTATAAAGCTGCCTTTTCAATAAAGAAATAAATAAATCTTTAAAAAAGGATATACTGATTTCAAGAAAGTATATGACATTTAAGATCACTAGCCAGTCTAAAAAGGTTGTATTATTTCATTCATATGAAATTCTGAAAAAGCCAAAACTGTAGTGACAAAGAACAGATGAGGATTAGTAATATTCTAAACCTAGATTGCGGTTGACAGTTAATGTTATGAGTCTGATATAAAACACTGATTCAAATTGCTGAATCTTGGGGCCAGGTGTGATGACTTAGTGGCTAAACCTTCACTTTGCACATGTTCGGGTCCCATACGGGCACTGGTTCATGTCCCGGCTGATCCACGTCATATCTACCTCCCTGCCTGTGTCCTGGGAAAGCAGTAGAGGATGGCCCAAGGGCTTGGGACCCTGAACTTGTGTAGGAGACCTAGGGGAAGCTGTTGGCTCCTGGCTTCAGATTGGCTCAGCTCCAGCCGTTGTGGCCACTTGGAGATTGAACCAGTGTACAAAAGATCTTTGTCTCTTGTCTCTCCTCCTCTCTGTAAATCTGACTTTCTGATAGAAATAAATATTTTTAAAAATCCAGAACATGTGTTTAAAAAATAGAATGGTGAATCTTGTGGTATCTGAATTACATTTACGTGAGAAAAGAGCTTCAAATTAATTGGCCATATTTGTGTGGATCTACTTCAGGATTTTTACACTTGATCTTACCCAAAAGACCGAGAAGTGATACTTCAGGATTTTTAATTCTGATATCTCTATGGCCCTTTGCTGATAACTCACTGTTTTGTTTGCTAAGTGTATAATAAGTCTCAAAATAATTTAATGTAATTCTTGACATTTTTCATATTTCGAAAGTATTTTGGGTTTTTTTATTCATCATGTAAGTTTAGAACAAATTGTCCACAGAATCTAGGCTTGGGATGCTTTTGCAGTTTTTGTTGTTGTTAAATATTATTTACATATTTGAGAGGGCTTCATGCCAATGTGGGTCTCTTAAGGTGGGAAGCATCAAGACAGGAGAAAGGTAGGGGAGGCAAATGTTTCGTTTTTTTTTTTTTTCTCCTGTGTCTGCAGGGAAAATGGGGAGGTGTCTGCTCTGCTGTCAAATGTCAGCAGCACCAGGGGTTGAAGGACAGTGATGGTGCCTTAGAGACTCCAGTGTGGGGAAGAAAGTTCTGAGGGTGTTACTTCAGTGGTTTTGATAGTTCTGAGACACCATCAACTTCATTGCACCAGGGTTGAGAAAATCTTTCCAAAGTCTACTGGCTGACCAAGTCTATCTTAATGCATCCACAGACCCAGACGCTTGCTGCAGAGCTTAGCCAGAAGAATGGTTGTATCAGCTCTGCTTTCCAAGCTCTGACGAGGCACTTGATGTCCTCTGCTGGCCTAGATAAGCTGCTGTCTTGTCTCTTGTGTGCGTATGGGCATGCTATCCACTGTGTAGGCATCAGCAACTGAGGAGGTCCAGTCCTGATATGTCGGGGTCTTCAGTCCCGCAGAAGAATTCACCCGACACTCCAGGCTCTGTTTCTTGAGGAACTTTATTTTTCCAACCAGTCCATTTCCCAGCCGGTCGACTGGACTTCTACTACCTCCCATTTTTCTTCCGCTTCTCTCTGCTTCCTTTCCCAGTCTCCTCGTTGCCCCTAGTCTTCTTCTGTCCATCCATCCATCTGTCCCAGTCGTACTCTGTCCTCCGTCTCAGTCCGTCTATCCATCTCTGTCTCCGTCTTCCTGTCCTGGCCCACTTCTTCCTGAAACCCCCGCCGCTAAATACAATCCTAGTCCAATCAGCTTAAAGGTCACCGATGCACGCGGCAGGCACGCCAATCATGGCTCTGATCACGCGTAGCACACGTGCTAAGCATGCAGCTACGGGCCAATCAGAAGGCACTTCCTGAAACCTGTGTACCGCCAAGCTCCGGGGGGGAGGAGAGGTCTCAGCGCCATCTTAGGGCACATGTGCAGTGCTCCCGACACTGATACATGCTCCCCAAGTTTGGAACCACATATATTGTGATTTTCCCTGGCCAGGATTTGAGTCCAGCCATCTAGTTGGGGAGGTCCCTCAGGAAACCTCGCCTGGGGTGACCCCTCAGACTTGACTTTTGTGTGTGTCAACCAGTGCAGGATCAAGGTTGGTGCATTATCTGCACCAGCCAGTGCACATACTGGTGGATGCAACTACCTCGTCAGTTCTACCCTCCAGGCCCATTTCTTACACCAACTGATAGGTGCTGCAGCCTTCGCCCAGCCCAGCCAAGACTGCCCACAGGCCTGATCTTCACACATACACCAGTAGGCAGGCCTCAGCCCTGATTTTAAATGTGCTGGCATATGCTGCTGCCTAGCCTGATTTTTCTTGTATTCCTTCTAATTCTTGTGCACACCCAAGGATGCTGAAGTTTAGCTCTGTCCACCCCACCTCCAGACCCACCCACACATACATAGATGGATACTGCTACCTTGACTAGTCTGGCCTATTCCCAGCCCTGGTTCTTATGCTCACCAGCAGGAGCTACACCCCAGAAGGGATTGCCCACAATTCCCTTATCAGGCCTGTTCACAGTCCTGGATCTTGCTCTTGCCAGGGGGTACTGCCCCCAGAAAGGTCAACCCACATTCCTAGTTCTCCTGCTCACCAGTAGAAGCAGTGGCCCAGTAAGGGAGTCACCAAAGTTCCCCTAACAGGCTTGCTCCCAGCCCTGGATCTTGAGCATGCCAGTGGGTGCTGCAGCCCTGCTGCTGAGACATCTGAGATGCCCTGCCTCCAGTCTTGGCATCCACCAGCAGGTACTGCAGGCTGGCTCGGTACCAGCTCTCGGTGATGGGTGCAGCAACCTAGCCCAGCCTGGCTTACCCTCTAGCCCTCATGCAAACTGTCAAGTGTTATCAAGCCTGCCCTGGGCTGTGCCCGGTCATGGTTCTTGCGCATGCCTGGTTCTCACTCATGTCAGGATTGGCATAGCCTGGCTCACCTCCAGAGAGAGTGCATATGTATGGCAATGGGTGCTGGTTTGGCCTTTCCCCAGCCCTGGCTTCAGGCCCACCAGAGGGAGTTGTAGCCTAGTAGGGAAATTCCCCTAGTTTTCCCCTACCAGGCTCCATTCCTAGCTCCAGATCTTATGTGTGCCAGTGGGTGCTGAAGCCCTGTCTGACATAACAGCCCCCACTTCTGGTACTCTCCAGTGGGTACCGTGGCCTCGCCTGACTAGCTTACACCCATTCTGGCTCTTGCTGGTGAGTATCCCCTATCAAATATGACCTCAGCTGCCCCTAACTCCAATACATCCTCAAACCCTTTCCCTGGGCAACATAAAGTCCTGTGCAGCCCCCTCTTCCACCTGACTGCTGAGGGGGTGGTGTGTCCTGGCCTGGTACTATAAAAGGATAAATGGAGTAGCCAAGACATTAAATTGGCACCCATATGGGGTGCACCGCAGGCCATAACTTTAACCACTATGTCACAGCACTTACCCCAATTTATACTTTTTCTAGTTTTTGGTTTCAAAGATTCTATTTTATTTAAGACATTTTTGACAGGTAATTGTACATATTTATGGGGTGCCATGTATCATATATATATTTTTAAAGATTTGTTTTTCTTGGAAACACAGATTTACAGAGAGAAGGAGATATATAGAGAAAGATCTGTCCGCTGGTTCACTCCTCAAATGGCCACAATGGCCAGAGCTGAGCCGATCTGAAGCCAGGAGCCAGGAGTTTCCTCCGAGTCTCTCACACAGTGCAGGGTCCCAAGGCTTTGGGCCATCCTCGACTGCTTTTCCAGGCCACAAGCATGGAGCTGAATGGGAACAAGAGCAGTTAGGACATAAACCAGCACCCACATGGGATCCTGGCACGTGCAGGGCAAGGTTTTGGCCACACTGAGCCATTGCCCTGGGCATCAAATCATAGAATATTTGGGTTGTCCTTCACATCAGACATTTGTCATTGCCTTGTGTTAAGAACATTAAAATTTTTTTGCTGTTTTCAATTGTATGATGCAATATTATTGGATATAATCAACCTTCTGTATAATAGAAGACTAGAACTTATTCTTCATATCTGGCTTTGAGTTTCTTCATTTTTTAAAAAACTTTTATTTATTTTTATTAGACTGATTTATAGAGAGTAAGCAGCAATCTTCTATCTACTGGCTCATTCCCCAAATGGCTGCAACAACCAGAGATGAGCCGATCTGAATCCAGAAGCCAGGAGCCTTTTCCAGGTTTGCTGCAAGGGTGTATAGGGTCCTAAGGCTTTGGGCCATTCTCTACTGCTTTCCCAGGCCATACCCGGGGAGCTGGATGGGAAGTGGAGCATCTGGGTTATGAATGGCACCCATATGGTATGCTGACGCTTTAAGATGGCAGATTAACCTGTTGAACCATGGCACTGGCTCCGTTTTCCCTACTTCGCCTATCCTCCCCAGCCTGTAATAACTACTCTTGTATTTATTTCTTTTTCTTTGATTTATTTGTTTATTTGCAAGAGTTACAGAGAGGTTAGGAGAGATGAATGAAAGAGAGCGAGCGAGTGCGAGCATTCTTCCTTCTGCTGGTTGACTCCTTAGATAAGCACAAAACAGCTAGTACTGGGCCAAGCTAAACCCAGGAGCCAGCAACTTCATCCCAATTTCCTACATTGATGTCAGGAGGTCAGGCACTGGAGCCATTCTCTACTGCTCTTTTCAGGCCATAAGCTGGGAACTGGATGGAAAGTGAGGCAGCCTATGTTTGAATTGGTGCCTATATGGGATGGTAGCATTGCATTCGGTGGCTTTAGCCGCTGTGCCACAATACTGGTGCTTCTGTTCTTTCATTTATATGAGCTGAGCTTTTTTCAGATTTCACATACAAGTAAAATAATTTGTCTTCCTTCTTTTGGTTTATTTTACTCACATCACGTTATCTAGTGGATCTACATTACTATGAATTTTGTCCTTTTGAATATCCAGATAGTATTCCATTATGTTCTATACTACCTTTTCTTCATTCATCTGTTGATGAGTATCTAGGTTGATTTCATATCTTAGGTATTGTTAGTAATGCAGGTGTCTCTTTATACTGCTTGCATTTATACTGATTCCATTTCCTAGTGATGGGATTGCTGGATCCTGCGGTATTTCTGGTGGCTTTTTTTGAAAAGTTAGAGACAAGAAAAGAGAGAGAGAAAAGGAGGGAAGAAGGGAGAGAGTGAGAGAGAGAGAGAGAGAGAGAGAAGGAGAGAGAGAGAGAAACGAGCAAGAGAGAGATTAGAGAGATCTTTCATCCACTGGTTCATTGCCCAGAGAGTTACAGAAATATATGGTCTGCAAAACGTAAGGTATTTACTTTCTGACCCTTTACAAAAAAGTTAACCAACACTTGTGATCTGAAATAACTTTTAAATCACTTTTTTACTTACTTTTCCTTCCTTTTTTTAAAAGTAAAGCTAATGGCTAAAGATACTCAACAGTTGTTCACCTTTTTATGCAAAATGTAGCATGTTATAAAGGCATTACAATATCTCACTTTTCACTGAATGGTGTATCCTGAAAATCATTCTGTGTCAATATATCTTTCATTTCTGGACCAGGTTACAGTTTTTATCTCTTTCAGGTTATATTTTTATACTTCCTTTTTTAAAAAGTTAATGCTGTTTATTTTATTAATATCCTCTTTCTTGCATGGTTTTGTGGGATTTGATCAACAATCTTCTTCTATATTCATGTCAATTTTGTATACTTTTTAAAATTTTAGTATTTGTTGAATTTACTTGGGAGAGAGCGTGGAGAAGGAGACAGTGAGAGGTCACAACCCCGAATCCTGCGAAGGCTGAGAATGGGCTACACTGAAGCTGGAACCATCCACTTGAGATTGGTCTCCCATACAGGTGCCACCCAGCTGTTTAAACTATCACTTGCTTCCTCCTAGGTCAGGCATTAATGGGAAGCTAGGACTCAAATCCAGGTACTGTGGATTAGAATACAGACATCCAACCAGTGCTGCACCTTAGCTCTACATCAAACGCCTATGCTTTCTTTTTTCTTTATTGCCTATGTTTTTAAGTGCATTTTCTAACATTAAAATATTATTAACTCTACTGGTGATAAACTCTAACTTACAACAGTTAAACTCTAACCTATAGTAATTTAAGTAACATCTTTTTCTTTAGTATTGTGTTATATTAACAATATTGATTTGTCTGTGTTGAGTGCCATTGACACCATGTAGTCTAGCAATCTGTTACTCTAAATAGTATCCATGCTGAGACAATGACTTTATATTATTTAGCTGTTTTACTACTCATTTATAATGGAGAGATATATCTTTTAAAAGTATGTATTAAACTGGTTAGGGTACTGAATTTTAAAAAAGTTTTTTCCCTTTCCAATAAAGTGGCCTAATATATAGCAACAGCAGGGTTTCTGGTGCTGGAATGTTATTTGTGTTAATTAGTAGCTCTAATGTGCTGCTGTTTCTTTTGTTTTAGGTTAAATGGAAGCCACCTTTGGGAGCTGGATGCCTGTGTAGCTGTTCTGCCACATCAGTGTATTGCAATGAGTGGGGGAGGAGAACAGCCAGATATCCTCAGTGTTGGAATCTTAGTCAAAGAGAGATGGAAAGTGGTGAGTGTATATCTCAGTGTGTGTATCTGTATACTCATCTGGAGAGTAATTTTTGGTATCGTGATTAAAAACAGCAATTAGAAAATAACATTCACATTGCTTATATGACCAGGTTATTTTCTATAATTAACTTCAGTTTATATTATCTCTCTTTTTAAAGATTTTATTTATTTTTACTTGAAAGGCAGAGTTACAGAGAGAAGGAAGACAGGGAGCTTCAGTGTGCTGGTTCACTCTGCAAATGACTACTATGGCAGCGGCTAGAGTCTGGCCAAAGCCAGGAGCCTGAAGCTTCTTCTGAGTCTCCCACATGGATGCAGGGACTCAAAGGTGTGGGCTGTCTTTTACTGCTTTCCCAGGCACATTAGCAGGGAGCTGGATGGGAAGTGGTGCAACCAGGGCCCTTATGGGATGCCAGCACTGCAGGTGGAAGCTTAATTTACTAAATAATGGAGCTGGCAATTTGATGGAGCTGTAATTTTTTTTAATTATTTATTTTTATTGGAAAGTCAGATTTACAGAGAGAAGAAGCGGCAGAGAGAAAGATCTTCCATCTGCTGGTTCACTCCCCAAGTGGCTACAATGGTTGGAGTTGCCCCAATCTGAAGCCAGGAGCCAGAAACTTCTTCCAGATCTCCCATGTGGGTATAGGGTCTCAAGGTTTTGGGTCGTCCTCTACTGTTTTTCAGGCTACAAGCAGGGTGCTGGAAGGGAAGTGGATCAGCTAGGACAGGAACTGGTGCCCATATGGGATCCCGGTGCATGCAAGGGAAGGATTTTAGCCACTAGGTTACCATACCAGGCCTCTATAATTTCTTATTCTTGCTTCATGTAGTACTAAATTTTTCTAACTTCTAATAGCTGACATTTAGCAAGATAAATAAAACATACTTAGGGAAAGAAAAATTAGAGAAATAAAGATGTTCTTAGGGGAAAAAGTGTTTAAAAATATTGAATTATTCTTTCCTTTTAGGCTCTTTTAAGATAATTTAAAGTGTATATATATGTAATGAGTGATATAATGAACTTCACTTTACTCATGACCCATCATAAACAGTCATAAACTTTAGTTAATCTATTTATTTGAAAGAGAGATAGAGGGACAGAGATCTCCTATGTGCTCTTTTGTTTTCATGGTAAAAAAAATATATATATATTTTAAAATAATCTTACATAGTTGATTATGGTACAAAGGGTCAAGGGTTACAGGAAAGTGGGAAATACCATTGTTTCCACACTAATATCATTTTTCCCTTGTATCTGGGGTCAGGGGAGAAACAAAGGGAAAAGCCCCACACAGCCTCCCACCCATCCCTGGTCCCTGAAGTGAGGTACGCTCCGAGGGTGCTGCTCAAGCAGTGTTTTTTTTTTAAAGATTTATTTATTTTTATTACAAAGTCAGATATACAGAGAGGAGGAGAGACAGAGAGGAAGATCTTCCGTCTGATGATTCACCCCCCAAGTGACCGCAATGGCCGCTGCTGCCCCGATCCGAAGCTGGGAACCTGGAACCTCTCCCGGGTCTCCCACACGGGTGCAGGGTCCCAAAGCTTTGGGCCGTCCTCGACTGCTTTCCCAGGCCACAAGCAGGGAGCTGGATGGGAAGTGGAGCTGCTGGGATTAGAACCGGTGCCCATATGGGATCCTGGGGCGTTCAAGGCGAGGACTTTAGCCGCTAGGCCACGGCGCCGGGCCCTCAAGCAGTTTTGATAGTTCAACAGGTCTGAATTGCTGCCAATCTTGCAATTTCAATCGCGATGAAACCTATTCAGAATCCACTGGCTGACATAGACTCTTGATGGTTGGGGTTCTGAGTCCAGCAGTTCAGTTGGAGGGATCTCCAAAGAAACTTCATCTGAGATGATCCCAAACCTGATTCTTGTTTGAGTTTGCCAGTACAGGGTCTGGCACAGTCCATCGCGCCAGTCAGCTTATGCACATACTGGTCGTTGCAATTGCTAGGTCAATTCTGTTTCCAGTCCTGTCTTCCACTTGAACCAATGGGTGTTGTAGTCCAGCTCGATCCTACCCACTTCATACCTGGTCCTCATGCAAACCAGTGGGAGCTGCAGCCTAGTTGGGGCGACTCCCCATAACCCCCACCAGGCCTGCTCCCTACTCTGGTTCCCATGCATGCCGGTATGTACCGCAGACTTGTTCAGGCTGTCCCACTTCCCATTTAGCTCTCATACTTGTCAATGGGTATGGAAGCCTAGTTCAACCCAACCAACCTACTATCCAGCCCACACACATACTGGCAGGTGCCTTTCTGTCTAGCCATCCCTGCCCCTGTCCTGGTGTTCGTGCTGTCCAATGAGAGTGGTAGCCCCGAGGGAGGTGTCCACTATTTCCCTTCTAGGCCACACTCACTCTGAGATTGTGCACTCTCCAGGTAGTTCTGGCATTTGACTTGACAGAATTAGCCCCCAGTGCCAGCCTCTGCCATCTGAATCTGCGGCAAAGTCCAACCAACCTTCACCCACTCTAATTTTTGCTTGCACCAGTCAGAATAGTCAACCCAGTCTGGCCCTTCCCCAATCTCACTCACATGAGGCCCACAGGTGTTGTAGCCCTGCCTGATCTGGTCTTCCCCCATCCCAACTCATGCTCTCCAATGGGAGTGGTTGTCCAGCAGGGGAGCCCACATTCCTCTGCTGGCTTTACCTCCTCCTCCTCGGTTCTCACATGGGCTGTTTGGGTGCTGCAACCACATCTGGTATGGCTCACCTCACCTTGGCATTCCTTAATTTGCACTGGTATGTGTTGGGACCGAAACTGGCCTGACCCACACTCTGTGCTGGTGCTCGGATTCACCAGTGGTTGATGTGAACAGGTTCAGCTTGGTCTGCCCTCCACTATGCCATATGTGTGATGGTGGGTATCTTTCTCTGGCCTGGTCTGGGTTGCTCCATATCATGGTTCTTGTGCTCATCTGTAGGGGCTGTGTTCTGATAGAGGAGATTCCCAAGCTCCTCCTTCAGAACCTCTCCCTATGCCAGGTCTTGCACATACTGGTGGTTCCATGGGCCAGCTCTTATTGCTGACCTTCCATCCATTCCAGTTCTTGGTGTTAGCTGTTTCACCCCAGCCAAGGCTTGTCCATATCCAGACACTGCTCACACATGGCTCAGTAGGGGCAGAGACCCAACCTAGTCTGTCCTACATCTACCCAGATTCCCCAGAGCCGCCATATGGTGCTGGCGTCTAGCCCAGCTTGGTGTGCCCAGCCCCAGTCCACATTTGTGCCTAGGGAGACTGCAGCCATATCCACACCAGAACGCAGCCCCCACTCCAGCCCCCGCACCCTCCCGTGGGAACCCCAACCCAGCAAGGGTGTACTGTCACAGCTCCCCAACAGAAGATTGCGTGCATTTCAGTGGGTGGTCTGACCCAGTTGGCTTAGCCCCTCATCTGTCTCAGCCTTTGCCCTTGATGCTGTGCCGTAGTATTCCTGCCTTGCGAAGACCAGTTGGGATAAGAGCCTAGGTTGGAATGACATGTGCTCCATCCTGATTTCTTTTCTTTTTTGTGAGTTGTGGTTTGCTTGGCCCTGCCTGGTCCTCCCCCTTCCTGTTAACAGCTCGGCCCACCCCACATCCTATTTTAGGATGCAGCTTCGGGTGGTGCTGCCTTGACCTGCCCGGATTACCATCAGTTCCTTTACCCTTAGTGATGGCAAGTGCCATGGTCACTCCTAGCTTAGCCCATCGCCACCCCAGCTTGTGAGCTAACCTGCGGGGCTTATATTTCCACAGGGTTGGGTCCACACTTCCCTCATAGAGTTTACCCCCGGACCAAGTTCTCTCATGTGCTGGTTAGTGTCTTGCCCCTGCCAAATGGACCAGTCCACTATTCCACCACCCAATCAAGTATTGGTGCCTAGCCCTGCCAGACAGGCCCCCATCCATAGCTTTGGTGTGGAGTGGTGTATGGCAGTCAGTGATGCTCTATGCTAACAGCCCATCTAAGGATTCCTAATTTAGCTAGTGAATCAGTCTGGCCCAAATAGATCTTATGGACACTTCCCTCAAACCATCAGGTCTCAGTCCCCACACTTGCCCGAAAGTTTCATGACCCTATTACTGGGAATCACCCAGAATTCATCTCTTACCTACACTAAAACTGGCCTTATTCATGGGTGTCCCTAATCAGCAACTTCATATCCTAAAAACCCCTGGGTGGCCCGTAGGCAGAGCCTGGCACCATTTGGTGCACTGCCCGCCCAAAGCCAAGGACTCAGTCACTGCCTTTTGTTAGTGGCTTTGGCCTGAGTCCCCAACATTGGATCCAGCCTGGCAGGGGCACCCCCACAGCAGCCACACTGTAGGGAACTGCAAACTGCCACCAACCCCAAGGCCCAGACCCCTCCCAGACTTGGCCTTCTATGTGCTCTTTCACTCTTCAGATACCTGTAGTAGCCAGAGCTGAGCTGTGCCCTAGTTGATCTTGATTTCCCACGTGGGTCGCAACAACTAAGTGCTTGAGCTGATGCCTCCCAGGATGTGCATTAGTAGGCAGCTGAAACTGGGAGCAGAGCTAAGACGCCAACCTAGGCATCCTAATATGCAATGTGCACATCATGAGCAGCATTGTAGCCACTAAACCAGTGTTTACCCCATAGGTCATTGTGTATCATCTCTTTTATCCTCTAGGATTGTTTAAGATTTACTTGAAAGTCAGAGTCACAAAGAGATAGAGACAAGGAAGGGAGGGAGAGTTAGAGAGAAATAGATCTTCTCTCTCCTGGTCCACTTACTCCCCAGATGGCCTCAAGGGCTGCGGCTGGGTCAGGCCAAAGCCAGGAGCTTCATCCAGGTTTCCCATGTTTGTGCAGGGACCCAAACACTCAGTCCATCTTCTGTTGCTTTTCCCTGGCCAGTAACAGGGAGCTGGATTGAATGTAGAGAAGTCAGGACTTGAACTGGCACCCATATGGGCATGCTGGCATCATAGGCAGTGGCAGCCACACAATGACACTGGCCTCTCAGAATATTCTAAAGCAGTTTTTACCCCTATTGCTTTTTTTTTCCCTTGATGTACTTTGCTATGTATCTTTGAAAAAGCAGGAATTTTTTTTAAAAAGATACTATTATTATCACACTTAAAATGTCCAGTAAGTTCTTAATATGACTATATAGCCTCCAAGTTTCTACATTTCTCTTATTTGTAACTTGTTTTTGATAGTTTTGATCAATATCAAAACAAGATCTGAATTCTAGAGTTGGTTGACATCATTAGAGTTTCCTTTAATTTCTGGGATTCTCTTCACCTATTCCTCTTTTTTTCTTATGCTTTATTTAACAAAGAACCTTGGGGATTTGTCTGTGGAATTTGTCATTTTTGAGGCCTGAGCTGTGGCATAGAACATTAATCTACCATCGTCAACATCACTGTTGAGCCTGGTTCCAGTTGCCTCTGGTCCAGCTCTGGTCCAGCTCCCTGCAAAAGCAGTGGAGAAAGTCCCATGTGGATGCTTGGACACATGCATTCCCATGGGAAACTTGGCTTCAGTGTGGTCTGGCTCTGGTCAGTGCAGTATTTGCAGAGTGACCCAGGAGATGGAAGATCTCTCTTTCTCTCTTTGTAACTCTGCCTATCAAATAGATAAAATAAATCATTAAAGGAAAGAAAAGGGAGAAGAGAAAAGTAGAGGGGAAGGGAGGGATGGGGAAGACTAGAGCTTTGAGAAAAGGCAGAAAAGAAGGAAAGAAGTAAGCAAGGAAGAAAGGAGTGAGGAAGTGAGGGAGGCAGGGTAGAAGGAAAGAAAGAAGGAGGACCGGTGTGCTGGCTTAACAGGCTAATCCTTCACCTCCAAGTGATGGCATCTCATATTGGTGCTAGTTCATGCCCTGGCTGCTCCACTTCCCATCCAACTCCCTGAGTATGACCTAGGAAAGCAGCAGTGGATGGTCCAAGTCTTTGGGACCCTGTACCTCCTATTCCAGGAGATCTGGAAGAGGCTATTAGCTCTCAGCCCAGAACAGCTCAGTTCTGGCATTGCAGCCACTTGGGAGTGAACCAGCAGGTAGAAGATCTTTCTGTCTGTTCTCCTCTCTGTACATCTCTCATTCAAGTAAAAATAAATTGATCCTTTTTTTTTTTTTAATGAAAGAAAGGGCCCGGTGCGGTAGCCTAGTGGCTAAAGCCCTCACCTTGAATGCACTGGGATCCCATATTGGTACTGATTCTAATCCCAGCGGCCCTTTTCCCATCCAGCTCCCTGCTTGTGGCCTGGGAGAGCAGTAGAGGACGGCCCTTGGGACCCTGCACCCACATGGGAGACCCAGAAGAGTTCCTGGCTCCTGGCTTCAGATCGGCTCAGCTCTGGCCGTTGTGGTCACTTGGGTGGTGAATCAGCAGACAGAAAATATTCGTCTCTGTCTCTCCTCTTCTCTCTCTCTCTCTCTCTCTCTCTATCTCTATATATATATATATATATATATATATCTGAATTTGCAATAAAGATAAATAAATCTTAAAAAAAGAATGAATATGTTATTATTTGCATTTTGCTGATTGCTTCCATGTAGTATCAACAATTTTTTTTAAAGTAATACCTCTAAGAATGGCACTGGAGTGTTGACGTAAGTCCAGCTGCTCCACATTTTTTTGTGTTTGTTTGTTTTATTGGAAATTCAAACATACAGAGAGGAGGAGAGACAGAGAGGAAAATCTTTCATCTCCAGGTTTACTCCCTAAGTGGCTGTAATGGAACTGTGCCAATACAAAGCCAGGAGCCCAGGAGACTTTTCCGGGTCTTCTGTGCTGGTGCAGGGTCCCAAGGTTTTGGGTTGTAGTCAACTGCTTTCCCAGGCCACAAGCAGGGAGCTGAGCTGGATGGGAAGCTGGGCCGCTGGGATTGGAAGTGGTGCCCATGCAGGATCCCAGTGCATGCAAGGCTTAGCCACTAGGCACTTTAGCCACTAGGCCACCATGCTGTGCTGGTATCAACATGTTTTTGTGTCTTATGTATTTCATGCAAATTGGCAGTTATGACTACAGATTTGATCGAATCAATTTGATTTTTGAGTTGGAGCATTATTCCTCCTTAAATGATACTGTGAACTGGGGCATGCCTGGCTAGGCTATCATACCTGCTGGTTTGCATGAGTCAGGGATGGGAGCAGACTGGGCAGGGCCAGGCTGTAGCACTCACCAGTGAGAGTTGGGACTTAGTTTGGGCAAGGTCAGACCAGGATGTAGCATTTGATGACAAAGGTCAAGACAAGAGAAAGCTATACAGAGCTGGGTCACAATATCTGCTGGCATGCACAAGATCTGGGGCTGGAAACAGGCCTGGTTGGGAAGCTAAGGGGACGTGCTGGCTAGGTTGTGGTTCCCATTAGTGAACGCAAGAGCTGGAATGGGGATGGTAGTCTGGGCTGGACATGGCTGCAGTCTCCCTTGGCATGGGTGTGGACAGGGTCTGGGGCATGCCAGACTGGGCTAGACTCCAGCATCTACTGGTGCTTGTGAGAACTAGTGGGTGTAGGATGGGCTGGGCTATGTTTCCAATCCCATGGGACCACATGAGAGCTGCATTAGGACATGGACCAGGACAGGCTGGACTGTAACATGCAACAATAAGAACCAGGTTGGGTATGCACCAGTTAGGCAAGGCTACTCTTCTGCCAGGACAGGAGGTGGACTAAGTCAGCCGGAGCCAAGGGCCCACTGGTGTGTGTGAGATCTGCTACATGAGATCTGCCACTGAGAGGAGTTCCCCAAGCTCTTCTACCCTCCCGATAAAGGAGCTTGGGGAACTCCTTTGTTGAGGTGCAGCCCCTGCAGGTGAGTGCAAAAATCAAAGCAAGGAGCAGCTCAGAGCACCTGCCATGATACATGTGACTTGGGTATGGGGGCGGGCCAGACTAGGCCAGTTCATGACACCCACTGGCAGATCTGAGAGCCAGGATGGGGTGTGGGACAGGCTGGGTCTGGCTGTATCACCAGCAGTTCATATTAGGGATGGGACTTGGAGCTTAGCTGGAATGGGGACAGACTGGGCTTGGCCAAGCTGAAGCACCTGCCTGCAAATGCTGAGGAGAGACAGGCCACATTAGACTGGATCACTGCACCTGTCAGCACCTGTGAGACTGAGGCAGAGGGGTGAGCCTGGTAGGGGAGTAGTGGGGACTCCACTGCTGGGCCACTGCTCAGGCTGGCGAGTGTGAGAGGTAGAACTGGATGCAGACCAGGCTGGGCAGGGCTACAGCACCTGTTGGCCTACATGCAAACTGGGTTAGGGAGAGAGTCAGACTGGGGTATCAGATTGTATCCACTGGTACAGGCATGAGCCAGAATAAGGGCAGGTGGGTTGGGCTTTGCTGCTGGCAAGTGCTAGTACTGGGAGCAAGTCTTGTGGAGCTAGACTGCAGAACCACCTGGAGAGTACACTATCCAGGGCAGGGAGTGGGTCCATGGAGAGGTTGTGGCCTCCTCTCTGAATGGCTGCGGCACAAGAACCAGGACTGGGGGCGGCCTGGATGGACAGGCGGTAGCACCCACTGGCATGAATATGTGCTGGAGGATGGAATTGGTTGGGTTGAGTTAGGCCTCAGTGCCCAATGATGTATATGAGATCTCAACAGGATGTGAGGGCTGACTGGACCAGTCTACTGCACATGCTGGCAGGCACAGAAACCAGAGCTAGGGGACCAATCCAGTGGAGGTTATTGGGGTCACTCTGATTGGGCTGCAGCTCCTCCTGTGATACATGGGGGCTGAGCATGTGTTGGGCAGGGCTGGACTGGGCCGCAGCAACCATTAATTTGCCGAGAATGGAGGACAGAACAAGTTGACCAATTACCTCAGTGAAGCTTGACAGCAAATTTCTGGACCAATGGAGACTTGGAGATGGACTATGACACCCAGTTGACCTTGGAAGGATTTCTCATTTTTGGAGCAGCGATATCAGCAGCATCTCAGAAGTATTGAAACCACATGAGCAGAACCCTCAGAAAGTGCTCCACAATGGGGAACTTGGGATGATACTGGTGGCAGTTCCTTATCCCCCGGGTAATGCAGTGGTTGGAAGGCTGGCCGTGGTTTCTCCTCTCCTCCATTTACCAGAAGTAAAAGAAAATGTGTAAACAAGGGTCTCACCCACTATCCCCAATCCCAGATCCTTCCCATCCTGATCAACTATATAGTGCCTGGCACAGTAGCCTGGTGGCTCTAAGTTCTCACCTTGCACGTGCCAGGATCCCATATGGGTGCTGGTTCTAATCCCGGCTGTCCTGCTTCCCATCCAGCTCCCTGCTTGTGGCCTGGGAAAGCAGTTGAGGACGGTTCAAAGCCTTGGGGCCATACACCCACGTGGGAGACCTGGAAGAGGAGCCTGACTCCTAGCTTCGCATCAGTGCAGCTCTGGCCATTGTGGCCACTTGGGGAGTAAATCAATGGATGGAAGATCTTCCTCTCTGTCTTGCCTCCTCTCTATATCTTACTTTCAAACTAAAAAAAAAAAAACCTTAAAAAATCAATAAAATTAAAGTAAAAAAAGAAGTAAAATAAAAAGAAGTGAAGCAACTAAGATTCAAACTGGTTCCTATAAGGGATGGCCACTTTACCCACCTTGCCCATCTGGGAAGATAAAATCTAACAGAAACTTCACTTCTAGTCCGTCTCTAATTTGTATACCTTCATTGTACTAAATGTCTCTTCATGTCATAAAAATAATGTTTTAGGGCTTTAGCAAGCCAGTTTAGGATTATAGCTGGTTGTCCCACTGCTGCTTCTAACCCCCTACCATAGCAGGTACCAGATTAGTTCCAGGTAAGATTTCACTTGGCAGAAGGATTTTCAGGTTCAAAAAGTGTGAGGACATTCATCTGGCACACAATTAAGCTGCCACTTGAAATGCCCATAGGTTATTTCGGACTGCCTAGCTTCATCGCTTCTCAGCCTTTTGGCTAAGATCAAGTGTGGAGTGCCTAGGTTCAAGTACCTTCGACATTGTGTGCCTGGTATGCCCCTGGGAGGTAGTAGTGATGGCTTAAGTAGTTATGTTCCTGCCAATATGGGAAACCCAGATCGAGATATGGGTTCCTGGCTTTAGGGCCCTGATTTTTGCAGACAGTGGGGAGTGAGCCAGTGGATGGCAGTGTCTCTGTCTTTGTCTCTTTCTGGTTCTGTGTTTCTCTGCCTTTCAAATAAATCCAAAAATAAAAATGAAAATAAAACAATTTTAAGTCTTCAAGTTGTTGCCTTCAAATTAAAATAGTATAGGTGATATAGAGTGGTGTTTGTGGCAAATGGTTCTTTCAAATACCATGCTTTTTGTGTAATTTTTGATAATGACTGTGAACCAAATTTTAGAACTGTAACTGAAATTTCATTGGTTTTTATCAATAAACTTGTAAAAAAAAAGCCTTAGATTTATTTACATGCATGTATTTTCTTGACACAGATAGTTAAAATAATAGTATTGAAATATCCTATCATAAAATAAGAATAAAACTGTTGATAATTTTCTAAGTTTGAGAAATGAATTGGTTTTCAGTCAGAATTTTCTAGTAATTTAAAATGTGTGTGTCTTTATTTTCTGTGCAGTTGAGAAAGATTGGGGGCGGTGGTTTTGGAGAAATTTACGATGCTCTGGATATGCTCACCAGGGAAAATGTTGCACTGAAGGTGGAGTCGGCTCAACAGCCAAAACAAGTTCTGAAAATGGAGGTTGCTGTTCTGAAAAAACTACAAGGTAAACTGCTTTGTATGATACACACAGTTTATGTTTGCATGAGAATGTGGTATAATTATCCTTCTGAACACTTTAGTGACTAACTGAATAATATGCTATCAGCCAAGGATAAACATGTTGAGCCTTTTCCTCTAGGAAGTTTTATCACTAGTTAGTAGTAGTGGAAGGCATGTTTTATAGCTCAGAATAATTGGAGAGAAGAGTGAATCAGCAGAAAATTCTGCTGCTTAAGAAAGTATTGTCAGAAATGGTAGAAATTACCTGCTTTGTTTTTTAGTCGTAACTACTGAGTTGTTCCTATCCATGTCTTTGGAGACAATCATGCTTTAATCATATTAAGAAAACTGCTTTAAAATAACATTGGGGGATGGGTTAAATAATATTATTCATCATCTATTTTTATTGACTGTGGTTTCAGAGAATGATTGTATTTTAAGTCTACTTTATTGCTTGGGTCCCTTTTTTTTTTTTACTACAAGGACAGATTTTTTTTTTTCTGACATTGAATATGGTAATATGAAACCATAAACACAATGTATATATTGCTAGTTTGTGTCGTTTTTGCATTCTCAGCTTAATAATGCACCCTGATATTACTGTCATTTAAATATTTGATGTGAATCACAATTAGATAGGAGTGGTTATTATTCTTGCCTTGAGCTTTCCAATTATCTAAGTTTGCCGGTTTGTTTATTTGATTAAAGCATAATGTTAATAAAATTACCAATCTGTTTAGCAGCTGTGTTTTATCTCAAACTTAGCTTTCCTGCAATATGGTAAGTCAAGAAGACTCATAACTAGAAAAAAATGACTGTAGAAGGAAAAACCAGAGAAAAAGATGACCTTTCCTTGTCTTTTCTCCTTTTGCCCTTTTTTCTTGAATTATTTGCGCTCAGTATTATGTTGTGTGTCTCATTGCTATAGAGCTCAGAAGCAGGTGTAGCAGAAGTTACCACTTCCCAGGATTGCAGATTACAGGGTATTTCTTCAGCTCTTTGCCAAGCTTGTAAAGAGTCTGTCTGCATCAGCTTGACATGGACAGTATCCCTTCACTTATCTTTCTCCTGTGTGGCCCTGAGATGATGCTTCTAGAAGGGGTACTGTAGAGCTGTTAATCTGTAAATCCAATCTTCTTTTCAAGTAAAAATAAATCTTAAGAAAAAAATAGAAAAAGAGGACAGATTTTACAGAGAAAAGGAGAAACAGAGAAAGATCTTCCATCTGCTGGCCCATTCCCCAAATGAGCACAGCGGCCAGAGCTGAGCCAGTCTGAAACCAGGAACCAAGAACTTCTTTCCAGGTATTCATGTGGGTACAGGGTCCCAAGGACTTGAACCATCTTCTGCTGCTTTCCCAGTTCATAAGCAGAGAGCTGGATTGAAATTGGAGCAGCTGGGGCGTGAGCTGGTGCCCATATGTGATGCGGGCACTTGCAGGTAGAGGATTAATCTGTTGAGGCACAGCACTCGCTTTGTTCTCTCTCCACCTCCGACCCAGTTTCTTGAGCTGAACCGTCACTTGTTGCCTCCCAAAGTTTGCATTATCCAGAATCTGGAATAATGTGTGGTTCTGGGACTTGAACACCGGTACTCTAAGACAGGATGGAGTTATCCCAAATGGTGTCTTGTCTTGTAGACCAAATGCCTGCACTTTTGTGGTTGTTGTTTAATATTAATTATTTATTTGAAAAGCAGAAAGAGAATCTTCCATCCACTGATTTTCTTCCCAGATGGTCACTTCAACAAAATCTGCTGCTGCTTTCACAGCACGGGAGGCAGCCAGGACTCAAAGCTGCACTCTGATATGGGAGGGCAACATCGCAGTTGATAGTTTAACTTGCTGTGCCACACAACACCAACTTCTTTGACATTCAGTTTTTGATAGCTGGTATTAGAGTTTGTGTCTTTTTAAACATTTTATGATGGATTTAACTAACTCTAAAGTTTGTTCCTTTTAATAAGTCAGTTCCCCTTCTTGAAATGTATATATTGTTCTTTTCTCTGATTTCTTCAGTTCTCACAACTTTTTCTTATAATCTCTCCTGTGCTTAATAACTCAAGATTTCTTCAGTTCATGCAAAACTCTATCTACTGGCATGTTTCTTTCTCATTGGTCCTAAAGTGTTTTTCTTACCCCATGTTTTCTTGTGAGTATGCTTTCCCATGCTACTACTTCAGAATGCTCTGTTTTTAAAACTCCTTGAAATATTCTGGAATCAGTATGCAGTTCTCTGTCGGTCCAAACTACATTCTTTAACTTACTTAGGTTTTACAATGTATTCTAACATTTTAGTCACATGTAAACAACTCTCTTTTCCAGGTGATACTCCTCCCATATTCATTTATTATTTTCCTCAGTGTTCCTGTATCAGTCTGTTTTACATTACAATATTGAAATACTTGAGGCTGGGTAACTTACAAAGAGTCATTTGTCTCACTGTTCTGGAGGTCAAAGGGTGTGTGCTATTATGAGTTAAGCTGAGTCGAAGGCCTCATTGCTAATGATGTCATGTTAACAGAAACATGTGGGTGCATGCATGCACACAAGAAAAGAGACATATCACATTGCTAGACAGGAAGCCAAAGAACCATGGGCATGACCAGTCTTTTTTTTTATAAGTTAATTATTGTAAGATCTAACTCAAGGATCTTGCAAAAACCCAACTTAATATCACTTCTGAGGGTCTAAGGTCCTTCTAGTGAGCTTCACTGTTGAAAGATTCCACCACCTTTCATTTTGCCACACTGGAGACCAGACTTCTAGTACATGAGTCCTTGAGGTCACACTCAGACCACATCCAAGCCAGAGAATCCTTTTTAAATATGATTTTTAAATTTTATTTTTTATGTTGTTTACATAATTAAGAGGACTCTGTGCCCATCTGGGCCTCTGATAGGGTAGGGAGGATGAGATATGGAGGGAGGTAAGGGGAGCAGATACTTCAGTTCTTTTTTCTTCTCCTACAGTGGGGGAAGGGGAACAGGCTGTCCCTGCTGGCAAACCACATCAGCAGCAGGGGATGGCACGGTCATTTGATGATACCTGATGGGAGGAAGAACATTCCGATTGTTTGACTTGAATGTTTCTGATCATTCTGAGATGTTGTTGGCTTTGTTGCGCCAGGGTTGAGAAAATCTTTCCAAGGCCCATTGACTGACCAAATCCATCTTAGTGGATCCACAGACCCAGATAGTTGCTGCAGAGCTTGGCCAGGAGTGTTCAACCTGTCCTACTTTCCATCCTCTGATGAGGCACTAGTCGTTCTCTGCTGACGTGGATGAGCTGGCTGTCATGTCCACCAGGTGCGTCTGGGCATGCTGTTTACTGCACAGGCATCAGCAACTGAGGAGGCCCAGTCCCAATACATACACTCCAAGGTCAGAAAATCTTTTGATTTTCTCTGTGTCCAGGAAAACCATAGAAACTTACATTATTCAACCCTGATATAGATTCCCCCCCTTTTTTTCTGGAGTTTTATTGTTAATTTTTCAGATTTTTCTGCATAATTACTCCTTTTATTAATAAATAAAGACAGGCTTTTTTCTTCCCAATTAATATGCTTGGTATCTGTCATCTGCTGGCTCATTTCTCAGATGCCCACAACAGCTGGAGCTGGGCTAACCTGAAGTCAGTAGTTGAGAACTCAGTGTCGGTGTCTCATGTGGGTAGCAAAACTCAACTACATGAGCCATCCCTGTTGTATCCCAGGGTATGCATGAGTGTGAGGCTGGTATTAGGGAACAGAACCAATCCTCATAACCATGTTCTCTGATGTGAGATGTTAACATCCAAGCGGTCAGTATCTTAACTGTAAGGCTAAATACCTGCCCTTGGTATACCTTTTATTTCCTTTTCTTATTGACTATAGCAGTTAAGTCTTCTAGGATGTTGAAAAGGAGTGGTGAGAAAGGATTTCTTCGTCTTATAGTTTTCACAGGAAAGCTGCTAGTTTCTCACCATGAAACAGAGTAGATAGTTTGCTATTCTTTATTGAATTATAGTAATTTTCTTCTATTTCAGGTTTTCCATTTTTCTAGTTAATAATGATTATTGAATTTCTTTAGTTGTTTTCTCCATGTTAGTAAGCACCTGAAATTTAAGATTTATTTACATGTTGGAAAGGCAGAGAGAGGAAGAGACTTATTTTCCATTTGCTGGTTCACTCCTAAGCTGCTTGCAGTAGCAGGGCTAAGACAGGCCAAAACTTGGGCTGGAAACTCCGTCTGGATCTCCCACAGTGGGCAGCAGGAATCCAACCAAGTACTTTGGCATCACCTCCTGCTTCTCGGGTACATTAGCAGGAAGCTGAATCGGAAACATGGAGCTCTTGAGTTAGGCATGCCACTATGTGAAGTAGATGTTCCAAGTGACAGTTGGCACAACACCCACTTGAGATTTTTCTTCCATAGCTAGATGTGTGATAACATTACATTAATTGTTTTTTGAACTTTGTGTCAACCTTGTACACCTGGAATAAATCTCTCTTGCTTTTGGTATATAATCCTGTAATATATTTTCTAAATTCAATTTGCATTTTTTAAGGATTTCTGCATCTATGAGCATAAAACATCTTGCTTTCTAGGTCTTCTCTAGATCTTTCTTCCTTTCTTGTTTTGTCATTGTCTGGTTCTGGGATTAGTACTGTCTCAGAATAAAGTAGGAAGTATTCCCTCTTCTGCCTTTTGAAAGATATAATAAAGAACTAGTATGATTTCTTCCCTGAATGCGTGGTAGAACTCACCAGTCAAGCCAAACACACTTAGTACTTTATGTTGTGGAAGATTAATCTCTTAACAGATGTAATAGACTTCTTTATTACATTTAGATATGTTCATATAGGTCATTTCTTTTGTGAATTTTGATAGATTGTGTATTTCAGGTAATTGATTAATTTCATCTGTTATACAATTGTGGACATAGAATTGTTCATAAAATTCTTTTAATATTTCTGTTAGCTTTAGTGTAATTCCATCTTTCAGTTCTAATATTAGTAATTTGTTACTTTTTAAAGATTTATTATTTATTTTTATTTGAAAGGCTTTTTTTGAAATTTATTTTATTAGTTTTTACTTTAAAGGCAGAGTACAGGGGGAAAGAAAGACAGAGCTTCTTCTGGGTCTCCCACCTGGGTGCAGAGGTGCAAGAATCTGATCCATCCTCCACTGCTTTCCCAGGCCATAAGCAGGGATCTGGTTCAGAACTGGAGAAGCCAAAACATGTACCTGTATGGGATGCCAGTGCTGCAGGTAGAGGCTTAGCCTACTACACTGAAAGGCAGATTTTGCAGAGAGAGGGAGAGGAGCAAAGACGTCTTTCATACATTGATTCACTCCCTGAAAGGCCACAGTGGTTGGAACTGGGCTGATTCAAAGCTGGGAGCCTGAAGTCTCCCATGTGGATGCAGAAGCCCAAGGTTTGGCTATCTTCCATTACTTTCCCCAGGCCATAAGCAGGGACCTAGGATGGAAGTGGATGAGCTGGGACTGTAAAATGGCTCTGCAGGTGGAGGCTTAACCTACTTCACCATGGCATCAGCACCATATTAGTAATTTGTATTTTTTCCCTTTTTTTCATAGTTAGCCTTGCCTAAAAGCTTATTATTTTTTTTTATTCATTAATTACATTGTATTACATGACACAATTTCATACGTACTGGGATTCTCCCCCCTTCACCCCAAACCCTTCCCCCATGGTGAATTCCTTCACCATGATGCATAACCATAGCTCAGGTTCCGTTGGGATTCCCTAATTACAAGCTCACACCATACAGAGTCCAGCATCCCACTGTCCAGTCAAGTTCAACGGCCTCTTAGGGAAGCCCTCTCAGGCATGAAGGCAGAGCCGGCAGAGCCAGCAGAGCGTCACCTCTATCAATTAGAAGCTCCAACATATCATCAGCAACAATCCAGGTACGATGAGACTGGTGCAGAGTCCACTGATTGACATAGACTATCTTAGAGTTTCCCCTTGTCCAGTTTTCCGCTGCAAGCATATAGCTGAGGTGGTTGATTGATCTACTCCATCTTCCATCTTTTCTTGGTTAATGTTTTGATTCCTCCATTTTGTTCAGGGGAATCCCCAAAGAAACTTTGAGGCGTTCCCAGTCCAGGCTCCTACATGCACTACTAGTAAGCACAGTGCCCGCCACAGTCCATCACTCCGATCAGCTGGTGGTTGTAACCCCTGGGTTGGATCTATTCTGAGCCCCGACCTCCATTGGAACCAATGAGTATTGCAGCTCTCCCCGGCTCTGCCCATCACACACTCGTCCCTCACCTAAACCAGTGGGAGGTGTGCTGGTTGGGTGCTGCATTCCCTACTGGCAAAGGCCATTTCGCCTTGGCATTTTGAAAGCTTATTGGTTTTATTGATCTTTTCAAAGAGCCAGCTTTTGATTGCATTGATTTTTCCCCCTGCTGTTTTTAATTTTATTGACTTGTGCTAATTTAGAGTATATCCTTTCTTTTTTTTTTTTAATGATTTATTTATTTTATTACAAAGTCAGATATACAGAGAGGAGAGATAGAGAGGGGAAGATCTTCCGTCCGATGATTCACTCCCCAAGTGAGCCACAACGGCCGATGCTGTGCCCATCCAAAGCCGGGAACCAGGAACCTCTTCCGGGTCTCCCACGCGGGTGCAGGGTCCCAAAGCTTTGGGCCGTCCTCGACTGCTTTCCCAGGCCACAAGCAGGGAGTTGGATGGGAAGTGGAGCTGCCAGGATTAGAACTGGCGCCCATATGGGATCCCGGTGTGTTCAAGACGAGGACTTTATCCACTAGGCCGTGCCACTGGGCCCAGTATTCCTCTTTCTTATGCTCACTTGGGATTTATTGTTTGGCTTACTAATATGAAAAATTAACTTATTTTAGGTCTTTCTTGTTTTATGATGTATGCATTGATAAGTATGAAGTTTCTAAGCACTGTTTTCATATGTTATGAATTTCGATAGGTTCTTTACTATTCATTTAGTGCAAATATATTTTTTATATTTTTTTTATTAATTATTTTGCATTATATGACAGTTTCATAGGCTCTGGGAATCCCCTCCTCCCTTCCTCTCCCCCTCCCCTCCCCCCTTGTGGATTCCTCCACCTTGATGCAGTATTACAGTTCAAATTCAATCAAAATTCTTTCCTTGCAAACATATACTAAGCATAGAGACCAGCTACTTATTGTCCAGATGGGTTGAACAGTTTCTTGGGGAGAACATTTCTGGTCCGAACTTAGAGCTGGTAGAATATCATCACAATTTCTTATGAAGCTTTCTTCTTTGAACCATGTATTATTTAAAATTATGTTACTAAATTTCCATGAACTTTAGGCTTTTTCAGTTATCTTTTTGTTGTTGAGTTCCAGCATAATTATGTTAAGATTGCTAAACAGATTTGGTTTCTATCTTTTTAAAACTTATTGAAGTGTGTTTTCTGGCTCAGAATATGATCCATCTTGATGAATATTCTATTTGAGCATGAGGAAAGTATGTATTCTATTGTTGGATGAAGTTGTCTATAGATGTCGGTTATATCCAGTTGACTGATGGTGATGTTGGGCTCAGGTGTGCCTTTAGTGATTTTATGCTAGCTGAATCTTTGTTTCTCATACGAAGAGTTTTAAGCTTCCACATTGAAAAGGTATTCATTTGTTTATCTTTGCAGTGCTGTTTACCTCATGCTTTGTTGTTAGGTACATACACATTTTTAAAAGTATTATGTGTTTCTCTTATTTAAAAGCATAGTGTCACATACACAAATGTGCGCACACACACGTATTTTATATATATATATATAAAGAGAGAGAGAACGCACCTGCTTTTCCATTCCCTAGTTCTCTTCAATTGCCTGCAGCAGATAGGACTGGGACAGACTAAAGGTAGGAATGTGGAACTCCATTCAGGTAGACCTTGTTTGGATACCACCAATGTTCTTTAATGTTATCCTTGTTTTCTTACGCAACAAGAGGTTTCAGGTTTGTGTAAACTTCCTTGGTGCCATAGTTGCATCTTCAGTCTTGTTTGTGCAAGGAGCTCCGTTTCTTTGTGATAGTACACAGTTGAGACCACAATATGTCTGTACACTGTTTGCCATTGGGCTAAAACATTTCTCTCAATAGGTCTTAACACTATACTTTGCTTGTTTTTTTTCAACATTTGTACTTTTTAGTAAATCTGTGTATTATTTTAAATTGCAAGCCTCTTATGGGTAAGGATTATTTATGTTTAACTTGAAATATTTATTCAGTTGAAAAATTAATAGTTTTGAGTTTAGTGATAGCATGCACATTTAAATGATCATGACTGGGAAAAAACAGTGCTTATAGGAATAACATAGATATAACACCTTTTTCTGTTTTCTTCATAAACCTTGCTGTTGATTTTTTTAAAAAGATTTATTTATTTTATTATAAAGTCAGATATACAGAGAGGAGGAGAGACAGAGAGGAAGATCTTCCGTTCGATGATTCACTCCCCAAGTGAGCCGCAACGGCCGGTGCTGTGCCGATCCGAAGCCGGGAACCAGGAATCTCTTCCGGTCTCCCACGCAAGTGCAGGGACCCAAGGCTTTGGGCCGTCCTAGTCTGCTTTTCCCAGGCCACAAGCAGGGAGCTGGATGGGAAGTGGAGTTTCCGGGATTAGAACTGGCGCCCATATGGGATCCCGGGGCGTTCAAGGCGAGGACTTTAGCCGCTAGGCCACGCCGCTGGGCCCGATGTTTTTTAAAGTAAGAAAAAAAAAGTTTCTAAAATATGTGTCAAGCAGGGGTGTAAGTACCAGTTGGTAAAAGTCACCTTAGGATGATGAGGGTTGCCTTTTACGATCATGTTATGTAAAGGTTCAACTCTGCATTGTAATGGATATAATCACTGGGATCTTCCAGAAAATTATTTGTTTGGTTTAAGAATTTGTTTGGCTGCTTTTACCTTTGCATATACGAGTAGATGTAATGTTTGGGTATTAATAATATTCCAAAATTACTGTTATTTATACTTAGTGTTATCTTTTAATTAAAATAAGTTGTTTTAAAATCTTTAATACTTGGTTCCCAGTTGATACTTACATATCCTTAAATATCACAAATTTTCTCTTTTAAAATATTCTGTGGATCTAATATTTCAGTAATTTTTTGTAATTTTCTGTAATGTGTTCAATCTAATGACATTTGTTACATTTGAAAGTCACTACTTCAGTTAATAAGTGACTAGAAAGTTGTCCAGCATTTCCGTACCATTGTAGCCGCCTCCGTTATGTTGTAAATGATCAACATCATCTTGTACTCTTTCAGAGCACTAACTTGAGTAAAACTGGGGCTTTTTGTGTATGTATCCCTTTGGATGAGAAGGTAATTGATGCATTATTTCATTTAAAAATTTTCTCCTGTCTCTTGGTAGCAAAGGAACAGCCTATTAATATTAAAGTAAATGCAATTATTTTGTAACCAAATAATGATTAGTTTAGATAATTGGAAATACATTTATATTTCCCCATATAAATTCAGGGAGAAAATGCATTTTACCTTTCATTTCATACTTCTAGTTTTGTGTTGATTTTTCAGGAACTTTTTAAAAAATTTATTTGTTGGCCCCAGTATGGTAGCCTAGTGACTAAAGTCCTCATCTTGCATGCACTGGGGTCTCATCTGGGTGCTGATTTCTGTCCCAGTGGCCCTGCTTCCCATCTAGCTCCCTGCTTGTGGTCTGGGAAAGCAGTTGAGGAAGGCCCAAAGCCTTGGAACCTTGCACCATGTGAGAGACCTGGAAGAAACTTCTGGCTCCTGGCTTTGGATTGGCTCAGTTCTGATACAGCCACTTGGGGAGTGAACCAGTGGATGGAAGATCTTTCTCTTTGTCTCTCCTTTTCTCTGTAAATCTACCCTTCCAATAAAAAAAAAGAATAAATCTTTTAAAATTTTTATTTGTTTTATTTGGAAGGCAGGGTAACGAGAAAGAGAGAGAGAGAGAGATTGTTCATCTGCTGGTTCCATCCCAAATGGTTGTAACAACCAGAGCAAAGCTGGGAGCAGGAATTCCATACCATTCTCCCACATGAGTAGCAGTGTTGAAAGTGCTTGGGTCGCCCTCTACTTCCTTTCCTCCACTTTCTCCCCAGGAAGGAAGTGAGTGAGAAGAGCACCTGGAAGCTGAATCAGAAGAGCAGCTGGGACTTGAACTGCACTTAAATATGGGATGCTGGGTATCATGAGATGTAGGTTAATCTTCCATGTCACAGTGGCAGACCTAGAAACTTTTATTTTAACCCTGATATGTTAGTGCTGGATTTTATTTCCGCCTTTTAGGCTGCAGCGCACAAGCTGAGAGGAAGAAAGGTTGCTATTGTGGAAGAGCAGCTGCATCTATTCTGCCTCCCTTGCTTAAACTTTCAAGCTACTGCTGCAAAGTATAGTAACGTTTCCTTTCCCTAGTCATAAGAATATAAAGTTACTACAAAGGGCTCTTTTGTGGGAGAGCACTGGAGTCACATTCTGGATCCTGAGTAACTCAGGGATATACTATTACCCTTCATTATCTCTTCTATTTTTGCAGACCTATTAGCTGTTCTTTCACTTTTTCGAAGTGTGCATTTTTTTTCCTAAAATAATTTCTGCTCTCATTGATGTTCATTGTTCTGTCAAAGGGTGTTAGGAGGTTCAAGGTGTTCATTTTAACATTTCCCTGCATGGAATATTTATCATTGTCTGTTTGCCTGGGAATTTCTCTATTCATTTTTCTGAATGGGGTTAGAAGAGACACATAGGAAACAGGCGAGTCTAGATTATTTAAAGAGCAGAGATCCATTTGCTTGAAATAGACTGTAGTGTGTGTGTGTGTGTGTGTGTGTATGTATATATATACAGTTTCTGTGTCAGGCCTACCATTTACAAACTTTCTTAAGAATGTAAATATTAAAAAAATTTTAAAATTACCAGAACATAAGAATAAAAAAATTTCTTTTCTCAGCCCTTCACTTTTTTTCATTTTATCTAGCACTTTTTTCTTCTGGTATACCCCACAGGCTGAACTTAACCACTATTGCTGGTTTCTTATGTTTTTTGCAGAAATGCTTTATGTACTTTATAATAATGTCTGTGTATCTGGTGTGTACAGAAATGAAAACACATATAACTTTTTTAAAAAATTATTAATTTTTTAATTTTTGATGATTTTTACGTAATTGATTAGAGTGATTAGGATCAAGGGCTGCAGAAAGGTGGATGAGATCACCGTTTCTACATTCTCTTTTATCCTTCCTGTATCTGGGGGAAGAGGGGAGATAAGGAGTGAAGCCACACCCAGCCTCCCAAACGCCTCTGCACACTGGGATGGAGGACACTCGACACCACCTCATGCTCCCTGATGTGGGGCATGTTCTGAGAATCCTGTTCATAAGGTTTTGATAGTTCAATAGTTCTGAATTAGTTACCATTCCAAGAACGATTAAATCGCTCCAGAATCCATCGGTTGACATAGTCCACCTTAGATCTCTGTTTGCCCCGATATTCACTGCCAACACTTGGCTGGGGAAAAAAGACATATAATTTCATATACACAAACCATATCTGTGTGGGTTTGTATTATATAGGTGTATGTGTGTATACATATGCACACACACACATATTTATATATATATATATACGTATGTATGTATACACACAGTTATTTATGTGGAAGTGTAGATTCTATCTTACCTCCCTCACCAAAGATTGTATGGGATCGTAGTATATATACTGTTATATAGGATCATATAACCCCTCCGTTCTCTGAGTAAGAGTCATTTTCTTTCTACCTTAGTGTTCGGCAGCAGGAAGGATCTTTTAAATACATAGATTCGATATGTTACTCCCCAATTCTTTTGTATCTAAGTATAAACCATGGTTTTATTATAAAAACAGATTATTATTTTTCTTCATACAAGCAATGACCTAATTATAATACAATGTCTCATTTTTTTAAAATTTTGATGATCTTTACATAGTTGATTAGGTCTGTAAGGGTCAAGGGCTACAAGAAAGTGGGTAAGCCCATTGTTTCCATATTCTCTTTTTTCCTTCCCGTATCTAGGGGAAGAGGAGAGGTGAAGGGAGAAGCCACACGCTCCCTCCCAACCATGGCAGGGTCCCCAGTGTGAGGCATGCTCTGAGGGCACTGCTCAAGTAGTTTCGATAGTTCAATTGTTCTGAATTACTGCTGATCTTGCCATTCCAAACACGATGAAATCTCTTCAGAATCCACACTGACTGACATAGTCCACCTTGCCCAGATTTTCACTGCCAACACTTGGCTGGACTAAATGATCAGTTTGTTCTGTCCTCTGATTGGTACCAGGTGTCCTATGCAGGCTCCAATGTACTACCATATCCTCCATGTGCACCTGGATATGCTGTGCAATGTTCCATCTGAGCCACTGAGGTGGCTCAGCTTTGACACATGGACTCCATAGTCAGACCATGGAACCTGCAGTTCTCTCCATGGTTGGGGTTCTGAGGCCAGCAGTTCAATTGGGGGGATCCCCAAAGAAACTTCGTCTAAAGTGATCCAAGACCAGGTTCTTGTGTGTGCTTGCCAAAACAGGGTCCGGCACAGTCCATCACCCCAGTCAGCTTATGCACATTCTGGTGGTTGCAATTGCTGGGTGAGTTCTGTTTCCAGGCCCATCTTCTACACAAACCAATGGGTGTTGGAGTCCATCCCGATCCTGCCCACCACACACTCAGCCCTTGCGCAAACCAGTGGGAGCTGCAACCTCGTCATAGCAACCCGCAGTAACCCCCTCCAGCCCCGCTGCCTGCCCTGGTCCCGTGCTTACCAGTATGTACAGCAGACTGATCCAATCTTTCCCACATCGCATTCAGCTCTCATACATGTCAGTGGGCGTTGAAGCCTAGTTCAGCCCAACCAGCCCCACTATGCAGCCCATACACGTGCTGGCGGGTGCCACTCTGTCTAGCCATGCCTGCCCCAGTCCTGGTTCTCATGATCATCAGTCAGAGTGGCAACCCAGGAGGGAGGTGCCCACTGTTGCCTGCTGCCCACTCCCACTTCCAGATCATGCACTCTCCGGGTGGTTCTGCAGTTTGGCTTGACAGAATTTGTCCCCCATGCTAGCTGATGCTTTGGCAGAGCCCAAGCAACTCACACCCACTGACTTATACTTGCACCTGTGGAAACAGTCAATCCAGCCTGGCTTTTCCCTGATCCAGCCCACATGAGGCCAACAGGTGTTGTAGTCCTACCCAGCATGACCTGCCCCCATCCCAACTCACACACTCTATGGGAGTGGTGGTCCAGCAGGGGAGCCCCACACAGCCCGCCTCTGTGGGGTTTGCACGCTTCCCCCTAGGTCTCACGTGTGTGCTGGTTGGGTGCTGTGGCCCAGTCTGGCATGGCCTACTTCACCTCGGCATTTTCCAGTTACTCCCCAGTGCTTAACTGAAACAATCCAAAGCTTTCCCTTTCTTATGTGAAGTCCGCTCACCTTGACATGACATTTAAGACCCTGAACTGATCCCTTGCTGATTTTCTTGCCTTTTCTCTTGAAACTTTTGAGGTTACACTTGCCATGCTGGTCATCCTGAATGTATTTTGTTTTCTTTATGTTTATAGCTTCTCTCCTCCAAGCTGCTTTCTTCTATTTCACACTTTGGACAATTCTTAATATTTTTCATTCTTTAAAAAATGCATAATAGTCTTTGTAGAAATCCAAATGTAAAACAGAATTCAGAGAAATAAATCAACATACAAGAACCTCACTATTTTTTTAAGATTTACTTATTTTTTATTGAAAAGTCAGACTTTACAGAGAGAAGGGGAGACAGAAAGAAAGATCTTCCATTCACTGGTTCACTCCCCAGTCAGCTGGAGCTGAGCAGATCCGAATCCAGGAGCTTCTTCGGGTCTCTCACATGGGTACGGGGTCCCAAGGCTTGGATCATCCTCTACTGCTTTCCCAGGCAACAAACCAGAGGGAGGTGGATTCAAAACTTTCAGCACAGTGAGTTATAGGGGCGTGGGGTCTGAAGAGGTCTCTGTAGTGTGTCCCGGATTCTTGGGCTCACCTGTGAGAACTGAAGAACCTCACTATTTTAATAAATATACAGCATTCCAAAAGATTTGTATGTCTTAAGAAGTGTAATCCAACCAATTTGCTTTTTTCTCAGTAGTGGCTTATTATGGAGTTTATTTATAGCAATTCTACAAAATTTTTTTATGAAAAACATTAGTCCAGGTTCTGGTTGCAGATATGATGGAGTAAGCACACTTCACCCTGTCTCTCCCACTGAATGCAGCTGTAAAACCTGGACAGAATGCTTGGAGTGGCTATTTGAGGACTCTGAAAAGTAAATAGTAGGAGGCAGATTGGGGAAGAAGAACAGAATTCAAAGTTCCACTGAACTGGCGGTGAGTTTACTGTTTTTTACTTCCAGTATGCCCCAGCCTGAACTTAACATATTCTGAAACTTGAAAATGAGGATTAACATGGACAGAAAAAGCACCAGGAAAAGTTCTCTGTTTCAGACACAAGTGGCAGAAAAGGGATCTCTTAGTACTCAGAGAAATGTGAAAATTCCCACATATTTCTCTTTTATCCATCTGTTTTTCCTTTTCTTCATTCTCTTGCACCCAGACCATGAGAGTGACTGCAGTGACCTCAGAGGAAAGAGACCCTCTCAGACTGGAAGAGCTATGGTCTGAAGAGAGTGGGACAAATCCTCATTGCTTTTCTTCTCTCTTTGCCCTTCTATTGGGTAGCCCAGAAATGGGCATAATTGTGGAAATTACCCTGGAGATGGATGTTAATTAAACATCAGCCTTCTACTGGGAGGCTAGAAAAGAGCGCTGAAAGGTTGCACAAGAGGCATGAACTTAGGAAACTCACAACTTAAAATTGTTCGTGGACTTTTGAACTGACTTCCATGTTGTGTATGTGTGTGTCTCATCTTACACTACATATATAGACATTGAAAGTTGAGTTATGGGATAGGTCACTGTCCACTTTCCTGGCTGGACACTGTGGGAAATTACAGAACACATTCACTATGACTGCAAAAATGAAAACTAACTGATATTAGAACTACAACCCACAGAATGTGGTTCGTAATTTGAAGTAAGACCGTAACTGGTTCGGCTACTCACTGAGGCAAATATATCAATATTCTCAGTGGGGTTTAATTAAAACCTAGAATCTCATCATATTTTTATTCAAAGTGTCTAAAATACAATCTAGAATCACTTAATTATAAAAATAAAACCCGGGAAAATCTGAAGTCACATAGAAAAGGACAACAAGTGGTACCAATGCCAGGGTCACACAAAATCATTGCAATAGACTTTAAATAAGCTGTTATGACTCTCTTTTAGGCATGAATGGAAAGATAGAAAGTCTCAGCAGAGAAGTAGAAGATATAAATGAGAATAAATGGATCAATGAAATTTTTAGACCTGAGGTAATGAAAATGAAAATTACCTGCAATAATGAAAATGAAAGCCACATGGGTTCAGTATTAGAATGCAAAAGAGTTTGAAAATCAGTGAATTTTTTGTTAGATAAACAGAAATGGTTGAATTTAAACAACAAAGAAAAAAACATTTAAAAATAATTACAGCCTGTCATATCAATGGAAAAATGCAAAAAAAATCTAATATTTGTTGCCAGGGACTCAGAACAAGAAGAGAATGTATGCTGCAGCAAAAATATGCAAAGAAATAATAGCTTGCAGATCATAAAGGAAAAGATAGTTAATTATTGAGTATCACATGAAAATTTATGTAGGCTATCTTAAGGAAATCATTAATTCTCACAATAAATGAATTTTGTAGGTAATATCAAATGATAAAAAGCAATCCTGATCCTATATACTTGCAATGAGCCATTGAATACTGAATTTAAAAACATAATGGTTTCTGAAAAGTAAATATTTAGGTATAAATGAAACAAAATATGTATAGGATCTTTATGCCAAAAACTAAAATCATAATAAAATAAATAAAAGATTTCAGCATGTGGAATGAAATAGGATATCCATGGATTGGAAGATTCACTGTAGTAAATTTTTTTTTAAATTTTTCTCAAGTATACCCATAGATCTAATACAATAATAATGAAAATTAAGGCCAGTGTTGTGGTGTAGCGCATTGAACTGTTCCCTGCATGGCAGGCCATCTGCTAATGTGCCTGGGAAAGCAGTGAAAGATGGCCCTAATACCTTGCCACCCACAAGGGAAACGTGGATGGAATTCCAGGTCATATGTGGCTATTTGGGTGGTGGACCAACAGATGGAAAGTCTCTTTCCTCTCTTTCTCCCTCCATGTGTCTGTCTGTCTCTATTCTTGTTTTTTTTTTTTTTAAGATTTGTTTATTGTTATTAGAAAAGAAGATGTACAGAGAAGGGAGACAAAAAGAGGGATCTTCCATTCTCTGAATCAATCCCCAAAAGATCTAAGTGGACAGAGCTGAGCCAATCTGAAGCCAAGAGCTTCTTCTGAGTCTCCCACATGGGTGCAGGGAGCCAAGGATTTGAACCGTCCTCTGCTACTTTCCCAAGGCACAGGCAGGGAGCTAGACTGGAAGTAGAGCAGCTAGGACAAAAACCAGCACCAATATGGGATGCTGCAGGTGGAGGATTTACAAAGTTGCAAAGGCAAATCTAGGAAAAAATGACTCTTTTTGAGCCTGATGCTGTAGCCCAGTGGCAAAAGTCCTTGCCTTGCCTGGCCTGAGCCAGGATCCCGTATGGGTGCCAGTTCATGTCCTGGCTGTTCCACTTCCCATCAAGCTCCCCTGCTTGTGGCATGGGAAAGCAGTAGAGGATGGCCCAAAGCTTTAGGATCCTGCACCCTTTGTGGGAGACCTGGAAGAAGCTCCTGGTTCCTAGCTTTGGATCGGCTCAGCTCCGGCATTTGCAGCCACTTGAGGAGTGAACCAGCCAACAAAACATCTGATACAACTTTTTCTCTGTATTTCCTTCTCTCTGTAAACCTGTCTTTCCAATAAAAATAAATTGTTACAAAATTAAATATTGAAAATTATTGAAATATTTTAAAATAAATACATGTTGGTATCCTGAGCCTCATCCTTCCTTTCTTCCTTCCTTCCTTCCTTCCTTTCTTTCTTTCTTTGTTTCTTTCTTTTTTTTTTGCTTTTTATTTGATATGTGCATTTTTAAAATTTATTTTTGTTGATGATTACTTGGTATATCGGGGTGGGAAGGATCGAGGATTAGAGAAAAGTGGATGAATTCATTGTTCCTGTAATTTTTGTTTCTTCTTGTTTCTGGGGGAAGGGGATAGGTAAAAGGGGAAGTCACACCCAGTCTCCCAAATGACCCAGGGGTGGGGAACTGCCCCCCAGTCCAATTGTGGTGCATGTTCCAAGGGTTATGCCCAGATGGTCTGTATAGTCCTGAGGTAATGAAAATGAAAATTACCTGCAATAATGAAAATGAAAGCCACATGGGTTCACTATTAGAATGCAAAAGAACTTGAAAATCAGTGAATTTTTTGCTGTCGATTTTGGTGATCCAAGTGTGAGGCAGCCCTCCCAGTGTCCATTGGTTGACATAGTAGATCTCAGGTCTCCATTCACCCAAATTTTTGCTGTGATCGATTGGTTGGGATAGATGTCCCATTTTTTCAGTTCTTCCTCTGCTATGGTATCCGGTGAGCTGCCATATTCTCCATGTACATCAAAGTCTGTATGCACTGCTCCATCTTCTTCACTCGTAGGTGGGCCCAAGGACCTGGACCAGGCGAATGGGGCTGTGCTGCCTCCCCTGTCCTGGGTGATCATGAACCCAACACCTACCTCAGTGGCCCTCAGTGGTAGGCCCCAGGGCCTGGGGCAGGGGATCCTGCAGTACTTGGGGATCCCCCGAGGCTCATGAACCCACTACCCAACACACAGGCAGGTCAAGGAGAGCCAAGCCAGGTAACCCAAGCCCCACTGGATTTCCCTGCCTCTGGGGCTCAGGAACCTGGCATGACTCTCGCAGATGGGCCAGGGAACTGAGCCGTGCTTTGATCCCTTGTTCCCTGGGCTGAGCCCTTTTCTTAACTGAATTGTTTGTTTTGTTGTTGTTTTCTTCGACATCAGGATTCAGGATAGTAATCCTTTATCAAATGTATAGTTAGAATAGTTTTCTCCCATTCTGTTGGTTGTCTCTTCACCTTGTTGTGCGTTTTCTTTGCTCTGCAGAAAGTTGTTAGCGTGATGTAACCTCATGCTTTTGTTTTTGTTGCTTGTGCTTCTGGGGCCTTATCTAAGAAATCTTTTCCTATGCCAGTGTCTTACAGTGTTTTATGTATGTTCTCTAGAAATTTTATGGTTTCAGCTCATAGGTTTATATTCTTGATCCACTGTGAGTTGGTTTTTGTATAGAGTGTAAAATAGGGGTCTTGTTTCAGAGTTCTTCATGCAGAGATCCGGTTTTCACAACATTATTTGTTGAAGAGACTGTCCTTTCTTTAAAATTGAATTTAGCTTATTTGGCAGAGATTAGTTGGTTGTAGATATGTGGATTGATTCCTGAGGTCTATATGTTCCGTTAATCTACTTGTCTGTTTTTGTGCCAGCACCAGGCTGTGTATGTGTGTGAGTTTTAATTGTAACTACCACCAAATTTTAAACAGATTTCAATGTCTTAAAATCTGATATTGCAGTGCCTTCAGCTTTGTTGGTATTGTTTAAGATTGCTTAGCTATTTGAGGCCTCTTGTGTTTCCATATGAATTTTAGGGTTATTTTTTGAAAGGAGAGGCAGAGAGATATCTTCCATCCACTGATTCACTCTCCAGATGGCTAGCATGGCCAGTACTGGGCCAGGCCAAAGCTGGGAGCTTCATCTCCGTCTCTCAAATGGGTGGCAGAGGCTCAAGCTTGTGAGTCCTTTTCCACTGGTTTCACCAGACCATTAGCAGGGAGCCTTATCAAAAGAGGAACAGCCTAGACTTGAACTGATGCTCATATAAGTAGTCAACGTTTCAGGCAACAGCTTAAACCACCATACTACAAAAAAAAAAAAAAAAAAAAAAAAAAAAAAAAAAAAAACCACCACCATACTACAGTGCGGACCCCATGTGTGTTGATTTTATATCCTGCATTTTTCCCAAACTCTAATGAGGTTCAGTAAACTCTTAGTGGAGTCTTTTGTTTCCCCTGTGTTTAAGATCATGTCATCTGCAAACAGGGATAATTTAACTTCCTCCTCTTGATTTCCCTTTAATTTCTTTTTCTTGGCTAATAGCTGTTGTTGGAACTGCCAGAACTATATTGAATATCAGTAGTGAAAATGGGCATACTTGTTTTTTGTTTGTAATATATTTTTATTTTGAATTTTGAATTATGTGGTACAATTTCATATAGGCTGGGATTTCCCCCAAATTCCCACACCCTGACAGATTTTCCCCATTTTACTGCAATGGTGTAGTCCTTCATAAGGAATCATAATTCTATCAGTCTCTTATTTAATTGTACCCCAACATTGTTGGTACAGACAATGTCAGACAGTCCAGTATCCCTTGTCTACACATGTCCAACAGTTTCACTGGGAATGAAAATGGGCGTACTTGTTTCAAATCATAGTGGGAAATGTCTATAGCTTTTCTGCATTCAATATGGTGCTGGCTATAAATTTGTGCTACTATTTCCTTGATTTATTGAGGCATGTTCCTTCTATACACAATTTACTTAAAGTTTTTTATTATGAAAAACTGTTGTATTTGTCAGATGCCTTCTCAGCATTTATTAAGATAATCATATTTTTAATTCAGTTTGTTAATTTGATGGGTCTTCATTATTGATTTGTGTGTATTGAGCCATAACCACCTCCAAGTCATAAATCCCACTTGATCTTGGTGAGTGTCTTTTCCTGTCTTGTTGCATTTGATTAGCTAGTATTTTGTTGAGGATTTTAGCATCTGTGTTCATCAGAGATTTAGGTTTATAGTTCTCTTCTTTGTTACTTCCTTTTCTGGCTTTGAAATTGTTTGCTGATCTCATTGAAGGAGTTTGGGAGGATTACCACCCTTTCAGTTGTTTTGAAGCTTAAGAATTGGGATTAGCTCTTTAAAAGTTTGTTAGAATTCAGTAGTGCAGGACCAGTGTTGTGATATAGCTGGTAAAGCTGCTACCTGAAGTGCTGGTGTCCCATAAAAGTGCTAGTTTAAGTCCTGGTTGCTCCACTTCCCATCCAGCTTCCTACTATGCCTCTGGGAAAGCAGCAGAAGGTGTAAATCCTTGGGACCCTACACTGTTGTAGGAGACCCTGAAGAAGTTCCTGCCTTCAGACTAACACAGCTTTGACAATTATGGCCATTTGGAGAGTGAACCAGCAGATGGAAGATCTCTCTGTCTCTTCCTCTCTCTAGCTCTGCTTTTCAAATAAATAAAATCTAAAAGATAAAAAAAGAGAGAGAGAGAGAATTCATCGGTGAAGACACCCAGTCCTCAGCTTTTCTTTGTTGAGAGTCTATTACTAATCAGTCTCTACCTTGGTCTATTTAGGTTTTCTGTGCCTTCATGAGTTTATTTTGATAAATTGTATGTGTCTGGAAATCTATCCATAATTTTCTAGATTTTTCCAATGTTGGAATATAGCTGTGTTTTAGTAAGCCCTGATGATTCATTTTATTTCTGTGGCATATGTTGTAAAAACTACTTTTTCATATCTGATTATTAATTTGGTTCTTCTTCCTAACTCCTGTTTTTGTGGTTAGTTGGACCAATGATGTATGAATCTTGTTTATTAAAAAAAGCAGTTACACATTTCACTGATCTTTTGATGATTTAGAAAGTTTTCCCTTGTGTTTTTTCCCCTAATTTGAATCACTTCTTTCCTTCCCTGTCCGTGGAGATAGCCATCCTGATCCTGAAGCGAGCCACCAGCCGGACAGAGGTTAATTAGTGCTCCTTGGCAAGCCAAGTGAAACACACCTGCTGGAGTGAGGGGAGGGGTAACATGTCCTGGCTTCATGGACCTACGTGGTTGCTTTGCCCCCTCCCAACTCTCTAAGTCAAACTTAGAGTCAATGTGTGCCAAGAATTTATCCCTCTAATAAAATCCATCACGACCCATTGGCCACAGTAGCTTTTACTTGCCTTATTAAAGTGGCATTTCCTCCCTGCTGGCCGGTAGACTCCTTGGTTGGGTGAGGGGAAGAAAAACATGTGCTCTACCTTCATGGATTTGGGTGGGACTCTGCCCCCTGTCAGTCCTTCAGGTTGGGCTCAAAGTCAGTGGGGATTGGGAAGTTCTAGTTTAGACAGTATTACTAGTAGCATGTAGGCTGCCACATTCTCACCTCCATTTGAGAAGGTGGTGTTCTTGCCAGCTGCCTCTTAGTTATATTAACCCCACTGCTCCATGGAATCTCTTCTTTCTGCATGTCCTTCCCTGCAAACTTTTCTCCAACTTTACATTGGGAATACATTGGGAAGGAATATTCACAGAGAGATGGAGAGACAGAAAGATCATTCTTTTGCTGATACACTCCCCAAATGGCCGCAATGGCTGGAGCTGAGCCAACCTGAAGCCAGGAGCCAAGAGCTTCTTTGAGGTCTTACGCATGGAGGCAGAGTCCCAAGGCTTTGGACCACCCTTCACTACTTTAGCAGATCATAAGCTGGAAGCTGGGTGGAAAGTGGAGCAGCTGGAACACAAACTGGTGCCCATAAGAAATACTGGAGCTTGCAAGGTGAGGATTTAGCCACTGAGCCATAGCATCAGGCCTCAGTGGGTTTTTTAGTGTGTGTGTGGGGTGTGTGTGTGTGTGTGTGTGTGTGTGTAAAGATTTATTGATTTTTATTGGAAGGGCAGATCAAATTTTGGGGAGAAGGAGAAACAGATTTCTAACTTAACTTTTCATGTGGTGTAAGTGAAAAATTCACAAGTGACATCATTATCCTCTCCCATCTGCTAAAGTTTTTGTTTAATTTTCTGTTTATTTGAAAGGCGAAGAGACAACAAGAGACAGATCTTCTGGCTGTCTGGTAACAGCTTTGAGTAGTAAATTGTTTTCTCTACATCTGACTTACAGGCTGTATACCAGGGCTCCCATGAGAACCTCCTTGGGTTTAATTAGTTTGTTTTTAGGCTTCAGCCTTCCTCTCTGGTCACATGTCCTCCAGCACATGTATATGTTCAGAAACCCAGAAACTCAAGCGTTTTATACAACTTAATTTCCTTCCCTTTGCCTCTCCTTTCCTGGAGGTTGATGATATGGACCAAAAGTTACAATCCTGTAATTCTTTAAGTCACTTTGGTGAGCCTGAGCCTATCTGTGAGCTCTACTTTAAATCACCTTATTGGGCCCAGCATGGTAGCCTGGTGGCTATAAGTCCTCGCCTTGTACACACCAGGATCCCATGGGGTGCCGATTCTAATCCCAGCAGCCCTGCTTCCCATCCAGCTCCCTGCTTGTGGCCTGGGAAAACAGTCGAGGATAGCCCAAAGCCTTGGGACCCTGCGCCTGCATGGGAGACCTAAATGAAGTTCCTGGCTCCTGGCTTTGGATCAGCGGAGCTCCAGCCATGCAGTCACTTGGGAAGTGGATCATCGGATGCTTTCTCTCTGTCTCTCTTCTCTGTATATCTGACTTGCAATTAAAATAAATAAATAAATAAATAACCTTAGTGTAAATTCAAAAGAGTCACATGAATAGCAAAAGATATTCCTCTCTTACATAAGAAATGCCAGTGGTTTTAAGAGGTAGGTGACAGGTAACAGAGAAGATCAAATATATCATCAAAACTACATCTATACTGAATATGTAAGATATTTTTCTCACTACTATTACCTAACCAATACAATATAACAACCACATACGTAGCATTTACATTGTATTAAATATGACAAATTATCTAGAGGTGATTGGAGATATAGGAGAGCATTGGACGTTTGACCCAGGAGATGAGATACTCTTTAGAGGAGCTAGTGTTGTGGCTTTGCAAGTAAAGTCACTGCCTGTAGTACCAAAATCCCTTATAGATGCTGGTTAAAGCCTGTTTCTCCACTTCTGATCCAGCTTCCTACCAATGTGCCTGGGAAAGCAACAAAAGTTAGTTCAAGCGCTCAGACCACTGCGCCTGCATGCGACATCTGGATAAAAATTGCTGGATACTGGGTTTAGATTAGCCCAGCTCCCACTGTATTCTCCGTTTGGGGAATGAACCATTAGATGGAAGATCTCTCTCTCCCTCTCTCTCTCTCTGTACTTTGACTTTCAAGTAAATAAATACTTTTAAAATAAACTAATTAATTTAACCTGTTAGATTTTTGTCATCTCACATCAGAATACCTCAATTGGAGTCTCAGATATGGTTCTTAATTCCAGTTTCCTACAGATGTGGTTTCTGGGAGATAGCAATGATAGTGTAAGTTGTTGGGTTTCTGCCACCTGTGTGAGAGACCTAGATTGAGTTCCAGGCTCCCAGGTTTGGCCCCCTGGCCATTGTGAACATTTGGAGAGAGTGCCAACATATGGAACTTTCTCTGTGCCTGACTATTTCTGTCTCCCTGACTATCAAATAAATAAAATTTAAAAATGTTGGGATCAGTACTGTCCCAACCTGCAGGACACGACGCTCAAACCCTGAGGGTGGACTGGGAATGCCGGGCTGCTGGCCCAAGAAACACACGGACACTCATACTTGGTGGAAAAGAGTGCCTCTCTCTTTATTTTTACTCCTCATATATATACCTTCTTCTCTAGGGGAGAGGGAGAAAGGGAGGGGTTTCCTGGGAGTAATTATCATCACTGAAGCAGGGAAGGAACTAATCAGCTATATTGAAACAGGGGAGGAACTAATTATTTGAACAGGAACAAGGGTGGAAGTTCTATTCTGCTTGCTCTACAGAGGATGTTTTGGCCTAATATCCTGCTTGCTGTAGCCCTGCCTGCAGGCTTTTGCAGTGCAACAGGCTATTATCAGGTAGGCCAAGTCTAAGGCCCATAAGTCTGTGGCTGCTAACAAGTACCATGGCTCAACATGCTAATCCTCCACCTTCAAGCAGTGGTATCCCATATAGGCACCAGCTGTGTCCCAGCTGCTCCATTTCCCATCCAATTCCTTTATTATGGCCTGGGAAATGAGTAAAGTTTGGTCCAAGTCTTTGGGACCCTGAACCCACATGGGAGACCTGGAGGAAGCTCTTGGCATCTGGCTTCAGATTAGCTCAGTTCTTGCTGTTGCAGCCACTTGGGGAGTAAACGAATGGATCGAAGATCCTTTGCTGTTTGTATTTTCTCCTCTTTGTAAATCTGACTTTCAAATAAAAATACATTTAAAAAAATTGCCTAGAAATAATAAAGTGTACAGTGGGATGTGTTTAGATTATGTACACTTCTTCCACGCTTGGAAAGCCCTCTCTGTATCTGGCAATATCCCTGTAGAAGAGGGAATGGGATAAGAAATGGTGGACTCACACTCATGAAAACTCTAGTCTGAGGGCAGACTGGGCACTGGGTCTTTGCTGAATGGTTTACCTCATGTATTCATTTCATAGCAAATAGAGTTAGTAAGCTTATTTTACTGCAGAAATGTTTGAAATGCATGCATCTGCAGTATCTTAAAAGTTCATGAAAAAATGCATGTTGTAGAAACTTATGCTAGACTACCATCACCTACTCTTCCCTGGATTTTTGGATGTTTCCTTATATAAAGTGCTTGAGCACCTGAAGATGTTGATCCTGGAATCAATTCCAATGTACAACAAGTAACTACTCTATTTCATATTATACTGTAGTGACATGCAAGACTTTACCTTAAGGCCAGCGTTGTGGCCTCTACCTACAATACTGGCATCCCCTAGGAGCACTGATTTGAGTCCCAGGTCTACTTCCAGTCTAGTTTCCTGCCTATGCACCTGGAAATGCAGCAGAAGGTAAGCCAAATGCATTGACCCTGGTACTCATGTGGAAGACCCAGATGAAGCGCCTGACTCCTTGCTTTGGACTGGCTCAGCCTGGTTTTTCTGGGCATTTTGGAAGTGAACCAGCAAATAGAAGATCTCTGTCTCTCCCTTTATCTTTGTAAGGCTGCCTTTCAAATAAATGACTGCATATTTTTTTTCTTAAGAATTTACCCCACCCCCTTTTTTTAAAAATCATCGTGTTAACACACATCCGCTTACCTTACCCTTATTTTCTCTCATACATCCTGGGTGAATCTATTCAACCTCAGAAATTGCGGAAGCAAAAGCACATTTTTTTGGAGGTAGTCTTGTTACTGAGAATGACTGGAACAGATGTTCTTTTCTTTTCATAGGAAAATAATTGCAGGTACTAGAGATCTGACAAGCCATGTAGGCAGCTCATGAAAGAACCTCACACCCAGTCTCCATTCAGAGTGGAGTTTTTAAGGGTGCGGGTTCACCATTTCTCTTTCCCCTTACCTCTTCTTTGGGATATGGCTGGCCAGAGGGCTTTCCTGGAGTGGAATTCATGAAATTCTTCCCAGGGAAATAGACCTAATACCTCCCCTTGGCACTGCGAGAGGAGTATTTCCCTGGGATATACTTATGAAGGGCTGACCACATGCAAGTCTGTAAGCTTATCACACAGGGTAGGACTTTTTTTTGGTAAAAAATTTACAGCCATATCTAATTTATTAATAAGGATTAGTGAATTTGCAGAGGGTGGCAAATTTTTGATGTGTAAATGCTGGGTTGCTTTCAAGATGTTCAACTAGTTCTTTCCTCATGCAGTCACACAAGCTTCCATTTTTTTTCCTTTAGCCAACTCACACACATAGCCTAATATCTATATTCTTACCTAGTAGTCTTAGAAATTGGGACACAGATTCAGATAGGTTTTAGTGTTGCACTGGAGACAGGGAAAGTGGTAACTTTATAAGTTACCAGCACTGATTAATTTCAGAATTGTAAATTTCTTTGTGTCTCATGAATGGTGAGAAAGAACAATGATTATATGTTTGATTAAAGAAAATAATGCATGCATATGGTAAAATGTCTGTAAGCCCAAAGTCTGATTGTATTTTTATAATTATTAATTAAAAATTTTCATTTTATTTGCAAGGCAGAAGGAAACAGGTGCTCCATTTGCTGTTTTATTCTTTAAAGACTACAATAACTGAAGTTGGGTTAGGTCAAAGCCAGAAGCAGACCTTCTACATGAGTGTCAGGGACTTGAGCTATTACCTATTGCCTCTCAGGGAGTATGTTAACCCGAAGGTGAATCATAAGCAGACCTGGGACTAAAACCCAGGCTCTCCAGTATGTGGTGCTGACACTACACTAAACATGTCCCGGGAGTTTGGTAACCTTTGACATATGTCTGGAGTCTCTGGACATAGTGTAATTATTATAAATGTCTGCATTTCAAAGGGTGAAGGTGACTGAAAGTTCACACTCCAAGAAGAAACTCAAGAAGAGCCTAAGTTCTATACTCTTAATGGATTTCCAATTCAATTTTGAAAAATACTGTCATTGTTAGTTATCATTGTAGTTTTATTTTCATAACTATCAACTCTGTGAATCGTCTTTCTGTATAATTTGATTTCTCATTGACTGTGTGTGTCGCTCTTAAAATAATCATACATTTAAAATCTGTTGCATTAACTCATGAAGCCTCATGAGCAAAATTTTTGAGTCTTGTGTATTTTTTTCTGATAATTATTTTATTTTTTGATGATTTTTACATAGTTGATTGGGGGTAAAAGGGTTAAGGGCTACAGAAAGGTGGGTAAGACCATTACTTCCTCATTCCTTTTTTCTCCTTCTTGTATCCAGAGAAAAGGGGAAGGTAAGGAGAGAAGCCACACCCAGCTTCCCACATGCCTCTGTTCTCAGGGATGGAGGATAGCTACCCGACACCACCCCAGTGTGGGTCCCCGATGAGGGACATGCTCCTAGAGTCCTGCTCAGGAGGTTTCAACAGTTCATCAGTTCTGAATTACTGCTGATATTGCCATTCCAAACACGATGAAATCTCTCCAGAATCCATTGCTTCACATAGTCCAGCTTAGAGCCTCTGTTTGCCCAGATTTTCACTGCCAACACTTGGCTGGACTAAATGATCAGTTTGTTCTGTCCTCTGTTTTGGTATCAGGTGTCCTATGCAGGCTCCAATGTACTACCATATCCTCCATGTGCACCTGGATATGCTGTGCAGTGTTCCATCTGAGCCACCTCAGTGGCTCAGCTTTGACACATGGACTCAGTCAGACCATGGAACCTGCAGTTCTCTCCATGTTTGGGGTTCTGAGGCCAGCAGTTCAATTGGGGGGATCCCCAAAGAAACTTCATCTAAAGTGATCCAAGACCAGGTTCTTGTGTGTGCTTGCCAAAACAGGGTCCGGCACAGTCCATCACCCCAGTCAGCTTATGCACTGGTGGTTGCAATTGCTGGGTGAGTTCTGTTTCCAGGCCCATCTTCTACACAAACCAATGGGTGTTGGAGTCCATCCCGATCCTGCCCACCACACACTCAGCCCTTGCGCAAACCAGTGGGAGCTGCAACCTCATCATAGCAACCCGCAGTAACCCCCTCCAGCCCCGCTGCCTGCCCTGGTCCCGTGCTTACCAGTATGTACAGCAGACTGATCCAGTCTTTCCCACATCGCATTCAGCTCTCATACATGTCAGTGGGCGTTGAAGCCTAGTTCAGCCCAACCAGCCCCACTATGCAGCCCATACACGTGCTGGCGGGTGCCACTCTGTCTAGCCATGCCTGCCCCAGTCCTGGTTCTCATGATCATCAGTCAGAGTGGCAACCCAGGAGGGAGGTGCCCACTGTTGCCTGCTGCCCACTCCCACTTCCAGATCATGCACTCTCCGGGTGGTTCTGCAGTTTGGCTTGACAGAATTTGTCCCCCATGCTAGCTGATGCTTTGGCAGAGCCCAAGCAGCTCACACCCACTGACTTATACTTGCACCTGTGGAAACAGTCAATCCAGCCTGGCTTTTCCCTGATCCAGCCCACATGAGGCCAACAGGTGTTGTAGTCCTACCCAGCATGACCTGCCCCCATCCCAACTCACACACTCTATGGGAGTGGTGGTCCAGCAGGGGAGCCCCACACAGCCCGCCTGTGTGGGGTTTGCACGCTTCCCCCTAGGTCTCACGTGTGTGCTGGTTGGGTGCTGTGGCCTAGTCTGGCATGTGTGCCTTACCTCAGCATTTTCCCTTGGGTGCAGTAGCCTGGCCAGACCCGGCCTACCCCCAGTTTCGTCTCATACCTGTGGGGGCTAAGGCCTACCCAGCCAAGCCAGCTTCCTGTCCTTGCCCTCATGTTACCTGGCTTGTGTTGCAGCCCAACCCAGCTTGACCCCCACTCCATTCTGGTACTTAGGTTTGCCAGTGGGTGATATGAACTGCCCCAGCCTGGTTTTCCCCTGTGCCAAATGTATTTCAGTGTGTACCATTACCTGGCCTGGTCTAGGTTTCTCCCTGTCATGTTTGTTGCGCTCACTTGTAAGGACTGTGTCCCAACAGAGTTCCCCAAGCTCCTCCATCAGAACCTCTCCCAGTGCCTGAATTCGCACCCATCAGTGGGTCCATGGGCCAGCCCTACTTAGTCCACCTCCTGTCCTAGCAGAAATAGTGACCTTTCCTGACCAGTTTTCACCCATTATGGTTTTTATTATTGGATGTTACAGCCCAGCCAAGCCTGATCCACCTGCAGACACAGCTCACACATGGCTCAGCAGGGGCAAAGACCTAACCCAACCTATCCTACATCCACCTCGTTTTCACGAGCACCAGTGAGTGCTGGAGTCCAGCCCAGTCTGGTGCACCACAGCCCCAGTCCGTACTTGTGCCATTGTACACTGCAGCCATGTCCAGACCAGGCAGCAGCCCCCACTCAGGTCCTCAAACTCACCAGTGGGAATCACAGCCCAACCAGGGTGTCCCCTTAGCTCCCCAACCAGGCCTGTTCCCTGCCATAGATCTTGCATGTGCCAGTGGTTGCTCTGATTCATCTTGGCATACCCCCTTAGCTCTCTTAGCCTTTGCCTTTGGATGCTGTAGTCTGGCCTGACCCAGCCAGCCCACAGTCCCAACTCTTGCTGTTGGGTGCTGGAATGTGGCCATGCTCAGTCTGCTCCCATCCCTGGCTCATGCAAACTGGTAGGTGTGATAGCCTAGCCTGGCATGACCTGCACTCCAGCCTGGCTTCTACACTTGCCAGTGAGCTAAGGTTTGCTGGGTCCTGCCCGGTCCGCTCCCTTCCAATTCCAGCCTACACATTTGCCAACAGTTGGAGCTACCTTGCCCAGCTTGCCTGACCCCCAGGCCTGGACCACATATTCACCTTGGGAGTTATGACCCACCAGGGAAGTTTTCCAGGTTATCCCATCCAGCCCATTTTCATACATTCAGTGGATTCTAGGCCCTTGCCTGCATAGCCTGCCCCGCCATCTTGACCTTTTATGGGCTGGTGCATGTTGCGTTCCTGTCCACCCTACACCCTGTTTTAGGGTGCACATGCGATTGCTGCAGCCTGGATCTTTCCAGACTATTCTCAGTCCCTGTACCTGTGAGTGTTGGGGGTTCCATGTTCACACCTAGCTCAGCCCATCACCCCCCCCCAATCTTGAGCTAACCAGTGGGACTTGTATTTCCACAGCGTTGGGCCCACATATCCCCCACAGAATCTACCCCTGCTGGACCTGGTTCTCTTGCATGCTATTTAGTGTGATGGCCCTGCCTGATGTGACCCCGTCCCCTGATCCAACATTCAGTCAGGTACTGGAATCTTTCTCAGCCAGACAGGCCCCCAGCCTTAGCTTTCATGTGGACTGGTGTGGTGGTCAGCTATGATCCATGCTAACAAGCCCAACTGGGACTCCCATGGGGGCTGGTGCTTCAGTCTGACCCATATAGATCTTCTAATCTCTCCCTTTCAAACTACCAGGTCTCAGTTCCTTTGCTTAACCTACAAGTACAGTGGCCCTGTCATTGAGTGTCCCTCAGGATTCATCCTTATGCATATGTGCAATAGCCTTATCCATGGGTGTCCCTAGACAGTAATTCCACACCCCCAAGACCCTAGAGCTTGTAGCTAGGCATCCATCATTTGAAGCCTGGTGCTCTTGGTGCTCTGGCCAACCACAAGCTCAGGATTTTCCCACCACTTGGCAGCTGTACATGGGTAGCTAGGATCTGCAGCAGGGAGCCTGGCACAGAACGGATTCCCCCAGCTACAGCTATGTGGCTGGGAGAGTCAGACACGTATGCCTCTGAGCAGACTTTTCTGGATTCTGTCCACCAACATGGCAGTGGTGGGCAGAGCCATGATCCTGAGCATGCCCAGAGCCATCCGAGATCTGCCCACAGCATGATCAATGTGGATAGAGAAAATTCTTAGACCTTGGGCTTGGACATACTCAGGATTCGCCCACCGCTTGGCAGAGGTAGACGGGGAGCTAGGATCCCCAGCAGGAAGCCTGGCCTGGCGCAGATTCCCCCAGCCATAACCATGTGGCTGGGAGATTCAGACACTTGCGCCTCTGAGCAGACTTATCTTGAGTCTTTTGTATATTTGTTGCAGTTTTTATATAATACTATAGAACTCATCATACTGTATTGCATGTTTTTATTTACATATCTAGGGATAGAAAGTTTTTTCAAGATTTATCTGGTTTTATTTGAAAGGTAGATTTACAGAGAGAAGGAGAGGCAAAGGTCTTCCATGTATTGAATCATTCCCCAAATGGCCAAAATGGCCAGAGATGGGCCATTCTAAAGCCAAGAGCCAGTAGCTTCTTCAAGGTCTCCTATATGGGTGCAGGGGTCCAAGATCTCAGGCTATCTTACACTGCTTTACTGGACCATCAGTAAGGAGCTGAATGGGAACTGGAGTAGCTAGCAGTCGAACTGGCACCCATAAGGTATGTTGTTGGCACCACAGTCACAGGCTTAACATGCTGTGCTGCGGCACCAGCCCCAGAGAAATGTTTTTGAGGATTTACTGTGTTTATTTGAAAGGTACAGTAACAGTGCGAGTACTCTTCCATCCACTGGTTACTTCTCCGGATGGCCATAATGGCTGCAGCTGGGCTAGGCTGAAGCCAGGAGTCCAGAATTCCATCTAGCTCTCCTTTGGAGTGACGGGCGCAAACACTTAGGCCTTCTTCCACTGCTCTGCTAGGGTGCCTCAGCAAGGGAGCTGCATCTGAAGTGGAGCATCCAGGACTTAACATCGTTTCTTCAGTATGGCATGCTGGCATTGCAGGTGGTGAATTCTAGTACTTTGCTTAGTAGTCAGCATACTATAGGTATTTTTTAAAGTTCTGACACAGTCTTTTTTTTCCTGTTTTGATATTGACAATGTGCTACTTGAGTTTAAAATTTAAAAAAATGTTTCTGGCATAATGGTTATAAAAGAACCTTTGTTCTTTGGTCTGGAATTAAACTTTGTTTTTCAGTTGTATGATTTTGGACAAAATAATTAACTTCATTAATTCTCCATTTCTATATCTGAAAAGTAAAGTAGTACTCACATTGTTGTGGCAATTAAATGTGTGCAGAGCACTTGATATAGAACCTAGCATTAACTGCTTCTATAGTATGTTGCGTACCATGCATATTTTATTAGCTATTATGATTTCTGTTAATTTTTTTGTTCACAAATATTGATTGTTTCACTCTTTGCTAGGACTGGGACAAAATAAGTATGATTCTTATTCTCATGAGATGGTGTTTCAGTATTTCCTAGTTATTATGAAAGTTGTTTCAAAGTTTTTTCAAGTAGAGTTGAAGAGTTACTATTGTAATTCTCGTGTGCCTCCGAAAATTTGAACTTTTTAATTGAATTAACTCTGTTAAGTAGTTTTATTGTATACACATAAAACTTAAGAGCAGGGCTTGGCAGCGTGGCCTAGTGGCTAAGGTCCTCGCCTTGATCCCATTTGGCCGCTGGTTCTAATCCTGGCAGCTCCACTTCCTCTCTCTCTCTCCTCCTCTCAGTATATCTGACTTTGTAATAAAAATAAAATAAATCTTAAAAAAAAAAAAGAGCAGTACACTAGTCCATAAAATATGGATTAGGGACTCAATAAATTCTTCTTTTAAATTATTTATTTATTTATTTTTATATATATACTATTTTGTTAATTGGTTACATTGCATTATGTGACACAGTTTAATAGGCAGTGGGATTCCCCCCACCCCTCCCCAAGCCCCCCAGCCCCCCTCATGGTGGACTCCTCCACCCTGTTGTGTTACCACAGTTCAAATTTAGCTGAGATTCTTTCATTGGAAGCATCTACCAGGCATAAAGTCCAGCATCATATTGTCCAGATAAGTTCATCATTTCCTTGGGGAGACCATCTCTGGTCTGAAGGTAGAGCTGGCAGAGTGTTTTTGACATTTCAAAGGATCTGAATTGCTGCCATTCTCACCACTCCAAGCACAATGCGGTCTCTGGAGAATCCACTTATTGACACAGTCCACCATAAAGTCTCCATTTGCCCAGCACTTACATTGCCAACTCATAGCTGAGGTGGTTGATCGACCTGCTCTGTCCTCCGTCAACTGATGGTTAGCGTTCTGAGTCCAAAAGCTCGACTGGGGAAATCCCCATAGAGCCTTTCTCCAAGATGTTCCCGGACCAAACTCCTGTATGTACCGGCAAGAACCGGGCCCGTCACAGTCCATTGCCCCGATCAGCTGGCGGTTGCAGTTGCTGGGCCGGTTCTGTCTTCAGCCCTGCCTTCCACTGGAACCAGTGGGTATCCTCAATCCAGACTGGCTCTACCCAGCACATACTCGGCCCTAGCCCATGCCAGTGGGGGGCTGCCGTCCAGTTGGAACGACCCACAATAATCCCACCAGACCTGCCCCCTGCCCTGGTTTGCCAATATGTGTGTCCAATCTATCCCACATCCCCTTCTACTCTCATACATGTCAGTGGGCATGAGAACCATGTCCCATCTAACCAGCTCAACTACCCAGCCCTCACGGATGTTGTTGGGCATCTCTGTCTAGCCACCCCAACCCCTGCCCTAGCTTTCGTGCCCTCCCATGGGGGGTGGTAACCCAAGAGAGAGGAGCCCACTGTTTCCCCCCCAGGCCACTCCCCCTCCCGGATTATGTAGTCTCCGGGTGGTTCTGTGGTTTAACTTGACAGAACCAGCCCCCAGCGCCAGCCTCTGCCAGCTGATGCTGCGGCCGAACCCCAACAACCCTCACTCTCTCTAATTGTAGATTGTACCAGTAGGAACAATCGGCCCAGCCTGGTTCTTCCCTGATCTGGTCCACATGAGGCGCACAGGTGCAGTAGCCCTGCCTGGTCTGGTCTGCCCCCATCCCTGCCCACGCTCTCCAGTGGGAGTAGCTGTTCAGCAAGGGGGCCACCCCTAATTCCCCTGCAGGTTCTGCCCCCTCCCTTCCTGGCTCTCACATGTGCTGGTTGGGTGCTGCAGTCACGTTTGGCACAGGCAAGATGGCGACTCAATAAATTCTTACCTAAAGCAATGAAGATGAATTGATAAACCTTGAAAATTTTTGCCAAATTTGTGTTTTGATTGCCAATAAAAGCTCTAACATTTATTTAGTCTTTACATTTTTTTATTATTTAAAAAGATAGATAATGTGACTTCCTCTTTTCCTATTTGTAGTCCTTTGATTTCTTTCTCTTGCCTAATGACTCTGACTGAAACTTACAGAAATGTATTGAATAGCACGGTAGAAGTGCGTGTCCTTGTCTTGTTTTGGATCTGAGTGTAAATGCTTTATGTTTTTCTGCATTTAATACGATGCTTGACTATAGGTTTGTCATAGATGGCCTTGATTATGTTGAGGTATGTTCCTCCTATAACCAGTTTGTTTAAAATGATTGTCATGAAACAATGCTGTATTTGTCAAATGCTTTATCTATGCCTATTGAAATAATCATATAGTTTTTAATTTTCAGTTTACTAATGTGATGTATCACATTTATTGATTTGCACATATTGAATCACCTCTTCATACTGTGTACAAATTCTACCTGGCCTCGGTGAATGACGTTTCTGATATGCTGTCGGACTATATTAGCTGGTGTTTTGTTGAAGATTTTTATATCTGTGCTTATCAGGAATGTAGATCCATAGTTATCTTTCTTTGTTATATCGTTTTCTGATTTTTGGAATTAAAGTGATGCTGCCTCACAGAAGGAGTTTAGGAGGATTCTGTCCCTTTCAATTGTTTTGAATAGGTTGAAAACAATATAATTACTTATTAAGATTTGTTCATTGGAAAGGCAGATTTACAGAGACAAAGAGACAAAGATCTTCCATGTGCTGGTTCACTCCCAAAATGGCTACAACGGCCAGAGCTGAGCAGACTTGAAATAAGGAGCTGGCACTTCTTCCAGGTCTCCCGTGTGGGTGCAGAATTTTGGAGAAATTAAGTAGGAAGTATGTCAATGTTTTTTTTTTAATCTTTGTTTACACAGTTATACTTCTCCAGTGTTGTAAATCCTTAAATTCTCAGGGAAATCTTTAGCTTGGAAGACAAAGCATTTAAGCATAAAACCATAATTGTTTTGTTAAAAGCTTAGCTCTGTGAATCTAATTTCTTGGTAGGTTAAATGTGGTGGCAAAGGAGATAGAGAAATGACCCATGTGGCATCAAGTAGGGAAATGATAACATTTAGGAACAACTGAGACCAGGCATTTGACCTTGGTTGAATAGATAGAACATCTCCTTCTCCCCTTCCTGTTGAGATGAAATGAACGAGAGGGTATAGATAGCATATATGGGCAGATACAAAGCGAGAAGAGGAGGGCCAAAAGACCTAGGTATTGAGTTTGAAAGAAAGCTTGAATTAGCCTTGGTTTCTTATAAGATACTCCTAATGGCACTAGCTTAGTAGAATGGACAGTTGTGTGGCTTCACAGAGTGGACATTTCCTTGAGATTGATAGAATGCCTAATGCCGTCTTCCCTGTTTCACTGCCAGCTTATTCTACTGTGTAGTCTTGTAGCAGTGAGCATCCTAATTTCATTTAATTATTAGATGCTTGCTTGCACATGTGAGGCAAAGAGATGTGGCTAAAACAGAGAAAGACTGAGTTGGCCAGGTTAAAAGGAAGTGCACAAGCCTCCCTCCATGAGATACTGGCAAAGAGACTTAGGCTACTACCAGATAAAGTGGAAGAAGTGATCTAAGTAGACTAGGTACAGAGGATTCCTCAGGATGAGGTTGCTCAGGATGTACTGCTGCTCTCATTTGCTTCTGGTGCCAAATACATTACCTGGGAAGGATGGCTAAATCAGAGTTCCTTGTCTGCACAAGAAAAGCATTTTAGACACACAAAAAAGAATTAGTAGTAAACATGCTAGGAAAATTTAATGAGAATATACCTGAAAGACCAAGATGTCATCTCAGTGAAGAACTGAGAGCCTATTTGTATTTTTTAAAAGATTTATTTATTTTTATTGGGAAAGTATATATATACACAGAGAAAGAAATACAAGGGGAAAGATCTTCCATCTGCTGGTTCACTCCCCAGGTGGCCACAATGGCTGGAGCTGAGCCGATCTGAAGCCAGAAGCCATAGCTTCTTCTGTGTCTGCCATGTGGGTGCAGGGTCTCAAGACTTTGGGCCACCCTTGACTGCTTTCCCAGGCCATAAGCAGGGAACTGGATGAAAAGTAGAGAAGCTGGAATACAAATCAGCACCCATATTGGATCCCGGAGCATGCAAGGGAGGACTTTAGCTTGCTAGGCTACTGTGCCTGGCCTGCCTATTTGTATTTCTAACATAACTCTTACTTATTGCTTCTCTGTGCTGCCAAATGTATTATTTCTGGGCCAGGTAATTTAACATAAACTCAGTATTCCTCTAAATAAATTACTGTTTGTTTCCTCATTTGTTTATTAATTCAGAGACCTTTAATTGAACTGCACAAGGAAGCAGTACATGACCTGGGAGGAGGGCCCAACACAATGGCTCAATAGCTAAATCCTCGCCTTGCATGCGCCGGGATCACATATGGGCACCAGGATCACATTGGGACCCTGCTGCTCCACTTCCATTCAGCTCCGGACTTGTGGCCTGGGAAAGCAGTGGAGGATGATGGCCCAAAAACCTTCGGACCCTGTACCCACTTGGGAGAGCAGAGGAAGCTCTTGGCTTCAGATCAGCTCAGCTCTGGCTGTTGCGGCTACTTGGGAAATGAACAAGTGGGTAGAAGAGCTTTCTTTCTGTCTCTCATCTCTGCAAATCTTACCTGTCTTTCCAATAAAAATAAATAAGTCTTTGAAAAGTGGCCAGGAAGTAGAAGGAATGGGTAAAAAATTAGAGAATAGGGCTAGTTGAGATGCTACTTGGAATGCCTATGTCCCATATCAAAGTGCCTGACTTTGTGAATTCCACCTTCTGCTTCTCACTACTTTGCACTCTGAGAGGCAGGAGTCAAGAAGTTGGGTTTTTGCCACTTTTGTGAGAGATCCAGGTTGAGTCCAGCTCCTGCTTGCAGCCTGATCCAGCCCCTGCTATTACAGACATAAGGGGAGTGAACAAATGGATGGAAGAGTTCTGTCAAATAAACAAATAATAACTTTGGAAAAGGAAAATTTGATAAAACTGTCTTTAAGGTATCAAGATTTTTTATATTCAATCAAAAATATCACATAGAAAATAAATTATATTGTTCAGAAGAAAAATGGTAGTATATGCTTTGTCTACTGTGTTCTTTCTTTTTTATCCAGGGAAAGACCATGTTTGTAGATTTGTTGGCTGTGGAAGGAATGATCGATTCAACTATGTGGTCATGCAGTTACAGGTAGGTTGCCTTGAAAATGTTTCTGGTTTGATCTAAATGTACCCAATCAAAAATCCTTCATCACCTTAAGGATTCCATTTTTCTCTTAAGAAGTAACCTTAACTGCAAGAATTTGTAAGCATTTGCCTCTGTTTTTCTTTCAGTTAAGGTATCTCTGTTCCCTGTCAAGTAGATGAGGTTGAATTGGGTTGAAGGAACAAAGAAAAGAAATTCCAAAAGGTAATAATGGAGTAGTGGCTTGCACTAGGGATGAGAAGAAAACCATTCCATTTTCTGTCACTACCTCAGCTCTTGAAGACAGCACAACCCTCAACTATAGTCACTCTCAAATTTTTAGTGTATGTGCTGCCGAAGTGAGCACTCACTCTCAACATTTCAAACCATGGTACACTGTTCTCAGAATCTACTTTCATCGTTATAAGCTTTGTTTTTTGAGTATTTCATTAGTTTGGATTCTTTCCAGTTTGGTATATTTCAAATTACCTACATCACAGTGACTTCAGATTGATGGGTATGGCCTGAATGCTTCCAGTCTTCATCAGAAAAATCTGTTTGTTTCCCTGTGCTTTTCTATATCATTTGATGTAAATGTAAAGTTCATGTTATCTCTATAAACTGTAGCTTTAAAATCTTTTTTAAGTTACATGACTATTTCTTTAGATGATGTAAATTTATTTCTGAAAACCATTTATCCTTCTGTCCTTTTGAGGCCACATGTTTTCAATGGTATGGTATTTCTTATGGTATCTCTTTCTATGATATTTTGCATTTTCTGGATTTATCCTGTCTTACTGACCCTTACTATGCCCTTATGGGGAGGAGAGGACCAGTTTTAGCCCCAGTTTGCAAATAAAGAAGCTGATTTTGATGGTTATTAAAGCTTGGAGAAAGCCTGATGCCAATATTGTTACTGTAACAATCACTTTTGTATTTAGGTTGCTGATGAAAGGAGAATTCCTGGGAGGAGGCTTTTTGGCCTGCATAGTTTCTCTGAATTGTAGCACATAATCATCATTATTTTTGCACTCATTTCTATCAGTAAGTAGACTCCTAGTAGTGGACAAGCTAAGAAGGAGTCTGGTGTCTGTCAGGAAATGATGGCTTCTGGGGCCCTTAACAAGCTTCTATGGAATTTTCTCAGAACCTTTCCACTTGACTAGTATGTTGCATGGTTTTCTTGTCACAACAAAGTTAACCCACATATAATAGTAATCGACTTGATTTGGGAAAAGGCTAAAGCTAATATGACTGTTAGAGCATATCCTTATTTGACATAATGAAGTTGGTTACTAGGCCTCCCTCATACATTCTTATAAAGTTTACATGCTTGAATTTAAATTCTGTTTGCTAATTCTAATTTATTCCTAAGAAAGAAAATCTTAACCTTATTATTTTTAAGTTAACCTCATTCTCTTACTTCTTGAACTAAATTACATAATATCTGCCTTAAAATTTTTAAGGAACCACCTAATCTCTGTTAGAGAATTTTAGCTATTTTCCATTATAAAGGCTCCTGAAAATCTTAAAGGTTCAACCATTATACATATTTTTGAAAGTTTATTTGTTTTTGTTGGAAAAACAGATTTTTACAGAGAGAAGAGAGGTCTTCCATCTGCTAATTCATTCCTCAAATGGCCACAATAGTGAGAGCTGAGCTGATCTGAAGCTAGGATCCAGGAGCTTCATCTGGTCTCCTACTTGGATGCAGGGGCTGCTACTTTGTTAGGCCATAAACCAGAGAGCTGGGTCTGAAGTGGAACAGCTAGTACACAAACCAGCAGAAATGGGGTGCTGGCACTGTAGGTAGAAGATTAGCTTGATATGCTACCACAAGAGCTTCCATTTCACACATTTAAGTTATTTATTTATTTATTTGTTTGTTTATTTGAGAGTCAAAGAGTCATATGTAGAAACCAAGCTCCCATCCTGACTCCTCAGATGCCTATAACAGCTCTGAGCTATCCTAGGGACTAGTGCTGCTGGGAGCTAGAACATCAGTCAGTGGTAGGAATTCAGTCACTTGAACTATCACTGCTGCTTGCTAGAGTCTGCATTAGCAGGAAACTGCAGCTGCATATTCAACCCAGGTGCTTTGATATAGGATGCTGGCAGTATAACTAGCATCTTAACTGCTAGACCAGCTGCCTGCCTCCCACATTTCTTTTTTCTGTTCTACTAGCAAGATCTCATCTAATAACCTGTCATTATTGAGGCTTTAGATGAGCATGCTTAGGTAGACAAAGAATAGTATTTTGTGATAGATACATCCCCCACACAGTGGATGAAGAGGAGAAATATGTTTTTCAACCTCTCCTAGTTGGGAAAGACTCTGTATAACAAAAGGCAGCTTATTAAGACAAGTTAGCTTCTCGATTTGTGTAGTGTATATCATACTGGAGAAAAACAAAGCTTTCAAAGTGATGCCTTTAAACTTTGCCATAAGTAGTATTTAATAAATAGCACTACATTTTAGGGACTTGACAGGATAGAAGCAGTGCTAGGCTTCCGAAAGGTAGAGGTAAGAAGGAAAATGCATAGAGAGTAAATTACTGGAGTAGAGTTTGCTCACAGGTTCCATTGCTTGGATTCTTTCTCTCTGAGCTGATAAGAGCTTTCTCAAGAAAGGGAGGTTTATATTCTAAAGTTGGGCGAGAAGGGAGGAGGGAAGTGGAATAATTATTTTGTCTGAATCTCCGCCTGCTTAAGGCAGAGAGATGCCAGAGAATTGCTCTGCATTTTGGTCAGCTTTGGCTCCGTAGTCCCCCTTTTTTTTAATTTATTTAATTTTATTGGAAAGGCAGATATACAGAGAGGAGGAGAGACAGAGAGGAAGATCTTCCATCTGATAGTTCACTCCCCGAGCAGCCACAACGGCTGGAGCTGAGCCAAACTGAAGCCAGGAGCCAGGAGCTTCTTTCAGGTCTCCCATGCAGACCCAAGGCTTTGGGCCATCCTCGACTGCTTTTCCAGGCCACAAGCGGGGAGCTGGATGGGAAGCAGGGCAGCCGGGATTAGAACCTGTGCCCATATAGGATCCCAACGCATTCGAAGTGAGGACTTTAGCGTCTAGGCCACAGTGCTGGGCCCTACAGTCCTTATTTTAGTTCCCATCAGTGCAAAAAATCTTTAAAATCTTGTAACCAGTATGGATGTATGTTTGAATTGTAGCTACCATATTTAATTATTTTTATGGAATTAATTCAGAATGCACAAAGGTAGAGAGGATAGTATAATGAACAGCATTCTTTCATCACTCAGCCTCAACAAGTAACAGTATATAGTCAGTCATGTTTCAAGTGTATTCTCTCTTTCTTATCTGTCCTCAGATTAATTTTTAAGCATGTCTAAGGCATAGTTTATCTGCAGCTTAATCCACTTGTGCTACAGCTTCAGCCCCCGGAAGATTCTTTTCTTCTCTTTCTGCTTTTAAGATTTATTTTATTTTTATTGGAAAGGCAGAGTTACAGAGAGACGAAGACAGATTTCCCATCTCCTGACTGACTCTGCAGATAGCTGCAACAGCTGAAGTTAGGAGCAAAGAGTCTCTTCAAGGTCTCACACATGGGTGCAGGGTCCTAAGGACTTGGGTCATCTTCTGCTGACCTCCAAGGCCGAAACCAGGGAGCTCGATGGGACATGAATAGGCACAAACGTGGAGAGCCAGTGCATACTACACTGTGGCACCAGCCCCAGGAGATTCTTTTCAAATTGGTGTTTTATCCTTCTTAGTGCCTCAAACGAAATATTTTTCAGTCAAATCACACAAAACAACGTAGTTATAAATTTATTATATTTTATTTTTTATTTTTGATGATGTTTACATAGTTGGCCAAGGTGGAAAAGGTTGAGGACTTGGGGAGTGTGGGTGAGACCATTTTTTCCTAATCTTTCCCCTCTTCCTCCTGTATCTGGGGGAAGCCACACCCAGCCTCCCTGCCGGCCCAGTACCCAAGGATGGGGAACAGCCACCCAGTACCATGCCATGGTCCTCAATATGGGGCCTGCTCCAATGGATCTATTCAAGTGCTTTTTTTTTTTAAAGATTTATTCACTTTATTACAAAGTCAGATATACAGAGAGGAGGAGAGACAGAGAGGAAGATCTTCCGTCCGATGATTCACTCCCCAAGTGAGCCGCAACGGGCCGGTGCGCGCCCATCTGAAGCCAGGAACCTGGAACCTCTTCCGGGTCTCCCACGCGGGTGCAGTGTCCCAATGCATTGGGCCGTCCTCAACTGCTTTCCCAGGCCACAAGCAGGGAGCTGGATGGGAAGTGGAGCTGCCGGAATTAGAACCAGCGCCCATATGGTATCCTGGGGCGTTCAAGGCGAGGACTTTAGCCACTAGGCCACGCCGCCGGGCCCTCAAGTGCTTTTGATAGTTCTGAAATGCTCTCGATCTCACAGATCCAAGGATGAGGAAATCCTTTCAGGGTCCATCTGCTGACACAGTCCAGTCCGGAGTCTCTGTTTGCCCAAATATTTGCTTTCAGTGCTTGGTTGGGGCAGTTAAGGAATTTTATTTTTTAAATTTTATTTTATTTTTGCTCTCCTTCCTCTGCTATAGTACCACATGTGCTGTGTGACCCCAATGGACTGCCATATCCTCCATGTACATCTGGGCATGCTGTCTACTGCTCCATCTTAGCGACTAAGGAGGTCCAGTTCTGACACATGCACTCCACAGTCAGACAACAGATCCTATGATTCTCCCTGTAGTTGAAGTTCTGAGTCCAGCAGTCCAGAAACCTCATCTGAGAAGATCCCAGACCTGATTCTTGTGTGTGCTTACTAGTATAGGGTCAGGCTCTTTCCATCACTCATGTCAACCTACACACACACAATGGCAGTTGCAATTGCTGGGTCAGTTCTGTCTCCATCCTCTTATGTAAACCAGTGGGTGCCGTGGCCCAGCCCAACCCACAACCACACACTTGGCCTTCATGTTCACCAGCAGGAAATGCAGCCTAGTTGGGCGACCCCCAATACCGCCCCCAGCAGGCCTGCTCCCAGCCCTGGTTCTTATACTTACCAATATGTGCAGCAGACTGGCCAGTCTATCCCACATCCCATTCAGCTCTCATATACATCAGTGGGCATTGAAACCTAGCTCAACCTAACTGACCCCACTATGTAGCCACACTGATGTCAGTGGGTCCTGCAACATGTCTCGCCAGCCCTGCCACCTGCCCTGATTCTCATGCTCACCAGAAGAAATTACAACCATCAGGACCACTCTCAGCTGCAGATCTTGTATTCATCAGGTGGTTTTGTGGTCTTGCCTGACACGACTTTCCCCCAGTCACAACATTTGCAAAGTGATGCTGCGGCAGATCCTAACCAGCCTGCACTTACTTTGACTTATGCCTGCCCCTGTGGATACAGTCAGTTAGCCCATCCTGGTTCTCACCCTGTCCCAGCTCACATGCAGACCAACAGGTGTTATAGCCCTGCCTGGCCTTGTCTTTCCCCCAGTTCCAGTACTCATGCTCAAAAGTGGGAGCAGTAGCCCAGCAGGATAACCTGTCACAGCCCACCTACCAGACTCACACTGCCACCCCTGCACCCCAGGTCTCATGTGTACTAGTGGGTACTGAAGCCCAGTCTGACATGGCCTCACTTCAGCATTTGTCAATGGGCACTATAGCATAGCCTTGCCTGGCCTGGCCCGGCCCAGCCCAGCCTGTCCCCAGTTTCAGCTCATGCTGGTGGATCCCACTGCACAGCCAGCCCAGCCAGTCCCCAGTACTAGCCCTAATGTGGACTGGCCTATGTTGTAGTCCATCTTGACCTATCCTGCATCCCATCCTTTCTCAGATCTGTCCATGTGTGTTACAAACTGGCCCAGCCTGGCTCACCCCAGACCTGACCCACACGTATCCTGGTGGGTACTGTAACCTAGCTTACTCTGAACTGCTCCCAAACTTGGTTCTTGTGCTCACCTGCAGGGACTGCATCCTGACAAAGAAGTTCCCCAAACTCATCTATCAGGCCTCCTCCAAGTGGCAGATCTCAAACACACTGGTGTGTACTTGGCCCAGACTGACTTAGTCTAGCACTTGTCCTGGTCTTGCCCAATTGGCCCACACCCATTCTTGTTCTTACTGTTGGGTGTTACAGCCTGGCCGCACGTGGTCCACATCCTGATATAGCTTTCACATGGTCCAGCAGGTACCAAGACCTAGCCTAGCCCATCCTATACCCGATCTGGCACGTTCCAGTCTAGTCCACATCCATGCCAAAGAATACTACAGTCATGTCCAGCCCAGAATGCCGCCCCCATTCCAACTCTTGTGCTTACCCAGTGGGATCCACAACACAACCGGGGTGTTCCCTTAGCTCCCCTACTAGGCCTGCTCCCAGCCACAGATCTTGCACATGACAACAGTATCTCTGACCCACCATGGCATAGCCCATCCCCTTTCTTAGCCTTTGCCATCAGATACTGCAGCCTGACCTGTCCCAGCCCACCCCGGTCCCAACTCTTTTTTTTTTTTTTTAATATTTATTATTATTGGAAAGCCGGATATACAGAGAGGAGGAGAGACAGAGAGGAAGATATTTCCATCCTATGTTTCACTCCCCAAGTGAGCCGCAACTGGCTGGTGCTGCGCCGATCCAATGCCGGGAACCAGGAACCTCTTCTGGGTCTCCCACAAGGGTGCAGAGTCCCAATGCATTGGGCCGTCCTCAACTGCTTTCCCAGGCCACAAGCAGGGAGCTGGATGGGAAGTGGAGCTGCTGGGATTAGAACCAGCGTCCATATGGGATCCCGGGGCGTTCAGGGCGAGGACTTTAGCTGCCGGGCCCCGGTCCCAACTCCTGATTGTGGGTGCTGCTACCTGGCTCTACACGGTCTGCTCCCGTCCCTGGCTCATTTAAACCATATGTATGATAGCCTACCCCACATGACCAGTACTTCAGCCTGACTGCTGCACACAGCAGAGAGTTAAGGTTGATCTGGCCCTTCCTGGCCCACCCCTCTCCAGAACCAACCCACACACTTGCCTATGAGTAGAGCTTCTTTGCTCAGCCCAACCAACACCCTGAATCACATGCTCACCAGTGGAAGCTACTGCCCATCAGGGGAGTTTCCCAAGTTCCCCTACCTGGCCCAATTCCAGACCCAGATCTCACATGTGATAGTGGGTACTAGGCCCTTACCCAGCATAATCTGTCCCCTCTGTTCAGGCTTTTGTATGACCTGGTGAATGTTGTAGCCCAGTCACATCCTATTCTTGGGTGCGCATTCAGGTGCTGCAGCCTGGACCAGTCCAGCCTATTCCCAACCCAAGCACCAATGAGTGTCAAAGGGTTCCGTGATCATACCTAGCTCAGACTGTCACCACCCACAGCTTTTAAACAAACCAGTGGCCAGTTCCACAGGGGTGGGCCCACATATTAGAACCAGTGACCATCTGGGATCCCAACGCGTGCAAGAGTGCACTTTAGGGGCCCGGCGGCGTGGTCTAGCGGCTTAAGTCCTCGCCTTGAACGCCCCAGAATCCCATATGGGTGCCAGTTCTAGTCCCGGCAGCTCCACTTCCCATCCAGCTCCCTCCTTGTGGCCTGGGAAAGCAGTCGAGGACGGCCCAAAGCTTTGGGACCCTGCACCCTTGTGGGAGATGTGGAAGAAGTTCCTGGATCCTGGCTTCGGATCAGCATAGCATCGGCCGTTGCAGCTCACTTGGGGAGTGAAAAATCAGATGGAAGATCTTCCTCTCTGTCTCTCCTCTCTGTATATCTGACTTTGTAATAAAAATAAATAAATCTTTAAAAAAAAAAGAGTGGACTTTAGTTGCTAAGCTACTGCGCTAGGCCTACAAATTTGTTTTTTTTTTTATACATAGTTTTGCATGATACAGTTTTCCATGAACACTTCAAAATCATTTGTATTCCAAGTCTTACATTAGATGCTTGTTTTGCTTTTATTTTATTTGAAAAGATACTTCAGAGGTGAGTTTTGTGTTTACTACTATGTTACACTAGAAGGCAGTAGCTGATTTTCTTGGTGATGTTAAGGTTGGTTATTGGGCTTAGGAGCTATCAGTGTGATCCATCCATTTTAGAGTTGTCATTGATTTCTTTGCTAATGGTTTTTCAACCCATTAATAATTATTGTCTACATACCTTCTTTGAATGAAGGCTACAAATACACTATTGTAATTCTTCTTGAGATACTTTTTTATAGGAAAGGATAGAATAATACTTGATTTTTTTTCACTTATCAGATTTTGTGATAGCATTTTGTTTCCCTCATAATTTCCTTAGGAAGACTGGATATTGTGGCTTGGTGAGTTAAGCTTCTTCTTTGGATTGTAGCCCTGCTGTCCTTCAGATTTTTGTGTGGTTTTTTTTGCAGAAGAAAAAAGGAAACATCTAGGTGAAACAACACTTTGCAAAATCATTGTAAGAAAGAATACCTTGGGCTCGGCAGCGTGGCCTAGTGGCTAAGGTCCTCGCCTTGATCCTATATGGCTGCTAGTTCTAATCCCGGCAGCTCCACTTCCTCTCTGTCTCTCCTCCTCTCAGTGTGTCTGACTTTGTAATAAAAATAAAATAAATCTTTAAAAAAAAAAAAAGAATACCTTTAGTTCAACATAAAGTTGAAAAGTAACTTTTAATAGGTGAATGCTGTTTACAGCCTTGAACCTGTTTCTCTACTTGTTAAAACAGGAAGAGAAACAACTTCTATTTAGGGTGCTATGAAATGCAAGCAAGAATACAATCTGATGCTGGCTACATGACATATTTTGCTTTTTCAAAAGTTATTTATTTGAAAGGTAGAAATAGAAACATCTTCCACCCACTGGTTCACTCCCAGAAAGAGAAGCTCTTTCTCTGTGTCTCTCTCTCTGTCAATCTGCTTTTCCAATAAAAACAATTTCATCTATTTTATCCACTTATTATTAATTATTAACCATTAATTTATTAATAAAATAATAATTATCTCTGAAGACCATTAATAGACAAAGCAATGTGCTGATCATTGTAATTTATTATTATTATTAGTTTGTTAATACATTTAATGATTTATTGTTTTATCAGAAAGGCAGATTTACAGAGGGGGTGGTTGAGAGATCACCTATCCACTGGTTAATTCCTTGAATGACTGTAACAGTTGGAACCAAGCTGGTGCAAAGCCAGGAAGCTCCCCTAGGTCTCTCAAATGTATGCAAGGGCCCAAGGATTTGATTATCTCTCCATTGCCTTCCTAAGACATGAGCAGAGAGCTGGATTGGAAATGGAGTGGCCAGAACATGAACTGGTGCCCTCTAGGTATGCCAAGCACTGTAGGTGAAGGATCAGTATGATACACTGCTGTGCCGGTCCCTATCCATTGCTTTTTTAAAAAAATAATTAATTTATTTTTATTGCAAAGTCAGATACATAGAGAGGAGGACAGACAGAGAGGAAGATCTTCCATCCGATGATTCACTCCCCAAGTGACTGCAATGGCTGGAGCTCCGCCGATCCAAAGCCAGGAGATAGGAGCCTCTTCTGGATCTTATACGCAGGGGCAGGGTTCCAAGGTTTTAGGGCATCCTTGACTGCTTTCCCAGGCCACAGCCAGTTAGCTGGATGGAAAGTGGAGCTTTTGGGATTTGAGCCGGCATCCATATGGGATCCCATTGCGTGCAAAGCAAAGGCTTTAGCCACTAGGCTACTATGCCGGGTCCTCCATTGCTTTTTATTCTCTTTCATCTATTGCTTTTTCTTTGGCTAGAAGTATGTTTATCATGTCATATTTTATCATAATAATACTATTTACTTATGTTGAGTACATACTGGGTAGCAGACAATACCATACAAATTTCATATCAATCTGTTTTGTCCACACAAAACTCAGAGGTAAGTAACATTCTTATTTTGTGAGGAAACTGATGCAGGAAAGTTAGGAAGCTTCTGTGAAACATACGTTAGATAATAATTGAGAAATTATGCTTTTGTTTGTTTATGTAAATCTTCTAGAATAATCAAGTATTTCAACATCACACATGAAGAGAAACATGATGAATTGGAAACTTGATATGCTAAAAAACAGATTATTCTTAAGTTTGTAACACTCATTATTAAGTGAATCTGTTCTGTTGGATGAGAATAATTGTTTAGGTTAAATTCCTGTTCTGTTAGTTGAAACATTTTCAGTGGTGAGTATTTTCCAGTTCTTCTTTTAGCCTTAGTACCGTATTTGAAAGCCTTCATTCGGCTTCTGCAGGGTCGTAATCTGGCAGATCTTCGCCGTAGCCAGGTCCGTGGCACATTCACCATTGGCACTACTCTTCGGTTGGGAAGACAGATACTGGAGTCTATTGAAAGCATTCATTCTGTGGGATTCTTACACCGAGACATCAAACCGGTAGGAGCCTCTTGCAGCCAAAGCTGTTTGGTACTCCATTTAACACAATGAATTACAAGTAGAGCTTTGTGCATTTGCAGTGGTTGAATACAAGGTATTATTTTTGTTTCCACATAGGACTGGAAATAAAAATGTTATTTTCCCCCTCCAGTTTTTTGTAAAGTGATAATTACAAATTAAAATTTATTTTCAAAAGCTTTTCTTAAACAATGAACATATTCCCTTAGGGTCAAATTAAAAATGATTTATGTTTGACTGTAACTATCATGAGTGTTAACAATGCTAATTACTTATAGTAAATTGATGGTTACATTTTGAATTTTTTTCCTGATATTGGTTTTAGAAGTATATCTATTTGCTTTTAGGTGTTTGCATTATCTCAGTTTGTCTTTTTAAGGAAACCATCGTTAGACCAAACCTTCTCCTAAATGCTATAATGGAATTTTGTGCTTTGTTTTGTTTTTGAAAGATTCTTTTTTTCTTAGACTTTATCATTTCAATAACTATGAAATATGCATTTCTTCCTTTTCAGTACCCTGTTGTGCTTGAGGGGAGATAACCCATCATGTGCTGGTGTAGATGAAAAGTACAATTCTCTGTTGTTACATGCTTTCTAACATTAGTGTACATGAAAAATGTCAACAAAAGTACTCTAGTAGAGTCAGATTCAGTGTGAAGGAGCCTTTAACTTACTTTCACTACATGTGTTTTTTTAAGAAATGTGGTGATTGAAAGTTTCCATTTTCATGAGGCTGTTAAATAGAATGTTAAGTGAAATGTTGTTCTAAAAGAACAGGTAACCATTCTGTAACCTTACTTACTCATCTTTCAAGCTTGTGGTCACTTAGCATTATAGTGATTTTTACTAAGAATAGAAAGTATGTTTTACAAAAAATACTATCTCTGTTAGATTTAGTGGAGTTCCATTTTGTTATGCTTATGGAAATTTTTTTTGTTTTAATTTTTATTCATTTATTTGTGAGGCAGAGAAACAGAATAAGGCAGGGTGTGCCCTTCTGCTAGTTTACTCCCCAAATGTCCACAGTGGCTGGCCCTGGGCCAGAACAAATGCTGGGAGCTGGGAATGCACCCCAGGACACTATGTGGGTGACAGCAACTTCTTTACTTGAGCTGACGCCTTTGTCTCCCATGGTCTGCATTAGCAGGAAACTAGAATCAGGAAGCAGAGATAGGAATCAAATCTAGACACTCTGATGTTGGATGTAAGTGTCATAGCTACTATGCTAAAGGCCTGCTCTTTAGCAACGTCTGAGTTATGAATTGTTTTTGACCCATTTTTAGCCTCTCTTATTTCAAAAAGTGGGAGTTAGATTTCTGTTTAAACAGTGACTTTAGGAGTAGAATTTCAAGAAACACAGAATTCTGAATTAAGACAGGGCTATGTTGAATGTTGCTTTAAATAATTATTTGATTTCTTTTGCATCCAAAGTCTACTTGATGCTATAATTTAACACAATCCACAACTAAATTATATATGAGTATCTAGTAAACCCCATGGACTAAAATTGTACATTTAGAACATGTGTTTTATAGTTTCAATAGAACTACAATTGAGATTTAACAAAGATAAGGACTGTTTTATAAAAATCCATGTGTTTTCAAAGATTAGTTACTCCTCACCATGGTGTTGAGGATTTTCCTGCACCCCCCCCAAAAAAAAAATGTTCTGCACCTTAAATGTCGACAAATGTCTTGTTAGAGTTACAAACCAGTCTAGATTATCCTAAAATCTGCCAAGATCAGCAAAATTATACTTCAGCACAACAATTGGCTAAATATGAAAATGAAATAGACACGAGACAGCTGAATGGTACCTTATAGACATTTTAAGGTATATAGCAGCCGGTCCTGTATATAAACTAAAATTGAAATGTCAATGAGCTAATCATAGGTTGTGGTTAGGACTTGCTTTTTTTTTTTTTTTTTTTTTAACATACTGGTTACTCAAAACCATGTCAATTCCATAATATTGCAAACTGCTGTTGATGTTATATTGGGACTCTTAATTGACTAGGATGATATTTTACGAGCTCTAAGTTCGGACCAGAAATGGTCTCCCCAAGAAACTGTTCAACCCATCTGGACAAAAAGTAGCTGGACTCTATGCTTGGTATATGTTTGCAAGGAAAGAATCTTGATTGAATTTGAACTGTAATACTGCATCAAGGTGGAGGAATCCACCAGGGGGAGGGGAGGGAGAGTGGTAGGGGGATTCCCAGAGCCTATGAAACTGTCACATAATGCAAAATAATTAATAAAAAAAAATCCATGTGTTTTCCTTCTTTATTTTCTAGTCAAACTTCGCCATGGGTCGCTTTCCTAGTACATGCAGGAAATGTTACATGCTTGATTTTGGCTTGGCTCGACAATTTACCAATTCCTGTGGTGACGTCAGATCCGTAAGATTTTTCATATTATCATTAAATATTTTAAAATCAACTTATGATTTATACTGCTACTCCTTTCAAAGAAATGCCAATCGTGTGAGGGTGGCCTTTCTCTCTCTGTTTCTCCTCTCTGTAAATCAGCCTTTCCAGTTAAATGTGTGTGTGTGTGTGTGTCTGTGTGCGCGCACGCACGCGCCAGACCTCTGAAGCTGGGAAAAGGAACAATACTAGGCATCTGTGTTACATCCTGTTTTGGGAGCTGAGATTCCTTAGGTTTGCCAGTAGTGGCATAGAACCACAGCTCCTTGGCAGGGGGTAGAGCCTATATTCCAAAACTGGGAATGTCAGAGAAAAAAAAAACTTACTCATGATAGTTTTGTTTTTAATATTTATTTACTTTACAGATATATAGAGACAGAGATCTTCCATATGCTGATTCACTCCTCAAAAGGCATTGACGGCTGGGTCTAGGCCATGCCATAACCAGGAGCCAGAAACTTCATCTGGGATTTTTTTTTTTTAAGATTTATTTTATTTCATCTTTTTTATCGGGAAGGTAGATATACAGAGAGAAGGAGATGCAGAAAGAAACATCTTCTGTGTGCTGGTTCACTCCCCAAGTGACCACAATGGCTGGAGCAGAGCTGATCTAAAGCCAGGAGCTGGGAGCTTCTTCCAGGTCTCCCTCACAGATGCAGGTTCCCAAGGCCATGGCTGTCTTTGAGTGCTTTCCTAGGCCACAAACAGGGAGCTGCGTGGGAAGTGAAGTATTCTGGACATGAACCGGTGCCCATATGGGATCCTGATGAATGTAAGGCAAGGACTTTAGCCACTGGGCTACTGTGCCCTTTGTCTGGGTTTCTTACGTGAGTGGCAGATGCCCAAGCACTTGGGACCATCATCTACTGCTTTCCCAAGTGCATTATCAGGGAATTGGTTTACAAGTGGAGCAGCTGGGATGTGAATCTGAGCTCATGTGGGAAGCCAGCATCATCAGGTGATAGCCTAACCCAATGTGCCACACATCAGGCCCCATGATACTTATTAAAGAAAAATAATGGAGAATTTTGCAGTGGTGTGTTTTTTAGTAGGGGAGAGAGGTGGGCTCAACTAAAAATACAAGAAAGACAAGTGGAGATTTATAGCTAAAGAGCAAAGTATGACTCTGGATGGAAAATCATGATTGGGAGCATTCTCAAAGAAGGGGATAAGGGATTTCCTCTGGCTGTCAAGTGTGATCAAGTATCCAGAGTGGAGGATTCTTGCTAAACTGACCCAGCAGGACTCTGGTAAAACTGACCTAGCAGAGACGAGCAGAGATGCCCACAAATCAAGGACTACTCTCCACGATAGCACCTCTGGAGAGCGGAAAGAGGCAAGAGACGGTGCTCCAACCAGGATTCCCTTTTGTGGGGTCATGGATGGTGCTCACTTCGGATTGGTGGGGATTTAGTGTGCATGAGGTTTTCTGGGAGCTTCATGGCGTCTCCACATGGGGTTCAGCTTACATATATTCATCATGGCTCTCCTTCCTTCCAGTCCTGGGAGAATGACAGGTTGCATCATGGGCAAGGAGTAGTACTGAATGTGGCATTTAAGGGGATGAAGTTAAAGTACAGAGCTGAAAAGCAGTAGTTATGGAAAAAATGTTCCAGCTCATTTCCTAAGTGCCTGTCCATTCTCTATATTGAAGAAAAAGTCTTTGCCAGAAGTGCAGTGTAAGAAGAGTGCTTCTGAGACTGGCACCATGGCATGGTACGTTAGATTCTTCTGCAGTGCGGACATCCTATGTGACCACAGATTTGCATCCCAGCAGCTCCATTTATGATCCAGCTCCCTGCTTGTGACCTTGGTGGGACTGTGGAAAAATGGCCCCAGTCTTTTGACCCTTGAACCTACATGGGAGACCTAGAAGAAACTCCTGGCTCCTTACTTCAGATCAGCTCACCTCTAGGTGTTAACAGCTATTTGGGGAATAGACCTGTGAATGAAAGATCTGTCTGTCGTTCCTTCTCTCTAACTCTGCCTTTCAGATAAGGATGAAAAGAAATCTTCAAAAACTTTTGAACTATCAAAACCTCTTGAGCCAGGACCCTCAGAGCATGCCCCAGGGGTCCTAGAATGGCATCAGGTGGCTGTTCTCCATCTCAGGGTGCCGAGGTGGTTGGGTGGTTTGGTGTGGCTTCTCCCCTTATCTCCTTCCTTCCCCCAGATACAGGAAAGAAAACAGAGAATGTGGAATAATGGTCTCATCAGCCTTTCTGTAGCCCTTGACCCTTTGTACCGTAATCAACTATGTGAAAATCATAAAAATAAAGATAATTATGATAAAGGAAAAGATAAAATAAGTAACACTGAAAAGTTAAAAAAGAAAAGAAAGAAATCTTCAAAGAAAAAGCAAGAGTGCTTCCCTCACTTCACCTGCATTTGCCAGGACGTGGCTTTCTCAGGATAATCAGTTGGATACAAGAAGTGTTATAGTCTTGTCCTGGAGAGAAAGCCTGCTAGTCTAGAACTGAGGAAAAAGAAATCCCTGTGTTGTTGGCTGCAGCCATCTCAGTGGAATCTTTTTGACTGCACTGGGAGTGAGGAGAGAGCAGCCTCACTTAATGAAGTTTCAGAAATTTTCTTGAGCAGATACTTCTCATTAGTTGTTTGCCTTTATTGTCATTTTTAGAAGCTTTAACCAATTATTTTTAAGCTATTTTAGCAGTTTCACTAGAGATTGAGTCAGGAAACAACACACATTCTCACATTGGCAGTCATCTCTCACCATAATCCTTCTGAAGTTTTCTATAATTAATTTGTTTTCATTTGGTTGAGAGACACAGAGAGATCTTGTACTCACTGCTTTGCTCCTCACGAACCTGCAATTAACTACAAACAACCAGAATCTGCACCCCTTTGGGGTCTCCCACATGGCAAAGACCCCAGTGCTTAGTCATCACCTGCTGCCTTCCAGGGTGTACATGATCAGGAAGTGTTAAGTAATTATGGGACATCTGTTCAGCTCTAGTGATAACATTGTCATCTAGATAATGAAGCATAACTTATTAGATTTCAGTACATTTTGGGAGTCTCATTTTTTTCCCTCCTCTATATTATTTTTACTTTTATGGTACAAGGCTCTGTAACTTTTATGGTTCTATAGGCTCTGGGATTTCTTCTACCATCTCCCCATTTTCCCTCCCCCAACTTATTTTCCCCATATTATTACAATAGTATAGTCCTTCATAAGCAGTCATAAGCCCATCATTCTGTTGTTTAAGTGTGTTCTGGCATTACTGGTACAGACAATGCCAGACGGTCCAGCATCCTATTGTCAAGATACATCCAACAGTTTCATTGAGAGTCCATCTTGGATTTAGAAGGAGAGATGCCTACTGCAGTGTATCTTCACAACTGGATATGATAGTCTCTATTGTGCAGTTACTATACATCCTCTTAAATGAGAAGCCATAAAACAAAATTGACAACAGGAATGACAATAAAACAAAAGATCTTCAGAACCATGGAGTGAAATTACATGCTACTGAATAATCAGTGTGTTGATGAAGAAATGAAAAAGTAAACACAAAAGCATCTGGGAGGGCCCAGCGCAATAGCATAGTGGTTTAAGTCCTCACCATTAATGCGTTGCCGCTGCCAAGATCCCATGTGGGTGCCGGTTTGAATCCCAAAAGCCCTGCTTCCCATCCAGCTCCCTGCCTGCGGCCTGGGAAAGCAGTTGAGGTCAGCCCAAAACCTTGGGACCCTGAATCCACATGGGAGACCGAGAAGAAGCTCCTGGCTCCTGGCTTCAGATCGGCTCGGCTCCAGCTCCTGTGGCTACTTGGGGAGTGAATCAACAAACGAAAGATATTTCTTTCTGTATCTCCTTCTCTCTGTAAAATATAACTTTCCAATTAAAATGAATCTTTAAAAAAGTAAAGAGTGAAAAAAAAGGAATAATTTAAAGGGGGAAAATTTATCCTTCCCATCTTGGCAAGTATTATAACATGCTTATGTGGGGCCTGGCACAGTGGCCTAGCAGCTAAAATGCTCTTCTTGAACGCATTGGGATCCCAAATGGGCGCCGGTTCTAATCCCAGTAGCTCCACTTCCCATCCAGCTCCCTGCTTGTGGCCTGGGAAAGCAGTCCAGATGGCACAAAGCCTTGGGACCCTGCACCCGCATGGGAGACCTGGAAGAAGTTGCTGGTTCCCGGCTTTGGATCGGCGCAGTACCGTCCCGTTGCGGCTCACTTGGGGAGTGAATCATCGGACGGAAGATCTTCCTCTCTGTCTCTCCTCCTCTCTGTATATCTGACTTTCCAATAAAAATAAATAAATCTTTAAAAAAATATAATTGTTTTAGAGATACCCTTTCTGAAGTTGCCCATGATTTCACAAAGGTTAGAAATTAAATACAATTCGGCTTGGCGGCGTGGCCTAGTGGCTAAGGCCCTCGCCTTGATCCCATATGGCCGCTGGTTCTAATCCCGGCAGCTCCACTTCCTCTCTGTCTCTCCTCCTCTCAGTATATCCGACTTTGTAATAAAAATAAAATTAAAAAAAAAAGAAATTAAATACAATCTTATTGTAACAGTAAAGAACATATTTCTCCCATTTGCCTCATGAACTCGAGTATATTGAGCTTGTTGCTGTTTGAAGCTTATTTATTTGTTTTGCTTTGTTGTAGCCTCGAGCTATGGCAGGTTTTCGAGGGACAGTTCGTTATGCATCAATCAATGCTCATCGGAACAGGGTAGGTATCCAAACTAATTGAATCTGTAAAGCATTCTTATGGCTTGAATGTGATAGGTTTTTAAAAGTATTTTCAATTTACGTGCATGAGAGATACAAAGAAACAGAGCCAGACAGATGTATTCTATCTTCTGCTTTACTTTCCAACTGTCCACAGACAGCTGTAGACCAAGTGGAAACCAAAAGCCCAAAACCCAGTGCAGGTACCCCAGGAGGGCAGCAGGGACCCCAGCACTTGAGCCATCATATGTTGCCTCTGATCCTGCTTATCAGCAGGAAGCTGGATTGGAATCAGGACTTGATCTAGACCCTGTGATACTGGATGTAGGCATGCCCAGAGGCCTTATAACCACTGTGCCAAGTGCTTGGTCCTACATTAATTTGAAGATACTCAAAATGTTTATGAAAAATTGGCATTAAAAGATAAGATTATTTTGATTGCAACTTTGAAATTCTTATAGTTTTTCTTGATTTTGCCTGATCTTTTTGAAGACGCCTCATACGAAGGCATCAGATGATACTTGGGAGCAGAGAATGGTTGTATAGAGTCACATGGAAAATAAAACTTTCAGGGTGGCAGGGCCAGAGGTGGGCGGGGGGAGGAGAAAAGAAAACTTTAGAAAAAATAACAGCTAAATATATTTACAGCTGTAGAAAACCTGTACCCTTAATTATGTATAACATTTAAAGCAGAATTTTTGGGCCCAGCGGCGTGGCTTAGCAGCTAAAGTCCTCACCTTGAATGCGCTGGGATCCCATATGGGCGCCGGTTCTAATCCTGGCAGCTCCACTTCCCATCCAGCTCCCTGCTTGTGGCCTGGGAAAGCAGTCCAGATGGCACAAAGCCTTGGGACCCTGCACCCGCGTGGCAGACCTAGAGAGGTTCCTGGTTCCCGGCTTCTGATGGGCGCAGCTCCAGCCATTGCGGCTCACTTGGGGAGTGAATCATCGAACGGAAGATCTTCCTCTCTGTATATCTGACTTTGTAATAAAAATAAAATAAATCTTTTTAAAAAAGCAGAATTTGGGCACGGTGGCGTGGCCTAGTGGCTAAAGTCTTCACCTTGAAAGCCCCGGGATCCCATATGGGCACCGGTTCTAATCCCGGCGCTCCACTTCCCATCCAGCTCCCTGCTTGTGGCCTGGGAAAGCAGTGGGCTGGGAAAGCAGTTGAGGATCTTCGTCTCTGTCTCTTCTCCTCTGTATATCCGCCTTTCCAATAAAAATAAATAAATCTTAAAAAATAAATAAATAAATAAATGAAATTTAAAAAGCAGAATTTTAAAGAGATTTCAAGAAATTATTTGTGAATATCGTACAATCCATATCTTATGGAATGTTTTATCTATAATTTATATTTAATATGAGATTTTATACCTATCAAACCTTCCACTTTCATAAAGATTTATTATATATACAACTTTAAATTTTTTTTTAAAGATTTATTCATTTTATTACAGCCAGATATACACAGAGGAGGAGAGACAGAGAGGAAGATCTTCCATCCGATGATTCACTCCCCAAGTGAGCCGCAATGGGCCGGTGCGCGCCGATCCGAAGCCGGGAACCAGGAACCTCTTCCAGGTCTCCCACACAGGTGCGGGGTCCCAATGCATCGGGCCGTCCTCTCCTGCTTTCCCAGGCCACAAGCAGGGAGCTGGATGGGAAGTGGAGCTGCCGGGATTAGAACCGGCGTCCATATGGGATCCCAATGCTTTCAAGGCGAGGACTTTAGCCGCTAGACCACACCGCCAGGCCCACAACTTTAAATTTTTAATTTTAGTGAACTATACCTTTCCTCTTGTTATTAAAAATTGCAATGTTTTTCTCCCTTCAGTAACTTTGATTCTGTTATTCTGCTCTGTGTTTTTCATTTTCCCATTGCTGGCTTTTAATTATGAGTAAAGGCTATGGGCATTGTAAAGATTCTCGGTCTATAGACTTGTTGAAAGGAGTTTCAAAATGTAAAAAGTAGCTCCTTAGTAAAATAAAGAGAAATCTTACCTGTTCGTGTTACATGAAGCTAAAATTACTTTAATGAAAATTTGGCCCCTGATAAAACATTATACGAAGAATATGCTAATCTCTTACATGCTTTGCACCAGTTATTTTGTTATTTAAGAGTATGTTTGTAAGTTGAAAATGGTATAGAGTTTTTTTTTAAGATTTGTTTTGTATTTATTTAAAAAACACAGGGTGGGGGGAGAGAGAGAGAAAAATGAAATGAATCTTCCTTCTGTTAGTTAGCTCTCCAAAGGGCTGGCATGACTAGGCTGAAACCAGGAGCCTAAAACTTCTTCTGGATCTCCCATTTGGATGTGGGGGCCCAAACAGCTGGGCCATCCTGTGCCGCTTATTCAGACATAGTAGCAGGGAGCCAGATCAGAAGTGAAGCAGCCAGGACTTGAACCCAGTGCCCATATGGGATGCCAGGTGGAGGTGTGGTGCTATAGGTGGAGGTTTCACCTACTGTGCCACAATGCTGACCTTAGTTAAAGGCATTTTTATCAATGTTAGCACTCAACTAATCATCTCATTTGGTTTAATTCACTGTCCTTTGATATCTAGTCAGTTATTCTTCCTTGAAAATAAAGTTCTGTTATTTCCTGGATAGATTCTAATAAAACTTTAGACATAGTAGGGTTTTTTTTTAGCTTATTATATTAAAGAATTAAGTCAGCATTGGAATATATCCAATACAACATTCTGAGATGCTAAAACATTTTGGAAATACAATAACCATGTATTTCCAAACTAGCTCTAGATAGAGTTTCTATACATTATTTTTTTCATCCTAAAGGGAGATATTTTCTCTTTTTTAAAATTTATTAATTACATTGCATTATGTGACACAGTTTTATAGGCACTGGGATTCCCCCCACTGCTTCCTAAGCCCTCCCACCGTGGTGGATTCCTCCACCTTGTTACATTACCACAGTTCAAGTTCAATTGAGATTCTTTCATTGCAAGCATATACCAAACATAGAGTCCAGCATCTTATTGTCCAGATAAGTTCAACGGCTTCTTGGGGAGACCATCTCTGGTCTGAAAGTAGACCCGGCAGAGTATCATCCTGATCAATTAAAAGCAAGGGAGATATTTTCTAAACACCTCTCCAGCATACAATGTTCTAACAGTTTTTGTTAGCCTGATCCTTATTTGTTCTTCATCTAACATTTGGTAGTGTGTAGAATAGCAATGGTCGTTATTAAAAATTAATTCATTTTGGGCCCAGTACAATGGCCTAGTGGCTAAATTCTCGCCTTGCCAACACTGGCATCCCATATGGGTGGCAGTTTGTGTCCCAGCTGCTCCACTTCTCATTTTGCTCCCTGCTCGTGGCAGTAGAAAAGCAGTAGAGGATGGCTCAGAGCCTTGGGATCCTGCACCTGTGTTGGAGACCTGGAAGAAGTCCTTGGCTCCTGGCTTCAGATCAGCTCAACTCTGGCTGTTGCAGCCATCTGGGGAGTGAACCAGTGGCTGGAAGATCTTTCTGTTTCTCCTTCTCTTTAGAAATCTGATGTGCCTTTTCAATAAAAAACATTTAAGAAATAATTAAAATTAATTTTAGAGGCAGAAAGAGAAAAAGAGAAAACTCTGTGTAATGGTTTATTCCCCATATGCCCACAACAGCTGAGAGACCAAAGCTGAGACCTGAGAACTCAATCCAGGTCTCCCAGGGTCCAACTACTTGAGTCATTACCACTCCCTCACAGAGTCTGCATCAGCAGGAAGCTATAATCATGAGCCATATCTGTGACTCAGCTCCAGGCTCCTTAAGGGCTTCCAGGCATCTTAAACACTTGGTCAGATGCCCACCCCGGAGCCGTGATTCCCAATCGTTGCTGCTCCTCACCGATCTGAGGGTTAGGCGCTTTACATAATCCTGCAGCTTCACAGCTATCACTTTATGTGGGGACACAGGAGTACAACTAGTAGGACCTCCAGCGTTAGAATTGCTTGTTGAATTTCATGTTAATTCTAACATGCTTCTTTCCTTCATACTCTCTGCCCCAATCTAAAAATAATGCAGTTCATTTTTATATTTTTTCATTGCTTAAAACTTAACTTTTTTAGACAAATATCTTTTTTTAAAGAACAAAATTATTTTTACTTGAAAGATGGATTTACAGAGATAGAGACAGAGGAGAGAGATACACTGTCTTGCAGCTACTTCTCAAATAACTGCAAAGGCAAGAGCTGGGCTAGTCTAAACCAGGAGCCTGGAGCTTCCTCTTATGTTACGTTGGACCCTCCTTCCCTCCCAAGCAAACTAGCAGGAGCTGATTGGAAGTGGAGCAGCTGGGACTTGAACTGGTGCCCATATGGGACGTCAGCCCTGCAGGCAGAAGCTTATTTAACCTACTATGCCACAGCATCTGGCCAACACAAGGGTTTTTTAAAGCACTTGAATTCTGTTCACTCCATGTTATTTGCTATCTTACATCTTAATCATTTATTAATATGTTTTCTATAAATACTTTGAAGAAATAATTTTATCCTTTTTGTTCCCTTAATTGTTACCACTTTGTAATAGTTTTTCCCCCTTTTCTTGGTATTGGGGGTGCTACTTTGGACATCTCTTTGTCTTTGGTGTCCAGCAGAGAAACTAACATCTTCCGAAATGTGAATTTTTCTTATTCTGTTTGGAATTTGTGCTTTCTAAATTTGAACTTCCTTGTCTTATTGGTTCTGGAAGATTCTCAGATGCCTCTTTTTCTTTTTCTCTATACCTCTTTTTTTTTCCAGATCCGTACCTCTTAAACTTACTGTCAGGTTTCTGACTCTCTGCTGCATTTTAGTCATTTCTTCAGATCTGCCTTTCTTGTTTTTATTCTGCGATGGGGTTAGCTTTTAACCTATCCACTGAGTTTTATAGTTGTAGTTTTTAAATTTCTAAGTGTTCTTTCTAAACCCTAGATGCTATTTTTCTATCTATTTTTATTTTATTTGAGAGACTGAGATAGAGACCTTTGTGTCAGCTAGTTCACTTCCATACATGATTACAACAGCTTGGCTTGGGCCTGGTAGAAGCCAGGAGCCTGGGACTCCGTGTCTGTTTTCCCATATAGGTGGTGAAATCCAAATACGTGAGCCCTCACTTGCTGTATTTCAGGGTGTGCATTTACAGGAATCTGACATTGAAAATGGAGCTGAGACTCAAATGGAAATATTCTGTTATGGGATATAGACATCCCAAGTGGCTGCTTGCCAAACATGTTGTCAAACATCTGCCCCATTATTTTTCTTTTGGCAAAATATGCTTCTTTTTTGTTATTAGTTTGATTCTAGCTTTTATTTAAACCTTATATTGTTATTCTGTATCCTATAATTCCTTATTCTGCTCTTGAAAACTTCTTCTGCTGATACTGGTTCATGGTAGTCAGCTTCCTAGTATATTTTGTAATTTGAATAAAAAAACTGTGAATGGTGAGGTTTTTCCCTATAGGAAGGACTCCTATGAGGCCTGAATTTAAAAGTACTTCCATCTCAAGAAATGTTCATTTGTGTCTGTCATCACATGGGACATGATCATTCAGGAAACATTTCGTATCAGTTTTTGTATGTGGTTTCCTATACCATACAAGTAGTATAAATTTAACCTCCAAATCTAAATGGACATCGTGCCTGGGCCAACTGATTCTCAAGGCAATTTTTTAAAAATCTACTCAGTTGGGCCTGGTGTGGTAGCCTAGGGGCTAAAGTACTCGCATTGCTTGTGTGGGGATCCTGTGTGGGCACAAGTTTGTATCCCGGCTGCTCCACTTCCCTTTCAGCTCCCAGCCTGTTGCCTGAGAAGGCAGTAGAGGACTGCCCAAAGCCTTACTACCCTGTACCCACAGGGGAGACCTGGAAGAGGCTCCTGGCTTCACATGATCTCAGCTCCAGCCATTGCAGTCACTTGGAGAGTACACCAGCGGGTGGAAGTTTACTCTGTCTCTCCTCTCTCTGTAAATCTGCTTTTCCTAATAAAAATAAGTAAATATTTTTTAAACAATCTACTCATTTTACTCCTTTAATAGTGCCTAAATATAGAAATTAAGTCAGTACAGTGGGGTGTACATAGAAACTGTTGTGCTTGTGGTATATCCTTAGGATGGTAGGGGAAGGATAATCAGTACTATTTCCTGTGCTAGGTAGTAGGGCAGTGGGCTTTTCAATGTCCACTTCCTGGTTGATTAAAGTTGTGGTGTACTCTGTTTTTTCTTCAGATCGTATAAATCTTTTGCATTTTACTAAAGTTGTGACAAATGCCTTCAGAATAGACACAGTTTTCACATCAGCCTTTTCTGATATAAGATGCCAATTTTACAAAAATTTTGGCTATTAGGATTTCCCTTGTTAATAAACTCTAATTGTTAATTATATTATTTCTACCATTTCTGGATTTTGGGATGTTCTTTCATATCAAAAAGGTTTTATTTATTTTTATTAGGCAGATTTACAGACAGAAGTATATACAAAGAGAAAATCTTCTATCCACTGGTTCACTCCCTGAGTGACCATAATGGCCTGAGCTGAGCCCAGTGTGAAGCCAAGAGCCTGGAGCCTCTTCAGGTCTCCCATATGGGTACAGTGTCTCAAGGCTTTGGGCCTTGCTCTACTGCTTTCCCAGGCCATAAACTGAAAACTGGATGGTAAGTGGAACAGCCAGGATATAAACCCTGGCACCCATATGGGATTCTGGCTTTTGCAGGCAGAGAATTAGACAATTGAGCCATCATGCTGGCCCCCAGCTTTTTAATTTGTGTATTCTGCCATATAGATGGCTTTACAACCATGTAGATATAAAGACAAATTTATCAGGTCATTTTTATGGGAAATAAATTTATAGACATAGTTAGATACAGTAAGTTTTTAGCCCTAATGGATTGCACTCACATGGAGCAAAGAATATAATGTGACTTAATTTTTTTTTTTAATGAAGGAAATGGGAAGACACGATGATCTTTGGTCTTTATTCTACATGTTGGTGGAGTTTGTGGTTGGTCAGCTGCCTTGGAGAAAGATAAAGGACAAGGTAATTTTAGAAATGTAATTTTTGATTGGGAAGGAAAGTGTTTTTTCTTGAGTAAGCTTTTTTATTGAAAATTTATAGGATTTATAATCTGAAGATACTATCACTGTATCCCAGTAGTTGATTCTTTTCTGTGTGCTAATACTGCTTTTTTATGTTCATGGAGAACAGGTTAATTTTAGTCATTGTTTCAGATGTTTATATCCCTTTAAGCTTTTTAGAAGTATTTTAATAAATAATCTTTTTATTTAATTTGAAAGCTGGATACTCAGAGAGATCTCTCATCTGCTGGTTCATTCCCCAATTGCTCATAAAAGCCATGCACTGGGGTCAGGCCAAAGCCAGAAACTCCATCAGGTTTACTGCCTGTGTGACATGGACCCAGGCACTTGGACCACCACCTGCTACCTCCCGGGATGCACATTAGCAGGAAGCTAGAATCTGGAGTAGAGTCTAGATTCGAACCCATACCCTCTGAAGAGGATCCAGGTGTTACAAGTGATATCGTAACCGCTGTGCCAGTCATCCAGCCCTCTGCTCTACTCTGCATTTAACTTGGTTAGATCTCTCTCTCCCCTCCCCATGATAAATGAGCTTTAGGCTGTTGTCACACCTTGATTGTTTGGCTTGAAAATTGTGAACTCTTACTGACAAAAGGTGATCAGAACTCTTTCTTTTAGAGACTATTAGTTCCCTGATACAGAGCTCTATGCAACCATTTTCATTATGCTTTACAGCTTCCTCCACCCCCAGCAAAAGCACTGTGCATTAATGCTACTAGGCAGAGCTCAGTTCTTGCCTTCTGCTTAATTACCTGCTATCTATTACCTACTGTATACCCTGGAGATAGTTACTAAGAGCACTTAATGCATAGCTGTCAAGAAAAATTGGCTAAGGTTCCTTTTCTCTTTCCTTCCCAGGAGCAAGTAGGCTCTATTAAGGAGAGGTATGACCATAGACTCATGTTGAAACATCTCCCTCCAGAATTCAGCGTCTTTCTGGACCATATCTCTTCTTTGGATTATTTTACAAAGCCTGACTACCAGGTAACCATCTTTGTGAGTTGTTTGGGTTAATTTTTCTTCATCTCTGTCTTCACTCCTTGTAGCTTGAGAGTGTTATAAATGTATATGGGAAGTCCTTAGATTATTACTGTTTCAATTCTTCCTGAGAAATCGAGGGAAATGAACTGCTAGTGACAGAACCTTTGTGTTTGTTTTCTCCCTCATGGACAAATTCACTGCATTAAAGTTTTAGGTTTGTTTGTCATGTAACAGATTTTACTGTCCCTTTCATGTTTTATTTAATGTATAGAACCCATGAGAGTTCAGAGTATATAAATTGTGTAGCTATTTTCTTGAGCAGAAGGAAATGTCTAGCTAGGAAATGTGTCTGCCAAGGGCTTAAGTGCTGCATATCACATGTTAATGTACTGTACTGCGTCAATCACTGGAAATTATTGGCTTCCGGTTCATTGGTTGTTACTGAATCATTTCCTTAGACTATCAATTAATGAGGCCTCCTAGGGGTCAACAAAGTTTACCACAAATTGCATCCCTAACCCCAGCCAGCTGTGTTTCAGAAGATTCTGTTAGTCATAGGAAGAACTTGATTAGTACTAGATGCAAAATAATTCTGGTTAACCATAATTAGATGTTTTACTGTATTATGTGTATCTACCACACATAGACATTATTGCCTGTTAATAAAAGTTTTAAAGGGTTATCAGTGTTGTCCAGTCACAAGATTGAGTATCTATAGCATAATGCATTTATTTGCATATAGTAGTTTTTATTGGTTAATCTGCAGCTTTTCTGTCAGATAAAAACCATGCATAATCAGAGATACATTGTACAGCCCTAGGTCTTTAGAGACCTTAAGTGGCAAACTCACCTTTTTGTCAAATAGCTAGTTGCTTTATAAATTATAAGAACTGTGTAACACATGAGGAGAATATATTGTATATGTATGAGTTGCTTTGGAATATGCTCTTACCTATACGTTTATTTGTATTTTCTAATGCATAGAGTTACATTAAAGAATTCTAATAAATAATAAAGTTATACCTGTAAGACTAGATTCAAGAAGAAATACAGAAGATTCCAGCTTCATTGTTTTGAGTGTTAATTTGTTTTTTTTATTGGCAATGTTTGGTTGTGGGCAGACTTTTTTTTTTTTTCCCCGAGTTTTACAACCACTTCATGATGCCTTTCCAGATGCGTGGGCAAACATTTTTGAATCCCGTCATCTCTTAGTTATAATCAACCCAAGGCAGACTGTACACCAACTGAAATTTTTTTTTGCATGTTACCAACTGAAATTTGAAATGTAGTTCTGTAATTAACTTAGCAAATTATTTTTTTTTTTTTGTCTAGCCATTGTCTGCAGAACTCCTCTATCATTTAATAACAAAGTGTGGTAATTGTCCTTTTTTAAAAATAGTTTTTTTGATAGAGTTGGGGTAGCAAGACAGGAAGATGTCTTCTACCCTTTGTTCCATTCTAGCAGTGAAATTCATTCCAGCAGTGGGCCAGGTTGAAACTGGTAGCCAGGAGCTTCTTCCAGCTCTCCCATGTGGATGGTAGGAACCCAAACACATGGGCCGTCTTCCACTACTTTTCTCAGGCATTTAATTGGGAGGTGGATCAAAGTGTAACAACCAAAACTTGATACTTTTACCCTCATATTTTTACCCTTTTTGTCACAGTGATGCCCCTTATTTTGGGAAGAGAAAAAGCAAATGTAACATTTTCTTTGTTGAAGCTTTTATACCCAGAGGGCAGGTGTGTAGGATCTTTGGAAAAAAGATGTTGATGTGATTGGTGTGATCTTGTGTTTACTATGAGGCGTTAGACTGCAAAAAGGTTTGGTCTTTGCATTTCTGTTTCTTGCTTCCTACACAGAGCCTTGCTACCATCTTTATTTTGAGAAAAATTACTCTACGTTAAGTGCTCCTGTGAACTCCTACTGTCCAGATAGTTAGTTCTGCAATTTTAAATACATTCCTGAATTTGATTTTAGTTACTGTTCTTTCAGAAATTTAACTTCGTTGTTGGATGACCAATTAAGTTGGAAACAACCAGCCTTGAAAGCCACAATTTGCGGGCCCAGCGGCATGGCCTAGTGGCTAAAGTCCTCGCCTTGAATGTGCTGGGATCCCATATGGGCGCCGGTTCTAATCCCGGCAGCTCCACTTCCCATCCAGCTCCCTGCTTGTGGCCTGGGAAAGCAGTCGAGGACGGCCCAAAGCCTTGGGGCCCTGCACTTGCGTGGGACACCCGGAAGAGGTTCCTGGTTCCCAGCTTCTGATGGGCACAGCACCGGCCCATTGCGGCTCACTTGGGGAGTGAAACATTGGATGGAAGATCTTCCTCTCTGTCTCTCCTCCTCTCTGTATATCTGACTTTCCAATAAAAAGTAAATAAATCTTAAAAAAAAAAAAAAAAAAGAAAGCCACGATTTGCACATTTACCTCAGTTTCCTCAATAAATCAATGAGGAATTTAGCCACTTTGAGTTATATCTGCGTGCATTGATTATTGCTTCTGCCAGATATAAACTCCGAATACAGGATTGTATTTTGTTAACATTTGTATTTCTGTATTCAGTACATAAATGAATTGAGTGAGTTGTATATTACAGAATACAGTAGAGTCAGAGAACACTGTGCTTACTTGACAGCAAGAGAGAAAACTTTGACTTCTGTACCTCTGCCTGCTCTTGGCTCACTCAGCCATGTCCTGTCATGCCACTCATGGTATTCCCTCAGCAACAGAGTAGCCCCAAGTCAGGGTTACCATATGTGAGTCTAAGGTATGAAAGAAAATCCTTTTTCCCTTCAATGTTACCACTAAATGAAGCAAAAGAATGCAGTATTCTCTCTTTTATGGACATCTTAAGGGTTTTATAATTTCAGCTCTGCGATGTTTTTGCCTTGCCTGCTCCATGGATCTAACCCTACCAATATATAGTGGTGACAGCCTTGTGTTTAAAAAATTTGTTTACAGTGGTGCTTTGCTATACACTATTTGTATGACCTTTCTTTCTAAATTTCAATTTTGTAATCTGTGAAATGATGGAAATACCTCCTAAGCAGTATTTGTAAGATTTTAGTGAGATGACTGTGAGAATGTTTTATAAATTGTAAAACATAATGTAAATGTCAGTGGTTTTACATGTGCCTCAGTGCACTTGCGTATAATTAATTTTTTTTTCATTTTAAAATTCTATTCAGCATTACGTCATGTTCCTTGGTCTTACTAAGGCAGTGAGAAAATTGTTTACCTTATAGACTAATTGAGAACCTGAAAGAGGAAATGTTGAAATATTGGCCCCTTTGTGAACAAATATGCTGCCTCTCACAGCCTCAGATACTGGGGCAGCTGACCATGGGGACACTCCTAACTCACTCCTTTAACCTGGGCTGAATGGTGAAAGAGTGAAACCTCTTCCACTCATTCTCTGTTTGATCTCCAGTGTTTACTGCTCCAGTGTTTACTGGTTATGTTCTACAGAAGATAAACGCAATGCATTTTTCGCCCTCTGACATTTTGGGCAGGAATCTTCCAGAAGAACAGAAAAATCAGGAATGTGTGTGCGTTTCCTACCCTTTATTGAATCTGCTGATCCCTGAAAGGATGCTTTTTTTTTTTTTTTTTTTTTTTTTTGCAGTTAATGGCTATAAACCAGCCAAGCCAGCATTGCCATTGTACTTTTTAGGTTAAGTACTTGTTTTAAAAAAAAAAAATTATTATCGATCCATTACTTTATCACTTATTAACTGAGGATTCAGGAGTGGACATTCTCAGTGAGCCTTTATTATTACATTACAAATGATTCTTACATTCTGCAAAGGCTGAACTTTGTGTTTTCTTTGAAAGGCAAATGAGGATTTCATTTAGAGGTAAATAGAGTTATTAATTGCGTTTTGTGCTAAGGGTAGGAGGAGTATTTGGGGGCCAGAACAGTAGTGTAACAGGCTAATCCTTTTCCTGTGGTGCTGGTATCACATGTGGTTGCTCATTGAAGTCCTGGCTGCTGCACGTGGAAAACCCAGAAGTTCCTGCCTTTAGACCAGCCCAGCTGCGGTTGTTGTGGCCATTTGGGGAGTAAAGCAACAGATGGAAGATCTGTCACTGCTCTCTTTGTGTCACTGCCTTTCTAATAAAAATAAATGTATCTTTTTAAAAAGAAACAAGCAAACAAACAAAAAAATAGGACTGCTTCCCTCAGGCTCAGTTAGTACCTGATTGTTATCAAGAATAAAGACATTTCAGGTGGTGGAAGCTAGCACCAACCATCTTTGTGGGTAACCTGGAGTTAAGATATAGTCAGTTCATTGCAGATAATACATAGTTTTTAAATATCCATTTATTTTTGAAAAAGTTACAGAGAGGGAGAAAGAAACAGAGACCTTCTATCTGCTGGATCACTGTCCAGATGGCCGCAGTGGCCAGCATTGGGCCAGGCTGAAGTCACAAGACGGGTAGCAGAAGCCCAAGCACTTGGACCATCTTCCAACTGCTTTTCCTAAGCCATTAGCAGGGAGCTGGACTGGAATTGGAGCAGACTGGATACAAATATGAGATGCTGATGTCACCTGCTGTGGCATAACACTGCCCCAGATAATACACATTTTTTCTGGTTAAATTCTTTCTAGTTATTAAGAATAATGGACAGTCATTACAGAAGTTTGCTGTTACATAAAGTAAAAAGTTCAAATTTTTCGGAGTCTCACTACCTATATGAAGTAAATGATTTTTAATACTTTTTAGTATTTTGAATGGTTTGCTTTTAAAAATTATTTTATCATGTTTCCCCATTGTAATTCAGTTTCTTTTTTGTGTGTAATTCAGTTTAAGATAAATGGATAGCTTCCTTTTCATATGTGTAAGTAGAACAGACATTAGCACAAATAATTTGCAATAGTTTCCAAATAGAAAGCAGTGCTGCCATTTTTGCATGCCCCTACCCTCTTCAAGCTCTTCCTTCTCTTTTCTTTCCCCTCCCTTCATCCATTCAGAGAGAGTTTCCCTTCCTGGTGATATTGTGTTTCCAGTGTGTCTCACACTGTTTTATCAGTTACAATTCTTGGCAGCAAAGTGTGAGTGTTCCTCAGAAGGTCTGGAAGTTGTCTTAAAGTATCAGCCACAAGTTCAGATTTCTTTGCTTTCCTCTGATTTGTTTTAAGGCTCATGTGAAATTTACTTCTTTGTGTTCGTTATCTTTGTTTTTTAAGATTTTTTTTTAGTTGAAAAGTCAGATACACAGAGAGGAAGAGAGACAGAAAGGAAGATCTTCCGTCTGCTGATTCACTCCCCAAGAGTCTGCAACAGCCAAAGCTGAGCTGATGAGTAAAGCCAGGAGCCAGGAGCTTCTTCAGGGTCTCCCATATGGATGCAGGATCCATCCCAAGGCTTTGGGTTGTCCCCCACTGCTTTCCCAGCCTACAAGCGGGGGGTGGATGGGAAGTGAACTAGCTGGGACATGAACCAGCACCTAAATGGATCATGGCACATGCAGGAGAGGACTTTAACCACTATAGGCTGCTGCGCTGCCACCACCCCCCCTTTTTTTAAGATTTATTTTTTTTTATTGGAGAGACAGATCCACAGACAAAAGGAGAGACAGAAAGAAAGATCTCTGTCTGCTGCTTCACTCCCCAATTGGCTGCAGTGCCTGGAGCTGAGCTGATCCGATGCCAGGAGCCAAGAGCTTCTTCCAGGTCTCCCACGTGGGCGCAGGGTCCCAAAGCTTTGGTCCGCCCTTGACTGCTTTTCCAGGCCGCAAGCAGCGAGCTGGACGGAAACTGGAGCAGCTGGGACAGGAACTGATAGCCTGTATAAAATCCCAGTGCATGCAAGACGAGGATTTAGCCACTAAGCTACCATGTGGGGTCTATGTTCATTGTGTTTTAAAGTAGTATTACAAATGCCATTCTCTGAGAAAATTGTTCAAGAAAACTGTGCTACAGTTGTCAGATGACTTCAAATTGGCACATGATTGTTTCTCCTTAGGGGCATGTTTACCCTAGTTTGAGAAATGTGGGCTCTAAATGAGTTTGTATTTTCTAAGAATATGCTGTTAAATAAAAGGATTATGCAATTTGAGTGTGTACTAGATTTCCAACGATTACCAGTGGAGACCTGTGGGACATACCTTCAATAGAGGAAGTCTCAGAATCATTTGGAAGACTTTCTTCAATTTTATTTTGCCTTTTTTCTAGTTTGAGAAACTATCATAGTGAGCCCCTGCTCTGAGAAAAAATATTTTTTTTCAGTAGTGTTGCTGTGGACGAGGCCTTTGATCAGGCTAGATCCAGGTTCTTGTCTCCCAAAAGACTTTGAGGAATAGATACAGGTAAGGGTGAGCAGGGAAGCAAGATTTATATAAGGGTAGAGTGAAGGTACACACTCAGAAGGAGTGCTGGCAACCTCATGGGAGAGTGCTACAGTTGGCCGTGTTTGGGGTTGTCCTTTTCTTAGTTTTTAAATTTTTAACAGAGTCCTCATAATTTGTAGGTAAAATTCTATAAACATAATATTCCCTTCTTCCTTCTCTCCTTTCCTTCCTTCTCCCTCTCTCTGACTCTTTTTTTTAGCTTTTGAGATAGCATATTTTTAGATTTACATTGCAGTAAAAAGCTTAATACTTTACAGTTTAACAGGTAAAAAGCAAAACGTTTAGTAGTACTTTTAACAATGGCAATAAACTATAATTTGATCCTTTTTTGATTTGGTGTCTGGAATAAGACTTAATTGAATACACACAAGGGGGCAGAATTTGAGGCAAGGCTTGAGTACCACCCATTTCTATGCCTCTGAAGAATTTTTACAAACCAGAGGTATTGTGGTATCATGTGATAGGGGCTACTGCATGTGGGGAAATCCTGCAAATGTCATTATATAGGGTGTATAATAGGATTGGGATTCAAGTGCGTAATGGGAGTGGTATGCTAATCAGATCATTTTATTATCATTGTGGTACTAAGCCTGCAACCAGGTCAGATATCTAAGCTGGCAGAACCCTAGCAGCCTTGTTTGCATAACCAGTTGGGCACAGCACTCACCTACCTGCAGCAGTATTTATTTCCTCTTCCCTCAATATTCTGGTATAAAAAAGAATGAGGGCTGCCATATATACACAGATGTATATGTGCACACACTACTGTATTTATGAATGACTTAATAGTGATATAGTAATTTATATTACTCTCAGCTCTATTGGATGAGATGTCATGAATTCAATTATCAGAAATGTGAGTCCCTGTCTTGTTTCTACCATCCCAATTTGATGAATGTTAAGATTTTTTTTGTCACTCTTGACCTCAGTTAGGAAGTTGTTTTGCTAAAATAGAATTGTCTTTAAGATATCTACAGACATCTGCTAAGTGTGGGCATTTTGCCCCCACCAGAATGCCTTAAATGCTGCAATAAGTTTAGCTTTCCTTCCTATTTTTTAGATATGTCCTTCACTTTTTCCTGTTACTGGTCTAGTATCACTTTCACAGTAATGAATTGTGTTTGTGTTTGATTTGAGGCTGATGCTATGCAATACATTTTCTAAGGCATATAATACTCTGATAAATGTAAGAAAGTAATTCCATGGTAAAATGACGTTTGACATAGGATTGTTTTGTTGCAGGCAAGGACTCAGCAGTGGCAGTCTAAGTGCTGACACAGCAAGATGGGTGCTGTCTTGTGGATATGAACTAGACCTGCCAGCCAGGTCAAGTCTCACTCTGTGAGAACCTGGACTCATTGAAGAGAGGGGGTCTGGTCCTGTGTCCTGGGTCCACATCTGTCTTCCTGTCCTCTTTCACCTGTAATGTTTTGAGGAAGTCTAAACTATAACATAGATCATTTACATAAATAAAATGCAACAAAATAAAATTTCTTAGATTTTTATACCGTGCCGTTTCTAACTCTACCTTTTTCATTTCCTTTCCTACATTTGTGACACTTTTAGCAAATGTTATAAATATTCTTAAAATGTTTTAATGGTACCTGTTGTGTTTTAGCACCTGGAGATGCAATGATGAACAAGAACAGAAGGCACTGGCTTCTTGGAGTCTGAGTTGAAAGGAGAAATTAATAAAACACTCAAAAATAGTTGTAACTTTACAGTTGGTAGCATTGGAACACCCTCCTTATTGAAGTGGTTTCCTCATTTGTTGCCTAGAACACCCCGCTGTTTATTTTCTTTCTTGCTTGCCCACTTTTTTGGTTACTCTTGTTGAATCTTTTTTTCAGCCCATCCAAATGTTGTAGTACTCGGGCTTAGATCATGGACACCTTTCCTACTAGCTGGTCCTGTGGTTTTAAGTAATACCTCTTGATATCTGTGTGTGGATAATTCTCAAATTTGTGCCTAGATTCCCTGTTCTCCCTAAATCCATAAAATGTAAATAGCTTATCCCCACACTCACTGCTTTCCATCTCACTGTGTTGACCCATGGTTCAGGACAGAAACCTAAGTTATGTTATATTCCTCTCTTACTCTGTTTTCATCTAATCCATCACCGAGATGCGGTTCCAGGATTAGGTTCCTATTCTTCTTCCTCTTAGCACCTTTATTGTCGCCATGCTGATGCAACTGACAGCAGCCTCCTAACTGTTCCTGACACCCTATAAAGACTAAGAAAATACTAATATTAATTCAATATAGTTATTCAAATGTAGTCCTTTTTCAGATTTCCCTATGTTAGCTATCAGTTTTTAAAGATGATAGTAGAGTTATTTTATGCTTCTGAAGTGCTTTGCCTTGTAAAAGAAGGTTTATTATCGGCTTACTTTCTTTTTCTTTTCTTTCTTTTTTTTTTTTTTTTTTTTTTGTGTGTGTGTGTGGTTTAGCTTCTTACATCTGTGTTCGACAATAGCATCAAGACCTTTGGAGTAATTGAGAGTGACCCTTTCGACTGGGAAAAGACTGGAACTGATGGCTCCCTAACAACCACCACTACTTCCACCACTCCTCAGTTGCACACCCGTTTGACTCCTGCTGCAATTGGGTATGTCTCGAATAGAACATTTTGTTGTATCTCTCCTGAAACTTAAAAAAAAAATCTGTCTTTTTTCACCCAGATACTCTCAGGTGATGAAATGCTAAGACATATGGGAATCCCACTGGATTTCCTTAAGTTCGCATTGCTCTTGTGTGTACCTTGGAATTGCTTCTGTTGGAAAACCCTAATAGATCATACTTTGAAATAGGGCTAAGTGTTTTTATGACTTGGTGATGTTATATTTACAGTGAGTTTTCTTCAAAATGAGAAAGCACATAGTAAGTTGTGTTTCTAAGGATGTGTGAAACCCTGGAAAGAATGAGCCTGAGGTTACATCTGGAGGGTAGTTAAGTTTGGTGGGAAACAGAACATGTAGCGTGCTTCTCTCAGGGAAACAATCTGCTCTTCATCACGTGCACTATGAACAGCTAAGGGTGATTTCCATATTTACATGTTCTTAGTATTTAGTTTTTTTGGTGTTTCCTCATCTACATTTATTCAGTATAATTCATTTTGGTTTTTGATTTGTATTTGTTCCTTTATCTCCTCTGTTTTATCTTGCCTACAAACACTGACCATGGTAACAATACATATACATGCCAGGGCACTTAAAAAAGTTTGTGAAAGAAGTTTTATTGAGAATATGAATTTATTTCTGTGCAAAAAATTTTTGAAACCTTTTTGAATCATAATATTTCCTCATTTATTTTCCATGTACTATGAAAAAATGTTTATGTACTCCAAAAATTATTATATTTTCATTTGTTGTTTGAAAGGCAGAAAGAGACAAACACTGCCAGAGAGAGAGGTCATCTGTACTGTTCACTCCCCAATTGCCTGCAACAACCAGGTCATACACAGCAGCTAGGAACTCTGTCCAGGTCTCCCTTAGGGGACGAGGGCTCAAGTACCATCATTTGCTGCTTCCCAGGCTACACATTACTAACAACTGGAATTGGGAGAGGAGCCATGACTCCAACATAGGCACTCTGATGTGAGATGAGGGCTTGCTAAATGATGCTTTAACCAAAAACCAAAAATCCAGTCCAAGAGATTTATCTTTTAGCATTGATCCATTCAGGCCAAAATGATCATGAAAGTCAACACATCGGGTAGAAAAATTCTCTAAAACATCACTAGTCTTCCCATAAGAATTTGAAGTGCATACTTCATCTGAACAGGGCCTGATTGTTGTCTTAGAGTGGTTCACCAATAGAATGCCTGACTTGCCATTCACAATAATTACATGTCAGTATGCCTGGTGGGGGTTATAGGGAGTCGCCCCAACTAGGCTGCAGCTCCCACTGGTTTGCATGAGGGTGAGTATGAAGTGGGCAGGATCAGACTGGACTAGGCTGGAAACAGAACTGACCCAGCAATTGCAACAACCAGCATGTGGATAAGCTAATTGGTGCGACAGACTGTGCCAGACCCTGTATTGACAAGCACACACCAGAATCAGGTCTGGGATCACCTCAGACGAAGTTTCTTTGGAGATCCCTCCAACTGAACTGCTGGACTCAGAATCCCAACCATGAAGAGACTATGTCAGCAAGTGGATTCTGAATAGATTTCATCGTGATTGAAATGGCAAGATTGGCAGCAATTCAGACCTGTTGAACTATCAAAACTGCTTGCTTGAGCAGGACCCTCGGAGCATGCCCCCATTGGGGACCTGGGATGGGTGGGAGGCTGGGTGGGACTTCTCCCTTCGTTTTTCCATTGAGCCCAGATACAGGGGAAAAAAATGATGATATTAGTGTGAAAACAATGGTCTTACCAACTTTCCTGTAGCCCTTGACCCTTTATACCCTAATCAACTATGTAAGATTATTAAAATAATAATAAGAGAATTTTTCAATAAGTAAAAAAAAAAAAAAAAAAAAGGAAAGAAAAGAAAACATAGGGGCTAACATTGTAGCATATCAAGTTAAGCCACCGCCCGCAACTACAGCATCTTATATGGGTGCTGATTCATGTTCCGGTATTCCACTTCCAATTCCGCTCCCTGCTAATATACCTGAAAAAGCAGCAGAAGATGACTCAAGTACTTGGACCCCTACCACCCACATGAGAGACCTGAATGGATTTTTCACTCTCCTGACTTTGACCAAGCCTAGCCCTAGCCATTGCAGCCAACTGAGGAGTAAGCCAGTGGATAGAAAGTTGGTCTCTCTCTATATATATATATAGTTCTCTCTCTCTAGCTCTGCCTTACAAATAAATAAATGAATCTTTAAACCAGATTAATTTACTACCTGTTTATTTTCTTATGGAGCTTAACACTTTTCTGTCTGTAGTATTTTATTCTCTAAGAAAAATTGTAAATAACGTAAAATCATATAATTAATGAAAAGTTCCTAGAAATAGACCAAATATTTTTTTAAAATAGTTATCATATCTGTGAGTTATCATTATTAGAATTTGTATCTTTAAATCATGTAGAAAATTCTGCAGTTTTTAAATTTAAGTTATATTTTATAAAATTGGCTTGACTTAAGTTTTCAAGCTGTATATGTATGGGTGATTGGTTTAAATTCTCATGATTATATATGGACCTAATAATTTAAATCCAAAGGCAAAATGTACAAGAATCTCATAGTTATTTTTTATTTTGGTCTCCTAAAGCCCTGCCTTTTTAAAAATTCTCATTTTCAGAATTGCCAATGCGACTCCCATCCCAGGAGACTTGCTTCGAGAAAATACTGATGAGGTATTTCCAGATGAGCAGCTTAGTGATGGGGAGAATGGTATCCCTGTTGGTGTGTCACCAGACAAGTTACCTGGATCCCTGGGGCACCCTCGTCCCCAAGAAAAGGATGTCTGGGAGGAGATGGATGCCAACAAAAACAAGATAAAGCTTGGAATTTGTAAGGTGTGTATTTGTGGTATAGGAAGCGATAGTCTTTATATGGTGTCTGATAAGGTCTTCCGTTTTGGCTTTCTTGCTTTGTTTTCAAATTGGGGGTGAGACGAGGTCTCTTTTGGGCCACTTGTGTAAGCAGTCTGATCATATTCATGAGGATTCTTTCTTACCATTTTCCACAGGGTGCATCTCCTGATACCATCATTTTGAGAGGATTTTGACATAAATTTTGAGGGGACATAGATGTTCATACCATAGCATGTATATACTTTGAATCAAGAGAGGTATAACAATGTTCTCTGCACAGATGTGATACACCATAATGTGGTCTAATTATTGCATAAGCACTCTTTCTACCAGTAATAATCAAGAGTGGGGTCTGGCGGCGTGGCCTAGCGGCTAAAGTCCTCTCCTTCAAAGCCCCGGGATCCCATATGGGCGCCGGTTCTAATCCCGGCAGCTCCACTTCCCATCCAGCTCCCTGCTTGTGGCCTGGGAAAGCAGTCGAGGACGGCCCAAAGCTTTGGGACCCTGTACCCGTGTGGGAGACCTGGAAGAGGTTCCTGGTTCTCAGCATCGGATTGGCGCATACTGGCCCGTTGCGGCTCACTTGGGGAGTGAATCATTGGATGGAAGATCTTCCTCTCTGTCTCTCCTTCTCTCTGTATATCCGGCTTTCCAATAATAATAAAATCTTTTAAAAAAAATAATCAAGACTGAATAATGAAAAGTAGATACTAAGCATCAGAGTTTTATAGTATCAACTGTGCTTGTCTTTCTGGCATCAAAAACAAATTGTTCTTATGGAGAAAGTCGTTAGTGTTATCTTCAGTTGCCAATGTATATGGCTGTGTATTTGAGAGATTGAAATAATTTTGGACATGTAAGAGCTTAATTAGTTTCGTTTTCTGTCTTTCATTCATTACCACTACTTACTCTCAGTGAAATTTAAACGGTAGATGGTTTGCTCCTAAGCACTACGTCCACTATTTATTATAATAGTGTATACAGGTTTTTCTTTTTTTCATTTTCTTTGAAAGGCATAGAGACAGACAGATCCTCTATCTGGTGGTTTCCTCTCCAAATGCCTGAACAACCAGGTCTGGGCCAGCTAAAGCAAGAAACTGGGAACTCTGGAACCTAATTACTTGAACTGTCATCTACTACCTGCCAGAATGCACATTAGCAGGAAGCCAAATCAGAAGTATGATAGCCAGAACTCAGACCCAGCACACCAATATAGGAAGTGGGTTTGCCAAGTCATGGATTGAGCCATTGTGCCAAATGTCCACTGTGGTGTATAGTGGTGAATGTATGTGGTAAATTTATAATATAGTTTCCTAGACATTAGAAGCTATTTCCTTTTTTAAAGATCTAGATAAAGCATTTATGTTAATATTAAACAACTCAAATGTTGGCTTTTAGATGAATAATTTCATCAATTCAACATAGTTGAGTACCTTCACTTGGAGATTTACTAAATTATTTGCTCTGCAGGTGCTTTTTAAAATTTTAAAAATTTTGTCTTGGAAAGGCACATTTACAGACAAGGAGCAACAATTTTTTTTAATAGATTAAGGAATCTTTCCAAGAGAAAGATCTTTCGTTCACTGGCTACAACAGCAAGAGCTGTGCCAATCTGAAGCCAGGAGCCTCCTCTGAGTCTCCCGTGTGGATGCAGGGGCCCAAGGTTTTGAGCCATCCTCCACTGCTTCCCCAGACCACAGCAGGAAGCTAGATGGAAAGTGGAACAGTCAGGACACAAACCGTTGCCCATATGGGATCCTGACACTTGGAGGTGGAGGATTAGCCAGTTGAGCCACAGCGCCATCCCCTCCTGAATATTTTGATTCATCTTTTAGTATCAGTTCTAGGAACTGCGTGTCTATTCTCTATATGAATAGTGGCCCCTCTTCATCCTATTTTCTGTCTTGGACTTCAGTTAATTTTATCTTATACCTTCTTATTCTGTATGTAATATTTCTTTTTCATATTTTTCTTGCTGCATCTCTTTCTAGTAATTTCTTCAGTTATGCCTTCCAGTTTGCTAATTAGTACCTGAGCTTTTTTTTTGTGCTAGCTGATTTGCAGTGTTTAACTTGTTAGTTGAATAATTAATATTAGATCAGTTAATCTCAAAATGACCCTTTGTTGATCTTTGTGACATTTCTTTAATCACTCTATACAAATCTATTTTATATCTGCACCATTTTAATGTCTTTGGAGCGTAAAAGGTTTTTTGCAGTTATTTCTGCTGACTCTTCATCATGATGGCATACCTTCTCATGTGTTTACCTTTGTTTTGTGCTCATTAATTGGCAAAGACCTAATTTGGGAGTTGGAGAGCCTCCTTTTAGAAGAGATTAGCTTGTGTTTCTCCTGGTAGCCAGGAATATACCTCTCCTGTGACATCAGCTGGCTGTCTTCCTGAAGTCGTAATCCAAGTCGATGTCTCAGATTTCCTCTCCCAACACACTTTTGGTGCAGAACTTGACTTTCCTGATAATTATGCTGCTCTATGTTTCCGTCCTTAAACAACCCACTTTCTTAGGCTGTCTGCTTCTCAGCCTTCTGGTCTGTCTGAGGTCTTTGTGTTCTCAGATTTTTATTGCTTGTTTCTTAGAGATGAAACAAAAATAGCGCACAGGGCACCTAGGCATGGTGATCTCTTCTACCTCTTGTTAGACCACCCATACCTCCAAGAGAATTGTCCTTTCAGGTTTTAGTTCAGTGTAATGTGATCCTGCAAGTGTCTAGTCAAACATACTGAGAAATGCCAAGGTTGTTAAGTGTTTTGAGATTATACCAAAAGTATTTTTTTCAGATGCAACTGAGTAAAAATCTAGAAAACTCAACCAATAAAGTGTTAGTGAACAAAAATGAAATGAAGCAAATGTAAAAATACCCAAATCTTTGGAAATCACGTCTATTACAGCCTCTATTTTTAAAGGCTTTACTGACTCCTCTCATGTGTAGTTGCAGGAATGTATTTCATAGTCTTGTCTTATATTTTGTCTAGGCTGCTACTGAAGAGGAGAATAGTCATGGCCAAGCAAATGGTATGCTCAATGCTCCAAGCCTTGGTTCACCAATCCGTGTCCGCTCTGAGATCGCCCAGCCAGACAGAGATGTTCCACTCGTGAGGAAGTTACGTTCCATCCACAGCTTTGAGTTGGAAAAACGTCTGACGCTGGAGCCAAAGCCAGATACTGACAAGTTTCTTGAGACCTGGTATAAAATAGTTTTTCTTTCTCTTTGAAATTTCTAAGGTACCATTTTCCTTATTTTTATTTCTATTTATATTATAAAATTTTTTCAAATAAAAATTTCTTGCATTTCATAACACTGATTCCCTAAAGTTGTCATTTTCATCCGTACTTTTTAATTATTATAATCCTGATTATTAATGTGAATTGTCTTCTTGGATCACAAATGACTGGCATTTGAAATGGAGCATTGGAACTGGTAACTTTGTAACTATAGGTGCAAGTTTAATGAACATTTTTGCAGTTGCTTTATTTAGGCCGTGATCTCTTCTAAACAATTGTGAGTTGGAGACAGCATGATAAGGATAACTTTAGGCAGAAACGAGGGGAATGCATGAAATTCATACACCAGGGCAGGCAGTTCAAGTTGGTAAAACCCTTCTTTGTGAAATGGAGTAAGAAAACATTTATGTAAAAAAAATCATTTTTGTTCCCCTAAGGGTCATAATGTATGTAGAGAGAAGATAAAACCTTGGGGTACTATGTATAGATAATAACTGTAATTTCTGGTTACCAGGAATATTACCATACCACAAAATTTGATAAGATGGAAATGAAAGTTCACAAGCAGCTTGGGATATGTTCTTTAGTTATAAAAGTCGTCAGTAGTATTGAGACCTGAGTTGATAAGTCATGCCCTTCAGTTGTACTTATCAGCTGGTCACTGTTGCCAATGAAATGTTAGTTTAGAGGGATCATGGATTTGACTCTCTTGGTAGTTGCTGTGTCCCAAGAGATTCAGCCACTTTGGTCCTAATTTAATTCAGGTTCCATTTTAAACAGTCCTTTGGAGATATGTGTTTACTATAACTGTGTGATGTAAGCATATGTTTACCTGTTGGCATAATGTAAAAGAGGGACTAGGGTTGAGACAGTTATTTAAAAATTTTTCTTTGTGGCCAACACTGACTAGATATAAGAGTTCCATTGGGACAAAAGTTTAGTGTGACAAAGAGTTAGGCTAACAAAAGTAGCTAACGAGAGACCCATTCAGGTGGAAGCACAAGCAGGACTGTTAGCGAGGCAGAAGAGAACACTGTCAACCCTGTGTGACCTTCCTTATGTCTTACACATATTTTATCTTGGAATGAATATAATTTTGTGTAAAGTTAAAGACTACATGATAAATTTTTTCCGCTAGGACAATTGAATAATTGCTCTCCATTCCCTTCAGCTTGGAGAGAATGCAGAAAGATTCCAGCGCAGGAAAGGAATCTGTTCTCCCTGCTCTGCATCACAAACCTGGTGTTCCTGTCGTGTCCCGTGGTGATCACATCTGGCACTATGATGAAGAGTATCTTCCTGATGCTTCCAAGCCTGCTTCTGCCAACACCCCGGAGCAGGCAGATGGTGGTGGCAGCAATGGGTTTATAGCTGTGAACCTGAGCTCTTGCAAGCAGGAGGTTGATTCCAAAGATTGGGTGATTGTGGACAAGGAGAAGGACCTTCAGGATTTTAGGACAAATGAGGCTATAGGCCATAAAACAACTGGAAGCCCTTCCGATGAGGAGCCTGAAGTGCTTCAAGTCCTGGAGGACTCGCCTCAAGATGAAAAACTCCGATTAGGGCCCTGGGCAGAAAATGATCACCTAAAGAAGGAAACCTCAGATGTAGTGTTAGCATTGTCCTCCGAGCATCCTGCCACTGCTGCTGCAGAACAGTACACTGATAGGCTGGAACTCCATGTTGGAGCTACTGGTCAGTTTCTTGCGGCAACACCCACAAGTCCAATGGAAGCTCAAGCAGAAGGACCCCTCACAGCGGTAAGAGATCTGTTCCTTTCATCATTTCCTTTTTTTTTTTTTTTAGATTTTTTTTATTATTATTGGAAAGCCGGATATACAGAGAGGAGGAGAGACAGAGAGGAAGATCTTCCATCCGATGTTTCACTCCCCAAGTGAGCCGCAACGGGCCGGTACGCGCCGATCCGAAGCCGGGAACCAGGAACCTCTTCCAGGTCTCCCACGCGGGTGCAGGGTCCCAAAGCTTTAGGCCGTCCTCGACTGCTTTCCCAGGCCACAAGCAGGGAGCTGGATGGGAAGTGGAGCTGCCGGGATTAGAACCGGCGCCCATATGGGATCCTGGGGCTTTGAAGGAGAGGACTTTAGCCGCTAGGCCACGCCGCTGGGCCCTCCTTTTTTTTTTTAAGGATTTATTTATTTTTATTGGAAAGGCTGATTTTACAGAGAGGAGGAGATACAGGAAAATCTTCTGTCTGTTGGTTCACTCCCCTAAGTGACTGAAACATCTGGAGCTGAGCTGATCTGAATTCGGGAGCCAGAAGCTTCTTCTGGATATCCCATGTGCGTGCAGGGTCCCTAGGCTTTAGGACATTCCCTACTGCTTTCTCAGGCCACAGGCAGGGAGCTGGAAAGGAAGCGGGACTTCCGGGACAGAAACCAGCACCCATATGGGATCCTGGTACATGTAAGGCAAGGATTTAGCCACTGAACAGCTGTGCCAGGCCCTCTTTCATCATTTTCTATCTTCTATTCAGGGAGCTATTAACCAATTAGGTTTTCAATTCTGTGAATATTTCTGTGATATAATGTTTATTTCAAAGTTAATGTAAGTGATATATTTATTGTTTAATTTGAGTGTTAACAGGAGTCATATATAATGAGTCATAGAACCTAATGGGTTAAGAAAGGACTAAACTATTAATCAACTAAGGTTCTTCAGTAGAGTTTGGACTTTACAAAGGGCATAGAGAGTGCATCTATATTGTTGTAAAGTTCAGTATGAAATTTTACAAAAAATCAGAATCTTTTCATTAAATCAGGATCTATACGTATAGAGTGTTCAACCACTTGTAAATTTATACCTTTTCACTCAGGCTTGTTTCCTTTTTTTTTTTTAATGACATGAAGGAAAAATGCACTGTTACTGCAATCTATATAAATAAGCAAAGCAAAAGTTTTAATATTTATTTAACAATATGGTTGGAATATTAAACTAGCTCTCTAAGAATATTAAACATTCATTAATTTTTCTTTAAAGTTTTGTTGTTGTTGTTGTTGTTGATTTTGCTTATTTGAGAAGAGAAAAAACACGACCATGTGCTGGTTCACTGTTCCAATGCCTGCAACAGCCAAGCTTGGGGTGGCACTGAAACTGCAAGTGAAGACCTCAGTCCAGGTCTTTTCTGTGCATTGCGGAGACCCAGCTTCTTAAGCCATTAGCTGCTGCCTGCCAGCCAGGATCTGCATTAGCAGGAAGCTGAGTTAGAGGCTAGATCTGGGACGAACCCATGCACTCTGGTGTGAGACACTGGGATATTTACCAGCATATTAGCCACGAGGCCAAACTCTAGACACCTCTTGATTTGTTAGTACAGATTTATCAGCTATGAGCCTTAAGAATTTCCATTTCTGTGTGTGAAACTGCTGATTATCAAATAAGCTTGTGTATTTTTTAAGCTAATTTATTTTCTTAAAAATGTATTTATGTATTTCTAAGAGTTACAGAGAGAAAGGGAAGATTAGAAAGGTCTTTAATCTGCTGTTGCACTGTACACATAGCCTCAACAGCAGAAGGCCAAAGCCAGGAGCTTCGTTCTGGTCTCACATATGGGTGACAGTAGCCCATGTACTCTGGCTGTTCTGCTCTGCTTTTCCCAAATACATTTGCTGGGAGCTGGATCAGAAGTAGAGCAGCTGGGACATGATCCAGCATGCACAGGGAATATTGGTGTTTCAGCTGGTAGCTGAAAGATGCCAACTCTGTAGGTAATGTATTTTTAAAGACACATAAATTGCTAGATTCAAAGGAAATTCGTTCAGAAATAGTTTTGGAGATTAGGTTTTCCCCTAAAGTACACATTAATGAGGTTTGCCTTGTATCAATCACTTCTAAAAAGACACTAAGCAATAATAGATTTACAGGAAATAAAATAAGACCAAGGTTTGGGTTATCTAATAAACATTGCATTTTAATTATTAAATGGTGAGGCTAATTTTGTCTCTGACAAAAATGAACAATTATAAAGAAGAAAAAAATAAGTTTATTTACTTCCAAATGAGGTCTGTGTATGAGCTATCCTAGAATGGCAGTAACTATAGGATATAATATGACTGGATCTGGGTGATATTGAGTGATCACTGCTGGAGAGAGGAAGGATGGATTGGAGTACTGATGCTGCAGAAATGAGACTTCATTGTGGAACATCGAGTCAGGTTGTACTGTATGATCTTAAGTAGTCCTTTAGAAAGTCATTGCCTCTTCATTTCTTAATATTACCTTTAGAAGCAGCATAGGGGCCAGCATTGTAGGTAAAGCTGCCAACATCCCTATGATGTTGACATCTCTAAGGGCTCTGATTCAAGTCCTAGCTGTTCCACTTCTAATCTAGCTCCCTGCTAATGTGCTTGGGAAAACAGTAAAGGGTGATCCAAAGCCCTGGGATCCCAATTGGGTACATGTTCGTGTCCCAACTACCTCACTTCCCATCCAGATCCCTGCATATGGCCTGGGAAAGCAGTGGATGATGGCCCAAAGCCTTTAGCTCTGCACCCACATAGGTGATCCCAACAAACTCCTGGCTTCTGGCTTTGGCCTGGCTCAACCTGGCTGTTGCGACCATTTGAGAGGTAAACTAGGGGATGGAAGATCTCTCTGTCTCTCCCTCTCTCTCTCTGAAACTATGCCTTTCAAATAAACAAATCTTTCAAAGAACGATAATGAAACAAACAAATACAGAAGTAAGTGGCAGGGAATCAAGTGTCTCAGCCATATCTGCTTTTCAGGGTGCACATTAGCAGGGGAAGCTGGGTCAGAAGTGGAATGGCTAACTTGAACCAGTCACTCCAAGATGGAATGTAATAATTTGCTAATAAGTTTTTTCCCCTATAATCCTGTATTTGAATTCTGGCAAGAAATAAATAGCACAGTTGACTTGTAAAGTAAATATGACAAAAGACGTCTGAGTAGCAAAAAGAAAGAGAGGCAACAGGACCAATGATTGAGGGAGTCATTCCTACCATGAATTCTGAAAGGGTGGAGTAATGTACTCTTAGCAGAAGTGGTTGAGACTCAGAGCTGTGGGAGAAGAGCCACAAGACAGGAGCTGCGGCCAGGATGGTAGGGAGCCACTATCAATGCTGCCGTCCCTCAGGGAGACATTAGAAAGAATCATTACTCATTCTTTCCTGTACATTGTTGGTGACCCCACTGGGCAAAAGCAACCAGAACTCAGAAATTAGAGAAGATGAAATGATGTCATCTATAGAAATCAGTCTTCCAGGGCGCAGGGCTTGCTAAACGAAAGACAGGAGGCTATTCTGAACAGTGCCTCCTTGTTGGGAAGCTTGAATATCATTCATTTTTGTTCTGATTTGCCCTTTTTTATTTGAGTTGAGCAGACCTGGCCAACATCTGTGGTCTCATAAGTTGGAATTTGAGGTGTTACAAATCATGAGTCTTCACTGATTTTCAGCAAATTGCATTTTAATTTTTATTTCTCTTCCCTTTCCAGATTACAATTCCTAGACCTTCTGTAGCATCTACACAGTCAACTTCAGGAAGCTTTCATTGTGGTCAACAGCCAGAGAAGAAAGATCTTCAGCCTATGGAACCCACTGTAGAACTTTACTCTCCGAAGGAGAATTTCTCTGGCTTGGTTGTGACAGAAGGTGAACCTCCTAGTGGAGGAAGCAGAACGGATTTGGGGATTCAAATAGATCACATTGGTCATGACTTGTTACCCAATATTGTAGAGAGTGACAGATCTCAAGACCTGGGACCAAAAGATCTTCCTGACCAAAACAGACTAAATGTGAGAGAGTTTGAGAATCTTCCTGGAGAAACTGAGGAGAAAAGTATTCTAGGGTCAGACAATGAAGATGAGAAATTAAGTAAAGGGCAGCATTGTATTGCCATCTCTTCTCTCCCAGGAGATTTGGTAACCATGGAAAGGGATCATTCAACTACTACTGAACCTCTTGATGTGGCCAAGACACAGACTTTTAGTGTAGTGCCAAATCAAGACAAAAATCATGAGATAATGAAGCTGCTGGCAATTGGAACTTCAGAAACTTCTCCAACAGTCATTGACCCACATATTGAAGGACAGATAGGCCAGATGGCAACCGGGCATAAAAATAAAATAGGCAAGGAAGATGATATCAAGAGTGAAGACTTGCTGGGTCATCAAGGAGACCTCTCTTCTTTATTGCATCAGGATGGTAAAAGAGAGAAAATTGCCCCTAGAAATGGAGAACTATTTCCTTGTGCTTCAGAGAATGAGCATGGTCCTTCAACCCGGAAGGATGTTGTTAGGTCATCCTTTGTAACTAGACATAGCAGAATCCCTGTCTTAGCACAAGAGATAGATTCAAGTTTTGAATCTTCCTCTCCAGTCTCTGCAAAAGAAAAGCTCCTCCAAAAGAAAGCTTATCAACCAGACCTGGTCAAGCTTCTGGTGGAAAAAAGGCAATTCAGGTCTTTCCTTGGTGACCTCTCAAGTGCCTCTGAGAAACTGCTCGAGGAGAAACTAGCCACCATTCCCACTGCCTTTCCTGAGGAGGAAGTCTTCACTCCCTTTTCAAGACTGGCAACAGATTCTCACCTGAGTAGGTCAGCTGAAGACAGCTTTCTATCACCCATGGTCTCCCAGTGCAGAAAGAGCAAAATCCCAAGGCCAGTTTCATGGGTCAACACAGATCATGTCAGTAGCTCCACTTCATCTCAGTTCCTGCCTCGGCCACCACCAGGAAAACCACCCTCAAGGCCTGGAGTGGAAGCCAGGTAACACTGGGTACTCCCTGTGTGTTTGGTGTGTAACATCTCTTAATTTGTTTCACTCTTCTATGATGGTGTCACTGCTTTGTTGCTTGGGCATCTACAGTCTTCCCTGATTTTCCAAGGACTTATAGTATGATGCCGTAGAAGTAGTCTCATTGGTTTAGGTTAATTCTTTTCCTCTTTTTTTTTAATTGAAATTAACACATGAAAGTTACCATCTATAACACTTTTATATATACAGGTCAGAAGTATTAGGTATATTGATTTTATTGTACTTCCATCAGCACTATGCATCTTCAGAACTCTTTATTTCATGGAACTGAAATTTTATACCCATTAAACATAATCCTGATTCTCCTTCCTCCTAACCCTGGGCAAGTACTAACCCACTTTCTAATTTTGACTACACGTGTAAGTACTGGAGTCCTTCCATGTTATGGCCTAGGTTAAAATTTCCTTTCTTTTTAGGATTGCTTGATAAGGAAGAGTTGACTTATGTCATCGTGGTAGTTATTTTTTACAGGTTATACTGCTTTTATGTCATTGTGGTAGTTATTTTTTACAGGTTATACTGCTTTTTACCCCTCATTTTCTGTGTCTCTTGTCTTATATTCAGCTAACTTTCTATAGCAAAATTCCCTTGTTGCATTTTGTGTATATTCTGTAGCTATTTTATATATTGTTCCTGGGTGTCTGTCTTCACTCCTTTCATTTGTTGTCATAAAATTATATCTTTATATGTGCGTCTCTGAAAACATACACTAATAATTTTTAAAATGCACTTGTCTTTTTTTTTTAAGATCTATTTTATTTTTATTGGAAAGTCAGATGTACAGAGAGGAAGATTCTCCGTCCAATGATTCACTCCTCAAACAGCTGGAACAGCTGGAGCTGAGCTGTTCCAAAGCCAGGAGCCCAGAGCCTCTTCCACGTCTCCCACATAAGTGCAGGGTCCCAAGGCCTTGGGCTGTCCTCGACTGCTTTCCCAGGCTACAAGCAGGGAGCTGGATGGGAAACAGGGCTGCCAGGATTAGAACTGGTGCATGCAAAGCGAGGACCCCAACCACTAAGCTACTGCTCTGTGCTCAAACTGCACTAGTATTAAGTTTTGTAAAAAACAGGGGGCACTGCAGTGGCACATCAGGCTAAGGTTTCGCCTGTGGGACTGGCATCTCATATTGCACTGGTTTGTGTCCTGGCTGTACCATTCCCTGTTCAGCTTTCTGTGCGTGGCCTGGGAAATCAGTGGAGGATTACCCAAATCCTTGGGCCCCTGCACTCTTATGGGAGACCTGGAAGAAGCTGCTAGTTCCTGATTTCATACTGACTGCAGTTGTTGGGACCATTTAGGGGATGAACCAGTGGGTGGAAGATCTCTGTCCTCTCACTATAACTCTGCCTTTCCACTGGTTCACCCAACACCTGTTTGGGGTGTCAGTGCTGCAGGTGGAGGATTAGTGAGCTACTCCTTTGCGCTGGTCCCCCATCTTCCCATCATCTTACTGAAGTTCCTTGTAGATGATGAGTTACCTCGCTCCTGCTGCTCTTAAGATTCTCTGTCTTTGAATAGTTTGATTACAGTGTTTCTTGGTATTGGGCTACTAGGATCATTCTACTTATAGTTCATTCAGTTTATTAAATATTATATTCATGTCTTTCATCATATTGAGGGAATTGCCAAATCTTTCTGCAAATATTCTCTCTCTCTCTTTCTCTTCTCTCCTGAAATTTCCACAATTGAACATATTACCTCTCTTAATGGTCTCGTACTCTTATTTTCTTTCTCCTTTGGAAAAAAAAATTTCACAACATTTATTGTTCTCTGCTAATACCAGAAGGTAATCAAAACAATATGCACTAATATTTTACAGCTGTACTCCCAAAAAAGGGACTCTTTTAAAAAAAAGCAAAACCCTGTTACCTTTTCCACAGTTTTTTACTCCAATGATCATTTCTACTTAGAGATACTATACTATATTTATTTAAAAGGCAGATTGACAGAGAAGGGGAGATCTTCCATCTACTAATTTACTTTTCAAATATCAGCAATAAGCTGGGCTAGTCCAGGGTGAAGCCAAGAGCCAGCAGTTTCTTCAGGTCTCCAATTTGGGTGGCAGGGACATCTGCTGCCTCCCAGGTGCATCAGAAAGAAAGCTGGAACAGAAACAGATCCCAGCTGCTTCAGTACAGGATGTGGGTGTCACAAGTGGCACCACAATGCCCGCTTCTAGTTGGAGACATTATAGCAGAGTAATATTATCTCCTTCTAGTATGATTTGATGTAGTTGTTTTCTTGACTTTGATTTGAGAGTGAATTCTTTTCTGTGTCATCCAATACAAGGTTCATGACCTCATCAAAATTAATGGTACAGCCCTCTATCCACATACTCACATGCTCGCAGGAATCGGGGCTCTCATATCTGAAAATGAGGCTGATGAATACGCTTCCACCCTCTGCACTCTGGCCCTGCCATATTGTGCCATAGTCTGAATTGCACAGAGACCACTCTGAAACCCTAGGCCACCTCTGAAAGTTATGTATTTCCTTCCCTTTAATCTGTTTTCTTTCTGTACCTATGATTCCTATTATCTTACCTTGAAGTTGGCTGATTTTTATGCCTGGTTAAATCTAGGTTTTAATCCCCTTATGATTTTTTTTATTTCAGTAATTCTACTTTTCAGTTCCAAAATGTTATTTAAGTTTGTTTTTAGGTTTTTCATTCTCTTCAAAGGGATTTCCATTTTGTTCTTACATTGTTTTCTTTTTCTTCATGTCTTTATTGAGTTCTTTGAGCATCTTTAGGATAGGCATTTAAAAGTCTTTATCTAGTAAATTTACCAAAGGTATTTATCAGGACATTTCTTTTTATCTGTATTTGTTTGAATTGATGATGCCTTCCTATTTCTTTCTTTTCCCTTTATTATTTAATTGAAAATTGGATAATTGAATCTAATAATGTGACCACTCTAGATTCAATTCCACCCTTTTGCCAGGATTTTCTGTGTTGATTGTTGGATGATCACAGGCTTTCTCCCCTCTGAGGACCAGCCTGTAGGTAGAAGCTTATGGTGCTCTCGGGTGTTTTCTGAGTCTGTGCCTTCCCCAGGGTATATGTGGTGGCTTAACTTCTGTCATTTAATTTCATTTGTTTTTACCTGTAACTCCATCCTGGTCTCTGATAGGGGTGACAGGGGCCCACTCCTGTTTCCCAGATGCATTAGCCAGGAGGTAGATTAAAAGTGGAGCAGGCAAGACAGGAACCCATGTCAGTGGTTCACTGTGTTGTGCCCCAACTCCCCACCCCACTCTCTGTGTGCTTTCTTATATTCCCTATGGTTGTGATTGCTTTTGGACCTCCTACTCTTTGATGCCTGGCTTCTAAAATAGGAAAGAAGAAAAATGAATGGGGCAGTGGCCATTTAAATCCTCAGAACTTGACCTCAGCTTGAGAAAAGGAGGTGTGCAACACGGGAGATTTAAGAATACTGCCTGCCTCTGTGCCCTTCTGCATCAGAGCACAGATCGGCAGTAATGGGAGGACCAGAGTGTGTTTTGCCACTATGTCTCCTGCAAGCCTTACACAAGCTGTTCCATGAACAAGTGTACAATTGTTAATCGTGGGGTTGAGGTGTGGTTTGAGGAACTACTGCTGTGTTCAGATCTGAAAGTTTACAAAATTAAGTCTCGTTTATAGACCAAGCTCTCCCCCAGAAGTTACAAACCTTTAATATATTCTAGATTTTCAAAATATTTCCACCAGACAGATTCTGTCAATCAAGTGGGAGAAACTCAACCGCTTGGGGCATCATCTGCTGCCACCCAGAGTGTGCATTAGCAAGAAGCGTGACTTGGGCACAGTGCCCTATTCAGTCCCAGATGCTGTGATGTGTGAAATGTGGGCATCCAAACCATTGGTTTAATCCCTGGCCCAAATGCCCACTCTTAACCATGTTTTATCGTAGACTGCTGTTTGTCTTTTAGCTCGGGGTTCTGGTGTCTTTTGCATGATAGAAAAACTTAGTGTTTATGGGAGTGAATTTCTTTCATGCCTTCTGTCAGTACTATAAAGTTTTGCATATTGTGTATAGATTTTTAAATCAATGTTTATTACTTTATATGATATGAGGGTTTTTTCCAAATAGTGATATCCTAGCACTGATTTCCCACTGTTTTGGATTTAATGTTCTCTTCCATTTGCTTGCTTATTTTTTTATCATATACTTTTATTTACCATAGTTTATTTACTGCATAATTAACTATTTCCATCAAAGTCCTCTTTCAGGCTTTTTTTTTAATGAAGGTATCATACATCTTTATAAATGCCATCTTATTGGATTCCCAGGCCAGTCCTGGCCAGAAACAAGGTTAAGGCAGAGAGGACATTGCTATCTGTATGAACATCCTTGAGGAGAATGCGGAGACATAGGGTAGCGGAAGGAGGCCTGTCAGCCCCACACTCACCCCTCCTGAATCTAAGGCCATTGATGAGCAGAAACTGAGGTCCAGAGAAGTCAGCAACTAATCTTTTCTTTCACAAATTATCAAATGAGGTCAAAATGTACTGTTATCTGTAGCTTCTATTGTTACTGAGCAATGTTCATGTTGTAAATGTATATTGTGAGGTTTAATATTGCAGAATTCCTAGTAGTTTAATGTGATATGATTGATTCTGTCCACATGCTAGAGCATAGTGGGTTGACCCTAAAATTGGAAGAGCAAGCCTTCATAAAAGGAAGGGAGCCAGCGTTAGTTAAGTGCCAAGTTATTGACATCATCTATTGGGTATTCCTGGTGAAAGCCAGAGAGATTACAGGATTTGCCTAAGCTAAGCTAACTAATTTGTGAAAGAGCAGCTCTGAGTTCTGCTAGTGTGTCTTTTGTCACACATTGTACGCATGATGATTTGAGAAATAATGAAGTGAATTAAAATGGAAATAATTCTCTGTTCTTTTAAGGCTGCGCAGGTACAGAGTCCTAGGGAGTAGTAACTCAGACTCGGACCTTTTCTCCCGCCTGGCCCAAATTCTTCAAAATGGATCTCAGAAACCCCGGAGCACCACCCAGTGCAAGAGTCCAGGATCTCCTCACAATCCAAAAACGCCACCCAAGAGTCCAGTTGTCCCACATAGGAGTCCCAGTGCCTCTCCTCGAAGCTCATCCTTGCCTCGCACGTCAAGTTCCTCACCATCTCGGGCTGGACGGCCCCACCACGACCAGAGGAGTTCATCCCCACATCTGGGGAGAAGCAAGTCACCCCCTAGCCACTCAGGATCATCCTCCTCCAGGAGGTCCTGCCAACAGGAACATTACAAACCCAGCAAGAATGGCCTAAAAGGATCCGGCAACCTCCACCACCACTCGGCCAGCACAAAAACCCCTCCAGGAAAGAGTAAGCCAGCCAGTAAACTCAGCAGATAGGAACCGGGCTGTGGCTCTCGGAAAGGTGTGAGATGTTTCTCCTAAGCCTGATGCATGTGTGTCCCTGTACTGTCTGTTTAAAAAATCAGTGTTGATCTTCTCTTGCAAAAGAAAGTACCATGACCGGTTATTCATGATGAAGGCAGAAAATGCAAGGAATGACCTGCGCACCACAGGCCACAAGCAGATCAGCAATCCATGCCTCTGTGCACCAGGGACTGTCTCCACGGGAGAAACTCACTACACGAGCGCACGTTTATTAGCTGCCTTTGAAACAAAGGAGTCGAGTGTAGGACGCAGAATGGAAGTTTCAGGGGTTTCACCTAGTTTTTTTAAGCTTCTACTGAAAGATTATATAGCAGAAGTGAAACTTCTTGTTGATATTTTCATTCAAAATTTTCCAACCTAAAAGTCATTACTCGAATAATAGAGTATACAGGAAACCCGTTGCCAGGGACTCTCTCCTGGGGCTCGGCTTGTCTGTCTATTGAGTATGTGAGAATCTACACCTTCACTTTGCCTCATTCCTTATGCCCTCCCTGATTTCGCATTTTTAAAAGCTAGTGTTTCCCTCCTGACACAGATTCTCTTATTTTAACAGGACATCTCAATGGGATTTTAGCACACATGCTGAAAAGTTCAAATCCATTTATTCCCCCAGTATTTTTCCTTGGCATAACAATTTACTTGCTGTGCCAGATAAACCTTTATTGTGCAAAATAACTGAGAAACATAGGTAAAGAAAAGATAAGTGTAACTAGAACTATTTTGCAGGCTTTGGTATTTAGGGAGGGAGGGATGGAAAGTGGAGTGATAACATTTGAAGACAGAGGCAAGCCTGCTTTGTCCCTGTTGGATTTTGTTCCTGTGGAAGGAAGCCCAGAACAGACTGCTTCCTTCAGTCTCTTAGGGACCAGGTGCGTCTGTGTCTGTCTCTAAGATGGTACCAGGGAAGCTCAATGCTTTGGAATGTGTCCTTATGCCCATAGAGGTACAGAAAGGAAAAAGAGAAATTAAGTATGTTATTGGGGCTTATAAACCTTACACTTCGTATTTTAGACATTTTGCCAATAAGGAATGTGTATCTGGGGAAATAAATGTAGGCTGAGTTCCCCCACACCCTTTAATGTTTTATTATTTGTTTCTCCTGCGCTTTTGGGCTTTTTGGGCCATGTGAAGCTATAAGGAGAATCGTAGTTACTCTAATGTCACTCTTCTGCTAATAGGAATCAGGCAAAATTAAAGCATACTAGCCTTTTCTGCTCTGTAGGTGTTTTGTATTGTAAAGACCTTGAAAGGTCAGGTAAATTGGTCTGCTTGCTGTTGAAATTTGCCTTCTAGCAAACATCTGTGCTTTCTCTTTGACCTTGTCTTTGCTGCCAAACCTGCTATGGTTGAATTGGAAAACAAAAAAAGGAAGAAATTATTTCCTCACCACATGAACTTATTCTAATGCTGCATCAAAGCTGCCCTGAAGCTGCACTGAACTATCCTTGTCTCTATATCTATGTTAAGCTTTTTAAAAAATAAACTCAAAACACTATTGAGGCATATAAGGTCTCCCATCAGAAATGTAGCTTAGTGTGGAATCTTTAATTCTGTCCAGTTTCAAGTACTACAGAGGAATGCAATAGATAAGACATATTTGCTGTTTATCTAAAGCAACTGTAATATTGGAAGACCAGTCCTTCTGTATTATATTGTAAAATAGTTGTTGTAACACTACTTGCATGTCTTCATGGTAAATTATATAAATATTTATAAATATAGAGAGACTTAATGCTTATATAAACTCATTATTTCTCATTTTCCATTTGTAATTTCAAGATCACAGATGGTGAAATTCCTTTTCTATTGTGTGCCTCGTGTACACTCTGGCCTTGCCTATCTTCATTTTCTAAAAATATGTTCTTGGCATGTGACACCTCAGAGTCTTCTTTCCTTCCTTGTGCATAGTACAGGGGTTGGCAGACTTTAACAAGCCAAGATGGGTTATTTAACTTTCATTTAAAAAGTTTTTACTAGGGGAAAAAATCACTGGGATATGCTTGTACTACTGGTTTCACAGATTCATCATGTTAACCACATAGTTCTGTCCTTAGGGTCAGAGTGGATGAACTAGGATGATAATTATGGGTCTTAACATAAATTGGATTTTTTACTTTTCTTTTAAACTTTTCTTTTAAAATGCCATCCTAACTTTCTCCTGCTTCACCTCACTTTCATTTTGTTGGGGCGTAGGGTTGGGAGCTAATTAAGAAATTATCTTCTTCTCTGTGGTCTTAGCTAACATGTGCTGAATATAGCTGCTTTGCGTCGTGACTCCTCTAGACAGTAATGTCCCGAGTAGTAACCACTGGAAAAGCTGATGAAGCAACAAGTGTGGTATGTGTTTATTTCCGAAGGGTATTTCTCTGCAGGCAGTCAAATCATCAGTGATGACAACATGGCAATGAATGTTTCTCGTCTTTCTGGCCCCTTCCATTTTCTTCCCACCTTTCCACTCACTGTGTTGTCCCTTTTTCGAAATTGCACAAAATTCATGAAGATCCAGACCACCTCATTGTGTAAGTATATTTTGTGTATAGAGGAAAAAGATAACCAAAGATGTTTCTGCTCTGATACTTTGAAAAGAAATAGACTAATTATATCTGTGTATCAGTTCCTCCCTTTTTCATTACCGTCCTGTATAGGATTTACTTGTGGCTTTGTAACAGCATGGTTAGTGCTTTTCAGTGTGGCTGGGTCTCAGGTTAAAAATAACAGTCAGCAACCCTAAGCAAGCACTCTGGCCTTCAGATTTCTGTTTTATCCTACGGTATAATACAGAGACTCCAGTTTTTGTTTTTAATCATTTTAGTTCTTTTTTAGTGATGACATATTTGAGATTACAAGAAGATAGATCATCCAGATAATTTTAAGTTTGGTTACTTTATCTGAGATGACCGATATAGCCAGAATTAAAGTGAAGCTAAACTATACTAAAAGTAGTATGAGACAGAACTTGATCATGTTTTGAAGATCACAGTAGCTCCTGGTCTCTCCTGTCACTGCAGAATGGCACACTTGGCCTTGCCCTGTCTTGAGCAGTTCCTGCAGTTACTTAGAGCACAAGGAAAAATAAACAGCGGCTGAGTGTGATTCAGTAGCATTCCTCCAGGCCTATGCTGCCATATCTTCCAGAGTCTATCAATTTGGTGATACATGAAAATTCCATAGTAACCTCTTTTACACTTTAATGTGTCATGAACAAAGAAAGAAAATAGGGTCAAATGACAGTTAATATTAAAACAGATAAATACCTTGGAGATAATAAGCCGCAGGCAGGCAGTCTCAATCTCAACTCTGAGATGTCACCTGGCCTTACTGACAGTGGCATCCGTTACCTGTCTTGGTTTTTAACTTGCATGTTACTAAGTGAATGCTTTTCTTTCTTTTTTTTTTTTGGTAAATGTTGCCAAGTTAATCAAGTTCTACAGTAGCAAAATGGGGACCCACCCTAGTCATTCTCTATTTGACATTATTTTCTTTTTTTTTTTAAGATTTTATTCATTTTATTACAGCCAGATATACACAGAGGAGGAGAGACAGAGAGGAAGATCTTCCGTCCGATGATTCACTCCCCAAGTGAGCCGCAACGGGCCGGTGCGCGCCGATCCGAAGCCGGGAACCAGGAACCTCTTCCGGGTCTCCCACGCGGGTGCAGTGTCCCAAAGCTTTGGGCCGTCCTCAACTGCTTTCCCAGGCCACAGGCAGGGAGCTGGATGGGAAGTGGAGCTGCCGGGATTAGAACCGGCGCCCATATGGGATCCCGGGGCGTTCAAGGCGAGGACTTTAGCCACTAGGCCACGCCTCCGGGCCCTGACATTATTTTCTCAAAAATACTAAATAACAAATAACTCCCCACTTGCTGACTACTCAGTGTTCTAGGTGTGCAGTGTCTGTGTTGAGCTCCTCGCCACTATGGGAATGTGGGTTTCCACAGTAGTCATCAGAGATACTTTCCAGACCACAGATTAGTATGCTAATGTTGTTTGTTTCCGCTGGGAATAAGTGTACCATTTGTCCATGTTTTATAAACCCAGACACAGACAGTTAAAAACATAGCTTTTCTATACCAAATAAGCTATGAATTAAAAACAGAAGCTTTTATTCCCCCAAAACAGATTATCCTAATCTGACATTAGGAATTAGTGATAGGAAAACCAGGATCGAGAATGCAGAATTTTAGTGGTTTAGGAAAAAAAAAAAATGCATCTTGCTCTGGCTACTTGAAAATATATTTGTGCATAGGTCTAAATTTAGTCTTGCAGATAAAAATTTTTTCATATTTTAAAAACATCATCCTTTTATATCTCTCAGAACATGGCACATCTTAGAGAATCATTGCTTCTGTTGCATCATATTACATTTGTAATTAAGTTGTTTGTATTCACCCTTTTGAAATCTGCCTATTTCTGTTGTGTGCATGTCACTCAGACATGCTTGGGCCTTGCCTGAAGGGAGCAATGTGCTCACACCTCTATCACTGAGGCTGTGGTGGACAGTTTGGTGCTATAGACAGTGTATTGGCAGAATTACTTATTTCCATGATTGAATACACAAAAAAATTACACATTAAGGTGTGTGACTACAGTGATCATCCTTACATGTCAAGCTATACCCAAGTCCAGAGAGACACCAGGTGCATTCTTACAATACTGTAACTTAGAGAAGGAACCTGGAGGTGCTTCTAGTGTTCAGACCACACAGGACAGCTGAGGGCAAGGACATCCAGGTGGCTGTCAGGGCGTCCCTCTTCTCCAACCTTGTCCAGGAAAACCTGGGTGTGTTCCTGTCATGGGGCAAGCTCAATATGGTGGCTGTCCCTCTGGAATTGAGAATGTGTTATCCAACATTGCAGGAAGAACTGCAGGATGTACCTGGGGAAATCCTATAGTTCTTAGGATTGTTCAGGACCTGGGACAAGGATTTTTGTGCCCTTACAGGGTTAATCGGATAGTGTTCACCACAGTCCCTGAGTGATCTTTGGCCAGACATGCAAAGATGACCTTTAAAGTCTTGACCCATCAATTCATTTTTCCATCTCTTCTACTTTTAAAATAGGTAGGCTTAATGTTATTTCCCTTGAACTAATTTGACAAGATTAACTAGAAAGTCCATGCATCTCAAGACTGAAGATAAAACTATGCACTCCATACTGATTTATTTAAGAGTTACACAGAGAGGGAGAGATTTTTCATCTGCTGGTTCACTCCCCATATGGCTGCAAAAGGAACCCAGAGCTGCTTCCACATCTTTCAAGCATTTGGGCCATCTTCTGCTGCTTTCCCAGGCAGATTAGCAGGGAGCTGGGTTGGCAACAGAGGAGTCAGGGCTCAAACTTATGTCTGTGTAGAATGCTGGTACTGTAAGCAGTGGCTTAACCTGGGCTATGCCACAACACCTTTTACCTTCCTCCACCCCTACCCTCCCATCCCTACCCTTGGTCTTAAGGAGACTTGGAAAAGAAATGAAGCCTTTTTTTTTTTCTTTCTTCTTTTCCCTTCATTGCCCTGGGCACCTGATCAGGCTTCTGCCTCCCTTTTACCTGGAAGTGACCATGCAGACTCTGTGTCCACGGATGCTGCTGGCCTGCGTCCCAGAGACTCCGGTACCTTGTCCTGGACAACAGCAGTGGATGAGGCATATCTTGGAATCCATGGAATGATCATTTGCAGACAATATCACTTTACACAAAAGATAGGAGTTTTGGCTTAAAATGTTTATTATGATTTCATACTGTGTACATAGTATTTATTTGTCTAATTAAAAACAGAGTACACTGTTTTTTTATAGACTGCCCTTGCCAGATGTCTTTTCCCTCTCGTTGAAATCTCTAACTCCTGAGCAGTGCTTGCCTTCCCTGGATTACGGGTGTTTTTCACGAGGAATAAACAAAGCTATCACAGTTTGGATGAGATTGGCTTTAGGGAGCTACCCAGGGAGGGGAAAGCCTTGGGGACTTTTATCTCACTTTTCTTTTTTAAACTATCCATCAGATACTTTAGCTCATCAAGATAGGAAGTTTTCAGAAATACAAAGATAGGAAGATGAAAGAAACTCAGCAGCGTTAGGTTGGGACTTTGAAGACTGGGGGGACCCAGTTAAAGTGGAGGACAGATGACTGTGGCTTGAGACTGCCCGATACCCGCGGTTCCTGTCTCCCCTCTGACTCCTTTCCTAAAACAGCCAGTGCCTATTTCATCGGGTTATTATAAGTTCCAGCTCTCAGGAAAAAAAAAAGTGAAGGGAAATTAATTTTGAATTAAATCTGAATCTCTTTACTTACACGCTTTTGGCAGCTGTTAATCAGATTCAGTCTTAAACGGAACCAATTCTTCCATTTAAAAACAAAGACAATTAGGGGACTTTTCTCTCTCCAGGAACTCAGAGAGCTGAGAGCTGCTCTCTGAAATACCTCCAAAGTGGTGTCCCTTTCCCTCTGGGCAGCTCCCTTCCTGCAATTTCGCTCAGGCACCCAAGGACACAAAGTGTTGGCAGAAACAGAGTGCTTTTGTATAGGCCATCTGTACATAAAGAAAATGTAATTATTTATTTAATTTTCCCATTTGTACCATATTAAAGCTTTGTACAGCGTTTTAAGTTCTGTTTTAAAATTATTTTGTATTTTATTTTTATAATCTAGTAATAAAATATTCATTCCGCATGCAAACTCTAGTTCTGTTTGTGTGGTGGTTTGGCTTTAAAAAGTGGGAACTATTTTTTTTTAATTCAACTAAGTTACTGTATGCAACAGTGGGTCACTAGAACAAGTGGAGGCCGACAGCTATTACTGACCTAGAAAAGGCAGCCTGCTGCAGACCAAGCTTGGGGACGCGAGGAGACGGTTCTCCTGCCTCCCCTCTGGCTGGAGGTCCCGTTCTCTTCTCAACGACAAACAACCTCTCCCAACCCTGACGCTCCGGCCTCGGGCACTGCCTCCAGGCTTCGGTTAGACCTGGAATGTTAGCGCTATCTGTGTGTTTAGTGTTTTTATCTTTGTGTGTGTTGTTGTTCTGAGCTTGGATTCCCTCTCTGTCACTGAGCAGCCACATCTAAAACGCTGTCAGGTCGAAGAGACCCAAGGAGACTAAGAAACTCACGCCCCCGGGTGCTAATCAGGAAAGTGCTTAAAGACAGCGCAACTGTTCAGAACGTTAAACTGAGGTCCGCCAGCGATCCCGAGGAGGCTCTTGCAGCACTGCGGCCACCTGCCCCAGGGCGAGCAAGCCTCGAGACAGGATCAGCGGTAGGAGGGTCTAGATGAACGTCCAGACTTGCAGGTGGTGACGCCCTCATCTAGCCAACTGCTAACTCCTGACAGAAAAACAAGGTACTTAGGGCAGAGGAGGGAGGCTGGCCTGTCTCTGGAAGGTTCACCTTGACCTGCGGCCACTCCCCCTGGCCCGGCTCTCCTCAGCGCAGTGCCTTCGTCCCCGCTCCAGCCCCGGCGAACCTGGGCAGCCCGGCGGCCCGGGGGTGCAGACCACGGAGGCCCCTCCCCACCCGCCCCAGGCCCCGCCTCGCCCCGCCCCAGGCCTCGCCCCGCCCCAGGCCCCGCCTCGCCCCGCCCCCGAGGCCCAACGGCCGCGCCCGCTGCAGACCCCGCCCCTCGCAGGCAGCTCGTGGCGCGCCGGCGCCTGCGCAGTCGGCCCCGAGCGCCCCGACCGGGATGGCGGCCGTTTTGGAGTCGCTGCTGCGGGAAGAGGTGTCGGTCGCGGCGGCCGTGCGGTGGCTCGCGCACAGAGCCCAGAGTTCTGAGGTAACCGCGCCGGCCGGCTCGCCCTCAGGCCTGTCCGGAATGCGCTTCTCGCGGGAGACGCCGACCCCCACTCTCTGGTCCCTGTTCTCCGGGGTCGCTCCTGGAGGCCGGCCCGGGCCGAGTGCGCTCCTAATGGGCGCCGCTGGCCGGGCGCAGCCCCGGGCTGGCAGCTGAGCCTCTCGCTCCTCGACCTCTGTTTTCTCCCTCAGGAGAGCCCCGGGGAGGCGGCCGTGCTGAGCTCACTCGGGCCGCTGCGGAAGGAATTCGTGCCGTTCCTGCTGAACTTCCTGAGGGAGCAGAGCAGCCGTGTCCTCCCGCAGGGTCCTCCAACCCCCGCCAAGGCGCCGGGCGCCTCGGCGACCTTGCCGGGGAGGCCGGGGGGTCCGCCGCGGGGCGGCCGCGGGGCGCGCAGCCAGCTCTTCCCCCCGCCGGAGCCCCCGCACGCCGCGGCCGAGGCCCCGGTGGCTCGCCGGGGCAGGAGGCGGGGCCCGGCGCCGGCCCGCGAGCGGGGCAGCCGCGGGCCCGGGGGCCCGGAGGAGGGGGTCGGCGGGGAGAGCGTGCCCTGGGCCGGGGCCCGGAGGCTGCGGGGCTCTGGCAGTGCCGCCAGTCCCAGCCTGCCGCTCTGGGAGCCACCAAACCTCAGCAACCTGGAGGAGTTCCCTCCCGTAGGCTCGGTTCCCCCCGGCCCCGCAGGGTGAGAATCCGCCCTCGCCCAGGACGGGGGAGTCGGTGACTCCCTTGGAGTGTGGTTAGGAGGCTGGGGGGCGGTGCCAGGAGACCCTGCGAGGGGCACAGGTGTCGGCGTGGAGCGCGTCAGGTGGGGTGGGAGGGCAGGTGCTGCGAGGTGAGAGCCTGAGAAAGTCCTGTGGCTGCCCCTCAGCAGGACGAAGCCTTCACGCAGGATCAACCCAACTCCGGTGAGCCAAGAGCGGTCACTCTCCAAGCCCAAGACCTGCTTCACCTCACCCCCCATCAGCTGTGTCCCCAGTTCCCAACCCTCAGCCCTGGACACTAGCCCTTGGGGCCTTGGCCTTCCCCCGGGGTGCAGAAGTCTGCAAGAGGAGCGGGAGATGCTCAGGAAGGAGCGGTATGGCCTTGCCGCCCGCTGGGGTGTCCGCTTCGCTCTCCCTGTGGGGACCTGCAGGGCCTTTCCCTAGGACTGACCTTCCTCCCCGGGGGACTCTGGGTTTGTCTCTCCCGGGCTGTGGCTGTCTGCCCTGAGTGTGTGTGTATGTAAAGCCAGGCTGACCCTCATGCCAGCTCTGTGTCCCCATAGCTCCAAACAGCTGCAGCAGTCACCTGTCCCCACGTGTCCCACCCCAGAATCCGGGTCTCCTCTCCCCAGCCGGCTGGGAAGCCTCTCAGATGAGCCCGCTGACCCCAGCCGAGTGTCCTCCCACCGCCGCCTGGAGTTGGTGGCCCAGGTGTATTCTTCGTGCATTGCTGGTGAGGAAGGGGGTGCCCTAGGAGGGGCTTCAGTAAATTCATGCTTAAAAGATAAGTTTGTTCCGATGCAGCTTTTGAAATCCATGCACCCTGCATACCTGCCATAGTCCATGCTATGGACTAAGTTCTTTCGTAAGCGATTTTTAGCTTTTTGAAGACCCTCATAACACAGCAGACTGAGGGAATGGCTAAAGTTACAGAACTGAGCCTTGGCTCCAGGATAGTGCCATTATGGTTTTTTTGTTTTGTTTCGTTTTGTTTTTGCATCCAGAAAACCTGGTCCCAAACCTCTTCTTGGAGCTTTTCTTCGTCCTTCAGCTCCTCACCACCCGGAGAATGGTGGCTGCCCAGGACAGAGATTTTGAACCAAACCCAAGTGTCTTAGGTCAGTGAGAAGACTTCCCCTGGGGGACAGGACTCTAGAGATGGGTGCACCGTGACTGACAGCGTGTACTGTCTGTCCAGAGCCCCTGGAGAGCCCCCTCTTCCAGAGCGTCCATGACTGCGTCTTCTTTGCAGTGCAAGTGTTGGAGCATCAGTTTCCGTAAGTGTCGTCTGTCCGATTGGCCACTTCGACACAGGTGCACCGGCCCTAGTCCTTTTCCTGTCAGTAGCCTTTGTGTGAAGATTCTGTAGTCCCTGGAAGCATCCAGTGGAGCAGTGTGGTCCTGGTGGCTGGCCCTTCTGTCTGTCTGTCCTGCTCTCTGACTTCTTTTGTGCAGTCTCCCTCCCGTTCACCTCCAGCATCTTTAGTCCTTGCCCTGTGACCCTGTGTAGGTGTTTGAGTTCACAGCTTCCAGCTCTGCCCTGCGTGCTGCATAGGCAGGCTGTCCCCCCACCTCAGTCGTGTGTGCTCCTGTCCCCACAGGGTCCTCTGCTGCCTGGATAAAGGGACCTTGAAGCTGCTGGCGGAGAACGAGCGGCTGCTGTGCTTCTCCCCAGCTCTGCAAGGCCGCCTCCGGGCCGCCTATGAGGGCAGTGTTGCTAAGGTAGTGACCCCCAGTCAGATGTCCAGCAGCCTGTTCCACCCCTTGTCAGTTTCCATGCAGCCTGTGGGGACAGCTGTGAGTGTGACCCCTCGTCATTCCATGTTTCAGGTGTCTCTGGTGACGCTGCCCTCGGCCCAGGCTGTCTCTTTTCAACCAGAAACTGACAATCGTGCCAACTTCTCCAGTGACCGAGCCTTTCATACGTTTAAAAAGCAGAGGTGACGAGAAAGGGGAGTTTCTGGGGAGGGAACAAGGTAGTGCTTTCCCTGGGATAAGCAGTTGTCTTCACAACCTGGGGGTTTGGCAGTGACCAGGGGGTCAGTATCACCAAGCTCTTCCCAGCCCTTCCACACTCACTGTGGTCACTCTGTTGTGTTCCTGTGGACTTGGAATTCCCGTGGGATCCCTGAACTCAGCCAGACCTTCACAGGGCTTTTATCCCAGAGTTCCTGGACAGGATTCCCTTTCAGTGTACACCTAAGTGCATAAGCCCATGGTGTGCCATGCAGCATCTTAGCTGGCATCCCCTAGGTGACTTTGTAGGCGGTTGGACATCGTCCTATCCCCAGTCTTCCAAGCAAGGGCAGACACGTGGGGAGGGGTTGGTGGCAGCCATGCCCTAGCTGACTGGGAATTCTTTGTGTGTGTCAGGGACGTGTTTTATGAGGTGCTTCGAGAGTGGGAGGATCACCATGAGGAGCCCGGCTGGGATTTTGAGAAGGGCTTGGGTACCAGGATCAGGTAGGTGCTCGCTGCTGGTCACTTTGTCTTTCCTGCCAGTGTGGGTAGCTGATGGCAGGAGGCTTTCAGTCCTCCCTTCTGGCCCAGAGCCATGCTCCCCACCACTGCTTGGGAGGTGCTTGACTCTGCAGGACCCCTTGCTTGTTGTCCAATGGCAGGCACCAGGGAGGAACAGAGCTTGTGATCCAGGCTGCTTGTTTTGGCCCAGATTGCTGGGCAGTCCCCTTGAGCCTCTGTTGTCTCCACCGTCTAGTTTGAATCTCTGGCAATTGGCCTGGGTGGGTGGGTTGCCTTATAGAATGCATGTTGGTGCAATCAGGACACTCACTGGCCTCAGTGATGGCTACAGATCTGTGGGTAGCTCACTGGATCTGTGTGTCTCTAGCCTCACAGACCCAGGTGCCGAGGGCAGTGTCCTTTTCCTTGCCTGTAAGCAGGGGCAGGCCCACGTGGCACAGGTCTGTGTGCGTGTCTGCTGAACAACCCGGGCTGGCCTGTTTTCAGCTCCTCCCTGTCCACTCCTGTGTCTCTCATTCCTCAGAGCCATGATGGGTCAGCTCTCTGCGGCCTGCAGCCATAGCCACTTTGTTCGACTTTTCCAAAAACAGCTTCTCCAGGTAATGCCCTGCAGGAGGTCACTCTCCAGTGAACACTAGGTAGCGTAGACGGGCATAAGCAACAGCTGGCACTTTGGGACAGGGAAGACAGGCACAGGTCCTGGGCTCGGGTGGATGGGGGTCCTGCTTCCTGGGTGGCAGTTGTGACTTGGGTGGGAGGACCTGTTCCGGCCCCCACAACCCCTTCTCCTTGAGGTGTGCTGTGGTGGGAAGAGCCCTGGTTCCACATCACAATCCAGGAACCCCAGGCAGTCTCTCCCTCTCCAGCACTGATGACAGCCCTTCCTCACAGCAGGCCCTGAGGCACCACAAAGCTGTCCTTTTGTAGACAGTCACTTTCCTTGCCTTATTCCACTCAGCCTGGATCTCGCACACAATGGTTCTTGGTTTCCTTCCTCCCCCTGCCCAGATGTGTCAGAGCCCAGATGGAGCTGGGGGCACTGTCTTGGGCGAAACCCCAGATGTGCTGAGTATGCTGGGAGCAGACAAGCTGGGGCGTTTGAGGCGCCTTCAGGAGCGGCTTGTGGCCCCTCAGAGCAGTGGGGGGCCCTGTCCACCCCCCACCTTCCCTGGTTGTCAAGGCTTCTTCAGAGACTTCATCCTGAGTGCCAGCAGGTTAGCAGGGCCCTCTCCCCTCCCTCTCTCCCCTCTCCCTGCTCCCTCTCCCCGGAGCCCCCTCACTCTGACTCCATGCCACTTTCCATTGTCCCCTGCCTCAGGGGCTTGCTGCATCCCAGCCTGCCCACCTGCCCTGCTACCCTTCCTATTGGGGTTGCTCTCCGTGCTGGTTTTGCCTGCACCTGTTCCACTGCCTTTTTTGTTCTTTTCTGCCCTTCTTTCCCCTGCAGCTTCCAATTTAATCAGCATCTCATGGACAGTCTAAGCTTGACGATCCGGGAGCTCAACAGCCTCCCCCTGCCTCCACACGAGCCCAGTGATGAGGATGGGGAGGCAGATGTCGACTGGCAGGTGAGGAAGCAGAACGAAGGCAGAAAGCAACAACGTGGGAGATTGTGCTCCAGGAACTCTTTTTTTTTTTTTTTTTAAAGATTTATTTATTGTTATTGGAAAGGCAGATGTACAGAGAGGAGGAGAGACAGAGAGGAAGACCTTCCGTCCAATGATTCACTCCCCAAGTGAGCCGCAACAGCTGGTGCTGCACCGGTCTGAAGCCAGGAGCCAGGAGCTCTTCCGGGTCTCCCACGCGGGTGCAGGGTCCCAAGGCTTTGGGTCATCCTCGACTGCCTTCCTAGGCCACAAGCAGGGAGCTGGATGGGAAGTGGAGCTGCCAGGATTAGAACCAGCGCCCGTATGGGATCCTGGGGCACGTTAAAGGCGAGGACCTTAACCATTATGCTATCGTGCTGGGCCCTCCAGGAACTCTTGAAAGCAGGTGTGGGATCATTCAAGAAGCCTTGGGTGGAGACCTTTTCCCTTTGCTGTGTACAGGGGGAACGGAGACAATTTGCTGTGGTGCTACTGAGCCTGAGACTTTTAGCCAAATTCCTGGGGTTTGTGGCCTTTCTGCCATACCGTGGGCCTGAACCACCCCCAACCCGTGAACTTCAGGACTCTATTCTGGCCCTGAGGAGCCAGGTGAGGGTGTGGGAGATCCTGGTGGAGGGATCTGGGAGGACTGGGAAGGCTTGGACACTGCCTGGGCTATTCTGGAATCCTGGCAGGGCAGCAGGGGTTACCCAACCCCCCCAGGAGCCTGCCCACTGACCAGCCCTGCCTTCCCCAGGTCCCACCAGTCCTAGATGTGCGAACATTGCTGTGGCAGGGGCTGCGGGCCCGCCGGGCTGTGCTCACAGTGCCCTGGCTGGTGGAGTTCCTGTCCTTCGCTGACCACATCGTCCCCTTGCTGGACTACTACCGGAGCATCTTCAGTCTCCTGCTGCACCTGCATCGGTGAGGGGAGAAGAGCTGCGGCTGGCGAGCAGGGTGTGTGCACTGTGGGCACGATATGTGAGCAGACCGTGCCTGCTGTGTGCTCTCCCCGCTGGCAGAGAGATGTAGAGGGGAGCGCAGAAAGATGCCAGCTGCCCCCTGGGAGCAGTCCCTCTTGAGGTCTGCTGTCGGGAACCTCCTTGCAGCTACACCTGCTGTTTACCCTGCCCCTTTCCTGGCCCCTGCTCATGCATGTTCTCATGTCCCTACAGGAGCTTGGTCTTGGCACAGGAGCGTGTAGGGGACATGTGCTTCCTCAACAAACTGCTGCTGCTTGCCGTCCTGGGCTGGCTTTTCCAGGTGGGCAGAGGTGGGGCTGAGGATTGGAAGGAAACCTGAATAAGGCAGAGGCCCAAACACGGGATGGGCATGTTGGCGGCTCAGAGGAAGGTTGCATTGAACTTGGCAGCCTTCAGGGGGGACATGTGCTGGAGTGCTGCCTGCGGTTCTGACAGCCTCCTCTCCCACCAGATCCCCACCCTCCCCGAGGACTTGTTCTTTTCAGAAGAGGGCCAGCCAGATGCCTTTCAGGTGGACACAGTGTCCTCAGAATATGGCTTGGTGAGTATGGGGTTTTAGCCATCATCCTGGGCCAGCCAGGAAGGCCCAGGTGGAGCGCATCAGGGAGGGCTTAACCCTTGTGTCTGCTTCTGGGCCCGCTGGGGAGGAAGGGAGGCTGCCTGCCTACGCCGGCCTGTTCTCCCCCAGGACAGTGCACCCGTGGTGGATCAGCAGCTCCTCTACACCTGCTGCCCCTACATCGGTGAGTGTCCCACACCTTAGTCTGCCTCCCTAACACGGCCTCTGTTGTGGGGTCTTTACTCCACACATACTTAAAGTCCTAGCTGCTGGGGGGAGGAAGGATTTTTCTGGAACTAAGAAATTAGATGTTCTTGCTGCAGGAGAACTCCGGAAACTGCTCGCACTGTGGGTTTCAGGCAGCAGTGGGCGGAGTGGAGGTTTCATCAGGAAGATCACCCCCACCACCACCACGGGGCTGGGAGCCCAGCCTCTCCAGAGTAGCCAGGGGCTGCAGGTAAGACTGAGCAGAGGGCAGAGGGTGGGGGAGGCAGAAGGAGACCCTCATCATGTGGCTACCCTGGCCCCGCAGGCACAGCTCGCCCAGGCCTTTTTCCACAACCAGCCGCCCTCCCTGCGTAGGACTGTGGAGTTTGTGGCAGAGAGGATCGGCTCAAACTGCGTTAAACACATCAAGTGAGAGTGCGGCCAGGGTCCTGATCCTGCCCTTACCATTTTTAACCTTTAGCACCCTGCTACCCAACGAGGAAAGTCAGCCGGAAGGGGTGGGGAGCAGGGCAAGGCCACAACTGCTGATATGGTTGGAGGAAATTTGGGAAACCTTGAATTTGCTGCCTCTGTAATTCACCCCTCCAACCTTTTTTGTCCTGCTGCAGGGCCACACTGGTAGCAGATCTGGTACGACAAGCTGAGACGCTTCTCAAGGATCAGCTGGTGGCACAGGGCCAGGAAGGGGGTGATGCAGCCCAGATGGTGGAGATCTTGTGTTCCCAGCTGTGCCCACATGGGGCCCAGGCACTGACCCAGGGGCGGGAGTAAGAACTCCTGTTTGGACTGTCACCTCCTTGGGCCTCTTCGCTTTCCCATCTTGCCCTTTCCTGTTGTACACTGACACCTGCGACTCCATCTCCTCTCCTGATTCTTCCCCTTGCTCCTCTGCGGGTTTTGAACCTGGGCTGTGATATTTCTGTGGCTCGGGAGGGCTGCTGCTTGGGCCTCTTTCTGCAGCATTAGGTCAGGCAGGAGTGCGGTGCTGGGCCTGCCCTGCGCTGAGCTGGGTTAGTCCCTCCATGCTGCTGAGGCTCATCTGTCTCCTCACAGGTTCTGCCAGAGGAAGAGCCCCGGGGCCGTGCGGGCACTGCTTCCTGAGGAGACCCCAGCAGCTGTATGTAGGGGGCTCTGGGGTCAGCAGGTGCACAGTAGTGCTGGAGCTGGCCTGTGTGGGTGTGAAGCCGCTGGATGGAGGATGCGTGGGCAAGCCCGATCCCTCCCTCGGCTCCTGAGCCTGCCGTCTTCCATTGCACAGGTGCTGAGCAGTGCAGAGAACATTGCTGTGGGGTTGGCCATCGAGAAAGCCTGCACTTGGTTGTCAGCCAACATCACAGGTGAGGTCCCCACACTGGATGGACAGACCAGGTTTTTGTCTCTTTCTTAGACAGGGACTCATGGTACTTGGAACATGGGGACACAGCGAGCTGAAAACAGTGACAGGCATGGGTGGCCTGGTGAGCCCCTGAAGGTGCTTCCTGACCCCTTCTCCTCTCCTCTGCCCCACAGCGTTGATTAGGCGGGAGGTGAAAGCTGCCGTGAGTCGCATGCTTCGAGCCCAGGGTCCTGAGCCAGCTGCCCGGGGGGAGCAGAGGGGCTGCTCCCACGCCTGTGAGCACCACGCTCCCCTCCCCTCCCACCTCATCTCCGAGATCAAAGTACACAGCTCCCCTCCTCCCTTTGGCTACCCTCCTCCCCATCCCTGCTGTTCCTGGTTTCTTTCATTCTCGCATCAACGCCGGTGTTTCTATGTAGGAGCTTTCTGTGTTACCTGGCTAGTCCCCACCTCATCACTTAGTGGGATTAGGTAGGCAGGCAGGGAGAAACTGGAATCGCTTGGTTCTCCTGGGTGTTACTTTCGGACGCTGGTTCATCACCTGAACAGGCCAGGGTAGGTAAGTCTGGACTAGGAGCCTGTCACACAGGTGCTTACAGGACCAGGAGTGGGACGGTTCCCACAGAGTCGTCCCCCAGGTATGCCCTCCTAAATGGGAGGAGATGCTTGTTAACCTCCTTAATTCTCTTGGTTTGAAAAAAACAGATCCTGTCTGCAGCAGAGTCAGGGTCAGCTGTGGGCCAGATTGTGCCCCCTACTTGTTTTTGTAGTTGTAGTTTTATTGGAATACAACTACTTGTATGAATTGTGGGTGGCTGTTTTTGCACTACAACAGCAGAGGTGAGTAGTTGGGACAGAGACCTTATGGCTCAAAGTGTAGAATAAACACCCTCCAGCCCTAGGCTGCAAATTAAAATGTAAAACAAGTACTAAGAAGTGATTACGTACAGGAGAGAGCATAAGGCTTGTAACCACAGATGCTGGTTCTCAGTGTACACAGGACTTGCATATGGAAACTGAACTCTTCTAAAAGGTGGAAGGGATAGGAATTATTAAAATTTAGGGTAGATGCTCACAATCCAGCTTCCTGCCAGCATGTGCCCTGGGAGGCAGCAGCTTGTAGCTCAAGTAGGTGGCTCCCTGCCACTCTAGTGGAGAATAAAGGGAGTTCTGGCCATTTGGCAGTGAGCCAGCAGGTGGAAAATCTTTGCCTTTCAAATAATTGAAAGTTCATTCAAAATGTAAAACATTAGAACTGTATCTGACAGGACACTTGCCTTCATGCTGTAGGAATCAGATGCCTCTAGAAGTTGGTAGGTAGTTTTGTCCCAAGGAGAACACTGTCCCTCAGCTGACCTGCAGCCCCTCTGCCTGCACTGGTTGTTGGTTATCTGTGTGGTTGCTTCTCCCGACGTGCTGTGACCCAGCTACCTCACCACCTGGGGTGCGTGTCCTTTCCCTTCGCCTTCCTCACTGCTGAGCTCCACCCCTCCTGGATCCTCTGGCCCCCACAGGATGTGCTCTCACTGGCTGTGGGGCCCCGGGACCCTGAGGAGGGCGTTTCCCCAGACCATCTGGAACAGCTCCTAGGCCAACTGGGCCAGACCCTGCGGTGCCGCCAGGTAAGAAAGAAGGTGTGCCTGTGCATTCTTATCCAGAGCCACGCTGGCTGCTTCAGGGCTAGTCCCAGTAGGAGCAAGGACACTGCTAATTCTTGGGTCTCCCTCTTTTTCCCACAGTTCCTGTGCCCACCTGCTGAGCAGCATCTGGCAAAGTGCTCGGTAGAGCTGGCTTCCCTTCTTGGTAGTTGTTTTCTCAATCACTTGTGCCGGTTGCCCACAGCCTAGTGTTGACTAAGATTAGAAGCACCTTCCTCCACTCCATTTTCTCACAGCTCAACTATGCCCTCTTCTTGTAGTTGCAGATAAAATCCCCATCCTAGGGCCGCTGGCACAGCACAGGCTGGAGAGAGGGCAGGCCCGGCGGCTTCTGCACATGCTGCTCTGCCTGTGGAAGGACGACTTCCAGGGGCCAGTACCCCTGCGGCTACTGCTGAGCCCCAGAAATGTGGGGCTTTTGGCAGACACCAGGCCAAGGGAGGTAAGTCTGAGATAAAGGACGGGAGGCTTTTTGGCGCGTACAATCCCCTTTTTAATGCCCACCACCCACATGCCATTTCCTGGTTTATGTTTTTGTATTTCTCCTTTCCTGTTCCAAGCTGAAGTGACCTGCGGATTACTATTTTGCAGTGGGATCTGCTGCTTTTCTTGCTACGGGAGCTGGTGGAGAGGGGTCTGATGTGCCGGACAGAGATAGAAGCCTGCTTGGACAGCCTTCATGATGCCCAATGGCCAGGGGTAAGGAGCCCGCATCTCCCTCTTACATCAAGGGAGAACAGGTGTTGGCCTCCTTCGGCTGAGTAACTATAAGGGAATTTTAGAAAGTCCATGGAAAAGTGTAATTAAAGTAAGTTTATTTGGAGGCAGAAGCTTTTTCAACTCTGCAGTTTCTTCACCATAGTTATTCCTTATTAGGGAGTGTCAGTGGAGAGGTAGGCAGCGTGGCACAGTGAGTGCTGGCTTTTAATCTCTGCTCAAAGCCATTAAAGTATGCATTTTAGACTAAGCGATCTTACTTTCCTCATTCATAAAATGGCACTAATAATTGCAAGATGGAATAACATGCACTTACTGTCCCTGTGGTAACTCAAGCTTTCCCAAGAACCAAGCGTAGGGAGTTTGGGATCCTGATTTCATTGCACAGAGCAGGTCAGAAGAAACAGCACAACCAAGTTGCTGTTCCCCAAGTTGTTAACTGGGATTTGATTTTGGGGACTGATGGTTTAAGATTTTATTGAGGGCCTGGCATGGTAGCCTAGTGTTAAAGTCCTCGCTTTGTATGCGCTGGGATTCCATATGGGCACTGGTTCATATCCTGGCTGTTCCACTTCCCTGCTAGTTCCCATGGTCTGGGAAAGCAGTAGATGATGGCCCAAAGCCTTGGGACCCTGCACCCGTGTGGGAGACTCAGAAGAGGCTCCAGGCTTTGGATCGGCACAGTTCCAGCTGTTGCAGCTGCTTGGGTAGTGAATCAACAGATGGAGGATCTTCCTGCTTATCTGACTTTAGAAAAAAAAAAATTTATTGGTGTTACAAACAGGTCTTCAAACTGCTGGTTCACTCCCCACATTAGCCATGATCACTGAGTCTGGACCAAACCGGAACCAGGAGCTTCTTCCAGGTATCAGTAGGTGCAGGGGCCCCAAGTAGGCTATCCTGCCCTGCTCTCTCCAGTTGCATTAGCAGGTTATTGGATCAGAAGTGGAGCAGGGAACAGCACAGCAGCTCAGCAGGCTAATCGTCACAATGCAGCACCATCATCCTCGATGGCACCTGTTCATGTCCCGGCTGTTCCACTTTTGATCCAGCTCCCTGCTTATGGCTGGGAAAGCAACGGAGAATGGTTTAAGTCCTTGGGCCCCTAGAAGAAACTCCTGGCTTCACATCAGCTCAGCTCTGGCTGTTGCATCCATTGGGGAAATGAACCAGTGGAAGGAAGATCCTCTGTCTCCTTTTCTCTGTGAATTTGCCTTTCAAATGAAAAAAAATTTTTTTTTAAAGATTTATTTATTTTATTGCAAAGTCAGATATACAGAGAGGAGGAGAGACAGAGAGGAAGATCTTCCGTCCGATGTTTCACTCCCCAAGTGAGTGCATCGGCCGGTGCTGTGCCAATCCGAAGTCGGGAACCAGGAATCTCCTCCGGGTCTCCCACGTGGGTGCAGGGTCCCAAGACTTTGGAATGTCCTCGACTGCTTTCCCAGGCCACAAGCAGGGAGCTGGATGGGAAGTGGAGCTGGCAGGATTAGAACTGGCGCCCATATGGGATCCTGGGGCACCCAAGGCGAGGACTTTAGCCACTAGGCCACAGCGCTGGGAAAGTGGAGCTGTCCAGAAGGATTCACCTTCTCAAAGTATTTTTTTCTTGTTCCAGGACTTCTCTGAAGAATTAGCGACCCTATTTAATCTGTTTCTAACTGAGCCCCATTTGCCAGAGCCCCAGCTACGAGCGTGTGAGTTGGTGCAGCCAAACCGGGGGACTGTGCTGGCCCAGAGCTAGGGCTGGGAAGTAGCCCTGCCGGGCATCTCATTGGAACCCTGACGCCCTGCCCACCTGTGCCTCAAGAGGAAAGAAGCCAGGAGCCCACTGTGGATCCTCACTGCGGTGTGAGGAGCTGAATCTGGGACAGACCTCCTGCTCAGACATGAAGGGCTTCATGGCACTCCATCAACGAATGGCAAGCCCTCCATCCGAATCCTAGAGGCCGTGTGATCCAAGATGGTGTTGGAAGAGCCTAGAGACTCCAGTCCTAGAGCAGAAAAGTAGGCGTTCATCACATGGATGCACAGTAGCTGAACATGAGAGGGCTTGCCAGCACGAGCTTCAAACCTCACTGGCTGCAACATCAGCATCTCTCACAGTCTGCTTCTGGATCATGAAAGCAGCAAAAGACTGCTGTGTAACTCAAAGTTGAAGCATGGATTTAGAAATCTCCATTTTCCTATCACAGGAACCAGGAGCTTAAAAATGCACAACAGATAAGGTAGGGCCTGCCTGGCTGAAACCTGGCTTCATCCCTTGGTCTTCTGCCTCTGAGCAGGTCATCACTGTACAGGCCCTGACTCCATCCAGGGATCAGGCAAGGGACAAAACAGTTTTTAAAATATAAGCTGTTTGCTTTCACAAGGGCTGATGTCTAGTTATTTAAACCTTCTTCCCTTTGGAAGGCTGTGAGGTCTCATGTGAGCTTTGAGTTGCCAGCCTTACAGTTCCCTTACCCTTCAGGTCCCTGAAGCAGATCTTTTAATTTATCACCCATAATATTGACAGCTCTTGTCAGAGCGGGGGTGATTCACAACTTGTCTCAGAACAAAACATTCTACTTGTTTTCAAGACTGCTTCTGTACAAGTGAACCACTGATTCTAAGAAAGCATAACTTTGAAAACTTTAAGCAATATCAGAATTAGGCAGTTTAGGAACAGAGTGCCTTTATTAAGGAAAAATTTATAGCCGCTTGAAGACCCAAGCAGAATTAACGCACTGTGCCTACAGGCATGTACTGCAACAAAGCTGAGAACATGCATCAATGCAGAAAGCAATTTTCAAAGGCTTTTCTCTGTCCTTTAAATCCAATTTAATACCTAGGAGTCTAAATGATGTTAACAAATGCTTTCTCTTTAGGACAGAGAGCAGCGTTCAGTATGGCTACATCACAGCGTTTGCTCAGCAAGCTGCAGGCTGTTAGCTACCTGGCAAGTTTCAGGAGAGCCTGCAGGTACTGGGGTGAAAGGCTGGGCCATACCCAGGTTTGACTGTTCGTTTCCTACTTTGAAACCAAGTTCTTGGAAAATAACTTTGAAATTAAACATGTTTACCACAACGGAGATTTCCTGCAGCCTGTTGAACCCTTAAAGGCTACTCTGTGGCTCAGACAGGCAGCAAATGCAGCACCAACTCACCAGCCTGCACGGTGGATCGGGGCTGTACAGTGGTCCTCAGAGCGGTGGCCCGGGAGTTACTGTGTCGGGTGCCTTTCCACATCTGCTGAGTCGGAAATGTGGGGTAGGCCCAGCCTGGGGTATAACAGTCTCTGTGATTCAGACGCAGGCTAAAATTGAGTACAACCCACCTAAACCAAAGTCTGATTTTACTTTATCCATCTGTACAGTCACTTATCTCCATCCTCTCAATTACATATAGATTAAGAAAATGTAAATGCCATGTATAGCTGTTAACACTATATTATATGGTGAGTATTTTTTTTTTTTTTTTTTGAATGGCAGAGAAACACAGGGTAAGGTTTCACCTGTTGGTGCTCTTCCCAAATGCCTGCAACAACCTGAGCCATGAATTCAGCCCACCTAGGTCTCCCAAGGAGGTAGCAGGGTCCATTGCGTAAGCCATCACTTGTTGCCTCCTAGGCTGCACATTAACAGGGAGAGCAGAGCGGCCCCAAACCTGGGCACTGCATTCTGTGATGCAGTTGTCCTAAGCACCACACCTGTGGTTTGCCCTTTTCTTCCCACCTCCTACAAAATATTTTCTATCACAGAGCCTGCAGATTCAGAGGGCCAAAGTTACTCACCGTTTTAGCTGGTGTATGACTTGTCTGCCAGGTGAGAGAAAACCATCCATAGCACTGTAGCCACTGCTAAGGATGACAGTGACTGCTGGAATGCCCCCTTCTGTTCATATTTGGATTAAAGTTCTAAACTAATCTGGTTGTCGAGGACTGCAAAGCATCCATGTCAATCGAATACAGGAGCCTGAAACCGGACCATGAACTCGAGAGCTAAACTGCCATGCTCTAGTGACACGTGTAAGTCTGTCCCAAGATAATCTCCACTGTTGAAATACACACAGGACTTTAATTCACAGGTATTCTGACTTTTTGATCTATAGTAAGAGATTTATACAATAAAAGTAAGGGTGTCAACTTAAAAAAAAAGCAATCAGGAAAGTATTAAAGGTTTAAAAACATTTTTAAAATCTTCACTCAATAATATATAAATGAGGTAAGAGTAAAAAACTACCCTGAAAACAGAAAAGTAAAGTTTTGCTGCAGTGTCCAGAAATTTACTTTTAAAACATTCTTTCAATTGCTAATGAAAGAGTCCTGACACAAGAACTAAACATGGGTCACTCCCACCTCTCACACTTCCCAGGAGCATACAGACAGCGGACTAAGATTTAGCAAAACGCAACCCACTCTGTCTCACCAGGAGTAGGTGGAGCTTGGAGCAGTAAGCACAGCTCCAACCAGTTGTCTCCTCAAGGAGTTACCCTCCCTTTCTCTTCAAAGAGGAATAATACCAAATTCCTCCTGCCTTATCAGCCACCAGCAGCTGCTGCCTCACCCAGTCCCCAAAGAGCTCACCCCCACCCCTGCCCCTGACCTCTCAAACCTGCTGTTACTATTTCCACAGTGACCCCGAGTTCTGAGCCCTTGGGACTACTGACTGACACAAACCCAAATGTCCCCTCCTGGGGGCAAAAGGAAGAGCTGGGAAAATAATGAAAAAAAGACAATTTGCAAAAATCAAAAGGGAGAAGAAATTCTGAATCAGTGGTCTGGTTTGTGCAGTTATTTTTTAACCCATTAGTCTGTTTTGGGGTTTTCTTGACGCTCCATCCCAGAGGATCAGGATGTGGGAGGCAGATCCGGAGCAGAGGCTTGGCCAGTGGCCGCTGACTTTGCTGCTAGCCTGAGAGCTGGACTGTCCAGAGGAAGCCCCTTGCCAGAGTTCTTCACTCTGTGCTCTACTGCCTGTGCACCCTCCTGGTCTTGGAGCAGAGCCTGCCGCTGGTCACGGAGTCTTGCAGACAGAAAATAAAGGCGAGAATCCAGAAGGTGAGTTGAGCTTCAATCACCTCACACAGCCAGGGTCAAAGCTTGGTCTGCAGCAGAACCAGCTATGACCAAGCACAAGCTGGGTTTTGCCAGCAGTCCTGGCCTGTCTGCCCAGTCAGCCCCAGCCGTGTGCCTCAGTGCTCACATCAGGGTATACAAAGTAGGGTGGGCAGCCACAGCATCTCTGGAGCACCCTGGGCCTGCGTCTCAGCAGCACCATCTTGACGGAGAGATGCTAACTGCCAAGGAAGGAAGCCAGTCTGGCTATGACCAGTGGCTGCTGTTTGATAAAGGAGCTCAGCAGCTGAGGGGGGAAGCCCGGAGCACCAAGTTCTACCTGGAAACAGAGGAAAAAGTTGATGGCGTAGACTGATATGAGAGTGTCAGGGTTCACTTTGGCCCGATAGCTACTCTGAGCTGTGGTAAGGGAAAAGGCATCTCAGACTACTGGCTTGTGGTTTACAGGTCCTGGGTCCTGCCGTTCACTTGGAAGCGTCAGCTCTCAGCGCCCACTGACAAAGTTCAAGTCAGGGCTGAGAGGGGACTGCTCAGCCTGGCCAGTCATCCTGACAAGTTGTTTTGTTTTGTTTTTTTCCTTTTACTTTGCACTGACCTGTCTTCAGAGGATCCTGGGATTAGCCTCAAAATGGGGTCACTAGGCCCTTGATAAGGGCAGGTTTAGAGAAGCCTGAGCAACCTTACTGTGAGCCCAAGAAACACCCTTGGATCTTGAATCCTCAGGCCAAAGGACCTGCCAAAGGGCTTACGGATGCTGGCCAGCTGAACAGTCTGCGGGGATAGTCAAAGGGCGAGTGGGGAAGTTGGCTACAAGGAGTGTCTCACCTGGGCCAAGTAGACGACTCTGGTGATGCCCTTTCCTTCCACAACGGCAGGCTGCAGGATCCAGGCACTGGGTAGGATTTCTCCTCGGACCATGTTTTTGCTGGGTCTTGGCATGGTTCTGTCATACACAGACTGAGCTGCCATGATATACAGGGTTCCCTGGGGACAGACATACATGAGTCCTGCCACCAACGACAGCACAGGAAGTGGGTCCCATGTGCTATGGTGGGACACAGCACTGGGCCCATCCCCAATTTGCCCTCCACCCACCCAGAGAACCTGTCAGCCGCTGGTTGTTTCTCCCAATATTCAATTCCTGTGCCCAATTCTTCCCCTACAACTTTCCCACCACCAGGGCAAGCACCTCTTTGGCTTCCACACAGACACAACAGAAGTCCCGTGGCTGCTTCAGCACACACGTGGTAGTGTTGCACACCAAGTACACTGCAGGGCAGGGAGGAGGGCGAGTCAGTGGCAAACTTCCCGGCCCAGCAGCTGCTCCCACCCCAACGCCCATAAATCCACACCCTGCTAGACCCAGGATGAGCAAACCTGCCCCACCAGCATGCCCTGGGCAGAGCAGGATCCAGACAACGCCAGCAAGCCTGCCTTATCTGGGCTTACCCAGGCTGATGCTGTTGGTCACCCGCTGATGCAGCCTTGCTGTCTGGATGGGCTTATGAAACAGGGGCCACAGCGTGGGGTCACTCACAGCTGCCCACACATGTGACACTGGCTGTGGCACCACACCTGCCCCTAAGAAGCCATGTCGAGTAGAAGAAAACACCTTGTAGTAAAGCTGCACCTCCTGCTCCTCGCCATGGTAGCTGAGAAAGACAGGAGGGTAAGGGGAGATGAGAATGCAGCTCCACAGATGCCAGGGAGATGCAGGGCCTGAAGGAAGAGGAGTTTAGGAGATATAGGAAGACTAAAGGAGCTTGGAAACAATTGTCTCATCCATTTTCCCCACCCTAATTGGTGGTCTACATGGGCATGCATCCTTCTCAACTATGTAAACAGCATCAAGGATAAAATTGTTTTTTAAAAAGTGGAGGAGGGGAGGGAAGGGAACCCAAATGAGAACCAAGGTGCTGCAGGTGAACTCACTTCCAGCCAGCTGCTGCCTGGCGGCTGAAGAGGTTGTGCAGGTTATCTGAGCAAGCAGCCATTACCTGGGGACACAGTGGGCACAAATGCGGCTCCTGGCTGAGGCAGTCTGGCCAGCGCTAGCAGAGTTCCTTGTTCTCAACATGGAAAGTGCCCAAAGATGCCCCGAAACTTCACTGGCCCCCATCTGTCTGGCTCTTTTCCTCCTGCCTCAGCTGTCCCCCTCCATGCTCTACCCCCACCCCTGCCTGCATCTGGTTAAAGCAATGGTGGGATGCATAGGAACAGTTACATCCGCCATAGAGGTGTCCACGACGCGCTTGGCCAGATCCTGGTAGGAGGAGGAGGAGAAGCAGGTCGCTGGGACGGAGAGGCTGGTTGGAGAACAGCAGCAACTGCTCTGGGAAGGTCGGCGCCCTACAAGAGACAGGCAGGCACTGAGGCCCCAGGGCCTTGTGACAGCAAAGCAGGGACAGACATGGGGCTAATAGTCACAGGCCTAGGACTCCCTAAGATCTGGCAAGCGTCCCACCCCAGATCAGACAGGGACTCATGACACATTTGGCCATCACTCACTGTAGGCAGATCGGGCCAGATACGCGTGGCTGCTCCTCTGGGCAGAACGCCCCCGCCCATTTTCCAGCCAGATGTCTCTGGAATCAGACAAGTTTATGTCCCCCTGCAAGACAGGATTCTCAATGAGTGAAGGCTCAGGACTAAACCACAAAGCAGGTGCAGAACTCTGAACAGCTTCCACTGGCATCTGGGATGACAGCTTGGCTGGTTGTGTCTTCTCTAAGATCACAGGGAGGCAGGATGCTGGTCAGTGTGCCAGGAATCAGCCCCTGCACGACCTGCCCTGGCCCTCCAGAACCACAGGCTTGAAGGGAGCTTGTGAGAAGAGCTCCCACAGGACACAACAGGCATGGGGGCACTAAGTGCCCTTGCCAGCCTGCCACCCTGGGTGTCAGAGGGTGAGGCTCCTTGGCACCACTGGCAGCAGGAAGACGGCTTGCTGTGAGTAAAAGCAGCCACTCCATGGACCCTGCCTCAGGCCCTGTTGGGGTCTGTAGGACGGTCACTGCACCTTCTCAGCATCTGGTGACATGTGGGCGCATGGAACAATCACCTACACCCCCGGCATCACTTCCTGACCCTCAGCTGCTCTGAGGGAGAAAAGGGTAAGCGGACAGCCCTCCCTCCCCAGCCCCCGCCTCTGGGAACCGTCACTCCTGATCGTCTCTCCATCTCTCCCTCCTAATTGGACCTTTCTGGTAAGCATGTAAGCACACAAACGTGTCTTATGTCTTTGAAAACCTTCCTGATCCACTTTTTCCTCCTCCAGGATGATTTCCCCTCTGCTGCTTGAGGCTTCTAGCTCCTGGCTTCAGATAAGCTCAGCTCCAGCCATTACAGCCATTGGGGAGTGAACCAGCAGATGGAAGATCTGTCTCTCTATTCTCCCACTCTCTGTAACTCTGCCTTTCAAATAACAAATCTTAAAAAGACAGTGAAAATAAATAAATAAATAAATAAATAAGGGACCAGTACAATAGCAATATAGGCTAGTCCTCCACCTGTGATGCTGGCATCCCATATGAATGTCAGTTCATGTCCTAGCTGCTGCATTTCCCATCCACTCCCCTGCTTATCATCTGGGAAAACAGTAAAGGATGGCTCAAGTTCTTGGGCATCTTCACTCATGCAGGATACCCAGGAAGAAGCTCCTGGCTCCTGGCTTCCGATTGGCTTAGCTCGGGCCATTGCAGCCATTTGAGGAGTGAACCAGCACTCTTTCTGTAAAATCTTTTTGTAAAAAGATTTTCCATCTGCTGGCTTACTCCCCATACGACCACAATAGCTGGAACTGAACTGATCTGAAACGAGGAGCCAGGAGTTTCTTCTGTGTCTCCCAGGTGGATGACTCAAAAACTTGAACCATCCTCAGATGTTTTCCCAGACCATAGGCAGGGAGCTGGATGGAAGTGGAGCAACTGGGACACAAACCAGCACCCACATGGGATGTTGGAACTTAAAGGTGGAGGATTAGCCAGTTGAGTCATCGTGCTGACCCCAGATCTCTTGTCTCTCATCTCTGTAAATCTGCTTATAAAAATAAATAAATCTTTTAAAATTGTTATTTTTTAAAAATGCAGAAGTTTTCAAAAATTTTGAAAGTCTTTGCAACTTTGGAATGCATGATGCGTTTCTGTTTATTCAGAACCTAAACACTAAACAACCTCAAAACAAAGAGATTAAAATACAGAGAAAAAATACCTAATGCATATCAAGCAAAGGGCTATTCTTGCTAATACATATATAAATAACAAACAAATTGGTAACCAATAAAAGAGATAAGCAAAGGATGTGAACACATAGCTCATGAGAAAGAAAACAAGTGATTTAAGTATATGTTTACAAGGAGCTAGTACATATTTTTGTTAGCAGAAAATCCAAATCCGTGACAACATGTTGGTGAGAGTATGATGAAGACAAGGGAAACTTCTTAACATGCTACTATCTTTTAAAATACATGCACAAGTCTACTTGTGGAAATTTATCCCATACAGCAAGTACACTTGTCTGAAATCCTCTACACACAAAAACATTCACCAGCACTGCTGGCAGCAACAAGTCTATAAACAACCCGAGCTGGAGTACTGGTTAAACTACATCTCTAGAACAGAATTCTGGGCAGAGACAAAGTAATTCTTCCATATATTCAAAGAGAAAGAGTGCCAAGAAACACTGGGCAAAAAAAAAAAAAAACTATGTATGTATGTCTGAGGTGTAGAACTGTGCTCTAACAAGATTTGCTTTGCATGCATGGAGACTGCTAAGAAGACCCATCCCAAAACAACAGAGGGCAGAACGGACCTGTTACCAAGCCAGCTGGGCTACTCACACTGGACTGCTAGGGTCTGGGGCACTCGGTTTGGACTCTAGTTTCCTACTAATGCAGACCCTGAGAGGCAGCAGGTGGTAGGTGCTTGGGTTCCTGCCACCCCAGTGAATGACTTGGACTGAATTCTTTGTTCCTAGCTTTAACCCAACCCAGCGCAGCCCAGCCCCAATCACTTAAGGCATCTGGGAAGTGAGCCAGTGGATGTTACTTTGTCTTAAAATATACAGCAATTATTTTTTTCTAAAAAAAATTAAAGACAGAGGCCAGTGTTGTAGTGGTGTGGGTTAAGTTGCCACCTGCAGTGACGGCATTCTATGTGAGTACTGGTTCAAGTTCTGGCTGATTCATTTCTGATCCCACTCCCCACTATATGGGAAAGCAGTAGAAGTAATCTGGCACCCGGAGAACCACATGGGAGACCTGGATGGAGTTCTTGGCACCTGGTTTCAACACAGACTAACCCTGGCCATTGTGGCCATCTGTGGAATGGACCGGCAGAGGAATGATTTCTGTCTCTTTCTCTCTCACTCACTCTTCTTTTTTTTTTAAAGATTTATTTATTTGATTACAAAGTCAGATATACAGAGAGGAGGAGAGACAGAGAGGAAGATCTTCCGTCCAACGATTCACTCCCCAAGTGAGCCGCAACGGGCCGAAGCCGGGAACCTGGAACCTCCTCCGGGTCTCCCACACAGTTGCAGGGTCCCAATGCATTGGGCCATCCTCGACTGCTTTCCCAGGCCACAAGCAGGGAGCTGGATGGGAAGTGGAGCTGCCGGGATTAGAACTGGCGCCCATATGGGATCCTGGGGCGTTCAAGGTGAGCACTTTAGCTGCTAGGCCACGCTGCCGGGCCCCTCTCACTCACTCTTGCTCTGTCAACATGCCTTTCGGATAAATACACTTAAAAATTCAAAACCAAACAAAAAGATCTAATAGCGCTTTCATTACGTGGAGAGAATGACTAGGTTGACAGCAGTTAAGGCTGAGTATTTTCCTATACACCTTTACATATGGATATATTTTTGCCTTCTCTATAATACAAATATAGAAAACACAAATAACAGCGATATTTTAAAACATGCAAGAGCAGATTTTAAAAGACAGTATGCAAGTGTTAAAAAGATGAGTCAGCACTACATTTACACTATGCAATGATGGCCAAGAGCTATTTTTAAGGGCTGGAGGTTAGCACTGTGGTACAGTGGGTCATCTTCTGTTGTCTTCCGAGGTGCTTTAGCCCCTGCATCCACTCTAAGGAGACCCAGATGGGACTCCTGGCTCCTGGCTTCAGTTTGGCCAAGATCCTGGAGCCTTTTGACGAGTGACCCAAAGGATGGATGGTCTCTCTGTCTCTATCTCCCCCCTCTCTGATGCTATGCCTTTCAAATATCTAAAAACATCTTTCAAAAATATTTTTAACATTTTTTTATTGGAAAGACGGATCTTACAGAAAGAAGAGAGAGAGAAAGATCTTCTGTCTACTGGTTCGCTCCCCAAGTGGCCACAATGGCTGGAGCTGTGCCGATCCAAAGCCAAGAGCCTGGTGCTTCTTCCATGTTTTGCACATGGGTGCAGGGTCCCAAGGTTTGGGGCTATCCTCAACTGCTTTTCCATGCCACAAGCAGGAAGCTGGATGGGAAATGGAGCAGCTGGGACATGAACCGGCGCCCATATGGGATCGCAGTGGATGCAAGGCAAGGATTCAGCCACTATGGCACCAGGCCCTAAACATATTTTTAAGGAAAAAGCAAAGTGGCAAAATGGGTATAGTATGCCTCCATTTATGTGGCCTAAAATGATACCCATCATCTTAGGGATGAACAGGGTGGCTCTGGAAATTAGCACCAGACACAGGCAGATGCCCATTTCTGGTGAGGGCAAATAGCGGATGTACCCGACTCGATCTGACATTTGCCACTAGTTGAATATTACTCTTTACCATGTAAAGTCTTTTTTCTAAAGCGAGTTTCAAATGTTTAGGCCCTTCTTCTTTAATCTTGCCTCCAGGCTCTGGTTCTGTGTTTCCATCTCCAACCTCATTCTAACACATTTCATTGTATGTGGGTTTCTCACAGGCACCTTTAACCCAGTAGGCAGAAAACAAACTTCCACTCTCCCGCCCAAGACTGGCTCTTCTCCTGTGTTTCTCGTTATTGTCAACATCATCATTCCTTCTGTTCAAGTCAAAAGCGTATGCTGTTCTGTTTCCCATCTTCCAGCATCCAGCCTGTCACCAAGCACTGGAGATGCATTCTTGGCCGCACTCCCTTCTGTTCTTCTCTTTTCTGGCAATACCCTAACCAACCAATAACCATCTCTTGCTCAACATATGGTCACCCGACAGGTCTCACTATGGCTGCTCTTGCCTTCTTCTCTTGCAATCTGATCATTCTACTCTATTAAAAGTTTCTTCTGCAATCTGCTTACCTATGTGACAAACACCTAAAAATAATTTCATTTAAAATTTTTAAAAATAAAGTTTCTATCACTTTCAACCACCTTTCGGAAGTTAACATTATTAGATGAGTTAGAAAAGCACCAAATGGAGAGTTCCCTGGGAGTTCTGGGCGCAGGACAAGGGAGAGGACCAGGGGTAAGCGTGCTGTTGTGGCTCTCCCCACCTGGCCTCAGTCCAGTCCTGAGATGGCGGCCACCATGAAGAAGGCGGCCGCAGAAGATGTCAATGTTACTTTTGAAGATCAACAAAAGATAAATAAATTTGCGCAGAATACGAGTAGAATCACAGAGCTAAAAGAAGAAATAGAAGTAAAAAAGAAACAACTCCAGAATTTAGAAGATGCTTGTGATGATACCATGCTTGTAGATGACAACTGCTTAATGATTCCTTATCAAATTGGTGATGCTTTCATTAGCCACTCACAAGAAGAAACACAGGGAATGTTAGAAGAGGCAAAGAAATTGGTGCCTTAGAATCCAGACTGGAATCAATTCAACAGGTGTTAGCAGATTTCAAAGTTCAATTATATGCAAAATTTGGGAGCAAAATAAACCTTGAAGCTGATGAAATTTAAACATTTTATAAAACCTTTTTTAATTTGTTTAATAAACTTGAATATAGTTTTAAAATAATTTCCCTTCTTCAAATGAAAGGGAAAGGAAAATTTTCTTTTTAAAAATTTTTCATTTATTTAATGGAAACCTGCCTATTTTCACATGTCTTACTTATTTATATTTTTAAAAGAAGACAGTATTCATCTATGTATTTTACATAACAATTATATAAAGTCTAGGGGCTTTATGTTCTTAAAAGCAGTTAAACAACAAAAAAACAAAAAAACAAAAAAAGAAAAGAAAAAAAAAAGCACCAAATAGAGCCAGGCATTGTGGTACATCCGGTTAAGCTGCTGCTTGGGACACTGCTCCCCCAATCACAGTACCAGCTCCACCCTGACTGCTCCACTCCCTGTGCCCATGAGCCCCCGTCACCCGTGGGGAGATGCAGATAGCGTCCTGGGCTCCTGGCTTCCACCTGGTACAGCTCCAGCTAATGCAGGCATGGGATTTAGGGGAGTGAAACAGATGGAAGGATGTGAGCATTTCTTTCTCTTTTTTTTTTAGCATTTAAGTAAATGAAAATAAAATCTTTTTAAAGATTGGTGAGAAAGTCAGGATACCAATTTACTTTTAATAAGTAAATGTTTTAATATGGTCTGCATGATTTGCCCTTTTCCTTTTTCATGTCATTTTCCCATCTACAATCCAGTCACTCTAGCCTTCTAGTTCCTCAAACTCTCTTTTCTCAAGCCTTGACATGCTGGCCCACATCTCTCAACAACAGCATCACTAAACTTCAGCTTTCTTAACTACCTCCCATCCTTCTGGTTTCAGTTGAACACCCATTCTCCTCAGAATACTTCTACTGATCTTCCAGGCTAAGTAAGACCCCTGCTTTATACCAGCTTAATGTTCCCTCTTCAAATAACTTACCAAAACAGTAAACAGTGATGAAACAAACTACTCAGTTCATTTCCATAACCTGAAATTGTCACTACCGAACACTTGTTGAATGAATGAACAGACACAAAGACAGGCAATGCCAAAGAAAGTGAAGGCCCAAGGCCAGAGCATGTGAGAAGGGGTCATGTCAGCTAACCTGTCCAACCTCTCCTGGCTCCTGGCTCACTCTCAGCCTCTCCCTACTTACCACACTCTCCGGGGACTGCAGCTGGCCTGCTAGCGCTGGGCTGCTATTGTAGCCAGAAGTGATGCCAGAGGAGACACTTCCACTGGAGCTGGAGCACAGGGAGCTGGAGTTGGCCAGTGTGTGCAGTTTCATCTCTTCCTGGGAACAGCACAGCACCAAAGCCCTGAATGCACCCTCAGCACTCACTCAATCCCAAGAGCATCTCCTGGGCCTCCCTGCCGTAGCCTCCCATCCCCAAGCTTCCCCAAGCCCAGTCAATCCCCCACAGTCTGATCCTCAAGACCCCGGCCAGAGGACAGCCGCCGGTCTGATGAGAATAGACACAAAGGACACCAGAGCTCCCACACCTCCCTCTAAGGGATTTATCCCAAGACTCAGAGGCAGTCACCATGAAGGCTGAGCCAGTCCAAGTTCTGTCCCAGGTTCCAGGCATATTCCCAAGTCTCCATCACCCTGTTCCCTACCCTCAGCAGCTGTGAAACGATCTGTTGGCGGATTCTCAACTTCTCTTGTTCTGTCTGCTCCCGTAGGCGGTCCTGGGCCCGAGCAATCTCCACCTTGGCCTCCTCACGGGCCCGCTGGTATTCTTGCAGCATTAGTGTTATGTCAGAAGGCAGATGCACAGCTTTTAACGCCGACTCTGAGTTCCTGGGAAAGATTACAACAATGAGGGCTAGTTAACTTTCTGGAGGATGGCACTGTGGTATAGAAGATCAAATCTCTGCCTGCCATGCTGGCATACCATATGAGTACAGGTTCAAGTTCCAGCTGCTCTATTTCCCATCCAGCTCCCTGCTAATGTTCCTGGAAAAGCAACAGAAGATGGCCCAAATCCTTGGGCCCCTGTACCTACATGGGAGACCTGGCCTAGCACTTGTTCTTGTGGCCATTTGGGGAGTGACCGAGAAGATCTGTTTTTTTCTCTGTAAATCTGCCTTTCAAACAACCAAACCTTTCTAAAAAAAACTAAATGAATCTTGAAAAAAGGGAAGGAAAGGGGAGGGGAGGGAAGGGAAGGGTAGAAAACACACTTTTCTTTTTTGAAGATTTATTTTGATTGCAATGGCAGATTAGATTTACGAAGAGGGGGAAAGAGCTCCTGTCCATTGAGTGAAGTGGCCGCAATGGCCACAGCTGAGACAATCAGGAGCCAGGAGCTTCATCTGGGTCTCCCACACAGGTGGCAGGGTCTCAAGGCTTTGACCCATCCTCCACTGCTTTTCCAGGCCACAAGCAGGGAGCTGGATGGGAAGCGGAACAGCCAGGACACAAACTGGTGCCCATGAGATCCTAGCACATGCAAGGTGAGGATTTAACCATTAAGCCATAGCATCAGGCCATGTTCTAACATGGTGCGTGGGAGAGAGCCCTAGCCTGCTCTTTAGGCCATTACAGCACCACTCTCTTCAAGGATCTGTCCTCTCTGTGCCCACATGGTCCTGAGCTCAGTTTTATAGTTTTATATCCCCAAGAAAGGTGCTAACCAGACAGAAATAGACCCTTCTGGGCCACTGACCTGCAGACCCACACAGCACCTTCTGTCCTTCCTCTCCTTTAACTCCTCCCACTCTCCCTCTCCCCCTTACAGCTTCTGTCCACTTGCTCCCAGCTCCTACCTGCACTTCCACTTGCCCACAGCCATGAAGAACCCTCCAGGGTGCTAAGACCACAGCCCTGCTTCCCACATTCTTCTCCCACAGATCTTACTTTCCACAGGGCTCTGGGCCCACCACTACCTGGTGGTCTCCACGACATCTTTCCTCAGTTGCTGCAGGTATTCTCGGCGCCTGCTGGGCAACTCCAGGTCCTGGGAGGGAAGAAACCTGCTGGGCAGGAGACTCAGCTTTTTCTGCGGGCTGAGGCTCCGCGCCCGCCGGAAGCTCTCAAGTCGATCAGCCTGCTCTCTTCTGAGGGTTTCGATGGTTTTCTTTTGCCTGGGAGAAGATGGGACTGATTGACTGAACTGGGGTCCTAAATGTCCTTCAGTGTGTTCTCTAATGCCATGGAAAATTCCAGAGCAAGGGCAGAGAGAACAGCCACTTACTGGCTCTCTCAGGTTCTCTTTCCTCTCAGCCCAATTCCTGCCCTCCCAACTCCAGGCTGGGGACACTTACCGAACATGCAGCTTCTCCCAGGTGGACATCACAGGACCAGCAAGAGTAACCGCCTCCCCAGTTTCACTCTGCAATGCATGAAGCAGAGCATCTGCCTCTCCAAAGCCGTGGTGTAGTTTTGCTTCTGCAAGTTCTAAGCTGAGTGAGAGGGTCTGTGTTCCAGTCTGCAGGGGGATCAGCTCCCTCTGGGACCAACCAGGATTCCGGCTCTGGTCTTCAGCAGGGGGAGGCCTCTGCCCCTGTTCTCCAGAGCCAAGGTCACAGCTGGCCCCCAGCTCTACAGTCACACTCAGTCCCCTAGGAGAGCCATCCTGAACCCCACACCAGTTACTAAACTTGTTATGCACTGGGACGTCCCCCAGGCTGTGATGCTGGGGCTCAGGAGACAGACACATCTTGGAACTGGGGCATAATAGCCCTTCAGGTTGGCTGACTTGAAGTGGGCCCAAGGTGGGACTGTGGAGCCCTACTGTATCAGTCAACTCGGAGTCAGGACAGGGGCCGAGGTGTGGGAAGCCTCCCCACGAGGAGCAACCGTCTAGAGTGGGCTGCTGTTCTACCAGAGATGCCGGACTCTCAGCCCCATTTTCTGGCCTGCTCTGCTGGCTTGGCCCCTGATTGTTCGGTGGGCCATGCTCTGGAGAAGCCATCAGCACAAAGCTGTCAGCCCATCTCTGGCTCTCGTGCCTGGGTGGTGGAGGGGGGCATCTGCTTGGGATCCTGATGGCACTTTGCGGCTGAAACTGTTGGGGGGCCTGCTCTAAGCAACTAACTTGGAGTCCTGGGCTCTGCTGTGGGCTGTCCAAGGAGTTTAATTCAAGGAATAACTTCCCTCTACTCCTTTCTGAGGGATTTGTGCCTTCCTCCAGAGTCTCCATTCTCTGGGAACCCCCTGACTTATCAGTGGTTTGAGAACAATTATCCATGGCAGCCCTTGGGGCACTAAAAGGAAAGTCTGGGCTGCAGTCCAGCTTTTGGTGGCTTTTCAGAGGGGGAGGTGAGGGAACTGAAAATGTTGGAGAGCCTCGGTGCAGACCCAACTCTTGGGTGCTGATACTAAATGTGAAGATTGGGGAAGAAGCTCTATCCACCAACAAGGCACTCGTGGGGCTCGGCTGCTTCTGCACCCTGGGTTCCACACCAGACTCTGAAGGACTGGGGAAGGGCAGTGGAAACTGAGAGATGATGGGGCTGCAGCTGCTGCTAACCACACAAGAAGATTCCTTTGGCTGCGAGCTGGGCCACAGGGAAGCATCCAGAGAAGCTGGGGAGTTCACAGAATGGAGGTCCTGCCCCAGGGGGGGCTTGTAAACCCTCAAGCAGGGTGTGGGTCCGGGAGGGCTCTGGGCACTGCAGTGAGCACTTTCTTCCTGAGGATCTGGGGACCCCACTGCTGCTTCTCTCTCTCCCTTCTGAAGTGTTCCTGAGACATCTCCTTTGTCTTGAGACACAGTCTCAGCCTCTGAGCCCAACACTTCGAGGATCACGTTGGCTTCCTGAACTTTGGCCTCTTGGTTTTGCATGCACAGAGCAGGTAAGGACAGGTCAGTCTGGCTGCCCTTATCTAGAGTGGTCTGAGTAGAGCCGTCCATCATCAGGGCCTGGGAGGCCTTTTCAAGGGTGTCCTTCTCCATGTTGTGTTGTTTTTTGGTCACACTTGGCTGGGAAAGACTCCTGAGCAGCTCTGAGGTACTATGCAGGAGCTGTGAGAGGTGGACAGACAGGTTATGCATACTGGTCCAGGAGGCCAGATCGGAGGCTGACACGGTACTGGCTTCAGGCTCAGCGGAGGTGAGCTCGGTACGGCTCCAGGGGCACCTGCAGTTCACGGTCTGTGTGCCCTGCTCAAAGGTGCTCATCCTTGCCAGTCCCCCATGGCAGCCTGCCTCTGATGTGTATAGCAGCAGCATCTCCTCCACTGGACCTACAGTACTTTCTCCAGCCACGGGGAGATCATGCTTCAGGCAGCCCACCTCATCAGGGCAGCCCTTAAACTGAGCTCTTTTGTCTGGATCCAAAGTAGGGGCTAGCCCTTCAGGGCCAGTCATGACATGGGGTTCCCCCATATCAAATGAGGAAGGGCATACTTGGCAGGCCTCATCTGAACCAAAGGCATTCTCAGTGGTATTGTGTGAGCCCACCAGGTCCAGCGTTTTGGCACAGGAGCAGAGGTGGGAGTAGACCAGCGAGTTCTGGTCTTCTGAACCATTGTCCATGCTGGAGGACTGGGCCAGCAGTGTATTATCTGATAATGTGAGGCTCTGGGGTTTCTGGCTACAGGAGCCATCAACCACACTGCCAAGCATATGTTGCTTCCAGTCGATGCCCACAGGCTCTTCTGAATACTGTGGCAGGACACGGGGCTGGATGCCACTTGAGGCCACATCTGACATTCCTTTGATCACCTGAGAGTTCCAATTACCTGACTCATCCTGTCTCTTTGGCTTTCTTTGCTGGGCTGGTTCTAAAGAAACAGACATCTTGCTGGTCATAAAATCGGAGGCTGGCATGCACAAGGCAGTGGAAGAAGCTGGATGAGGTGGGATGGTGGGTTTCAGAAGCAAGTGACCAGCAGGGTCATCAGCCAAGTCAGATGAGGATTTCTGACCACAGTCCTCAGCCTTCAGAGATGCTCTTGGTACTAACCTCACAGGGAAAGTACCCTCACCCTGGAGATGAGAGATCAACAATCTGTTAGCCTTCTGTATGTCTTCGTCTGAAGAAGAAAGTGGCCTCACACTCAAATTAAGCTCCTGAAGAGATCGAGAAGAGCTGACCACAGAGAACTGTGGTCTAGGGGAAGTCTTGGAGTGTCTGGGGCCACAAAAGACTGCAATCACAGGAAGTGAGCTTCTGTGGTGGGCAGCTGGCTGCAGGGCTTCACGTGGTCTCAGATCTGATGAGGACGAGTTAGATACAGGAGACTCGGTCACAGCTGTCTCCTTTATCCCACCATCTCTAACCGGGCCTTCATCAGAAGGTGTGGGATTCTCGCCGTGAGCAGGCTCTTCACCACCACCTAAAGCCTCGTCCCTCTGCTGCTCTTCCTCCTCCCAGGTACTTTCTGCCTGAGGACTGTGCACAAGTTTTAACCTGGTTACAAACTTGCTTTGGGAATTCAAGCAACTGTGATCCCTGGCCTCAGTGGAAAGTCTTGTTTTTTCTGAAAGGCACATTGCAGTATTTTCTAAACTTTCATGGTGTGGCTCTACCAGCAGCTCACTGTCAAGAGAATCCCCACTTACATTCATGGGGTGTGATGATCCCCAAGTTGCAGGAGGTGGTTTTGGCACAGTATGAGAAGCCTGTGTGCTCTGGCCACCTACAGAGCTATGCTGAGACTTCCTGAGTGGCTTAGAGCGCTTGTCCTCATGGGTAGAGTCAGACCCAAGTTCTGTGATGCCTTTCTTAGCAATCTTTTTCTCAGGACTCCTTGGTGGCCTTGAACTTTCATTAGCAGCCAAATGGCTAAAGGAATCTGCCCTAGCTTCAGGGACAGAAGGTGAACGGTCACCTTTTGCAGTCGTAGTCGAGGGCTCAACAGCAGTGATGTCTCCTGGACCACGTTCCATATTGACACCTCTGGGCTCAAGGGTATATGCTAAGAGCACTTCCGGTTCCCTGCAGGAGCTCTGTCCTTTCTCATTCATGTCACAGGTCCTAGAATGTAGTACATGGGGTGAGTGAACAGTATGCAAAACAGCGTTGGTCCTCTTCTCTGGATCACCATTTCTGTAACATGAAGAGGTGGAGGAAGAGGAAGGACAGGCATGAACAGCAACGGGTTGAAAATTGCATGGTTCTCGACAAAGAGTTTTGTTTTCTTCCCCTCTAGATGAGCTGAGTGTCCTGCTGCCTTCCGCGCTCCCTGAGAAAACAAAGCAATCTAGTTTCCTTTGGGTATCTATAAGGGGCCTCCTCCCTCACTCCCCCAATACTTATGCTAGGTCTTGGATCTGGCAATAGAGGTGGCCTAGGATGTTTCTTGCCAGCCCTGAAGGTGTCTGTCAGTCCAAACCCAATATACTGTTTCCAAACCACATACCACTATGTAGGAGATAGCTCCACCTCACTCAGGGATCCAGGGAGAATAGCATGTTGCTGGGGACAGTCCCTCCCTTCTAACCCAGCAGGGTATTGGACATGATCTTGCTTAAGGCCTAAGAGATAGGCAGAATTTTGAACGTAACAGGTCACAGGCTGATTTTTTCAAAATGAGCTTCTTGTACAGTCATTAGAAAGTTATCTGGGGCCTGGCAGTGGCCTAGCACCTAAAGTCCTCGCCTTGAAAGCACCGGGATCCCATATGGATGCCTGTTCTAATCCCGGCAGCTCCACTTCCCATCCAGCTCCCTGCTTGTGGCCTAGGAAAGCAGTCTAGGACGGCCCAAAGCCTTGGGACCCTGTACCTGCATAGGAGACCTGAAGGAAGTTCCTGTCTCCTGGCTTCGGATTGGCACAGCACTGGCCATTGTGGTCACTTGGGGAGTGATTCATTGGATGAAAGATCTTTTTCTCTGTCTCTCCTCCTCTCTGTATATCTGACTTTGCAATAAAAAGATAAATCTTAAAAAAAAAATAAATAAATTTACCTGAAAGTTCTCCATATGCAGAATCCACAGTTCTAGGTTCCTGGTACTCTGGACTGCTGTTAGGCCTGCCAGTATGCATCTCTTCTGCACTCTCCCATGCAGCAAAGTGACTCTGTCTACATGGAATCATTTCAGCATCATCACAAGGAGCCTTAGGAGATAAGGCAACCGTGACTTTCTCTGACATGTACCTCCTGACTCCTTCTACAGCTCTTGCAGAAAGAAAACTGCCCGAGGCCAGAGGATCAGCAAAGGTGAGTGTTCTTGCCTCCGTCTTTTTCTCCACAGTTTCAGAAGAGCTCAAGCGACTCATGAACTGCTTGCCTCCTCTCAGAGGAGGCTTTCGATCTCTAGTACAGCGTGCTTTGTCTGCAGCAGGGGCAGGAGGAGAGCAAGCGTGTGAGGGATGGCACGGCCCTCTCTCAGATTCAGTGTTGGGCAGAATTTGAAGGCTGTCTACAGCAGTGGGTGTGGTCTGGCCTTCCCTCTTGTCGGTTGCTACAGATGGACATGACATATGAAATTCCTGCACTCCACCCTCACTTCTTGTCCTGTATAACATAAGATGATCCATTTGCTCATAGTAAGATTGGCCCGCGGCCCTTGAAGAGAAGTCAGGTAAATTTTCATGGTAAGGCAAGGCAGTCTCCTCTGCTACAAAGTCACTGAGCTGCTTTCTTTGGGCCTTTGCCTGTCTGATCTCTTCCAAGATAGCCAGGCACACAGATGCATGGATAGAAGGTTCCAATAGGCTGGGCTCTGGATTAGGCACTCCGGGCAAGGAAGCAGAAGTTAAGAATACACCACTGGTATGTTCAAGATCCTCAGCCTCCTTCTCTGCCCTCTGCCTGCCTTGGTCATTACCATCATCTAAGGTGAAATGGACCCTCTTTTCAAACTGCCTAGAGATCCTGTCCAAAGTACTGGTTCTTGATTCTTGTTGTACAGAGGCCTCAGTCCTGGAAGTAAAACCTTCCCTGTCATTGAAACCCATTGAGGTGATTCTGAGGTTTCTTTCTAGGTCCTGGGGGCTTGTGCTTGATATCTTGTCCTCTATCCCCAGAAGAATATCCCCACAGCTCACAGCCATGGATATTGCAGACGCATGATAAGCAGTGTGCTCCACAGAGAAGCCCCCTCTAACATTTTCCTCATGGAAATGGATTCCAGTCTCTCCATTCTGGTCCTGATGCCCTGGTACCAATTGAGTGTCATGAATTTTCAATCTTGTGAGATCCAGCAAATCCAAAGAAGCACCTGTAGTAACAGGGGCATGGAGATGGTATTTCGGTGGTCTTGGAGAAATCAAGGGTGATGTATCACTTATGCCCAGGGGAGAAGGAGCTGCAGTGAAGCCTGTCTGGCTCAGTAACGGGCAAACAGTCTCTGGGCTGAAAGACGTGCTCATACAAAGCTGGCATGGACCAGGAAGTTCCTGAACTAATGAGACCACTTCACTTTCTTCCTGAAGGCCTCCATTGTTTCGCACAGCCATCACTTCAACATGATCTTGAGCTTTTGTTTCTTCTTGCTTGGAACTACTCACGTGGTTGGCAATGTGGCCTTCCTTAAAGTCTTCCACAGTCTTTAATTCCTTTTCCAAGCCTGAAAGCTCTTTTCCAAGCCTGAGACTGAGGCTCACTGATGCTTTTCCTGACTTGTCACTCTCAAAAGACCTCTCAGGCCTTGGTAGCAACGGCAGAGCTTCAACTAATTCTTTCATTCTCCTTTGGTGAAAAGTAGTACTGGTGGATTCTCTGTGAGCTGGGCACATCCCTAAAGAATCACATGTGTCCCTGGTGGGTAGGTCTAATCTGGCAGAGTGGGTGTGTGCTCTCAATAATTTCCCCTCTTGTATATACTCCCAGGACTTGAAGGGGCTCCTGGTAATTTTCTGGGCCTGGGGATCAATTGCAATGTTACCGTTAATCTTTGCTTCTTCAGCTTCTTTATCACTAACGATCCTATCATCTGTTTGTCCGGATTGCTGGTCCTTGAAGACCAAATAGTCTTCAGGAGTGCCTGTTGTCAGGACATGGCTAGTTTTTTCCTGGTCCTGGAACACAACCTCTTCATCAATTCCCAATGTTTGGGAAGCATGAAACTGCATATTCTGCTTGGATCCAATTTCTAATATGCGACTCTCCAACTGCATGACACTCTTAATTAGCCTAGCCATTTCCTCTGCACTACTAACTCTTTTATTCTCTTCCTTTCCTGAGGTTTCTTCTTTAGGGCATAATATTTCTTGGCCAGGGCCCTTGTATGCACCAAGGTCTCTTTCCTGAGAACACGTAACCTGCTGGCATCTGTCATAAACAGACTCTGTCCCTGCAGGTTTACTCTCCTCTGAGTTGTCTTTGGGATGAAGAGTTTTCACCTGAAGTCCAGTTCCATTCTTCCCTTCCCATTTGCAGGCTACATTCTCTTCCTGCACCATCACTGGGCTGCTTTCTCTATGATGTAGTTTTCTGGACTTCAAAGAAACAGTACCCTCCCCTGGCCTGGCCTTCTCAGGATGTGATCTGGGGTGTTGATAGATGAAATCGGACTTGACAAACTGTCTGCTTGTATCATGGGTCTGGGTCTGACTTAGGACTGAGATCTGATCCTGCTCGTCTTCCCCTCCAGTCTCAGATTCACAAATGAGCAATAAAGGCTTCCCAGACCCAGAGCTGTCTGAGGAAACATTACCACAGCTCTGGGCAGCAGTCTCTTTTCCCTCCATGTGTGCAGAAAAATTATGCTTTTTATTTAAAATGCTAACTTGATTTTCAAATTCACATACTTCTGTGTTTGTAGAAGAGATAAAACATTTGTCTTCAGCAACAAAAGAATTAACGGAATCCGAGTTACTGCTTTCTTCTTTAGCACTTCTAAGGTATTTTCCTAATTCTCTGATAGTTTGCCTGGCTTTCAGATCAACTGACATCTCTGCTGTCACCTGCTGAGAGGAGGCAGTCTTGGCACTCTGGTTTCCTGACAGCACTGACAAGTTATTCTCTGAATAAGCATTCTGGAGGTCTTGGTGGTCATGACGGAAGCCCCAGGCTTCCCTAAGGGGAGGGGAAGGCACCCTCATCTCTCTGTAAGCTGGAATCTCTAAGGCGGTCTCTGTCAGGGCATCTCTGCTTTTGGTCACATAGAATGTTTCCAAGGGAGGTGGCTGCAGGGAGGACGGGAATGGATTCCAGGGATTAGAGTGGAGGAACAGCTTTGGACCCAAGGAAACGGCAAAGGAAACATCTGTCTGTGTCCCAGCTACTTCCTGAGAGCTGTCCTGGCATTCTGCCTTCTCTTCCTGCAGGGAGCTGCGGCTGTCGTGACTTAACTGCTCTGACTGGACGACGCCAGGTTTCCTGAGAGGAGTCCAACTGTGGTCCACTTTGGCGGCTATGGTGACGTTATTATAACAAGAATTCTTCTGAAAGAAATACTCACGAGAGGATGTTATCAATCCGGATTTCCTACTACCCTGGAAGCACCCTTTAAATTGGTTCTGTTTGATGTTCTTGTTCTCTGCTGCAAAGATCTGTGCCTTTGCAGATCCAGAAGCCAATGACTCTATGTCGGCTGAGTAGGTTTCATTGTAATTCACCCCTTTCTCACTAGTGCTAAAGAAATCTGATGTACTTTCTAACTTGGCATTCAAACTATCCTGTTCTTTCTCTGCTCTTAAATGCCTAATTTTGGATTGATGGATTTGAAAATTGTTGAATACTCCAGAACTAGGTGCCATAACAGAACCTCTTCCTTTGCCAGAAGCCTCTGCCAGGAAACTAGAGTCTTTCCCAAGGCAAGGGAAAGCTACCTTGGATTCTCCTATGGCTTCAACTACAGGATGAGATAGTTCAAGGAGGTACTTTTGCTGAAGGGCAACCCAATCCCTTTCGCAGGTATTACCTACATAAGTAAATGAGGCAGCAGAGGCAGCCAGCACACTGGACACACTGGAGTTCTGGGAGGCTTCGGAGTTGCCCTGCTGGGTCACGTCAGCAATGCCTCTATCCTGAAGGATGCCTTCAGCTCCTGGTTGAAGATGCTTTTCTTCTTCCCAAAGTGAGAGCTTGGATGTATCAGAGGTAGAGGTTGTGCAGACATTTCCCACGTGGCAGGGTAGCTCAGCACTATCTTGGGAAAGTTTGAAGCCGCGTGGGAAGACTGTTTCTGCACCTGCTGACTTTAGTTCTTCAATATTGAGCCAGTAGCCAGGCCTCTCCCCACCACAAGGCTGAACTTCCTGCATTTCAGGACTTGGACATGAGGAACCCACCATTGCTGGGGGGCTGCTGGGACTGATCTTAGAGTCACAGGAAAACCAGGAATCCATTGACACCAATGGACTCTCTCTTGAATGTTGCATGCCTTGCAGAGAATTGACTCGTTCAGAGTTACTTGCCTCTGCTTCTGACTCAGGCTGCTCACAGTGGGGCTGGACCTGAGGATTCAGGTCAAATGAACTTCTCACTGGCATCTTGGTATCCAGTGTAGCTTCTGTTTGGTGGCTGACGGGACCAAGCCTGCAGATCGCCTCCTGCTCTACTAAAGGCCTACTGGAGTTCTGCTGGTGCCAAAAAGTTTCTGTGGGCATCTCGTCAGTTGAACCAAGGAGAGTCCCTTTTTGCTGATATCCCTCCAATTCTTCCTCAGCATCCATCAGGCTACTCAAGAAAAAGCTTTTGTGAGTCTGGGCAAGTAGGCCACTGTCTGATGACACAGTGGTGAAGTGGCTCTTAGTGGCTCTATTTCTGGTCCTGGGGTGGCCACAATCACTGGTCATATGCTTGGTCCTTGGGCTGTCTTTTGAGCTTTGGTACCCCTTTCCAGCAAGTGAATCCTCGGATATTTGACTGTCATCACTTTCAGAGTTCTCTATCCCTGGGAGATCCCACCTCTTCTCCTTAGACTCCTCTGGTTTCAGTGGCTCTGTCTGTGCTTTGGCACAGACACAGCTGAGAGAATCCTCTGAATAACTGCTATCTGTATCAGAAAAATCATGGTCTTTTTCTCTTGTGTGACGCATTCCAGGGCTGGAATCTGTGAGTGGGGCCATGGTGTCTGGGTCCCCTTTACTATATTCTCTCTTTGAAAGACTACCACGTGGCACATGAGAGGATGTTCTGGCAATGTCTTTGACCCTAGCCACCAGAAACTTTTGATGCCTTTTTGATGCGCTGCTTAAAGAAGATAGTTTGGATTCTTCCTGAAAAGCCTTGACTGCCTTTCCATGGCCAGCTGCCTGCTTGGGGACATGGGGATTTGGGGAGCCTCCCTTCACAGGTCTGTGGGTCCCAAGCTTTTCTTCTTTTTGCCACTCAGCTTGTGAAGGGTTGGTCACTTTAGTCCTTCTGGCCATGGTAGGTGTGCAGGCCTTGGGCTCAGTCTTCAACTTAAGCTTTTTAATTGATTGGCTCAGAGAAGCTAGGCCCTGGGACACTAGCTTACGGGGCTGCTTACCCACTCCCTCCCTTTCGACAAACTTGGGGCTCACAGTGAGGTGTATGCCTGGAATTGGGGGTCCCTTCCTGGCCAAGACGCCTCTGGTTGCAAAGAATTGCTTGTGGCCTGGGAACCGGAGCCCACTCCTATGGAGCCGTACTGTTCTTGCAGGGTAAGCAGCAGCCTTGGGGAAATGTTCTTCCGATGGGGTTTTCTCTAATACTTGGTGAGTAGGATCAGGCATTGGTGGTAATATGGTGGACAGATCCCAATTCAGGAAAGCACTGTGGAGACAAGCAGAGTGATTTCAAAAAACAGTCAGCAGTCCCTGTAGGTTTCAGGATCAGAGAGAAGATTTATAGGTACAGAAGGAAACTGTGGGCTATGGCCCTAGCTCTCAGAGAGGCCCCAAGTACAATATGTCCCTTCATTTCTCTGACAAAAATTTTGAATTCAATCTGAAAATATCTGTAGGGAAAACCTTCAACAAAGCAATTTGAGGAAAACAGGAACAATTTAAATGATACTATAAGAAATGAAACACATAAACTTATAATAGATTCATTCTATAGAACTGATAGGCTTTCAATATTAAACCAATAATATGGACAGAGAAAATAAAATACAAGCAATGATTAAAATTGGGCCCTGCATGGTAGCCTAGTGGTTAAAGTCATTGCCTTGCATGCACCGGGATCCCATATAGGCGCTGGTTCTAACCAGTGGCCCCGCTTCCCATCCAGCTCTCTGCTTGTGGTCTGGGAAAGCAGTTGAGGATGGCCCAAAGCCTTGGGACCCTGCACCCATGTGGGAGACCCGGAAGGGGCTCCAGACTCCTGGCTTTGGAGTGGTGCAGCTCCACCCATTCTCGTCACTTGGGGAGTGAATCAGTGGATAGAAGATCTTCCTCTCTGTATATCTGACTTTGCAATAAAAATAAAATAAACCTTTTAAAAAATATGAACAATGATTACAATAAGTTTAAAACACATTATTAATGCAGTTTGCAAACATTATTGGACCTTGATTTGACAAAACAATGTAGATACTTATGAAGCAATGAGAAAATTTTGAATATGACTTAGGCTTTACATCATATGAAATTATTAAACAGCTTTAAAAATATTTCAAAAGTCAGAGTTACAGAGAGAGTAGGAGGCTTCAGAGACGTTCCATCCACTGGCTCACTCCACACATGGCCAAAACAGCTGTCCTCAACTGCTTTCCCAGGCCACAAGCAGGGAGCTGGATGGGAAGCGGGGTTGCTGGGATTGGGAGCTGGATGGGAAGCGGGGCTGCCGGGATTAGAACCTGTGCCCATATGGGATTCCGGCACTTGTAAGGTAAGGACTTTAGCCACTAGGCTACCGTGCTGGGTCCGAATACCTGTATTTTAAGCAGGATATACTTAAGGATGTAGGATTGAAATGATATAAATGCCTCGGACTGCTCTAAAATATATCAGAAAATGGAAAGGTTAGGATGTCAAGTATGGTAAATCTTAATAATTATTGAATGTAATACGTCTGACCATTTTCTCAATCTGCGCATGTTAAACATTTTCACAATATTTTTTTAAGATATATTTATTTTTATTGCAAAGTCACAGATATATATAGAGAGGAGGAGAGACAGACAGAAATATCTTCCAGAGATTCACTCCCCAAGTGACCGCAACAGGTGGTGCTGCGCCAATCCGAAGCCAGGAGCCCAGATCCTTTTCCAGGTCTTCCGCGTGGGTGCAGGGTCCCAATGCATTGGGCCGTCCTCAACTGCTTTCCCAGGCCACAAGCAGGGAGCTGGATGGGAAGTGGAGCTGCTGGGATTAGAATCAGCGTCCATATGGGATCCCAGTGCTATCAAGGCAAGGAGTTTAGCTGCTAGGCCACAGCGCCGGGCCCAATAAAATGTTTTAAAAAGCCTGCCTAGCACTAGAGACTCAAGAGGTGAGCAAACATAGCACATGTTAACAGATATTAACTGTGAAGCTCCTGTACACAGGTTCCTGGGATATACAGGGGTCTACAGCAAGGCGTCAGAGGCTACCTGACCTTTCCCTTGACTGCATAAAGGCGTGAAGGACCAAAAAGGAAGACAGGTTGTTTATTCACCAGGCACAAACTGGAGTCAGGAAGCTTCAGGCAGTTCAGGGAGGGAGGAGGTGGCAGTGTACAGGAACAACAGGCTCACTGCAGGCCTTACAGGGGCAATCTGGGTTTAGATTTTTTAAAATGAGGTTGAGATCCTTATTCATAAGAAATCACAAAAACAGCAAAAGTTCATATTCTGAGAAGGCTGAATCTGAAAAGATATAAAGAAAAAGAAGAAAACTAGAAGGGAAAAAAGTAATGAGGAAGGACATGTAAACAGATTCCCATTTCACAGACTGAGGAATAACAACCACTGCCTGGACAATCAGGCTGTAAACAATCGGCAAGTGCAAGCAGAGGACTACCTCTGGGCTGTACCTGTGTAGCTGGGGCAAGTGCTGGCTGCAGAGATTTCGGAGGCTCAAAAAACTGTGACCTGCTGATTTGTTATGGCACTGAAGTGCAGGGACTGAGGCATCAGGACTGGGAATCCGGCGTAAGGGCTTCTTGGCGCCACCATCCTGGAGCCAGGACAATGCCCTGAGCTGCTCCAGTCTCCTCTGGGCCTCCAGGAGCCTTCGCTTCTTGATGGCCCTTGCCAGCTGGAATGAGACCTTTTTACATCGACTGCTCCCCTCTGCTGCCCGAACAGCGTGTCTCCACGGAAGTAGCAGTGGGGCGACCTTCTTCTGGCTTCGGACCAGCTGGGATGGTTGAGGCTCAAGATCTGTCCGAATCCAAGCATCAGGAGTGACAAGAGCCTCACATTCTTTCTCTACTCCACAGTTTTCTTGCTGCTGTTGCTGGAAGCCCCCCAAGCAGGTCTCTTCTCTGCGCAGCCACTGCTGGTCTAGGAATCAAGAACACCAGGGGAGAAGGTCAGCATCCCCCTTCACTGTGGCTGTTTGGATTCAGACACCTCCAGCTACAATTAGATCTGTGTGGAAGGGAAGGGCCGGCCAGGGTGATGTGGAAGGATGAGGGTTGCAGGGCCCCGTTATCTCAGGGAAGGCAAATATACATCTCCAGGCCTCGGTACAACCGAGGCACATGATAGAGCTAGCAGTCAAGCATGGGGAAGTACGTCAGGGAGGCATTCTGAAGGGCCAAAAGGAAGCTTCCTTCTTGCTTCCAGGACCCTCCTAGCTGCTCAAATAGGGAGAGAATGTCTAATACCAAAGATTCCACTGTGTCACAAAGGGACCAAGAAGAGAATATGGAAGACGGGGAGGCACGAAAATGAAGGAATCAGAAGACAGGCATACACCTTCAATGGTGAGCACCTACTGTCTTTAACCGGCTGACTAATGCAAGCCTTGTCAAGTCCCAGGTCCTTCTCAGCTCTAATCTGTCCTGCTAGGATTTGTTGCCTCAAACTCTCCACATAACACGGCTGCTGCAGAATGTGGGCTCGGTGGGAAGTGTCTCCATCCTTCAGCAGTTGGTGGTTCTTGCCGCACTGCTCCTCTAGCACTGTCCTGTGACAGAAGGGGTTGGTGTTATCCAAGCGGGAGTAAAAAGCAAGCTCAAGACAAATGGGTGACGGTCTAAGACCCTCCGAGAGAGCCCTGCAGTTCACCAGGGAGCAAAGGCTTCAGACTTCTGGCAACCCGGGACAAACAAGCAGTGTCACAGTCAGCTCATGATGTCACAGTGCGGGAGGGGGAAACGGGCACCAGTCTAGCAAATTCTTAATCTGTGGGTTTAGCAGAAACATAAATTCATTCTTGTTTTGGAAAATCACCAAGAAAGTAATACAAATGTCTCAAAAGAGGGAGGGCTACTCTTAAAAAATCAGAGCTCCAGCCTCAGTTCTGAGCCCTTGGATATTTTCTACTGTTTCACTTGCCCAGACTCATCTTTTACTTCATGAAGCCCAATACCAGGAGCCAACACTCACTCAACACCAGGATCATCTGGCCCCTTGCTGCTCTCCCATGAGGACTTGCCTGTTAACAGCTGCCTAAATTGCAGCACTTTTGCACCCAACACCCTGTACCACCACAGACCCAGTACCATCATCATTTGCCATCAGGCAGTGCTGGCTTGAGGAGGGAGTAGCTGGAGCCTTCTGAAGGGAGTAAAAGGCCACCACAACCCCTCTCCAGGTACTTCAGGGATAGCCTTGCTCTCAACATACTCAGCAGGCTCCTGAGTATGATTTCCACAGGAAACCCTTAAGGCATTTTTACTTATAGGAATAGAAAAAGTCACAGTACCAAGCTCATACACATTTAGGCCTGGGAAGAAGAACCATTGTAGAAACAAATGAGATATGAATGTGAAATAGAAAATTGGTTACCACCAATCACAGTTAAACTGTGACTCAATGTTCCATAGTAGACAGTGGGTATGACAGGGCAGAACCCCAACACCCTTTCATTTTGCTTCTGTAGTTCCTATGCCTCTTATGCACAGTTCTGGATTCTTGGTTATCAGATAAAAGTAATTCTCATTAAACTTATAAGGCTCGATGTGTTCAGAACCAGAAATCCACACAGACTACAGCTCAGCTTAAAACAAGCTTTACTGGGGGTGAACCTTGGCGAGGTTCAGTGGTCTGGTACAGACAGCAGGCCAGGGAAGTCATGCCCAGGGGATGTGAGGGGTTGTTTTTATTAGGGGGCTGTAAAGGTGGGGGGTGGGAGACAAAGGAGTGTGCCTGATAAGGTGCTAGAGTGTTATATATGCTCTCTCTGACCTTGGTAAATCTATACGTCACTGCTGGCCAAGGAAGGAGCTGTTTTCTCCCAGTGCAGCCTTATCAGCCACTCTTCTCAGCCTCCTCCTAGGCTGCCCCTCATCCACTCCGGCAGGACCTTAGAACATTATCTTTAAGAACACAGGTATTATAATAAAAAATCTGTCAGGGGTGGGAGTTTGGGAGGGAGACAAAGCAAAGGGAATTGTAACACATAATTCAAAATTCAAAATAAAAATATATTTTTTAAAAAAAGAACACAGAGACAGCCAAAATTTCTGGAAGCCACAATCTGGCCACTTAGGCCAGAATTAAGAGAAACACACAGCAGGTAAGTTACAAGATACATCAATGATATCTGCAAACACTTGGAAGTTAGACACTGCTGACACAAGTGACAGCATGAGTGTCAAATGGGACACCTCTTACAGTAATGAAGAAAGAAGAAAAACCAAAGAGGAAATAAATAAGAGCCAAGACAGCTCCTCAGTCAACTCTAAACTCAGCAGCTAGTCCAGCATCTTCCAACCACTTGCCCAAGTTACTTCAAACCTGGCCTCGTTTAGTCCTTGGCTGATGCACTAACCACCACCTTACACCACATAGTTACCAGGTTAAGAAACCACTCTAGTATCAGTATAAACCATTTCTCACCTTTGTTTCCAAAACAAAGGGCAGAGACCCAGATGGGAGGCAGTGACATCTCCATTCAAATCCAGCCATTCCAAAGAGCCACTGCCACCAACAGGCTCTCCAACCTGGAATGAGAAAGCAAGGACAGAAGTCAGCTGTCTTTATCCTCAGCCCAACAGAACTGGACAAAGCTCAAGCTTCTCTTCCAAAGAGGAGGAAGAATCAGGCCAGCCAAGAGCTGGAAAACACAGCTGTGCTAACCTGCCTTCGCTGCCGCAGGACAGCAGCCTCTGCCGGGTGGTTGAATCGGAATTTTTGTGCTTTCCCCAGGGTTATGACAGCTCCTACAGCAGACACAAACGGAAACTCAATCAACAGATCACATTTGGATAACAAACAATGCACAGGGAATTCTGTGAGACAAAGTCATGTCCCCAACTAATTTACAATTTAGCTGACTTGATGGGATACATATTAATTATATAACTCATACCATATGATTAAAGTAACAAACAGCCAAGAGGAGCTTTAGTTCTCCAAGGACAAGCAGAGTGAATTCCAGGCAGAGTAGTCAAGGAAAGCGTCACAGAAGAGAAATCCTAACGTCAGCCTTGACAGACAGAATTTGAGTGGACAGAAGAGGACAATAGGGACAGTGACACAATAACAAGTGTTTACGAAGTACCAAACATACTGTTGCAAGTTTTGTATGAGTAAGATTCATTCAATCTTCCTAATAATTTTATTATTGTCTCCATCTTACAGATGAGGAAACTGAGGCTCAGAAGTTTTTCCAAAAGCACAGCACGCACACACACACACAGAGGAACAAATGACACTGGGCCATCTTCAGATCTCTGGATGCAGAGATTGGCTAATCCATCTGTAAAGGCTGATACACTGGGCTCCGGATCCACGAGATTAGAACAGGTCCACACTTCACCCTGGCATAGACAGGGCTGTTCACACAGTTCTACCTTGGGTCAAGCGGCAGGAGGCAGTGACCTCTCGGCCATTGACTGTGCAGCGGGCTCCCTGGACGGGTCGGAGAATGACTACCCCACAGGCACTGGTGATAGTACAATGATCTCTCTCGATCCACTGACCCTGCAGGACTATAGGAGAGATGGTGGTCACCAGGGTGTGGGAACAATCCTGAGCAACATTCCCTCTATGCTTTCTTTGGGATCAGAGTCCAACACTGGATGATCTCACATCACAAGGCAGGAGGAGTCATCATGGGAAACTACTCAGCCAGAAAGCTTCCCCTCCCAGACCCCAAACCTAACAGCAGAAAATAGAAGCAAACTCTTCATATTTTAGAGTTCCTTTCTCTCAGAAAACTATCAAATCACTTGGAAGAAACACTGCCGGCACAAATACTTGTAATAGGGCCAGATCTAGGTTCTGTCACTTACCAATGTCCTGTTCCTGATCTGAGTCAATCCTTCCTATCTTTGTTGTCCCTTCCTAAAAAAAAGGAATGGATGTCATTTTTAATGAGAATAAAAGGGACGGTGCTTACCCACAAGTGACTCTTATCACCACCCTTCCATTCCTATCCCAGGCTTTGCAGTACCTTGTTCTAACTTTTGTCCAAGCTATCCTGACCCTCTGCCACACACCCTGCACCCAGGAAGCCTAAGACAGAGACTCTCTATATATATGTTATTTGCAAAGTCCAACCAAGTTTTGGAAAATATCTTTCTGTCTCACATCCAGAATTTAGGGAACATTGGTCAGAAATTCCTTAACCTGAAGATATTGTCATACAAATGCAGTTTTTCCCGAACGGGGCTAAGATAAACACATTACAAGTTTAACCCAGTAAGTCTCAAACAATTATTTTATGAGGATTTACGGAAACCCAGAATTTTTACCTTTTGGTCCACAGGTGAAGTTTAATAGATATCAGATTCTAAGAAGGCTAAGGCATATATAGGACAAAACACCTGGACAATCAAAAGAACCAGAAGAGAGTGTGAGAGGAAAAGGAAACAGGAGTTAGTACAAATGCATTGCCAGGTTAGCAGAAGACAAGGGCTTTTGTTCTTGGGTTTTGCTAAATGTGTCTCAGACCACAGAGCTCTTTCTGGGGAAAGTGGCAGCCTGGCAACAGAGCTGCTGTTCTTTATAGCTTTATCATTCACTAAATAACCATTCAGTCACTATGTCCCAGGAATTATGCTGAGCGCTTTACAGATATCATCTTAATTTAATCATTTAAATACAGGCATCATTGTCTTCTTTTTATAGATCAGGAAATTGAAGTTAATAGAGCATAAACTGCTGAAGAAATATGCTTACTAAATATAAGATCTATCAGTAGAGTTTAACTCTCCTGGATCCTAAGCTCATGCATCTCCAAGCTCACCATACCACTCTTCCAGTAACTGATGGCTTTCAAAGTGACTAGAGTTTCCCTCTCGTATTCACTGTCAGCAGTCAGAGCAAGGAGATCCCTTCATGACCAAAAGAGCTTCTAACAAGGAAGAATCCTGGTTGGTAAAGAATGAGGCTGTGGGGGGGAATCCCACTGCCTATTAAACTGTGTCACATAATGCAATGTAACCAATAAAAAAAAAAAGAATGAGGCTGTGATCTTACTACTACTGTGTCTCCCTCCAACTACCCTGCCTATATACACACCAGCAGCCAGAGCCCGTACTTCTCTGCTCAAACAGGACCAATGAAGACTAATGGTTGGAGCCTCCATAAACACAGAGAAATAGAAATCACAGAGCAATCTAAGGGAAGGAGGTATAAGCCTTTAGTGTGCGTTTAAGAATAGCCTGATAGGAACATTCCTTACAAAAGGATAAAGGCCACAGCATAGGACAACTCCTGTATGTGCAGAGCATAAAACTACCAATAAAAGTGATGGCATCTGAGATAACAAGAACCTGAGCTGTGCATCTATGTTTGCTGCCTACTCTGCCCCCTTATGTAGGGAGAGTTACCAGTACAAAATCAGTTCTTAGGACAAAATCTTGCAGTATGCATCTCTACTTCCAATGCAAAGATGGAATCCAGGTGAAACTGTTAAATATATATTGACAACAGGATGCTGGACTATTTTCCATTGTCCATACCTGCAATGTCAGGATACACTTAACAAGCAGAATGATGGACTTATTACTGCTTATGAGGTAACAGCATAAGGGAAATCAGTGAGGGGGAGGGAATTTGGGGAAAGGGTAAGGGAAATCCCAGAGCTATGGAATTGCATCATAAAATAAAACAAAATTTTTTAAAAAAGATAAAATCTTACTGATACACTTACAAATATCAGTAACCTATGTTTTATCTAAACTTTCTTCTGCCCCTTTCCTAATCAAGGATCTTTAAAAGGTGATCTATGGGAAAATGACTTCCAGAGTATTGCGAAGGAATAGGTACAAATCTGCAACCAAGTTGGCTAAGTTCAAAAAAAAATTCAGACCAGCAGGTGCTGTGTGGCAGCAGGTAAGTCACTACTTGGGATCTCCTCATTCCAGGTTGTGTGTCCTGGTTCCTACATTCCAGAACCAGCTCCCTGCTAATGCACCTTGTAAGGCAACAAACAGACAAGATATTTGTATTCCTGTCACCTATGTGGGACACCTGGAAAGAATTTCTGTCTCTTTGCTTTAGCCTGGGTCAGCCCAGCTGTTATGGTATTTCAGTAGTAAACCATTGGGTAGAACACCTCTCTCCCTCACTCTCTCCCTATCTCTCTAAACCCACCCACCTCCTTCTGACACTCATTCAAATAAATATTTTTAAAAAGGCACATAAAGGAACTGGCATGGTAGCCTAGTGGCTGAGGTCCTCGCCTTGCATACACTGGGATCCCATGTGGGCACCAGTTTGTGTCCCGGCGGCCCCGTTTTTCATCCAGTTCCCTGCTTGTGGCCTGGGAAAACATTCAAGGACCGCCCAGAGCCTTGGGACCCTGCACCTGCGTGGGAGACCAGGAGGAAGCTCCTGGCTTCTGGCTTCGGATCAGTGCAGCTTTGGCTGTTGTGGCCACTTGGGGAATGAATCAGCGGATGGAAGATCTTTCTGTCTCTCCTTCTCTCTATAAATCTTCCCAAGAAAATGAAATAAACCTTTTTTTTTTAAAAAAAAAAAAAAGGGTAAATAACATACAGGAATGCTAGAATTAGAACCAGGCTAATGGGCCTGGCGCAGTGGCCTAGCAGCTAAAATTCTCGTCTTGAACGCACCAGGATCCCATGTGGGCACCATTTCTAATCCCAGCAGCTCCACTTTCCACCCAGCTCCCTGCTTATGGCCTGGGAAAGTAGTCGAGGTGAATCACTGGATGGAAGATCTTCCTCTCTGTCTCTCCTCTTCTTTGTATGTCTGACTTTGCAATAAAAAAAAATAATAAATAAATCTTAAAAAAAAAAAAAAAAGAACCGGGCTAAAACTTCATCAGTTTGGTCTACTGGAAATGACGCAAATAGGGAACAAAATCCTCACTTTGCACTGCCTAAGCAATGAAAATCAGCATGCCTATATTGAGATGAGGTCATTCCTTGTCTCTAGTCTAAGTCACGCACATTAATCTGTGCTGCTATTACTGGTCTACCACTTAACATCTAGGTTTGCTTGCCCACTCTGCATCCAGTCAATAAACCAGATCATAAATACTGACCATTTTCACTAATCTAGTCTCTTTCTGACCTCCAACTTCTTCATGTGATTTTAGTTATTGGAAAAATCTTCTGGTTTACAATTTTTGTTGCTAAGGCAAAAGAAGATGGCCATTTCTGTCCGAAGCACTGGACTGAGATAATCTGTGTCCAGTGTGCCGAAAACAAGCTGCTTTGACTTTCTGTCTCAGTGGCTCAATCTCTGACAATTTCCCTAAGATCTGGAAACACAGAGAGTTTTACTAACATCTCTCTGGCCTATGCTCTGCAGCATTAGGTGTTGGGATTTCCTCAAGGATAATCAACATTACATATCTTCTATAAACTGTTTTTCTTTTAAAATATCAGTTGTGTGTGCGCACACTCACACACACGCCAGCACAGTGGCATAGCACATTAATCTTCCATCTATGGTCTCAGTTTGAGTCCCTGCTGCTTTGCTTCACATTCTAGCTCATAGCCTTGGAAAGCTGCAGAGGATGACTCAAGTCCTTGGGCCCTGACACCCATGTGGGAGACCCTGACTTAGTTCCAGGTTTCCGGCTTTGGGTCAGCTCAGCTTCAACTTCTGTGCCCATTTGGGGAGTAAACCAGAGGATGGAAGATCTCTCTGTCTCTAATTTCTCCCTCTCAAGTTACAGAAATAAATCTTTATAATAATAATAAATATTAGCTGGGGACAATTGTGAGAATGGAAATTGGGTTTCCTGTGAGCACTGGGATGTTGGCTATGTGAAGTTATGTGCCACCCTCCATGGAAACTGCTCTTCCATGGCAGAGTCATATCTGATGAGAACAATTGCCATTGGTTACTAATGTGCAAAGTGACTTCATTTAGAAATGATGACCTGACAAAAGGCCAGTGGAGAGCCTTAACTCCACTGTTTTTCTAAATGGAAAGTGCCATCTCCCTACCTAACACCACTCCAGCTCTTTGGATCCTCCCTCATGTTTCAAGCTTTATCTACTCTCTTTTTCTTCTTTTCTAGGTAAAGGTAGCAATGAAAAAGCAGGAGGTGCATTCTTAGGTCAATTTGTAGGTTAAATGAAACTGGGTAAAATTCTCAGCTCATCTGAATTACTGAACTAGAAGCATTGACATATGAGGTTAGTATTATATTCTCCATGAGTTCACCCTTGTGCTTCAGGAGGCCAAAGAAGAAACATCACTCTTATTTTAAAATGAGGAAATTAAGGCACAGTGAACAAAAGTTACATAAGAACAACAATAACAGCAGTTGAAAACCAAATGATGTTCTGATTTATATTCTTCTGTTTCATACTGATCATAACTGTCAATCAAATCCATTTGCTGACAGCAAACCTAGAGGCAGCTCTGTGGCCTCCCGTTCCAATTCACAGAAACATGGCTGTTGCCCTGGTTTTCTCTCCTTGATCTTTGGGGCCAGTGGCTTAGGAAAAATGAGATGCAAGGAGCCTCCTCACCTTGAGATGATACAGCACAACTCCTGTGCTGAGCACATCATCCTCCAAAGCCAAAAGGTGTGGCAGGCTAGAGTCAATCATGACCCCCGCCCTCCTCCTGTTGATGCCCACACTGTAATGCTCCATGACGGCCTGCCAATCATTCCACTTCTCAGTCCAGTCTTTAGTCAGCTGGTCTATCTGTGGAAGTACAAGAGGCAGTCTTGGACACTTAGCACAGGGAGCAAATTAGAAGTCAGACCTGGCCTTTTTCCCACCAAACAATTAGCCCAAACCCCAGAATAATGATAGGACATCAGACCCACTCCCAAGGGACACAAACTACAACTCACCTTCAATTCATTTTGGAGAACCAGCTCCTTCAGATTTTCATCCTTTTCACTGTCCAGCCAACAGAAGTTCCTCTGCACAGACAGAAATATATGCTGTGACACTTCGTTGGTGTGAACTTCATGTGGGACACCCTTACACTCACAGAGGAAGATGAGGTACAGATAAAGCAGACTTTGTCATTAAAATCAGTCATATTGACACAAGGGAGAAAAATCAAAGGAAATGTTTCTGGAAGACCCCATGTCCCATATCTGCCTGCACACAGAGTTAGGGTCCATTTAGTCAAATGCCCTTTGGACAAGAGATGATGCAACAAGAGGACGCCCACCCTTTCTGAAGCTACACAAAGTATCCCTGCCATTGTCTAGCCCTGTTTTTGCTCCCTGAGTGTCACACTGAACTGACAGAAGCAGGAGGACTTAGACTCTGAAGATGAGAAAAGAGGTTCAGGAGGCTAAGAGAAAGTTCTGATTGCCTGTATACCAGTTCAAAGCTCAGCAACATGGCTTTCAGTCTCTCAATCTCTTCCCTGAGTTCTCGGATGAGCTTTATGTTCGCATCCTGAAATACAGAGAACTTGATCACCACTGACTGATACGCAACACTATATGCAATTAGCTAGGAATAAGCAGATTACTTCTTTAGAATAACTTTCAGAGATGTTCTCAAAATATGGTGTCAGGACCAGCAGTATTAACTTCACCTAAACATTTGATAGGAATGCAAATTCTGACCAGATGCACAAAACCAGCCACTCTTGAAGACCAGAATTCCACTGTATTTTTAACAAACTTTTCAAGTGATACCTACATGCACTGAAGTTTGAGAATCGTTCCCGTGGGGCAATCATTAGGAGGTCAGGCAGGTAACACAAATTTCACCTTATATATAGGCAAAAGGTGCTAATTGTCCTACATTGTTTCTAAGCTGGATACCTGTAATTGCATGGCCTATGGTATAGTGGGGTAAGCCATAGCCTGAAGAGCTAGCATCCATATGGGCACTGTCCTACTTCTGATTCTACTACCTGCTAATGTACCTGGGAAGGCAGCAGAGGATGGCCCAAGTCCTTGGACCCCTGCACCCAACTGAAGATCTACAAGAAGCTCCTGGCTCTGACTGTCCCAGCTCCAGCCACTGCAGCCATTTGGGAACTCAAGCAGCAAATGGATGATTTCTCTTTTTGTGGCTCTGCCTTACTGATCATTCAAAAATTAAAACAGACTATATGTGTCTGGTCACTAGTCACTATCCTGTTTTACAATTTTTCACTAAAATTACAAAAAATTTAAGAAATGCTTAGGATAATCTCTTTATCATTCAGCTTTCAAAATGAATTCCTTATATGCGGAGTCTTAAGAAATTCATGGAAATGCACATTAGGAAAAAATTATGCATGGATTTTAAAATTAAATAAATTTATCTTTTAAAAATTATTTGAAACATTCCAATAGTCCATGTGTCTTAGGACTGAGAAGAATTTTGACACTACATATAAAGGTTTGAAATAATAAATTTAAAAAGTCCTGTTTTCTAGGGGGGAAAAAAGTATCTGAGAAGCAGACAGACCAAAAGGGGCTGAGAGCAGCACAGCTCACAGCTGTTGGTCCACTCCCTAATCAGCAATGGCCAGCACCGAGCCAAGCCAAAGCCAGGAACTAAATCTGTCTCCCTTGTGGGGCCATCACGACTCTCTCTCAGGGTCTAGGTTGATAAGAACCCAGAGCCAGGAGCTAGAACTAAGTATCAAATCCAGATACTCCGATTTCAGGCTCAGTAACCTCAATTCCTAGGGCAAATGACAACTTTTAATTCCATTTTCCATGAATTTTTTGAAGTATATTCATACTCAAAACAGAAACAATCATTAGATCATAAATCTTTATACATAAATAAATAAAACCACAGGCATAAATGAATATCAATTCAAAACAAAAGTAGCCACTACAGAAACTTTTTAATGCCTTTCTTGGGTGTACAAGGGATCTGACTAGAAATTCTCTCAAACTGATACCTAAAATAAATTATTCATAAAAGTTTACTGAAGGAATTCAGCATGGCTATCAGGAAAGGATGGTACTGGAAAAAAGAATATCATTCCCTCACCATTTAAAGAAAAAGTCTGACAAGTTGAAGTGAGCATAAAGCAAAAAAAGTCAACAAAAGAGTTTTCATGTAAACTATAGCAGCCGAGGATTCCTAATGATGGTCTTACCTCATTCACCTGTGGCTTGTTGATGATGTTTTTGGCACTGGATGCATACCTCAGCGTGCTCATGGTTTCACTGTAGCTAGTATGCGCAGGAGACACAGCTGAAACAGAAGAAAATTAGACAAAAAAAAGCCCTTCCAACCTAGCCCTTCATCCCCCTTGCTACTGCCCTAGGAACTGATGAAGTGGTCTCATCAGGACACTCACTGAGGCAGAGTACAGTTCCACAGAGAGCCCGCCCCAGCAGCCCACTTACTGGCGACCATGATGGTTTTGGAGTTGCCTCCCAGGCTGTCCTTCAGCAGCCAGGTCAGCACAGAATCCCGGTATGGGATATAAGACCGCCTCCGCGGGGCCCTCCCTGCACTGGTCCCCCTGCTGCTGGCTACACAGCTGATGCTCTGGCAGCTGCTCAATCCTTGGGAGTTCTGGGCTTAAAAGTTTAAAAGAAAAGTGAAAGAACGAATTATAAAGTAATATATTAAACAATTATTAAAGGACACAGATTTAAGTATCATACTTTCTAATCCCTTCTGTATGTGATAGATGTTTTAAGCAACAAACCTGAATTAGACTTGGGACTCATGACATGCAGCATTTGAGTCACATAATTTTTTAGTTTATCCTCTTTCAGAAATGACAGAATTGGAGTGATGGTCACATGGTGCTCTAAAACTACAATTACAGAAGTTTAATGTCCCAAACTATAAGGTTACCTTACCCAACAGTACCTTGGTTACCATATTTTGGCAAAATGAAAATAGTGAGTTGTTTTCCAAAGTTTCTCTCCCACTTCAATAATCTAACTTATCGGCAGGGTACCTAGGGTGGAGATGACGATTCCCAGAGTCACAAGGGACTTGTTGATGTTGGCTCCTTCAGTAATCCGGTCCTTACAATAACTGGGATCTGCTCTTTCACTGCAACAATGAGAACAAAAGCAATAACAAACAATATGCTACTCTTACAATGCTGTGGAGAAACTAGCCATTACTTGGTACCATGATGTGAGAGTCACATGATAAATCCCTTTTAGTATTCAGCTTCACCAAACAACAATATCGAAAAACTGTGGTGCAGTAGGTTAAACAGCTGGCTATAGCACCAGCATCTCCTACGGACATTACTTAAAGACCCGGCTTCTCTGCTTCCAGTACAGCTAATGTGCTTGGGAAAGCACTGGAAGATGGACCTAATGCTTGGGCCCCTGCCACCCCTGCCACCACCTGGAAGAACTATAAAGAGGTTCCTGGCTTCTGACTTCCTCCAGAGCCAGCCTTGGACATTGAGGTCATTTAGGGAATGAGCCAGCAGATGGAAGATTCTCTCTCCCTCTAACTGTGCCTTTTAATTAATAAATACATTTTAAAAATCACTATCTGTTAATGAACTAGTTCCTCAGGCAATATTAATCAAATAAGTCATTGTATTTCTGGTTTTATTTTGGCTATTAGAGTAAGTACTTTAAAAGTAATGTTCCATGTAAAGAGCAGAAAGTTGTAGTCAAAACTACAATTGATAGACTATTTTACTACAAAACACAGGAACAATGGAGGGGAGATATTATATCTCATGGGTTCTAATATCTTCGTTTTTATTTTCATTTCTTCAAAAAATATTTTTCTTACTAATTTCTTCCGTGAATCACAGGTCATACAGTAGCATCACTTTCCTCAGGAAGGTTTTTGATTTTTGCTTCTTCAGTGACATACTGATCACTCAGCAGCATGTCAATTAACTTCCTGTTGTAAATTTTTTTATTACTGTTCCTGTTGATTTTGATTTATGGCTTTTCATTGAAGGGGAAGTATAGTAACTGTGTAATGGAAACTATCGTAACCAGTTGTGAAGATCCAATGCAGTATGCATACTATTTACAAACCAAAGATGAACTCCCAAAGAAAACTGCTAAATAGGTCTTGACAATTGGATGCGGGACTCTGCCATTGTTCATACATAAAACATAAAGTTACATTTAAATAGCAGGATGGACATTTGACTGCTGGGGAAGGGAAGGAGAATCCCCAGAGCCTATGGAACCACACTGTAAAATAATAATTAAAAAAATGTTTTTGAAAGTAATGTTTCCTTACTATAGTGATATTAGTAATGCTATTTGTTAATTCAGTTCTACTTATCTATGGTATTTTAAATTCACTTACGAATGGCTTTATGTTATGTGTGTTATTACCTGTCAACCAGGTCAAACATTTTTTTTAAATACATGGGAAATATCAAAAGTTCATAGATCTGATTGGCTGTTACAATTGCTTTCAGACAGCACTTATTTCCTCAGGGAAAACTGTGCCATATTAACTGTTTACAAATTCTGAAACAAGAGAATGTGGGGTAAGCACTGTGATGTGGCAGGTAAAGTCTCTGCCTGCAGTGCTGGCATCCCATATGGGTGTCCGCTCCTATCCAGCTCCCTGCTAATGTGCCAGGAAAAGCAGTAGAAGATGGTCCACATGCCTGGACCACTGAATTCCTGTAGGAGACACAAAGGAAGCTCCTGGCTTTGGACGAGCCAAACTCTGACCACTGCAACCATCTGGGGAGTAATCAGTGAAAGAAAGCTCAGTGTCTCACCGCCCCCACCTCGCTCTTTCAAATAAATAAATAAATAAATCTGAAATATATACATACATATATATAAGAAATTTATAAAAGATGCCTTACTGTATCTCATGCTTTGTGTGATTATTCTCACTCCTTTCTATTTTCTAGATATATATTTAACCATAATTTATGTTTTTCACTTTACTTGAGGTAATCTTTTCCTCAAATCCACATTTTAAAAACTTTTAAAAAGTAATTATATAGCTGTATAAAATAAATTATTAGGGGCCAAGTGGCGTGGCCTAGCGGCTAAAGTCCTCGCCCTGAACGCGCCCCAGGATCCCATATGGGCGCCGGTTCTAATTCCGGTAGCTCCACTTCCCATCCAGCTCCCTGCTTGTGGCCTGGGAAAGCAGTTGAGGACGGCCCAAAGCCTTGGGTTCCTGCACCCGCGTGGGAGACCTGGAGGAGGTTCCAGGTTCCTGGTTCCCAGATCAGTGCAGCACCGGCCTTTGCGCTCACTTGGGGAGTGAATCATCGGGTGGAAGATCTTCCTCTCTATCTCTCCTCCTCTCTATATATCCGCCTTTCCAATAAAAATAATAAATCTTTAAAAATAGATAAATAAATTAAATAAATTATTAAATCTAAGAGAAAAGGTGTGTTAACTCACTTATAGTCAAAGAGATTCTTACAGTTGTCCTTACACTGGACTATCTAGGAATTTTATTTTTATTATTATTATTATTATTATTATTATTACTAAGATTTCTTTGAAAGGCAGTAAGAGAGAACTTATCTTCCATTTGCTGGTTTACTTCCAAAAGGTCAGGCAATGGCCAGGGCTGTCCTAGGCCAAAGCCAGAAGCCTGGCTCTATATTTGCAGCTCTCATGTGGTTGTACAAGCCCAAGCAATGGCTTAAGCACTAAGCCGCACTGCTCCTCCTTCAACCACCACAAGATTTTAAGGGGCAGCTAAATTTGAGAACTGATGCATAGTAGCTATTTAGCCCCTTGAAAAACTTAAACTTCTAACCTTACACTCATGTGTTTCTTTTGTAATTTTCTTAGGATGACTAAAATTTGAAAAAGACTAGAACAAGCTTATCTCCTATAAAATGAGCAAGAACAAGATCATTGTCAAGGGAGTATTTCCCCTTGGCTTTGAAATCCTAATTACCTGCCTGCTAGGTCCACAAGGTTGATCTTGCTAGCAATCTCAGAGGGGAGGTTGTTCGCCAGGTTTGCCTAAGGTAGAAAACACATTTAAAGCTTGTCAATTGGAACAAATCATATGTTCTTCCTTGGATACTTTTCTAACCAAGGTGATATTTTAAGTTCCTATTCAATTTACTCATGATATCTCTATTCTAATGCACTGTGATTCAGATGAGTTCTCAATACCTGATAGACATAATCAGAAAGCCTGGACCAGCACGTCCTTAAAATTACTAGCAGGATTTTAAGAATAAGTAGGACAATTCCTGATAAGTATTCTGAGAATAATCTACATGGGAACCAGGAAGTTTAGTGCAATTTACCAGGCAAATTCTATTCCTCCCATACATTAGCTTGCTAGTGCAGGTACTTTGCTTCTGTATATTCTTTACAGCAAAAACACATTTACTGTTTCCTTACCCAATTTAGTGTGGGGATTTTTGTTACTGTTTTGTTTTGTAAAATTTTAATGTTGCCAAGGATGGACATAATTGCCAAGGTGGTACTCTGATACAAGATGCAAGCATTCTGTTATGCCACAACATTCGTCCCTTACTTAGGCTACTTTGCAATGTCACAGTTGTTCAGCCTTAGGGATTCAATTTGTTTTTTAATAAATTAGGGTGGTTAGAAGTTCTCCACTTTTTTTTCTTTCAATCTGGAAATGTTCTGAGTTTATCTTTACTTCTGAAAGACAATTTTGGGGCTGTTGGTGTGGTACAGTAGTTTAAGCCACCACTTGAAGTGTCAGTGCCCAACATCGTAGTACCAGGCTCAAGTCTTGGGCATTCCACTTCTGACTCAGCTTCTGCAGAGGCAGAAGATGACCAGAGTACTTGAGCCCTTGCTACCGAAATGGGAGACTCCGAGGAAGCTTACGGCTTCCGTCTTTGGCTTGGCTCACTCCTGAGATGGTGGCCATCTGAGAAGTAAGCCAGTTCTTTCTGTCTCTTTCCCTCTCTCCGTAACTTTGCCTTTCAAATAAATAAATATATATTTTAAAAATCTAGTTTTGTTGCATATAAAATTCCTTCTTAACAGTTTCATTTTCTTTCAGAATTCTGTCTTCTGTAGCTAACCGTTCCTACTGAGAAATTGGCATTTAATTATGTAACTGTTCTCCTGTATATGATGAGTCTATTTTCTATAGTTCTTTGTCTTCCAACAGCTTAAGTATAATTTGTGTAAATGGAGAGGCCCTTGTTTAATTGGAATCGTTGAGCTTCTTAAATCTATAGATTAATAATTTTCAACAAACTTGGGAACACTCTGGACATTATTTTTCTATTTTTTATATCCTCTTTTGTCTTTCTGGGATTCCCACTACACATATGTTGATGCTGTTTCCACATTTGTGCAGCTCTATTCATTTTTCTTTAATATTTTCATTGTCTCTTTTGCAAACTAGATATTTTCAATGGGTTTGTCTTCCAAGTTAACTAATTCTGCCATCTCAAATATATTAACAGACCCACTAATGATTTTTTCATTTCGGTTACCTTAATCTCAATTCTAGAATTTTTGCTTTAAGACTTCCTTTTTTAAAGATTCTCTCTATGGAGTCACTGTGATCAGGATTTACTTATTTAATTGAAACGCAGAGTTACAGAGAGAGAAAGAGAAAGTGTGAGTGAGAGAGCAATACTCCATGCACTGGTTTGTTACCAAACGCCCACAATGGCCAGGGTTGGGCCAAACTGAAGCCAGGAGCCTGGAGCCTGGAACTCCACCCACGTCTCCCATGTGAATGCAGGGGCACAAACACGTGGTTCATCTTCTGCTACTTTCCCAAGTATATTAGTAGGGAAAGGGATTGGAAGTGGAGCAATGAGGACCTGAACTGGCATCCAGAAGAGATGCTGGTGTAACAGGCAGTAACTTAATTGTCTGTACTACAATGATGGTGCCTTTTTAATTCTTTCAACATGGTTTCTCTGGCTTGTTTTTTTTTTTTTTTTTGGCTTTGTTTTTTTTTTTACATAGATTATCTTCACTGAAGTCTGAGTTTAACCCAATATCTGAGACACTCAAAGTCAATTTTCACATACTTTTTTCCCCTTACAAATGGCTCACACGCTCTCTCATTTGGTTTTGCATGTCTAATAATTTTTGATTGAATAGTAAGACATTTAACAAACATACTATATTAACGCGGGATTCTGATTGTTCCTATTGATTGTGGTAGTGGTTTTCACTGTTCAGTAACATGTGTGGATAAAACTTGGTAAGTCTACATTATCCCACAATATGCAGCTGAAGAAGTCCTTTTACAGTTTTTCTTTAGTTGTTTTCAGTTTTAAGCTTAGCATCCTAGAGGCTGCCCTGTGTTTGCATAGCTTAATGTATAACCAAAGATGAGTCAGAAGGCATAAACACCTTGACCCAGTAAGATTTCCATTCTTTGTTGATGAGTCTATGTGTGGGCAAGGAAACGCATTAGAAATTCAAGCTTTTGAAGTTTATCCGAGCATTCACTAGCCATAGCATCATCTTATGCCTCGTCTCTGCAAGATAGGCACATTCTGATGGGTGCTTTAAGTGGATCGGAACCAGTTAGTCTCTGTACACACATCCCAGTATCCAGGATATGTGCATATCTTGCAAGTCCATTATGATATTATTACATCCCAGAATCCCCTGTTAAACCTGCACATCATCTGCCAGTTTGTGGCTTGCTCAGGCACTGCGTCTCCCTATTCTTCTCTCCATTAAGGTTACTGCTTTAATTGACACCGATTTAAATCAAGTGAAACTCTTCAGTAGTGGCAGCAGCTGAGTTGTTGATTTTTCTATCCTTTCCCTCCTGATGGAAGGAACTCAAAGAGCTGGAGATGCAGGTGCAGATGGCAGCAATTCAAGGCAACTGCCACTGAGCATATTTTCAAAATAAAGGTTTTGCCCACCTTCATAGCTGCTTTGTGGGACAGCATTTGTCAAACTCCTTACTCCATCAAAATGAGAATGAATTTTCTACTTTCTTCTTTTAATGTTAATTTCAACCTTAGTCTTCATTAAAAATGCCCATAATAGATCACACAGAAGTGAAAGTGATTCAAAATTTAAAAAACATAACTAGAATACTGATCATTCTTTTTGCATTGTTTCTACCATTTCTCAAGCAAGCTTAACAGATCTGTGTGCACATCCTCTTGATATATTAGATCATAACAGAACTTGCAAGTAGAAGATAGGAAGGAATTTGAGAAAGTGGTCAAAAGGGACAAGGAGAGGATGAAACCCACCTGTGTGTAGTGGATGGTGAAGATGGCATGGGACCTGCTGCTGGCCTCATGAATGTGCGTAGCTGCTGTGATTCTGAACATAAAGGAAGACAACACAAGAATTGTTTATGAATGCTGTGTCCTCAAGGATCCAAGGCGAACACAAGACATGCTAGCTACAGACTTCATATATGAGAATCATAAAATATTCATATTTGTTCAGGCACAATGAACAGAAAAGTACAAAGAAGGCAAGAGCAGCACCGTAGGAAGTAGTCTCCCACGAAAGCACATTGAAATCACAGTAAATGGGGGCGACACCACGGTGTAATCACCTGGAGAACAGCCCAAGACAGACCCACAAGTGAAGGTAAAGAGCCTTGACGGATTCTCAGAGAAAATCGTGCTTCAACACAGAACATTGATCTCAGAATGCCAGGCCCCTGGGATGAGATCTTAAACCCTATTAATGGCTTATTTAAGCCACAGGGAATTCATGAGTTTCTTTAGAAAGCCATGCCTGTGTCATTGCAAAAGGCAGGAGAGTGTTCCCTTTATCTAAATCTGAATCAATCACCCTTCGATTTAAGATCATCGCACTGACTTCTGTTGTCATTGGAACTGGAGAATTGAAAAACAGGGTCAAAATTCAAAGTCTAGTCATGTAATTTAAGGATAAAAAGGAAAAAGTGAAGCAAGTGCACCTAGGACATTATGATGATACCCCAGGAGAAAAATGTTAAATTTATTTATTTATGTTCAGTTGCTTGGGACTGCTATTAATAGTGTACACAGAAGACTCCAGACCACTTTTTTTTCTTCCAGAAATAAAAAGCTCTCATCACCCCCAGGGATTTGTTAATAACACTGAGTATTTCAGGGTAACTAAAAATATGAGACATTATCATAATCTAAAATGGCATTTAGGAGAATTTAGAGCATATATTAATTCAAGTCCAAAACAGTATTTTGAGGGTTAATCCAAAAAATAATCATAGCTAGGGCCTGACATTTAGTGGCTAAAAGTCCTCGCCGTGAACACACAGGGATCCCATATAGGCACCGGTTCTAATTCCAGATGTAACACTTCCCATCCAGCTCCCTGCTTGTGGCCTGGGAAAGCAGTCGAGGATGGCCCAAAGCCTTGGGACCCTGCACCTGTGTGGGAGACCCAGAAGAGCTCCTGGCTCCTGGGTCTGTATAGGCGCAGCACCGGCCGTTGCGGCCGCTTGGGGAGTGAATCATCAGATGTAAGATATTTCCCTCTGTCTCTCTTCTTCTATCTCTATCTCTATCTATATATCTATATTTGCAATAAAAATAAATGAATCTTTAAGAATACGCATAGCTGGTCTCAGGACAGGGCGTCTCATGCCTGGATTCCAGACGACGGCCACCACGTGCACATGGTGAGCTGTCCCGGGTGGCCAGTGCGCCTTTTGGCGCCAGGCTCCACCTGCTGGCCACACGGCCTGGACCTCTGGGGTTTTGGTTCTTTGAATCGCTGCCTGGGTAGCTCCAGGTTGAACCCACTATTCTTCTAGGACGTGAATCAATCCTAAAGACAGTAACTCTTCCTTTATAGAACTTGTAGTCACTGAACAATGCTGACCTCCAAATACCAGTCCATGCAAAAGTTATGGCTCGGGGCTTGTCCATCAGAATCATATCCTGTTACCTGACATGATAATGGATCAGGAGAAGGGTCACATTAAGCAGGGCCATTACATTAACTAGCACTCGAGAACCATAACTGGGGGTAGATTCTGTGGGGGTTGCATGGGCCAAACCCTGTGGAAATTCTAGCCCCACTGGTTGGCTCAAAAGTTGGGGTGATGATGGACTAAGCTAAGTGTGACCAAGGGGCCTGCCATCAATCACAGGTAAAGGAACCCGCAATAGTCTAGACTGGTCAAGGCAGCAGCACCCAAATGTGCATCCTGAATAGGGTGTGGGGTGGGCTGGGCTACAACATTCACCAGCTCATACAAGGCCAAATGGAAGGCCACACCTCACCAGAAGCTGGCCTAACCCAATGGCATGTATGAGAACTGGGTCTGGGAGTGGATTAGGTGGGGGAACTTGGGAAACTCCCTTGGCAAGTCATAGCTCCCGCTGGTGAACATGTAGTCCAGACCTGGGGGTCGGACAAGCTGGGCAAAGTAGCCCCAACAGCTGGGTAATGTGTCAATTGGTAATGGAACAGGGTGGACCATGCAGGACTGAGCAAACCTTAGCCCACAAGCGAAACTAGAGACCATGATGGAGCGCAGGTCATGCTGAGCTAGGCTCATGTACCTACTGGTCTGCGTGAGCCAGGAACGCTAAGCCACAGTGTCTAAGGCAGAGGTCAAGACAGGTGAGGGGCTGATCTAAGCTGAGTCAGAGCAACCACTGGCAGGCACATCATCTATGGCTGGGAACAGGCCCGGTTGGGGAGCTAAGGGGACAACCCTAGCTGGGTTGAGGTTTCCACCAAGGGGCGCGTGGGCTGAAATGGGGGCTGCATTCTGATCAGGAAACAGTTGTAGTCTCCCTTGGCACAAGTGTGGACTGGGATTGGACGCACCAAGCCAGGTCAGACTCCAACACCATCTGGTGTCCTGGAGGACCAGGGTAGATGTGGGACTAGGCTAGGTCTCAGCCTCTACTGAGCCATGTGAGCTGTATGTTGGTATGGACGAGCCTTGGCTGGGCTGAAACATCCAACAGCAAGGACCAGTTTGGGTTGAAGGCCAGTCAGGAAAAGCCTCTGTTCCTACAAAGACAGGAGGTGAACTGAGTAGGGCTGGCTCATGGACCTACTGGTATGCGCAAAATCTGGCATTGGGAGAGGTTCTGATGGAGGAGCCTGGGCAACTCCTCTGGCAGGACACAGACCCAGCAGGTAAGCGCAAGAAGCATGATAGGAAACAGCCCAGAACAGGCCATGGAAAGTTATCCACTGGCATACACTTGGCATGGGTCGGGGGCAGACCAGGCTGAATCAGTTCACGTCATCCACTGGCAAATCCAAGCACCAAAAAGAACAGTGTGGGTCGAGCCAGGTTCGGCCGCAACAAAAACTAGTGCTCAATACGGAATGCCAAGGTGAGGCGACCCATAGCAGATGTGGCCGCAGGGCCCAACCAGCACACTGAGAACCAGGAATGGAGGGGCAGAGCCAGCAGGGGGAATATCACGGGGGCTCCCCTGCTGCACAGCTACTCCCACTGGAGAGTGTGAGCTGGGATGGGGGCAGACCAGACTAAGCAGGGCTACAACACCTGTGAACCTCATGTGGACTACATCAGGGAAAAGCCAGGTTGGGCTGATTATTCCTACTGGTGCAAACAAAATTAGGGTGGGCGAGAGTTGTTTGGGCTTAGCCACAGCATCAGCTGGCAGAAGCTGGCACTGGGATCTATTTCTGTCAAGTCAAACCACAGAACTACCTGGAGGATGCACAATCCGGGAGTGGGAGAGGCCTGGGAGGGAAATAGTGGGCTCCTCCCTCTTGGGTTACCACTTCCACGGGAGGGCATGAAAACTAGGAAGGGGCTGGGGTGGCTAGACAGACACCCAACAGCATCTGTGTGGGCTGCATAGTGGAACTGGTTAGAGGGAACAAAGCTTTAATACACATTGACATGTACGAGAACCGAATGGGGTGTGGGACAAACTGAACTAGTCTGCTACACATACTGGCAAACCAGGGTAGGGGGCGGGCCTGGTGGGGGTAATTGTGGGTCGCTCCAACTAGGCTGCAGCTCTTACTGGTTTATGCAAGGGCCGAGTATGTGCTGGGCAGAACCATTGATTCCAGTGGAAGTCGGGGCTGAAAACAGAACCAACCCAGCAATTGCAACCACCAGCTAATCGTGGTGATGGACTGTGCTGGGCCCTGTACTTGCTAGTAGATACAAGAATCTGGTTGGAGAATACCTCAGACAAAGTTTCTTTGGAGATTTCCCCAATAGAAATGCCGGACTCAGAACCCTAACCAAGAAAATACAGAAGACAGAACAGGTCAATCAACCATCTCAGCTATATGTAGGCAGCAAAATACGGGGCAAACAGAGACTCTATGATGCACTATGTCAACCAATGGATTCTTCAAAGACCTCATAGTTCTGGGAGTGGCAAGAATGGCAGCAAATCATAACTGGTGAATTATCAAAACCACTTCAGCAAGAACCTCTGAGCATGCCCTACCTGAGCATCCAGGACCTGGGGAGGGTGGGAAATTGGGTGGGCCTTCTCCCTTAATACCCCCCTTTAAACATCAAGGAAACAATATGGAAATAATAGTCTTACCCACCTCCCTATAGCTCTTGAACGTTTTTACCATAATTAACTATGTAAAGATTATAAAAAATATAGTTAAATATTAAAAAAATACGCATAGCTAGAAGAAAAATTCATTTTCTAAAGCAGTTATGAAATACTTGTCTCTGAATCTGGTGAACAGAGTACAGTGCAAGCAAATTTTGTTTCTTTAATTAAAACAGCAGAAAACATACTTTAAGAAAAAGTACAAGCATAGTATAATTCTCTGGCTTTTACTCCCAGGTATTATTACATCCAGAATAAATCCCACTTGATCAACAGAGAGAAAAGCACCTGCCCACTCCTCTGACAAGGGCCTCCTAGTGGTAGAGGTAGGATACTGCAGACAATTTGAAGTGTCACATACTCCAAAGAGATACGAAAACCGGGTTCAAAGAAGGATAAGAAAATGTAAACCTGTTACCTGTTTGCTATTCCCTCCTCCAAGAGTTGGATTACTTGCTTATAGCTGGTAACCAGATGTTGAGATAAGCCTATAGATTTATAAGATGGGAAGAAGAAATTAAATACATTTAGTTTAGACTTACTCTTCAGGACTTCATCATTCCTATTTCATATCATTTGACAGACAAAAATGAGGGAACTTCGTTAAATTCATTCAGACAATAAATTCAACCAGCAAATATTTATTGGAAGCCCATTACCGAGTACTGCGATGACTCTAGGAACATAGGTCTCTGCCCTCACAGAGACATTGGGGTATTGTTCAGAATTCACACGTCTACACTGGCAACAATTTCTTACAATTTGCCATATGGCTATAAGAAATATTCTCACATATTACCTCATTTGACCCTTAAAGCTCCTGGGCAAAGCAGGTGATATTATCCTACAAGATGACATCTAAAATATATTGTGCTGGGCCTGGCATGATAGTATAATGGTTAAAGTCCTCGCTTTGAACGCCCCGGGATCCCATATGGGCGCCGGTTCTAATCCCGGCAGCTCCACTTCCCATCCAGCTCCCTGCTTGTGGTCTGGAAAAAGCAGTCGAGGACGGCCCAAAGCCTGGAATCCTGCACCCGCGTGGGAGACCCGGAAAGAAGTTCCTGGCTCCTGGCTTCAGATCGGCACAGCACCAGCCATTGTGGTCACTTGGGGAGTGAGTCATCGGAGGGAAGATCTTCCTCTCTGTCTCTTCTCTCTGGACATCTGCCTTTCCAATAAAATAAAAAAATCTTTTAAAAAAATATATATAGTACATCTGTCCCCTATTCTGCCACAGTTTACAGTGGAGAAGTGATAAAAACAGCCACGTATCAGAGGAAAAGGGAGATAAGACATGCTGTGGAGATCAGAGCAGGGATCAGAATAGGCCACATGCAAGACGTGACACATGAATTTATCCAGCACACCATAAGCAGGTCTTGGATGCAGGAAAGAAAACATTTAAGACAGGAAAGCAAATATTTATTGCTGGCTATTGTTCAAATCACAAAGGGTTTTCACAACTGTGCCAGATGGGGCAGGGTATTGAGGCACAGCAGGGAAAACATCCACCCCACCACCACTGCCACGTGCATCTTCCAGGGGCACCAGTTCCAGTCTGGAGTCTTCCTACTGCACTTCCGCTACATTTCCCTACTAAAGGCCTGGAAAAGCAGTGAAGAAGGATCCAAGCCTTTGGGCCCCTTCCATCCACGGAGAAGACACAGAAAAAGCTCCTGGTTTCACATTAGCCCAGCACCTTCCACTGCAGTCATTTAGGGAGTGAACCAGTGGACAGAACTGGTTCTATCCACTCTCTGTGTGTGAGCTCTGTCTTTCAGATAAAAAATAAATCTTTAGGGAGAAGAAGTAAAGTTGGTACAAAGGCTCAACTGGCTAATTATTAGGATGCAAGCAGCTGCAACAGAGATGAGCTGAGCCTCATCTAGGTCTTCCATGTAGGTGCAGTGGCCCAAAGACCTGGGCCATCCTCCATTGCTTTCCCGGGCCAATAGCAGGGAGCTGGATTCGAAGTGAAGCAGACAGGACCTAAACCAGTGCCCATATGCGACTCATATGGAATCCTGGTGCTGCAAGTAAAGGATTAGCTTGCTAAGCCATGATACTGGTCCACTGAATGTTTTTTTTATGAAAATGTCACTCATTTTTAAAAAAAATATCTTTAAAACAACAACATAGGACCCAGTGTGGTAGTCTAGTGACTAAAGTCTTCATCTTGCATGTGCCAGGATCCCATATGAGTACCACTTTGTATCCCGGCTGCTTTACTTTCCATCCACTCCCTGCTTGTGGTCTGGGAAAGTGGTAGAAAATGGCCCAAAGCCTTGGGAACTTACACCTGCATGGGAGACTGAGAAGAAGCTCCTGGCTCCTGGCTGTGCATCAACTCAACTCTGCCCACTGCGGATACTTGAGGAGTGAACCAGCAGATGGACAATCTTTCTGTATCTCCTTCTCTGTGTAAATCTGACTTCCCAATGAAAATAAATAAATCTTTTAAAAGAATTATCCATAGATGACCTAAAATCTGGAATTTGCCTCAAAGTATTATAGGATGAGGCAAAGTGGACAAGAAATCTTTTTATTTTTTATTTGACCTCTTTATTTGCTGGATTCATTAAACCTTTGACTGAAGTATAAATAAAATTATCCCTGAAAAATAAATAAGTTGAAGAAAAAAATGTAGATATACAGCATCAGCCAAGTCTTAACGGTTATTGTGAGAGATGACAGATACTTGAAGATTCCTTACACAGTCTATTTGTGGTATTTCAAAAATTCTCCATAAAGAGTTTTATAAATTTAACCAAGGATGGAGACTTCTACTTTTGATTACAGCAAATGCGATAACACAGACCAACCATTTGCTTAAACACTACTTTTTTAAAAGCAAGCAAACTAGCAAAACCAAGAAAGACATCTGCTTGAAGGCAGAAAGACATAACCAGGTAGTAAAACTGTCCAGGCCACATATTGGGAAAACACGGAGGCCCAAAGAGAAAAGGCAAACAACTGCCAAATACTGTGAGTGCTCACCAGATCTTGGTGTGAAGCAGCTTTCTTAGCATACTTCTAAGGATGAGAAGTCGAAGATTATAGTCCTGAGCCTACCCAGAATGAGTCCTTTAGAACTTTTTTCCCCCCAAGATTTATTTTTTTTATTGGAAAGGCAGATTTACAGAGAGGAGGAGAGACAGAAAGACCATCCATCTGCTGGTTCACTCCCAAATGGGTGCAAAGGTTATAGCTGAGCCAATCCAAAGTCATGAGCTGCTTCAAGGTCCCCCTGTGGGCACAGGGTCCCAAGACTTTGGGCCATCCTCCACTGCTATCCCAGACCATCACAGAACACTGGATGGGAAGCGGAGTAGCTAGGACATGAACTGGCGCCCACATGGAATGCTGGTATTTGCAAGGTGGAAGATTAGCCAGCTGAGCCAATGCACTGGCTCCAACCCTACTTCTTTGGGTTGGAAACTCACACAGCTATCGTGCAAGAGTAAGTGCAGTTTGAATGAAACAAGCTTTTAATGGGACTTCAACTCTGCTCTGAACATCCTCAAACCTTAAATTGAACTGAATGATTCTGGATCACTCACGTGTACAGGGACCTAGCAGAGTAAAAGTTACAGAATTCAAGGAAATGGTCTAAAAATCTGTAACTGGAATTCCAAAGACAGAAGAGTGAATGTAATAAAATCAGTATTAGAAACTGTAATGACTATTAACTTTCTTTTAAAAATATTTATTTTTATTTGGAAGACTAACTTACATAGAGGGGAAAGAGGGAGGAGGGGGAGAGAGAGAGAGAGAATCGTCCATCTGCTAATTCACTCTCCAATGGCTGCAACAGCAGGAGATGAAATCATCCAAAGCCAGAACCCAGGAGTTTCTTCCAGGTCTGCCACATGGGTGCAGGGGTCCAAGGACTTGAGACATCCTCCCTTGCTTTCCCAGGTCATTAGCAAGGAGCTGGGTAGGAAGTAGAGCAGACAGGACTAGAACCAATGCCCATACAAGATGACTAACTTGCAGAGCCACTACACTGGCCCTGGCTATTGACTTTAGAAAACAGATAAAAAGATACAAAATCACAGGTTTGATGAGTTCAGCATGACTTGGAAAAAAAAAATTAAACTTACCCCTAGATATGAGATAGTGTTGAAAACCACACAGAAATAAATATCTTCAAATAGATTGGCAAAAACATTATTAAAAGCAGGGATATTAAAAAATCTGAGGCAAATGAAATTAAAAGGTAATTTTTTTATGTAGAAAAGTTTTTAGGACCTGGTACGGTAGCCTAGTGCTGAGGTCTTCACCTTGCATCTGCTGGGATCTCATTTGGGTGCAGTTTGTGCCCCAACAGCCCCACTTCCCTTCCAGCTCCCTGCTTGTGGCCTGGGAAAGAAGTTGAGGACAGCCCAAAGCCTTGGGAACCTGCACCTACATGGAAGACCTGGAAGAAGCTCCTGTCTCCTGGCTTTGGATCTGCTCACTTCTGGTCATTTTGGCCATTTGAAGAATGAATCAGTGGATAGAGGATCTTTATCTGTGTCTTTCCTTCTCTCTGTGGATCTTTCTAATAAAAAATGAATCTTTTTTTAAATTTTAAGATATGGAGCCAGAGTAGTGTATTAGCAAGCTAATCCTCCAGCTGTGGCTCTGGTATCCCATATGGACACAGGTTTGTGTCCCAGCTGCTCTACTTCCCATCCAGCTCCCTGCTTGTGGCCTCAGAAAGCAGTACAGAGTAGCCCAAAGCCTTGGGCACCTGCACCCATGTGCAGTGAACCAGCAAATGAAAGATTTCTTTCTCTGTCCCCTACTCTATCTCTCTCTGTAATATTTTCAAGTAAAACAATAAAATTTTAAAGAAATTTCAAAATCTATCCAGTTTAGTTCATAATATGCACTTTACATTAAGTTTTTAAGATCTAAATAATTATCTTTTAATTCCATTTTCTATAAACTTTTTGAAGAAACCTCTTTCACAATAATAAAAGTAGCCAATTCATGAAGAAGACTTAACCATTTTAATTCTATAAACAATAATAAAGCGTTAAAGCATAAAACAAAACTTGACAGAATTAAGAGGAGAAAATACAGTCAACGAAAACCAGGCAAAACAAAAACAACAATGGTGTTACAGATTTGGACACATGAAACAACTATGATAAATGGTAATAAATAACTTCTTTGTAAAAAAAAAAAAACTACAAAATATTTTCAAGCACTCACGGAAAATTTGTAAAAATTGACTAAATCAAATTGCCATGTTTATCTTAATTAAAATTTATTTTTTATTGGAAAGGCAGAGAGAGTTGGAAAAGTAAAGATTTGTTGTATCTGCTGGCTCATTCTTCAAATGCCTGCAACAACCAGGGGCTGGTCCCGGCTGAAGCTAGAAGCTAGTCTCCCACACTGGTCGCAGGGACCCAAGTATCTGAGGCATCATCGGCTGCCTCCCATGGTGCATACTAGCAGGAAGCTAGGATCAGGTGCAGAGTTGGGACTCAAACCAGCCCTTTTCCTCTCTGCCGACACAGGAGAAGAAAAAATTGAAACATTTGTCCTACCCACTTTTCTCCATGCTTGAACCTCACCACCCTAATAGGAAACCCACACACATTCTTCTCAACTCAGCATATTTCACCTCATTAGTAAGATAAAGGACAAAAAAACAGAATACAGAAAAATACTTGTAAAACTACAGTTGTTCTTCATACTAAAGATGCTTTTCTTTCCCCTTTCCTGAACAATTTAGTCCTAAAGTCATTAGGTTGGGCACACCGAGGCAGGCAACTGTGTCTAGGTGACCCACTGTAGGGGGTCTGAGCCTGAGACAGATGAACAGGGCATCCACACAGGTACACCCAGTACAGCAGAGTCAGAACAGGGTGAAGAGCTGCCCAAGCAGAGGGGAGTCCTGGCAAAAGGTGGAAGGAGGAGGTGTGATTACAGAAAGCACCGCATCAAGCTTGCAATGTAATTATTCAATGGGTTATCTTCTGTTACTGTATTTGTGTTTTATTTTTGTTGGTCGAAACACCTAATTTAGTCAGTGCTATCCTGCTTCAGTTTTAACATGTCAGAATAGGATCTAGTTTGAGGCATTAAGGATGAAAAGAAGCCCTGTCAAAAGATGAATTGTCAAATGTTAGACAAAGAATGCTAAAGACAGTGAGTGAAAAGACTCAAGTCACATAAACGAAGATCAATTAGATTAACATCAGACTTCTCAGTGGAAACTCTACTGGCTGGAAGCAAATCGGATGATATGCTCAAGATCTCAAAAGAAAAAATTCTATCTAAAAATACCATATCCAGGGCCTGGCGCGGTGGCCTAGTAGCTAAAGTCCTCGCCTTGAAAGCCCCAGGATCCCATATGGGTTCCAGTTCTAATCCCGGCAGCTCCACTTCCCATCCAGCTCCCTGCTTGTGGCCTGGGAAAGCAGTCAAGGACGGTCCAAAGCTTTGGGACCCTGCACCCACGTGGGAGACCTGGAGGAAGTTTCTGCCTCGTGGCTCCTGGCTTCAGATTGACTCAGCTCTGGCCACTGAAGTCACTTGGGGAGTGAATCATCGGACTGAAGATCTTCCTCTCTGTCTCTCCTCCTCTCTGTATATCTGGCTTTGTCATAAAAATAAATAAATCTTTTTTTACAAAAAGAATATCATATCCAGCAAAGTTATCTTTTAAAACTGAAAGAGACAAAGTATTTTCCAGATAAGCAAAAACTGAGAGAATTCACCACTATCAGGCCAGTCTTACAAGAAATTTTCAAGTGTGTCTTACATTTGAAGCAAAGATGAAAAAAAAAAAGTCACAATGAAATTCACCAACAGTGATGGTAGAGTCATTATCCACTCAGCAAAATGGCAAGCCTTAGCTCTTATCTCTCAATACTAACCTTGAAAGTAAATGGATTCAATTCACCAACCAAAAGACTTAGCTCAGCTGAATGGATTTTTTAAATACCCACAATCCTACCATATGCTGCCTACAAGAAACTCCACAAAGATACACAGAGTGAAAGTTAAGGGTTGGATAAAGATATGCCAGGCAAATGGAAACCAAAAGTGATCAAGATAAAACAGACTTTAATGAAAAAGTGTAAAATAAATGACACTACATTGAACTTGATAAAAAGTTCAACTCAGCAAGATATAATAATCATAAATATTTATCACCCAATAGAAAACCACCCAGATATATATAGAAAATACTATTAGATTTAAAGGGAGAGATAGACTCCAATACAATGATAAGGGGAGACTTTAATATTTCACTCTTATCTAGGGACAGATCATCCAGAGAGAAAAATCAATAAAGATACATTGGAATTGAATTATACTGCTGAAACTACTCTGCCTTGGCTCTGAGGAAAGAAGTTGGCCAACCATGAGCACCTGGTTGGGAGCCTCCTGTGGAGTGTGGCGAGTGTCAGCTGGTCCTGTGAGGAACGATTTTGACCCTCATGGCACAAGTCTGCAACACTGAGTGTGGGATCCATGTCAAGCTGAGGTGCAAGCTGGCTTCGAGGGGTCTGGGTCCTGCGTGCACCCTGTACAGCTTCACCAGAGGATGAAAGACGTGTAAGTGGAAGGTGCCAGAAAAACCTTTGGAGTTCCACAAGGTTGGACCCCTGGGTGCTGTCTGAGTCTCAGAGGTCGCTCTCAGCTGGAATTTGGTGGCCCATTAATTGGAGAAGCTCAGCTGCAGGCAGTGCCACAGGCCCGCAGTTTAGGATTTGTCTCCAGTTGTCATTAATAGTTTATTTTTCTGCTGGGTGGCTGGCCCCATTAAACTATTTTTCTTAAAAAAAAAAAAAGAATTATACTGCTGAGCAAACAGGCTAACAGACATTTGCAGGACATTTCACCCAACAGCTACTGGACAGATATTCTCAACAGCACATGGAGCAATTTCAAAGCCACAAATAAAGTTCTCAGCAAATGTGAAAGAAATCCTCGCAAATGCCATTTAGTTCTCAAACCATAAAAGAATACAACTAGAAATCAACAAGGAAAAAAACACGTTACTAAATGATGAGTGGGTCGTTGAATGAATTAAATAGGAAATCAAAAAACTTTTTGAAATAAATGAAAATTAGATCACACCATATCACAGCCTGTGGGATACAGTAAAAGCAGCATTAAAAGGCAAATTTTAGCTTATGTTTAAAAAAAAGAAGGGAGAAATGTCAATAGACAGTTCTCAAAAGAAAAAATACAAACAACCAAAAAAAAAAAAAAAAAAGAATGCTCAGCATCACTGGTCTTCAGGGAAACGCAATTCCAAACCAGCATGAGATGCTACCTCACCCCTGTCAGAATGGCAGGAATCCACAACACAGGGTGACAAACGCTGCTGAGGATGTGGACAAAGGGGAACACTCACACACTTTTTGCTGATGTAAATTAGTGTAGCCTCTGTGGAAAACAGTGTGTAGCCATCTTAAAAAACTAGAAATAGACTTACCATATGATCCAGCAACCTCACTACCAGATATATACCCAAATAACTTGAATACAATGAATCAGAGAGATACCTGTTCCACCATGTTTATAACTTCACTATTAATAATAGTCAAAATTTGGACTCAACCAGGATGTCCATCATCAAATGAATGGACAAAGAAAACGTGATATACACACACACAATGGAATACTAGTCAATTATAAAAAAGAACGGTATTGGACCACTTGCAGCAAAACGGACTCAACTAAAGGACATCATAGCGAATTAAATATGTCAGAATTCAGACAAATACTGCATGTTGTCCCTTACATGTGGGAGCTCAGAATTTTAAAAAAGACAAACAAAAAAAAGAAAGAAATGTCTATATATCAGCAGAATAGCAATACAGTTTTTTAAAACTTTGTTTTAAACCTTTGGCAAAAGATTACTTTGTAATTTATTATATATGGGTAAAATGGTCATTTTCAAAATTTAATTATTGTTCATAGCCATTTCCACTAAACTAATATCTTTTTGCTTTTTACTTGTAAAACTTCTTATTTGGTGAAGTATTAAGCCTTTTACTGTGGTGTAAGTCTAGAGTTTGTTATCTCAGAGAAAAAGATGTTGGAGTAAGGAAAAGAGGGAAATACCACTGGAGGGGAATGTCATTGTGTTCTCAGAATTGCATCTCCTCTGTTGCATATTAATTAAAAACTAAAATGAAAAATTAAAAGCTATATAAAACTAAAAGAAAGCATTTTGAGAAATAAAGTTTGATAGAACACAATTCCTTGTGATTACTTCAGGTCCTAGCTACACTATTTGGTCATGGCTCCCTCAACTAAGAAATGAAAGAAATGCCTATTATATTTGCAATGTTTTGAGAAAGTTCCAACCTTTAAGAAACTTGTAATTCATAGGACTTAACACTTCTTTTAGGCTCTCATCAATACTCCACCCAACATCTCCTCCCTCAAGGGTTTATACCATGGAGATACTCCAAATTTAGTCCTAAGACATCATTAGCATTGAAATTTATACTTGGGCCCGGCAGCGTGGCCTAGTGGCTAAAGTCCTCGCCTTGAACGCCCCGGGATCCCATATGGGCGCCGGTTCTAATCCCAGCAGCTCCACTTCCCATCCAGCTCCCTGCTTGTGGCCTGGGAAAGCAGGAGAGGATGGCCCAAGGCTTTGGGACCCTGCACCCAAATGGGAGACCCGAAAGAGGTTCCTGGTTCCCAGCATCGGATTGGCGCGTACCAGCCCGTTGCGGCTCACTTGGGGAGTGAAACAACGGATGGAAGATCTTCCTCTCTGTCTCTCCTCCTCTCTGTATATCCGGCTTTCCAATAATAATAAAATCTTTAAAAAAAAAAAAAAAAGAAATTTATACTTGACCCTGTTGCCAACTTTGGATATATGACCCAAGCTGTACAACTTCATGTAAGTTGATATTTTCTCTAGGGTGCAGATACTGTACTGATCACAGTCTAGAATCCTAGGATCTGTCAGATTCCCAATTACAGGCCTTTATTCTAATACTCTCTTCAGTTCTAGACCAGGTTCCAATTCCACCCCTTCTAGCTGTGGGACCATGGCAATGTCCCATAACATTTCTTTTTTTTTTTTTTTTAAAGATTTATTATTATTGGAAAGCCGGATATACAGAGAGGAGGAGAGACAGAGAGGAAGATCTTCCATCCGATGACTCACTCCCCAAGTGAGCCGCAACGGGCCGGTGCGCGCCGATCCGATGCCAGGAACCAGGAACCTCTTCCGGGTCTCCCACAAGGGTGCAGTGTCCCAATGCATTGGGCCGTCCTCAACTGCTTTCCCAGGCCACAAGCAGGGAGCTGGATGGGAAGTGGAGCTGCCGGGATTAGAACCGGCGCCCATATGGGATCCCGGGGCTTTCAAGGCGAGGACTTTAGCCGCAAGGCCACGCCGCCGGGCCCGTCCCATAACATTTCTAAGATCTCACCTTTTCTTCTACACAATGAGGACATTTGCACTATGTCTGAGGTCACTTCTGGTAAACACAGCTTAAGAGATTGGACACAACTGAATGAACTCATGAAAGGTATATCCACAGACTTTTCTAAGGAAACTCAAAGTGACTCTGAATACAGTAAGCAGTATTGCTATTGTTTCCAGGTTGATACGTACGACTAAATATTGTGGGGAAAAGAAAACAAACCAAAAAATCAAGCAGCAGACTCAGTAGCTAGCATAAATATTGGGTCAGCCACTGGCCACAATCCAATCAGAAGATATGTCTGTATCAGGATTTAAATTAGCACACTGCTGTAAGAACACAATTTTATATATATATATATATATATATATAATGTCATTTAACTATTCTGAAATGATAAAAGAACTCAACTTTTTCTGCTTAACAGCAGGATCTAGCCTAACAAAATAGCACCAAAAACCAACTCTCGGTGCTTCATGAGTATACCTAACTGTGTCCCATATGTGACATCCCCCCATCTCTCCCACCCTCCCCTCTATCACCACCAGTCGAAGAGAAAGTACCCTGGAAATGAGACTAGTTCATCTGGGAACCAGCCATGGCCCAGCCAGATTTGGTACCCACCCAACCTCACTCCAGACTATTTTCCTTGCACCCACCAAGCAGGCATCAGGCTTCCTCTCAAGCATCGTAGCTCTTGCTAATTCTCTTAATGAAATACCACTCTGCTTACTACACCAGTCTTCATATGATTGGTTCCTATGGTCAGTCTCAGCTTAAATATGAACTCCTAAGAAAAGCTGCTCCTGACCAGTCCCCTGCAGGAGGGTGACCTACACCCCACAACACTCTTTTCTAACACTACATCTATGCACTTTTTTATTAGCCATTATCACAACTTGCAGTTAAGCATTTCCTGTCTGACTCATTTACACTTGATTCCAAGCTCGCCTCTGAGGGCACAATCATGTCTTCTTTTTATTAGGACACAAGTGTTCTTCAAGTGTCTAGGACTACAGCTTCCACATGGCACTTGTTAAACGAATGCTGAGTGACTTGGTGAACACTGGCAGCCTCCCAGGTTTGAGTCTGGTCTGATTTCTAGGACGACAGGAGCTTACCTTGTACATAAGGACCCATCTCTGGGTGCTCTCGGACCCGCAGAGTATAGGACTTCCTTTGGCCAGATTTTGTCAACAGATCCCGTACTCGTTCATTATAGATTTCCAGAAAACTAGATACAAGTAGAGAAAGATAATATAGTTAGATTCTGAAAAAAGCAGGAAAAACAGGCAAGAACCAGAAAGTTCTAATCCCTGTACCAGTTCTACCTCTGCCATTGTAAGACTTGGACTTCTAGCTTCATAGAATCCCTTTAAGTCTTTCTCTGCATATGTACAATAGTTTTGAGCATGGTCATCATTACTTCACAGTTTTCGGTTTAGGTGCTGACTCAAGTTAGCCCTCAAGGCACATTTTCAGCATGCATTGTAGCATATGCTGTTATACACTGTACGTGCATCAGGCCTCTGTATGAGGGAGTGTAAAATGCATATATCCTGAATGACTTCCAAATGTGACCACTGAGCTGTAGCATTCTGTGAAGGGCCACTGCTGAGCTATGAGGGAAACTAAGTGAGAAGGTTACAGGTCCTACCTCAGTTTTTAAGTAAACCAAATCTCACTTCATCTGCTTTATACATTGGGATTCCATATTAAATACGTAGTACCTTATAGATATTTGTGGTTATGTTAGTCCTTATAAAAAACAAATAGGGAATCTGCAACCGCTGGCATCCCACTTCCCATCCAGGTCCTTTCTGTGTACTGGAAAAGCAGCAGAGGATGGCCCAAAGCCTTAGTTCCCTGCACCCACATGGGAGACCCAAAAAACGTTCTAGGCTCTGGGCTGCTGGTCTCAGATCAGCTCAGTTACAGCAGCTGCGGCCACACGAGAAATGAACCAGTGACTGAAGATCTCTTTTTCTTTCTCTCTCTTTTCTCTTTAACGATTTATTTTTATTGGAAAGAAAGATGTACAGAGAGGAGGAGAGAGAAAGATCTTCCATCCAGTAACTCACTCCCCAAGTGACCACAACAGATGGTCCTGCACAGATCCAAAGCCAGGAGCCAGGAACGTCCTCAGGGTCTCCCACACAGGTGCAGGGACCCAAAGCATTGGGCCATCCTCAACTGTTTTCCCAGGCTACAAGCAGGGAGCTAGATGGGAAGAGGGGCTGCCGGGATTAGAACCAGTGCCCATATGGGATTCCGTGTTCAAGGGAAGGACTTCAGCCACTAAGCTACCAAGTCAGGCCCTCTCTCTGTCTTTACAATAAAAATAGATTTTTTAAAACATATGTTAATTCTTTACATGTAAAACATGTAAAGTACCGGGGTTTGTGGCATAGCAGCTCACACTGATGCCAAAGGGGCACTGGCTCAAGTCTAGCTGCTCCCATTCCAATCTGGCCGCCTGTTAGTGTGACAGGGAAGGAGCAACAGATAATCCAGTATTTGGGCCCCTCCAGCCGCAAGGGAGATCCAGAAGAAGCTCCTAACTTCACCTCCATCCAGTCACAGCTGTTGCGGCTTTCTGTTCTTGTTTTGGTTTATTTGTTTATTTTTTACTTTTTAAAATTTTTGTTGTTGTTGTGGAATGAACCAGTGAATGAAAGATCTGTCTCCTCCCAGTCACAATGCCACTTTAAAATAAACAAATATAAATAAAGCCTTTAAAGGTTTTATTAAATAAAGCAAACTTCCCATGGAAAGTTCTTCTTGCACACAGCATGGATATTGCCGGAGTCATAATAAACGTTTCAGTTCAAAGCTGAACTATGTTCACAATTGTCTTCTCACATATGGACACAGGGCCCCAAGCTGTTTCCCAAAATAATGGTTCTGAGATTTTATGGAGAGTAAAACATTTGACATATGTATGGTACATTTACATATTCATTCATATATTTATGTTTTCTTTTTTAAGATTGATTATGATTATTATTTATTTCAAGGGTAGAGTTAGAGAGAGAGAAGAGACAAAGGGAGAGAGCCTCCATCCATTGGTTCACTCTCCAAATGGCCACAATGGCCAGATTTGGGCTGACCCAAAGCTGGGAGCCAGCAGCTTCCTCCAGGTCCCCTACATGGTTGAAAGGGTCCCAAACACCTGGACCACCCTCTGCTGCTTTTTCAGGCTATTCGCAGGGATTGGAAATGGAACATGAACCAGTGCCTATATGGGATGCTGGCTCTAGCATGATACACCAGCCAGCTACACCATAATGCTGGTCACCAAGTGTTTTTTATTAACCTAAAAATGTAAAAAATATTCACAGTTGGGGCCAGCATGACAACCTAATCCTCACCTACAAGCACTGGCATCCCAAATGGACACTGGGTTGAATCCAGGATGCTCTACTTCCCACCTACTTTCTGCCTATGGCCTGGGAAAGCAATGGAAGATGGTCCAAGGCCTTGGGTCCTAGCACCAGGGGAAGTCTGGGTGAGCTCAGCTTTGACCATTGCAGTTGTTTGGGGGAGTGAACCAGCAGATGGAAGACTTCTCTGTCACACATTCTCTCTGTAAAACAAAAATGTGCCTTTAAAATAAAAATTTTTAAAAATACACATTCGTGGGCCCGGTGGCGTGGCCTAGCAGCTAAAAGTCCTCGCCTTGAACGCCCCGGGATCCCATATGGGCGCCGGTTCTAATCCCAGCAGCTCCACTTCCCATCCAGCTCCCTGCTTGTGGCCTGGGAAAGCAGGAGAGGATGGCCCAAAGCTTTGGGACTCTGCACCCGCGTGGGAGACCCGGAAGAGGTTCCTGGTTTCTGGCTTCAGATCGGCAGCACCAGCCCGTTGCGGCTTACTTGGGGAGTGAAACATTGGATGGAAGATCTTCCTCTCTGTCTCTCCTCCTCTCTGTATATCCGGCTTTCCAATAATAATAAATCTTTAAAAAAAAATACACATTCGTGTGGCCCAGCATGGTAGCTAAATGGCTGAAGCCCTTGCTTTGCATGTTCCAGAATACCATACTGGCACCAGTTCATATCCAGCTTCTCCACTTTGCATACAGCTCCCTGCTTGTGGCCTGAGAAAGCAGTAGAGGATGGCCCAAAGGCTTGGGACCCTGCACCTGCATGGGAGACCCAGAGGAAACTCCTGACTCCTCAGCTCAACTATTGTGGCCACTTGGGGAGTGAACCAGTGAATAAGATCTTTTTTCTCTCTGTATATCTGCCTTTCCAATAAAAACAAATCTTTAAAAAAATTACATATTCACAACCATTTAAATTTTAAAAGGACATTTGTTCTTTCTGCAGTGATGAAAATGTTCTGCAATTAGATAGTTATGACTGTATGACCTTGTAAATGCTTTGAGCACATTTTATCATAAATTAATTACATATTGATTTTTATTATTTTTAAATGTTTATGTATGTATATAGGCAGGTATTTGTTTGCATTTTAAGGGCAGAGAAGATATCTTCCATCTGCCACTCCACTCCTCCAGGTCTGTAACAACTGGGACTGAACCAGACAAAAGCTAAGAGCTGGTAACTCCATGTAGGTCTCACCTCTATTTGGCAGGGACCCAAGTACTTGAGCCATCATTTGCTGTCTTCCAGAGTGAGCAATAACAAGAAGCCAGCAAAGAAGCGGCAGCAGAACTGCATTCCAGGCATGCTGATAGGGCTCGTGAATACTTCAAGTGGTCACTTAACCCACTGTGCCACAATGTCCATCCTCATATTAATTAAAAATAAGTAAACAAAAAAAAGTAAACAAGCAAACAAAACCACATAGTAGATGCCAGTGTTTTGGTATAATGGGTTAAGCTGCCACCTGCCATGCCAACATCCACTTGGATATCTACATAAATACAGCTTGCTCCACTGCTGATCCAGTTCCCTAATAGCAGAAGACAGTCCAGGTTCTTGAGCCCCTGCACCCTTGTGCGAGACTCAGATGGAGTTCTGGTTCATGGCTTCACCCTGGCCTGGACCTAGCCTTTGTAGCCATTTGGGGAGTGAACTGGGCAATGGAAAAATCTCTGTCTCTCCTTCTTTCTCCACAATTATACCTTTCAAATAAATAAAATAAATTTTTAAAAGATATTTTTATTGGAAACTCAGATATATAGAGAGGAGCAGAGAGAGAGAGAGGAAGATCTTCCATCTGATGATTCACTGCCCAACCGGTCACAATGGACAGAGCTGAGACGATCCGAAGCCAGAAGCCAGGAGCCTCTTCAGGTCTCCCACATAGGTTCAGGGTTCCAAGGCATTGGGCTGTCCTTGACTGCTTTCCCAGGTCACAAGCAGGGATCTGGATGGAAAGCGGACTGCCAGAATTGGAACCGGTGCCCATATGGGATCCTGGTATGTGTGAGGACTTAGCTGCTCGGCTACTGGGCCAGATCCATAAAATAAATCTTTAAATAAATAAATAAATAAATAAATAAATAAAAAGGACATAGGGGCTAACAGTGTGGCACAGCAAATTAAATTAACAATTGTAATGCCTACAACCTTTATCTGAGAGTCAGAGTCCTGGCTGCTCTGCTTCCAACCCAGCTTGTTGCTAATGTGCTTAGTGAAGTATTTGGGTCTCTTCCACACATGGGATCCCTTCCCACTCCCACCCATGCCCATTTTTCACTCCATCACTTCACCTTTCAAATAAGTGAACAGCTAACTTAAAAGGACACTGAACACCAAAATGAAAACAATAACAAAAAAATAAAGAAAAGGGAGGCTGACTACTATTGTGACAAAGCAGGGTTGGCTGCTACTTACAATGTGAACATCCAATATTGGTGCACCGGTTTGATTCAAGGCTGCTCTGCTTCCAATTCAGCTGATAATGTACCTGGGAGGGCAGCAGAAGTTGGTCCAAGCATTTGGTCCCCCTTGGCATGCCTGTATGTGGTTGTAAGGTTCCTGGCTTTTGCCTGGACCAGCCCTAGATTTTGTGGCCATCTGCAGAGTGAGCCAGCAAATAGAAAGATGTGTTTTTCTCTCTCTCCTTTCTTATCACTCTTTTAAAAAAATCTTATTTATTTGAAAGACAGAGAGAATATTTTTCATCTACTGGTTCATTCCCTAAATGGTTACAACTGAGATAGGGCCAGGTCAAACTCAAGAGTTTCATCCAGATGGAGCTTCTGGCTCATGGCTTCGCCTAGTACAGGTGCAGAAAAGCAGACTTGAGTCTTCTTCTTGTTCTTAAATTTTTTTTTAAGATTTAGTCATTTTGATTGGAAAAGCAGATTTACAGAGAGAAGAGACAGAAAGATCTTCCACCTGCTGGTTCAGTCCCCAAGTGGCCACAACAGTCAGAGCTGATACAAAGCCAGGAACCAAGAGCTACTTCCGGGTCTTCCATGCAGGTGCAGGGTCCAAAGGCCTTAATCCATTCTCTACTGCTTTCCCTAGCCACCACCAGGGAGCTAGACGGGAAGTGGAGCAGCCAGGACATGAACCTGCAGCCATATAGCATCTGTTACATTCAAGGGGAGGATTTAGCTACTGAGTCATCACGCTGGGCCCATGGGCCATCTTCTGAGGCTTTCACAGATGCACTAGCAAGGAGTTTAATCAGAAACAGAGCAGTCAGGACTCAAACCGGTGCCCATATGTGATGCCAGTGTTGCATGAAGAGACTGAATGCACTATGCTACAATGCCAACCCTATATGATTCTGCCTTTAACCAAACATGGACTAAAGACAAATTGGCAACCTTAAACCAACATTTTCAAATAGAGTTTCAGAATTATTGACCTAGAGAACAACCCAGGGCCTTAAAAAAAAGCTAATATGAAACTGAAGAGAAGTTGGGGGGGGGGGGGGAAAGCAGACAGCCAGGGTAAACTGAGTCACAGAAGAAAGCTGTTAATCCACGAGGTAGAGAATTAGATTTTCTACAACTCAGAGAACTAAATGTTCTTCTCATTTCCCTTTGGCTTTCTCTATCCCTCTGTTGATTCCAGATGCAAAGAGAGGACAAATGAACATACTATAGAGTTTGGAATACAGTAGAAACATTTCCGGGACCATAGCTCAGTATTTCTTACCTGACTTTGATCTTACAGGAAGAAGGCAATGAGGCATAGTCTTCCTCCCTGATGAAGAGTCCCTGCACAAACCAGAGAAATGAGAAGTCACTGAAGGCAGTGGACACAGGAAATCTACTCAGAGAGGAAGAACAGACCCAGAACAGAATCTATACCTCACATATCCGTGGTGTCAGCCCCATGGAGGCCTGGAGAATAAAAGAAAAAAACTATTACTGTTTATTCAAAATAATGGTCTCTCCTACTCAAATCCCAGATCCCAGAGCCCCAGGCTCAGCACTGCGGATGAATAGGTTGGTTCCCTGTGCTCTCCTCTTCATATTAGGCAATTTCTCTGAGGATATATAAAAATCCTTAGGCTCTTCAGGGTTTAACACAGAAGTAACTATTCAAAGTTTACTTTCCAATTTAAGTGCTAAAAGAGGGATTTATAATGTAAAAAAGGGGCTCATTACATCTTGATGTAGCAGATCTGTCTCACAGTGGTAAGGATGGTACATGATACAGGATTGCTGTGGTGTTAGGGAGGTGGCTCATTACTCATACTCACTGGGGTGCCCAGCATGGTATATGTCTTCCCAGAGCCGGTCTGGCCATAGGCAAAAAGGCATATGTTGTAGCCTTTGGCAGCTCCAGAGAGTACTTCCGTCCCCAAATCCTGGAACACCTGAAACAACAAAAGCAGAGTACATGACACTCTGATCCTTTTTTTGCTAGCATATTCGGAATTATTATTTTTCTTTTTACATTTGTTTTTATTAACTTAGTAGCTTATTTTTTGAGATAACATTTTAAAATTTACATAGTAGCTGATGACTTAATGATTCTAATAAATATGGAATTCAGCAAGTAAAAACACCATAGTCTAACAGGAAAATAGGTAAAGATTATAGAATTATCATTGCATTTTTTAAAAATCACAGAATAGTCAAACATTTATGACTATAAATTTCCTACCACACTCAATGATTCAAACACATTCATTCATTCAGATATTTTAAAAAGTGCCTACCACATTCTAGGCACAACACAAAAAACTAAAGATAAAGAAACCATATGTTCTCTAGTGGATTTTTTTGTTGTTTTTAAAGATTCATCTATTTTTATTGGAAAGGCAGATTTACAGAGAGGAGAGACAGAGAGGATCTTCCATCCACTAGTTTACTCCTCAAGCAGCCGCAACAACTGGAGTAGAGCCAATCCGGAGCCAGAAGCTCCTCTTGTTCTCCCACATGGGTGCAGGGTCCCAAGGCTTTGGGTCGTCCTCAACTGCTTTCCCAGGCCACAAGCAGAGAGCTGGATGGGAAGTGGAGCAGCCAGGACACAGAATGGCACTCAAATTCAATCCTAGCACTTGCAAGGGGAAGATGAGCTATCATGCTGGGCCTGATTTCTAGTGTTAAGGCAAACAAAGTCTAGGAGAACGAAAAAGACATACAAGTGAAATAGCTTTCCTTTCCATAAAACAATGTTTATATGGCTGATCAGATTAAGCTACAGTGAAACACTGCCAGCAACATACAAATTCAGGATTTTGAGATACCACACTGCGCCTCCAAAGGAAGGATTTTCCATGTGAACCTATTTTCTACATGCCTGCTTCTCAGATTGAACCTAACAACTGGTTCTTTGGTCATCTAACTCTGTGGTGAACCAAAAACAGCTAAAGGTCCTCATGTGAAAACCCCTGTGCTTTGTGTGCTACCTAAACTTTCTACTGAACTCTATTAGGCAAATTGTGGTCTCAGGAAAAAAACAGCCAGGCTTTCCCATTCAATCAACCCTCAACAGAAAGTCACATCTACCATAACCTGCCCTTTGTATTGCTGGCGCCCAGCACTGAAATACTCTTCCAATCTGAAGAGAATCTTTTATTGTATCTATCTGTTAAAAAGCAGAGTCCAGTCCTCCAATATAGAAACCAAACAAGCAAGATATTCTTCTCTACTTTTGGCAGCTAGAACACTAGCACTTGAAATGAGGCGCATTAACCACATGCACACTCCCACTTTAATTTTATAAACCACAAAAACAAGGTAAGTGTTGATAAATTCTCTGTGGTGGCATCCAGAGTCCAGCAGCATTGCATGCTGCACATACAGTGGTAGAAATGTCAACTGCAGTACTCAGACTATTTTTAAAAAGATTTATTTCTTTATTTACTGGAAAGGTAGATTTACAGAGAGAAGCAGAGACAGGCAAAAAGAACTTCTGTCTGCTGATTCTGCTGATGGAAGATATTTCTCCCTGTCTCTCCTCCTCTCTGTATATCTGCCTTTCCAATAAAAATAAAATGTTTAAACAAATAATAATAATAATAATAAAGACAACAGACTATTATTCAACACCAAACAGAATTGAGCTATCAAGCCACAAGAAGACACAAGGAAAACTTAAATATGGACTACTAGTGTCATAAGCCAATCTGGAAAGGCAACACACTACAGGTCTCCAACTATAAAACATTCTGAAAAATGAAAACTATGAGAAAATAAAAAGCTCAGTAATTCCTAGGGTTTAGGGAAAGCGAGGGATGACAAGGCCAAACAAAGAGGATCTTTAAGGCAGCAAAACTATCCTATTGAAGACCCTAATGGTAGACCATTCAAATGCATGCTACCACTAGCAAGTCTCATATGTAAATTACGGACTTTGAATGATAAGGATATATTAATAAAAGTTCACAGATTAAATAAATGCACTGTCCTGGTTAGGGATGTTAATATTTAGATGTGGGAAAGGAAGGTATGTGGAAACTCCTATTTTCAGTTCTATATAGCTTTGAACCTAAGATGTTTCTAATAACCAGTCCACAAAAAGTAAATGCAGTAAGAATCTTAAACGACAGAGTTACCTGACTATTGAAGATATTAACAACATTATCAAATTCTTAAACCCAACTAGAATCAACAATGTATCTGGAAATTTCATGAGTTTTTTTTTTTTTATATCGTTTCCAATCCCAAATACATTAACAACAGAAAAGTCCCCAAAATACCCACATAACTTTAACTTAGGCTGAAAAAGGCTTCAGAATAATTAAATCAATGATAATTTCAAAGACAAATATCAGAAACTGTTGAAATGACAATTAAGAAGGGCATTTCAAGGTCAAAAGAATTTAGCATTAGGAAAGACACAAAAATTAAAACATCAATCTTAAAAGAAAAGATTCTTGCTTATAGAGCTATTCATTTTTATTGGAAAGGCAGATATACAGAGAGGAGGAGAGACAGAGAGGAAGATCTTCTCTTTGAAGATTCACTCCCCAAGTGACTGCAACGACCAGAGCTGTGCTGATCCAAAGCCAGGAGACAGGAACTTCTTCCAGGTTTCCCACATGGGTGCAGGGTCCCAAGGCTTTGGGTCGTCCTCAACTGCTTTCCCAGGCCACAAGCTGGATGGGAAACGGGGCTGTCAGGATTAGAAACACCACCCACATGGGATCCTGGCATGTGTGAGGCAAGGACTTTAGACCCAAAGCTACCATGCTGGGCCCCAGCAAGAATCTTTAAACTGTAAAGATGCTTAACAATTTCTGGAAACTACTCAACGTATGGTTTCATTAATGCTGCTAGTTACTAAGAAAAACTGTAAGTAACCCAGAGATGCTGAGATAGGGTTAATACCAACTATGGCTCTATCAACTTATCATGTCTCCAAACTTGCTTAAATGGTACAGAAATGCTGGTTTCAGAATCCTTAGTAGAAGACAGGAAAATCACAAAATATGTAATTTGGTGACACCTCAATTTAGAGAAATAGCATAGAAGACAGAATTACAACTTATAAATACAGTCTCCTTGAAAATAGAAGAAAATAATCTTAAATGCCTTAAAATAACTCTAACCAAAGATGTGGAAGACTTCCATGACAAAACTGCAAAAACATTATTAAAAAGAAATTACAATATGGAGAAATTTATCATATTCCTGAATCCTCAGAATCAACATCATCAAAATGTCCGTATTGAACAAAGAATATACAGATTCAATGCTATCCCAATCAAAAGCTCAACAGCATTCTTATCAGAAATAGAAAGATACAAAAGTTCACTGGAAACACAAGAGACCACACATTGCCAAAGTTATCCTGAAAAATAAAAATAAAGCTGGTGCAGTAGCCTAGTGGCTAAAGTCCTCCCCTTTCATATGCTAAGATCCCATATGGACGCCAGTTCTAATCCCAACCATTCCACTTCCCATCCAGCTCCCTGCTTGTGGCCTGGGAAAGCAGTCGAGGACGGCCCAATGCTTTTGGACCCTGCACCCATGTGGGAGACCTGGAAGAGGTTCCTGGTTCCCGGCTTTGGATCGGCGCAGCACCAGCCCGTTGCGGCTCACTTGGGGAATGAGTCATCGGATGGAAGATTTTCCTCTCTGTCTCTCCTCCTCTCTGTATATCCGCCTTTCCAATAATAATAATAATAAAAGATTTTATAAAAAATAATAATAAAAGCTTATTTCCAGGGGCAAATGTTTGGGGTAGCGATTAAGATACCACTAGGAATGCTCTGCTTCCCACAGCCCATACTGGAGCCTCTGGGGTCCAATTCCAGCTCCTTTCACAAGCATTGTTGTGCAAATGTGCACCCTAGGAGGCAGGGCAATGGCTCTCATACTTGGGTACCTACAACCCACACAGAAGACCTGGCTTGAATTCCCATCTCTGGATTTTGGTTGCTGCAGGCATCTGGGCAGCAAACAAGTGGATAGGAGAGTTCTATCTCTCTCAAAATAAATTTTTCAAATGTTAAACAGACTGTAAGGTTTGGGAACTGAAACTTGACAATGTAGAGGGTGCTGACCCAGAACTACTTAGGTTTTAGAGAGGGGTCCAGAGCGGTGGCCTAGTGTCTAAAGTCCTTGCTTTGTAGGTGCCAGGATCCCGTATGGGCACTGGTTCTAATCCCAACCATTCCACTTCCCATCCAGCTCCCTGCTTGTGGCCTGGGAAAGCAGCAGAGTATGGCCCAAAGCCTTGGGACCCTACACCTGTGTGGGAGAACCAGAAGAAGTTCCTGGCTCCTGGCTTCGGATTGGCTCAGCTCCAGCCATTGTGCTGACTTGGGGAGTGAATCTTCAAAGAGAAGATCTTCTTCTCTGTCTCTCCTCCTCTCTGTATACCTAATTTGCAATAAAAATAAAATAGCTAAATCTTTAAAAAAATTTTAGAGGCTTCTCCAGGCATCATTGGGTAGGAGCAGGCAGTAGAGCCTGGGTGTTTTCTGAGTGTGTGCTACCAAGAAGGGATAAGGAGATCTCGGTGAGGAATATGATGTGAGAGGTATCAGGTGGTAAGTGTGGACCATAGTAATCCTGGGCTGCTGGGAATGGGTGTGGATGTTTCAGTGGATGTGTGGGCTGGTTGCTTTCAGCGGCACCAAGCTGGGTATGGTACTGCAATGCGGGCAAGCTGATAGATCCCACAAAGCAAACGGTGCTTACAGCGCTGGCTGGGACGGACTCAAGAGGAGAGGTGGATTTTTCCTGGGGTGAATGTTTGGAAGTCAGATTGGTTAGGGGAAGAGTGAGTTAAGAAGTCTGAGGATTGGGGCCAGCGTGGTAGCCTAGCTGCTAAAGTTCTCATATTGAATGCATCCGGAATCCCACATGGGTGCCGGTTCTAATCCAGAGAGCCCCACTTCCCATCCAGCTTACTGCTTGTGGCCTGGGAAAGCAATCGAGGATGGCCCAAGGTCTTGGGACCCTGCATCCATGTGGGCGAACTAGAGGAAGTTCCTGGCTCCTGGCTTTTGATCGGCGCACCACTGGCCATTGTGGTCACTTGGGGATCGAATCATCAGATAGAAGATCTTCCTCTGTCTCTCTTCCTCTCTGTATATCTGACTTTCCAATAAAATAAATCTTAAAAAAAAAAAAAGAAGTCTAAGGGTTTAGAGTGTGTTAGAAGAACTTCAGAGGGAGAGCAGGATTGACAGAAGGTGAGAATGGAGAAAAAGAAGGCTTGAACAAAGGAAATCTCTAACCATTTGCTATTGACAGAAGTTATCTAGATCATGGAGAATTTGGAGTTCAGATTGAGTCATTGTTTAATTTGCACTGAATCCCAGCCATGCTGCTGAGGAAAATTAGATCAAATGAAGTCTGACTTGCAGGAGAAAATTAGTTGGCATGCTAGGGGACTGAGAGTTACAGGGTTTTGAGATTTTTAGAAGGCAGCCAAAAGGTGACTCTGTAGGGAAGGGAGCTGGGATTAGACCCTAGAGGCTCCAGTATGGGCTGTGGGAAGCAGGGCATCCCTAGCGGTATCTTAATCGCTACCCCAAACACTTACCCCTAGAAATAAATTTTTGTCATTTTATTTATTTTTAATATAAAATTTTAATTGCTTCTATTAGAAGTTCTATCTGATAACATGTTTTCATTATTATCTTTTATTTTTTTCATTTTGAATTTTATGGTACAATTCCATAGGGTCTGGCATTCCACCCTCCCCAAATTCCCACCTCCTGAGTGATTTTCCCCATGTTGCTAGAATAGTATAGTCCTTCATAAGGAATCATGATTCCATCAGTCTGTTATTTAAGTGTGCCCCGACACTGCTGGCATAACCTCAGACAGCGTAGTATCCCACTGTCTAGATCTGTCCAACAGTTTTATTAGGAGTCCGTCTTTGATTTGAAGTAGGGATGCATATTGCATTGTATCTTCACATCTGGATATGGTAGTCTCTACTATACCATCACTATACATTCCCTTAAATAAGAAGCCACGAAGCAAAGGCAACAACAGGTATGAAGTTAAAACAAAAAATTATAGCAACATGGAATCAAAAAAGCAGGGCACTGAATAACCAACACATGGGTGATGAAAACACAAAAGCTTCTTGGGTAAAAGGGTGCCACCATGCAATCCATGAGTCAGCGATGAATTCGACAACAGAAAACAAACCATTTGGAAGAAATCAAAAACATCAAAACAAACGGGATGCAGCAAAAACAGTATGAAAATAGTTATTGAACTTAAAATTTGCATGATGGCTTCCTTATATTAGAGAAAACACAGCATTTGTCCTTTTGGGATTGACTTGTTTCACTGAGCATAATGGTCTCTAGTTGGGACCATCTAGTTGCAAATGGTATAATTTCATTCTTTTTAACGGCTGAGTAATATTTCATGGAGTACATGTACCCTAAATAAACTTCTGTTATTTTAAGACAGTATACTTTGGATGTTTGCTTTAGTAGCTTAATTATTTTTTTTAAGATTTATTTATTTTATTACAGTCAGATATACACAGAGGAGGAAAGACAGAGAGGAAGATCTTCCATCCGATGATTCACTCCCCAAGTGAGCCGCAACGGCCGGTGCTGCGTCGATCCAAAGCCGGGGACCAGGAACCTCTTCCGGGTCTCCCACGTGGGTGCAGGGTCCCAAAGCATTGGGCCGTCCTCAACTGCTTTCCCAGGCCACAAGCAGGGAGCTGGATGGGAAGTGGAGCTGCCGGGATTAGAACTGGCTTCCATATGGGATCCCAGTGCGTTCAAGGCGAGGACTTTAGCCGCTAGGCCACGCCGCAGGGCCCCTAGTAGCTTAATTTAGCTACCAACAACAGAAGCGAGCTTCACCAGCCTCAATGCTATCTTTGCCAAGGTCAGACAGACACTCTCATCCAGAAATGTTTCAAATGCTGAGTCTGTGCAGATCAGTACCTGCCATGACAACACACCCCAGCCACAAGCATGTGTAAAAGCCCAGTGCTGTGTACTCTGGGTGGCCTGCCACGTGGAAGCTGTCCCGGCTGTCTCCCACCAGGGAACAGTCTGTCAGACTCTCTCCCTTTCCTCCCACCGCTTATCTCTCTGCTATCTCCTCCCCTCAACCCCCAGTTGCAACTTCCCTGGCCTGCTGTGTATACTGGACCAGTGAACCTCACCGGGGAGCGCTCCCGATAAAGCTTGCTTTGAGCTGAAGAGTACTTTGTGGTGCCTGACTCTGAACCCAAACTCAAACCTTACGAAGACTAACACTAACGTTTCAGGAAAAGCTTATTTCTGGCTGAAATTATATGTGAGAGGTTTCTTATTGTTTAGTTTCCTTAGGATCCAAGCGACAGAACCAATGTCTCTCCCATGTCACTGACTGTGACGACACAGAAAAGAGGGTTTCAAAGAACAACATGCTGTGCAAAACCAACCACAAGGCTTCCCCAAAAAGTGGTGCCAGGAAGGGAGATCATATCATGCACCAGAAAATGAAGAAATGTGAGAAATCACGAGGAGCATGAATGACCATCACACAGCAACAGCAGACCACGTAGCAGTAGCACACTTTTACCTCAATGATCATAAAATGAAGTTCTTACTCAAAAACATTTTACTAGCTGGTTAGCCAGAAACAATCATCACCTTCATTTAAAGTAAGGTTTTAACAATAATAAACTAAAAATAAATAAGTAAATAAAATAAGGTCTCAAGTTGCTATAGTTCAAGTGACTAAGAACTTTGAAATTGCAGAGAATCTTCTGACCAACAGTGCCTTCTACTGCACATGCTCACAACACACTGAGAGAGGATGGGCTACAGAAAGGGTTCAGATCACGTGAAAACTTCCAAAGCCTTCCTCAACCTTGGACTTATTGAGGCAGAATGACATCACAGTGGGGAAAGAAAATGGCATTTCCTTTTCTTTCAGCTTTCGACATAGTCTTTGTCTCCCTTCCTTCTTCCTCCACGACTATCTCCAGCAGCAGATTAAGTTCAAGAGCAGCAGTCCCAGGAGTTGGGTGGCTATACCCACGGGTCCCCCTGGTTGACTGTCAAGCAAACTCTGGCAAGCACCCTAGGAACTAAAGAGGAAGGAGAGGATCAAACATGTAAAGCTAGGAAATGGCACACAATACACAGCCAGTTAACACTGAGCAAATGAACATGTAACCTATGGACTCAATCAAGAACAGTCACAATAAGTGTATACTGAACAAAATTAAATTAAAGCTTTCTCTAGGTATTCTCTGAATCTCGCCTCCATTAATTTCTATGTATTTAATTTTCACCCAGGACAGCCATCACCAGGTCAGTATAATCCACCTAGCACAGTTTTCACATTCATTCGATTTATTCACAAAGACTCCTTGTTGCCTTTTAGTAATGGGTCCAACCAGGCAACACCTTGAAATAGGTGGAGGACAAAGTGGCTTCAAGTTGTTTTAATCACTTATTTTATCTTTATGCAAGGAAACAAGCATGAAGAATGGAGTTCCTGTTTTTAACACTCATTCTGCCTACATGGAAAAAGTTTTCCAGCAACCATGTTGCTAAGGAGCAAATTTCCTGTTTTGTATATTGTTTAGTCTGAATGGGTCTCTAGAGACCAATGTTCAAGAAGTAAAGTGAACTGTGACCCCCGCAAAGACACTTCCGGTTTCATAGTTGGATTTGGCCAGGGCAGCTGAAGCTTGTAGCGTTCTCAGCAATTCAGGGTCTAGCTGAAGGTTTAGTTTTGCATTAATATGAATAACATCTGCCTCAGGCATTCCCAAGCCATAGTAGCTTCTTCTCTTGACCCATATTTCCCTCCTCCAAACCTAAAGACTAGCTTATAGAACAGAAGCACTGCCTGCTGCAGCCACAAAACTGGCAACCTCACTGGTCTTGTGGTACTTAAGCTACTCCTGTCAAGTTTCTTCAACCAATTACACAAAGCCTGATGCCAGCCTTAGTCAATATCCCTGAGCCAAAGGCACTTTCCAAAATGGTCTCAGCTATTTACTAAAGTTCATGCAAAAATATTTTTAAGAATTCAAGAGGGAGGAGAGTTAACAATCACTTGCTCATGTCACATTAAGAGAATTACTGACAAGAACCTGGTTGGTTTGTGACATGTGTATGATTTTCAATGGAGCACACATATTAAGCCTCTAAAACTCCTGTCTGAAAATACCCAGGAGTTTCATTGTTTTCTCCTGTATAAATACTTTCGGATGGAAGGTATAGATCTGAGGTGGTTCATCTTTGCTGAAAAAAAAGAATACTTGGAAATTAAAGCAGGTAGAAAACCATACAGTATTTAATTCAATTTAATAACGTGTGGGTAGGTACTGTGGCACAGATACCTGCATCCCATATTGCAGTGCTAGTTTGAGACCAGGTTCTCTGTTTCCAAACTAGTTTCTTGCTAATTCATCTTGGGGGGCAGCGGGTGATGGGTCAAGTGCTTGGGTGCTTGGAGTTAAATGCGATGTGGGATGTACGTTCTGGTTCCTGGTTTCAGCCTGGTCCAGTCATGGCTGTCGCAGGTATTTGCGTAATAAAGAGAACATGGAAGCCAGCATGCACACTTGGTTTGCGTTGACTCTCATGCTCTCTCTCTCTCTTCCCCACCGGATGTCTGCGTGTTTTCCCTGGATTTATTCAGAAAGACCTGAGTTCATTCCTGCGCTCCAGAATATGAAACTGGACTCCCCAGGGACACTCTTTAGGTGACAGGGAGATGAGTTAGAAAAGCAGGTACAAAGAAGCACTGATCTGTGCTGAAAGCAAAAGGAGCACAGTGGCACAGTTACCAGGGAGCGCATAAATTTTTTCATGGACACCCCCGGTTACCTTTGACCACTTACACGTAACTATTTTTAAAAAATTTATTTGAAGGGATAGGACCGAGCACAGTAGCCTAGTGGCTAAATCCTTGATGTTTATGCACCAGGATCCCTAAATGGCACCAATTTGTGTAGCGGCAGCTCCACTTCCCTTCCAGCTCCCTGCTTGCAGCCTGGAAAAGCAGCAGAGAATGGCCCAACTCATAGGGAAATATATTTTCTTAAATCTCTGATCTGGGGGCCTGGTGCAGTGGCCTAGTGGGATCCTATATAGGCACTGGTTAGTCTCTTGGCTACTACCACACTTCCCTTTCAGTTCCCTGCTTGTGGCCTGGGAAAGGAATAGAGGACAGCCCAAAGCCTTGGGACCCTGCGCCCAAGTGGGAGACCCAGAAGAGGCTCCCGGCTTTGGACTGGCTCGGCTCTGGCCATTGCAGCCACTTGGGGAGTGAACCAGCAGATGGAAGATTTTTCTGTCTCTCCTCTCTATAAATCTGCCTTTCCAATAGAAATAAATAAAGCTTTTAAAAATAATCTCATTTGGGAGAAAAGGAAAAGCAATATTGGCCAGAGACCACTACATAGTTTGTAATTTAAATATCACCTAACACAACCATGATCAAGACGAAGTTAATTTAATACGAAAACTAATTAAGGTAAAGGAATAGTTGTCCAGTTCTAAGGAGACAGGAAAATTAGGCCAAGTACACTCTCCTCTTTACCGTTTTCACGCTGAGGTCCAGCTGTCTCAGGACCTGTTCATACACCTGATCTTATGGACCTCGGGTCATGGTTTCTGCCCTGAGATAAACTCTCCAGGTAATTTTGCATTTTACAACTTTTTAAAAAAGATTTATTTTTATTAGAAAGTCATATATGCAAAGAGGAAGAGACACAGAGAGGAAGATCCTCTATCCATCAACTCACTCCCCAAGTGGCCGCCACGGCTGGAGCTGCGTCAGCTTGAAGCCAGGAGCCCGAAGCCTCTCTCAGGTCTCCCACAGGGATGTAAGGTCCCAAGGCTTTGGACCGTCCTCAACTGCTTTCCCAGGCACAAGCAGGGAGCTGGATGGGAAGCAGGACCACTAGGATTAAAATCGGTGCCTATATGGGATCCCAGCGCGTGCAAGACGAGGACTTTAGCAGCTAGGCTATCATGCCAGGCCCGCATTTTACAATTTTAAAAGCCAGACTGGAGAATGCCTGGATACATCTGGTCACCATTTGATTTCAGACTTCCACTGTGTTCAGTATGTGGGGAGAAATAAGCCTATAAATAGATTATGCTCCTGTCTCACATCCAAAAAATAAGAAGCTGTCAACTCAGCCTTTCTTATGGGAAGGAAAGAGGTTTTCATAGAATATTACACAAATGAATCCAGCTCCTTCCATAATGATCATACATCATTATCAATAAAGTATGCTAAGAAGCCAGCCTCGGGGCTCGGCAGCGTGGCCTAGTGGCTAAGGTCCTCGCCTTGATCCCATATGGCCGCTGGTTCTAATCCTGGCAGCTCCACTTCCTCTCTATCTCTCCTCCTCTCAGTATATCTGACATTGTAATAAAAATAAAAATAAATCTTTAAAAAAAAAAAAAAGAAGCTAGCCTCAGTCAAACCACTCAAACAGCTATTTTATTCACCTTTTAGTATTAAATGACACCCAAGGACAAACTCCTAATTAGAACTAGTGAGTAATTCGTAATGATGCTTCAATAAGTCTTTTGATCTTATTGAGATACACCAAGATCTGAGGTTAAACTATGTGTGAGCAGCACAACCTTCAAGTCTTGTAAAGAAATGCCCCTCTAGCCTTTGAAAGATAATCTGCAGATATAAATCCTATTTAATTCTGAATTGAGCAATCATACTGTGAATTAAATTTCTGACAAAATTCCTCCCATTTACCAGCAAAAACAACCTTATTTTCCTTTTCAGATTTTTTCAAATACTTAATAGGAATGTCTGAGTATTGTAATATTTACCAAAATGAGGTGTATTAACTCTTTGGTTATATGATTCAAGAACTATTAACTCTTATTGTTTCTTCAAAAAAAATTCTTCCTTTAGCATTTTTTAATCTACATATTTGAAAAGCAAAGAAACAGAAAAATCACCCAACTACTGGTCCATTACCCAAATTCCGTAACTACAGGGCTGGGCCAGGCTAAACTGAACTCAACCCAGGTCTCCTACGCAATCAATCACTTTAGTCTCCATCAGCTACCAGCATTAACTGAACGCTAGAATCAAGTACAGAACTGGGACCTGAACCCTGCAGTCTAATACAGCATGTGGGCAATCCAAACGGCTTAGTTGGTTATTCCCAAACTTTGATGTTTATCCCAAACCCAACTTAAACAATTAGCTTTTATTTAAATTTTTCCAAATTTTGTTATTTATTTGAAAGACAGGAAATAGAACGTTGGTTGGGGACAGAAGTGGGGGAAGATTTTTTTTTCTTAAAGATTAAAAAATTTTTATTAGAAAGTCAGACTTATAGAGAGAAGGAGAGACAAATATCTGTCTACTGGTTCACTCCCCAAGTGGCCACAATGGCCAGAGCGGAGCTGATATGAAGCCACGACTCAGAAGCTTCTTCTGGGTCTCCCACAAGGTGTAGAGTTCCAGGCTTTGGGCCATCCTCCATTCCTTTCCCAGGCCACAAGCAGGGAAGTGGAGCATCTGGGATACAAACCAGCATCCATATGGGATCCTGGCACATGCAAGGCAAGGACTTTAGCCACTAGATCTGCTGATTCACTCCATGAATGTCTACAACAGCCTGGTGTCAACCAAGCTGAAGCCAGGCAGTGATGCAGGCCATGCAGTAGGTGTGTATAACACGAAGGTGTGAAGAGAACAGCTCCCTGACTGGCAGGGCCCGGGGAGCTACCAGCTGCTTAGCAGGGCTAAGTGGATTCATCTCTGACCACCTTGACGCAGTTTTCACTCCCCCTTGCATGGGCACTCAACCACCCCACTATGTAATCTATTGAGGCATTGTCTGCCCCTGTGAGATGGCTTTTACAACCAACGTGAGCTTAAGAGTTAATGTTACTGAGGATGTCCTGGTGAGTGGGCCTTTAACTACACACAGGAGTATAATTAAGTCTGTGCTGTTTACCCATTGCCAGAAAATCTGGCCCAGATATTTATCATGCTTTCTGGGGAATGGCTTGATAAGAGGAACCCTAAAAGTTATCCTGTTACTGTGACCCTAAAGGTCATTCTGCTATGACAAAGAATATAGTTACTATGACCCTAAAGGCCATACTGCTATGACGAAGAATATAGCTACTGTAACCCTGAAGCCTATCCTGCTAAGGCAAAAAATATAGTTACTGTGGTCTTAAAGGTTAGCCTGTCCTTGCAATTCTTTAGAATATAGAAAATGTAGCTGTTTTAGTTGTTTTCATAAATTTTTAGCTAGAGGAAATATAGGGTGATTTCACTAACATCATAAAGAGATATTTTTGATTATTGTTTGATCACTTATGAAGTTGTAAAGCCTGCAGTTGTGGAGGAATGTAATGTTTATAACTTTTTGTCTTAGATCTTCATGTTTTTTCTCTCTTGATGTATTTCTCCCATTTAGTGATAGATAAGTTGAATAAGAATTGTACTAGCAGTGTATTACTGCATAAGATGTGTTGTCTACTGAGAAACTCTTGGTTGCAACGTTGGAATGGATAATGCCTTGTCTAATACTGAAACAATTTGTAGAATTGTCTTTGGAAACACTCACTCATCCATTGTAGAGTTGAAACTTAAATAGAGTAACTTAGCTCATTGCAAACTGCAATTCTTTCTGCTGTTATTTCCCTTGCTTTACTTGTTTGGTTAACAAACTGTGAGCTTACAGACCTATGGCCAACTAATGTCAATAATCCTGATCCCCATAGAACAAGGCCCCAGTCCTTTTAACTCATACAAGATAGGGGTCTGGTTGATGCAGATGGCGCCTAGGTTATAGCCCAGACCTGAGGAGAGCAGATGAAGACTGGCAAGCCAAGATAAGCAAGGAATGTGGAATCCTTCCTCAATCATTTCTCAGGAAGTTGTAAATTGTGTCCCCCTGAAGCTGTGTCAATATGCCCCTAAGAAAAAACTTTGTACTGCTTCTGTATAAATAAAGCGGACAGCTTTCTCGCTTTGTCCACTACGATCAAGGAATCTGGTGGTCCGTCTCCTTCTTTCTCTCTTCACGCCTCATCCACGCACCCTTCCCGAGTTCCGAACCTCGGCTGGAGCTGGACTCCGGCAAGGCAGGAACCCCAGAACTTGAGCAATATCCAATGCCTTCCCAGGTATATTAACAGGAAGCTAGATCAGCAGAACAACTGGGAATTGAACCACTACTCCAGAACAGAATGCCAACGTAGCAAACATCAGCTTAACCTACTATATCACAGTACTGACATCACAATTGGGTTTTTTTTTCCTATGTGCGATGATAATAATCAGGGATTTTATTCTTTTGAAGATATAATTAGAGGAATTTGGATTTTGAGCATGAGACTATCAGAGTAACAAAATCATACCTCTGTGTTAAAATAGTAAAACTAAGTTTATATTATTCTCCTTGTGAAAAGTGTGCAGAGATACTGACCTCTCAAGAAGGCATTCTAGGGCCCGGCATGATACCATAATGGTTAAGGTCCTCAACTTGAACCCGCTGGGATCCCATATGAGCACGGGTTCTAATTCCGGCAGCTCCACTTCCCATCCAGCTCCCTGCTTGTGGCCTGGGAAAGCAGTCGAGGACGGCCCAATGCCTTGGGACCCTGCACCCACGTGGGAGACCCAGAAAGAAGTTCCTGGCTCCTGGCTTCAGATCGGCATAGCACCGGCCATTGCCGCCACTTGGGGAATGAATCATCGGACAGAAGATCTTCCTCTCTGTCTCTACTCCTCTCTGTACATCTGCCTTTCCAATAAAATAAATAAATCTTAAAAATAAAATCCATGGGAACTGGTGGCATGCCTACATCGTGTGGCAGTAAACCATGGCCTGTGACAATGACAATGTCAGAAGCCCATATGAGCACGCTGGTTTCAGTCCCAGATCCTCCACTTCAGATCTAGCTCCCTGTTAATGCTCCTGGGGAAAACACTGGAAATGGCCCAAGTCCTTGGGTCCCTGAAGTTATATGGGAAACCCAGTAGAAACTCTAGACTCCTGATTTCAGTTTGACCCAGCCCTGGCTGTAACGATCACTGAGGAGTGAACCAGCAGATGGAAGATTCTCATTATTTTTCTGTCTCTCCTCCTTTCTGTAAACCTGCCTTTCAAATTACATATATACATATATATGTATGTAGACAGTCAATGAAGTAAAATAGCACTTTAAAATAAGTCTAGAGGGCCCAGTGGCGTGGCCTAGCGGCTAAAGTCCTCGCCTTGAATGTGCTGGGATCCCATATGGGCGCCAGTTCTAATCCCGGCAGCTCCACTTCCCATCCAACTCCCTGCTTGTGGCCTGGGAAAGCAGTCAAGGACGGCCCAAGGCTTTGGGACCCTGCACCGCGTGGGAGACCTGGAAGAGATTCCTGGTTCCCGGCATCAGATCGGCACGCACCAGCCCGTTGGGGCTCACTTGGGGAGTGAAACATCGGATGGAAGATCTTCCTCTCTGACTCTCCTCCTCTCTGTATATCCGGCTTTCCAATAATAATAAATCTTAAAAAAAAAAATAAGTCTAAAAAAAAAAATAAGTCTAGAACTTGTAAGACACCACTTGGAATACTTACATCTCACATCAGAGCACCAGGTTCAAATCTTAGGCCTGCCTCTGATTCAGCTTCCTGCTACAGCACACCCTAGTAGTCAGTAGATGATGGATCAAGCAGCAGAATCCTACCACTTACCTAGGAAAGCACAATGCATTTCCTATTTTCTGGCTTTGCCTGGAGCTAGTCTGGCTGGTATGGGCATTTCAACAACAAACCAGCAGGTGGAAGAGCTCTGCTTTTTAAATTTAGAAAATAGCTAAAAATATAAAATCTTAGTACAAATTATTAGTACTAGAACACTTGACTAGTTGTCTGCGAAAAAAATGTTACTATACCTTTACTCCTAAGATTTCCACTTTTACGTTTAATTATACTTTTATGTTATTTTCTTTCTTATCCTATTCTTGCCATGTCATGATACATTTATGTGTCAGAAAGTTAAGCTTGTAAGTGAAATCAATGACTATGCTATGTAATAATTTGGGAGCAAAAAATAAGAGGGGGATCTGAAGAGGAGGAAGATCCCTTATGCTTCTAAATCTGTATCATGAAAATTAAGAAATCTGGCCTGGTACAGTAGCCTAGTGGTTATATCCTTGCCTTGAACGTGCCAGGATCCCAGATGGTCACTGGTTTGTATCCCAGGTGTTCCATTTCCCTTCCAGCTCGCTGCTAGTGCCCTGGGAAAGCAGTAAGGATGGCCCAAAGCCTTGGGACCCTGCACCCATGTCCAGGACCTGGAGGAAGCTCCTGGCTCCTGGCTTCGGATCAGTTCAGCTCCAACCACTGTGGCTACTTGGGGAGTGAACCAGCAGATGCGAGATCTTTCTATATCTCCTTCTCCCTGTAAATATGACTTTGCAATAAAAAAATAAAAACAAGAAATCTGTTTGTGTTATATATATATTTTTTAAATAGGGACAAGCATGGTTACACTGCACACTAATCCTCCATCTACAGTGTAGGCATCCCCTGTGGGTGCTGGTTCATGGCCCCAGCTGCTCCACTTCCAATCTAACTCCCTACTGGTGGCCTAGAAAAGCAGCCCAAGTTCTTAGGCTCCTATACCCATGTTAGTGACCCAGAAGATGCTTCTGGCTCCTGGCTCCTGGCTTTGGATCAGCTCAGCCCCAGCCACTGAAGCCATTTAGGGAGTGAACTAGCCGATCGAAAATTTCTTTGCCTCTACTCTCTGTAACTCTGCTTTTCAAATGAAATAGAAATTTTTTAAAGATTAATTTATTTTTTATTGGAAAAGCAAATTTATATATAGAAGCAGCAGAGGACAGCCCAGAGACTCTGGACTCTTCCCGAACCACATTGGAGACCCAGGGGAGGATCATGGTTTTTGATTGGCTCAGCTCCAGCCATGGCAGCCTCTTGGGGATTGAAATCAGTGGACAAAGACCTTCCTCTCTTTATATCTGACTTTTGAATAAAAATAAAATATATTTTTTTAAAAAACCTTTTAAAAATAGTAAAAGAAAAACAGAAATTCCCTCACATGAAAAAAAATGTTTTAACTCTATTTCATTTCTTAAACAAGAAAACTTCAATGGAATCAAATACATAAATAATTAAAAGCTAAATCCAGGGGTAGGTATTGTAGATTGTGGTGCAGTGGTTGGTAGCCTGCATTCTGTATCAGAGCCCTCTCTCTTTCGTACCATGCCTCGGATGCACAGGATGCTTTAAATACTGCCGATTCCTGCCACTCGCACAGGAGATCAGGACAGAGGTCATGATTCCTGCCTTTGGTTTGGTCCAGCCATGGCTGTGACAGGCATCTGAAGAGTGAGACAGCGGATGTTTCTCTGTCTCTGTCTCTCTTATTCTCACTCCATCTTTCAAATAACTTAAAAAATGCATTAGCATGCCAGAAAAAGAAATGGAAAAACCACATACACACAGACATCTCTAAGTATAATCTCAGAGAAAGACTTTATAAGTTGAACACACCAGGAATCCACATAGAAATGCTGATAAATTTGACAGCATTTCTAAGAAATTATATATGTAAATAACCAAAATAATAGGATTTTATCAAGGAAAATGTTTGCAATATGTGACAGGCAATTAAATTTTCCTATTTTACTAACTCCTCTTTATAACATCATGAAAGGACCAGATGCAATTGCTTAAGTGGCTAAATCCTCGCCTTGCAAGCTAAGGATTCTCACATAACCACTGGTTCGTGTCCCAGCTGCTCCACTTCCCATCCAGCTCCCTGCTTGTAGCCATTAATGACAGCCCAAGTACTTGGGTGCCTGTCGCCTGTGTAGGGGACGCAGATGGAGTTCCCGGCTTCTAGCTTCAGCCTGATCTAGCCCTGGCTGTTGCTGCAATTGCAGAGTTAACTAGCAGGTTAAGTAGTTTAAGCTTCCACCTGCAGTGCCTGTGTGCCTGTCCCCACTTAGGAGACCAAAAGAAGTGCCAGGCTCCTGCTTTGGATCAGTGTAGCTCCGGCTGTTGTGGTCACTTCAGGAGTGAATCATCAGATGGAGGATCTTCCTCTCTGTCTCTCTTCCTCTCTATATATATCTGACTTTGAAATGAAAATAAATTAATCTTAAAAAAAAAAGTGCCAGGCTCCTGCTTCGGACAAGCCCAGCTCTGGCCATTGTGGCCACTTGTAGAATAAAGCAGCAAATAGAGAATCTATATACCCTTCCCCTGCCGTATATGTGTGTGTGTGTGTGTGTCTGTGTGTCTGTGTGTATCTTGTTCAGTCACTATGCCTTACAAATAAATAAAGTGGGGCCCAGTGCAAGTCCTTCCTTGCATGTGCCATGATCCCGTATGAGTGCTGGTTCATGTCCCAGCAGCTCCACTTCCCATCCAGCTCCCTGCTTGTGACCTGGGAAGGCAATCGAGGATGGCCCAAAGCCTTGGGACCCTGCACCCAAGCAGGAGACCTGGTAGCAGCTCCTGGCTCCTGGCTTCAGATCGGCTCAGCTCTAGCCAATGGTACTGCTTGGGGAGTGAAATCAGCAGACGAAAAAACTTCCTCTCTGTCTCTCCTCTTCTCTCTATATCTGACTTTCCAATAAAAATAAATATTTAATAAATAAGTAAAGTGGGGGAATGATACAATGATATCAAAGAAAATGTACAGTGTTTACCTTTAAAAGAAGGTGAATGGAGAACTGACACTGGTTAATGCTGTTTTCTACTTTCTGCTAAGCACAGAACCAAAGAGAAACCAGTTCCACATCATCCAATCCTTTTGTGAGGACAATATTTAGAAGAGGACTTTTGTTGGTCACTTCACTGGCTATCAAGAAGGTGCAGAGGAGTACTTAGACATAGACATTCTGTGTAAATATGTGGGAAGAAAACTTAGCACCAGGTGAGACACACAAGGTGCTTCCCAAGAAATTTACCGTTACCAAGCTGTTTGTAAATGTTTGTCTTCTCTGTCAAATACACAGAGCTCCTCTCTAAAATGCTACGTTTGTTTTTCCTCTTACTTGTTTAATTTTGCCTGTCAGTTTTGTAAAAGAAGAGCTTTCAAGGTAATAATTGCCATCATACTTCACCTCGTCAAGCATTTAGCCGACAATCCCCTTCAACTCCAGGAAAAACCAAGTGCAAGGGGAAGAGTGGGAGTATCAGGCAATTTCTCAACATTAGAGCCATAAACAAGAGACTATCTGGGTAATGTCAAGGACGACCATCTCAGGAATCCTGTATTTCTCTTGGATCTGCAAGCGTCTATTAAGCACTAGGAATGACTCCCCTATAGGTAACTGCTCTCACCAGCCTAGGTCTCAAGGGCTCCAGCTACCACCTTGAATTCCTGTCATGCTGAGCTGACAATGGGAAAAAACCCAAACTTTTACATTTTAAGATTTCTTGGGGAGACCCTGCTCAGTTTCCTATCTTTGGACCAAGCCCAGCTGAAGCTGGGGAGTTAACCAGAGGAGAGAAGATCTGTCTGTCTCTCCAACTCTGCCTTTTGAATAAATAAATAATAATTTTAAAAAGAGAAAACAGGGGTTAGTGCTTGTGGCCAGTTAGGCCACTGCCTGTAGTGCCTGCATCACATTTGGGTGCCAGTTAGAATCCCAGCTGCTCCACTCCCAATCCAGCTCCCCTCTAATATGCTTAAGAAACCAACGGAAGAGGGCCCAAGTGCTTGGGCCTCTGCACCCACGTGGGAGAGCAGGAAGCAGTGCCTACCTTTGGCCTGGCCCAACCCTGACCATTGATTGCAGTCATCTAGGGGGTGAAACAGTAGATGGAAGGTCTTTCTAACACGTGTGCACATTCTCCTTCCCTGTAACTCTGCCTTTCAAATAAATTAATCTCTTAAAAAAAAAACAAACAGAAAAAATTCAGAAAAAAAGATTTCTCTAATGTCTTATTTATTTCTGTACAGGCAACTGACACCAGCAAACACTGTGTCAAAGGGCTCTGTCCCTGCAGACCTTCTTACAGCATGAAAGTGACACTTTTAAGATTCAGTCAGGTTTACAGAGAAAGCGTTAGATGAAGCCAAAAGAATGAGCTTACTCCTTTAGATTCCAGCCCCTGGATATGCTTCTGGAGCTGAGCAGCTGTGCTGCTGGCAGAGGCAACACACTGAAATGAAAACACTCACGGGCATCGCCCTTCCCCCGACTCAGCTACAATGCCCCATCCAATTTTTGCACAAAAAGGCTTTTTCTTATGAGTTTCTGTCTTTCTACTTGGTCTGTCTCCATCTTGGTCTGAAAGAAACAGCACTAGTAATGGAATGCATACAGTTCTGCAAATATTCATGAGAAAATGCCTGGACACCCACACACGCCCCAACCCTCCCCCACCCGGCACATACATGCGCCAAAGAAAAGGGAAGCACAGAGAAACTCAGAGTTCTCTCACTCAGGAAAACTAACAAAACTAGCAGAAAGACTCAAGAAGAAACACTCCATACCATATGACAGCCTTTAATTGATCATTTAAAGTGTATACCACTAGAAATAGGAGGACTAGAGCCTTCTGTGATATAGGGTTTCAGAGCTTAAACTCATGAACTACACAGTCAAGGATGTGACTACTGGCTCCATCACTGAGTTGGGTGGCTTTAAGCAACCTATCTGACCCCATTTCTATCCCTAAAATGGAAATCATAATGCCTACTGCACAAAGTGCTATGCTCCTAACAGCACTAGCCCCTTTCAGAGCTCCCACATTCCTCCTCGCCTTAATTTCTTCTCCATGTTTCCCTCTTGCTCCTCCCAGGACAACTTCCAGTTTCAATAACTAGCTTCTTCACTCCTCTCCCAAAGCCTTCACTCACATCCCCACATGCAGGAGGCACAAGAGAGGTGAGGCTCCCACTCTTCTCCCCTTCACTGCACTTAATTGCTAAGGCAGCAAATAATAGATCGCTGGTCTTCATCTTGTCATGGCTTGGGGTCCCTGGACAGAAATGCTGCTTCAGTGGTAGCAGTATCTAATCACAGCCAGTCCTACTGGATAACCTGTAATAACAAGCACTCAACACTGCCCCATGCTACTAGATGGCATATTGAATTTATTCATTTCCATTGAGCACAGAGCCAGAAATAGGTCTAGTCTAAGGAATAGGTTGTGGGCGCTTGGCACAATGGTTAAGAACATGAGAGGCCCACATCTCATGCAGATATGTCTAGGTTTGAATCCTGGCACTGCTTCTGATTTCCACTTCCTGCTGATATGCAGACTCCTGACTACGGCCTGGCTCAGCCCTAGCTGTTGGGGGCATCTGGAGAGTAAACCAGTGGATAGATCATTGCCTGGCATTTCTCTGACTCTCAAATAAATTAAACAAAATTTTAAAAGTAGAACAAATGTAAGATCTTTGCGTGCAATTCTGCTAGCAGCACCTTACCTGCCATGCTGGATTTTTGTATTACTGTTCGAGGCACATGCCACGAGAATAAACAATAGACATTTCTCTGCAACAAGAACAATTCTGAATGGTCCAAAAACAAAAAATTGTTCTATAATTGTCTTTGATGTTTCTCCAGACCATCGTTATTAACATAAGAATCATAAATTACCCATAATGATGTAAATTTTTGCTGATGGTATGATGGAGCTTTCAATTGACTGGGATAATACTCTGCTAGCTCTGTCTTTAGACCAGAGAGGGTATACCTAAGAAGCCGTTGAACTTGACTGGACAATAAGATGCTGGACTCTATGTTTGGTGTATGCTTGCAATGGGGGAATCTCAACTGAACTTGAGCTGTGGTTATGCAACAAGGTGGAGGAATCCACCATGGTGGGAGGGTTTGGGGAGGGGTGGGAGAACCCAAGTATCTATGTAACTGTGTCACATAATACAATGTAATTAATGAAGTTAAAAAAAAAAAAAAAAAAAAAAGAATCATAAATTACCTCTATAGCATTTCAGGTGAAACTACATAGCATGATTCAAAACTCTGTGCAAGTTACTCTTCTGTCCTAATTATCACAACTCTCCACAACTGAAGTGAAATCCTCTACTTCACCCTAATGGAGGTGAGGACCAGCCGGTTCTTACATTCCACTGTGTTCTGTCGTACCACATGATCACTTCTGCTTTCTATCTCTTCATGAAGTCATCACGTGCAAAAACAGGTATGAGGGTTACTACCTACTAGAGGCTTTCCTCTACTAGGTTCATGCAGTCCAACAGTTTAATTATTTTGGAGAACACATCTGGCTTCCCTCTGACACTTCTCCAAGTCCCTGACAACCTCACACTGAATGAAGCCCAGTACTAGGGAAAATATTTGCCAAACAATCTGCAACTCTTTTTCTCTCTCTCAATCAGGGCTGTTAGAAGACAAGCAGCGATCTTGTTTTGCTCAATGTTTTGTGGAGACCAAATATTACAACAAAAAATAATCATATTATTAGTATTATTTTACTGATTGTTGGGGGAAAATGAAATCTCGCTACTCACTCTTATAATTCTTTCTCTGGAAAAGCTAAAAGCATTGTGGATGTTGTCCTTTAGCCAAATAAACAATTTTAAAACAAATTCCCAGAAGAATAGGAGCAACTGCTTTCCACAAAGGGCTGGGCTGCTCTTTGTTCTTGGACATGGTTTTTGTTGATTCAGTCTGCATTTGTTTTGAACAGCCACTCACAGTCCTTTGTGGATAAAGTGAGCTAATGCTCCCAATGGAAAGTTTTACAAACACACCATCACCCAAACACAACACACTTAAGCAGAGCACTCCTGCTCCAACACACGTTCCCACCAACAGAAAAGATGATGGTTTGGTTTTCCGAGCAGAGTGCACGGGCCAAGAGGGATCATAATCAAATTCAGACAAAATGTTTGCTGCTTCTGCTTCTTTCCCTGCCCTGTGGCGGCTCCTCCTCTTCTCTTCCTCCTCCTCCTCGTTCTTCTCCTTCTTTCTCTCTCTCTCAACATCTACTTATTTGAAAAGCAGGGAGAGAGATTTTCGATTTCTGTTCACTGCCAAGATAGGTACAAACCAGGGCTTAGCCAGGAGCGTCACCTAGATTTCCCACATGGTTGGGAGGGCCCAAGTGCTTAGACAAGCCTCTCTTTCCCAGATGTATTAGCAGAAAGCTGGATTAAAATTACTGGAGTTGGGCCCAGCAAGGTAGCCTAGTAGCTAAAATCCTCACCTTTCATGCAACGTAATCCCATATGGGTTCCAGTTCTAATCCTGGCAGCCCCACTTCCCATCCAGCTCCCTCCTTGTAGCCTGGGAAAGCAGTCGAGGATAGTCCAAAGCCTTGGGACCCTGCATCAGCAGGGGAGACCTGGAAGAGGCTCCTGGCTCCTGGTTTCAGATCAGCTCAGCTCCAGCTGTTGCATCCATTTGGAGATCTCTATAAATCTGCCTTCCAATAATAAATAAATAAATCACTGGAAAGGCAGATTTACAGAGAGAAGGAAAGACAGAGAAAGCACACCATTTAGAATGTCAGCTCTGCAGCCAGCGGATTAGCCTGATGCATCACTGTGCTGATCTCCAAACTTTTTATCTGTTCCTTTTCCCACATTCCTTTTTTTCCCTATCTTTGTTACAGCATAATAAAGAATATTAATATCTGCATCTTGATGATTCTGTGTTTGAACTTAAAATTCCTTTATTTTTAATTTTTCAAAAATTGTTTTATTTGAAAGACAGAGATCTTTTATCCATTGGTTTACTCCTCAAACACACACAACAGGTGAGGCCTGGCCAAGCCAAAGCCAGAAGGCTGAAATTCTGAGTCTGCCATGTAGGTGGCTAGAACTGAACTACCAACCCCAGAACCAGCTGCTTCCCAGTTTTTGCATAAGCAAGAAGCTGGACTCAAGTGGAGGAAATTTCTTAGAACTGGAGACACTGGATATGGGATGCAGATATTCCAAAAGGCATTTTAACCACTGCGTCAAAGGCTTATTCCATGACTCATTTCTCATTTCATGACTTTTGCAGATCATATCCGTATTTAAACCTACATTTTCTCAGTAGAATAATAATAAACTCTTCAATTTTTTCAGAGTGTCTGGCTTGAACTCTCCACTGTGCTTCTGATCCAGCTTCCTGCTGATACCCGCCCTGGGAGGCAGTAGGTGACGCCTCAGATACTCAGGGCCCTGCCAACCACATGGAGTCCTGGGTTCCCAGCCTCAGCACTGGCCAGGAGCAGATACTCCAGCCATTTCAGGAATCAAGTACCAGATGGATGATCTCTCTCTCCCCCTCCATTATGGTTTCAAATACATTAAATACATATAATTTTTAAATAAACAATCTACCCTTTAGCATTCTAAAGAATTTAAGCCAGATAGTATATATAAAAAATTATTAGTTCATTAGAGGGTTAAGTGTGACTTCTTTTTAACGAAGTCAATGATGCATAGTTGAAATGGCATATAATTTACATCTGGACAATTCTGGTTTGAATTCCTGCTCTTCTACTGAGTGGCCTAAGTAGTTTTGGGCAAGTCTTATAATTTTGTATTTCAGTTTCCCCATCTATGAATAAATAATGTAGATTTAATAGAAAGTAAATGAAGTGGTAAACATTTACAATTGTATGTAGCTATTAACAAACATGTATTAAATAAAGATACTTCTTAGCAGAAAGTAATAACAGTAGTAATTGACTTGTTCTAATAGGTCTATATGTTGACACCAAATCTATTTATTCAGGTATATAACCATTAAGGACCAAACAGTGCAAAAGTACTAAGGAGTTTAGCCTTAAATCTATTTATTAAGGCTGCAAAATAAATATTAGAAGAGAGGTAAAATGATACCATGCAATGAAAAGAACACCTTAAGGAAGCCTAGTCCTGCTAGGGCATCAACTACCTGTGTAACTGCATATAATATGGCTGTCTAAAACCTCGGAGAGTTGGCTCATACTAGTTGGTAATACCTGGTGACATTTTTAAAAGATTTATTTTATTGAAGGCAGAGTTACAGAGGCAAGGAGTGTGGTGGCAGGAGACAGAGACAGAAAGGAAGACACACAAAATTAGTGTTCTATTTCTGAAGGAGTTCTGTTTCAACAACAGACTTCGTGAGAAAGAGCCCTTGTCCTTCAGGAACTTTGTCCTTCACCCTTTGGAGTGAGAATGACCGCTTCCAAAGCCATGAGATTCTCAGTGAGCACATGACTGAAGTAAGTCTGAATTACGTTCAGAAGATGTGACATAATAACATAAAAAATAGTAGAAATGAATCAGGCTTAGTGAAAGAAACCAGACTCACACGATTACTTCTGTATGGTCCTATTTATATGAAATTACAGAACAGGCAAAGCAGAAAACAGATCACTAGCTGCCAAAGGCTGGCAGTGGGAGAGACAGCTGGATGATAAAGAGACGCAAAAGAATTGCCAGAATGCATTATTTTATGCATCAGCTGTTTCATATACTGCAATGTCACTTATATGCCTGTTCGTCAAAACTCAAACTGTACATTAAAAAGGCAAATTTAATTGCATATAAATTGTACTTCTTCAAGACTGACCAGCTTTCAAATGTGATTATAAACACTACAGGACCCGGCGGCGTAGCCTAGTGGCTAAAGTCCTCGCCTCGAACGCCCCGGGATCCCATATGGGCGCCGGTTCTAATCCCGGCAGCTCCGCTTCCCATCCAGCTCCCTGCTTGTGGCCTGGGAAAGCAGTCGAGGACGGCCCAATGCATTGGGACCCTGCACCCGCGTGGGAGACCCGGAAGAGGTTCCTGGTTCCCGGCATCGGATCGGTGTGCACCAGCCGTTGCGGCTCACTTGGGGAGTGAGTCATCGGACGGAAGATCTTCCTCTCTGTCTCTCCTCCTCTCTGTATATCTGACTTTGTAATAAAATAAATAAATCTTTAAAAAAAAAAAACACTATAGAAAAGATGAAGTGATAACATGTAAATTTTTTTCTGCCCCAAATCCTAAGAAGTGAAGATACTCGGCCTCCCCCATGCCAGTGGCATCACAGTCACAATATTGCAATTCAGATACAATCCCAATTTCTTTTTTTTTTTTTTTAAAGATTTATTCATTTTATTAGAGCCAGATATACACAGAGGAGGAGAGACAGAGAGGAGGATCTTCCGTCCGATGATTCACTCCCCAAGTGAGCCGCAACGGGCCGATGTGCGCCGATCCGAAGCCGGGAACCTGGAACCTCCTCCAGGTCTCCCACGCGGGTGCAGTGTCCCAATGCATTGGGCCGTCCTCAACTGCTTTCCCAGGCCACAAGCAGGGAGCTGGATGGGAAGTGGAGCTGCCGGGATTAGAACCGGCGCCCATATGGGATCCCGGGGCGTTCAAGGCGAGGACTTTAGCCGCTAGGCCACGCCGCCGGGCCCTACAATCCCAATTTCTATGTTAAAGCTCCCTAACCGGAAACTGTGGATGAAGTCCAGCCACCATTCTGGTATCTCTGGCCCTATTCCAACCTATGACAGGGGTTCCCTTCCTTCCCTCTCATGTCTGACTCTTCTTGAGGCCAATAAGGGATTCACAAAACAAGCCACAATAAACCTCAGGAGACACTGGTTTTATCTCTCTGCACAGGCTTCCTGCTTGGATTCTATTTGATCTTTCTAGTAAATTTCTAATCAGGAAATCACTAGAAATTATTCTTCTCTGTGGCCTTTTGGATTTATATGATTCTTTATAAAATTAAGCCACATTAATATAAAACATAAGCTTCAGACCAAGCTTCAGACCTAGGCTCACTGATGGAGGGCAGATGTTCACACAGCACTTGAGTTCTCACTTGGGATACCGGTATTCCAGATCAGCGTGCCTGTTTTTTGGAGTCCTGACTATTCCACTTCCTATCTAGCTCCCTGGCAATGCATTTTGAACTCTGTTACCCATGTGAGAAACCCAGATGGAGTTTCTAGCTCCTGGCTTTAGCTTTGTCCAGTACTGCCCATTTGTTCAGTGAATTAGCAGATGGAAGACTCTCTCACCTTCTCTATCTGTAAAATCTGCCTTTTGCATTTTATTTTGGAAAGATTTATTTATTTTTAGGCCTAGCACAATAGCCAAGCAGCTGAAGTCCTCGCCTTACAAGTGCCAGCATCCCATATGCACACTGGTTCTAATCCCAGCAGCTCTGCTTCCCATCCCATTCCTGGATAGGTACAACTCCAACCATTGTGGTCACTTGGGGAGTGAATCAATGGACAGAAAGTCTTCCTCTCTGTCTCTCCTTCTCTCTGCTTATTTGACTTTCCAATAAAAATAAATCTTAAAAAAGATTTATTTATTTTTACTGGAAAAGCAGATCAGCTCTACAGAGTAGAGAGAGTAAAAATCCTCCACCTACTGGTTCACTCCCTAACGGCCATATCAGCCAATACAAAGCCAGAAGACAGGAGCTTATTCCAGATCTCCCATGTGAGTCCAAAGGCCTTGAACCATCCTCTATAGCTTTCCCAGGCCACAAGCAGGGAGATGGGTGAAAAGAACAACTTTTACACAAACCAGTGCCCATATGGGATCCCAGTGTTTCCAAGGTGAGGATTTAGCCACTGAGTCATTGCACCAGACTCAAAATTTGAGTCTGAAAATAAATAAAATCTCTTTTTTTAAAAGATTTATATTTATCGGAAAGTCAGATATGCAGAGACAAGGAGATAAAGAACTTCCATCTGCTGGTTCACTTCACAAGTGAGTACAACGGCCAGAGCTGAGTTGATCGAAACCTGGGAGCCAGGAGCCTCCTCCTGGTATCCCACACAGGTGCAGGGTCCCAAGGCTTTGGGCTGTCCTTCACTGCTTTCCCAGGCCACAAGAGGGGAGCTGGATGAGAAGCATAGTAGTCGGGACATGAAGTGGCACCAATACAGGATCCCAGCGCATGCAAGGCAAGGATTTAGCCACTAGGTCATTGCACTAGGCCAGAAAATAGATAATATTTTTTAAAAAGTAACTTCAAGGGTGGACGTACACAGCATATTCTAATGGCTCCTGAGAAGATGGCTGTCTTCTGTGGTCAAGCAGAAGATGAGGCAAGGCTTATTGGCAATCATGAGGAATAAACGCATGACACTTTTTAACACCCAAACTAGGACAATATTTTTGCTTCACAGAAACAGAGCAGTTCTGTAGACCCACTGACCAGAAACCTTACACTGCTAACAAATTGTCAGACACGGAAGACGTGGCCAACAGCTTCAGCTGGGAAGACCCTGATCCACCCTCTCAACCCACAGACAGGTCTCCAACAGAACCCACTTTCCACATAGCTTGGAGGCCAACAGAACACCTGTCTCCCTCTACCTAGGAACACAAGGACAAGCCTAAGGCTCCCAGAAAATAGCAGCCCCTCACATTCCTGGGCCTCTTTTGCTGCATATCACACAAGGCCAAGTTTAAGGTGAACCCATTCACCCAGCACAGGAACAGAACACAACCTGAATTAATATAATCGCATGAATCATGCTAAGGGCCAACTCTAAGTGACAACCAGAAAATTCTATCTCTTTTGTACTTTCTGGAACTGATGATTCCCACTACCATTTCTCAGACCAAAACCATGTTTCTGATCAAAATATGCTAAATAAGAAACAGCCAGGACCTGGAGCCTATGTTAATTTCCCCATAACTATTCAATTTGAAGAACTAAGGCAATACATGAAAAAATTATCACATATGAAATAATTTTCTTTGGTTAACACTACTATGGAAATAACTTCTTGAGAAGGCCAGTGGTCTCTTGATGTGAAGTTTCTATCTTTCAAAAATCTGTCAGTGATATTTAAATGTGCTGAAGATTTAAAGTGTCAATTACAGTACTTCTAATCTGTGCAAGTGTCTCATAATATGCTTAAAGTATCTTCATAATAAACTGTTAAATAACAATAAAGTAATCAGGACAGTGAAGATAAAATACATGACATTACCACATCCTGCGATGCATACTGAGGGTCCTCTGGATTGACTGACCAGTAGCAGTAATCAAAGTCAAATGCCAAAACCTTCTCCCGAGAGTCCCCAAAGCCATCTGCTCGACTGTCCACCTGAAACAAAACATAGGATTCAGTGTCTTTCATACCGTAATGTCAGAATCTGTCCAGTGGCACCTGATTATTCTTCACCATGGCAAGAGAGAGGTAGACCAGTCATGATACTATTTGGATGAAAGGTAGCCTTTGTTTCTATCTCATCAGGCACAAGCAAAGCACTAAAGGACTACCTGTGTCTATCATATTATCAGATCTGCAGATCAACTACATAAAATGTAGGACAGCCTGGGAGAGAAAGCCTTTCCCTATCAGGGCACCTTCTTTCCACTACTGTTATATTTTTCTATGAGCATTTCTGCAGAGTCTACCAGTAATACACAGGAAGTTTAGCCCTGGGCCTGACAGGCTCCATCAACCTGAGGCTTTTTTTTTTTAAGATTTATTTTTATCTTCATTACAACATCAGATATACAGAGAGTAGAAGAGACAGAGAGGAAGATCTTCCATCCAATGATTCACTCCCCAAGTGACTGTAACAGCCAGTGTTATACCGATCCGAAGCCAGCAGCCACACAGGTGCAGGGCCCAAGGCTATGGGCTATCCTTGACTGCTGCTTTTCCAGGCCACAAGCAGGGAGCTGGATGGGAAGTGGGGCTGCCAGGATTAGAACCAGAGCCCATAAGAGATCCCGGCGTGTTCAAGGCGAGGACTTTAGCCACTAGCCCACTCCGCCAGGCCCCAACCTGAGGCTTTCACTGGGCTTCTGGCACATTAATCCTCACTGAATTAAAACCATTTTGGATAAAAGAGCCAGGAGCAATACAAGAGTTTAAAGTAGATGGAGGTAGAGTTAAAACTCAGAAGTGAACCAACTGTCAAGTACGAAGGAGAATATCATAATTCACAAAAATGCCTCACCTTACTACTGGACTAGGAAAGACAATTTAGCCACTGGCTATCATAAAACACCCACAAGCGAGGCTTTCAGAATGACCAAGAGATTCTTAAGAGGCAAGAGCCCTCAAGGAAGTCAACATGCAGGGCAGGATGCAGAGGAAGATTACAGTTTGATTTTTATCAAGGCTAATTCTTCAGAATCAAAATATGAGCTTTAAGAGCAAAGCAGCTGGGCCCAGAGCGGTAGCCTAACTGCTAAAGTCCTCACCTTGAACGCATCGAGATCCCATATGGGCACCAGTTCTTGTTTTTCTTTCTTTTTTTTTTTTCTCCTGGCTGCTCCACTTCCCATTCAACTCCTCGCTTGTGTCCCAGAAAAGCAGTTGAGGACAGCCCAGAGCTTTGGGACCTTGCACCCATATGGGATATCCAGAAGAGGTTCCAGGCTCCTGGCTCCCAATCAGCTCAGCTCCAACTGTTGCAGTCACTTGGGGAGTGAATCAACTGACAGAAAATTATCTCTTTCTCTCCTCCTCTATCTAATAAAAATAAACAAATCTTTTATAAAAAAGAACAAAGTAGCTAAGATGATTAGTCAACACAGATATAAGTAAGAGATGGCTGAGAATTAAAAGTCCTTAAGTCCTGAGAGTCTACAAAGTTTGCAACTTGCATTCTCTTTATTAAGAGAGCAACCAACAAAAGGAAACACATTACATCACAAGAATAACATGGAAATGGGCACAGCCATGAGACCTGGGTCCAAACAACCTTCCCTCTTGCCAGTCAGCCTCAGTCCGCAATCTTGAGTACCACATGCAAGCTGACTCCAGCAGTAGTCACCTGGCCAACCTTCCCTTTCTCTAACTACTCCTTGAGGTCCAGAAACGAAGAATCTTTCATCTTCTGTTGGCCTGATGGGTGGAGGAAATTAGCCCTCAGACTGGTGAGGGAATTCCTTGTGTATCAAAATTGTGACTCAAACTGGGATCTGTGAAAAAATTTTTAACAAGTCTGAGGCTAATGACTGGCTCTCTTCCAGGATCAGATGGGTATTAACTGAACTTCAGTCCAGCATTAGCAGGTGCATACTAAAACCCCTCCTAATGCCTAAAGATGAGGTGATATCAAGTGAGTCTAAATAGCGGTCAGGTGAGGTTAATACACATGAATTGCCCAGGTGTTTTAAGCCTACCATGGCTCCTATTCATATTCCCCATTCTTATTTTTAATTTAGCTACCTTCCAGTTTCCAAAAACAGCAGCACCCTATTTGATAGAACTCAGGCTGCAGCAGCCACATCCCCTGCTCATGTTTCTTGGTTTATTTGCTTGATGATTAGTCCAAACTCTTTCCACAACTTCCCTTACATGATCTTCCCTCTGCCACTTCTCCACCCTTAACACGTTTATATACACACACTTTTGCCTCTCAAAACCCCTATAGCTCTACTAGTTCCTTAGCGACAAGAAACCGGAAAACAATTTCAAGCTTACCTTCAAGTTCTTGATTTTTGCCACTTTGCCATCTACTTCCACAATAATTCTTCCTCCTTCTTTGGTCTCCCTAGAAACAAGATCCAAACTCATATAAGAAACATTAATTTAAAAAAAAATCAGACCAGTATTATGAGACAAAAGGTTTCCCCTCTGTGTTCTGTAGAGTATCTCCAAAAAAGTTGTAAGCATCAGATAAAGTAGAAAGAAAGAAAGGAGAGATTGGGAGGGAGAGTGGGAGGGAGAGAGAGAGACAGACAGAGAGGGAGGGGGGAGAGGGAGGGAGGAGGGGGGGAGAGGGAGGTAGAGGGAGGGAGGAGAGAGGGGGAGAGGGAGGGAGGAGAGGGGGGAAGAGGGAGGGAGGAGAGAGGGGGGAAGAGGGAGGGAGGAGAGAGGGGGAGAGGGAGGGAGGAGAGAGGGGGGAGAGGGAGGGAGGAGAGAGGGGGGAGAGGGAGGGAGGAGAGAGAGGGGGAGAGGGAGGGAGGAGAGAGGGAGAGAGGGAGAGAGGGAGAGAGGGAGAGAGGGAGAGAGAGAGAGAAAGAAAGAAAGAAAGAAAGAAAGAAAGAAAGAAAGAAAGAAAGAAAGAAAAACAAACCTCCCTCATGCAAGAGGTTTCCATCTAGCAAAGATGTGGAGAAATGAAAACCCTCAAGCCTTGAGCCACCACATCCAGTTAATGCTGAAGCCAGAAGGCACAGGCCATTTACAACCAAAATACAGTTCAATCACTGACTGCTTTCTTTCCTCCTTCATTATACCTTGTCTTTTATTATGGAAAACAACTTTCAAATTCTGGAAATACAAGTTTTCAAATAATTTCAGTATTTTCTTCTGGTTCCAAACCATTTTCTGTTACTTATGTCTCTGATCACTTCATCCTCCAATCTCCCTCCCCACCACCAATTAAAATCACCTGTGTTCTCTAACAGCCCAAGCCCTTCAGTCTTATTTTTAAGGTTTATTTACCTTCTTTAATGGAAAGTCAATTTTACACAGAGCAGGACAGAGAGAGAAAGATCTTCCATCTGCTATCCCACTCCCCAAGTAGCTCCAATAGCTGAGCTGATTCTAACCAGGAGCTTCTTTCGAGTCTCCCATGCAGTGCAGGGTCCCTAGGCTCTGGGCCGTACTCAGCTGCTTTCCCAGGCCACAAGCAGGGAGCTGGATGGGAAGTGGGGCCACCGCGACGCGAACTAGCGTCCATATGGGTTGCCACCGCTTGCAAGGTGAGGATTTTAGCCGTTGGGCTACGATGCCCGGCCCCTTCACTGTTTTTAAAAAGGGTTTTTTTTTTTTTTAAGTTTATTTAAAAGGTGAGAGGATCACAGACACACATGGGGACATACTTAGAGGAATCATTGACTCTTGATGGTAATAGGTAGAACGCGCTCCACGCGTTCTCCACCTGTCAACAAACTCTAATTACTTAACAATGTTTGAACGCAAACCCTTCAGCAAAGTCTTCCCTCATTTCTAAACGTGGCCAGTGGAACCTTCCAGGGTTGAGAGGTGCAGCATGAGAAAGTGGGCACTAAGGATGATGAAGGAAGATCCCTAGTTTAGTTCCACCCTTCATCAGGCCAGATGTAGAGTAGAGGACGAAGTCACACCTATTAGTCTCGGTTTCCCCTCACGTCTGCCTTTTACCACATCTTGATGCACCCAGGAGCCCACGCTGTACTGCCTCGGTTCTCCACAGCGAGGGCACTGCCCTCTGTCCTCCTAGCTCTTCTCCAGGGCCTGGCGGGAAGAGCCCCAGCCCGTGCCTCGAGACTCCCGCCGGCAGGACGCCAGCGACGCGCATCCGCCAGTCCTTCCCTGACACCACAGGGAACCGCTATTCCGCAGCGCACGACGCCAGGGCTCGACCAGAGGCCCGGTCCCGCCAGGCCTGGGGCGGGGGTGGGATCCCGACCCTGAACCCCGCGGGTCACTTCGCGTCTGACGTCCCGGCGCCCGTGTCTCTCGAGGAACCGCTTGCTCGCGCTCCTCTCAGCCCATTCGACGCCTCCCTCAGCTCAAGGCGCCGCCTTCGGCCCAGACTCACCTCTTGCTGAGAGGCCGGACCCTCACCGCCACCTGCACGCTCGCCATCTCTGGGCCACAATCCGAGTCCGGCAGGTGAGTCCAGGTGCGGCATCCCGGGCCCGAGCCCCAATCCCAGTTCTCGCCGGCCCCGCCTGCCCCACGAGCCTCCGCCCGAGCGCTCCCACAGCCGGAACGGGGCGGCGCGCGCGCAGCCCGGGTCCTCCTCTCGCCACGCCCCCGAGATGCCCCCGCCCAGGCGCGCGCAGGGCCCAGTGGGGCGGTGCCTTCCGACCCCGGCCAATCTCAACCCGATAGGCAGGAGGATGTTTCTTCTGTCCCGCTCCCACCCCAAGCGCTTCCAGGGGACGCTCTGGCCCCAAGGGGTGCTACTGCTCGGCCCCACCCCGGGGAGGTCCCTGCTTAGCCTTGGCCAAGCCTGAACCTTGCTTGGCTAAAAAGCGACGGATAGCCCCGCCTCATCCCGGTCCATCCCACGCAACTCCCGCCCAATCGCCTAAACCCAGCAGGCAAGGCAAAACTGAACCCGTAATATGACTTGTTTTCAAACTCTGTGTCCGTGATTGTCAAGCATATCCGTTAAGTTTTGATTAATGTCGAAAGTTTACACAATTCGCTGGTTTTATCCAATCTGTTTACTACAGCGGCCAAGGCTGTGGTTAAATTTTAGGAGCTAAAATGTAAACCACAGCTGAAAGCCGTTACACTCAAGCACTGTGAAATGCAGGTTATCTTAACTGCTAAGCCAAACGCCTGCACCTGATACACAAAACATTTTAAAGGTAAACAGAACATCAAGGGCGCAAATTAACGCTAGAGATCATTGTAGTACTGATACAAAGTGTATCCCTGAAGCATTGGTATTAACATGCCATTTATTATTATTATTTATTTATTTGAAAGGTACAGTTAGTTACAAAGGGGGGAGAGAGGAAGACAGATATTCCATATCAATCACTCTCCACAAAGCTGCAACAGCTATGGTTGGACCAGGTCTTGCAACTCGTAGCAGGAGCCCAAGCACATGGGTCATCTTCTACTGTCCTACCAGGTACATCAGCAGTGAGAGTGAGCTGGATCGGAAGCAGATGTAGGACCATACGGATGCTGGCTTCACAGGCTAAGTTGATATGCTACTACATTATGTGCACAAACATCTGAAAATAGCACTGCTCAATGCAAACCTTTAAACCTTTACCACAATGTGCCTTTTCCTTCATTTTTCTCAAACCTTTTTTTTTGCACGTTCCTAAGGCTGCTGAACAGCTTGCTACTTGGATTCACACAAGAAACAAAACAGCAAACAGAAAAGGTACTTGGGATGAAGTTGCGAAAAAGCAGGGTCCTCCACCAGGGAATCACAGCGGACACGCTTCATTCCCCCAACAAAGGGACTGTGCCTACTGCTGTTCATTCTGTACATTAGGTGATGACCCTGTAAGGAATAATCACTGTAAACATTTTCAGACTCAAAGAAAACGTCTAACTCAGAAACATTTATTTTCTAAAAAGATGTTACAGAAAACCTAGCCCCTGAGAGATGGTTAATTCACTTGTGGTCATTAAATCATCAAGGAACATTTGATTTCCAGTAGCTTTACAGAAGCACAGGATGGAAATTATGAAAAACAAAGTAAAAGTTGGTTTGGTTCTCATGAACCTGAAATCTTGGTACTTCAAGATAAAGAGGACTCCTTCCATCTTGTCAGCAGCAAAGCCTGTAAATACAGCTTCATATGACTTCATGGAACTAGGCAAAAGTAAAGCTGAAGATCACTTGGCATTAGCAGTTTGGCCATGGACATTAGAAATTAAAAGTGAAGAAGGCATCATGAAGTCATGTTTCTAAGGATGATTTTCTTCAGATAATATTCTGGGAATACTCAAAGAAACTTCCCTTTGTTGTTCTCGCCATTTGAGGATATTCTCTGCCAGTTGTTCTGTCTCAGTCACCAAAATATCCATCTTCGCTAAAGCCTGGCTCTGTAGCATTAGAAAGAAACGGAAAACGGGAGCAATTACGTCTGCCATCAATTTATTAACATTATGTCTCAAACAGGGATGATACCAAAAGCTAAGAAATGAGCGTTATCCAGCTGATCCTAAAAGCTCCAAATAGGGCTCTCCCACTTCTTGAAATGCGTACCTCCTCTTTGTGACTTCACCTTTCCTTGTCTTCAGTTATCCTCTCAGTATAGATAATTCTGAATGTTATCAAATCTAACCTGCTTCTTAACATTCAGCCCCACATTTGAGGTTTTAGGCAGTCTCCATTCAGATGGACATTCAGTATCTCAAAATGAATTTAGCAAAGTGTAGCAATGATAAATATTTACTACACAAGCAAGATTTGTAAAAACAAACTTCTTGCCAGCATTCTGATGCACTGGGTTAAGATATGGCTCCCCTCACTCCCAGAAACAACAACAAAAATAAACAACAAAGATATGGCCCCCAGCACAGCACAGTAGGTAGCCTAGTGGCTAAAGTCCTTGTCTTGTATGTGCCAAGATTCCATGTGGGTGGCCAGCTGCCCCACTTCCCATCCAGCTCCCTGCTTGTGGCCTGGGAAAACAGTTGAGGATGGCCCAAAGCCTCGGGACCCTGCACCTGTGCAAGAGACCCAGAAAGAGGCTCCTGGCTCCTGACTTTGGATCAGCTCAGCTCCAGCTGTTGCAGCCATTTGTGAAGTAAACCAGCAGATGCAAGATTCTTCTCTATATATAAATCTGACTTTCCAATAAAAATAAATAAATTAAAAAAAAAAAAAAGACATGGCCCCCAATGCTAACATCCCATGTGGGCATCAGTCCAAGTCCCAGTTGTACCATTTCCAATCCAGCTGCCTATACTGCTTCTGGGAAAGCGGCAGAATATGGCCTAAGTACTTGGGCCCCTGCCACCCACATGAGAGACCTGGGTGGAGTTCCAGGTTCCTGTTTTGGCAGGGTATAGCAACCACTGGAGAGTGAACCAGAGATGAAAATTTTCTGCATCCTTCTCTTGTTGTAATTCTGCCTTTCAAATAAATTAACTTAAAAAAAAAAAAAACCTCTAAATTATTAGACTTACTTATACTTGACTTACATATCCTCAAGGACACCCAATCTAGAAGTTTAAAACGAGTTCAAAAAGTTAATCTTTTAAAAAGTGAAATCTATATAGATTCTTACAGTTTGAAACTTTTATTTGAATGACTTTGGTCTTCCAATGTCTCCAACTAGTGTTCTATACTTGATCTTAGCCAAAAGGCTGAGAAGCGATTCCAACTAGTGTTCTAACTGAGAGCTGACCAATCTTCAATGTACACAAGAATCAACTGAAGAACTTGTTAAAAAAACAGACTATGATTTTGTAAGTCAAAGGTAAAATAAAGTCTGCAGTTACGTGATTCCAACAGGCTTGCAGGCTCCCAAGTGATGCTGATGTTCTCTGTCCAAATGCTGAACAGCAAGGTGCACACTTCTTAATGCAACTTTTGCCTTATGGTTAAGGCACAGTCCTGATCAAGTTAATTCTCTGAGTCTTTCATTAAAAACAAAAAAGAGAGCGAGTGAGCCCAGTGCTGAGGCTCAACAGGCTAATCCCCTCCACCTTCAAGAGCTGGTTCATAGGTCGGGGCACACTTAACTAGCTGACTGATGGAATTATAACTCCTTATGAAGAGCTGTGACATTATGGGAAAAATCAATCAGGGAGTGGAAAAGGGGAGGAGGGGAATCCCAGACTATACAAAATTATACATTAAATTAAAAAAAGGAAAAAAGAGCTGGTTCATATTACGGCTGCTCCGCTTCTGATTCACCACTAGACGAAAAGCCTTCGAACCCTGTACCCACAGGGGAGCCCAAGAAGAAGCTACCATTTCCTCAGCAGCTCAGCTCCAGCTGTTGTGGCCACTTGGGGAGTGAACCAGAAAATGGAAGATCTTTCCCTGTCTCTGCTTCTCTCTGTAAATATGCCTTTCAAAAAAAAAAAAAAAAAGTAAATAAACCTTCACAAAAAAAGAAAGAAAAGAAAAAGATGGACCCATCAATAGCTCTCCAGTATTCAAACAATAATGTCTGGAATGTTCTAAAGACATTTCAGGGCCCAACGTGGTATCCCAGTGGCTAAAGTCCTCACATTGCACACCAGGGATCCCGTAAGGGCGCTGGTTCTAATCCTCCCTGCTTCGTTTCCCATCCAGCTCCCTGCTTGTGGCCTGGGAAAGCAGTCAAGGACGGCCCAAGCCCTTGGCACTCTACACCAACATGGGAGAACAGGAACAGGTTTGGGATCAGCTCATCTCCAACTGTTGCTACCACTTGGGGAACAAGTCAGTGGATAAAAGATCTTTCTCTCTCTCTCCTTCACTTTGTAAAATCTGACTTTCCAAAAAATAAATAAATAAAATTATTTAAAAGACATTCCATGTACTAGCTCTGAGCTCATCTACACCACAGTAGCTTTAAATATAAGCTAAACTGGAACACCACTTGTCTTCCAAACTATCTATGCTCTTTGAACTTTCATTTCCTTTCTCATAGTGGTTTTAGGTAAATTAATCTCTAAATTTCACTAAGTCTTTAAGGTTTATTTTTATTGATATCTTTTTTTAAATATTTGTTTTTTATTGGAAAGTCAGATTTACAGAGGAGAAAGCTTAGTTCATAAAATCAAACATTAAAAGTTAAATAAGGAAATCACACATTCAAGATTCTAATATAATTAATTAAAGATAGCTGTATTAAAACTTACCATTTTCTGGGTCCGGCGGCGTGGCCTAGCAGCTAAAGTCCTCGCCTTGAAAGCCCCGGGATCCCATATGGGCGCCGGTTCTAATCCCGGCAGCTCACTTCCTATCCAGCTCCCTGCTTGTGGCCTGGGAAAGCAGTCGAGGACGGCCCAATGCATTGGGACACTGCACCCGCGTGGGAGACCCAGAAGAGGTTCCTGGTTCCCAGCTTCGGATCGGCGCGCATCGGCCCATTGCGGCTCACTTGGGGAGTGAACCATCGGATGGAAGATCTTCCTCTCTGTCTCTCCTCCTCTCTCTGTATATCTGACTTTGCAATAAAAATAAATAAATCTTTAAAAAAAAAAAAACTTACCATTTTCTTTAGATTTGCATCCACATGAGGGATATTTCTAATTGTTTCAATATGGGTTTCTAGTTTCTCAATGAAAGTCACAGCTAACTCCATCAAATGTACCATGGACCTGAAAGGAGGAAAAAAAATTCAATTCTTTTTTAGTTTAATTGTTTTGGGTTCCTTCCTTTAATTAAGCTTTGAATTAAAGACCTAATGAGCCAATAATACCTTCCTGTATTTATAGAAAATGTCTACAATTTTTAATTAGTCCTCTTTCACTTTTTTTTTTAAAGAATTTATTCATTTGAAAACAGAGTCAGACAAGGAAAAATATTTTGTCTGCGGACTCACTCCCCAAAATGCCTGTGACAGCAGCAATTCAGCCAGGCCAAAGCCAGAAACCCGCAATTTCACCTGGGTGTTGTATAGGATCCAAGCACTCGGCCAGACTGTTGCTTTCTCAGGTGCATTAACATGGAGCTAGCCTGGACAGTCACCTGGCACTAAAATGGGATGCTGATGTCACATGCAGCAGCTAACCAGCTAGGCTATAACACTGGTCCCATCCACATACATTTAAAAAAAAATTTGTCACCCAAACAGAAAAACAGAGACAACACTGATCATATCTGAATGCATCCATTGTTATGCAACTCCCAATGGTGATAAAACAAAAAAAAAGTATTTCAGGACCAGTGTTGTGGTACAGCAAGTTGAGCCATTGCTTGGGACAACAGCATTCCATATCAGAGTGAGTGCTGATTTGAATCCCAGCTGCTCCATTATAGATCTCACTCGCTGATCCAGCACCTGGGAAAGCAGCAGAGGATGGCCCACGAAACTCGGCCCCTGCCACAAAAATGACAGACTAAATTCCAGGCTCCTGACTATGGCCTGGCCCAGCTTCAGCTATTTGAATAGGCCATTTGGTGAGTAAACCAGTAGAAAAGGATCTTATTCTCCTTCTATCATTCTGCCTTTCAAATAAGCAAATAAATTTTTGTTCTAAAAATATTTTCCTAGACAAACCCATATTCCATGTCAATTTATTAATCCTCAGTGAAAACAATGCATTTAATGAAAATAAACTATACACAATGCCACATCTTTGAATTTCCAAAATGCTTTCAAATCAAATTACTAAATATTTGATGTAGTATATTTACCAGATATTTACACATATGTATTAATGCATTAATTTACGTTAACTAATTAAAATAAATTAATGTCTTGATTTACATATATTAGTGGCAATACACTGAATACAGCCACAAAAATAGAGATACTATATTATCTTACTGCAAAACAAAACAAAAATCTAACATTTAAGCAAATACTGATTTGCTCAGGGACAAATATTGATTTGAAGCCGTGGTGAAGAAAGTCAGCAATCAGATGCCTGACTACTTCTTGTTCATCATTTGCATTTGTTATTAACAGTTTGCTACATCTTCAATTTGATATATGAAATAAGCCTATGAGGAAGACAGCAGTAAAAGGTTCTGATTAGGGACTGACATTGTGGTGCAGTGAGTAGAGGCATCACCTGCCATGCTGGCATCCCACATGGGTGCTGGTTGTGTTCCAGCTGCTTCACTTTTTTTTTCAAAGATTTATCTTTTCATTGGAAAGGCAGATATACAGAGAAAAGGACATTCAGAGAGAAGATTTTCCATCTGCTGGTTCACTCATCAAGTGGCCACAATGGCCAGAGCTGAGCTGATCCGAAGCCAAGAACCAAAAGCTTCTTCTGGGTCTCCCATGTGGGTTCATGGTCAAGGCTTTGGGCCGTCCTCTCCTGCCTTTCCAGGCCACAGCAGGGAGCTGGCTGAGAAATGGAGCAGCTAGGACACAAACTGGCACCCACACAAACTGGGATCTCAGCACATCAAAGGTGAGGATTTAGCCACTAGGCTATCCCACCAGGTACGCTGTTCCACTTTCAATCCAGTTCCCTGCTAATGGTTTGGGAAAAGCAGAAGATGGCCCAAGTGTCTGGAGCCCTGCCACCCACATGGGAGACCTCCTGGATGAATTTCCTGGCTTATGGCTTTGGCTTAATTCTGGCCATTGTGGCCATCTGGGGAGTAAAAGAGTGAATGAAAGATCTCTCTATGCCTCACCTTTTCTGTATAACTCTGTCAAAATAAGCAAATAAATCTTGAGGTGGCAGGATCCACTTTCTATAGACTGGAAAACTGAGGCAAAAAAAATTGCCCAAGTCTTTAAAACATACAGACAGTAAAGATGAAACTAGAATAAGTTTTTTTCTTAGTTGACATTGTTTTCACTTGTCTCTTAAATACTTCCAATAAAACCTATTTATATTATTTATATATAACATATATATAACATTAATTCAATACATCTACCTCACAAAAAAGTCCATACATAATGAAAAATTATTTTTACATGTAGCTATGTCATACACCTAATTTCTTTCACCAAAGTGGTAACTTAGAATTTCCAAAATATAATGGACAAAATGAAATCCCTTTTCATCACAGCTATAATCCTTCAAAAGCAAAGGATTTTCTTTCTAATTTCATGCATACTAAGATTTATAATGTTAATAAAAACAACCACTACTGTGTGTCAAGAATTATGTTACAGGGCCCGGCGGCGTGGCCTAGCGGCTTAAGTCCTCGCCTTGAAAGCCCCGGGATCCCATATGGGCGCCGGTTCTAATCCCGGCAGCTCCACTTCCCATCCAGCTCCCTGCTTGTGGCCTGGGAAAGCAGTCGAGGATGGCCCAATTCATTGGGACACTGCACCCATGTGGGAGACCCGGAAGAGGTTTCTGGTTCCCAGCTTCGGATTGGCGCAGCACCGGCCATTGCAGCTCACTTGGGGAGTGAATCATCTGATGGAAGATCTTCCTCTCTGTCTCTCCTCCTCTGTGTATATCTGGCTGTAAGAAAATGAATAAATCTTTAAAAAAAAAAAAAAAGAATTATGTTACAAAGTAACTGCCAATCTAAGCACAGACTCCCCTCAGAAAACATGGGCAACTGTTACTTTCTACTTTTCAGTCTAACCTGTGGTAAACAGCTTCAATAGGTAAGTTTTCCTGGCACATGGGTTTCAACAGTCTTTGCCTTAGAGATCTCTTCTCTTTTAGTACTGCTTCCAAATGATTATTCATGCTTTGCAGAGAGTGACACTTCTCAGCTACACAAACCAGAAACAGTAATTACAGTTAGCAACAGAACAAGCTTGGAATCACGAATAGTTTATGCTTTACTTGGAGACTATCAATGTCTGTGTGGGTTGAGTGCACTGATGGCTTAAATAATTGGATCCTGCCACCCACATGGGAGATCTGCACTGAACTGCCAGCTCCCAGCTTGGGCCAGTCTGGTCTCAGCCACTGTCAGCATTCTGAAGGGAAACATTGGATGCGAGCTCCGTCCTTCTGTTTTCATGCTTCTCAAACTTAAGGAAAAAAAGAATCCTTAATCTCACCATTTCCCTCCCTTTGCTATTTTGATAGCAATACTAATTTCATTTTCAACTACTTTCTATTATTTCTCATATTGGCAATCACATCTAATGTTAACTTTTTTCAATTTTTAAAGTTATTCCTTTTTTAAGATTTATTCTTTATTTGAGATGCACATTTATAGAGACAGAGAAATATCTTCCATTCATCACAAATGGCCACAACAGCTAGCACTAAGCCAATCTGAAGGAAGGAGCCAGGAAATTAATGTGGGTCTCCCATGTGGGTGCAAGGGCTCAAGGAACTGAGTCATCCTCTGCTGCTTTCCCAGGCCACAGCTGGGGAGCTGCATCACAGCCCGTACCTGAACCAGCACCCATATGGGATGCTGGCACCATAGGCTGAGCCACAGCACCAGCCCCAATCACGTTTCTTAAGTCTACCTCTTCTTACTCAGTTTGCACAGCTAGAGTCATTTTCTTCATTTAAAATTTCTTTCCCTTGCCTGATATTTTACATGGGCACATGGTAAAACAGTCATTGTACAAGCTATTTCCGATTTTTTCAAAAAACGTTTATTTTATTTTTATTGGAAAGTCAGATATACAGAGATGAGGAAAGACAGAGAGGAAGATCTTCCATCAGATGATTCACTCCCCAAGTGACCGCAACGGTCAGAGCTGCAACAATCCAGAGCCAGGAGCCAGGAGCTTCCACGGGGTGTCCCACACGGGTACAGGGTTCCAAAGCCTTGGGCCATCCTCGACTGCTTTCCCAGGCCACAAGCAGGGAGCTGGATAGGAAGTGGGGCTGCCAGGATCAGAACTGGCGCACACATGGGATCCCAGAGTGTTTAAGGCGAGGACTTTAGCTGCTTAGGTCATCGTGCCAGGACCAGCTATTTCTGATTATCTCAGCATTTTCTCCAGAAGCCAGTTAGTGGCTACCAAAATATTCTAGCTAACAAAAGTTTCAAGAAAGTTCCCATATAGACTTTACCAAGACTCAGTAACTGTTGACATTTGGCTATATTCTATTTTTCTCTTCACAAGCACGCAAACATAACTTTAGCTCTCTACAGGACTCATTTGACAGCAAACTGCAGACAGCATGAGTTCCTATTCCTAAAACTTCAAAATATATTTCCCAAGAATAGGAGTATTTCATACAACACTACATTAATAAATTAAACATTTAATATCAACATAATACTACCAATATAGCATCACCCAATGTGTATTTTATAGCAATAACAATTTTTTTCTGAGATTGGAATCATGGTATAATGAGTTAATCTATGGTCTGCAATTCCAGCATCCCATATGGGCACCAGTTCAAGTCCTAGCTGTTCCACTTCTGTTAATGTGCCTTGGAAAGCAGTGAAAGATGGCCAAAGTCCTTGAGCCCTGGTACCCACATGGGAGACTTAGGAGAAGCTTCTGGTTTCAATCTGGTCCAGCACTGGCAGTTGTAGCCAACTGGGGAGAGAACCAACATGAAAGTTGTCTCTGTATCGACGAGTAACTCTGCCTTTCAAATAAACAGATCTTAAAACAAAAAAAAATGTTTCTGATCAAATATTCAATTCAAGATCATACAATGCTTTAGTTGTCTTGTCCCTTTGTCTCTCAAATTCTTTTGACTAAGGAGTCAGCTTGGTTTCTCTCTCATGTTATTTGCAGCAGTTAAGTCAACAGTACTTCTAATGAGGATTAAAAAAATAGTTTGCTATATTTAGGACAATACTTGGAAACACTATGGTATATCATAATTTTTCTACCTGGTATTCATTTACACAATCTAAAACAAAATGCTAAAAATTCCAATGATTAAGTCCTCGCGTTGCAAGAGCTGGTTTGTGTACCGGCTGCCCCACTTCCCATCTGGCTCCCTGATTCTGGCCTGCGAAAGCAGTAGAGGATGACCCAAAGCCTTGGAACTCTGCATCCACGTGGAAGACCCAGAAGAAGCTCCTGGTTTTGGATCAGCTCAGCTCTGGTCTTTGTGGCCACCTGGGGAGTGAACCAGCAAAGACATCTTTCTGTCTAGATCTGACCTTCCAATAAAAATAAATAAACCTTAAAAAAAAAAAAAAAAAAAAAAAAAATTCCGGGCCCAGCGGCGTGGACTAGTGGCTAAAGTCCTTGCCTTGAACACCCCGGGATCCCATATAGGCGCCGGTTCTAATCCCGGCAGCTCCACTTCCCATCCAGCTCCCTGCTTGTGGCCTGGGAAAGCAGTCGAGGACGGCCCAAAGCCTTGGGACAATGCACCCGCGTGGGAGACCCGGAGGAGGTTCCTGGTTCCTGGCTTCAGATCAGCGCAGCACCAGCCGTTGCAGCTCACTTGGGGGGTGAGACATCGGACGGAGGATCTTCCTCTCTGTCTCTCCTCCTCTCTGTATATCTGACTTTGCAATAAAATAAATAAATCTTTAAAAAAAATTTTTCAATGATAACATTGTTAATCAAGCTACTTACCCAAAAATGAAGGATGAACAATATCTGCTGTATCTTTTTCTAATTCTAATAGTTCAATTTCCAAGTTTTTCTACATTAGGAACAAAAGCAACATTGATTCACTCATAAAATATTCTTAAAGTAAAGGCTTCGATTTTTTTATATATAACAGCTACTAAGAAAACATTCCTTAAGTGAGACATGAGGATGATTTGTTTGAAGTGTCCAGGCTTTACAAAAGCTCTCCATTTTGGTATTCTTTTCGTCCTGCTGCTGTTACGACTGTTACAAGCAAAAACCGACCCAGGTTTATTCTAAACAGTTCTAAATGGAAGAAATTTGCTGTTTGAACTAAACAAGGTGGGTTGTGTTTTTGTTTGTTTGTTTTGTTTTGTTTTTCTGTATCAGAAGTAGAAAATGAAAAGATCAACATGATTTACCTGGTAGATTTCAGCTTGAAGATTTGTGATCTTCTGTAGTCTAGAGAAGTTCACAAAGCAAGGGTCTGTTTTCTTAGATATGTTTAACATCTCCTGCAGGTGGTAAATGAACAGAATGAGCAGTAAAATGTGACCATAATTTCTGCATACAATATAACAGCATGCTCATGTATCTACTATGAAAATGTATGTGCCCAGCATGAAGTACACAGACAGAAGCAACATGTATTACTTGTTGTTGTTTTTAAAGACTTATTTTATTTTTATTGGAAAGTCAGATATACAGGGAGGAGGAGAGACAGAAGATCTTCCATCCACTGATCCACTGCCCAAGTGGCCACAACAGCCGGAGTCGTGCCAATCCGCAGCTAGGAGCCAGGGGCTTCCTCCATGTCCCTTACATTGGTGCAGGTTTCCAAGTCTTCAAGCCATCCTTGACTGCCTTCCCAGCCCATAAGCAGGGAGCCAGACAGGATGAGGGTCCACCGGGACATGAATTGATACCCACATGGGATCCCCGGTGTACAATGTGAGAACCTCAGCTGCTAGGTTACTGTGCCAGGCCCATATCCCCTGTTTCTAAAAACTTCACTACCTCAAATCCTTTGCCCAAACATTTAAAAAACAAGACAAACAAGACAACCACTTTGCATGATTTCTTAGAGTACCTACATAATTAATCTGCATTACTAATAGCTGCTCAAGGGATTCCAAGGCTGAGAATCTTGGGATGCTCAACCCAGACCATTTCAAACGACTCAGGTAAAGTCATAGCAAAAGCAATTTTTTTTTAAAACCTCTCAGGGGTTAAATCTAATTCTCCTCCACAGAATCACTTGCCTGAGTAACTAAATAACCTCAACTGGTTACAAGTCATTCATATAGTTTGTTCACATTTCTACTCTGTTAAATGAATGTTTGGGGTTGGTGTTGTGGCAGTACGTGAAGCTGCCACCTGTAATGGTCCTATCACATATGGGTGCTGGTTCAAGCCCTAGTTGCTCTGCTTCCAATCCACACCCTGCTAATGTGCTTGTGAAGGCAGGAGAAGATGGCCCAAATGCTTGGGCCCTGTGGAAGACCTAGATGGAGATTCAGGTTCCAGGCTTCAGGTGTTCTAGCTCCGGCTGTTGTAGCCATTTGGGAAGTGAACCAGCAAAAGGAAACTGTGTTCCTCTGCCTTTCACATAAATAAACAAGTAGTCTCAGAAGAAACAAATCAAAACAAAAAAGGAATGTTTTTGTCTAGGCAGTTATCACTCTTAAAAAGCTAACGCTTCTTTTTTTACACTTTTTTTTCTATTGATCTGTTACACTTAAGTTGCAGTTTGCCTCATAATACAACAATATCTTATCTATCCCTTAACATCAACCTTTACTTCCACATCCTGCTTTTTTCTAGAGTCTTGGCATAACGAAAAACTTACAGAGATCAAACAAGCCCAGGACTGGGAAACTGCCCATGAACTAAATGTAACTCACTGCCTGTTTCTGTACAGCCCACGAGCTGAAAATGTTTCTCATATTTTCAAATGTGATTCATCAAAGAAAAGTTGTATTTTGTAATGTGTTACAATTACGTGAAATTCCAATTTCAGGTCTGGAAATAAACATTCAAACAACTTCTCATACCTATTTACATACTATCCCTGCTTGCTTTTACACCACAACTGCTTAGTTGAAAGGCTGCAGTCGTGAAGTCTCAAATTTACTCTTGGTCCTTTATGGTAAAAGTTTGCTGACCCATAGTGATCAATTTTACGAACATTTGTCAGGTTAGGTAATGGAACATACAAGGATGAATGACATAAAATCACCACATCCAAAAAGCTCATGGCAGATTAAGGGGGAAAGACACTTATTTACTAAGTTTTACTTATTTGAGAGGCAGAGAAACAAAGTTTCCAGCTTCCGCATCACTTCACCAATGCCCACGATGACTTGGGCAGGGCCAAGGTTGAAGCCGCAGGCTGAGAATGCCATCCAAGTCTCCACGGGAGCGGTAGGAATTCAGGTAACCGAACCATCACTGCTGCAACCAGGTTCCAGGCCAGGGCTCCACCAGGTTCAAGCCAGGAGCTTCTTCCAAGGCTCTCGTGAAGTGGCAGATGCCCAAAGCCCTGACAATTCTTCCTCAAATCATTAGCAGGGGGCTGAATTGCCAGTGGAGCAGCCAAGAAACTAACCAGCACCCACAAGAATGAGGCAGTGGCAGGCAGCTTTATCTGCGATGCCATAACACAGACCCCAAGTATTAAGTTTCTCAGTTTAAAAAACACCTCAGCCGTTTCTACTGACTCTTTGAAGTGCAAAAATCCTGCATATTTTTTTCCATAAATCTCCCATCATACTTGGGCTGATTTCTGCTGCCATACAGGTTGCCAGCTTTTTCTCCATCTCCTTTTCCAGCAAAATTGCTCAACTTTCTCTTCAAGTCAAAATTCTTCTCTCCCAATCTCAAGGGCCTCGATCCCACCCCCACCTCCCTTCCATCACTTCTGCCCTCCCAATTCACCCGCTCCTTCGAGGGCTCCACCCCTGGGATCATGCTCTGCTCAAACTACCATCCTCTGAGCTAATCTCTCTTTACTACGAAATCAAGCCGTCCTCACACTGCACCGGAAGGCGCTGTCACTAGATTAATTACTTTAAAAAAGGGGGGGGGAACAGTTTTATCTCCTACTCATCAGTCTGTATTCATTTGCTTCTCAGACCACTGCACACATTCAAATACCCCGCTTTCAAGCAACCCACTGGCCGAACGGCCTGAGCGTGGTGAGTGAGCGAGCGGTTCTCCGCGCCTCTTCCTCCACTACGGCCCCCAACTGGCACCCTCACCACCTCACAACTGCCTGCTGTCGCCACCGTCGGCTCCCTTTTGGTGACGCCGTGAACAGCCCCACGCACCTCCGTGACGATTCCTGAGGCGACCAAGTGGTTCAGGAGCAGGCCCGCGGCGCTGGGCTCCGACGCTGAATCCCACGAGCCGGCGGCAGCCATGGTTCCGATGCGCCTCCCGGGCGGGCGCTGAGAGCCGACGCGCAGCGCCGCTCGATGACGTCACGGGGCGTTCCCGCCCGGGCGGAAGCCCGGGGAGAGCATCTCAGACCTGCTCGGGTCTCTCCGGCTTTTCCCCTGTGGAGTCGTCCCGGTGCTTTACTCAAGTAGGAGGCGAGTCCTGTCCTCCAAAGGTTCTCCGCGCCTCTAGAGGCTCCCAAGGGCTCCTGACCTCCGCACAGCTGCAAAAGCAGCCAGGGCATTGGTGGTCCGGGTGTCTGTCCTTCCCGGTCTTCCTTGCCGGTCTTAGGCTGGAATCCCCAGGATCCAGGGAGCCGCACCAAGTGACAGCTAGGGCAGGAAACCCCAAAACGGGAGGCTGACGGGGTCAGTGACAGCTGGCTTCCCCTCCTGCAGGAACGTGAGCTTCGGCTGCGCCAGGATGGGGAACAGTGCCCTCCGCGCTCATGTGGAAACGGCGCAGAAAACCGGTGTTTTTCAGCTGAAGGACCGTGGGCTGACCGAGGTGAGACGGGGAGGGAGAGGGACGGCTGGGGCGGCGAAGCTAGTCGGGCAGGGCCTCTCCACGCCATGAACTCCTTTCTGCAGTTCCCGGCGGAGTTGCAGAAGCTGACGAGCAATCTCAGGACCATCGATTTGTCCAACAACAAGATCGAGAGCCTGCCACCGCCACTGATGGGGAAGTTCTCCCTGCTGAAGAGCCTCACCCTGAACAACAACAAACTGAGTATGACTTTGACGCCTGGGAAGCTTCTCGCTGGTGATCAGCCTTGACAAAGGGTGGTTTTCTCTTCCCCAAATTGATGTTTTATTATGATACCATTCGGAGGGCTCCAGAGGAGTGATGTCAGGCTTCCTGAAGCCTTCTCCCTCTTGGGATGCCTCCTTGGGCGGCACGATGATTGTTACAGGGTTAATTTGGACATGGAAGAAAAGAACACGAGCATGTGATGTAAACTGAGCTGCCTCACATTTGGGAAGGGGGAGGAATGGAGTGCAATGGGGGAGGATCTTCCATGTCAAAAAAAATCGCTATTCGTCTGTGCCAGCGGCCCTTTACAACAGGAGCCCTCCCTGCACCTAAATACGCTCCTCCCTTTGGATGGCATCCTCGCCTGAAGACCCTGTTGGCAAAATACAGGCCCTGAAAATGGCATAGGTGAAGTCCTCCACGTATTAGCAGGAGGCAAAACAGGCTGCCACATATCATGTAGTCCTTGTGCACTTCATCACAGGTGATTTTCAACTCCATCAGATTGAGGTTTTTCACTGTTTTTCCTTTGCCAGCTGTTCTGCCTGAAGAGTTATGCAATCTGAAAAAACTTGAGACACTAAGCCTCAACAACAATCACCTGAAAGAGCTGCCGCCCACCTTTGGGCAACTCTCTGCCCTCAAGACCCTGAGCCTCTCTGGGAACCAACTGGGAATCCTACCACCTCAACTTTGCAGCCTTCGGCACCTCGATGTAGTGGATCTCTCTAAAAACCGGATTCGGAGTATACCTGACATCGTGGGAGAGCTGCAAGTCATCGAACTCAATCTCAACCAGAACCAGGTTTAGAACTTAAGGTTTTTCTCCACAATATACACTGTGTTTGTGGTCCCTGGTAGAGACTAGGTGAGAGGTGTATTCTATAGGCTGAACTAATTTCAAAGCTCAAAGTGCCATGCAGTTAGTTTAGGACACGAGGTATTGCTGTAGTAGGAGGGTCTATTGTATTGGGGGAGGGCGAGACAATTTCCAAAGTCAAATTACTTTAACATCTTGTAATACTTCAAATATGCCCTTGTCTATCAAACAAGGAGCAACATCAGGAATATAGAAGGGAAGTGAGGCTTGAGTGTACAAAGCTTGAGAGTGAGGCATCAGAGATTACTCTGGGATTTTTATGTTAAATGTGCTATGTTAGTGCTTTCTTAAGCGACAGGCTTTCTGGAGGTAGCCCATTTCTTTCTTACCTTTAATTGTATTTGAATTGTTTGCATTGCTTTGGTAACTTTCTGGCTGTTACTTCTCTGTCTGGGGAAATAATCCCCAGTTCAGGCATAAGGCTCAAATGGTGAAGCAGTGAACACTGAGAGATTGTGTGACCTTTAGTTTTCCTACCATCTGTGCTTCTGGTTCTGCAGGGGTCTATCTAGCACAGTAGCTACTAGCCACATGTGGTTATTACTACTCTAGATTATAATGAATTTACATGAGAGTCAGTCTTTAAGGAGACTGGCCTCATCTCTTCCTTAAAGTCAAAATTATATATTTTTGGAGAAAAAAAGTTTTAAATCAGTTAAGTAACATATTAGGACTTAACTACATACTCACCTTGCTCGTGCCTAAGTCAGTGGTTCTCACTTTATTGTGCATGAGAATAATCAGGAAAACTTAACTTGTTTAGAGGTCGCTAGCTCTTCATCCTGTTTTCCACTCAGTAGGCCTGGAATGAGGTATGTATATTTCTATTAAGTTCCCAATTGATGGTCTGAGAGTCAACAGATTTTGGTAACTTGAAACAAAGATTAGAAGAGGTGAGAATCAGACAATTTGGTTGGTATTGGACCTGAAGACAAAGAAGGGGTGGTGCTAATGAGACTAGAGATGCTGAATTGATTATGGTGGATCACATCAGTGGAAATGCTTTATTAAAAGTTGAAGATATAGAATGGAATAAAGATGAGTGAATAAGAATGTAGACCAAGATTTTGTTGTCGTAACAGAAGGAATGGCTTCAAGAATAAATTAGATTCCTAAGAGAAAGGTGACAAAGAAGATATATCAAAGCAATAGGGATTACTGCGTGAAGAGAAGCCAAAAATCAGATAATTCAAAATATAGGGGGGAAAAAAAACCAAGCACTTATGCAGAGAACATTTCAAAGAAAGGATGAGTGCTTTACTAAAATGCAGCAAGGATTGATCTTTGACTCTGGCAGTACTGTCGTCATTATCTACAAAAGATTGACAAGAAAATACACCAAAATATTGATGGTGGCTATGGCTACGTGAAGGATAATAGGTAGACTTTTCTTTAACCTAATGTGATTCTCAGCATTTCCACGAAGAACATACAGCGCTTTATTATCTGAAAATTTTGTTTCTGAAAAATAGTGACCTTCAAAATGTTTTTAAAGTGGAAAGGCAGTAACAGAAGCTATGTAACAGACCTCTGTATTGAGTAGGCTGTGAGAAAATGGAGGTGGTTAAAAGGAGAACAAAGACAAATCATCAAGATAAAATTTTGCTTATGTTTGTTTAAATCATAATCATTATAATTATGCTTTCTCCTATTATTCTTTGGCTGTGAATATTCAACACAGATATCTCAGATCTCAGTGAAAATATCTTGCTGTCCACGTCTCAAAGTTCTTCGCCTGGAAGAGAACTGTCTGGAGCTCAGCATGCTTCCACAAAGCATCCTCAGTGACTCCCAGATCTGTCTGCTGGCTGTGGAAGGCAATCTTTTTGAAATAAAGAAACTTCGAGAACTGGAAGGCTATGATAAGGTATGTCCTCATGTATGGCTGCCATTTGTAGTCATAGCCCCAGAGAAAACAGTGGCAGAAATAACCCACATGAATGTTAGAGCTGTTGTCAATGGGATCTGAGTTTCTCTGTTTGCAAAGCAGCCAAGTTGTCTTGTGCCAAGACAATTTTTTTTGTATAGATGGCATCTTGTAAAACATCTTTGTCTTGTTTTACTGCCAAAATAAAATTCTAAAATCTGTGTTTTAAATTTGCATTTTGAATAGGTAAATTTTGTAAGAAATGAACCACTTCCAATAAAAATCAAAAAGCAGAGTTCATCTTCTATTTGCTCATTACAAAACACACCATGTCTATTCTTCTTTCCCCATTTTCAGTACATGGAGAGGTTCACAGCCACAAAGAAGAAGTTTGCATGATATTCTCCAGAATCATGGACATCTCACAGGACACTGATGGGGAACCCAAGAATCTGGCTGAATCCGAGGCTCCCATTGTTATCAGGCGGATCTGCAGGAAGGAGACAACACTCCAGGAGATTGTTTCACTCGATGATCCTTATCCTTTTCAGGGCTTGTCCCAAGTAAGCCAAAGGAAAAGGAATGAAGAGACAGGAAGAGTTCTCCGTTTTGGCATGGATAGCAAAGCCACCAGTAGTTTGGCTTTATGAGACCAGTAGCTAAGCTAGTTGCTATTTATATGGTGAGGGGGGTGCTGCTTGGTAACAGAACAGCTCCATACCACAGATTGAATTTAATTTAGTTTCAATATGTGAGCTTTCATAAAGTCAGTCTGTCATTCCACCTGTGTTAACACTTCAGATTTTATGAAATTCAAATAATTTTTGAGACTGTTATGCTTAATCTAGGAATTTATGATTTTATTACAGCCCTTCATTTCAATTGCAGTGTTTATACTATGAACTTAGGATGTAAACACATATGACTGTATGTTGAACAAAACTGTGCTTTATCAGAGAAGCTCCAACATAATGCTAAGATGTTCCCCAAGGCTGCAGTAGCAAATTCTTGACTATTGCAGGTGCCTTATCGGTAGAGGGCTCTGAAGAGCTAAAATTCCATATATGCAACACTTGTAAGATAAAAGGGATTTTAATAATCAAGATTTTCCTGAAGCTTTGGTAGAAATAATGTCTTATTTCTGGTAATGTTTTCCCTTTTTGTATTTATAACTCTGCTAATCAAATTGTCTATCAAGAAACCATTGCTATAATATTTAATTTTAAAACTATGTGTTTATCAAGTGTGTTCTCTGAATGAGAGAATATGCTAAAATAAAGAATTTTTAATGACCTTTGGCTGAATGCACTGTTTATCCACTAAAGGAAGAGAACAGGAACTTGACCTGAATATGGCCCTTTGTTTCTTTGAAAGAAGACTGACTAAAAAGGTGTGTTTCAAATTCTTGTTCAGGGGCCCAGCGGCATGGCCTAGCAGCTAAAGTCCTCGCCTTGAATGTGCTGGGATCCCATATGCATACCGGTTCTAATCCCGGCAGCTCCACTTCCCATCCAGCTCCCTGCTTGTGGCCTGGGAAAGCAGTCGAGGACAGCCCAATGCATTTGGACACTGCACCCGCGTGGGAGACCCGGAAGAGGTTCCTGGTTCCTGGCTTCGGATCGGCACGCATCAGCCCGTTGCGGCTCACTTGGGGAGTGAATCATCGGATGGAAGATCTTCCTCTCTGTCTCTCCTCCTCTGTGTATATCTGGCTGTAATAAAATGAATAAATCTTAAAAAAAAAATTCTTGTTCAGGTTAGACAAGCAGTAAATTGCCTTCATGTGACTGATGATAAAACACTACACAGTAGTGGAATCTTGCTTTCTTAGACTCTGAGAGTACCAAGGTACACGTAAGATCATCTGACAAGAACATTTAGAAAGATAACTCTGGTGACTTTCTGCTCTTTTATCTTAGTCAAGGAGCTATTATTAATCATTATTGACAGTTCTCAATAATGGTTAAACCTAGCTTAGCCAGGAAGTTGAGAGCATAACACCTCCTCTTTAATCTGTAAGTACTTTAGGCGCTGACACAATAGCTCAACTGGCTAATCTTCCAGCTGTAAGCACTAACACCCAATATGGGAGCCAGTTGTAGTCCCAGTTGTCCTACTTCCCATCCTCTCCTTGCTTCTTGCCTGTAAGGCACCAAAGGATGGTCCAAAGCCATAAGACCTGGCACCCACATAGGAGACCCAGAAAAGGCTCCTAGCTCCTGGCTTCAGAGAAGCTCAGCTCTGGCCATCACAACCATTTGAGGAGTGAACCAGCGGATGAAAGATTGTTTCTCCTTCCCTGTGTAAATCTGTCTTTCCAGTAAAAATAAACCTGGGGGGGGGGAAGGTACTTCAAAAATTTCATGGAAAATGAAATCAGAAGATAAAGTTTGGAGCAAAACATTTTGAAATCCGTAGTTTTTTCACTATGCACATCTTCATGGACTTTTTGTATTCCCCAAGGTTAGTCAGCAATGCCCTCTCTAACGTGCCGCTTCTCTGTGTCTAAGCTCATTTCCCTAAGCCAAATTAACTGCTTGCCCATCTGTTCCTAGAGCACCTTCATAGTTCTCTCTCATGTTAGACTGAATGACTTAAGCGCACAGGCTCAAAACATCTCCAAAGTTACAGAGAATAGTTTAGACTTAACCAGGGGCTAGCAAAGCAGACTGACTTGTGGTCTGGAGATCCAGATTCAAGTTTAGCATCAGCCCTAAGTCTATAAAAACTTAAAGAGTTTGGCAGCGTCTCTCTCCCTGCCCCTTTCGAGAGGCACCCAACCTCCTGGAGGTGCTTTCCCCTTCCCTTTCTCTCCCATTAACCTGGTCCCATCGCAAATAAATTTTTCTGTCTGCAACAGAAAACAAAAACAAGACAAAAAAAAACCCTTATAAACAAAACTAGAATAGACACAGAACAACAAGGAAAGCTTAGAAACAGACAGGATACGGTCAGGGGATGCACTTATAACTCACTGGGTGGGACACAAAGATTAGTTACTCCTCACTGGAGTATGGAAGATTTCTCTGCACAACCCTCCTAAACATGCTCACCTAAAGTGTTGACATATATCCTGTTAGAATTATAGCGTTAGACCACCCGAAAAACAGCCAGGTTCAGCGAAAATGTGCTTCAATGCTATAAACTGCTAAATACTAAAATTAAAATAGGCATGAGACAGCTGAATAGCAATCTAAGCCATTTTAAGGTGTATAGAACACGGTTGAATGTAAACCAAAATTGAAAGGTCTATGAAGAAGTCACAGGTTGTGGTTGAGAACCTGCATTTTCCTATTAGCATATTGGTTAATCAATACCATGTCAATTAATGCCACAATGTTGTAAATGGTTGGAAATATTATGTTGGGGATTTTAACTGATTGGGATGATACTCTGCCGGCTCTGCCTTCAGACCAGAGATGGTCTCACCAAGAAACAATTGAACTTACCAGGACAATAAGATGCTGGACTTCATGCTTGGTAAATACCTCCAATGAAAGAATCTCAACTGAATTTGAACTATGGAAATGCAACAAGGTGGAGCAATCCACCGTGGGGGGAGGGTGTGGGGAGGGGCAGGGGGAATCCCAGTGCATAAAAAATGTACCACATAATGCAATGTAATTAATTTTAAAAAATGAAATGCAATAAAAATATGTTTAAAAAAAAGAGTTTGCTGTGGAAGTCAGTGTAGTGTACTGAGTATGATCAAGGGCTGGGAAGTGAGATCCATTTGAATACTTTATCAACTTAAGCAATTTTCTTTCATCTGTAAATATGACAATACTTCCTACCTTTCATATTTGCCACTGGAATATGGTGAAAAAGCCCATAACACCACTTAGCATAGTACACACAACAGAGAACACTCCAAGAATGCCATTTATCTCCTCTGTACGGCATAGATACAGAGGCTTGAGGCAGAAATTATAAACAATGACAAGACGATAAGCAACTTGTGTAAACATCTATTTTTTTTTAAGAATTTTTTATTGTTATTAGAAAGGCAGGTACACAGACAGCAGCAGAACAGAGACAGAGAGGAAGATCTTCCATCCACTGATTCACTCCCCAAGTGGCCACAACAACCAGAGTTGAACAGATCCGAAGCCAGGAGCCTCCTCCGGGTCTCCCATGTGGGTGCAGGGTCCCAAAGCACTGGGCTGTCCTCAACTTTTCCCAGGCCACAAGCAGGGAACCAGAAGGGAAATGAAGCAGCCGGGACATGAACTGGTGCCCACATGGGATCCCAGCGCATGCAAGGGTAGGACTTTATTCACTAGGCTACTGTGCCGAGCCCTTTCTTGTATTTTGAAGGCAGAGACAGAGACAGACATCAATCTTCTACCCAATCATTCACTCTCCAAATGCCCACATCAGGCCAGACCAAAACCAGGAACCAAGAACTCCATCCAGATCCCCCATGCGGGTAGCTGGGACTATTGAAATACTTGAGCCATTACCTGCAGTTTCCCAGGTTGCAAATTAGCAGAAAGCTAGATCAGAAGCAGACTGGAAATTCAACCCAAATACTCCAATATGGAATGCAACTGTCCAAAATAGTGACTTAGCAACTGCACCACACAGAAGTCCCAAGGAGAAAAAACTTCACATTAATAATCTAAGAAAAATATGACTAGGAATATAATTGATATAACCTTAAACTTAATAAGATGGTGACAAATGAAATAGCCCTTAAAAGCAAATTCTAAATGCAACTGAGGATGTAGATGTTGAAATTAAGGTAATATTCATGATCCATGTGACACAGAAAGATCTAGAGTTGAAATTTGGAAACAAAAGATGAAATAAAACCAAAGGAACAAGAGGTACATAAACCTATAAGATAAAGATCCTGGTCATAAGACTGAAAACTTAAAAAGAACATCCAGTTATCAATGGGAATAATATAGTTGTTTCTTTTTTCTTTTCTTTTTTTTTTTTTTTACTATTCACAGCTTAACAGTAGCCTCAAGGATACATAACTAGTAAACGAGCAAACCAAAATTTGAGTCCAGGTGATAAAACACTGGTTACTACCTTTCAAAAGTAATGATAACAAGTTTCCAGACAATTTAACAGGAGAAAAATCAGAAAAGGCTTTAAGTTTGGATTTCTAACACATGTATGGGTCTGATTTCTGTGGCTTCACTTCTTTCTGGGCAGAAGGAGCTATGAAAAAGTTTGTAACCTGGGATCTGTGGATGAGTTTTCATGACTCATTTCATGACACTCATTTATGTGTGATCTGTATCAGTGTACCTGTTTCTCTGGGAAAAGGGTTGTGCTTGCTTTCATCAAATCCACAAAGGCATCTTTGACTAAAAACAGCTCCTCGCTGGAGAGAATAACAGCTACCACTTACTAAGCTCTGACAGTCACCAGGCATTTTTAAGTGCTTTACATGCACTACTGCTCTATACAACTCCAGGACGTAGTAAATATTAATCCCCACTTATAGATAGCAAACTAAGGAACACAAATGGGATTACAGTAATTCCATCCAGCAGGTGACAGAGCTAGGGAGTAAATCCAAACAATTTGGTGATTAGCTCACACTTCCACCCTGGTTTCCTCAGAACTGTTTCCTTTAGGCACAACAGCATTAAGTTTTTAAGTGCTCTTAGGAAGGGTATTAGGAATAGTACAGTCCTCACATCTGTGCCCATTTGCCATAACAGGCAAACCACTTAGCCTTACATGGATAGAGCAATTCTATTCTAGATAGCTAACAGAGTCTCTTTTATTTTCCTCTTCAGCATTTGAAAGTTTTCATGTTAACTGTGTCTTCTCCATAAGGAGCTTATAATTCTAAGAAACATTCTTTCAATCACTACTGCATTTAAGATCAAATGAATAGAAGAGTGATGATGATGATTAAAATGAAACCAGGAAGGTGCCAAAGGCAGCCTTCTACTGGGACGCTCTATGACTTAAGGACCTTTGCTTTACTCAGGAGCCAATGAAATCACCGCCTTCAACATAACAGTCATAGAAATATATTACCTTATTCAAAGAACAATACCACTATGCTAGTGACACAATTTAATTATGAGGATCAAGCAGCCATTATTGGCCAACCCAAGTCACACTCATGGGAAGTGTACATGTTCATTTTTAAATAAAGGTGACAAATAGCAATTAGATTCTCAAAACACTGTTCAGGATCTGTATACCCTTGACTCAACGCAGAGTTTTAATACACAAGGTTAAGAGACTGACATTTCAATCACCAACAGTTAACCAAGGATATAATTTTCCAAATTACATTTTGTAAGACAGTAAATTCTAACCTTTTTTTGAAGTCTAAAGTTACTTAAAACTCAAAGCAATCTATTTTCAACCTGAGATCAAAGTAAGTTTCCTTTTCCCTATCTAAACATAATTCTTGGAATTGAGGTAAATTTGAATTCACTCTTGATATACCTGACAAACTTTTTCAAAAAATTTTAAACCCTATTATACGAAATTCTCACACGATATATATTTACATATTGTTTTCCTCAGAGACTAATAACATATTTATGAAGTTAATATGCCAAGTATGGGACCATGACATACTAAAAATATGAAAATAAAAGCCATTCATTTATACAGAGTGTTCCTGAATGGTGCAATATGAAACAGAATCACAAAATCTATGTACATATGCGAATCATTTAGAATTTAGAAATTAAGCTCACTTTAAGAAAATTCACACTATTCTCTTTGGAGCAGAGGTTTCAAGATTCTACTTGCATATGACAAAAATATTGTGTGTAAGAGCTCCAACACCAAATACCAGCATAAACCAGCAATTACTGCAACTTAAATTAAAAATTATACCCAACTATATCTTTACTGTGACTCTGCAATATTTTTCTTCATGGCCTGCAGGTGTTTAATGAGATAACAACCTCTATCTCTCATTTCTTCTTCCACCACTAAACAAAAAGCAAAACCAACCAACCAAAAAACAAAACCACCTCTTCAGCTGCCTTCTTCATGGATCTTTGGCAATGCTTCCAAATCTTGAAAGCAAGAGAACATGCTGAAGTAAATCAGAAGGATAAAAACACTGTATGTGACATGTAAAGACCAACCTAAGTATGAACTGAGAAAATACTAGACGGTTGGAGCAGAAATCTACCCTCAAGGAAAACAGAAAATGAAAAATCTGGGGGCTGTGACTCTCTTGGCCCTTCTTTTACATTATGTCCCCTTACAAGAGCACAGAATCAAAATGTCAAACTATGGAAAAGCAATGACTTTGGAGGAGGTGCCAGAGAAGTGAATAATGATCAAGAAGTACAGTAAGTAGCTTTAGCTGTTAATGAGTTTCTTTGCTCTGGCATTGGCAATGTCAATACGATCTTTGTTGGTGTCAGCCTGGAAAAAAAGAAACAAAGGATCAACATTACTTCATCAACATTTCTTCACAAGGAAAATCACTCTAACAAAAACTAAATGTTATACATTGAGAAAATTCAAGAAATACTTGAAGTCACACTACTCAACTAATTTTGGGCAAGAAGTGACCAAACATGAAATTTGTTGGGGAATAAAAATGACACAAAGTAGAACAGAAGAACCTGCCAGTATCTCACAAAATCTATGCCACATTTTTCATAGTCTAACAAGTCTGAAAACTGGATGAACCTGATAATTCATGGCATTACTGATACAATACAAGACTTCCCTCCTCTGTTACAGAGCTAGACTTGAATGAGAATCCATAGGACTGAATCATGGAATGTCACAGCTACTCTAGGGCTAATTGACACAAACTGAAAGCATCATATGTATCCTTGTTTGCTTCAATAAAAACTAGCCAAAGTGATACAACAGACAACCAGATTTAAAATCATACCATACCCCTTAAAGTATTCTGTTTAGTGAAGTATGGTTTTTAAATATTTTTTAAGATTTACATTTATTTGAGAGGCACAATTACAGAGAAAGAAGGAGAGACAGGAATCTTCCATCCGCTGGTTCACTCCCTAAATGGCTGTGAGAGCTGAGCCCATCTGAAGCCAGGAGCGTCCTATGGGTGTTCACATATATGCAGAGGCCAAGCTTTGAGTTATCCTCCATTGCTTTTCCAGGCCATAAGCAGGAAGCTGGATCAGAAGTGGAGACCCTGGGATGAATCATGCCCATATGGGATGCCAGCACTAAAAATAGAGGTTCAGGTTGCAGAGCCACCACATTGGCCCAAAACTACGGTTTTTAAATGTGACATAATCAAACACTAAAAATAATTTCACTTTCAGTATCTTAGATTATGTGAAGTAAAAGAAATAAAATACAGGCTTGGCGCAGTAACCTAGTAGCTAAAATCCTCGCCTTGCATGCGCCAGTTCATGTCGCAGCTGTTCCACTTTGCATCCAGCTGCCAGCTTGTGGCCTGGGAAAGCAGTTGAGAATGGTCCAAGGCCTTGGGACCCTGCACTTGCATGAGAGACCAGGAGGGGGCTCCTGGCCGCCCCTGGCTTCGGATCAGCTCAGCTCCAGACACTGTGGGCACTTGGGGAGTGAACCAGTGAATGGAAGATCTTCCTCTCTGTATCTCCTTCACTCTGTATATCTGATTTAAAAAAAAATAATAAAATAAAATAAAGGGAAAAAAATAAAGCTGTTTCAGCAAAACTAAATCGTATGAGGACAGGATCTGCTCCAATGATTTCCAACCACTATCTAGTATAACTGTCCGCTAATAAAACAACTTGGATATCTCACTTTCTTGTGGCCATTAATGCTGGGGTCCGTGCAGTGGGTGTGGATAACACCAAGATGTGAAGAGAACAGTTCCCCTGTTGGCAAGGCCATGAGGAGCTTCCAGCTCTATGGCAAGGCCTGGCAGATGTCTCTCCAACCACTTTGACACAGTCTCACCTGCTTTTGCACAGACACTCAACCACCACACTAAGAACTCTATAACCTATTGAGGCATTGTTGTTTACCCTTGTGAGATGGTTTTTGCAACCAATGTGAACTTGGGAGTTAATGTTGCTAATCATATCTTGGTGAGTGTGCCTTTAATAATTTCACAAAGCAGTACAATTAAGTCCATGTGATTACTGGACACCTTATTGTGTGCCTACCCACTGCCCTGGAATCTGGCCCAGACATGTAGCATACTTTCTGGGAAAGGGCTTGAGAAGAATCTTACAAACTAATGGAAGTGATGAGAGTATGAGCTGAAACTGCTATGGCAATAAATACAGTTGCTGTGACCTTAAAGGCTAGCCTGTCTTTGCAATTTCTTTGGAGCATAAGAAATGTATCTGTTGTAGCTGCTTACATAATTTTTGGATAGAAAAATTAAAGAATGCTTTTATTAGTACTATAGATATATGCTTTTAGTTATTGTTCAATTGTTTATGGAGTTCTAGAGCCTGTATTTGTAGGGGGGTTTAATATTTGAAACTTTTGTTTTGGATTTTAATGTTTTTTCCCTTGTGAACATATTTCTCCCATTAAGTGATCAGCAAGTTGTGCAAAGAGAAATGTAGCAGGAATGTATTACGGATTAGTAGGTAATCATACATGCCTTGGCCTTGGTGTCCTGGCTGTCGCCCAATGGCTACTACTGAAGAATGAATAACGGCTTGCTTTGAAGGAAATTATCATGGTAACTTACAGAATCATCTTTAAGAGCACCTGGTTGACCATGAAGTAAAAAATAAAATAACCAAACACCTGTGTATACCCACTTAGTCATGAAGTAAAAATAGAACAATCAAACGTTTGTGCAGAGGCTTGTGATGTGTTTGAGTAAATAAAAAGGATAGTTTCTTGAGGTGTTAGAGAGGGCACCAAGTGACAGTGTCCATGCCTTTCCTTGCGGCCGACTCCACACCCCGTTCCTGAGCTCCAAACTCGGCTGCAGCTGGCCTCTGGCACATCAACATCATCTTTTACCTTTTCTGTGATCCGGTCTATTTGTCGATTTTGAGCTTCAATCTCATTGCCCATGTCCAGGGCCATGTTCTTTAGATTTCCCAGGATACTTCCCACTTGAGTCAGGTTCTCCTCCATTTCATCTTCTCTGGCATCATTAGTGATACTACAATTTAAAAAAAAAAAAAAGAAAAAAGTAGTTATGCCAGTTATTTCAGTTCCATTAAAATGATCTAAACCTGGATTTAATTTTCATAAAAATAAATAAGGACAAGTACATTACTATTCTTGGAGAATATTCGATAACAAAAAAATTTGAAAAACTAATCAAGGAGAGCACACTGTATTAACTGCATGTAGGGGAAGATCAGAAAACAATTACAGAACAGTATTTCCCAAAATGTGGACATGGGATCATACTAACTCTTACACTCAGCCTCCAGTTCTACTGAATCAGAAATAAGTGCACCCAACAATCTATGGTCTATTACGTCTCCAGTGATATTAATGAAGCTTAAATACAATGAGCCACTACTCTAAAAGACATAAAAACTATGGCTCAAAGGCCAAAACTGTCGAGCCACCTGGTTTTGTAAATAGTTTATCCAGGTTCCCTGGAATAACAGCTGAAAAAGCACTTACAACACCTGTATCCCCTATTAGAGGGTCTATTCAAAGCCTGAATCCTGCATTAGAGTGCCAATTCAAGTCCCTGCTGTTGTTCTTCCAATCCAGCTTCCTAATGTGCCTGGGAAGCCAGTGGATGATGGCCCAAATGCTTGAGTTCTAGTCACCCACGTGGTAGACCCACTTGGAGTTCATGGCTCCTGGTTTCAACCTGGCTCAGTTCCAGTCATGTGGCCATTGGGGTGTGAATGCATTAGTATAGAGGTTGACTGGAAGTGGAGCAGCCAAGACTCAAAACAGGGTGCCATATGGGATGCCAGCATCACAAGCAGTGGCTTAAGCTGATGTGCTACAAATCCAAACCCCACAAACAAATTTCAAAAATAAAGCCTAGTAAAATGGCTCAATTAGCTAATCTTCTACCTGCAACTGCCAGGATTCCATATGGGCACTGGTTTGTGTCCCAGCCACAACACTTTCCATCCAACTCCATGCCTGCTAGCCTGGGAAAGCAGCAGAGGATGGCCAAAAGCTTTGGGACCCTGAGCTCACATAGGAGACCTGGAAGAAGCTCCTAAGGCTTTGGATCAGCTTAGCTTCAGCCATTGCAGCCACTTGGGGAGTAAAACAATATATAGAAGATTATTCTGTCTCTCCTTCTGTCTGACTTTCCCATAAAAATAAATACATCTTTTAAAAATAAATAGTTTTACCCAAACACAGCCATGTTTATTTAGTTCCATATGATCTATGGTGCCACACTACAGTAACAGAGGTGACTAACTGCAAATGCTGCTGAATGGCTAACAAGTTTCACATAGTAACTACCAGCTCCTTTACAAGAATCCAGTCAACCCCTACTCTAGGTGACACCTACACTTTCCTGTTTATAGAAGTAAGATATTACTTAATAGCAAAAACATATTAATCCTATAATTCACAGGCAACAACCTCAGTCAATGCTTTGTCAAAGGCCAATTTTGAAATACATTTCAAAACTAGACAGGGCTGGTACAGTGGCTCAGAGGCTAATCCACCACAAACAGGTGCTGGTATACCATATGGGTACTGGTTCAAGTCTAAGTGGTTCCATTTCCCATCCAACTCCCAGTTCATGGCCTGGAAAATCAGCAGAGGATGGCTCAAGTCCTTGGGTCCCTACACCAATGTGGGAGCCCCAGCAGAAGTTCTTGGCTCCTGGCTTCAGATTGGCTTAGCTCTGCCAGTCATCTGGGGAGTCAACCAGTGGGATGGAAGATCTCTCTCTCTCATAACACTGCCTTTCAAATAAAAATATCTTTCTAAAATGAAAAAAAAAAAAAACTATATGTGCTCTAAGTTAGACTCATGTGAGAGGAGGTTAGAAAGGTGTAGAAAAAATGTGGAACTGGCGTACCGTTTAATGTATCCCCCGCTGGCAGCCCCAGTGCTTGGCTGCTGAGGCTGACCGTTGGTTACCCGGCCTGGCTGCTTCGACACCACACCATCAGGTGACCTCTCTCCGCTGTCTCCCCATGTGCTCTTGTAGGCCTTAGTAGACTCAAAGTTCTTTGTCCTGTGTAACAGTCACAAGCACAGATGCCAACAAAGCAGGAGAGGAAGAGTTAGGATGATTAGTACTAGTCACTTGGAAGAAGTCCCTAAAACCTTTGGCAACAAAGCTGTGTACCAATAAATCTATGCTACACTTCATGGTCACATGAGATAGGAAAAACATAAATTTAGAAACCCACTGACATCAAATCATTTTGTTTTAAAGGCGCAAACATCACATCTATCCAATCTTCACTGAGCTGTCTGTCAGTAAGTAGTAAACTGCAATCTATTGATTTTTTTCTTTTTTTTTTTTTAAAGATTTATTCAGTTGATTACAAAGTCAGATATACAGAGAGGAGGAGAGACAGAGAGGAAGATCTTCCATCCGATGATTCACTCCCCAAGTGAGCCGCAACAGCCGGTGCTGCGCTGATCCGAAGCCGGGAACCTGGAACCTCTTCCAGGTCTCCCACACGGGTGCAGGGTCCCAAAGCTTTGGGCCGTCCTGGACTGCTTTCCCAGGCCACAAGCAGGGAGCTGGATGGGAAGCGGAGCTGCCGGGATTAGAACCAGCGCCTATATGGGATCCCGGGGCGTTCAAGGCGAGGGCTTTAGGAGCTAGGCCATGCCGCCGGGCCCAATCCACTGATTTTTTCAGATTCCCGTAGCCTCTAGCACTCACTGACATGCCTTAAGAGGGGTCCCTGGAGACATCCCAGGGGTTAGTGAGGGATGATAGCGTAAAGCTAAAGAGGCCACACTTTGACCCCAGGTTCCTGCTCTTACTGGAACCACAGTTATTCCAACTGATTAGATTTTCTGAATTAAAATTTTGCAGGAAATTTTTAAAAAGTTTTTCTTAAAAAATATTCAGGACAGACATGAATTATCTCCAAACTGGACAACTAGTGAATGGTTGTCACACTGCCTTGGTCACATGGGTGCCAGTTACAAATTCTTAGATTAAAAGGCTTTTTTCTGGGCCCGGTGGCGTGGCCTAGCAGCTAAAGTCCTTGCCTTGAACACCCAGGGATCCCATGTGGGCGCCAGTTCTAATCCCGGCAGCTCCACTTCCCATCCAGCTCCCTGCTTGTGGCCTGGGAAGGCAGTCGAGGACGGCCCAATGCATTAGGACCCTGCACCTACATGGGAGACCCGGAAGAGGTTCCAGGTTCCCAGCTTCAGATCGGCGCAGCACCGGCCGTTGTGGCTCACTTGGGGAGTGAATCATTGGACAGAGATCTTCCTCTCTGTCTCTCCTCTCTGTATATCTGACTTTGTAATAAAAATGAATAAATATTTTTTAAAAAAAGGATTTTTTCTTTTTTTCCATTCTTAAGAAAAAGAGATAAATTTCCTCCCCACCCTCTCCCAAAAAAGAAGGTTCTCAATGTAGGATTCTAACAGCATACAATTTATATGCAACTTGTAAGGTCAAAATCAGTCAATAGCAGAATCTTACCATGATATTTACTACTCAAACTGCACAAACAGGAGAGCAAAGTTGAAAACACTGATTCTCTTTTATAGGGACCAGGGCATTCATTTTCAGCCAAGCTATAATTGGATCTTTAGTCATAACATTAATGCTACAGAAAGGATATTACCCTCCTCTTTCTGTAAGAGCTCTGCAAAAATAAATTTATAAACACCAAAAAAAAAAAACCAATTCTCATGCTATCTTTCTTGGTTCTTTAAGTTGTAATTATATTTCCTATTTATGTTGTATGGTTGACGTATTTATCAATAAATCATGTTAATCATTCCTTGGAAAAGGTGGGACATACATTTTTAAATGACTGCTGTGTGTTTTAGACTAGGGATTCCTGCTAATACAGACCCTGGCAAGCAAAAGTGATGACTCCAATGATTGGGTTCCTACCACTCACACAGAAGAACCTGAACAAATGGATTGGATTCCCAGCTTTTCTTTTTTGGGAAAAAAAGGATTTATTTTAAAGTTAAAGGGGAGGAAGGGCAAGAGAGAAAAGAGAGATTAAGATTAATTTTGATTTTGAAATTAATTCATCTTTCTCTCAAGAATCTTAAATACTTTCAAGGTAAGTTATTTCCCAAACTTGACTAAGGATCAGAGAAAATGGGTGCGTTTGAACCCAAAGATGCATAGCTTACTTGAAGATTCTAGCTTAGAGCCCAGGGATCTTTTATTGTTGCTGAGATCAATGGGTCATTTCATTACTACAAAGAAGCAACTTAAGATTAGTCTGGTAGTACGCCTAGAAATACTGATAGTTTTCATACTAGGAGACTGGAAAACTCATATGGAGGAAGCAAAAGGATACACTGGAATATAAACCAAAAAAACAAACAAAAAAGGCACAGGACCTATATCAGTCTGAGAACACAGTTATTCAATAGCTATAAAATCTTCAGCAATTTTCATTTGCTAAGCACCCTTTTTCTTATACATAAAATTAAGACAGTAAGAATTCCTCATAATACTAAAGAGACAATTTGCTAAGATTTGGCTTGCTAAACACTAAATAAATATTTTAATTCACTAGGCTCTACTTTCTCCTCACCCACAGTTAACAATACATGTCTGTGGGCCTGGCGCTATAGCCTAGTAGCTGAAGTCCTCACCTTGGACGACCGGGATCTCTATGGGCATGGGCACTGGTTCTAATCCCGGCAGCCCTGCTTCCCATCCGGCTCCCTGCTTGTGGCCTGGGAAAGCAATTGTAACAGCCCAAAGCCTTGGGACTCTGCACCCATGTAGGAGACCTGGAAGAAGCTCCTGGCTCCTAGCTCTGGATCGGCTCAGCTCCAACCACTGTGGCCACATGGGGAGAGAATCGTTGGACAGAAGATCTTTCTCTCTGTCTCTCCTTCTCTCTGTATATCTTGACCTTCCAATTAAAAAAATGAATAAAACTTAAAAAAAAAGAAACAAAGGGTATAAGTATATAATTTTAAGCCTTTAATCACAGTCTTCATAATTTTCATAAAGAACCAAATTTAAGGAGGTAGGCCAGTGGTGTGGCCCAGCAAGCTAAGCTACTGTTTGTGACCTATCATCCCACATCTGAGTACTAGTTACTGATGCTGATTCGGCGTCCTACTATTGAGCCTGAGAAAGCAGTAAAAGCTGGTTCAGCTACTTGGTTCCTTGCCAGCTATGTGGGAGAGGTGCATGGAGCTTCTGCCTCCTGGCTTCAGTTTGACCCAGACCTGAATGTCATGGCCATCAGCAGAGTGAAATCAGTGGATGCAAAACATCTCTCTCTTTCTCACTATGCCTTTCAAATAGAAAGAGATAGATAAATTGATAGGTAGAAACATAATCTTTTATCTACTCATTCACTCACCAAACCACCACAATGGCCAGGGCTTGGTTCAGGGCCACGTCAGGAACTAAGAACTACTTCCTGATCACCATATCGCTGGCAGGGGCACAAGTACTTGGGCCATCTTCTGCTACTTTTCCAGGCACATTAACAGAGAGCTGGATTGGAAATAGAGCACCTGGGACTCAAACCAGCATATTCGTATGGGATGCTGGCATCAAAGATATCAGCTTCACCTATTGTACCACAATGGCATCCCCAATACATAAAGTATAAAAATTTTAAAAATTTAATTAAAAATGCTAGATCTAATAAATAGCAGTCTGACTAAAGGGTTAACACTCATGAATAATTAAGACTAGACAGTGCCATAGAAATTCAACGTGAAATTATAACAAGCTAATATATGAATTTAAAAAAATCATGCAATAGATGATAACATATATAAGGGGGAAGTGACTCTGATTTTGAAAAAGAAGATAAGAGGCAGGTGTTTGCCTAGTGGCCATGACACTGGTTAGGGCACCCACACTGATGCCCAGTTCTGGTTCCTGAATCCATCTTCCTGCTCAGAGAGACTCATGGAAGGTAGCAGTGATCACTCAAGTAGCTAGGTTCTAGCCACCTGGAAAGGAGATCTGAACTGATTCCTGGCCCAGCCCCAGCCACTGCAGTTTTCTCAGGGGTAAGCCAGCAGATGCAAGCACTCTCCTCAAATAAACAATAAAACAGGGCCCAGCACAGTGGCCTAGCTCCTAAAGCCCTCGCCTTGAATGCCCCAGGATCCCATATGGGCACCAGCTCTAATCCCGGCAGTTCCACTTCCCATCCAGCTCCCTGCTTGTGGCCTGGGAAAGCAGTCGAGGACGGCCCAAAGCCTTGAAACCCTGCACCCAGGTGGGAGACCTGGAGGAAGTTCCTGGCTCCTGGCTTCGAATCGGCACAGCACCAGCAGTTGCGCTCACTTGGACAGTGCATCATTGGATGGAAGTTCTTCCTCTCTGTATATCTGACTTTGTAATAAAAATAAAATATTAGACCCTGTAACATTGAAAAGTTTATATTCTACCTTATTCCAAGCAGAATTTAAGGACTGGCAATTAAATACTTGGGTTGATAATGGCCTAAATCCTGGGAAATCTAAATCATTGGAAGCAACACTTTAATAAAGTAAATTTTGATTCAAGAACCAGAAAGGAGTAGAGGAAATATAATGAAAGACAAGATTTAAAGCAAGTCCTATGAAGAAAAGGACACATTTAGTCTGAATTCCCTTGCCTTTGATTGGAACTAGCCTGCAGGAGCTGTCTACAAAGTTGAGCCTACTTAAAATTTCTTAAGAAACTTCTGGAGTGTTTCTGTTTCTGTTTCTGTAATAATCTTGAATGTTATTCAGCCAGAACTTAATTATCACTGGTACTCATCAAGGTCCAACACATTAAGATCCTTTTGTCAACTCCACTTTTTGTCAGCAAACACGAAGAACAAATTCACTTTAGAGGACACACCACAGCACAGGTTTTAAGACAGTTTTCACCACTCACAATATCCATGCACATGCACAGAAAAGCCATTTGAAGCATCACCTTTAGACAGCAGGTTAGCAGCCCAAACTGCGCCACATGACTGCAGCTTAAGGTTCCCTTTGATCAGTTACTGAGCCCGGCTTCTGATGTTAGATCTTCATTTTTAGTAAGCACATTAGAAAGGAAGAGGTTAGGTGAGAGAATGAAATAGAGAATGGTAAACACCAACCAAACAGAACAGATACAGTATAAGAGTTTAAAAACACAATGCATTTAAATTCCTGCCTAGTTTCACGGAAACAATCAACATTTGAGAATCAAGTTAAAAGGAAAACAAGAAAACCATTTAAACCAAAACACAATTCATTGTTCCTCATTATTCTTTACTGATATTATAAAATTTAATGAGAGAAGGCAAATACTATTTGAGATGTGAAACTTTCTTGCTCCTCGATGACTATAGATTTCTCATAATTACTTCTGTCACAAATTTTATTTGGATTATATTTCTTAAAATTATTCTTACATTTCTAATTCTCCCACCAGTTAACAGATTTCTTAAGGACAGTCAATCAGCGAGTACTGATCACCTATTACATATCAAATACTATGTGAACCAGAAAAAGAGTAATCACAAATAAAAAAGCACCAGCAGTATATCTCTGCATTTCAGTAAGATCGAGGTAACATTCAGCTGTTAAAGAAACTACTACCCAATATACAGTTAAGACATTCACAGCTTGTTTTTCACAAATCAGTATCACAAATGGTTAGAATAGCAGAAGACCTCCAACACCCATTTTGAGTTTCCCTGGTAAGGTGTCTGAAATACCTGTTTGTCTTCAAACTATGGGTCTTTCTTAGACTTTTTAAGAGCAAGCTGATCACTTCTTGGCCTTTTGGCTAAGATCAAGTGTAAGAGCAAGTTGACACATAAGAGTATCTTGTCAAAACACACTTAAACAAGGGCATCTGGGAGTTGACTATAGGGTGATGAACTAATTTTAGTTGATCTCCTTTAAATTCTTGCTAATTAGAATGATAACTTACCAGTTATCATGTAACATAAAGGCTTTTTTTAAAAGGTAAGGTTATTGTGCTTACAGAATTCCAATGCAGTAAATTATAGTACTTATTTATAATTTTAAATTTTAAATCTGGTTATCTATTGTTAAATTCTATTAGCCGTTTAGAATCAGCTGTAGTTCTTTTAAGCACAAATTATTTCCACGTCTTATTAAAAAAATTGCATAATCTGATTTCCATTAATCCTATAGAACAAAAGAAATATTAAATAACAAATGTATGTAAGCATTTTCTAAACAGCAATACATCCAACAGCAGCAACAACAAAAAAGTGAAGTAGGTCTCTTCTTGTCAAAGTCAAGCAGTGGGCCCGGCGGCGTGGCCTAGCGGCTAAAGTCCTCGCCTTGAACGTGCCGGGGTCCCATATGGGTGCCGGTTCTAATCCCGGCAGCTCCACTTCCCATCCAGCTCCCTGCTTGTGGCCTGGGAAAGCAGTCGAGGACGGTCCAAGGCTTTGGGACCCTACACCCACGTGGGAGACCTGGAAGAGGTTCCAGGTTCCCGGCTTCGGATCGGCACAGCACCGGTCGTTGCGGCTCACTTGGGGAGTGAATCATCTGGCGGAAGATCTTCCTCTCTGTCTCTCCTCCTCTCTGTATATCTGACTTGTTACAAATAAATCTTTAAAACAAAACAAAACAAAAAAAGTCAAGCAATGTAGCATATAGTCAAGAGAGCTGGCCAGTTTTGGAGCCCAACTTTTCCATTTGCTAATGTAACTTCTTTGTTTCTCTGGGAGTAAAATGGTGACAATAAGAGCATGGCTCTTACATAGAAGCTATTGTTAGAGGATCAAATTTGAAATATTCAGAATGGTAGAATAAATTAATACGCAGGTCTACAATTTTTATTTAAAACACTTGGATACAAGATATTCTCAGTAGGATCACAAAATCAAATATTTCTATAGTAAAACAAGTTAATATTTACACTAAGTATAACAAATAAAAGCTACAAATATCTTTACTTCAGACTATATTTCACAGTTTAATGAAATGTAATATTATTCCAAAAACAGAAAATCTTGGCTTTGGAGTTTTTAAGATTTCTAAGTGGTAAGTCAGAGACTGTGGAACTGGGCTGTTACTACTATTCCTATCAAGACTGAATGCTAAGTGTATATAAAAACACTGAGATCCTGTGTCAGGCTTCTGAAGCTCATGATAGGACTATTTGTATGATAAGCCTAAGTGATATGCTGACTAGCAGTTAAGATCAAGACATTAGTAGAAAAACAGAGGCAGAGTTGAGAACAAGAGCCATCACAATGGCCAAGGTTTCAAAGACATAAAGAAGAAAGAAGAAAATGAAAGGCAATACAAATTAGACATCCTTAAACTGACATTCTCGCCTGAGGAAGTGACTGTTCTGTTACAGCAGCCCCTTGATTCCATCTGTAAGGCAGCATTTCCTCTTAACCCTCTGGGAGAAGACTCTGCTGAGGTTAGCGGCTAAAAGACCATATTCTACCTTCTCTGCCATCAGTGTCAAACAAAAGCTTTTCTATGCTAGAATCCATTGACAAATAAATAAATGAATAAATAAAATGAATACTTTCGTAGAGCCATTCCCCACTTCGTGTGACTTTAGGAGTCACTGTTCTTCCTATTTACCAAGCCATGACTGAAGAGCCAACCTGGTTCTACATGCTGAGACAGACTTCCTCTTTGCTTTTCCCCTAACATCTGATCTCAAAGAAACTGACCTACATGCTTCCTTCTCCACTTTTCCAAAGACTACACCGAACACTGGTTAAAAGGCACAAGTTTGCAAAAACATACTTATAAACCTAAAAACAATCATTTGTGCATTTACATGTTTATTTCTCTAAAGTAATCTGCTAAATCTTAAGGAAGAAGTCAGTTACTAAAATGTGGACCTTCAGAGTGTCAACCAAGGTCAAAACAGGTCTATAGTGTTATGTTAGAACAGGAAGCAATCTGAAAAGACTGGCAGAACACCATCATGTCCAAATTCTTGGCCAAAATAAACACTAAAGTTGAAGCAACTTAACTCTATTTTCTTTAGCAAAACATGGCAAAAATGTTGTCACATGAGGATATGACAATATGACAAAAACACCTCCATTCCTAATTCCTTCGAAGAGCTAAAATGCTAAGAATCTATAAATCTTTCTGTGTCACTCTTCGTCTACCAGACCAGCTGAGACAACTGAATGGAAGTACAAACATTTATGAAGTGCTTTAAAAATGAACACTTTCAGCAGTAAGTGCAGCCATTCAATCCACTGACAATGTCATTTCAGCTAAAAGTAAAGTTTAAAGTTATTTTCGTAATCACTTCTTATAAAAACAAGGATGAACCCTTCTATCAGAAGGAAAGACCATGGTTAACCGTCTCAATAGACGCAATGTTTGTCAACATCACAGTTTGCTTTACCAAGGATAAGTAGAAAACCTAAATACTCAGGCTGGCGCCATAGCAGTGGTTAAGGTCCTCGCCTTGAGCACGCCGGGATCCCATATGGGCGCCAATTCTAATCCCGGCAGCTCCACTTCCCATCCAGCTCCCTGCTTGCAGCCTGGGAAAGCAGTCAAGCATGGCCCAAAGCTTTGGGACTCTGCACCCACATGGGAGACCGGGAAGAAGCTCCAGGCTCCTGGCTTCGGATTGGCTCAGCTCCAGCCGTTGCGGCCGCTTGGGAGTGAACCATCAGACAGAAGATCTTCTCTGTCTCTCCTCCTCTTTGTCTATCTGACTTTCCAATAAAAATAAATAAGTCTTGAAAAAAGAAAAACCTAAATACTCACAATGGAGTTACCAAAAGAACAAATTCTGAGTCAAGCAAGCAGAATCTCAAACGTCATACATGAGTGGCTTGAAGACTTTTCATTAGCCTATTTAACAGACTCCTAAACTTCAGTCTGCCTTTTGTTTCACATACAATCATTTAAAAAATTCCCTTGATTTTCACTCATTTCTATACTAAATGATAGAATCAAACCTCACTGCCTTAATACACAGCAAGTTTTTAGCTGGGATATAATCATATATTCCATGCCAATCTCTCCACTCCTTCCTTAGTTTGGAGTTCAAGTTCCTTTTTTACTTCTAAAACATATCGTATTTTTTGCTTCTCATGTACATAAATCACACAACTTTCTCAATCTTTGTTTATTTTGAACCTTACATAGTCAATGCTTTTCCTGTTTCTCAGATTCATCCTAATTCCTTCTAATCACTGAAAGGCCAATTCATGTTTCACCTCTTCTACACGACGTTCTCCAGCCAAAGTTTTATTAGTTCTGTTCCCCTAGTCTTCATTGATATGATAGGATCTAACACTAGATGTCCACATTTTCTGTTTTTTTCCTCCTAGTCTCAACAACAGGACCCCCACCATCCTTCACTACTTGAGCCTATCACAGAATACATATTCATATTTTATTAACATTTCATATTTTATTAACATTCCTTGTTTAAAAGGAAAAGACACTAATCCCAATCTGCTCTGCATTATCCACATGTGTGTTTTCCAAAATTTCTGTATATTATACACAAATTAAAACTCGGACTTGCTAACAGGTTTGGAGAAATTTAAGCCATAGTTTTTGGGGACAAGACCTATCTTTACATGAAAAGCTCAATCTACCAAAACAAGAAATATTTTAAGTTTATCTAGCAAAGTTCCTCCTGTAGCATTAGTCATATTTGGATCCTTATCTGGGAGAAGATGCTCTAACTGATCGATTTTAAAGTCTTAATTCATCCACTCACCTATTACATGGGCAGACACAAAGGCCACAGCATTTGTTGAGTTCTGTTAAAGTCTTCTCTGCCTCTCTCATGTCTTTATTTATTTGGTCCATGCCTTCTTCTATGCGGTTTAATTGTTCTAAGAATAAAGCGTTGAAGGTACATTTTCTGTTATATTCACAGTATTAACAAGGAAGTGGGATTGTGGACTAACAAACTTAAAAATCTACCCAGAATACACCACAGGGAATAAATCAGCATGAGAAGGTATTACAAACTGCAACATAAGTCTTTTACCCATGTTGACGCTAGCTTCTACTGTGGAAAGACCTGTTCTAAAGACATCTGAACACCACAAGTATGTGAAGATTTAGGGCTACCCCTTGCAAGCAAGTGTACTTTGACCAGATCAGATCGCCATCATTTCTGTCACATCATAGGTTCAAAATCTGAGGGTAATCACAAGACTAATAAAAAAAACAGACTAGATTTCTCAAAGCCAACTCAAATCAAATGTTTCCAAGTTCACCTGAATCTAAATCTGGTTTAGGACTGACCTTTGATTTCTAGGGTGAAGAAAGAGGTACAGAAGCCCAATGCACATGATAAGCCACATGCTGGCCTGATATAAAAGTGGTATGCAGTTGTATACCCCCATCCTAACCAGGCAATCAACATGTCATTCAAATCAGAAGTAACCACATCCTTCATCTTACCAAGGAAAGGCATTCCCAAAGGCTGCAATTTATACATGGCTGATGTGATGGGGCTTTTGAGCTCTGAAAGTCAACTGAAGAATTTCTGCCAATGATTTCAACTCACCTCCTTGTTCATCCAGCATTGTGATGGTCTTGATTCCTGCATCCTGAGACTAAAAGGAGGAGGAAAAGACCAATAGTACAACAAAACAAACCTAAACCCATTAAAAACAAAACCTACAAGGACTAACAAATGGCAAGACTAGAATCAATTAGCAACTCATCCTCAGAAGACCGGAATTACAGAGATGGTATTTCTAGGGGTTGCAGTCAAAGGCAAAGCGGTTTAGATGAGATTTTAGCTAAACAGACAAAAGAGTCAAACAGCTCCCTGAGAAACTCCATCCACGGATGCACAGCAGGGTTCAGTGTGCTGGTGATCAAAGGTTACAGCTAAAGTTCCAAAACTAGCATTCTTAAATCAACACACACTCCAACATATTAATCCCCCAAAATAATTATCAGAAACTCATAATGAATTCATATTCCCTGTCACATTCCAATACTATCAAAAAGGGAAAAACAGAAAAGGCTAGCTAGCATGTGGTTTGATGATTTCAGAAACTGCAGGTTTCAAACAAGAAAGTATATTACTAAACTGTGCTTCAGCAGCGCTGCCAGATGGTGCCACCAGTAACCTTTCTACAAACTTCTATATTTAACTTAAGGACTAAAATGCTTTCTTACCTCAATGGCTAGACCCAGGATTCTTCTTGTGCTTTCCAGAGACTAGAAAAAAAAATACATATATATAGTAGCTTTATTTAAATACTCCAAAATGTGTAGCATAAAGTCATATTCATAATGCCACTATTTCTAATTTTTTTTAAGATTTTTATTTATTTTAATTGGAAAGGCAGATGTACAGAGAGGAAGAGAGACAGACAGGAAGATCTTCCAACCGATGATTCACTCCCCAAGTGACCGCAATGGCCGGTGCTATGCCGATCCGAAGCCAGGAACCAGGAACTTCTTTCCAGGTCTCCCACGCGGGTGCAGGGTACCAATGCTCTGGGCCGTCCTTGAATGCTTTCCCAGGCCACAAGCAGGGAGCTGGATGGGAAGTGGAGCTGTTGGGATTAGAACCGGTATGCATATGGGATCCCAGTGGGTTCAAGGCAAGGACCTTAACTGCTATGCTCTCCTGTCGGGCCCTACTATTTCTAATTTACAAGCCTATATTCCTCCCTCCCTTAAAAAAAAAAAAAAAGTTAATCACTATCTTTTTTTCTGCTTATCAAGCCCTTTAAAAACATAATTTGGGGACAAACGTGATAGCGTAGCAGCTAAAGTCCTTGCCTTGAACACTCCAGGATCCCATATGGGCACCGGTTCTAATCCCAGCAGCTCTACTTCCCATCCAGCTCCCTGCTTGTAGCCTGGGAAAGCAGTCAAGGACCGCCTAAAGCTTGGGACTCTGCACCCGTGTGGGAGACCCGGAAGAAGTACCTGGCTTCATATTGGATCAGCACCGACCGTTGCGGTCACTTGGGGAACTAATCATCAGACGGAAGATCTTCCTCTTTGTCTGTCCTCCCTTCTGTATATATGTCTTTCCAATAAAAATAAATAAATCTCTAAAAAAAAAAAAAAAGAATATTTGGGCAGTGGCTGCTGCAGTGTTGCAGGAACTGCTGTCCCCAAGCTTGGGCAATAAAGACTCCTCCTGGGCCCAGCATGGTAACCTAGTGGCTAAAGTCCTCACCTTGTACCGGGATCCCATATGGGCACTGGTTCTAACCCCAGCAGTCCCACTACCTATCCAGTTCCCTGCTTGCGGCCTGGGAAAGCAGACGAGGAGGTCCAAAGCCTTGGGACTCTGCACCCATGTGGGAGACCTGGAAGAAGCTCCTAGCTCCTGGCTGCAGATTGGCGCAGCTCCGGCCGTTGCGGCCACTTGGGGAGTGAATCAATGGACAGAAGATCTTCCTCTCTGTCTCTCCTCCCCTCTATCTATCTGACTTTCAAATAAAAATTAAATAAATTTTAAAAATTAAAAAATAAAAAAGACTCCTAACATCATAAAAAAAAGAAAATTTGGATAGATTTAAAGGGGTTCATAAAAATGTACTGAAGATAGAAATATTTGTGTTATACAGAAAGCAGGAATAAATAAAAACCCAAATTTTTCAAATCTGAAATATTTTTGTTGTAACTATTAAGCAATCATTATCTGAAAAAAAAACAAATTGTTTTCACTTACTTAATCTTTCTGGTAAGTTGATGAACAGCATAATGGCATTGAGAGGCAAATTTATTCTTTCACCCAAATAAGGGAGATCTGTCACTGCGAAAACTGCAACAGGATTACTTAGTCTCAAGGAAACATTTACCTCATCAGTAACCTGGTGAGCCCTCAGCTGAATTTCTTCAGATGTCAGATTGTCCATGATGACTCAAAACTTTCTCAGGAGTAGGAATGGAAATGCGGATATTCTGTAAGAATAAGCAAACAGATGCTTGAACAAAACAAAGAGAGCAGGTTTATGAAATTTAAGTACTTTTGGAAACAAGGAAAAACCTATCTTTATCAAATCATCCATCCATCCAGATAGCTGAATAAAGCTAACTGGATGTTTAATGCTGGTTAGTACCAAAGGTGAACACCTAGGCCATTAGCAGGGAGTTGGATCAGAAGCAGAGCAGCAAGGACACAAACTGGCGCACACATGGATGTCAATGTTGCTGAAGGTAGTTTTATCCACTGCACCACCATGCCAGCCCCTCATCTTTGTATTTTTAATATCTAATAGGACCTGACAGTAAGCATCCCAAAGATGTCTGTTGAATGAACAAGTAAGAAACAGAGGGTGTACTCTTAAGTTAAGTGACTCTTAGAAACAAAGCTACAGGAGCAAGCACTGTGGCATAATAGGCTAAGTGTCTGCCTACGGAGCAGACATCTCATGTGGGCACCAATTTGAGACCGAATTATTCCATTTCCTATTCAGCTCCCTGCTTAGGGCCTGAAAAGCATGAAGGATGGCCCAAGGCTGGGCCCTTGTACCTATGCTGTAGACCCAAAAGAAGTTCCTGGCTCCTGACTTCAGATTAGCTCAGCCCTGGCCACTGTGGTCATTTGGGCAGTGAACAGTAGATAAAAGATATCTCTCTCATTTCTCTCTCTCTCTCCTTCTCTCCGTAACACTTCACCTTTTAAATAAAAATAAGAAAGCAAAGAACAAAGGTACAGGTAATAAAAAACACCACATATCCACTAGAACAAGACTCAAAACTGCCACTGCACGTATATGCTCTTGAACAACCTGTTGATTTTCTCAATTTTAGTAGAATCATCTTAAATAAGATATATGTTCCTAGTATAGGAAGGCACCACAGTTAGAACTATTTCTAATGTTACTGTTCTAGCTGGTTGAGTTTTAAGATTAATGAAACATATCTTTACTAAAGATATTAACACTCAGAGAAAAAAAAACCCAAATTCCCTATATGTAGTTCAGGCAAAAAGATCATATGCTACAATATACAATCACGATATGAAGAAAACCCATTCTTGAGTGTACAAACTGTTCAGTTATCAGATATATGCAAAAACAAAACCATGTATCCTAGTTTAGGAAACTTTAGCGTTATCATATTTTTGTCCTTGCCATTATTCCTCATTAGTCTTTCATAGTTAAACTACAAAAAGCAAAATGTGATTTTCTGCAACTCATGACTTCCAGGTATCTGCATACCTTTTTCTTTCTATACAACCCAACCTACCCGCCAAAGGAGTCAGGCTTCTCTATCACTCCAAGAACCCTAAGTGAGATGCCTTTCCAAAGCCTGCCCTTCCCAGGCAGTGTGCTCTGAAGTTATCTGTCCCTCCGGCATGTAACTTTCCAATGCCCAACAGAGAAAAGGAAATAAGAAAAATGATAAGCACTAACCCATCAGCACCCTGGTAATGACGCTTCTCATCAAGTTTCTGCACACAGGGTACTGCAGGTAGGGTAACAGTGTTAAGGAAAAGAAGCCCAGACCTCTCAAGTTGTGTAATTTTGTGATCTCGTTCTTAGAGGTGACTCCTGCCAATGAAAGTATGTGCTCGCTTCCTGGTAAAATCAAGCCAAACTCCTTGTGGGTTCAAAGAGAGGCTTGAATGCCAATTAACCTCTGTCAACATCTGAGATTGCAGGCATTCCTTCTCCTAAACATCAAGAAAAGCAGATGTTGTTGGTAGGTGAACAATCACTCCTGACACAGCTGTGAAGGTGTTTTGAAAGACACACCCTTTCAGTGACTTTAGTTCTGCTTAACACTTCCCCCACCTCCCTTGTGTAGATGAAACACAAGAGAAGAATCAGGCATCTGTAAAGTTGGCACACCTCTGGCATGTTGACATCAGGAAATAATTGCCCCAGATTTCTCCTCTCTGGATTCCTGAGGGTGTTGAGTGCAGGATTACAGTATGTGGAAGTAACCCACAAGGAAGGACAAACACAGACATGGAATAATACTCCTCAGGCTAGTGTTGCCCTGCACACACCTCAGTAGGAGGCATGAGATGGCATGTTGTCTAAAGTTACCTATACAGCATGATACTATTATATTCAGAAGTGTTTCCTGTGATACCAAGAAAAGATAAGGGGCTGGTGCCTAAGTGTAGTAAGCTAAGCTGCTGCCTGAGGCAATCAGCTTCCCATATGGGCAACAGTTGAGTCCTGGCTGCTCTACTTCCATCCAGCTCTCTGCTAATGTGCTGGGAAAGCAACAGGGGATGGCTCAAGGCCTTGGTCCCCTGCACCCACTTGGGAGACCTGGAAAAAAACTCCTGGCTCTTGGCTTTGGACAGGGTCAGCTCCAGCCGCTGCAGTATCTGGGGAGTAAACGGGCAGATGAGATACCTCTCTGTCTCTCCTTGCTCTGCAAACCTGCCTTTCAAACAAAACAAAACCTTTTTTGTTGGGGGGGGGGGGGTTTAAAAAAAAGCCACTCAGAATTTGCGATAAAAAGAACAGGTGGGACAAATGATAAACAAACATCACTTGACACAAAAATGCCATTAAATCTACTTTTCTCTGATTTAATCTAGCACATTAAATATTTGTGTCCTTTTACTAAGGCACCTAGGAATTTCATCTACTCGGCTAGCTGCATAAGTCTGAGAGGAGAGCCAAGGACTTCCCTCAGGCTTTTTACACCCTGATGCTCTTGCTGTGGTTGTGCTAGGAGGCTCCTAACTTGAGTTTCCTAAATTCCTTTTGCTTTCAGTCCTGGATGTAGGAAGATACTCAAAGAGTGCCTATTCTGTATCATCTACCCTTTATTCAGATAAAGACCACTTTATTTTACTGTATTTTATTTTTTGTTTTTTTTTAAGATTTATTTATTTTTATTGCAAAGTCAGATATACAGAGAGGAGGAGAGACAGAGAGGAAGACCTTCGTCCGATGATTCACTCCCCAAGTGAGCCGCAACAGCCGATGCTGCGCCGATCCGAAGCCAGGAGCCTGGACCCTCCTCCAGGCGTGCAGGGTTCCAAAGCTTTGAACCATCCTGGACTGCTTTCCCAGGCCACAAGCAGGGAGCTGGATGGGAAGTGGAGCTGCCGGGATTAGAACCGGCGCCCATATGGGACCCCGGCACGTTCAAGGCAAGGACTTTAGCCGCTAGGCCACTGCCTAGGGCCCATAGATAAGACCATTTTATAGATAGAGAAGCTAAGTTCTATCATAAATAAGCCATTTGCCCCAAGTGACTGAGTGAGTAAAAAAGCAGATTCATCCTTCAGTCTGGATTTACTCTGCAACAAAAAACTTGAGGTCTGGCAAAGAGCTCACTGCTGACAACACCCATTCTCACAAATATTGAATCACCTCTCCCTCTCTCTCCCATGGACTTGGAGGATGGAAGGTAGAAACTCACTCTCTTCCTTTGCCTTCCTGGCCCACTTTATCCCTGAACATGGCCCACATGTATATGCATTCCTCATCTTCTGAATAAACCTTACCATTTTGTAAGCCTGAAAAAAATTACCAAATCACACAAGAGCTGCTGAAGAGTGGAAAATACACTAAGAAAGCTTACCTTGTAGCTCACTTCAGAATTCTAAATGCCTGCTCTAAAAGACCATGAAATCTTATCTCTACCAGACTCAAATAAGACACTTCAATTGAAGAATGACATGTAAAGACCAGAATAATCATGGTTTCAGATGCTTTCTAGTATTGCACAACCTGAAAGTGCCTACATAAGAAAACGAAAATAAGACTGCCCGAAAGTAATATACAGGCGGGAGGGGGATCTTCAAACTAGAGAGCTGCTTAGAACATAATAGAAGAAAAAAACACTGTACCATTTTTCGTTAAAAATAAAAGATTGCCTGAAAGAATTACAGGGAGAAAAAAAAACAAAAATGGAAAGAGGGAGAGAGAGACAGATCTTCTATACATTGGTTCACTTCCCAGATGGCTACAACAGCCAGGGCTGGACAAGGGCCAAAACCAGGACCCAGGAGCTTGTTGGCCTCCCATCTGGGTAGCAGGGACCTCAGCACTGAGCCATCTTTTGCTGCTTTCCCAAGCCATTAGTCAGGAGTTGGGTCAGAAGGTGAGCAACAGGGTTAAAAAAAAAAAAAAAAGGTGGGGGGCATAGCACCATGACATAGCACATAAAGCCACCACTGCCTGGGACACAAGCATCACAAATGGGTGCCAGTTCAAGTCCCAACCACTCTATTTCTGATCCAGACTCTGATAATATGTCTGGGAAATCAGTGGAGGATGGCTCAAGTGCTGAGGTCCCTGCTACCCATATGGAACGCCAGACACAATCTCCTGGAAGGCCCAGCGCAAGAGCCAAGTGGCTAAATTCTTGCCTTGAATGTGCCAGGATCTCCTATAGGCACCGGTTCATATAGCAGATGCTCCTCTTCCTTCCAGCTCCCTGCTTGTGGCCTGGGAAAGCAGTCGAGGACGGCCCAAAGCCTTGGAACCCACGTGGGAGACCTGGAGGAAGTTCCTGTCTCCTGGCTTCGGATCTGTGCAGTACCGGCCGTTGCAGTCACATGGGTAGTCAATCATCTGATGAAAGATCCTCTCTGTCTCTCCTCCTTTGTATATCTGACCTTCCAATAAAAACAAATAAATCTTCAGCTTCAAATTTTGTTGTCTGCTAACCCACTGTAACTTCAACCCTGTTCCCACCAATCCACAGAAACCTCATGGTGATGTTGGCCCTCTCCACTAACCCTTAAGGCCCCTGCCCCTAACCTTTACCCATTTACCAATTCCCTGAAGCTCCGACAATCCACCAATCCCTCCATGGCCCCGTGACACCCACCCCAGCCACAAAACAGGCACACTCTCATGGGTGTGCTCCCCTTGGCATGCTGCCCCTTCCCCTGCCCAGCCCTTCCCCCCATCCTCATTCCTCTAGCTCTCCTCTCCCCTCTTCCCTTACAGCCTCCTCCTACCGCCAAGGCAGAAGATGCTCCTTCCCCCTCTCTCTGCCTCCACTCCCATCCCTACCTGCTGGAATAAAGCACTTCCTAGGTGCCTTGCTGTGTCTGGTATTTCAGTTTATTGCAGCAAACTTTTCCCAATGAGAGATCAGATGCCAGAAAGGACTAACACCATCAAATCCTTATTCCAAAGAACCTTTTTATTTATTTCAGAACACTAGAGTTTCATAGAACAATATTTGGAAGTCACTGGTCTATAGAGATTTCTGCTTTTTGCTCATACTGATTGATAAACTTGTCTGTTTCGGGATCCAAAAACTGCTCAGGAGCAATTAGGACCACAGGGGAAGGGCGGGGAAACAGCCAATGTCAGTAACTGAAAATTCTCTCATAGATGCATTAGATGAGATAGGAAGATTTGGGGCTGCACTCCTAATCAGCAGGAAGAGAAGATATGACTGCATCCTTCAGCAACCCTTAAGACTAAGGGAATGATATGGTTTTAGGCAGCAAGTTCAGAGTCATGAGTTTGGAAACCACACCTCCTCAACTTATATAATCTTTTCTGCTCACATGTGAGTCAAATGAAGCTCACCTATCATTACCAAGGCCCATAAAGTCCATGTGGGCGGTGGGTGGTGGTGGTGGTAGTGGTGCTGGTGGTGGTGGGTGTGTGTGTGTGATGGTCTCTCACTGTCTTCATTGCATGCCTCACTGAGAGTGTGGGTGTGTGTGTAGTGTGTGTGTGTCACTCTCTCCACTGCATGCTTCATCACTTGGGCTCTTGGCCTCTCCAGTAACTGCTTACTCTCCTGCTTCCTGTAGGTGGATTCCAAGGACAGAAAGTAGCAATCCCTCTTATCCTTTCCCTTTCCGGCTCAGTATCCCTAAACATGGCCCATGTATGTCTGTATTCTTCACCTTCTGAATAAACCCTACCACTTGCTTAAGCTGTGTCAGTGCTTGTACTTAAAATGCTTTTTAAGCAAGAGGCAAGAGCCTAGGAAATAAATATTCGGCCCAACATAAGGCCACATATTTTAAATTTCCTTTGTATCTTCATCTCAGAAAATTGTCTCTTATGACAAATAGGCCTTAGAGATCATCTAAGCCACGCCTGAGACTAACAGAGGAATATGCAACTCTCTGGCTCTTCCTACAAAACGTAATCCCTACTTGGAAGGGTGGGGGTGGAACTAGGAGGGTACTTCCTGAAACAGAACTGATAGTAGCTAAAACAAACAGCAGTCTGTAGAGCCTGTGGTATTCTGAAGGGCAGGCCAGGTCAGGGTGCAACTGAAGAGGGGAACCACAGGCTAGGACTGTCAGAAGAGGACCTTATGAAAACTACCACTTAGAGATGGTGAAACCTCCCAAGACGCTGATTCACACCTGTAGATGGAAGGCACTGAGGAGTCGCCAGCCTGCTTAGGCCAAAGGCCTGGCAGAAGAGAGGCCATGAGGCCTCAAAACATCCTTCTTAATTCATTTCACAATTAACTCATCTCACAAATATTCAAGTACCAACTATCAAGTAAAGAATCTTTTTTTTCAAGCTATTTTTGTTAGAATATAGAAAAAAAAAAATAAGACTCCCCTCTATTTCTCCAAACATATTCTCTTCACTACATTTTCTACTTGATTTATAGATGTCACTTCCTGAAAGATAATTTCCTGAGTCTACTTACTATTAAACTGATGTGACTCACTCACAAGACCTCCTTGGAGTGTATGGCTTCAGTTATTACTGACTCTTCCAATATAAACTTATTTCTAGACAAGGTAAGAAAATACACTGTAGGGCCTGTTGCAGTAGCCTAAAGGCTAAAGTCCTCACCTTGCACACTCCGGGATTCCATATGGGCGCCACTTCTAATCCCGGCAGCCCCACTCCCATCCAGCTCCCTGCTTGTGGCCTGGGAAAGTAATCGAGGACAGCCCTAAAGCCTTGGGACCCTGCAGCCGCTTAGGAGACCCAGAAGAAGCTCCTGGCTTCAATCGGCGCAGCTCAAGCAACTGCAGCCAGTTGGGGAGTAAATCAACGGACGGAAGATCTTCCTCTCTGTCTCTCCTCCTCTATATATCTGATTTTTCAATAAAAATAAATAAATCTTTAAAAGAAAAAATATTTGTGGAGTTCACTCTGTAGCCTCACAGGTAAAGTGCTGGCTGTAGTACTGGCATCCCATAACAGCACCAGTTTGTATCCCAGCTGTTCTACTTCCAATGCATCTCCCTCCTATTGTGCCTGGGGAAGCAGTGAGAAAGGCTAAAGTCCTGGGGCCCAGACACCCACACAGGAGAGCCAGAAAAAGCTCCTGGCTCCTGGCTTTGACATGGCCCAACCCTGGCCAATACGGTCATCTGGTGAGTGAACCAAAAGATGGACAATCTCTCTCGCTCTCTCCCTTTCTTTCTCTGATCTGTTCCTCTCTCTGTCTTTAACTCTGCCTGTGAAATAAATGAATAAATCTTAAGAAAAAAAGATAATACATGTATTGTATGAGCATAAAACAGCCATTGGTAGCACATATTCTGATCACTGCTAGATCCTGGATTTTCCCTACCCCTGATATCCAGATGATTTTCTTCAAGCTATTTAGGCTGTAATGTTCTCATTCATTAGGTTCTACTCTAAGGATTGTTTCAGAAATAAAATGAATTGAGGTCAGCATTTTGGTAACAAAGGTAAACTGCCACTTGGAATGCTAGTGTCAGTTCAAGTCTGGACTTTACTACTTCCAGTTCAGCTTCCCAGTAATATGCCTAAAAGACAGGGTCAATACAATGGCTCAATTGACTCCTTCTTTCCCTACAAGTGCTGGCACCCCAATGGGTACTGGTTCGTGTCCCAGCTGCTCCACTTTCCATCCAGCTCCTTGTCTGTGGCCTGGGAAAGCAACAGAGGATGGTCCAAAGCCTTGTGACCCTGCACCCGCATGGGAGACACAGAAGAAGCTCTTGGTTCTTGGCTTCAGATCAGCTCATTTCCAGCCATTGCGGTCATTTGGGGAGTGAACCAGCAGACAGATTTCTCAGGTCTCTCTATAGACCTGCCTTTCAAACATAAACAAAAAAGAATACATGCCTTGCCTTGAAGGCAATAGATGTGATGGCCCAAGTACTCAAGTCTTTTAACACAGAGAGACTTAAATGGAGTTCCTGATTTTGGCCTAGCCCAGCCCTGGCTGCTCTAGTCATCTGGAGTGAATGATGTTGATAACATTATCTTGATAACTCTCTCATGCACTCTACCTCTCAAAGAGATAAATCTGAGAGAGACAAAGAAAGGATGAGTAGACTTGTTCTTATATCAAAGTGCTGCCATAGATTGATTAGTTATGTTCTTAGTTTATGCAGTCTTTCTATGTTATCTGACTTTCAGTATCACAATATTTAAGAAACTAAGCAGATTTGAGCAGACAAGAAAAGGTCAGCTTGGACCCACATATACCTAACTAGGTAGGACACAAAGATTAATTATTCCTCACTAAGGTATTGAAGATTTCTCTGCACACCCCACCTAAAACTGTTCTGCACCTCAATTGTAAACAAATGCCATGTTAGAGTTATAAGCCTGTTTGGACTATCCTCAAACTCGCTAAGTTCAGTTAAATCATGCTTCAATACTACAAGCTATTAAATACAAAAACGAAAATAGACACAAGAGAGCTGAATAGTACCCTATAGCCATTTTAAGGTGTATAGCGCTGGAGGTGTATAAACTAAAATTGAAAACACTGCAAAAAGGTGGAGGAATCCACCATGGCGGGAGGGCATTGGGAGGGGTTGGGGGAATCCCAGAGCCTATGAAATCTCATGCCCCAAGTTATTCCAGATGTCTACTGAAGTGGAAGTCTAGGCCTAACACTCCCAAGCTGTGCTTACTTGAAGATTCTAAAGTTGAATGGTAGAGAACAGGTGGAATGAGCAGAGATTACATGAAGTAAATCGGAAATTTAGATAAAATCTATGATTCACAAGCAAAATTCATTTTTCTTTTTTTTTAACATTTACTTGTTTTTATTGGAAAGGCAGATTTACAGAGAGATGGAGAGACAGGTCTTCTGTCTGCTGGTTTACTCCCCAAACGGCTGCAGTGGCCAGTGTTGAACTGACCCAAAACCAGGAGCCAGGAGCCTTCCTGGGTCTCCCACATTGGTGCAGGGTCCAAAGATTTTGGGCCATTCTCTGCCGCCCTCCCAGGCCACAAGCAGGGAGACAAACAGGAAGCAGGGTAGCTAGAACATGAACTGTGCCCATTCCGGATCCTCGCACTGAGGGAGGATTAGCCAACTGAGCCATTGCACTGGGCCCACATTTTTCTCTTTGGGAACCTATCTTTCGCTCCTAGATTTCATTCCTAACCTGAAACATTAAAATTGTTCACATACATACTTCAAAAGCTGTAGTATATGCAAACTATCTATACAAAGTACAAGCTTTTGAGTATTTCTAAATACGCTAAACATTCCAGTTTAGGCCAAAAAGAAACTTGCTCTGATTGGGAAATCTAATGCTTTCTTGGAGGCATTTAGATGGGAGTCACTTTCATATGAAGGATAGTTTTCTACTTTTACTTCCTCTCAAGTTCCCTCTCCACCTCCTTCTATGCCAACAACTTTAAGCAGCCTTTATGTAAAGGCCTCAAGGCTATGCAAATAATAAGTGTATCACAGAATTCCATCTATTAAACATCTTGGTTTCAAATTATACTGAAGCAAATGATTCCAGATAGAAATCATACTGACTGGGAAAGTACCACTAAAAATCAGAAACCCAAAGGATCAAAACTTCTACAACATTTGCACACAATCCCTTATTATATCTTACTTATTTTGTGTCCAATGCCTGCTCTTCAACTCTCTGTCAATCTTGGAATTTCCACAACTCCATTATAAGTGACCTGGGAGCAATCCTGGGGAAGTAGATGTAGGCATAACTAATTATTACATTAATCCTGTCTAAAGGAAGGGCTGTGCAAACTGAAAAGGAATGTTCTACATGAAAGACGAGAAAGAGACTCAAGACTTGAAAGCTGACAACCGATAGAGGAAAAAGAGATGGACCACCTGGCAGTATGACATAAGCCTGGCAAACCCCAAGTGAGGAGTGGGGTAACTGGCAAAGTTTCACCCACCCTGATTGAAACAGTTACACAAACCATTCAAGTATTCTATCTCTGATTCCAAGCTCATTTAGAAGCGTTTAGCTAGCTTCTCAAATATCCTGAGACATGGAGCCAGAAGCCAGATACAGACAGTATAAAAACCTAGGTCCCTGGATAAGATTATCCCCCACACTTTTGTTTATGCAAAAGAGACTATAGTCTAAAGTGCCTAAGAGTTAGAGGCATAATGGTTTCAAATCCTTACTCTGCTTAACTTTCCTGTTTCAGTTTTCCCGTTCAATGAGAGTAATGCTAGCAATGCTTACTTCAAGTGTTGTCACATGAACTGTTAATTCATGCAAGGTACTTAAGCAGTACCTGATACATAGCACTCAATAAAACTACAATTATTTTTCATAATAATTATTAAACAGCTCTCACGATTTATATGTGTGAGTCAAAATCTAACTGTAACCAACTTTGACAAAAAAAAAAACGATTATCAAAGAAATGCTTCAATATAAGGCCTCAATGGTCAGGCAAGAATATAAAATGTGTGTACGTACTGGGGGAGCTCAACTTGAAGAGGCAATCAGGATGACACCCGCAACACCAGAACCCTGTATTAGTGCTAGCTAGAGTCTCCACTTCTAATCCAGCTCCCTGCCAACACCCTTTGGAAAGCAGCAGAAGATGGCCCAACTTCTTGGACCCCTGTAATCATGGTGCAAACCTGGGAGAAGTTCTTGGCTCCTGGCTTCAGACCCGCCCAGATCCTACCATTGTAGCTATTTGGGGAATAAATCACTTGATCTTTCAAATAAATTAAATAAATAAATCTTTTTAAAAAAAAGAGAGAGAGACAAACAGGAAATAAATCGTGAATGCTTTGTATAATACACCAAGAACTTTGAAGTATGTCTTATAAGCATGAACAGGTACCCTGAAATAACCTCAACTGTCAAAACATTGTTAAAACAAATTTAAAACTGACAAAACTTGCAAAAATATCAAGGAGAAAATTCCAGAAAAAAAAAAAAAAAACAGTGCTCAGGGATTTAAACATTTTCATTGCAACACAAGGTAAACTAAAACCAAAACAGAATGTAAGAAACTGAAATGAGTACAAACAAGCCTTTCCCCAGCATACTCTATTTTTAACAAAGGCACAGTGCTCCTGTTTCCTGGCTCCATTATCCACTTCCTCCAATTGTTGAAGGCCCCAAATTCATCATTTTCAAGTTTCTCCCCTCCACAACAAAGAACAGACCAGTCCCTGTCATCTGCTCCTCTGCCTATAGATCCACAAACAAAATGCATCCTAGCATAAAGAACTCAGGGTCCTCAGGGGCAAGCAACACCAGATGCTGCAAACACTACAATATATACGTAACACAGAGTGCAAACAGATAAAAACACATTTCCGGAATGGCTGAGACATGGGAACTAAATTAAAAATATTTAATTCAGAAAACAGGGGTGAGCGCGGAAAGCTCATACTTTCACAAACATCACAAACAGCAAACATCTCTTTTGCTATCTGAATCTGCTTGCACCCGAAACAACCAGATAAATTTTTGAAAACTATCACAAGAACAAACACTACCACAGGCTTCACAGAATTGTCAAGCTCCTGGGCCTTAATCCAATCTTCATATATTTTAACGATGTGTCCACTAAGCCCAGAGTTCTATTTCCTCACATGCAGAGTAGAAACATGATTTTAGCTGTCATATCAGGAATAGCCAATTAACAGTTATACAATATGATAATGCAAATTAGGGAAGGTAATAAGATACACCAAGACCATTATTTCACAGAGTTATTGCTTTGGAAAAAAAGATAATATAAAAAAAAATATGAAGTAAAGTGACAGTGGTCTAAATGTCAAAAAATTATCACGGTAGTGTGACTTCTTGGTGAAGCAATGACAGCTGTCCTGTGAGCACAGGATATGGCTGTGATTGCCTGTTTCCTGGTTCTAGGTTGCATTCTGGAATGATTAGGAAAAAATGTGACCTTTAGTTAACTGAGTTTGTACGCTGCATTTAAGTTCATTCAGAATAAAACAAACACAGCATCATGCATACAGAAAACCTACCACGCACAAGGGAAAAATGCAATATTTTTTGGAAAAATCATAGCAAGTCTGTCATTCCTCTTCTGGAACCAAGACAGCAATTTTGTAATGTAAATCTACTGAGCACAAGCACCTAAAATCAGAAAAGCCTAGCAAGATGGGCAATCAGTACCTTCTAAGATCACTCCACCTACACCTCACATGTCACAGGAGCACGGTATCATAGGAGGTTTTTCTTCCATTTCCTAGCATTTGTATCATCTTATTCTTTCTCATCAGCTCTCACCACTATTAAACAACAAATGATAAGGGGCCAAAAGATGCCTTCTACATCCACTTAGCTGGTGACAGAAATAATAACTTTTCTTATTTTCCTAAAAAAACTTTTGAGATGGGATCTCAAACCATTGTAGCTAAAGATGCCTCACAAATTTCAACCATCCACTTTCCGGGGTAGGCAAGCCCGTGGGAGAACCACTTTTACCTGAGACATCTGAGAACCATCCTTGGCATAGCAGGACTTCACAGAATCCTGTCCCTCCCAACCCTTGCACTACCAGCTGGACACTTTGCACACGGCCTAGGGAGCACTGTCCGAAAGCTACCAACATGGGAAGATCAACAGCAAAAGGTCCAGTGATACTCCCTCCTTTTTCCTTCCTCAAACAGGTCTCTTTCGGTTCCCTCTGTCACCAGCTGCAGCGGCAGTCCTAACACTGTGCTGACTAAAGACTAAGGACGAACAAAAAGGATGAGGTGAAACAACACTTTACAGGGCTGTCCCTCCCACCCCCACCCTTCCTCCGTCCACCCTGCGCTGCACTCTGAACTCTGAGCCTGTGCTTCGCGCGTCTGCAGTCAAGCCAAGGGTGGACCCTCCTAGTCCACTCCTTGGAGCAATTGTCAGGGCCATCGCATCCGTGTAGTCACCGTGCAGTCTATTAACCCCAACCACGCAATGTCAGGCAAAGGGGCTGGGGGTTCATGTCTGCTTACAGCGCGGCAACTACGACCCCGACACCCCGCCTCCGCCAGCCCCTTTCATGGTACTCCCCCCTTCTCGGGCCCAACCTGCTGGTTCTGGGCCAGAGTGTCCCCTCCTCTCTTCAAGCCCAACCCGCCAACTTTTCAACAGTCACAATACACCGTTTCTTCTCAGGACACCAGCCGCACCTTCAGTTGCCTCAGCACCCCCTGAACACTCACCAAGCTCCTCCCGACCCCTGGTCTCTCTGGCCGCGGCAGCTGTTCGGACTCTACAGCTCTGGACTTGTAGCTGCGCCCTGGTCGCGCCTGCGCGCGCTGGAGACGCGCGGCTGCGCACTTCCAGGGCGCCGAGGCGGCGGGCACACCCCTACGGCCGGAGCCAATCACGAAGCGGGGGGGTTAAATTTCCCTTGCCACGCAGGCCCGGAGCCTGAGAACTCACCCGTTAATCCGACGGCTTCCAATCCCCCCGCCCCCGTAGATGGGCGAGCCGTGTGCCGGGCGCGGTGCGGGGCCAGCCCTGAGGGAAAGGAGGCGGCTGGGCAGGGTTCCCTGTACTGCGGGGCCCCATTGAGCGACCCACAGAGCGGACGGAACACACATGGGGGCACGCAAAAAATTCGAGGCGCCTGCGGCTCACCATGAGCAAGGCCTTTTGTTCTTAGGAGTATCTGCAAGGGTTCCTGGAGGAAGTGACTTTTGAGTCGTGAAGGATAAATCGGAGTCTTCGGAAATCCCTAGGGAGGAAAGTCAAATTTTCCTGGGTTCCAGAACGTGACTCAGATGCCCTGCTTCCTATCCAGCTCCCTGCTTGTGGCCTGGGAAGGCAGCAGAGGACAGCTCAAAGCCTTGGGACCCTGCACCATCATGGGAGACCTGGAGGAAGCTCCTGACTTTGGATCAGCTCAGCTCCAGCAGTTGTGGCCTCTTGGGGAGTGAACCAACGGATGGAAGATCTCTCTCTGTCACTCCTTCTCTCTGTAAATCTGACTTTCCAATAGAAATAAATTTTAAAACATTAAAGCCTAGATGGCAGGACCAGCTTTGTGGCACAGGGATAAATCACTGCCCACAATGCCAGCATTCTGTATAAGTGATGCCTGCAGCCCTGGCAATTTTACTTCCAATCCAGCTTCCTGTTAATACAGTAGGGAAAGCAGCAAAAAAAACGACCCAAGGCACCTGCCATCCACACAGGAGACATGAATGGAGTTCCAGGCTGCCACTGTGGCCATTTAGGGAGGGGACTAGCAGATGGAAGATCTCTCTGTCCCTGTGTGTCTCCCTGTAACATTCATATTCAAATATTGCAGAAACTTCTTCAGGATCGGCCACATGGGTTGCAAATATTTGGGCCATCTTATTCAAATATTGCAGAAACTTCTTCAGGGTCGGCCACATGGGTTGCAAATATTTGGGCCATCTTGCTTCATTAGGGAGCCAGATGAGAAGGTAGAGTAGCCAGGGCATGAACCAGTGCCCATATGTGATACTGGCATCTCAGGAGGTAGCTTTACTTACTACACCACAATGCCAGCCCTATAAATAAGTCTTACAACAACAAAAACTAGATTGCAATAGTTTGGAGATGGAAGAGATGCAGAAATTCAGACAGCTTATGGAATACTTTTTGAAAGTTGGATAGCCATTTGAGAAGTGAATCAGTAGATGGAAGATCTCTCCATCCCTCTGAACCCCTTTCTAAAACTCTGATTTTCAAGTAAGCTAAATACATCTTTAAGAAAAAAAGTTTGGTTTTGAGGAAGAAGAAAAAGGATGCTAAAAGGTCAAGGCTTTTTTAAAATTCGAAACATAGGGCCTGGCATGGTAGCCTAGTGGCTAAAGTCCTCACCTTTCACATGCCAGGATCCCATATGGGCACCGGTTCTAATTCCACTTCCCGTGCAGCTCCCTGCTTGTGGCCTGAAAAAGCAGTCGAGAACAGCCCAAAGCCTTGGAACCCTGCACCTGCATGGGAGACCAGGGAGAGGCTCCTGATTCCTGACTTCAGATTGACTCAGCACCGGCCGTTGTGGCTACTTGGGGAGTGAATCATTAGACAGAAGATGTTCCTCTCTGTCTCTTCTCCAGAAGATCTTCCTCTTTGTCTCTTCTTTTCTCTGTACATCTGACTATCAAATAAAAATAAATAAATCTTTAAAATTCAAAATATAAAAATTAAAAACATGTCTATGTATTTGAAAAAATTAGAGAGAGGCAGAAAAATATTGCATCTACTTCTTCACTCCCCGGTGGAGTAGAACTGCAACTCTGTTGAGTGAGTGGCAAGGCAGTATGCCACAATGCCAGCTTCCTATGATACATTTTTAATTATTGTTATAACGAAGAGAAATTTGAACATGATACAGAAGATCCATCTTAGAAGAATAAAAAGGAGAAGTGATAGGATTTTGAGAGGATAAGAGCAGAGGCAATTCAAAGCACTGGTGGTTAAGGTTGTAAAATTGGCAGCCTGTAATTGCAACAGTTGCAGTTGCACCTGCTCAACTTCTGATCTCACTCTCTCTCTCTGCTAATGTGCCAGGAAAGTAGTGAAACATTGCCCAAGTACTTGGGCCCCTGCCATTCCCTGCCTTTAGCCTGGCCAACCCAGGCCACTGCAACCATGTGGAGAGTAAATCAGAGGATGGAAGGTCTGTATGTCTCTTCCTCTCTCTCTGTAACCTACTGACTTTCAAATAAATTAATCTTTCTTTTAAAAAAGAAAAGAGAGAGAGAAAAAACACACCACTGATGGCAGAATTGGTCCTGAAGGGGAGAAAAACGAGGTATCTCTTCAATCATGAGAGAGGAAACATTTGCAAGATTGTATGTTTCATAAAAGGAAGTTAAAGAAGTTCTCATTTGATGACCTATTTTCTTGGTGAAGTAAGAGAACTTTGTTCTATTGGTGAAGAAACAGTTGGTGTTGGGAGTGTCAAAGTTGAAGTTTTAACATGTTTTTGTAGAAAGTGGTGGAGCCAGTTGACAAGAGAAAAGCTATGGAACTACTCAGCAGTGTTGAGAAACTCTTTTCTTTCTATTGTTGATTTTGAAACATGACTTTTCATTTAAGGGGATGTACAGTAGCTGTGAAATGGAGACTAACATTCAGATGTGAGGATGTAGTGTGGTATACATTTCCGCTTCCAGACAAAGATGGACTTACAATGAAACTGTTTACTATATCTTGACAATAGGATTCTGGACTCTCTGCCATTGTCCAGGCCCGCAATGATGGACATATGACTGAGTATGAAGAACTATATGTTAGTAATGATATAGAGGAACTGGGGGGGGAGGGAACTGGGGAGGGGATAAGGGAATATGAAACTGTACTATAAAATATTAAGAATAATAATAAAATGTATTTTAAAAAAGAGAAACTGTTTAAAACAATTGATAAACATGAATTCACCAGTCCTTGTGTCCTTTCTCAAGCAATAATCGCTTTTAAGAGCAGAGATGGGGACTGGCACTGTAGGCTAATCTTCCACCTTCAGCACTGGCATCCATGTGGGCTCCTGCTGCTCCACTTCTGATCCAGCTCACTGCTTATGATATAGGCGATCAGTGGAGGATGGCCCAAATTCTTAGGCCACTATACCTATGTGGGAGACCTGGAGGAGGCTCCTGCCTCCTGGGTTTGGATCTGCTCAACTCCAGCCTTTGTAGACATTTGGTGAGTGAACCAGCAGATGGAAGCTTGCTCTCTCTCTCTCTCTCTCTCTCCCTCTCCTTATTTCTCTTTCCTGTTTCTCTTTCCTTCTCTCTGTAAATCTGTCCTTCGAATCAAACAAATCTTTTTTAAAAAATAGAATCAGAACAATATTTAAAAATAAAAGCAAAGATAGGGAAAACAAGGATGAATTCACTTAGGGTTGGACCAGTCTTTCATATAATACCCCAATTCTCAACCTAGGACATCTGGAAACATCTCAAGACGTTCCTGATTATTTTAATGACAAGGAGGAAGGCACAAGCAAGGTACTAATGGCATCTACTGTCCAGGGATACTGCTATCCTTTGGAATGCACAGACCCTGGCAACACAGAATTTTCCCAAATGTGTATATTGTTAAGGTTGAGAAACCCTGAGCCAGGTTACCTTGATATTCTCCAGTATATGACTTCCGTCTTCTATAGGTTTTTACTTGGACTATGGCCCTGAGCTTGTCTATGAAGCAGTTCTTCCATTTTGTGCTTTTAAAGGAGCCTAGAATGAGAGGCATACCACAGACCTTGTTTCAAAGACTTGTGATGTCACAAATGTAGAATTAGAAGACTCATAAATGAAGGTAGCTGCTTCCTTTTATTGGGCACATTAAACATGTGGTTAAACAAAGGCATTATTATGATTTCAATAATATAGAAGAGTAGCACTGGGACAGGAGGCAGCCAAAGATTAACTAGGAAAGGGAAGAAAGGGAAATTCCTAAACTTTTTCATAGTCTGTTTTTTTCAGTCTCTGCCTCCCTTATTCAAAACCTTGTGGCAGGGCCTGGCACAATAGTCTAGTGATTGGATCCTTGCCTTGTGTCTGCCGGGATCCCACATGTGTGCCAGTTTGTGTCCCAGCTGCTCTGCTTCCCACCCAGCTTCCTACCTGTGGGCGGGAAAGCAGTGGGGATGGCTCAAAACCTTGGGACCCTGCACCTGCATCAGGGACCCGGAGGAGACTCTAAACTTCAGATCAGCTCAGTCCTGGCCATTGTGGCCAGTTGGAGAGTGAATCAGCAGACAAAGAATCTTTTTCTGTGTGTGTGTCCTCCTATCTGCCTTTCCAATCAAAATAAATCTTAAAAAAATTAAAAGAAACCTTGTGGCAGGCGACAAACATAATGGGTAACTGGGGGAAGCTAGGAAAAGAAATTACAAGCTTAAAAAAACCTTCCCTTAAAAGCTGTATGGATATAGATGGGGCTGGTACAGTGCACTAATCCTCTGCTTGCAAAATCGGCATCCTATATGGGTACTGGTTCTCATCCCAAATGCTCCACTTCTGATCCAGCTCCTTGCTAATGAATCTGGGAAGACAGCAGAGGATGGCTCAAGTGCTTGGTTTCCTGACCCTATGTGGGAGGTCCATAGGAGGTTCCTGGTACCTAGCTTCCAATTAGCTGTTGTGATCATTTGGGGAGTGAACCAAGGAACAGAAGATTCTCTCTCTTCTCTGCAAAATTGCCTTTCAAAAGAAAATGAATAAATCTTAAAAGAAAAAAAAAGCTGTATGTACAGGCATGACAACCACCAGATGACTACACACCAGGAGACTCCCAAAACTAACAGTAAACTATGAAACCACAGGCCAATTATCTTTGGGGCTTCCACCTGGAAGCTTGGATTATTACTTTCTACTCTTTTTTCCCCCAAAAGGTTTATTTCTTTGTGTTCTTTTTTAAACTATGCAATTCCACATAGTTAGTAGGCAATAACATTTTTTAAGTTTTATTTTTATTGGAAAGTCAGATTACAGAGAGGAAGATCCTCCATATAAAGATTCACTCTCCAGGTAGCCATAACGAGCTGAGCCGATCTGAAGCTGGGAGCCTAGTCTCCCATACAGGTACAGGGTCCCAAGGCTTTGGGCCAAGCTTGACTTCTTTCCCAGGCCACAAGCAGGGAACTGGGTGGGAAGTGGAACAGCTGAGACATGAACCAGCACCTATAAGGGATCTCTGTGTGTGCAAGGTGAGGACTTTAGCCACTACGCTACTGTGCCAGACCCAGGCTTATTTATTTATTTGAAAGTTAGAGTTACAGAGTAAAGGGAAAAGAGCTTCCACTGCTGTTTCACTGCCCAAGTGGCCACAGCCCCCACAGAAAGCCAGAATTTAGGATCTTTATCAGTCTCCCAGTGCTGGGGTCCGTGCAGTGGGTGTGAATGACACCAAGGTGTGAAGAGAACAGCTTCCCTGTTGGCAAGGCCATGAGGAGCTTCCAGCTCTATGGCAAGGCCTGGCAGATGTCTCTCCAACCACCTTGACACAGTCTCACCCCCTTTTGCATGGACACTCAACCGCCACACTATTGAGGTATTGTTGTTTGCCCCTGTGAGATAGCTTTTGCAACTGATGTGAGCTTGGGAGTTAATGTATACTGATAATACCTCAGTAAGTGGGCTTTTAATAATTTCACACAGGAGTACAATTAAGCCCATATGATTACTGGACACCTTATTGTGTGCCTACCCCCTACCCTGGAATCTGGCCCAGACATGTAGCATACTTTCTGGGAAAGGGCTTGATAAGAATCTTCTTTTTTTTTTTTTTTATGGTTTTAACAATGACTTATTTCCCCATTTTTTTCCCTCTTTATTTTCGACAATCTTTACATAGTTAATTAGGGCACAAAAGTTCAAGGGCTATAGGAAAGTGGGTAAGACTATTATTTCCGGGCCCAGCGGTGTGGCCTAGTGGCTAAAGTCCTCACCTTGAATGTACCGGGATCCCATATGGACGCCGGTTCTAATCTTGGTAGCTCCACTTCCCATCCAGCTCCCTGCTTGTGGCCTGGGAAAGCTGTTGAGGACGGCCCAAAGCTTTGGGACCCTGCACCCGCATGGGAGACCCAGAAGAGGTTCCTGGTTCCTGGCTTCGGATCGGCACAGCACTGGCCGTTGCGGCTCACTTGGGGAGTGAATCATCAGACAGAAGATCTTCTCCACTATCTCTCCTCCTCTCTGTATATCCTCCTTTCCAATAAAAATAAATAAATCTTAAAAAAAGACTATTATTTCCACATTTTTTTTTTCCTGTATCTGGAGTAAGGGAGGAGGTAAAGGGAGAAGCCCCATCCAGTCTCCCACCCATCTCAGATCCCTGATGTGGGGCATGCTCCGAGGGTCTTGCTCAAGTGGTTTTGATAGTTGAACAGTTATGAGTTAATGCCAGTCTCGCCATTCCAAGCATGATGAGGTCACTGAAGAATCCACTGACTGACATAGTCCATTTTAGAGTCTCTGTTTGCCCAGTTTCTCACTGTCAACGTATGACTGGGGTAGTTGACTGACTTGCTCTGTCCTCTGTCTTTTCATGGTTAGGGTTCTGAATCCAGCAGTTTGACTGGGGAGATCCCCAGAGAAACTTTGAGGTGATCCCAGACCAGAGTCTTGTGTGTACTTGGCATATACAAGGCCCAGTACAGTCCATCGCCCCAATCAGCTGGTGTTTGCAATTGCTGGGTCGGTTCTGTTTCCAGCCCTGTCTTCCACTGGAACCAATGGGTGTTGCAGTCCAGCCTGATTCTGCCCAGCACACACTCAGCCTTCACATAAACCAGTGGGAGGTGCAGCCTAGTTGGAGCGATTCACAATAACCCCCACCAGGCCTGCCCTCTGCCCTGGTTCCTGTATGTGCTTGCCAGTATGTGCAGCAGACTAGTCCAGTCTGTCCCACATCCTAGTCAGCTCCCATACATGTCACTGGGCATTGAAGCCTAGTTCAACCTAACCAGCTTCACTATCCAGCCCACACACATACTGGCAGGTGCCTTTCTGTCTAGCCAACCCTGTCCAGTTCTGGTTTTTGTGCCCTCCAGTGGGAGTGGTAACCTAAGAGGGAGGAGCCCACTATTTCCCTTCTAGACCACTCCCACTCCCAGATTATGCATCCTCCAGGTGGTTCAGGGATTCAACTTGACAGATTTAGCCTCCAGTGCCAACCTCTGCCAGCTGACACTGCAGCAAAGCCCAACCATCCCTCACCCACTCCAATTTCTACTTGCACCAGTCAGAACAGTCGGCCCAAGCTGACTTCTCCCTGATCTAGTTCACATGAGGCCCACAGGTGTTGTAGCCCTGCCTGGTATGGTCTGTCCTCTTCCCAACCCACACTCTCCAGTGGGAGTAGCTGTGCAGCAGGGGAGCCCTCCACATTCCCCCTGCCGGCTCTGCCCCCTCCATCCCTGGTTCTCAAGTGTGCTGGTTGGGCGCTGCGGTCACATCTGCTATGGGTCACCTCACCTTGGCATTCCGTATTGAGCACTGGTTTTCGTCGCGACCGAACCTTTCTTGACCCACACTCTGTTCTGGTGCTTGGATTCGCCAGGGGGTGATCGGAACTGGTTCAGCCTGGTCTGCCCCCAACCTGTGCCAAACATATGCCAGTGGGTAACCTTCCATGGCCTGTTCTGGGCTGTTTCCTATCATGCTTCTTGAGCTTACCTGCAGGGACTGTGTCCTGCCAGAGGAGTTGCCCAGGTTCCTCCATCAGAACCTCTCACAATGCCAGATTTCGTGCATACCAGTGGGTCCATGAGCCAGCCCTACTCAGTTCACCTCCTGTCTTTGTAGGAACAGTGGCCTTTCCTGACTGGCCTTCAACCCAATCTGATTCTTACTGTTGGATGCTTCAGCCCAGCCAAGGCTCGTCCATACCCACACATAGCTCACACATGGCTTGGTAGGGGCTGAGACCTAGCCTAGTCCGTCCCACATCTACCCTGGTCCTCCAGAGCACCAGATGGTGTTGGAGCCTAGCCCAGCTTGGTGCGTCCAATCCCAGTCCACACTTGTGCCAAGGGAGACTACAGCCATTCCAATGCAATCCCCATTCCAGGCCTGCGCTCCTTGGTATGAACCACAACCCAGCTAGGGTGTCCCCTTAGCTCCCCAACTGGGCCTGTTCCCAGCCATAGATGATGTGCCTGCCAGTGGTTGCTCTGACTCAGCTTGGCACAGACCCTCACCTGGCCCCTGCCTTAGATGCTGTGGCTTAGCATTCCTGGCTCCTGCAGACCAGTAGGTGCAAGAACCTAGCTTGGCATGACCTGCGCTCCATCCTGATTTCTTACTTCTTATTTATTTTTTTAAAGATTTTTAAAAATTTTTGTTGAAAAGGCAGATGTACAGAGAGGAGGAGAGCCAGAGAGGAAGATCTTCCTTCCAATGGTTCACTCCCCAAGTAGCTGCAACAGCTGGAGCTGAGCCAATCTGAAGCCAGGAGCCAGGAGCTCCTCTGGGTCTCCCACGTGGGTGCAGAGTCCCAAGGCTTTGGGTAATCCTCCACTGCTTTCCTAGGCCAGAAAAAAGGAGCTGGATGGGAAGTGGAGCTGCCGGGACTAGAACCGGTGCCCATATGGGATCCTGGCACGTGTAAGGTGAGGACTTTAACCACTATGTTATCACGCTGGGCCCCATCCTGATTTCTAATTTTGCTTATGAGCTAAGGTTTGCTCAGTTCTGCCTGTTCCACACCATTCCTTTAGCAACCCATACATTAGCCAGCTGTTGGAGCTACTTCGCCCAGCTCGTCTGACTCCCAGTTCTGGACCATGTGATCACCAGTGGAAGCTATGACCCACTAGGGGAGTTCCCCAAGTTCCTCCTCTTGACCCAGTTCCCAGACCCAGTTCTCATACATGCCAGTGGTTTTTAGGCCAGTGTCCAGCATAATCTGGCCTTCCATTTGGCCTAGTATGAGCTGGTGAACGTTGCAGCCCGGCCCACCCTATACCCTATTCAGGATGCTCATTCGGGTGCTGCTGCCTTGACCAGGCCAGACTGTTGTTGGTTCCTTTACCCGTGAGTGATGGCAGGCTCCTTGGTCACACCTAGCGTAGTCTATCACCAACCCAACTCTTGAGCTAACCAGTGGGACTAGTATTTCCACAGGGTTTGGCCCATACATCCCCCATAGAATCTACTCCTGGAATTGGTTCTCTCCTGTGCTAGTTAATGTCATGGCTCTGCCTGCTGTGACCCATCTCCTGATCCATCATTATGTCAGGTAATAGGATATGGTCCTGCTAGATAAGCTCCGAGCCTTAGCTTTTGCATGGACTGGTGTTCAGTGGTCTGCATTGCTTGGTGATAACAAGTTCTACACAGGACTCAAAAGAGGCTGGTGTATCAGTCTTATTAATAAAGATCATCTGGTACCTCTCCTCCAACCTACCAGGTCTCAGTACCCTTGCTTACCTTCAAAGGAAAAGTTACTGTGTCATTGGGAGTCTTTAGGATTGATTCAAAACGCAGAAGCACGGTGGGGGCTCAACATGGAGCTACCTGAGCAGCAATTCAAAGCCCCCAAACCCCAGAGCTCGCCTCCGGGCGGCCAGCAGGCAGAGCCTGGTGCTGAAAGGTGCACTGGCAGCCTGGGTACAGCTCACCGCGTGGATGCTGTGGCTGGAATCAGGACTTTGAGCATGAAGACAGACCCAGCCTGGCACCCACCAACAGCCAACAGGTTGATGGAAGTTTTTGTTTGTTTGTTTGTTTGTTTGTTTTTGCTTTTTTTTAAGATTTTTTTTTATTGGAAATGCAGATACGCAGAGAGGAAGAGAGACAGAGGAAGTGGAAGAGGAAGAGAAGAGGAAGATCTTCTGTCCGTCCAATGGTTCACTCCCCAGGTGACCTGCAACAGCTGGAGCTGAATCAATCCAAAGCCAGGAACCAGGCGCTCTTTCAGGGCTCCCACATGAGTGCAGAGTCCCAAAGCATTGGGCCATCCTTGACTGCTTTCCCAGGCCACAAGCAGGGAGCTGGAGGGGAAGTGGAGCTGCCGGGATGAGAACCAGGAACCATATGGGATCCTGGCACATGCAAGGCAAGGACTTTAACCACTATGCTATTGCGCCAGGCCCTGCTGGAAGTTTTAACCCCCAGACCCCAAGCTCACTTCCTCCCCAATCCCATCAACTATGCAACTATGAATGTTGGCGGTGGGTGGGGCCTGGGCCCACCCTGTTTTCCGGACTTCCCCCTTTGGTGTACTCACCATGAAGGGAGCAGCCTCTTGAGCTCGGGCTGGCCTGGGGACAGCTCACCGCAGGTATGAGGTGGCTGGAATCGGGGCTCTGAGCATGAAGACGGATCCAGCCTGGCACCTAGGAGCGGCGAAAGGCTGCTGGAAGTCTTAACCCCCGATAAGAATCTTACAAACTAATGGAAGTGATGAGAGTATGAGCTGAAACTGCTATGGCAATAAATACAGTTGCTGTGACCTTAAAGGCTAGCCTGTCTTTGCAATTTCTTTGGAGCATAAGAAATGTATCTGTTGTAGCTGCTTACATAATTTTTGGATAGAAAAATTAAAGGATGCTTTTATTAGTACTATAGATATATGCTTTTAGTTATTGTTCAATTGTTTATGGAGTTCTAGAGCCTGTATTTGTAGGGGGGTTTAATATTTGAAACTTTTGTTTTGGATTTTAATGTTTTTTCCCTTGTGAACATATTTCTCCCATTAAGTGATCAGCAAGTTGTGCAAAGAGAAATGTAGCAGGAATGTATTATGGATTAGTAGGTAATCGTACATGCCTTGGCCTTGGTGTCCTGGCTGTCGCCCAATGGCTACTACTGAAGAATGAATAATGGCTTGCTTTGAAGGAAATTATCATGGTAACTTACAGAATCATCTTTAAGAGCACCTGGTTGACCATGAAGTAAAAAATAAAATAACCAAACACCTGTGTATACCCACTTAGTCATGAAGTAAAAATAGAACAATCAAACGTTTGTGCAGAGGCTTGTGATGTGTCTGAGTAAATAAAAAGGATAGTTTCTTGAGGTGTTAGAGAGGGCACCAAGTGACAGTGTCCATGTCTTTCCTTGCGGCCGACTCCACACCCCCTTCCTGAGCTCCAAACTCGGCTGCAGCTGGCCTCGAGCTTCCCCACCGATTTCCCAGGTTATTAGCAAGGAACAGCCAGCAAACAACCATATGACATGCCAGGCTTTGTGTGCTGACGTGCAAAAAGCCAGGCTTTGTGAGCCTCTTAAAAAGTCTAGTTTTTATTCCTCTGTGATTAACTTTTGCCTTTAATATTACTGTTTGTCTGAACTTTATTTAGTTCATTGAGGTTCAAAAAACCCACACCTGGTCCTCACCTTTCTACTCTTGATTTCCACAATACTTTGCATCATTACCAACCTTAATACAGGGCTCACTCAGCTGGTCAACCTGGCCCCAGGAAGGCAGGTGCAGACCCAGTTCCCTGGCTCTACCGACTTCTCTCTAATAAAGCCTTTCAAATAAATAACTGCCTGTAAAATTTCAAGGTGTATAAAATAAGAGCTTTATGTCACGTGGTTTATTTGACTAGACTGTCACTTCAGTGGAGTTCTGAGGCTAAGCTGATCTTTTTTTACAGTTTAATTTATTTGAAAGACAGAGAAAGAGATGGCTTCCATCTTTCTGGTTTACTAACCCTACAAGACGGCAACAGCCAGGGCTGGACCATGTTGAAGCCAGGACCTTGGGAATCTCATCTGGGGCTTCCAGCTTCCATGTGGGTTCTCAGGGGTCAAAGTACTTGAGTTTCTCCGGGCCTTTCATTAGCAGGAAGCTGGAAGGGGAGAGGGGACCCGAACCTCAGTACTCCGATGCGGGAGGTGGGAGGCTTATTAAACTGCTGCACTCCCTCGCCTGGTGGATGAAAATACTTGCTGTGCTATATGCACTATCTACAGATAGATGCTTGACCTTGGTTGTCTTATGCAAGCGGGTGGGACTGCCTTATTACCCTAATTTTAACTAACGAAACTTCAGTTCCGAGAAAACTTGCAGTTTCCTCAAAGTTACATTACTGGTAATCAAATTAAAGAGCTCAGCTCGGGTCCCTCCGTCCCCAAAGCTTATGCACTTCGCCGTTAAACTTCAGCTAAGTTTTGCCAGGATGCAATGGTTTGGAAATTTACCTTGCAAAGAGGTCACTGCCTAAGGTGGGGGACCCAGTCAGAAACGAGGCGCCAAGACGGAGGCCCGGAAAGCGCAAACAGGGTGAAACAGGCACCGGACAGGCTAGACAACTGGACGCTGCGCAGCCGCGGGGCTCCAAGCATGCTGCCCTGCCTTTCTCCGTAAGCCTTTTACACTCTGTCCGTTGTTCACTCTTTCGTGTTCAAATAAAGTTAGGTTATTGAGAGAGGCGGGTTAAAAAGTAGGGGAAAAAAAAAAGTGCGGCTGCGCGCCTGCGCGCTGGCGGCGGCGGCGGCAGTGCCCGGCGGGGAGCGGGTCCGGAGCTGGTTGCCGGACCCAAAATTAGGGGGTCTGGTCGGGGCCCAGGGAGCTCCCTCGCCGGGCCGTTGGCGGCTTGATGGAGTAAGAGGGGTCGTCTGTGGAAGTGAGTATGGGAGGACTGGCCTGCGATGTGCGTTTGGGAGCCCGAGGGTCCCGATGGTCTGTTCCTGCGCCGAGCTGTAGGGCTGCGGGGTTGTGGGACGGCGGCCGGGTCTGCGCTCCCGCCGGCTGCGGCGCCGAGGCGGCCGGTCGACCCCTCTGCTCCAGCCGCACGGGCTTCCGGGCAGCCAGTGCTCTGTCTTCGGGGTGCAGATTTCTCGCCGAGGCGTTCCGACTCTGTCTTTGGCCCCCAGAAAGAAACGTGACTCCGAAGCCCTTAACCTCCAGGGAAGGCCGCTGACCTTCGGTCCCGGGAATCCACAGACCCTGGTGCATAGAAGCCTGGGGGCTCCTCCTGGGCCTCTCCTGCCTTACAGTCACTGTTTCCCTCGTTTGGTTTCCCTTCCTTAGACGTGTTGATAATAGCAACTCATGGAGTGTTTACTATGTGTCCATTTAATATTTAATACTAATCTTGGTATTTTGTTATGGCGGGGAGATGCTTCCGCTGCCCCTCCCCCATCTATTCAGTGTAATTAGCTAAGATTAAGCCATCTTGGAAAGTTTGAGATTTCCCTGTCTTGTAGCAATTTAGGACTGCCGTCCTAGTCAAGGAAGTTCTCTTTGCAAATGCGTCTTCTATCCACCGTAATGGTCTATACTGAGTTGTTTTTGTAAACCACAAATGACTTTTGAGTGCTTCCTTAGAGCTTGGGATACTGCTTCACATCCCATGGGAAATCTTAAAAAAACAAACAAAAAGTTCTTTGAGCCCTGTTACCCGCTTGCTGGTGGAGTGGAAGAGAATATTTAGATTCACCTAGACATTATTTAGCATATACTACACGTGTGTCCGTCGCACTCAGGTGTCACCTAAACTGTGAGATAATTGTGATGGAGGATGATCTCTGAGCGGCAGTCAGATGGGGTTGCTGAGGTTCTGAAGGTGGTTTGTTGAAGGTAGTGTAGCCATTGTAAGTGGCGAAATTGTCTGAAATGATGCGGAAGCTCATGTTTTTACTGTTACGCTTCTTTACATGTTCTAAGTGCTTGTGCTGGGAAATCATACTGTTAGTTTCTAAACTCGGGAAAATGGTGGGAGCTTTTAATTAGCGATACTTACTAGAGGTTTTGTTGGAAGAGAATTAAAAAATTAAAAAATGGTCTGGGGGGCCTGGCGGCGTGGCCTAGCCGCTAAAGTCCTCGCCTTGAATGCGCCCGGATCCCATATGGGCGCCGGTTCTATTCTCAGCAGCCCCGCTTCCCTATCCAGCTCCCTGCTTGTGGCCTGGGAAAGCAGTCCAGGAAGGCCCAAGTGTAGAAGACCTTGAGGAGGTTCCTGGCTCCTGGCTTCAAATCGGCGCAGCACCGGCCGTTGTGGCTCACTTGGGGAGTGACTCATCGGACGGAAGATCTTGCTCTCTATATATCAGACTTTGCAATAAAAATAAATCTTTTTAAAAAATGGTCTGGGAAGGAGGTGGAGGACGGAAAGGAATCTGATCTGACTAGTTCAGAACCAGTTGCTTTGTTGAACAGGAAGATAATTAGAAGCTGTGCATGGGGATTGTTGTACCTCTAGGAGAGTGCACATGAAGTCTGAAGGCTGCTTTGTTGAGGAAGCAAGGATGCTGGAGAACTTGGTTTGGGAAGTACGTAGATTGTGTGTTTTGTAGTTGGAGTATCTCAATGGGAGGTTACTCTCAGGCTTTACAAAATACTGTAATCGCACTTCCGGTCACCAGTGAGTGAGTGAATTAGGGTGTGTGATTTTGTTTCTGAAAGAGACCGTCAAGTAATGACAGTTGCCCATTCATCAGGAGACTGCTGGTTAAAAAATGTATATGTTTATAGTGAGCTCACTAATGTACTAATATTGGGTATGCAAAACAGACTGTTTTCTAATCATTGTGGTCTTAAGAAAAAAATATGTACTGCGTATAGACTAGCATTATAAGTAGAATAATGGTTGCCAGAAACTGGAGGAGCAATAAAATTTGGAGTTGTTCTTTCTTGGGTATAGAGTTTAGCTTTATAAGTTAAAAATAGTTACGGAATTAAACGTTACATTCACTGAAGTCTTCACTAAAGTGTTCATGTAAAATGGGATTAAAATAAACTAATCTAGCCCAGCAGATGACTTAGTGTCTAAATCCTCACTGGGATCCTATATGGGTGCTGGTTTGTGTTCCAACTGCCACGTCCCATCCAGCTCCCTACTTGTGGGCTGAGAAAGCAGTAGAGGATGGCCGAAAGCCTTGGAACCTTGTGTCCACAAGGGAGACCTGGAAGAAGCTCCTGGTTTTGGATTGGCTCAGCTCTAACCATTGTGGCCATCTGGAGAATGAACCAGCAGATGGAAGGTCTTTCTGTCTTTCCTTCTCCCCATAAATCTCATCTGCCTTTCCAATAAAAATAAAACATTAAAAAAGGAACAATTTTGGTAGCAATGCTGTGTGGGTCTGCGTGGTAATCCTCTACCTGATGGGCAGACATCCTGTTAGGGTACAGATTCAAGTTCTGGTTTTTAGAGAGGAGGGGAGGAAACTTGAGGGAGGGCGAAGGGAGACCCCAGTGCCAAATAAACTGTATCAGAAAACAATTTTACAAAGTTCTGTTTTTTTTCTTTTTCTTTTTAAAAAACTTATTCATTTTATTATTATACAGCTTCATAGGCTCTGGGGTTTCCTTGGGACCCTGCCACTCCTCATGGATGACCAAGATTGGGTTCCAGATTCTCTGAGAAACAGATTTAAAGGTTTATTTTGATGCAAAACATCTTTCAGATTCATGCATTTCTGTGAGTTTTTGGATTTCAAAAACTATTTGCGCCAAGATAAGTTATTTTTTTTTATGATTTATTTTATTTTTATTGGGAAGGCAGATTTATAGAGAGGACAGAGAGAAAGATCTTCTGTCCGCTGATTCACTCGTCAAAAGGCTGTAGTGGCCAGAACTCAGCTGATCTGAATCCGGGAGCCTGGAACAAGTTCTGGGTCTCTGCCGTGGGTGCAGGGCCCCAAAGCACCCATGTGAGATCCTGGTGCATTCAAGGTGAGGATTTAGCCACCGGATTATCACACCGTGGCCCTGATGCTTTCATTTAACTTGTTTCTACAAGCTGGAAGGTAAGATGAAACATTTTGGTGTATTCAGGTTAGAATCTTTGGGGTGATATTATAGGCCCTGCTCTGTAATGTCCTTTCCCATTTGTACTGTGTTGACGATGGTTAGTGGGGGTCAGGTGGTGAATCTGAGTCTGATGTTACACTGCACATCTCCTCTTGAAACTAGTTGTAAGACCCTTTGTATTTTTTTTTAAGATTTATTCCATTTTGATTACAAAGTCAGATATACTCAGAGGAGGAGAGACAGAGAGGAAGTGGAGCTGCAGGGATTAGAACCAGCGGCCATATGGGATCAAGGCTAGGACCTTAGCCACTAGGCCACGCTGCCGAGCCAAAACTGGCATGGCAGTAAATGGCACCAATTGCTCATGTGTTTTTTTTTTTTTTTTCCTTTGTATTTTTTAAAGTTTGAAAGACTAGTTATTACTTATTCAAATTGTAAGTCATAAAGTTAGAAAAGAATACTTATTCTAAAAACTAAAGTGCTTTCTAGAAAAAAGTCTGTGATAGCCATTTCCTTTTTTTTTTTTAGAAGAGGAATTTGAAGTTTGGGGAAAGATGGGCTTATGGTAATAGAGTTATGAAGTGTTTTTGTCTAAATCCCAGGTTGTAAACTTAAATTGGTCTGTAATTCAAAATCACTGTAGTAACTCTAGCTGTAATGCTGTTTGTATCTTCCTAATATATGTTTGGATAAGTATTGGACGAAATTTTACTTTTTGGACTTTCAGTGTAACATGAAAGTCAGAGATTAGCCATACTGGAAATTTAGGAGATGTGAAAGTCAAACCTTTTCATTCCCAGAGTTCTATAAAGACTCCATCCCTGGATCCATCATATTGTCTTGTTTCTTAAGCCTAAAATTTCTGGGTTTAAAAGAAATTGGGTCTAAAAAATGGGTGTAGTTTTTTTTTAAAGATTATAATTTGTTATTAACTAAACTTGTAGAAATCACTAGATCTTTGATGAGAAGTCAGTCGAGGGCCTCCCAGGTCCCCTTCCCCCCAGAGGCAGTATTTGTTGGATACTTTCTTAGATATCCCACTAGAGATACTATGTATTGACGTTTCTCACCAGGGTAAATCTTGACTTTAACATATATAAGCATTTTAACAAAATAATAAGGGTGGGAAATATTGACCTGCTGGCTCTATTAGGCATGTGAAATTATTTGGGCTGGCAAGTTTGGATTTGAAATTCAGCAAATCTATGCAATGCTGATTAAAAAAAAATTATTTTATTTTTATCAGAAAGTCAGATATACAGAGAGGAGGAGAGACAGAGAGGAAGATCTTCCATCCACTGATTCACTCCCCAAGTGACCGCAATGGCTGGAACTATGCTGATCTGAAGCTAGGAGCCAAGAGCTTCTTCCAGGTCTCCCTTGAAGGTACAGGGTCCCACGGCTTTGCATCGTCCTCAACTGCTTTCCCAGGCCACAAGCAGGAAGTTGGATGGGAAGTGGAGCAGTTGGGACATGAACCAGCACCTATATGGGATCCTGGCGTGTGCAAGGCGAGGACTTTAGCCACTAGGTTACTGTACTGTGCCCTGATTTTTTTTTTTAAAGATTTATTTTTATTGCTAAGTCAGATATACAGAGAGGAAGATCTTCTGTCTTATGATTCACTCCCCAAGTGACCACAACGGCCGGCCCTGCGCTGATTGAAGCCAGGAACCAGAAACCTCCTCCAGTTCTCCCACACGGGTGCAGGGTCCCAAGGCTTTGGGCTGTCCTTGACTGCTTTCCCAGGCCACAAGCAGAGAGCTGAATGGGAAGCGGGGCTGCTGAGAACAGAACCTGTGCCCATATGGGATCCTGGTGTGTTCAAGGCTATAACTTTAGCTGCTAGGCCACCACACTGGGCCCAAGATTTATTTTTGTTGGAAATTCAGATCTACAGAGAGAAGGAGAGACAGAAAGATACTCTGTCCACTGGCTCACTCCCCAAGTGGCTCAGCTGCCGGAGCTGAAGCTGAGAGTCAGGAACCTCCCCAGGTCCCTCATGCAAATGCAGGGTCCCAATGCTCTGGGTCATCCCTGACTGCTTTCCCAAGCCATAAGCAGGGAGCTAGACAGGAAGTGGAGCTGCCGGGACACGAACCGGCACCCATATGAGATCCTGGTGCGCTTAAAGTGAATACCCTAGCCGCTAGGCTACTGTGCCGCTGGGCCCATAAGGCTGACTTTTAAGTTAATCGTCTTGTATGGCCTCCAAATGATGTTATAAATACCCAAATGGCCTTTGGCAGAAACATGGTTTCCTCCTTGTGTATGATTAAGATAATGCTGTTGAACTTTGTACTCTACTTTTTGTTGTTTCTATTCTAGACATCTGTGCTAATTTGTTCTACAAATAATGGATGCCTAGTCTACACTAGATGACTTTTCCAAGTAACAAATAAAATGATGAAAAAGAAGACATTCGTACCATTCATCATGGAGTGTATAGTCTGCTGGGACAGGCTGTCATCAAACTATTAGACTAATCATTAAATATGTTAAAGATTTAGTAGGTGCCTTCTTTAAACGGATTTACTGATTTATTCCTCATAGTAGTGCTATAACGTGGTATTTGATCTGTCTGGAAACAGGCACAGAAATTAAACTGCCTGCTCAGAATTAGAGTGTGCTGTCAGGCAATTTGGTTACCCTAATGCAGTGATTTACATTTAGTTTAGGTTCATCATCCAAAAAGGTCCAGAATTTATTTATTTGTTTATTTATTTATTTTGGTTTGTTTTCAAAATATTTAGAATGATAGCTTGGTAATGGATTAGATATCAGGGATATTGGATATCATGCTGTATAAAGGACTTCATACAGTGAAAAAGTTGTTCAAACACTTTCTGTTTTTAGAAAGTTAATTTTTAGAGGGCTGGCATTGTGGCGTGGCAGGTTAAGCTGCCACTTGGGACTGTTGTCCTATATTGGAATGCTGGCTGGAGTCCCAGCAGCTGCCTTGATTCTGATCCAGCCTCATGCCAATGTGCCTGGGAAAGCAGCTGCAGAAGATGGCCAGAACATGAGCCCTGCTGTCCACATGGAAGGCCTGGATGGAATCCCTGGTTCCTGGCTTCGGTCTGGCACAGTTCTGGCTGTTGTGGGTGTTTGGGAAGAAACCTGATAGATGAAGGATCTTTCGTTTTCTGTCACTCTGTCTCAAGCAGATCATATTTTTAAAAGATTAATTTTAAGCTGACAAATTACATATATTGTGTGCGGCATAATACCTTCAAATATGTGCTTATTGTGGAATAGCTAGATGGAACTAATTAACCTATGCATTACCTTACATCTCATTTTTTTTTTTAAGATTTATTTTTATTACAAAGTCAGATATACAGAGAGGAGGAGAGACAGAGAGGAAGATCTTCCGTCCGATGATTCACTCCCCAAGTGTGCTGCAACAGGCCAGTGTGCCCCGATCCGAAGCCGGAAACCAGGAACCTCTTCCAGGTCTCCCACGCGGGTGCAGGGTCCCAATGCATTGGGGCCGTCCTCTCCTGCTTTTCCCGGACCACAAGCAGGGAGCTGGATGTGAAGTGGAGCTGCCGGGATTAGAACCGGCGCCCATATGGGATCCCGGGGCGTTCAAGGCGAGGACTTTAGTTGCTAGGCCACTGCGCTGGGCCCTAGCTTTCTTATAAATCAAGACACTATGGGGGTTGACTGTGGCACAGCAAGCTAATCCACTCTCTGCAATGTTGACATCCTCTATGGATGCTAGTTTGCTGTCCTGTCTGCTCTATTTTTGATCCAGCTCTCTGCTAATGTGCCTGGAAACAGAGTAGAAGATGGGCCCAGGCACCCACTTAGGAGACCTTAATGAACCTGCTTGCTTCTGGCTTTGGTCTGGCCTAGCTCCAATTCCTAAAACCATTTGCAGAGTGAACCTGCAGATGGAAGATCTTTCTCTGCTTCTCTGCCTTTCAACTGAATAAATGCAAAGTAAATCTTGGGGCTAGTGTTGTGGCAAAATGCGCTAAGCATCAGTCTGTGGTGCCAGCGTCCTATATGATGTCAATTCATGTTCTAGCTGCTCTATTGCTTACTTCAAAAAAATTATTATATATTTAAAGGTTTACTATTTTTAATTGGAAAGTCAGATATACAGAGAGTAGAAGAGACAGAGAGGAAGATCTTCTGCCCGTTGAGTCACTCCCCAAGCAACCTCAATGGCCAGTGCTGAGCCGATCCGAAGCCAGGAGACAGGAACTTCCTCCAGGTCTCCCACGCGGGTGCAGGGTCCCAAGGCCTTGGGCCGTCCCTGACTGCTTTCCCAGGCCACAGGCAGGGAGCTGGATCGGACGCCTGATCTCCAGGATATGAACCAGCACTCATATGGGTTCCTGGCACATGCAAGGTGAGGATTTTAGCTGCTAGGCTACTGTGCTGGGCCCCTCACTTTTTTTTTTAAAGTATTTATTTAGTTAGTTAGTTATTTATTTGGAAGATTTACAGAGAGAAGAGACACACAGAGAAAGATCTTTCTTCTGCTGTTTCACTCCCAAATGGCCGCAGTGGTTGGAGATGAAGCCAGGAACTTCTGGGTCTCCCGTGTGGGGGAAGGGTCTCAAGGCCTTGGGCCATCCTTTGCTGCCTTTTCAGACCATTAACAGAATCGGAAATGGAGGTGCCCATATGGGGTAGTGGTGTTGCAGGTTGGCGCTTAGGTGCTACACCACAGTGCCAATTCCCATCAGTCTGTTTTCGTAGTCATCCCATTTATAGACTTACATCTTCTTCCAAGTACTAACCAGGACTGACCCTGCTTAGCTTCTCAGATCGGATGCGATTGGGCATGTTGACAGTGGTATGGCCATGGACAGACTTAGTTTTGTCAAAGCATTTGTTGAGGTGCATACTACTTAATGATAAAATTATGTCCCTATTTTGTGTTATTAACACATTATTTTGATACTTATTTTTGAGGATCTATGGTAGTATTTTTAAAATTTTTACTCATTTGAAAGAGAAAAAAGAGGGAGATAGAGACCTTTCATTTGCGTTTTGATTCTCCAAATGCCTGCAACAGCCAAGGCTAGGCCAGGAGAAAGCCAGGAACTCCATCTGGCTCTTCCACGTGGGTCAAAGGATCCAAGTACTTGAACCATCTCTCCCATTTGTATACACTGCTATCTGGATTGCTGGCTGCTCTGCTTCAGATTTGCCTTGTGCTAATTTCCAGGAAAGTACTTGGATTTCTGCAACTGGTTAGGGACACCTGGCTGGAGCTCATGGCTCCTGATTGGCCCGGTGCAGCTCTGGTTGTTGTAGCCCTCTAGGAGAGCAACCCAGTTGCAATAAAGATCTCCTAAACAGATAAAGCTCTTTTAATGTAAAGACAGATGGCTTAAATTAATGCACTGGAGAATTATGCCATGCACACAGTGCAAAAAGGGTGGAATGGCTCTATTTGTATCATATAGACTTCAAGATAAAGAAATTGCTAAAGGGTTCATTTCCTAATGATGAAAGGATCAATTCATCAGGAAGACATAATAGTTATAATTTTTGTGTCTGATGTGTGTGTATTAGCAGAAAGCTGGAATTGGAGTAGACTCCAACCCAGACACTGTGGCATGGGGTGTGGGCATCCCAGCTGGATTCCTAACTGCTGTGCCCAGAGCCCACCCTTCTTGAACACATTTTGGCTTAGTATGTTTTTTGTAATGTGTTGGCTGACTTTAAGCAAACATGAGATTATTGGTTTTGCAAAGATAGACTGGAGCTTTGTGTAAACTCCAACATTCTCTCTCTCTCTCTCTCTCTTTTTAAAGATTTATTTGTTTTTGGGCCCGGCGGTGTGGCCTAGCGGCTAAAGTCCTCGCCTTGAACGCCCCGGGATCCCATATGGGCGCCGGTTCTAATCCCGGCAGCTCCACTTCCCATCCAGCTCTCTGCTTGTGGCCTGGGAAAGCAGCTGAGGACAGCCCAATGCATTGGGACCCTGCACCCGTGTGGGAGACCCGGAAGAGGTTCCAGGTTCCCGGCTTCGGATCGGCGCAGCATCAGCCCGTTGCAGCTCACTTGGGGAGTGAACCATCGGACGGAAGATCTTCCTCTCTGTCTCTCCTCTCTGTATATCTGACTGTAATAAAATGAATAAATCTTTAAAAAAAAATTTGTTTTTAACCTGAAAGGCAAATTTACAGAGAAAAGGAGAGACAGAAAAATCTTCCATTTGCTGATTCACTCCCTAGTTTGCCACAAATGGCCAGAGCCTTGCTGCTCTGAAACCCAGAGCCAGGAGCTTCCTCTAAGTCTCCCATGTGGGGGTGTAGGATCCCAAGGCTTTGGGCCATCCTCCACTACTTTCCCAGACTGAAAGCAGGGAGTTGGATGGGAAGTGGGGCTGTCGGGATTAGAAGCAGTGCCCATATGGGATCCCAGCGTGTATGAGGCAAAGACTTTAGCCGCTAGGCTACCGTGCCAGCTCCTTTATTTTCTAACACTTCTATTTGTTAGGATCACTATTACTCCAGCCTCTTTCCAGGTTATCTTTCTCTGTAGGGCATACTACTTGGCCGGGTTCTGTAATCGAGTAAAGAATTGGAACCTGATGCTTGTTCATTCTGTCTGGGCTGTTCTGCCACATTTCCTTGTCTCAGGAGGCTGGGCTTCTGTCTATTACATCAGGAATACCTTTTCCTGAGTCACATCCTGAACTTCCTGTTCGCTTGTGGTCCTATGCTGGCTAGAGGGTGGTTGATAATAGTCTTGCTGTGGAGTGGATGGTACACACAATCTTGCAGGAGATTACAGGGTGGGGGGCAGATTTTGGTGAGTGAAATGCCTATGAATTTACCTTCAAAGATGCTAGATACTGGAAACCCTTAGTCACTTGCCTTTAGAGAGAGGAATCTGCCATTGTAGTAGCAGCGGATGCGGGAACACTGCGTGATGGCTTAGTGGTTAAATCCTCATCTTGCATGCGCCAGGATCCCATATGCACACTGGTTCTTGTCCTTGCTGCTCCACTTGCCATCCAGCTCCCTGCTTATGGCCTGCGAAAATAGCAGAGGATGGCCTAAACTCTTAGCACCCTGAAACCATATGAGAGCCCTGGAGGAAGCTTCTGACTCCTGGGTTCTGATCAGCTCATTGTTGGCTATTGTGGCCACTTGCGGAGTGAACCAGCAGATGGAAGATGTTTTTCTCTGTCTCTCCTCTCTATAAATCTGCCTTTCAATAAAAAACCAAAAGATGAAAACAAAACAAACAAAAAAACCAGCAGCAGCAACAGCAGGTATGGCAGTTAACCAAGAATAAGCCTTTGAAGTTCTGGGTTTGAGTTAATCTCAGAACTACTTCCAGATGCCTTGGTAAAGTTTTTCTTTTCTTTTTTTTTTTAAAGATTTTATTATTATTGGAAAGCCGGATATACAGAGAGGAGGAGAGACAGAGAGGAAGATCTTCCGTCCGATGTTTCACTCCCCAAGTGAGCCGCAACGGGCCGGTACGCGCCGGTCCGAAGCCGGGAACCAGGAACCTCTTCCAGGTCTCCCACGCGGGTGCAGGGTCCCAATGCATTGGGTCGTCCTCGACTGCTTTCCCAGGCCACAAGCAGGGAGCTGGATGGGAAGTGGAGCTGCCGGGATTAGAACCGGCGCCCATATGGGATCCCGGGGCTTTCAAGGTGAGGACTTTAGCCGCTAGGCCACGCCACCGGGCCCGGTAAAGTTTTTCCTTAGCTAGGAGTCTTGACGTTTCATGATTAGGCTGACTCTGGCAAGTGAAGACCTCCCTCAACTGTAGGTCTTACCTTTGTTTCTCAGCCTATCTGCAGCATATGGGTACAGACAGAAACTGTCAGAACCCTGTCTCCCTGTTGTCCTGTCCTGCTCACAGACAATTTTTAAATTTTCTGTTGCCTTTAAGATGGAGGCATACAAAGTGGAATTCAAACCCAAGTAACACTCCCCGACACCCCCTTCACCAGCCTCCAACAACCCCTACCAGACCAATAATTAGCCTTTGTTTTTCGGTGTTTGACACTCTGCATAGGTCAAAGTTTAAATTTTGTATGCACCACTGAGCTTATTGAATTGAGACATAATATGCAAAGTGACAGATCCTTTCCTTAGGGTAAGGTTAGGGGAATCACATATAGTTACTTACCATCAAATAGCCTGTTTTTACTTATTTTGTAGGTCTAAACAGTAGAGTGTGATAGTGTGATAGTGTTTCAGGTACAATTCTGTGACACCAAAAGGTATTTTTAAGCCTTCAGTTGCGTAATAAATGTTTGGAAAATAGTTGTTGATGTTCCAGATGAACTACAAGTGTCATGAAAGAGTGGTGACTTGGAACTCTGTTGCTGCCAGGTTTGAGCGACATCTGAGATGTGAGCCCAGGAAGACTGTACTGAAGCACGGGACGGTGTCTGGAGGTCCCAGCGCGGTAGCTGCACTTGGCCTGCCTACCGCTCTTCCCTGTTGATTGATAAGCCATGTGTGTTATTCTGACATACCAGTTTGGATTTAAGGCTTTTTATATATTGGAGGTCAGAGTCAAGGCAGGAAATGAGAGTAAAGCTGTTGCATGAAGACTGGGCGGTTGTCAGGTCATGCACACTTGTCACACTGGAGAGTAGAGAATCACAATGACAGTGCTGCCAGGACTTGGTGACTTAGCATGAACCTGTGAAAGAAAAGAATAAGACACGATATGATGTTAACCTAGGGAAGATGGTAATTAGAACATTGAGAACAGATAATTTTGTAGAGTTTTTAGAATATTGGGTTCAAGAAAACAGCACTGTTGTTTTTCACAATTTGGAGAAAAGTTGCAAGATTTCATAGTCAATGTTGTGAATGGGTATGAAGGCAGCCTGGTGACAGTGAGGATGGGAGTCTTGCATTGCTTGTTGACTTTCTCAACTTGACTGTAACCTCTTAGTCACCTTGGTTGAGGTCCCTGGTGTTAGAGGCTTGGTATTTCCTTGACTTCTAATCTCTGTGAAGACCTGTAATGGAAGCACTGTTTCCCATTTGAAAAGACTGAACTCATTTAGTTGTTATTGGAACGCATAATGCAATTTTTTAATTTATCCAATCTATGGCCATGCAAATTGGAGTTCCTTGGTTTTGGGTTGGAATCCGCTTAGGATTTATATACTAAGTATATGCTAAGTGTTCTTTTTTTAATTGAATACTTTGCAAGCAGTTACACTTGCTGATTTTTTTTTGTAAGAAAGCGAAGACCCCTGGATCTGCACTGGTTCAGATCTAGCCATTGTGGTCTTTTGGGGAATGAACCAGCAGATGGAAGATAAATTGACGGAGATCTCTCTCTCTAACTTTCTGGCACTCTCTCTTACTGTTTCCCTCCCCTTTTCTCTCCTCTTCCTCCCTCCCCGTCTCTCTGTATTACTCTGCCTTCCAAATAAATAAATAAAGCTTTTATTAGTAATCCTTGAAAGCATATATAATACGCCCCTGTAAAGTTAGCTCTTGTTTTAGTAGCTTATTGGCATTCAGTTTTCTCAGAAGTCCAAGTTGTTATCATACAATCCTAACATTTTAAACTTTATTATTGAGTGAAATTATTTTAACCATCAGTATCATTTAAAATGGAATTTCAGTAGCCAGGAAACTGCTGAATGACTGCAGAAGTTAATTCATTGATCCTTTTACAGTTTTGTGTAAGAGTTAGAAATGATAGCGGAGTGTCTCAGAAACTAATGATGTAAAGCCTTGAGGTCTCACGAGGAATAAACCAAATCCTCTGTGATAAGGCAGGTGTATCTGTTAGAATGTGGTGTTGCTGTCTAGAGAGTAAAATACTGCTGGCTGTAGTAATGGTTTGAAAATCTTGCGTAGAGCATCTAGTACCAGGGGGACTCAAGAAAAAGGTTGGAGCTAGAAAACCTTTGGGTCTTCTTTCAAAATCCAGTGCTTACCCAACCAGGTTACTGAATGTCACTTCCTCATTGCAGGTGTCAAGTTGAGTGCTTCGGATCTGGTCACTATGGTACGAGAACGAAAATGCATATTGTGCCACATTGTGTACAGCTCCAAAAAGGTAATGGAGGAGGCTAGTCTGGGGCTTTGTAACTAATTGTGTTTTCAGAGACATGTTGTTAATAGATGGGTGAAAGTTTCTGAAACTCTTGTTTATGATTTTTTCCAAAATTGTGGTCCCTTTCCACTGGTTTGTTTCTCATTAGTTTTAAAAAAAATCAGTAGCCATATTATTCAACTTCTACTCAGATTTTGAGGTTACCCTAAGATGAACAGTACAGAAAAACTTAAGTAAGCTGTTATAGAGACAATATTAGGTTGAGTTTATACAAGATTTTTAAAACCATGTAGTTTTTGATAAACTAAGGATACAGCATATATTATTCAAGGGTACTGCCAAAAGTTCATGGAAAGATATAGCTAAACGGTTAACTTTATTTTGGCGCAGAAAACTTTGCATCTATTCATAAGTTTGTCATAATATATCTTCCTTGAAATTTTTGAAGATCCCCTCTTATGTTCCTGCATGCTTGTGAAATACAGTACAGCAGAACGATAGTGACAGTATCCTAGACGTCCACAAGATGGGGCTGTTGTCCAAAGAACAGCAGACCCTTCCCCCCCACCCCCCCATAAAAGAATTTTATCTGTGCTTTAAAAAAACTTTCACTTTTTTTGCCTTGTCTTTTGTTTGATTTCAAAGTGATGCTACTAGGTTGAATACTGAGGAATTATTTTTGTATGATTTTAAGATGTTCTGGATTGTTACTGGAAATTCGGAGAACCGGGGAGCCTCACAGACTTGGATTAGCCAGGGAAATCAGATTGGATAAAGTGAATCTTGAAAGACTCCTAGAATAAGATGTTTTTATAAAAACAAGAGAGATGTTTCAGAGCTATACAGAGACCCTGGTGAAATGGAACAGACGGGTTATCTGATTCTTGGGAATAGTTAGACTATATTGAGTAATCAAGTGAAGAGAGAGTTGGGCCCTCTTTGGGCTAGGTGGTTATGAGCCATACAATAGGATGAGGTGAAGACTTTTCCCCCTATTTAGGATTTCTGTTGGTGATGAAAAAAGCCCATTGGAATTCTAGAATTATGTTTCATATGTTAGCTTCTTTTTGCAAAGCTGAAAGAATTGCCTTTCTAGTTTTTGATTTTTTCATCAAGGTTTATGCAAATTGTTAGCAAATCGAAATTCTTATGAATCCTTTCAGGCTGAAGGGAAATGGGGAGAAAGTATGAGATGGGTAGGCTGATTCTCAGGGGCAAATGATAGCAGCCTTTTTGTGGAGTTGTAGCCCTGTTTTGTAAGACTAAATTGATGATTGTGCCCTTTTGAATTTGGGGACATCTCCTATTCTGGTTTAAAGTATGCTTGGGAAGGGGTTTCTCGCCTTGTGACTTACTGGGTTAAGCCACAATTTGTAAACCCGTGCAACTGAGAAAATAGATGATGACCCCATTGGGCCCCTGCCCACCCAGGATGAAGTTCCTGGTTCCTAGCTTCAGCCTGGCCCAGACCTGGGTCGTTGTGGCCACCTGGGGAGTGAACCAGCAGATGGAGATACCTCTGATTCTCGCTCTCTTGTTCTGCCTTTCAAATAAGCAAATAATTTTTTTTTCATCTTCTGTGTAATTCAAGGACCAGAGTTGGTCATCTCTACTTTAGGGAAAGGCAATTACAGGTTTTTAAGCAAGGGAATGGTATGATTTAAGTAAATAATAAGGTTTAAGAAATTAACAGATTGGTTCAGTTGGAAAAACAACTGCGATGTTTTTAGTAAACTGTGAACAATTTATGTTGAAGTAATACTTTCCTCTGGTTTTTCAAATTAATGTAACCTTGGTTTATGCAAACCCTATGTAGGAGAAATGACAGTAGGGTGTCTGGTTGGGGGAAGCTGTTTACTACATTCCTTCTACGCTGATGTCCATTAGTGTATAAAACACTGAAAAATAATGGAGTTTGTTTTGTTTTTTGTTTTTTAGTATTACTTGTTTTTTTTATTTCCAAGTTTGTTTATGAAATCTTTCCTCCCTTAAAAACATAATGCTGATTTAATCGTTGAGGAACTAAATAGAAGCCAGATATCTGAGAAGATGTGCATTTGGGACTGCTACCCTAAGACTATATTTATGGGTCTTTTCCAGTTATTTTGAAAACTTGCCTATCTCACTAATTCATTCCTTGGGAACAGGATGGAAGGTCAGCTTTTGTTTGTAAATTTAGCAAAACATTCAATGAATTGCTTTAATAAATGAAAAGTCATGTTAAAAATAGTTTTAAGGGCCCAGTGTAATGACATAGTGGTGAAATCTTTACCTTGAATGTGCTGGAATCCCAGGTGGGCAGCTGTTCATGTTCCAGCTGCTCTGCTTTACATTCAGCTCCCTGCCTGAGGCCTGGGAGGGCACAGGAGTTTGGCATAAGACCTTGGGACCCTATGCCCTCACAGGAGACCTGGAGGAGGCTCCTGGCTTCAGATCAGCTCCAGGTGTTGCGACCACTTGGGGAGTGAACCAGCAGAAGGAAGATCTTTCTCTGTCTCTCCATCTCTTTGAATTCTGATCTACTTTTCCAATGAAAATGGATAAATTTAAAAAGGTGGGGGGGCCCAACCAGGTTTAAGCGATAACTTTTTTTTTTAAGATTTCATTTTTATTGAAAAGTCAGATATACAGAGAGGAGGAGAGACAGAGAAGAAAATCTTCTGTCTAGTGATTCACTCCCCAGCTGGCTGCAGTAGCCGGAGCTGATCCAGTTCTGAAGCCAGGAGTTTCTTCTTGGTCTCTCATGCAGGTGCAGGGTCCCAAGGCTTTGGGCTGTCCTTAACTGCTTTCCCAGGCCACTGCCAGGGAGCTGTATAGGAAGTGGGGCAACTGGGAATAGAACCAGTGCCCATATGGGATCCGGGCAGATAGAAAAAAACCATACACAAAATCAATGAATCAAAAAGCTGGTATTTTGAGAAGATAAACAAGATAGACACCCCACTGGCCCGACTGACAAAGAAAAAACAAGAGAAGGCAAGAATTAACAGCATCAAAGATGAAAAAGGCAACATAACAACAGACACCGCATCCATTAAGGCCATAATTAGAAATTACTGCAAGATGAGGACTTTAGCCACTAGGCTACTGTACTGGGCCCAAGTGATAACAATTTGAAAGAATTGGATATAGGATCAGTTTTCATATCACAGAATAACCTAGGTAAAAATTGTTTTGATCATGAATGGTTTGGTTATGAGGAACAAAACCCATTATAATGTAGCTCAAGGAAAGAAGTTTTGCCTTGTAACTCCAAATCAAGGACAGATTGAATCACAGGAAGCCTAAGGATTTGAGGTATTACATATTCCTGGGCTTTTTTTCTTTCTGTATTCTTTTATAAACCTGACTCAACTCTGTTGATTCTAGTTAGCGGTGTATTATTGGCAGCTCAAAGGGGGGGCATGCAAAGCTGTTCTCGCCAAATGAAACATTTGAAGAGACAGGAAGGAAATGATGGTCATCTTTAGTAAAATTGCCACTTAAAGGAAGTCTTTTTGAATCTTACTTAAAGTAATAATGAGTTGTTGGGCTGTACTGTTTTTAATACATGAACCGAATATAATGAAAAATATTAATGTGCTAGATGCTTGCAAGTGTGACATGTGTTTGACACATTGGCTTTGGTGTCAGAGCTGTCTGGTTTTGAACTTAACTATGAATCTCAGAAGGCGAAACTGAGTACATTCATATGTGTTCCTTCAGTTCCTAACACTGTACTTAGCACGTGACGAGTATTTTTGATACTGGTAAGTATTTACTAAATGAGCAGGTTCACTTCTCTTCATCCCTGTGGCTATGAAGTTGATACACCCTCAGCATTATGTAGTTCAAGCAAGAAAATATTTGATGCACTTATCCAGGGCACAGAAGATAGTAATACTCACTAGTGTCAAAGTCCTTTTTTTTTTTTTTTATTACAAATGTAAATAAATAGTATCTCTTTTTCTCTGTTGTTTTAAAGATTTACTTATTTTTTTATTGGAAAGTCAGATATACAGAGAGAAGGAACTTCTGTCTGGTGTTTCACTTCCCAGTGGGCTGCAGCAGCCGCAACTAAACCAATCCAAAGCCAGGAGCCAAGTAGCTCCAGTGGCTGGAGCTGAGCTGATCCGAAGCCAGGAGCCAGGAGCTTCTCCCAGGTCTCCCACACAGATGCAGGGTCCCAAGGCTTTAAGCCGTCCTTGATTACTTTCCCAGACCACATGCAGGGAACTGGATGGGAAGTGGGGCTGTCGGGATTAGAACCAGTGCTCATATGAGTTCCTGCTGCGAGCAAGGCCAGAACTTAAGCCGCTAGGCTACTGTGCTGGTCTATCTGTTTTTTGTTTTGTTTTGTTTTAACTTATCTATTTGAAAGGCAGAATAACAGGGAGTGAGGGAGAAAAAATTTCATCCATTGATTTTTCTGCCCAAATGTCCCCAACAGGGGCTGGGCTGGACAGAAGCCAGGAGCCAGAAACTGTGTCTCATGTCACGTTGGTGGCAAAGGCTCTGGTCCTTGAGCCACCAAATACATTAATTAGAAGGTGGATTAGAAGTGGAGTGGACCAGCACTGATAGGTGATGCTGGCATCTCAAGGAATGGCCTAATGCACTGTACCGCAGCATTCACCCCTACATAAACAGTATGTTATGACATTTGACTGAGTATTTACTTTGGAGTGAAAGATAACAGCTCTTTGAGATGTTTGTGTGCAAACACATTCCCAAGTGTGTTCTCATGTGTACATGTTTTTAGGTGACAGCTTCTCGACAAATTTTATTTACTTCCCAATAATGATGAAATGAGGGAATGAAAGGATTTTACGAATTTTCAAAGTTTTCGATAGAACCAGGCAGATCAGTTGGGTCACAGGGGGAATGGACAGAGAGGATAATGCAGGATAAAACGTCCTGATCTGCTGTAGAGAATTTCTGTTATGTTTGTAACTCCTACCTAGAATCGAGTTGTTCATTTATATTCATTCAACAAATATTTATCGAAGAATATATGCCAAGAGCTGCGCAAGACGTGGGTAAGAGTCTTACAGGACTACTCTTAAACTTTTAGTTGAATAGGGAGAGCATGATAAATGTAGCCAAATAGTTGAAAAGTGATTTGAGCGGTTTTTGTCTTTGAGAAAGCAAGTTCTTTATAATAGGGTATTATTTAATCTAGTTTATTTTAAATCTTTTGCCTCCTCAATACAATAGCTTTCAACCATTTTAGAGAAAGTCACTTAAATATATCTAAGAATTTATTTTATTCAAAAATTAAATATGTGAAAAACAGCCAAAAGTGAATTATTTATTTATTTTTTTGTTTTCAGTCATCACTTTGTATTTCTTTTATCTTTTTTTCCTTTCTATCTTATTTTTAGTTTTATGGTAACAGTTCCTGGGATTCTGGATTTTATCTCCTCCCCTAACTTATTCCCCCCATATTATTACAATACTATAGGCCTTCATAAATAGTCATAAGTCCATCATTCTGCTATTTAAGCTGAGTCTTGGCATTGCTGGTGCAGACAGTTGCTGGCAGTCCAGCATTCCATTGTCTAGATATATCCAACAGTCTCATTGTGTGTCCATCTTCGATTTGGAAGCAGAAATGCATACTACACTGTGTCTTCACATCTGGATATGATAGTCTCTGTTACTCAGTTACTGTACATTTTCTTCAGTGAGAAGCCATAAAACAAAATCATCAACAGGAATAAAGTTAAAAAAAAATTTACAGCACCATGGAATTAAGTACCATGCTACTGAATAACCAATGTGTCAAAGAAATGAGAAAGACAACACAAATGCTATTTGGAGAAAATGATGCTACTGTGTGATCTATTAATCAATGAAGAGTTTAATAAGAGAAAAGGAACTATTTTGAAGAAATGAAAATAAAAACAAAAATAATAAAACCCATGGGTTTCAGCAAAAACAGTATTGAAAGGGCTGTTGATCTTACGATTTTCATGAAGATTGCCTTCTATCAGAGAAAACATACGTTATTTGTCCTTTTGGGATTTACTTATTTCACTGAGCATCATGGTCTCTAGTAGGGACCATTTGGTTGGAAATGGTAGAATTTCATTCATTTTAATGGCTGAGTAATATAAAAGAAATTATTTAATAATGAACTGATTCATGTTGAATTGAGAAGATCCCACAAAAAAAAAATTGGGATGCAGGAGCTTGTGCCTCAGTTGTTATTAAGTAGAAGCAGGAATGGGTAAAGCAGTGGCCCTTAGTTTAACCTGCTTTCTTTAATTTTGAAGGAGATGGACGAACACATGCGGAGCATGTTGCATCACAGGGAACTTGAGAACCTGAAGGGCAGGTATGGGGACTGCTCTATTCCATAAATTTGTAAATATTGGGGGTGGGGGTCTGAGTGCTGATGGTTTGTTTTCTGGTAATCCATGGTAAAGGAACTTTCTTAGGGCATTGAATACTCACTTAGAATTAGTAATAAATACAGCAAACTTCTGGCATTCAGAAGGAATAAAGCCTGTTTTCTTTGGCTGTCTCAAATGTGTAGACATAACACCCCTTCAACAAGTAGATAACAAGCAAAGTGAGTTGGAATAAGCTAGAACTTTCATTAGTAAGCTTTCTTATTACACAGCCACCTTGCAACCAGTCTGATTCATATTTTGCTTGTGTTGTGTTCCAGAGAGCACACCCCACACACCTCTGAGTTTGGTCTGAGAAATCCCAAGTCTTCTAATCTCAGGAACTCTCCTTAGTGTGAACTGTAAACCTGCAGTGTATTTAGGAGTGTTGTTTTATAGTTTAAAGCTTGAGATTTTTAGGGAAAGACTATCTAATAAACACCTTTAAAAATGAAAGCTTCTGTGTTTTTGGTTTTTTTTTCCCCCGTCTATGGTTCCTTTTTTGGTATTTTTAACTTCTACTTTGAAGTGTGGAAAACAGGGGAGAAAATATTAGGAAACGGAGAGGTCTAAATTGTATTTTAATTCCATGAATAGCAACCTAGATCAATTGAAATGGTTTGTAGCTAACTCATGGAGTTGTCGATGTTGTGGAAAAATTAGTGTGAGATTCAACTTTCAGCATCTTCTCGTTCCAGTTTTAGTATATGTGCTGCCAAAGCGAGCACTCGGCATCTTTTCAACACATTAGTGCAATTTTTTCCTCTCCAGGATCTCAATGAGCGATAGATCTTACATTCACTTTACCTTGGTGAATGCCATGTGCCACGTGCCCCATGTGCAATATAAAATAAAACCAAATGAGGTTGGTAAATCTGGTCAGTCGGAGGGAAGCCCATTGATTTCCAGGGCTGGGACCTTAATGGATTCAGAGATCACTAACCAACCATTCAAAACTCTTTTAAAAACAAGTTTTGATTGCTTAAGATTCATGTTCACAATAAAGATCACACCAAAAAAAAAAAAAAAAGAAATCCTCTTACTCTTCTTCCCTGTACTCTCTAGAGGAGAATCGCATCCGCCCTTCGTTGTGTTGAGAACTTTTGTATGTGTTTATATGGGCTTATGCTAATGCTTACATTTTGTTTTCTTATTAGTATAACTGAGCAAGATGTCATATGTGTTATTCTGTAGCATGTTTCTTTCTTCCTTCCCACTTGGAAACAACCTAACCATGCCCCTTTGTTATTTGGGACAGTAGATAATGAGGGAAGAAGCGTTAAAAGTTTTTGATCCTCCAATATAAATTTCAGCTTGAATATCCAAACTATTCAGAAGAGAGCAATTTTGTGCTTACTTTTATATTGCATATAATATATGAATATTTTATATCAATGTTGAATACAGTATATTTGCTTATCTTAAAAGGTTTATTTATTTTACATGAAAGGAGAGTTACAGAAAGAGAGACCTTCCATTCACTGGTTCATCCTCCAAATGTCTGCATCAGCCAGAGCTGGACTGGTCCGAAGCCAGTTGCTTATTCTGGATCTCCCACATGGGTGCAAGATCCCAAAGACTTGGGCCGTCCTCTGCCGCTTTCCCAGTCCATAAACAAGGAGCTGGATCAGAAGTGAAGCAGCCAGGACTCAAAACGGTGCTGCAAGTAGAAGATGAGCTTGCTATGCCACTGTGCCTATATATATATATATATATTATTGGAAAGGCAGATGTACAGAGAGGAGAAGAGACAGAGAAGAAAATCTTCCATCCACTGGTTCACTCCCCAAGCGGCCCCAACAGTTGGGGCTGAGCCAATCTGAAGCCAGGAGCCAGGAGCTCTTCTGGGTCTCCCATGCGGGTACAGGAACCCAAGGCTTTGGGCCATCCTCAACTGCTTTCCCAGGCCTCAAGCAGGGAGCTGGATGGGAAGCAGGGCTTCCGGGATTAGAACCGGCCACCATATGGCATCCTGGTGCGTGCAAGGTGAGGACCTAACCACTATGCCATCGTGCTGGCCCCCCCATATTTATTTTTAAATGCTGTACATTTTATGGGGTTCAGGGCAATAATTCATGTGAACAGCCCAAACTGATCAAATCAGGCAATGACATTTCTGTTTCCTTAGCTTTTCTTTTTGTTTTAAATGATTCATATGTTTCTTTGAAAGGCAGAGTTAGAGAAAGGGAGGAAGAGGCAGAGATAGATCTTCTAGTTCTCTGGTTCACTTCTTACAGCCACAGTGGTTGGGCTGGTTCATACTGAAGCTGAAAACCTGAAATTTCATCTGGGTCTCCCACATGGAGCCATCTCCCTCTGCTTTTCTGGTTGCATTAGCAGGGAGCTGGATTGGAGGCAGAGCCAGGACTTGAGCTGATACTTTATGGGGCACTGTCATCGCAAATGGCAGCTTAACTTGTTGTTCCATAACAGTTCCCCCTTATCTTTGTGTTTGTTGTCTACAAGCGCTTTCCTTACAGTTTTTCATATAGAGTGTAATAGATAGTGTTTAGTACAGTGAGACAGGTATAGCTAACATGTTTGATGTGGTTCCCTGAACTACAACAAATTACAAGGGAAAAGGCAAGCTGATAACAAGAAAAACAACTGACAAAATGGCTTTCTTAAAAACTGTAAAATCTCAGGGCCTGGTTCGGTAGCCTAGTGGCTAAAGTCGTCGCATTGAATGTGCCTGGGATCTCATATGGGCGCCAGTTCTAATCCCAGCAGCTCCACTTCCCATCCAGCTCCCTGCTTGTGGCCTGGGAAAGCAGTTGAGGACGGCCCAAAGCCTTGGGACCCTGCACCCGTGTGGGAGACCTGGAGGAAGTTCCTGGCTCCTGGCTTCAGATTGACACAGCTCCGGCCATTGCGGTCACTTAGGGAGTGAATCACCGGATGGAAAAATCTTCCTTTCTGTATATATGACTTTAAGACAAAGCAAAACAAAACTATAAAATGTCAAAATTTGATGACTTGGAGCCGTCACTGTAAGGACAGTCATCACCAGTTTGTACCATGTGGTCAGGTACTTATCAGTCGTTATTTCTTTTCCCTCTTATTTTCTCTTTGTGAACATTCCTTTAGATTTCATGCTTAGCTACTATGTTTAAAAAACAAAACTATTGCTTGAGATGAAAGCTAGAATTTTCATAAACTGGTTCATTCTAGTTCATTCCAGTGTGGGACATGAGCTTAAAGTGAATGTCCTCTGCTAAAGTTGCTTACTGATGTTAGGGGTTTATTATTATTATTTTTTTTTTACAATTGTAATGTTAGTTGTGCTTTGGTTTAGAATTGAATATTTATGTTTAAATTTTGAATTACATCTTGAATGGAAAGTTACTGTCCTGTTGGTTACATGGTTATGGACCTCAAGAACTGTCTTCCCTTTTTGCTGATATACTTGTTCAGATGTGTGGGCTATAAGTAGTTCTGATAGATGCTATTAGAAAAGCTCAAACCTTTATTTATCCAGCAGCTGTTGTGGGGTAGTTAGAACAAGCTTAATAAAGAAACCCTTCTGGAGCGAGTATCTTAAGACTTTGTCTTTCACACAGGAGAGGAAATTGTGTGGTAGCAGGATGAGGCTAATTTGGGCCCTCCTGTAAACTCCCCGAGGACGGTCATTGCCTTTATTAGCTAAGAAGCAAAGCATAATCTTTTTTCTATTTGTATAAATTAGTACTTATATAGAATGCAATAAATGTATTTAGAAAATTTTTAAAAAGAAAAATAGAAAACAAAATGAAAAAAATATTTGAAAATAACAAAAGTAAATTATTTAATTTGCTGTGAACTTTTAAAAGCATATAGTTTTTCAAATGCCATTTGCGAAGTCATGAATTCTCACGGTATTCAGAACAGGAGTGATAGTTACCTCCAATCACTCTTGAATTTTCATAAAATGTGGTTTTCATACCCTGTTCTTTGTATAAATATAGAGTCTCTCTTTTTAAAATATCTTGTAAAGTTTATATCTTTTTTTTTTTAAAAAACTAGATTTCATTGATGAGAAAAGCATTAGTGATATCTGTATTTGTTTTTAATTTTTCCTTTGAAAGGCACACACAAGCATTCCTTGTCTGCCCAGTTTACTCTCCATATGCCTGTGACAACCAGGACTGGGCTAGGTCAAAGCCAGGGTTAGGAACTCTGTGCAGGTCTCCCATGCGTATGGCAGAAACCCAAATGACTTGGGCTGTTGCAGGAAGCTGGATCAAGAGTAGCCTGGGCTCAAACCAGGCGCTCCAGTGTGGAGTGTGGCATCCCAAGCAGCCCATTAACCCACTGGGCTACAGCACCCACCTGCAAAAATATTTTTTATTTCTTTTGAAAATTTTTCACTAGTTTTTGATTTAATTCGATTGGAAAGGAGGAGGACCAGAGAGCAGAGAGACAGAGAAGAGATTTTGTTTACTGATTAACTCCCAAATGGCCTCAGTGGACTGACTGAAGCCAGGGTCCAAGATCTCCTGCTACTGTTTTCCCAGGTTAGCAGGGAGCCTAATGGGAAGCAGAGCTGGGGCTCGTACAGGTGCTCTGATATGGGATGCAGGTGATGTTGTAACTTGTGTGCCATGGCTCAGACTCCAACAACAACAACAAAAAATTTTAAAGATTTATTTTTTATTGGAAAGTCAGATTTACAGACAGGAGAAACAGAAAGATCTTCCCATCTGCTGGTTTGCTCCCCAAGTGACCACAATGGCCAGAGTTGAGCCAGTTCAAAGTCAAAAGCAGAGGTCTCCCACGTTGGTACAGGGATCCCAAGGCCTTGGGTAGTCCTCAACTGCTTTCCCAGGCCACAAGCAGGAGCCAGATTGGAAATGGAGCAGCTGAGACTGAAACCCATGTCCGTATGGGATCCCGGAGCCACAGCTGGAGGATTATCTTCCTAATCCACCATTCTGGCTCCATATCTTAAAACTTAAAAAAATATATATATTCATTTTTTTATTGGAAAGATCAGAAGAGAGAAGGGAAGACAGAGAAAAAGATCCTCTGTCCACTGGTTCATTCTCCAAGTGGCCAGAATGGCCAGAAGTGAGCAGATCCAAAGCCAGGAGCTGCTTCCAGGTCTCCCATGCAAGTTCAGGGTCCCAAGGCTTTGGGCCGTCCTCGACTGCTTTCCTAGGCCACAAGCAGGGAGCTGGAAGGGGAGCAGAGCAGCTGGGATATAAACCAGTGCCCATATGGGAAACTGGCACATGTAAGGCAAGGACTTTGACCACTATGCTGCCATGCTGGGCCTGGATTTTACCTACTTTAAAATTCTTTCATTTAAAAAAATCAGTTTTGTCTTTAAGGAGGGAAGGTGTTTTTCTGTTGTTTTAGAGCGACTTTGAGCCCCCTGCCCTGCTTCCCCTTTCACTCTGCATGATTTTATGTACAGCAGTTTAACAGGCTTATTTATGTACTTGAAAGATTTAGAGGGAGAGACAGAAAGGTCTTCCATCCACTGGTTCACTCCCCAAATGGCCACAATGGCCAGAGCTGGGCCTGTCTAAGGCCGGAAGCGAGGAGCTTCTGAATTTCCGGTAGGGGTGCAGGATTTCAAGGACCTGAGCCATCCTCTGCTGCTTTTCCAGGCAATAGGTAAAGAACTGAATCGGAGGTGTGGAGCAGCCAGGACACTAACTAGAACATATATGGGATGCCAGCACCACAGGTGGTAGCTTTGCTCCCTATGCCACAGGGGTTACCACAAGAGAGGATTCTTGATTCTTAGAATTCTGATAGTTTGTACATAGGGAAAAATTCTCTACATCTTAGATATAGGGGCAAAATCAGGAATTTACTCTTTATATGTTACATTAAATTCCCACAAAGAATGATGATCTTAGCACTGCAGTATATAATTTAGCATTTTGTAGATCCTGAGGGGAGCCAGCATGATGGTGCAGCCACCACTTGTGGTGGCATTCCATATGAGAGAGTGTCTCTCCAATCCTGGCTATTTCTAATCCAGCCCCTTATGAATGTTCCTGTGAAGGACGCAGAAGATGGTCCCTGCCCCGAATGTTGGAGAGCTAGATGTAGTTCTAGGCTCCTGAGTCCTAATCCTGATGCTGCTTTGGCTATTACAGGCATTTGGGAAGTACAGCATCAACCAAGGGATGTTCTTTCACTATCTGTCTCTGCCTTGCAAAGAAATAAAAGTGAAATAAGCATTTCAGATTTTTTCTCTGCCATCAGACTTTGAGTTTGCAAAGTCCTAAAAGCAGGTAAAAGCCTAAAAATGTTCTCTTTGTGAGACATTCTTCATGATTCCCACAAAGTAAGAAACAGCTTTTTTTTTTTTAAATCTATTTTATTGTATTGTTGTTGACAATCTTTACATAGTTAATTACAGTTAAAGAAAGAAAAAGAAAAAAAAAGGTTTAGGGGGATAGGGAAGTGGGTAATACTATTATGTCAAAACAGCTTTGTTTTTTAAACTGACTAGGTATTATTGAAGTAATTGTACTTTGTCATCCCAGGCAGCACTGACCATAATCTTAGCATAATTTCTGGAATTCTGTAGTTGCTTGGTAAGTTGTTGTTGTGTTTTTTGTTTTTTATTGAACACTTGGGTAATGTGTAATAATGGTCATCTTCTGCTAAATGAGGTGCTGAGTTTTGAGGGTCTCTTCTGTTTAATTCATACAGATTCTGCCCTTGTGTTGTTTAGCCGTATGTGAGGGAAGATGGAGAAGAGGTGTGCGTGTATGGCTGTCTGGCCAAAGACAGCATTGTCTTTTGTTGTTATAGTTGTTATAGATTGGCATAGGAAGTGCAAAAATGTCACGAATGTGAACTCAAGACGCATGGTGCAGACTTAAGGCGGCTAGTTGGATTTGAAATGGTTACTACTGTCCTGTAGCTCTAGTGTTCAAATGTTCCTCCTGAATGACAGCCAGTCCAGGCAAAGGATTTAAGGAACTTAAAAAGCAGTTGTTATTATTATTATTATTATTTACCACAACTCTGGCCATGATTCTAGACTGTGGCCAGTTTGAGATATACCATTTAATATATTAAGAAAAAAAGATGTCTGCCCTGTTTGCCTGAAAACCTGGTTTTACTTTTTTCTTCTGGCCTTCTCTTTCTTTCTATGACATTTTCTGAAACTTGAGAAAAAACAGTTGCCTGACAACAGCTGTTAGCCTCCTACAACCGAAATGCTTTCCATTCTCTTTAAAATAAGCCCTTCTGAAGCAGCATGTGGGTCACATGTATCATCCAGACCAAAAAAGTTTGCTTGGGTCTATCAGTTGCCCCTGGTCCGGAATCTTGGCATTCCAGGCAGAGTTCCAGCTGTTCAGATCGAGTTACCCCCTTGGGATTGGCTTTGCCGCCCGCTCTGTTCTCCACCCCTTAGCTTTGACTGGATGGAACCGCCACAGCAGGAGTTGAAAAGGGATGCCTTGTCACCGGGCCCCTGAGTGCAGCTGGCATCATGGGTGTGCTCCAGGGCAACTTGGGTTTGCTCTGAGCCCCCTGCCCTGCCTCCCCTTTCACCATGTTTCCTCTGGCAAGATTTTAAGTACAGCAATTCAAGACGATTTCTCCTCAAGTACTACCTTAACCTCAAGCATATTGCCTCTTGATTGCTGGAAAATAATCTTGAATTCATTTCCAAAGTAACTTCTCAAACAATTTATTGAAAGTGGATGAAAGGAGCATTGGAATTGGCTAGCACTAATTTTTCATTGCATCCAAGGGTGCAGTGTATTTCAGAGGAACCTGTAACAGACCTGCTGAGTTTGCCATGCCAGTGGGGAGGATTGAATGTCCTTCATCTCCCTCTTTCCCTAGGGACAGCAGTCATGAGTGCCGCGTGTGCGGGGTCACAGAAGTGGGTCTCTCCGCGTATGCAAAGCACATTTCTAGCCAGTTGCACAAAGATAAGGTTGATGCCCAGGAAAGAGAAGATGATGGAAAGGAAAATGAAGAGGAAGAAGAATATTTTGACAAGGAACTTGTTCAGTTAATAAAACAAAGGAAAGAACAAAGTCGGTAAGTAAGGATTTCAGTTTTCTTTAAGAGCTCATCTTGTCACAGAACACCATATAGATTATAGAATACATTTTACATTTATATACTCTTCAGCATGTCACAGGTAAATTTAGTAATAAGGCTTTGCTTGAGGTTGCTATGCGATGAATAAAAAGGCTGTGGAATGCTTTCTCTGTTATTTGAGTACTATTTGCTTAACATTAACCAAAATGAATATTGTCCTTACATAACTAGCATTAGTTACATATTTGACAATTTTATTATGTTAACCAGGTTTTGAACTACTTTTATTCTATGCAGATTTTCTTGTGGAAAGGTATAGAGTATAAGCCCCATTGAATATGGTATTTCCTATTGCCAAAGTAACATAGCCAAGGAAATAGGTTTTTACTGGATGTGAATTAGCATGATGCTTCTGTCAAATTTAGTTTCTCCTTGAAATCTCAGTGACTACTATGGTGATTGGTTCACTCTCAATACTTCTGTAAATATTTACTGAATACGTTTTTATTTTAGATTTGTGCCAGATAACTGTGGGTTTTGTGGTGCATATGTCTGTGGTGCATGATTTCATGTTTACATTTGTATATTCATGTGCTAGGCACTTGTATTTTGACTGTTTTATAGTCTAAAGAGTTTAAACAAAGCAGACATTTTTAGGTGTAAGTGAAAGTGGGGAAACCAATTACGGCAGAATTAATTTCCAAATACTGTGATGTGATGATGAGAAATATTTCAAATTCTAAAATGAGATGTTAAAACTCCTTCTCAGAGAGTAGTTATTTTTAGTTAGAGGTTTGAATATACAAAGGAAGTATATAGTTTTTACTCTGTGTTAAAGTTGTATTTGAACAAGGGCCTGAAGGAGGCTTTTCTGTAGTTTTAAAACATAGCAGCATTAGTTCTTAAATTATTCATTTGCTTATTCTTTGAGTTTCTTTCACACATTCTCCAGGCTTTTAATATAGCTGTATTTTTACTTTGTTCTGGGTTAGGTGCTGGAGCCCCTAGGAGACTAGCTGCTGTTTGTTCTTACCCGCTAGTTCCGTTATTAGCTCATCTGTGTCAATGACTGGACATTAAGTCAGAGAGTAAAAGAGAATCTGAGTAGATTAGACATTCTTCTCGTAGTTACTACTTGAGTCTTTTGATAGGCCTCTTTGGTGACATGTTTATAAAATCGTCTACTTATTTCTTCTTGATTTTTTTTCCTTACAAAATTTTAAATTAAGATTTTGGGGGTGAGGGGTGGACTTTGAGTTTGACTGAATGCTGTTATTTCCTCAATGTAACCAATTCTTGATGATTTAGAAAATCTACTTAATGAGTGATTTTTTTTTCCAATTATCTTATTTCTAATTACATTAGTATAGCTGAGACAGTGGTCTCCTTGGATGTCAGAATTGTCCGCTGCTTAGAAATAAAAGGTAAAAGCAATTTGGTTAATGATGATTTTTTTACAATCTTGTGGTATGTGTAATAACTTGTTACTTGGGAACAGAAGGTCTCCTGTTTAGAATTGATTATAAGATTTTTTTTTTCTTAGAAAACAGTTCAAGAGAACACTCCCATGTGCTAGCTCCCTCCCCAAATGCTTCCCAGGCTGAGCCAAGATGCAGTCTGGGTCTCACCCTGGAGTGTCAGGGGCATAGTTTGTTGAGCCCTCACAGCTACCTTCCAGGGTCTGCATTAACAGCAAGTTGGAGTCAGAACCAGAGCCAGGTATCTGTGCCAGACACAGGCACTCCAACAGGGGACAGGAATCTCACCCATATCCCAACTGTTGGCTGTCTACCCCTGAACTTTTTTTTTTAATTTAGTTCTTTTTAGGCAGAGAGAGCTTATGCATACCCCACTTGCTGGCTTATGCCTGAAATGTGCACTCAGTCTGTGTGCCTACACAAGTAGCAGGAACCTATTCCTTGAGCCGTTACCTCTGTATCCCACAGGTAGAGGCGGCTAAAATCAGGATGCAGACACTCCACTAGGCTAAATGCCCTGTCCTAGAAAGGGTGGTTCTTTGTAGCATTAAGTGAGTGAAGTTTTAGTTAAATGAAGTTATCATTCAATTTGTAAAAGAAAAAAAGAAAGCCAGATAAAGTCAGTGCTTCGTTTAAGGTTTAAGTCTAATTTAGGGAAAGAAACCAAACTGGTTTAGAATATTCAAAATTTTTTTTTAAATTTATGTTATTTTTTATCACAAAGTCAGATATACAGAGAGGAGGAGAGACAGAGAGGAAAATCTTCTGTCTGCTGATTCCCTTCCCAGGTGACCACAGTGGCTGGAGCTAAGCTAATGCGAAACCAAGAGTCAAGAGCCTCTTCCTGTTCTCCCACATAGGTGCAGGATCCCAAGGCTTTGGGTTGTCTTCAACTGCTTTTCCAGGCAACAAGCAGGGAGCTGGATGGGAAGCAGGGCCACCGGGATAAGAACTGACACCCATATGGAATCCTAGCATGTTCAAGGACTTTAGCCCTAGGCTACCACGCCAGGCCCTGGATATCTAATTCTATCACGGTCTAGTGATTAGGAATAGAGTGGAATCTTCTGCCCAGGATCAAATCTCTAATTTTCTTTCTGACTGATTGCTTTAGGCTAATAATTTAATTTAGTTCTTTTCAGGCAGAGAGAGAACCATCAATTCCCAGTTTCCTGTGTGAAAAGTAGGGATATTAGGAATGAATACCTTAAGGACTATGAAAATTAAATGAGAATATATAAAGTACTTAGCAGTAAATGCCTGGCCTTAGTACTCTGCAAATTCTAGCAGTTGGTTTTAAGCACCAGACCTATGCTAAGTAGGTAATCTGTAGGAAAAAAAAGATTTTGTATGTACTGCTGTGGTGTTTACTTAGATTTTTTTACATTTCTCTGGTTCCTTATTTGATATGAGTATTTCAAAGAGCTGTTTTTCTTTTTTTTTTTTTAACTTATTTATTTTTATTGGGAAGGCAGGTATACAGAGAGAAAGAGATACATAGAGAAAAATCTTCCATCTGCTGGTTCATTCCCCAAGCAGCTGCAATGGCCGGAGCTGAGCCAATCCAAAGCTAGGAACCAGGAGCTTCTTCTGGGTCTCCCATGCAGGTGCAGGGTCCCAAGCACTTGGGTTGTCTTCTGCTGCTTTCCCAGGCCACTGCCAGGGAGCTGGATGGGAAGTGGAACATCTAGGATTAGAACCAGCGCCCATCTGAAATCCCAGAGCATGCAAGGCAAGGACATTAACCCCTAGGCTACTGGGGTTTGTTTAAGGTTTGTTTTATTTTTATTGTAAAGTCAGATTTACAGAGAGGAGAGACAGAAAGATCTTCCATCTGCAGGTTCACTCCCCAAATGGCCAGCTGAGTTGATCTGAAGCCAGGATCCAGGAGCGTCTTCCTAGTCTCACATGTGGGTGCAAGGTCCCAGTGCTTTGGGTCATCTTCTACTGCTTTCCCAGGCCATAAGCAGGGAGCTCGAAGGGCAGTAGAGTACCTGGGAGATGAACTGGCGCTCATATGGGATCTTGGCACATGCTAGACAAGGACTTTAGTCACTAGGCTATTGCACCAGGCCCAGAGCTGTTTCTTCTTTATAAAACTTGCTTGCTGCAGGGCCTGGCATGGTAGCCTAGCAGCTAAAGTCCTTGCCTTGCACACACCAGGATCCCGTATGGGTGCTGGTTCGTATTCCGGTAGCCGCACTTCCCATCCAGTTCCCTGTTTGTGGCCTGGGAAAGGAGTTGAGGACGGCCCAAAGACTTGGGATCCTGTACCTGTGTGGGAGACCTGGAAGAAGCTCCTGGCTCCTGGTTTTGGATTGGCTCAGAACCTGCGGTTGTGGCTACTTGGGGAATGAATCAGCGGATAGAAAATCTTCCTCTCTGTCTCTCCCCCTCTCTGTGTGTCTGACTTTCCAATAAAAGTATAATAATTCTTTAAAAAGATTTTCTAGCTCCGTTGTTTATTGCATCTTATTACCTTATGACCTCAGCTAGTTGTAAGTTGGTCATGAACAAGAATGAAACATAAAAAATTCTTTTACCGCTAACAGCCATTTAATAGGTGCTTGATAAAATGTCTTTAACTGAAAATAACCATGCATAGTATCTTTCCAATTAAAATGGATTGAGTCTTTTTTTCTTTTTTATTGATTTGTTTTTATTGGAGAGACAGAGACAGATCTGTTCTCTGTTTTGCTACCCAAATGGCCAGCAATGGACAGAGCTGGGCTAGTCTAAAGCCAAGAGCCAAGAGCTTCTTCCGGGTCTCCCGCACGAGAGTGCAGGGGCTCAAGCACTGGAGCCATACTCTGCTGCTTCCCCTAGGCCATTATCAAGGAGCTGGATTGGAAGTGGAGCAGTTGGGAGTAAAACTGGTGCCCATATAGGATGCCAGTGCCTCAGCTTATAACACCACAGTGTCAGCCGCTCCACGTTTTGCAGAAAGAATTTAAGCTGAAATAGTATTTTATTAACTATGATAACTAACCATAGCGATATTGTTTTTATTTTAAGAAAGCTCCATGAGGCTGGGAGAAAGCCACTGTAGGCTAAGCTGCCACCTGCAGTGTTGATATCCCATTGGGAGCCAGTTTGAGTCCTGGCTGCTCCACCTGCCCTGGCATGGTGGAGATTTTTTAGGAAAATTTAAAAAAATCAGAAAGCTCCATAATATAAAATATTAGTTGGATTCTTGAACAACAACAACAAAAAGAGCAAATCAAAGAAAGGAAGAGGAACGAACATTGGCCAACTTTTACATAATCCTGGTGGTACAGGGGAAATAAAGTGTAAGTTAATGAGTTGAGAAATACAGATTTAACTATCTCATAGATATAAAAATAGGCTCTATTATGTACTCTTAACAGAGAGGATGGTAGAAGAAAGGTTGAAGGACAATGCCTTTAAAGGAAGCTTGAGAATGCCTTTAAATCATTAATGAGAAACTCTTTTTCTTACAGACAAGATGAACCTTCCAAGAGCAGCAAAGAAATAAACTCTGATGACAGACGACCCCAAAGGAGACGAGAAGATCGGCTCCCTTACCAAGACAGAGAGAGTTACAGTCAAGCAGGCAGGCATCACCGTGGACCTCCACAGTGGGATTGGACATGGAAGAATGATGGCTTTAACAGTAACAGGTTAAATAGTTTTTCTCACTTGAGGAACAGTGGAGCAAGAGGACGTTCTGGATGGCATACGGATGTTTCAGGAGTCTCCCTGAATTGGTTTCACAGTCATAGTAACCCTGGGAGTAGCTGGCATCCAAATAGTGGATTAGTCGATTGGAATCATAATGGAACAGGAAGGAATTCCAGTTGGCATTTTGAAGGAACAGGTGGTTTTTCCAGTTGGCATATGAACAGCAGTAATGGAAACTGGAAATCCAGTGCACGTAGCACAAATAACTGGAATTACAGTGGCCCTAGAGACAGATTTCAACCAGGGCGGAACAGAAATTCTAACTCTCAAAAGGAAGATAAGACTGTGCCATGGAACAAGAAATCTAGTAAGGCAAGCCTGTATGGTCAGGAGAGATATAATTGGCAGTGGCAAGAAAGTGATAAAGTGGGTACAGTTGTTGCATATGGAGGTTCTTCTGAAGGATTTACAAGTGATAAGTATCCTTCAGAGAACTTACTTAATTTCAATTTTGAACAACTGGAAAGCCAGACCACTAAACAGACAGACACTGCAGCTTCCAAAATTGGTGGAAAGAATAGTAATGTAACAAGGGAAAAGCAGCATCGCTGGACGCCATATCCCTCCCAGAAGACTCTGGATCCACAGTCAGCTCTGAAAGAAGTCAGTAGTAACAATTCAGAAAAGATAGATAAACCTTTGTCTGATATTAGTTTAATACCCACAGGAATGCAAGACCCTCAAACTGGTAAAAGTAATTTCCTAATGTCAGCACAAAAAGAAATACCTACTGGGTCTCTTAATCACAAAGCCACTTCTGACTGCACTGCTCCCTGTGAGGGGGCGAGAGAGTGTGCTGTTACAGAAAAACCTGAACGAGAACATAACTCCAATAAGATGCCAGCAGTGAAGTCCCCGCCCCTTCCAAGGCCAGCCACTAAATCAATTCCTCAAAAACAGGATTCAAAGAATCCCTCAAAGAACACCAAAAGAAATTCTTTTTTGCCCAGAGAATACTTGAATCCCTTGAACAAACCTAGTAAGGAAAATAATCATGGTTCTTCGAGTTCCAAATTGCGTGGTTCATATCCTCGTACTTCAAAGGGGAATAAAAGTAAATTTGGCCCTCCCAAGAAACCCAATGACAGTTTAAATGATACATTACGAAAAGCCAAAGAGGTGCTGCAGTGTCAGGAGTCACTGCAAACTCCACTGCTCAGCAGTTCTAAAAGGACCAAGAACTATGCAAAAATGAGCCGGAACGTAGAGGAGTCAGAAAGAGGGTCTCTGAAGATCGAGCTCCAGGTGCGTGCATTAGGAGACGAAAGCGACAGGGAGACATCCCGCAAGGAAAAGCACAGAACAAAGCCTGGATCCCTGGGTTCTTCCACGACACAAGTTCTGTCCTGTAGCACTCAGGCTTCTGATGAGAAGGAGGGAGAAAACCAAGTCCTGAAGACACCTAAAAATCTGTCTGGTTCCCCACGTAGCTCCACACCCCTCCAGAAAGAGTCTGAGTTGCCAGCGACATCCGCACCCAGCCCACACCATAGCTTACTGTTAGACTTGAAGACCTCCCTAGAGGATGCACAGGTTGATGACTCCATTAAATGTCACAGATCTGGCGAAACAGAAGGCTTTGAGATCACCAGTTTGGACGGAGAGCTTCCAAAGGACGATAGCGGCCAACCCTCAGGCCCCCTTCTGCCTGAACTAAGCAAGCTTGGCTTTCCTGCCTCACTCCAGAGAGATCTAACCCGGCACATCAGTTTGAAGAGCAAAACTGGAGCCCACCTCCCTGAGCCGAATCTCAACAGTGCTCGCCGAATTCGCAACATTAGTGGTCATCGAAAGAGTGAGACAGACAAGGAATCTGGACTCAAGCCAACCCTACGGCAGATCCTCAACGCGTCTCGGAGAAATGTCAACTGGGAACAGGTCATTCAGCAAGTAACCAAGAAAAAACAAGAGCTGGGCAAAGGCCTACCCAGGTTTGGTGCCTTTCTTCAGTATCTAGTTTTCTTTCTTTCTTGTGTTCTATTAATTTGTAAAATTCTGTTTCATTTATTTGAGACACACAAAAAGTTCCCCCCCATTGGTTCATTCTTCAAGTACCGCAATTGCTGGATTCTTTGTTTTTTCTTTTTAAGTTACCCTTTGACCCTGGGCAGCAGAATTTTGCTTGCTTCATTTAGTTAAATGTTTATCAAAAATACCCGTTGTAAATGGCTAGTTTTGTTTAATATTAGAGTACTGTTCTTTGACAAATGAAATAAAATGTTCACTATCAGGAAATGCCAGTTAAAATAGAAGCCCCCATACTTGTGAGAAACGCAGTGGAGGTATAGGGGAAAACCACCTAAAGGGGCTAGAAAGCAAGTTCACCAAGAAATGTATGTGTGAATCCATATCTTTCCTGGTAGGACTTTGAATTGTAACCACTCCCGTTACCTTCTGTCTGGAACTGATGGCGCACTACCTTTCTATTGTTGAAATAATGGATTTGTTCTGCTCCTTTTTTCTTTACTACACTCGTGAGTAGTACTCAAGAGAGGTATAGATTGTTAGCATAATGCCTGGCTTGAGTGCTCAATGAAAGGTTTTTTTTTTGTTTGTTTGTTTTTTTTATTTGAGTGCTTTACAATTGCTTTTGTTGTTGCTGTCGCAGCTTTACAGCTGCACTTGGAATTAAACCCAGCTTTTACTCCCTTACCTGTATTCTCATAGCTGTATAAGGATCTGTGAGTTCCTTGAAGACAAAACCATCTTAACTCGTTTTTGTGTCCTCGGTATTTAGTGAAGCCTGGCACGTTAAATAGTGTGTATCCCCCTCAACTACATCTGGTTCATGTTTTTTTCTTTTGCCTTAAGGTTCGGTATAGAAATGGTACCCCTGGTTCAAAATGAGCAAGAGGCCTTAGATTTGGATGGGGAACCTGATCTGTCTGATCGAGAAGGATTCCATTGGGAAGGCATTTCCATCGCTTCCTCTCCTGGCTTGGCGAGGAAGCGAAGCCTTTCTGAGAGCAGTGTGATTGTGGACAGGGCTCCTTCCATGTATAGCTTCTTCACTGAGGAAACTGCGAGCAAAGAAAATGAGCCCCAGCAGGTTGTGTCGCTGAATAACTCACTGGCGGCTGCACAGAGTCCTAAAGGAATGCTGCGCCTTAAACAGGAAGCGACGTCTCTGGGCACCACCCTGAGAGCAGATGAACCCAGTGCACAAGTACCCTCTGACCGGATAATGCCCGCAGTGCACTCAGCTGAAGACTTGAGCAGCCAGGAGAGGTCTACACCACCATGCGAGCGTCAGACTGCTCAGGAGAGTAAAAGAGAAAGAAACTCTCCATCAGATGCATCCTTAGCCCTAGCAAGCTCCAGCTTAGCGGATGCAGCCACAGACAGTAGCTGTACCTCCGGTGCTGAACAAAACGATTGCCCGAGTATTAGGAAGAAACGAAGAGCCACCGGAGTGAGTACAGTTCTTGTGTATTTTTGGTAAATTATCTCTTGTGCCAGCTTGGTTTTTATAAGGGAAGTGTACTGTTGAATTTTTCTTGGGCATCTGAGATTGACACACTGCACTCCAGAGTAGCAGAATTATGAGGCTCTTTTATCCTACTGGTTGTTTGCACTGAGTAATTCTGCTAAATTCAGTGTAACCTGATATGAATGTACAGTACCAGGAAAATATGAGGTCATCTCTAAAACTAAACTCCAAGCCAATGGTGGTTTTATCACCTGACCAAGGCTAAGTCTTATCTTCAGCTATAACTTAATGTTTCCATAGCTGCATTCTGTACTGCTGGAGAAAGGAATTCTGTTGTGTTTATAGGGCCTGGATGAGCCCCAACTGCTAGGCATCATATTAAGGTGATTTAATACTACTAGAGTACATATCTATGAGCATAGTGTATATATATTTTTAGTCCCTGTAACTCTAGCTTTGGACCGTTACACAGCCTGGCCCTTTAAGATTTTCCCTCTTTTTTTTTTTTTCTCTTCCTTTCTTTTTAAAGATTTATTTTTATCAGAGAGGCAGATTTACAGAGAGAAGGTGTTGCAGAGAAAGAAGGTGTTCCATCTGCGGGTTCACTCCCTGTCTGATGCCTCTGTCGTTTATATTGCCTTGCCTTCTCAGGCTCCCCTTGCTGAAAAAGCTCTTGGTAGTGATACATAGTCTAGATTCTGGTCCTTTGGGAAAACAAGTACACGGAGTAGCTAAGAACTTGGCTTCCTACTGGATTCCTCTGAACTGAATAGTATGTAGCAGACGTTGAATACTTGAAAATAGACTTTCGTGCTAACAATTGTCTTATAACCAAAGGATATCTTTGTTTTACCTCACATTTAGTTTTTTTTTTTTTAATTTTCCACCTTTTTGTTTTGTTTTTTTAGATCAGTACTTTCATTCAAGTAATATTTAAGTTTGTACCTTGTGTGTGGGACATGATGAGCAGTGTCTGGCCATCTTGGAACTGATTGTTTTTCACTCCTCTCAGATGACAGCTTTTACCTATTTAGTATTTTCCACTTGTCTTATCCTTTCAGGATGGATCTTCTCCTGAACTCCCAAGTCTTGAGAGAAAGAATAAAAGAAGAAAAATTAAAGGAAAGAAAGGTATGGTGCGGAATATTCTGGCAGAGCATTATTTTAATAGCACCTTAGCCTTTTTACAACTTGACCCAGAATATAACTCGCAGTGATCAAACACTAATGATCTGTGTATCATTTCTTTGTATTATTGCTGTCTGGCTGAAGGGTAGAGAAAAGCTTGATTTCCCACAACATCCATTTATAACAATAGCAGAAATTGATCACATACAGCTGTAAGTTACAGTTAATATATCTCAGTTAATACAGTTAATATATTATAAAGTGAGAAAATATCATTGGGCCTTTTAGGTGGGATGAAAGCGACAGGATATTTAGTAAGTATTTTATGCCTCTTAGTAATGTATAAGTAGCCTTTTTCCCCATTTTCTATTTTTGAGGTATCTTGGTTACTTTTCTAATGGAATTTCAAAGGGTAGATAGGAACAGTTTTCCTCTCACTGATAATGCCTCTGGGACTCTTGACTTTCTGTTGACTTAAATCCAGTTGCAGTATAACCAGAAAGTGAGTCATGTCACAGAGAGGGGTGGCAGATGGATGTGATAAATGAGGGAGGAGGTGTCAGGGGTGACTCCAGTTTTAGCCTAGATAAATGATGATATCGTTAGTAGAGATAGAAAATTCCCTGATGGGAGTAAGTTGAAAGTGCAGAAAGATGGCATAATGCCTTTTGGATTCATTGCTTGAAGGACCCTTGAGACACTTAAGTTGGGATATCATAGTTGATGTGTGGGTGTGAAATTTAGAACACAGGTCTTGGAATATGTACACATAGTAGAACATTTAAATGTATTCTATCAAAGCAGTATTTCCTCAGGAAGCCTTCTGTAATAAGCAGAACTATTTTGAGTTAACAGAGTGGAAAAATAAAGATTAGGAGGAGAGAGCCAGCAGTCTAGATGTTACCCTTGATCTAAGCAAAAGCCCTGTGTGAAAAGAATGGCATACCGAAAGAATGGAACATACCACCTCAAAGCTGATTTTCCTAGAACATGGATTTCACCTGTAAGGGTATTTTGTGGAAGGTAATTAGGTAAGACAGTACAGAGTAATAGTGTACTTGAACCTGTGAGATACCTGCAGCCTACCAGTTCTCAATTTTTAGTTTCTAGCTTTGATATTACCTTCAATGCATGTTCTGTGAAAATCAATAGATCTCCAATATGACCCATTAGGGAGAAAACAAAGACTTGCCCTAAAGAATCGGTTCATTTTTTGAGGAGTTGTATTATTAAAGAGAAATTTCAGTATTAAACTATCTGATTTCTTGCAGAACGTTCTCAGGTTGACCAGCTGCTGAATATTTCTTTAAGGGAGGAAGAACTAAGTAAATCATTACAGTGCATGGATAACAGCCTTCTGCAAGCCCGGGCAGCACTTCAGACAGCTTACATTGAAGTTCAGAGACTGCTTATGCTCAAACAGCAGGTGACAACATACAGAAGGTGTGATGAAAATGGAATTGTCTTTCAAGTTGGATTTCAGCATGCTTAACAGAATACTTTATTTTTAGATCACTGTGGAGATGAGTGCACTGAGGACCCAAAGGATACAGATACTACAGGGATTGCAAGGTATTCAGAGAATGTCTGATGGGTTGGGGCCTCTGTGTCTTACTACAATTTTACCCTCTAGAGGAGAATAATGGGTACTTACAGATACATCATGATTTCTGTTTCTGGTTTTGTCCTTCTCTGGAAAGACCCATAAACTATATATCCCCAAAAATGCCTAGCCAGAGAGACAGTGTCTTAAGGGAAGAGCTTTGAATTAGTTATCACAAGACTAGGTTCCACTCTTGGCTTTTCTATGAGATAACGAAATAAATCACTTAAAATTTTGAAGTTTGAATGTTGAAATATGTTCTGACACCTTGATGATAGTTGCATAGGTTATCACATTTATTTTGAAGAATTATGAAGGACTAATACATACCAGTGCATTGATTTAAAACTGTCTCCTAATCTCTAAAAACACGTATTCACTGAGAAACCAGTAGCTTTCCAGATTCTTACATTTGTTTGTATTTCTGGTTCCTATTCTAGAAACATATGAACCCTCTGAGCACCCAGACCAGATACCCTGTAGCCTCACACAAGAACAAAGGAACAGTAGGTCTCAGACATCTGCTGACGCCACACTGCTGCCGACACCTTTTCACCCAGCGTTTCTGGAGCCCCCATCGTCTCATGCGTCTCCCTCATCCACAGGAACCCCTCTCCAAGTCAACACATCCACCTTCCCAGCCCATGGCAGTGTCCCTGCTCCAGACTCATCAGTTAATATTAAACAAGAGCCCATGTCTCCTGAACAAGAAGAGAATACGAATGCTGTGTCACAAGGCTCTGCCTACCATGAGTCCAAGGGATTACTGCAAGCTCAGAGTATGTAAACTTTTCTCTAGATTAAGGGTATCCCTGCAGTGGGACAAGGGCAGCTGTTTGAGTGGTGTGAAACTATTCTTGCCATGAAAAAAAAAAGTTATCCTAATTAATTTTTTCATTGAAATCTCCTTCATTCAGGGTCATTCTTTTAAAAGATTTTAGAGAATTTAAATATCAGTAACCTCTTCCTGGTTTTCTCCAATCTAGTGTTACTGAGTTGACTTTGTATTAACACTTTTATTAGGACACGTGCATGAGTTTGGTTTTTGTGCATGGAGTTGAAGTTATTCAGGCAACTGTCTAGATAAGGTGTATCCTCTGAATTTATCTCCGAAAGAAGCCAGGATTAACAAACTTGAGTGGTAGGTGGCTATGATGCAAAGCAGAAGGTTCTGATGTTTGGAATCATAGAACAGCAATATGACTAGTTTTGGGAAATAGGGCTTGGGAGCAGATAGAAGCCCTCCCCTCACCACCTCTGTCTCCGCACCTCTCAGTTGAATATATAAAGGAAAAGTCCTGTTGTGTGAACTTGAATAACCACAGTGGTACTGTGTTGAAAATAAGTCAAGCAAACTGGCATTGTTTCATTTCTGGAATAAACAAAAAGTCTGAAAATTACTCTAGATTTGGCTAGCAGTATCCTGTTGCCCTACTAATTTAGATACCTGTATCAGATGTATATTATCTTTCTTTAAAAAGGGGGGGGCGCACTGGCACAGTGGCCTAGCGGCTAAAGTTCTCGCCTTGAGCATGCCAGGATCCCATATGGTCACCAGTTCTAATCCCAGCAGCCCCGCTTCCCATTCAGCTCCCTGCTTGTGGCCTGTGAAAGCAGTGGAAGACAGCCCAAAGCCATGGGACTCTGCACCCGTGTGGGAGACCTGGAAGAAGTTCCTGGCTCCTGGCTTCGGATGTTGCGACCACTTAGGGAATAAATCATTGGACAGAAGATCTTCCTCACTCTCTCTCCTCCTCGCTCCGTATCTGACTTTGCAATAAAAAAATAAAATAATTCAAAAAAATTTTTATTTTTATTGGAAAGTCAGATTTTACAGAGAGAAAGATCTTCCATCCACTGGTTCACTCCTCAAGTGGCCCCAACATCAGGAACTGAGCTGATCTAAAGCTAGGAGCTGCTTCTGAGTCTCCTATGTAGGTACAGGGTCCCAAGGCTTTGGGCCACCCTTCACTGCTTTCCCATACCACAAACAGGGAGTTGGAAGGAAAGAGGAGCAGCCAATATATTAACAGGCAACCATAACGGATCCCAGCTTGTGGAAGGCAAGGATCTATCCACTAGGCTATTGCACCAGGCCCTATTATCTTTCATATTGATTTTTAAGTTACTTTTACTTTAGATTAAAAAACAAAGAAATAGTAATTAACCAACATAGTAATTAACCAACATAGTGACTTTTTCTCCAAGATAACTTTTTTAGATTTCCTTCTCTTTAAAAACTTTATATCCTTTGTGAAAAGTTGGAAAACTGAAATTCTAGATGTTACCTTATACATATTATTTCAGTCTTTCTTAACTTGTCTTGTGTAATGTGTCTTCCAGTATATTTGTGAGTATTTCATGAGTTAAAATTCCTAGACATGAAATAACTGAGTTAAAGAAAGAGGACATTTTTAAGTCAGCTGGCTTTTTAACTATTAGTGTGTAGCAAAAATTGGATGATGTGTAGGTGAAATGTATAGTGAAAAATTGCTAAGACATAAAAGTGTGCTTTAGTCAGGTAAATATGTGACTCCTAATACTACAACACTGGGTATATGGACATTTTAAATGAGAAAACAAGAAGCAGTCCCTGTCTGCAAGAAGCTTTCATAGGGACAGTGACGCACATGTTATTTGTGGGGTTGATACGAGAGTAGTGAGCGTTCCAACAGGAACGTGTCCTGCGGTCACAGAGGTCTGTGGTAACAGCCGTAACAGTCATGGTTTTGTGCATATAGCCCCGATGCGTCTGGTGGAGATCTAGTCAGTGACATTTTTAGTTTGTGAAAATAAACAGCAACCGCAAAAAGGATGCAGTAATTTTTTTCTTCTCGATTCAGGAGAGATGAGCAATAGTTCTCCTGCTTACCCAGTCATGACTGCAACGTTGCCCTTATCAGGGCTAACAGAAAGTTGCCATGAGCCTAGCCAAGAACTCGAGTTGTCTGTGGAGCAAGAAAGCATCAGGAACAGAGAAAACTCTCCCTCCTCCCAATCGTCTAGTCTTCCTAGTATAAATAAAGAACATGAAGAGCCAACCAAAGGCAACGTTGGGTCTGAAGCCTGTACCAGTTCTTTCCCAAGATTATCTTTTACTGCTGAAACCCCGTTGGAGAAGGAACCCCACTCCCCAGCTGACCAGCCTGAGCAGCAGGCCGAATCCACCCTGACGTCAGCTGACACAAAGGTGAACAAGAAAAAGAAGAAACTTCGGAAGAAGAAAACTCTGCGTGCCACCCATGTTCCTGAGAATAGTGACACTGAACAGGATGTGTTTACCGCTAAACCTGTGAGGAAGGTTAAAAGCGGGAAGTTAACCAAAGGAGGGAAAGTGACTACGTCCACTAGGGAAGACAGCAGAACTGGCCTGGAGCAGGACAGTGTCCGAGATGAGCCCGACAGTGACTCGTCCCTGGAAGTCCTAGAAATTAATAACCTGCCTCTGGAAGTGATACCAATCGAATCCTCTGAATCCGGAGAGGAGAAACCAGACAGCCCATCCAAAAAGGATACCTGGAACACTACAGAGCCAAACTCGCTAGAAACTTCTCGTTCTGGATGTGATGAAGTTAGCTCTACCAGTGAGATTGTCACTCGCCATAAAGATGGCATCCACGTAAGGTAAGGAGGTTGCATTGGTTCAGTCAGAACAGCTTTCACCAATCCTTTTTTTTCCCCCATTTAATTTGAAAGGCAGGGAGATAGAGATCGGTTGTTTTACTACCCAACTGCTTACAACACTCTAAGGGCTGGGTGAGGCCACAAGGGTGGTGGGAACCCAGACACTGAATGGTCATCTGCTCCCTCCTGGGGTGTTACGTTAGCCAGAAGCTGGATCAGAAGCAGGGTCAATGTGACTTCAAGTGCAGGCACTCCAAGGGTAACTTATTGGTTACGCAAAAATGCCTGCCCCAGTCTTCTTAAAAAAACAAAAACAAACAAAGCAAGCTTCTAGTTTTGAACCAGTATTTGCTTAGAAATGAGATTTATATAACTATAGTAGGAGTTATGATATGGAAGAACCAACCCTTGTCAGGAAAGATTTTACTTTGTGCTAAATATTCATTCTTCCCTTCAGGGAGAAATTTTAATAGAGAAGCTGATCTGTTGCCCATTGTTTAGAAAAAAATTTTTGAGCTAGGAAATATTTACTACCTATTCTTTCCACATAGATACTAAGAGAACATTTTTGCTATTATTTTTGTAGTGTGGCAGAAACTCAAACAGTAATCTCTTCTATAAAAGCATCTAAGAACTCTTCAGGTATTTGTCATTCAGTTTAATTTATATTTAACTGTGGGGAATAATGGCTTATGCATGTTAGAGCCAGAATTTTAATATATTTGTGTTACCTAATAGGAGGGGGTGGGGGCAGTCCCAAAGAGGATTGTGTTGATGGGCAGTCCTGGCATCCCTCCAGTCCTCCAGTCCTAGCCTTGGCAGTTCTTCTGTCTCTTATCCGGCTTCCAACCGTGTTCAGCTGATTAGTGTTAAGGTTTCATTGACTGCAGGGATTTTTGCTTTAAGAAGAAACTGCTTAAATGTCCTTCTCAAAGAAATAACTGGCAGCAAGGGGAAACAGTGGAGAGGTACAAGTGCCTCTCAGCTGCCATTTAGACCCTCATTCTGCAAGGGATTTTCCCAAATTGATGGAAACTTCCATTGTGGGGGAAAAAAGAAGATGCATGGCTTTAAAAACTTCTTTAGCAATATAAGCTTCTGCATGAAGGCCTGCCCTGCTGCCTTTTATTCTAGGATTGTCAGAAATCTTCAAAGGAAATATAGGATTTTGCTAGGAAAATTAGACTGTAGAAGGTCTTTTTGGTTTAATCTGGGAACCTCTGTATGGTGTAATGGTTTTGATTGGTAGCCATATCTCTGAAATCTGTCCATACTTTCTAGAAATATCCTCAGAGCCAGGAGATGATGATGAGCCCACAGAAGGGAGCTTCGAAGGGCACCAAGCTGCTGTGAATGCAATCCAGATATTTGGGAACTTACTGTATACTTGCTCAGCGGATAAAACTGTCCGTGTATATAATCTGGTGGTAAGCTCATGTAGCATTTTGGATGTTTGGGGAAGCAGGCTTTAGAAAAGCCAACTCTTTTTTTTTTTTTTTTTTTTAAGATTTGTTTATTTTTATTAGAAAGGCAGATATACAAAGAGGAGAGACAGAGAAGAAGATCTTCCGTCTGATGGTTCACTCCCCAAGTGAGCACAACGGCTGGAGTTATGCCATCCGAAGCTGGGAACCAGGAGCTCTTCCGGGTCTCCCACATGGGTGCAGGGTCCCAAGGATTTGGGCAGTCCTCAACTGCTTTCCCAGGCCACAAGCAGGGAGCTGAATGGGAAGCAGGGCTGCCGGGATTAGAACCGGCGCCCATATGGGATCCTGGCACTTGCAAGGCGAGGACTTTAACTACTATGCTATCGCGCCAGATCCGAAAAGCCAACTCTTTTCTCTTAAACAACATGGGGAATTTACTGCCTATCCCAAGATAGGGGTGAGCCTCAGAATGAGACACTGGGGACCTGATCTCTTTGTCTTTCTACTCTGCCTTCTCAGGGATCACTTCTTTCTAAAAGCTGATTCCCCTTCTCACAGACAGATGTCAATAGCCATTGTGGTGTTTCGCACCCTCCTCCTCCTCCTCATACCAGAAAAGCATGCTAGACTTTATACTGCTTGAACCTTCACTTGGTGCAAAGGAGGTTAAGCCCATGCCAGAAGGCTTTGGCCAGTCAGCTGCCACCCCTGGAGTTGGTGTGGGGGCAGCTGAGTCGCTGGTAGGTCGCAGAGAGGAGCTGTCAAGAATACTAAGAAAGCATTAGAGGAAACATTTCCTGACAGCTGCTGAGTGTCCAAGTGACTGAGGAGAGCAGTCCTTTCCCACTGCCTCACACTCACATTTGTGATATTCATTATTCTCAAAAAGAAAGAACTTCCGAGTACTTGATATGTGTCAAGTTCTGTTTGCTGGCTCTGATAGCCAAGAAGTTTTAGAAATACCGTGTTTTCTGAATAAATAATGCCTTGAAAGTGCTACTGAAGGGCCCGGCGGCATGGCCTAGTAGCTAAAGTCCTCACCTTGAAAGCCCCGGGATCCCATATGGGCGTTGGTTCTAATCCCGGCAGCTCCACTTCCCATCCAGCTCCCTGCTTGTGGCCTGGGAAAGCAGGGCCAAAGGACGGCCCAATGCATTGGGACACTGCACCTGTGTGGGAGACCCAGAAGAGGTTCCAGGTTCCCAGCTTCGGATCAGCGTGCACCGGCCGTTGCGGCTCACTTGGGGAGTGAATCATCGGACGGAAGATCTTCCTCTCTGTCTCTCCTCCTCTCTGTATATCTGACTTTGTAATAAAATAAATAAATCTAAAAAAAAAAAAAAAGAAAGTGCTACTGAAGTAATTTTTGTAATCAGAAATTTTGAAAGTTAGTTGATGGATCAGGAAAATTGTTTGCCATAGATAACAAAAATGTAACCTCCTTCCACCTAGTGATGGGAGAAGTAATGGGAGGGATTGAAGGAAGGAAGCAATGTTATAAGGAAATATGAGTGTAACAGCTAAATTGCAGAGGGTGTGTGTGTGTCTACATCCCAAATAGATCTGTGTATATATACAGAGATATCATTTAGAATGTTCTCTGTGGAAGCCACATGTAGGCCACTAAAACCTTTGATGAAATCTGCTTTTCAACGATCAAATACATACCTTTGCTGGATAATTAGCATTATAGTTTGTATTTGGTCCTTATATTAGTGTTGCTCAAGGTAGAGAATTGGCTTCTGTCTTTTGCTGTGGAGGATTGTGTTAAGTGTTTTCTGGTTATGGCTCAGCATCCAGCTGAAGGTACCTCAGACCCTGTAGGCATCAGTTGGGCATTCAGTGAATGGCTAGTTACTGAAGACCTTTTGTGTTCCAGACATTATTTCAGGCACTGAGCATAAAGTAGTGACCTGACTGTTGTAGCCTCATTTTTTGAGGAAGAAACACCTTACTTGATCATCTGTATCCTACAAGTAATAACGTGGCCTGTGTTTGACTTTAGAGTCGGAAATGTATCGGCGTCTTTGAAGGCCATAGCTCCAAAGTGAACTGCCTGCTGGTGACCCAGACATCTGAGAAGAATGCTGCCCTCTACACTGGTTCCAGTGACCACAGCATTCGCTGCTATCATGTTAAGGTGGGTGAGTCCAGAGAAACCACAAAGAGTAATAATGACCTACCTCTAACTGTATTGAGTGGGAAGAATGGGAACTCTGGTATGAATTCAGATATGTATGAGGTGAATATAAACCACATGTTTAGTTAGGTTTATAATACACATGGGTGAAATATGTGTGATAATAGGTACATAGAGGAGATGGAGTGAATGGAGCTATGTTAGTACAAGGTTCTGACATCTCAGTGGGAATGAGTGTGAAGTAGATTGTTAAGAACTGATGCTACTGTTTTACAGCTTCAGTGTGCATTAGATTCATATGGAAGACTTGTTAACACGCAGTACTGAACCTTGTCCTAGGTATATTTCAGAAAGGGCTGAAGAACTTAAATTTAGAGGCCACTGTTGGTGAAGCAGAATAAATTGAGCTTAGAAAGCTAGTTGAGAAATCAAAATAACATACTTGAAAAATTTAGTATAAGACAAAATAGATTGACAAAAAGAGGGCTCAAAATGGAACAAGTAAAAAGAATTTTTAATTACATTAAAAGCAAATGAAATGCCATCAAAATCAAAAGACAGATATAGGTAAGATGCAGAAGTAATACCAAATCAAAAAAATAAAACTTTAGGGCCAAATGTAATGGCTTGATTGGCTAATCCTCCACCTCCAAGTGCCAGGATCCCCTGTGGGTGCCAGTTTGTGTCCTGGCTGCTCCATTTCCCATCCAGCTCCCTGCTGGTGGCCTGAGGGATCAGCGGAGGATGGCCCAAGGCATGGGACCCTGCGCCACATGGGAAACTTGGAAGAAGCTCCTGGCTTCTGGCTTTGAATCGATTGAGCTCAGGCTGTTGCAGCCATCTGAGGAGTAAACCAGCAGATGGAAAAAATCTGCCTCCTTTCTGTTAATCTCTTTCCAATAAAAATAAATATATCTTTTTTAAAAAGAAAAGAAAGAAGAAACACTTTAACATCAAAGATACAATAGACTGAAAGTAAAAAAAAATTGAAAAATATGCATTGTGTTATACAAATAATAGGGCTTACGGCAATGATGTCAATATTGGGCAAACACTTTGAGGCAGATGTTGGAGAAAGGGGGACATTTCATAATGATAAAAGTCAATAAAGTGGCAGGAAGATGCAATTATAAATAGGTGAAACAAAAGAGTAGTATAAAAGGGAGGAATTAACAAGTTTCACAGTAATAGTTGGAGACTTCATTAACCCTGTTCATATGATAGATCACTAAATAGGAAGACAGCAAGAAGATAAACTGGAAAGTCCGGTTAACAAAGAAGATACAGGGCCTGGTGCAGTAGCCTAGCAGCTAAAGTCCTTGCCTTGAACATGCCGGGATTCCACATGGCTGCTGGTTCTAATCCACCTGCAGCACCAGCATCCCATACGCCTCCAGTTTTAGTCCTGGCTGTTCTACTTGTGATCCAGCTCCAGCTTATTCCCTGGGAAAACGGCAAAGGAGGGCTGCAGTCCTTGGGCCTCTGCACCCATATTGGAGACCTGGAAGAAGAACCAGGCTTTGGATCAGCTCTGCTCTAGCTATTGCAATTATTTGGAGAGTGAACAACAGATGGGAGATTGCTCTCTCCCCTTTTTCTCTCTCTGTACTTCCTTCTGTAACTCTGCCTTTAAAAAAAAAGTTAAAATTAAGAAAAAAAAAACTTCCTGGATAATTATGGCCCAACTAATTTAGCAGCCATTGCAAAGCAGGAATTTGAAGGTGGTTTAATGAATACATTGCAGGAAAACCCTTATGAATAACATGTTTGCTGAATACAAAAGTATAAGCCAGTTTTCTTTTCAGGTTGCAAATGCAGATTTAATTTTTGACATTTACTTAGAGGGCTCAGACCCAACTCATAGTGCTCCTTCGAAAAGCTTGTACATTCTAAATCGGAGGCATGCATACTGCTACTAGAATATATACTTACTGTTATTATTAGAATATATATTAGAATACATATATATATATTGGAGAGGGTAGGGGAAATTCCAGGGCCTATGGAACTGTATCATAAAATAATAATAATAAAATTTTCATTATTAAATTTTGCTTTCATGGGGAAATTGTTTTCCCATCTCATTTGCCACCTCCCTCTGCTGATAGATGTTGTATGCTTTTGTCAGACCCGAGAGTGTATGGAGCAGTTAGAGCTGGAAGACCGGGTTCTCTGCCTCCATAGTAGATGGCGAATCCTCTATGCCGGACTGGCCAATGGCACTGTGGTCACCTTCAACATAAAGGTGAGTGGTTGGTGGGGAGAAGACTGAATTCATTTTAAGAATCACACCATGAAAGCAGTCTGAATTTTTTTGAATATGACATTGGTGTAATTTGGAACTGATTTAGAGTCTTGTAAAGATGGCCAACAAACCTTTATAACCCAGAGATCAATTCACTTGTTGAGCAAACTGTTAATGGGCATCTGTTATATGCTAGGTCTCAGATAAGGTTTAGGAAGTTCTTGATGGCCCTGTGTACTTTGTGAAGGCAGTTGCGTTTTTTTGTGGTATTTGCATTTTAGAAAAACTCACTGTGCAGATGATGAGATTGGGAAAGACTGGTATTTGTAGAAGCAAGGCAGCCATTGGAGGCTTGTGATGAAAGCTGATTAGAAAAGTTAGTGTATGGATGAAAAAAAAGAAGTGGATGAAAGAGGTAATCTGAGAAGTGGAATTCATAGATTGGATTATTAATTATTACAGCATCATATCCCATGATCCTCTTGTAGTACATGTGTATTTAGAATGTTTAGTGATTTTTAAAGTTTATTTTTACTTACTTGGAGAGCGTACTGGGAGAGCTAGCCAGGCAGATACAGAATGATGTCCCGTCCTCTGGTTTACTCCCCAAGGATTCACAGCTGCCAAAGCTGGCCCAAGCTGATGCCAAGAGCCAGGAGCTCAGTCTGGTTCTTCCATGTGGTTTGCAGGGATTCAAGTTCTTGCATCATCTTTTGCATCCTCCTGTGGTATGCATTAGCAAGAAGCTGGGATTAGAAGCAGAGCTGACGCTTGAAACCAAGCACTGCAGTTTGTGTTGTGAGCACCCCAAGCAGTGTTGAAGCCTTTGTGCCAAATGCCTGTCCCAGAATATGTGCTATGTATCATTACCATGTCATTTGTTTGTTACATGCTACATGCAGCAGTTATATAAAGGATGCAGTAAAATGACATGCTTGCTGCTGTAAGAAACCTAGGGTAAAAGAATCTAGCACATGTATAATCAGCCAAGCTGACTACTTGATATGAATAGATCAGGAGAGTAATTTCTGCTCTCCAAGGTACTAGTTTTCGCTGCAGGCCTCAATGATTTGGTTGTCATGTCTCCCGTGAGCATCTGGGCATGCCGTCCATTGTGTAGGCCTCAGCAACCAAGTTTTGACACATGCACTCCATGGTCAGACCACATAGCCTGTGATTTTTTCCCCATGGTTGGAGTTTAAGTCCAGTGATCCATTTGGAGAGGGAGGTACCCAAAGAAACCTTGCCAGAGGTGACCGCAACCAGACTCCTGTATGTCCCGGCTAGTGTGGAGTCCAGTTCAGTTCATCACCCACATCAGCCTGCACACACATTGGTGATTGCAGTCAGCATGTCCCCAGCCCCATTTCATACACACACCAATGGATGATGCACCTAGCCCTGATAATAAATTTGAATGGATACATTTTTTATATGATTTTAAAGCTCTAGAAAAAGAGATCTAGAATGTGAGCATCTTGGCTTGGGTGTAAATTTTGAAGCTTTCCTCTGGAGTTCCTTCGATTTGCCCAGGATTACTTACCCAGACATGTCCACCACCGAGTCCTGAATTCTAATTACTCTGTGTCCCTAACACTTTGGGAAGGCTGACGTAGTTTCTCAGCTCTGCAGGCTCCCGACTGTTGATCTCTGCCAAATTTCTGGGAGTTTGATTCCATACACATATTCAAGTAGATGAAAAGAAACAAACATTCATTTATCATTTTTTTTAATATAGTGGAAGAATTTTAGGGTCTGTTGCCTGGAAAATGTATGGAAAAATATTGATTATTATTAAGGAATATGAAAATGTAGTACGGAAAAATATTGATTCCTTATTATTAAGGAATATGAAAACAGTCATTTTCTAATTAGGTTGAGAATCATGTGGTTGAAATTATGAATTGATCTGTCATGTAAAAGTTTGTCCCCCAAATAGATCAGGGAAGGGAGAGGCCATGAGCACAGCAGGGAGGACTGAAGTGGGAATGATGGAGGTTGGAAGCATAGAAATGTTGAGTGTAGGTCAGGGAATTGAGAATTAGTCCTAAAACAGTGATTTGGTTAATTTTTTAGTTTTGTTGTTTTGAGTTTTTTTTTTTTTCCTAGCAAGGTTGCTTTTACTTAATCTGACAGTGCTTACTTTTCAGAACAACAAACGCATGGAGGTCTTTGAGTGTCATGGCCCTCGAGCAGTCAGCTGTCTTGCCACAGCTCAGGAAGGTGCCCGAAAGCTGTTGGTTGTGGGCTCTTACGACTGTACCATTAGTGTACGTGACGCCCGGAACGGCCTGCTCCTCAGAACTCTGGAGGGCCACAGCAAAACCATCCTTTGCATGAAGGCAAGTATAGCGTGTGAGAACAAGAGTGGTCTGGCACGAGCTGAGGAGTTTTGAATGGCACTTTTCAGATCGTCTGATGCATTATTTAGAATATAATGTTGAAAAGAGTGCAGTGGTCACAGTCTTTCTCCTTATGCCTGAATCACCAAATGATACTCTCTCTTTAATACATTAGCCAAGAAACCAAGTGTATTTTACTGTAGAATGTGGTTATACCCTTCCTGCTCTGCTAGGCTATCTCATGATCACTCTAAGAGTTGTCAGTTCACCAGCATTTCCAATGGTAGGACTTAAGTTTTAGTTGAGATAATTTGAGAAATTCGGTCTAATTCTTGCTCGTCTCAAATAGAAGTTAAAATCCCCTTTGTGTTACAAGTTATAAAGGAAACTGAGAACCCTGTAGAAACAATAACTTGCCCATTTATTCTTCAAGGTGGTGAATGACCTGGTGTTCAGTGGTTCGAGTGATCAGTCAGTTCACGCTCACAATATTCATGTAAGTCACTGTGATGTTATATAAGGAAACTTAATAAAACAGTAGCTAAAGTGAAAGGTTTCCTAAGACCTCTTACATTTTAAAATAAGCCCTTTATCCTGTAAAAGGATTAACATTAATCCCTATTTGTACACTCTTACACATTACTGAACAGTCTGGAAATTGTGACATCGTTAAAATTTTTAATGGAAGGCAGATTGCAAGTACGGTTTTGTTTGCATGCTTCAGTTAAGCTCTAGATAAATTCAGTAGCCAAGGCTCTTAAAAAAGTAAATATGACGACTCGTTTAAAACAGTGAGGAAAAACAGCTTCAAGGCAGCTCAGCTGATCGAGGCAGCTCTGGAATGCTTATTTCCTGGTACGTAGACCTGAGGGTACTGCCATTTGGGAACTCGCTGTCTCGATCCCGGGAGATGGCAAAGTGCAAGCACAGATTCAGGAGGGTTTCAGATTTTTGCAGTTTTCCTGGTTTTGGAATATTTAAAAAAAATGTAGCAAGATGTTTGGAGGATGGAACCCAAGTCTAAACAGAGAATTCATTTTGTTTTGTATATACCCTAGTCAAATAGAGTGAAGGTTATTTTGTACAGTATTTTTAATGCATTTAGTATTTTTTTATGATCCATCACCTGAGAATGTTGACAGTTGAAAACGATCAGATTTCTGATCGTCAGATTAGGAATGCTCAGCCTGTCCTTTGAAAGCTGCAAAATAGGCAGAAGTGTTCCCCTTCCCTTCCTGTGACCCCAGCTTTTCTCAGGATCCATTTCATATTTTCTGTATACATAATAATTGCTTGTGGGAGCCTGTCAGCTGTTAAAATTAAAACAGTTATGCATGTGTCTTGATGGCCTTGGAGTTAGGCTTCTTACACTTGTAGAAAGACAGATTTCCAGATCAGCACAGAATCTTGGGGGACAGTCTGTTCACCTAACCTTTCTTCTGATGTAGACTGGTGAGCTGGTGCGGATCTATAAAGGTCACAATCATGCAGTGACGGTGGTGAACATCCTGGGGAAAGTGATGGTGACTGCCTGCCTGGATAAATTTGTTCGAGTCTATGAGTTACAGGTATAATTTAGATTCATTAGTTTGATTGAATCCATTTTGGAGCACTGATTTTTGGGGGTTTGATTTTTGATACAGTAATGTTGGGAGGGTGGAACCCGGGAATCTGCATTTTCACAAATACTCTAGCTAATTAGGAAACAGCTGGTCCATAGATTGTATGCTTGTCAGACTGCTCTGAAGATACTGGTCAGGCTTGCAGGTGGCAAAGCTTCAGTTGTTCCTGGAGAAAAACTCAGACTCTGAAAATGTGCCTACGTCCCCTTATGTCCTTATGTGCAGTTTGAAGTTTGATACTAAAGAAGTTGGTTTTGTTATTTCTGGTTACCAGCTTCCCCTTTGAGGAATGGAACTTATCAGGAAGATTGCCATTAGTATATAATTCTGTTAACAGTGTTACCAGTGCCTCAAGTCTGGTTAAAAACCTCACAAAAGGCCCTCAATGACTGCTTATTGTTAAACACAAACACAGATAACTTTAATTCTTTTTTCTTTCTGCCTCAGTCTCATGATCGCTTGCAAGTTTATGGAGGACACAAAGACATGATTATGTGTATGACCATCCATAAGAGTGTGGTGAGTAAAAAGGCCAAGTCATAGAATATATTCACTTAAAATTCTCTATATTGATGGGAGTATTACTACCTATCACTTTGAGTTTCTGATGTGCCAGCTCATTGAATATCTGTCTCCTTCAGTAATGATGCTGTGAAGTAACTCAATGGCATTGTTGAACATTGTTTCCTATTTAATAGCGAACAATATTTTAATATAAATCTTAATATCACTATCAAATAGGAGATATTTAAAAAGTGATCTTTTTTCCAGAGACACCATGATCTGAATGGAACATCGAAATGGTATCAGATTTGGCTAGTGCGGTATAATTATAGCAGACCTATAAGTAGAAGCTAATTGACTGAACTCTGATAAGCCTGATTTTATTTTAAGAAATACTAGAGTTGAGCCAAGATGCAGGTTTTTCATGTTTCTGTAGTAGATCCTTTTCTTGCCACGAAGCACTGAGTCTGTTAGAAGCCCGAGTCACAGCAGCTCAGGTAGAGGCGGCTTTCTCTGAGTCCTGCCCCTGTTCTCAGCCACATTGCCAATGAGGACAGCTTCACATTGTCCAAATGGGAAGTCCTAGAGACTGCTATTCCACATTGGTACTTGGGAACTGATCATGTGTAGAATTATATCCTCCTATAGCTGTTAAAAGTTGCTCTGAGCTCTTATTTTGAGGGTGTTGTACAGTTGTGTAAATTTTGGTTTAACATTAAACCTCTTTTTATAGATTTACACTGGCTGTTACGATGGCAGCATTCAGGCTGTGAGACTGAATCTGATGCAGAATTACCGCTGTTGGGTAAGGAGTGAACATGTTCTTCTCACCAGAACCTTAGAATTGCTTGACTCGAGGCCTACTTACAGATTTTCATTACTTTCAGCTCACCATTTTTACATGTGAACACCTATTTAATGCCTTCCACTGTAGGATAATAAAACTTATTTTTAAAAATCTCACATAAAACGCTTTTAATACCTTAATTAAGTCTGTTATAAGGTACATGGAAATTTCTCGACATACTGTCTCCTAGGTGGTTTGTTTTATTAAAGTTAGCACATGCCTGCAGAAGTTTCAGCAAAACAGAAGTACATGAAATAAAAAAGTAGATGTTTATTTTTATATCCTGCTTCCAGTTGTCAGGGAATATAAGTATTGATGCTTTGGTTTATCTGCTCGTCAAATTATTTATTTTTATTTATTTAAATATTTGTTTATTCATTTGAAAGGCACAATTAGGAGAGAGACCTTTCATCACCTGGTTCACTCCTCAGATGGCTAGAAGTAGCTGGATCTGGGCCACTCCTAAGCCAGGAGCCAGGAGCTTTTTCTAGATCTCTTGTGTGAATGCAGAGACTCGTATACTTGGGTCATCTTCTGCTTTCCCAGGAGCATTAGCAGGAAGCTAGATTGGAAGTGGAGCAGCAAGACTTGACCTAGGCCACATTTGGGATGCCAGCATCACACAAGGCAACTTAATGCATTGTGCCACAACTCCAGTCCCTGTTCTATTCTCTAGCTTAGAATAAATCAGTGAACAAGGAGCTTGTTTTTGTTGTACATAATGTACAGGCTCCAAGCGAGGGAGGCTCTGACTGCTCATTGAAGGCGCTCCTTTTTTTTTTCTTTTTAAAGATTTATTCATTTTATTACAGTCAGATATACACAGAGGAGGAGAGACAGAGAGGAAGATCTTCCATCCGATGATTCACTCCCCAAGTGAGCCGCAACGGGCCGGTGCGCGCCGATCCAAAGCCAGGAACCTGGAACCTCTTCTGGGTCTCCTATGCGAGTGCAGGGTCCCAATGCATTGGGCCGTCCTCGACTGCTTTCCCAGGCCACAAGCAGGGAGCTGGATGGGAAGTGGAGCTGCCGGGACTAGAACCGGCGTCCATATGGGATCCCGGGGCGTTCAAGGTGAGGACTTTAGCCGCTAGGCCATGCCGCCAGGCCCTGAAGGCGCTCTTTAACCTGATCTTGTCTGTCTTCCCTCCAGTGGCATGGTTGCTCTCTGATATTTGGAGTAATAGATCATTTAAAGCAACACCTGTTGACTGACCACACTAATCCAAACTTTCAAACTCTAAAATGCCGGTGGAAGAACTGCGATGCTTTTTTCACCGCCAGAAAAGGATCCAAGCAGGTACCTGAGCGGGTTCATAGGGTGTAAATGACTGCTCAATGTGGAGACTGGCAAATCTTTGTCCACTTTCTTAAGAATGTACAGAGTTACAATAAAGAAGGGGGGCCTAGAAATTTTTATTATTTAGAGACTTGGGGGACAACTTTGGGTCTTCAGTGAAGAGTTGGGCAGTTTTTTGAGAAAGAACCTAATATGTTTCCAGCTGTCTCAAACCCAGCATGCAAACCTGGAGGTTTATTGCAGAGCTCTTGTACACAGGCTGGAGCTCACCTTTCAGCGCAGGTTTTTATGTAAATTCACCAGGTATTGGCTCCTGACAGCCTTAGCTGTGCAGATCCCAGATAGGCTAGACCCACAGGGCCGCCCTTGGCTTTGACTTTGTCTTGTCTTACCACCAATTCTTCTCTCACAGGTTCTTGTTCCTTTTTTCCTAGGATGCTGCAGGACACATTGAACGACATGCTGAAGATGACAGCAAAATCCATCCATGAAGCTTTTTGCCTCCCATGTTGGGAAGTTATTTGTTGGACTATTTCCAGATCAACCCCTTTCATATGCCACTCTTCCCTTCTTGCGTGAAGTTAGGAAGGGGAAAGTGGTGACCAGCCAGGCTTACCAGTGACGTGAGTCTGGGCAGCTCTATGGAATGACAGGCTACCCTTTATGTTCTGGCTGCAGATTTTAAACAGATTTAAATGTATTTTAAGGAATCACACTCCTCTAGGGTGGCGTGAATATTGTAATTTATGCTGCCAGGAATCTCCAGTTGTTTATTAAAAGTTCAGATCTTTATTCGTTACCCAGTTTGACCGTAATCATACCTACATTTTGTTGATTTAAGTTTGTGATTTTTAGCTATGTTCTTATTGGTTTAAACTTGTAGTTAGGTTTTTAAGTAAAATTTTGTCCAAACGTTAGATTTTTCAGGATCAGTTTTAATGACTCAGAAAAACTGAGCATTTAAATTGAAAGCAAGTAGTTTCCTTCCCTACAATTATGTGCAGTGTGTTTTCTTGCTTTGTAAATGGACGAGCTGTCTAGAATGCTAGAAGACACACTTTGACAGATCCTTAGAGTGACTGTCTGCTGCCTGTTACAGGAATTCAGGGAGCAGCTCCCGGAGCAGCAGGTCTTCGGAGACAGCCCATCTCCATGGACTCTCAGCTCCCTGGGGGGCCACACGCAGACCTGGCCCATACAGCCACAGGTCCTGCCGTGCTCTGACCTGGAGGGAATCTGTTTCCCTCTGCAGTTCCTGACTCCTGGAGCCCAATGTGGGCCTGATGCGGGTTTGAAACCTTTGGGGTTGCTTGTCACCCTGTTTCTCCCACTGTCTTGCTCTGCCTAGACTGATGAGGCCCTCTGGTACTCCTGGATACCAGCAAGGGGTCCACCTGTGGCACCCAAAAGTGGGGAGGGGAGTGGTGAGATGCCTGAGTATAATTTTAGGGCCTCAAGCATGCTTTCTGGATTTATTTCTGAAGTGTGTGTCTTGGCCCACACTTGCCTGCCAGTTGGGTAATAAGAGTGAAGTGGAGTGAAGGGAATATTTTCCTTGTTTTCAAGAAAAATACCAAATCCTAATGGGACTGCTGTATTTGGGGATTTTTTTTTTCCTGGACTATTATCAGTCAAGCAGCGCAGGCATTACTTTGCAGCCTTTGGTTTCCAGATCTGCCAAACTGCAATTCTTTTCCAGAGACATAGAGAAACTCAGGGGGAGGCAGCCCTGTGGCTCATCCCAAGCTAAAGGATGTGAGGGCTCCAATTTCCTGGTGGTAGACCATCTGGTGAGCCCCACCTTTTACACTCCTCAGTGCCCCCCTCCCTGACTTCTCACAGGCGCTGGGACAGAAACCTTCACCAGGGATTCAGGAGCAGGCCTCAGGAAGGTCCGGGAACCCCTGAAACTTCCTACAGGACTAAGTGTGTTCTCTCCAGCCAAGCTCCTGTGTCTCCTGCTACATCTAAAGTAGGTGCAACTAACCCAGGAGCTGCTGCTGGGTGACAGACGGCCCCGCGTGAGCCACTCTGCTGAGATCTGCGGGATGTGGAAGGAAGACCAGGACCTCGCTGCTGGAAGTGTGTCTGTGCCAGTTCTGAATGGGATTTAGTAGCTTTCCACACCTGTTTCACCCCCATTTCCTGTGACCACAGAAGCCAAGTTGGTGAAGTTGAGAGTGGTGACTTCTTAGGTAATATGTGTGAATTTATTGCCAAGCCTGGCCCTTGGGGTTGCAGGAAACTACATTTGCACATGGGTGGGTGTTGTGCCAGAAGGGCCTGGAGTGTCCTGCGTGGAGGGGCCCTCCTGTGCTGCCGAGTGCATCTGGTACCATGTGAATGCTCAGGCCTTTGGGAGTGGTGAGGTGAGGTGGTAGGCGGTCACAGGGGCATTCTTGAGGATGTTAGAAACTGACAGGGTATTAGAAACTGACAGGGTGAAAACAGTGTAGCTTTGGGAATCCTGTGTGTGTAATTTCACTGGAGTTTTCTTTGAAAAAGAAGCAGTAATGTCTGTTTTCAGAACCAGTGAAAATGTTCTCAGCATCAGGTTTCTGTGTCACACCAAGTAAACCACTCTTATCCTACCTGGAGAAGCAGAGGGACTGTAAGCACCTTGGCTACTCCTGGTTATTATTTGTGAGCTTCTTGAAAATTCTGCAGAACATGGCTGCCAATTTAATCTTCCACATTGCAAAGCTGCTGACAGCCCTGTTTCCCTCTGAGGAGAGCCAGGGCTTGGGTTCTATACCCGCTCTGGTGTGTAAAGTGGCTTAAAGGAGGAAAGCAACTGTCACATAACACATTTCTTTAACAACTGTCTGTGCCTACCCAAGGGGTCAAAGCCAAGAAATTCACAGAATCTGTCATTTCATTCTGTGTGCATATGCTCATATGTTAATGGCAGTTCTGATAAATTATGTCAGTTCAAGTTTTGCAAACATTTTTAATTACTTTTAAAATATCCTTTTGGGTACTCCTACTCAGTTACAAAACAAAAACCACAATTCAAACAACGATTACCATGACCTGATGTTACCTGAAGGTGAGAAAAAGTCATTACTTCCTACCATGCTTCTGCTTTGGTGGGTAAAATTGTTTTTCCTGCTCAGAAAAGTGAGCAATTGAGTATGTAGCTCCTGATTTACCTGTGGTTTATAGGCAATGCTATTACTATTCAAGTACTTATTTGCCTAACAGGTTTTGTTCTGGGATTTTTTTTTTCCTGGTAGATGATGCAGTGGACAATGTTAGTGACTAGGTATGTGGATGGTTTGGCGGAAGTAGGGGTACACGTAGTAGAATGGCCCGGCATTCTTTGGAGGAGAGAATGAGCTACATTTGAACAGTATGCACTCTGGCTTGATCAGATAACTGTAGTTTATATATACTTAGGAGTTTCATCTTTTGTTACTGTTATGAAGGCCTTGTCTGCCACATCTATAAAGTGGTAGCTTCGTCCCTGCCCAAAATCTTTAGGCTCTACAGGGTGTATGAGAGGTGGGTAGAGAAGCTGTGGGGAGGTGATTTTGACAGTCGCCTACAGCCTCTCACCTGCAGACCCCAGAATGTGGCTCTGCTCGGTCACAGGGTACCTGCAGTTCCCCCAGTTTTCTCTGAATTCACAGCTGTAAGGAAGGCAGAGGTCAGGAGGAAGGGCTGCTGAAGATCTTATGTCCTAGAGCTGCTCCAGCATCTTTGGTTTCTGATTTTTTTTTTTTTTAATATTGAATATGGATGAGAAGAACAGAACCAGGTGACTTTAAAAATGTTTATAAGCTAATAGCCTACCCTTCTTACATTTTGGTATAAAGCTGTGAAATTCATAACTTTGTAAAGGAAGATATAAAGCAAATGCAAGAGAAATAAAGTACTTTTACTAATTGACTGTTTACCTTTGTTTCCTTGTCTGCCTGTTGATAGTCCATCCTTTTCTATTCTGGCACTGAGAGGCAAGGAGGGGATACTCACAGATGTGCCACAGACGGGAGTCTAGAAAAGTTTGGTAAACGGCTGTACTCAATGATTTGTCCAGCATCAAGAGGTTGATGATCACAGAAGCCAGGGCCCGAAAGAGCATCCCCTGTTCATCTCACTGCGGGAACCAGCTCGACCCATTTAATGGCGATGTTCTATACATTGCCAACCACTCTTTCTTCCTTATAAGATCAGGACAAGTATCCGAGTGATACTCTGCTCACGAATGGGCATGATTAAAGTAGGGCTTGGAGTTTTGCTTTTGTGTTTCTGTTTTGTGCTAAATCTAGGGCTTTCTACAGGGGATAGGTTGAGTGTATGCTCAGAAGCCCTAAGGCTGGTGTGAGAAAACAAAACACAGTGGAACCAGCCATACAAATGCTTTTATTTAGAGAGCAACTGTTTCAGAATGCAGCCAAACTTAGGAGTCCAGAAACCCAAGGTGTCTGGCCCTGTTCCACTGAATGAGTGTACCGCACATAGGCCCACCCTGAAACAGTCAGAACTAAGAGCTGCTCATCTGCTCATCTGGTTATTGATCCATGACTGGGAGAGCCTGGAGCACTGCAGCAGGAGACTGCAGATGGCTGAGAGAAGCCAGCAGGGCGTTTTGGTACTAGAGCTACAGCAGCTCAGCAGTAGAGCCAGTCCCTCAGCTTGGCTGCAGCTGGCTGAGGCAGACATTTGTCTATGTGGTTGAGGGACAGACTTGTTCTGCCAATGTCACTGCTTTACTGTGGGCTTATGCTGGGCGTGACACACACATCAAGGCTGAGTAGGGAGTGGAGGAGGAATAAGACCGATGAGGCACCTGGAGGTATGTCAGGGGCTGCAGCTGCTGGGTCCTTTGAGGTAAGTGGCTCTAACTATATTGGGTGCAGTTTAAATCCTGAGTCATCTTGGTATGGCCTTGATGGAGGCCAGCCTGGTTCAGGCGTACATGGTGAGCTGCAGCCACTGAAAGAGCAAGTCCCAAAATCAGAACATAGGAAAGGAACTCCCACAGCTCTGCCTAAGGGTCTTATGGGGCAGGGGAAAAGCAAACAGTCCCCGCATGCCAGATACCAGAAAGGTTTAGAGAAGCAGTGATTTACTGCATCCTGTCCCCTCAAATCTTCCCTAGGAAGATAGAACTTTTCCAGCAAGGTCATTTTGGGAACTAGCCCATTTGGAAACTTTGCCTCGGTACACAATGCCTTGTGAACCACATTCCCTGTTGAGCTTTCATCCTCCAGGTTCCTTTCCTGTCCCATCCCTCCACCACCATTTGGAAGTGAGGAGACATGGTGGGTCCAGGCTGCCTTTCGAGTCCTCCACCTTGCAAGGTAAGGTGTGGGGGTTGGAGGGGAGATGCTGCATTGGTTAACACCTTACCTCCAGCACATTGAGTTTGATGACACCATCTCCATCCTTGTCAAATGCATGAAAGGCTCCTGTGTGGAAGAGTTAACAGGGCAGCAGCAGTTAACAGCAGCTTGTCCTCCTCAGCCTGTGAGCTATGGCTGCCCTCCCTCACAGGTATCTACAAGTAGGAGCATGCTCGCCAGTAACCCTCCCTTTGCCACTCTTCTGGGCCCAAAGAGAACCTAGACAGACTGCATGGGAGAGTAGCTGGGCAGACAGTGCTACTGTGCCCACCATCCCAGGGAGGAGGGTGGAGGGCGGGAGGGCCGTCCTCTACTTACTGAACATGCCCTCCAGCCGGACGAAGCAGCAGATGAAGCTGTCGAAGTCGATGTTCATGTGCTTGTCTGCGTAGCGCATGGTGATGATGTCATAGAGCTGGCTGTTGAGGTGAAACCCTGTGAAGGGGAGTGTTAGGGGGAAGAACGGGAGAGGCGGGAGCCCGCTCACGTGGCCTGTTTTCACTGTCTGGGCCACTGATGCCTGGGAGAGGAACACAGGAAACTAGCAGGGAACAGCCTTGTTCTTACTGCCACCAGCTCAGTCCACATCCCTGCTACCTATCTCCTCTCATACCTGCATCATTGACAGCATTCCGCATCTCATAGCTGTTGATGGTTCCAGAATGGTTTGTGTCATAGCACTTGAAAATTTTCTGGTCGTAGAAATTGAGGGGGTGAGGAGAGGTCACATGTTGAATCCCTGAACACCCCTCTGTTGTTTGCCAATACTGATTCCCTTCCCACCTGCCAGGCCTTGATCTTCTTCCAGAGGTGATGGAACTCTTGCAGGTTCAGCCTTCCAGAGCCATCGGTCTGCAGGAGGGAGCTCAGGGCTAGAGGGTACATAGTGAAGTCTCCCTGGAACCCTCCACCTGGGGTCTCCTACACACTGAGGTTCCTTCTTGCTCTGCCACTCAGAGCCACTTGCCTTATGATCATTTCTGCTATCAGGGCCCCAAGCCCTTATCTCTGCCTCTAAGGAGTCCTTGCAGAGCATCCTAAATCAACTCTCTTGAGGCCTTTCCTTGGGCATACATTTGGGCCCTCTGCCTGACGGAACCCTGTACCCCAGCCTTGAGCCCCACAGAGAGGTGATAGGATAGGGAAAAGGGCAGTAGGAAGGATACATCCATGAGTGCGATCATGCTTCGGCAGGACTCCAGTGTGAACCCCTGCATCTTCAGGTCCTGATCTGAGGGCATGGAGGGGGTGAGTCATGGCTCTTGGGCCCCTGGCCCTGGCACCCAGCATGCCATGCCCCCAGCCAGGTTGAGCCACTCACCTTTTTTCACCAATGTGTTAAGGACATTCTTGAGTTCATCTGCACAGATCTCCATTTCCTGAGGAATGAGAAAGAACTTTGTGCAGCCAATACCAGGCAACCATGCTGGCCAACTCCCTGCCTGTCTTCCTCCATCCCAGGAAGTAAGGGCTTTCCAATGCTGCACCCTCAGCTGTCTGGATAGGACAGCCCTGGATGGAAGGGCTTATGAGCTGCACAGTGAACATGTCCAGTCAGCAACTCAAGGACGGACACATGGCCATGCCGTTTCCACCGAGTTGAAGGATGCCTTCTTCTTGACTGCAGTGCAGCAGCTAGTCGCGGAAGCAGGGAACACAGGGGAGAAGCCAGGGCTGCAGGTACTCACATCGCCTGCTATCTGCTTGAAGATGTTCCGGAACTGCTGCTGCTCTTCACTTTCCCAGTTAGTATTGCCAGGCTGTGGCTGTGGATGTACAAAGCAAAACCAATTCCAGGAATTGGGGTCTGGACAGAGCCCCAGTGCCTAGAGCAGCCATGGGGGTGGCACGAGCCAATACAGGACAAAGTGCTCCCCTTGGGAGCTGCTGCTCTGCAGCGAGTCTCCGAAGCCTTCGAGAACACTCCCCCAACCCTGCCCCGCACCGCAGGCTGAGGGGACACAGGAGACATGCAGATAGTCCCCTGGGGCCCTCTCAGCATTCACTTGGGCCAGGGACCTCCCCACTGTTTTTAGCCCCACCACTGCAGCTGAATGTGCTCCAAGTGGGGATCTGACTATTCCAATTCCTCCAGTTACCTGGGACCAGAGAAGCCACATCTCTAGGGAGAACAGAGAAGCCACACCTGGGAGCTCCAGGTCAGAGGTGGTGGTCTTAGGTCTCTGGGGAACGTTGCCCCTTAAGACAACCTCCACTAAGCTTTCTATGACAGCCTCTCCCCATTCCACCCTCCCCGGCCTCCCCATCGCTGACATCAGTCCCCTTTCTCTGCGACCTTGCAGAAAAGAACTTGGGGACTGAAGCTGTTGAGGCTCAGCCCTTCTCCCCTCTCACTGTCCTGGCTGCAGAAGCTGCAGGGTGGAGGTGCGGCCTCCTTTTCCTATCCTGGGCTGGGCATGTATGTAGGTGTACAAGAGACAGCCAGCCAAACCTGAAGGGGCATCCCCGTTTTGAGATTTCAGAAATGGGCAAATCCAAACTTGTAAATGTTATAGACTTTCGCCCTCCCCCCACCCCACTGCCCTGTGAACTCCTCCAGTTCCAGGTACCCCAAGAGCACAAGCACCCCTGTTGTAACTCTGGCTGCCCCATGCATTGTCACATGCCAAGAAACCTGTGGGGACGGCTCCTGCTTATCAGGGCTTGTTTTGTCTTTGCCCTCAGACTCCTGGTCCACACACAGCTCCTTGTTGCTGTTTGCTCTGTCTGAAACGAAGATGATGGGCTGGAGAGAGCCGAGAGGTGAGGAGGGGGAGGCAGGAAAAAAGAATTACAGCCTTGTCCAGTGAGCAGAGGAAAAGACTACAGCTGGAAACTCCTGCTCTGTCCCTAACAGGCTGTGCGACTTGACCTCCATTGAATACCTACCCACTCCCCAATCATGGGAGAGTTAAGGAAGGGGTACCTGTGAGAACAATACAAGCAGCCTGATCTAGTGCACAAAGTCTCACATTTTGTAGATCTTTTCACCTAGAAACATTGTTCCAATGAAATTTCCCCAGAATATGCTAAAGCCATGACAGAGCCCCTGGGTTTAAAATAGAGGGTGTACCTCCATTCCTAGCACCCTTCACAGCTTGGCGGCCATGGAAGCTCTTTGAAGGAACCTCTGCGGCCCTGCCAAGTACTGAAGGAAAAAGATTCGGAGAAAGAGGGAGCTGATTTAATGGCACAGAAAGTTAAGCTGCCACTTTCAGAGTGACACTGGCATCCTGTATCAGAGTGCCAATTTGAGTCCTCACTGATTCACTTCTGATCCAGCTTCCTGCTCATGCCCCTGAGAAAGCAGCAGATCCAAATACATGAAGGAAACCCTTGTGGAGTTTCAAGTTCCAGGTTCCAGCCAAGCCCAGTCATGTGTACTGCAGTCATTTGGGGAGTAAACCTGTGGGTGAAAAATCTGTCTACTTTCTCACACTGCCTGTCAGATCAATCTTTAAAAACTGATGAGTAGGGCCCGGCAGCGTGGCCTAGCGGCTAAAGTCCTCGCCTTGAACGCCCCGGGATCCCATATGAATGCCGGTTCTAATCCCGGCAGCTCCACTTCCCATCCAGCTCCCTGCTTGTGGCCTGGGAAAGCTGTTGAGGACGGCCCAAAGCTTTGGGACCCTGCACCCGTGTGGGAGACCTGGAAGAGGTTCCTGGTTCCTGATTCCCGGCTTCAGATTGGTGCAGCACCGGCCGTTGCGGCTCAGTTGGGGAGTGAATCATCGGACGGAAGATCTTCCTCTCTGTCTCTCCTCCTCTGTATATCCGACTTTGTAATAAATAAATCTTTTTAAAAAAAAAACTGATGAGTAGGGCCCAGCATGGTAGCCTAGTAGCTAAATCCTCACTTTGCATCTGCTGGGATCCCATGTAGCCACTAGTTCATGTCCCAGTTGCTCCATTTCCCATCCAGTTCCCTGCTTGTGGCCTGGGAAAGCAGTCGAGGACATCCCAAAGCCTTGAGACCCTTTATCCACATGGGAGGTCCAGAAGAAGCTCCTGGCTCCTGGCTTCAGATTGGCTCATCTCTGGCCGTTGTGGCCACTTGAGGAGTGAACCAGTAGATGAAAGATCTTTGTCTCTCCTTCTCTGAATTTCCAATAAAAATAAAAATTTTTTTGAAGATTTTATTTTTATTGCAAAGTCGGATATACACAGAAGAGGAGAGACAGAGAGGAAGATCTTCCGTCCGATGATTCACTCCCCAACTGAGCACAACGGCCGGTGCTGCGCCGATCCAAAGCCAGGAACCAGGAACCTCCAGTTCTCCCACACGGGTGCAGGGTCCCATCGCTTTGGGCCGTCCTCAACTGCTTTCTCAGGTCCCAAGCAGGGAGCTGGATGGGAAATGGAGCTGGCAGGATTAGAACTGGCGCCCATATGGGATCCCGGGACGTTCAAAGCGAGGACTTTAGCCACTAGGCCACGCCGCCGGGCCCAAAATAAATAAAATCTTTAAAAAAAAAAAAAAGACTGATGAGTACTTGGTGGTACTTGGTGGGGAAGGGGTCATAATATGGCTGTGGCTGGAGCCCCAGCCTTTGCCCCTCCTCTAGGAGAACACTAGCCTCAGCTCACTCCTCCAAAAATGGGTATGTGAAGCAGAAGTCTTTCCTCTTCCTTAGAGCTTTTATGGGAATCAAGGAAGCACCATACAACTGTAACTGTGGAAATATATCAAGTGCTACACAGAGAGGAAGGCTGTGTTTCAGACATGCTCATTCACATGAAGAGAAGCATGAGGAGGCAGTGTGGGCCATGCCTGCAGCCTGCAGTGAAAGCTGGGACAGGGAGGTGGGGTGTGGGGGACAGGCCCTCAGAGAAAAAAAGCAACCTGACCCTCTGCCTTCATGCACAGTGAGTCAGACAAGGGACCACAACACCCCGACACTGGTTCCAAGAAGCCCCTGACCTGCTCTGCCTTCTAAGCGAAGGATCTCTAGCTCCAATAATGAAAACTTAGGAAGATCTGAGAAGATATGGAGGCCACAGTCAAGGAAAGGGGTGTCTTTGGACATGGTGTGGCCATGAGGCGTTCCTTTCACACAGGGCTTAAGTGTGGGTAGTGCCAGCATGGGGCTTGGAGTACAGACACCTTAGAGGGGTTGGCAAGAAGCTGGTGTTGCAGCAGATAGAGGTATTATCCATTTCCCCCACACACTGTTTCAGTTCCCTGACCCTGGACCTTATCTGTGAAGGGAATAGACAAAGCATGAACCTCACAGACAGTGCTGGAACAAGAAGTGATTTGCTCCCAGCACAGTGCCTGCATGTGCTAGCTGCCTGCAGTGTGTTTGCTCGGCGCCAGAGCCAGTGCTTGCGGGACCTCTGGGAGACAGTGTCCAGGCAGCGCCATCCACATTGGCACCACGTCTTATGTGATGGCTGCGGTGGTTCAGAGCAGGCTCTGGGGCCCCTGGTCCGCAGCACTGGCCCCACCACTTTCTGGTGGTGCAGCCTTGTGTGTGTTAGTCCATCTATTCCTCTTCTCCCTTCAGAAAATGGGGGTTCTAACAGTACCAATCTCACAGGGCTGTGGTGAGCATCGAGTTAATTCATAGAAAGTCCAGCTGGTAGTCTCCCCTCAGCTGCGTCAGCCATTACTACTGCACACTGGGTCCCATCAGGAGCTCAAGGCAGGGGGGAGTAAGAGGTGCACCTGTTGAACGCACACGTAAGCTCATGCACACATACCTTACCCCGTGCATGCACACACGCACACACACCACCCCATGCACACACTGCACACACACAGCTTTCCACCCACTCACCCTGCTATACTCACCTTGGCTTTTTTCTTCTTCTGTATAAGAAATGGAAACAGTAAATGTAGAATACGTGAAAGAAAGTTCCAAGGACATCCAGCACCCTTCAGCTTCCCTCAATCCTGATCCTGAACTTGGGTTGGGGCTCCAGGATCCAGGAATCAGGGTTAAATGGAACCAGAAAGAGGAACAGAGTGCAGAGGGAGGGGAGAATTCTCTGTTATCCTTCCTCCATGTCCGGAGCCTGGCTGCTGCCATGGCTTTGCTACTGTAATCCACTGTTACTGGACATAACCATGGAAAGAAAACTATCTGGCTAATACATTTAAAAAATAAATAAAATTGGGCCCGGTGGCGTGGCCTAGAGGCTAAAGTCCTCACTTTGAACACACCGGGATCCCATATGGGCGCCGGTTCTAATCCCGGCAGCTCCACTTCCCATCCAGCTCCCTGCTTGTGGCCTGGGAAAGCAGTCGAGGACGGCCCAATGCATTGGGACCCTGCACCCGCGTGGGAGACCCAGAGGAGGTTCCAGGTTCCCGGCTTCGGATTGGCGCGCATTGGCCTGTTGCGGCTCACTTGGGGAGTGAATCATCGGACGGAAGATCTTCCTCTCTGTCTCTCCTCCTCTGTGTATATCTGGCTGTAATAAAATGAATAAATCTTTTTTTTTAAAGATTTATTTTATTTTTATTACAAAGTCAGATATACTGAGAGGAGGAGAGATAGAGAGGAAGTGGAGCTGCCGGGATTAGAACCAGCGGCCATATGGGATCAAGGCGAGGACCTTAGCCACTAGGCCATGCTGCCGAGCCCAAAATGAATAAATCTTTAAAAAATAAATAAATAAATAAAATTGCTTAAACACCAAAATAAAAATGTGGCTCAAACTGTCCTAAAAATGAGTTTTGAAATATTTCTAAAAAAAAATCTTTTTGAGCAAACATGCAGCAGGGAGGAATCCAGGTTTGGGGTATCTTGGGCAAAATTAACAGTAGGCCTGGAGCACCCGTGGGAATTAGCAGATGAGCTGGGGGTGGCCACACCCTCCAGATCACCACAATTGCCACTTTGGCACTGAAGCCAGATGTCCACACAAGTACACTAGTACTGGGACACCAAAACCCCTCCCTATGCTTGCTCTCCCAGGGGACATGCCAATTATCACATGCTTTTGAGCCTGAGTTTCGTAATTAGCAGGAATCTGAGGATCAGGATAAAACCTGGTTAATGGTCCCAGCTAGAGACCATTATGCTCAGTGAAATCAGCCAATCTCAAAAGGACAAATATCCCACATCCTCTCTGATATAAGGCAATTTTCATGCAAAATACAAGATCAATAGATATATAAACATGTATATACGTGTTCACTTAGAAAAACTCTATAATGGATGCTAGCATACCAAGAAGTGAAGATACAATATGCATCTCTAGGGCCCGGCGGCGTGGCCTAGCGGCCAAAGTCCTCGCTTTGAACACCCCGGGATCCCATATGGGCGCCAGTTCTAATCCCGGCAGCTCCACTTCCCATCCAGCTCCCTGCTTGTGGCCTGGGAAAGCAGTCGAGGATGGCCCAATGCTTTGGGACCTTGCACCTACGTGGGAGACCTGGAAGAGGTTCCCAGGTTCCCGGCTTCGGATCGGCGCGCACCGGCCGTTGCAGCTCAGTTGGGGAGTAAATCATCAGACGGAAGATCTTCCTCTCTGTCTCTCCTCCTCTGTATATCCGACATAAATAAAATAAATAAATAAATAAATCTTTAAAATAAGATAAAATAAATAAATAAAATAAATAAATCTTTAAAATAAAATAAATAAATCTTTAAAAAAAATAATAATAAAATAAATAAATGATAAAATAAATAAATCTTTAAAAAAAATATGCATCTCTACTCCTGAATAAATGGACTCTCAATGAATCTGTTAAATATATCTTGACAGCAGGCACTGGACTTTCTACCATTGTCTATACCTACACTTAAATGACAAACTTGTGACTGTTGAAGGAATATATTATTGTAATAATATAGAGGAAAACAGTAGCGGGGGGAAGGGGAGTGGGGAGGGTGAAAGGGGAAATCCCTGAGTCTATGGAACTCAGGAAAAAGAAAAAAAAAAAGCACCCAGTGTGCCTAGTGCTGTCCTAGGAGGCCCTTGGACACTTGCCACAGGTACAGGACAGTGGGCAGAGAGCTGCTTGCAGAGAAGGGCCTAGAGAGCACATGTCCTCCCAGAGGCCCTGGGTGCACCCTCCATTCCCAGGGACAGCGGCCTCCTCAGGTCCCAGGATTCCAGGACAGTTACCAAGTTCCTCAGCACGCTCCCTAGGCCCCTTACCCCAGCCCTCCCCCATACATGATGATAAACCTGCCTACTTTCTAGAGACTGTGCGGCATCCATGACACAGGACATGGGGAGAGGACCCGAGTGATGACCTTGGGAGTGCCCCTGATGGGCCAGGGGCTTCATGTGTACCATCCCATGGATTTAGGCCTCACCAAGGCCTTGGAAGTCACTTGATGCCCTTTATATGGAGAAGAGCAAATTGACTCAGAATGGTCATGTCACCATGTCACCAGCCCAGACCACTAAGCTAATTTAAAAGAACCCAGGTTTTGGTGCTGGGTCCAGAGCTGATAGGCCTTTAAAAAATGTATCAGAACTTAGAAAGCACAATAATGGACTTATGACTGCTTATGAAGGACTATACCATTGTTGCAATATGGGGAAAATCAGTTGGGGGGAGGAGGGAGTTTGGAGAGGAAGTAAGGAAAATCCCAGAGCTTATGGAATTGTATCATAAAATAAAAAAATAAAATTAAATGTATACACATATATATATATACATATATATATGCATCAGAAGTCAAATGTTATCTAGCCTCAATCCAATGTCAACCACTGCTCTTGTCAGTTCCAATGCCCTCATTTCCTCCCTCTGTTCAGACTGCTTCTCCCTTCTTTCTTCCAGAAGGCCCCTTTGTGGCCATGCCCAGAAGTTACAGCCACATGCAGGGATTGCTCTGCACTGCCTGGTCCCCCATCCCTCTGCCAAGCTCTGCCCTCTGCGCCATCACTGCTTGTCTTTTGCCTAGATCACTAGATCAGACAATATTACCTTTTTCAAAAGAGCTAAATAAACAACACTCCACTATCAAAAAAATAAAACAGTCCAACATTGTGGTGCAGTGCGCTAAGCCTCCACTTGCAATGCTGCCATCCCATATCGGAGTGCCAGACTGGAGTCCTTGCTAATCCACTACCTACCCAGCTTCCTGGGAGGCAGCAGGTGATGGTCCAAGTACCCCTATAATTCATGCGGGAGACCCAGATGTAGTTCCTGGTCCCTGATTTCAGCCTGTCTCAGAGTGAGCTTCCAGGTGAGTGAACGAACAAATGGAAAATCTCCCTCCCTCTTTGATGTCTGTTTTTGATACTTCAAGAACAGAATAACAACAACTCACCACAGGCCGGTCCACGGAGATTGTATTCTCAGCTTCCCTGTGAGGGTACAAACATGACAGCATCTTCGTGTCTGTCACCAGGAGCCAGCAGAAGCACCTGGAGGATCTGTAGAGGTCACCTGGCTCCACAGTGGCCAAGTCAGGTGGGCCTCAACAGAACCCCCTTCATTAGCGTTTCCCACCCCAGGCACCACCCCCAACTGCCACACCCAGGGAGGGGGGATCTTTTGGGTGCTGGCCAGAGCTGGCCGAGGGATGACCCAACTGCCTACCCCCATGGACATGGCACCACTTCTGGGGACAATGAGCAGAGTGGCCAGCCTTTTTAACTCAGCGTTGAGGTCAAGGCCCAAGGGCAGATGTGGCCATGCTAGTTTTCTGGCCCCCCACAATGCAAGACATTGGTCACCCCTACTTTGATTTGCTCCCTATGATTTCTTCCAATGCAAGGTACTGTCAGTGGTTCCTGTCCCATGCTGGGACATAAACCTCATGAACACAGGGCTTTCTTCCTGTTAACTGCTATAGTCTTGAGGGCCTGGAATGTGTTTGTGACAGATTCTCAGGAAACATCTCCAGGATCACTGAAGAAATGGACTAGTGGATAGTGGCCATGTGGGGAGTGGGGGAACAGGTACAACCTGGCTCAGTACCCCAAGTCTCTAGAACGGGCAATGTGAGCTTTCTGTGGGACTGGTACTTACTCTGAGAGGTTCCGCTTTTCTGAGAAGACCCTCAGGATGAACTCACCCTCCTGGTGGGGCTCATAGGTGGAGGGCACAATGACATATTCGCTGGGGGGCAAGCGGAAGCGCTGGGACACCTCTCGCATGTTGATGTAGGTCTTGCTCCTGGCCTTGGAGGCGTTGTATAGGAAAAAGTCCTTCTGCAGGTGCTGCTTGTTCCCGTGCATCTGGCGGACAAAAGAGCTCACCATGGGAGCGCTGGCAAGAGGACACCCTGTCCTGCCCATGGTCCCCTCAGCGTCTCCTCCCCAACCTCCTGATCATCCACTTTTGGGTCCCATGGCCTCACATAGCTCAGCCCATGGGGGGTTTCTGACCTCACCTCCTCTTCCTTTTTGGTGACTCAGAAGCACCAAGTCAAGTCTGCCATACCCAGATAACAGTATCACTCACCAGAGACCCCTCCAGCTGGGGAGGGGGGCTTGCCTGGGCTCTCAGGGAGCCGGCTGTCCTCATCCCACCCTACCCCATTCCATAAGAGGGCAGCCACCCTGGGCAGGATCCAGGAGTGTGTCCAAGTAGGTGTGTGTGCCCCGGCAGGTGGAGTGTCTGGGGGTGGGAAGGGGAAAAGGGCAGCGGTGCTCAATGTAGGGATGGTGGTCACGGGGCCAGCCATGGCCTGTCCTGCCCGTGGACCCCACCAGGGAGACTCAGAGAAATGCAGGCACCACAGGCGACGCCCACCATGACCAGCTGCTGCCACTGCTGTACCTCTTTGGGAACCTTGGGGAAAAACAGAAGGTGCTTCAGGTGAGAATGAGGATAAGGAACTTGCAGGAGGGAGAGGCCACCAGGACAGAGGGAAGGCAGGCAGACCTGTGACCCACCCCTTACCGCCAGGGTCCTGCCAGCTGGCCCAGCCCCCTACCCCATGTTTTCTGGTTGTTTCCAGCAAAGGTGGGCTAGGGGTGCCTGAGCACAGAGAAAGTACAGAAGCTTCCCTGGGCGGGAAGGTGGTGGCCCCAGGGCTGGCGCACCTCGTAGATGGCGAAGCCGATGGTGAAGAGGTTGGCCCCCAGCTTGCGGTCTTTCCGCCGGTTCTTCTGCATCAGGGCCACCAGGAAGCTGCAGATCACCTCTGAGTCGTCAGGATCGTCGTCCTCCTCCAGGAGCTTCAGTCGGTACTGGGGGTTGGTCCAAAACGTGTCTGCAACCCCCCACAGAAGGAAACAAGCACACTCAGTTCTGCCCCACAGAGAGAGGACAGGGAGGGAAGGCAGTTGAAGCAACTGTTTGTCCCTAGTTCCCAGGGGACAGTGAACTTGGGGTGGCAGCTCAGTAGGGTGAGGACATTCTTCCTGTTGTGGCTGCAGAGCAGGTGGGCCACAAAGGGGGCAGAGGTCACCTTCCCTGCCAAGGGGAGCCGTTCAAACAGCTTGGATGCAACAGAAAGGCAGGGGTAAGGTGTGGTCAACTCCTGTCCACTCCTCCTCCTGCTGCCCTTGGCCATGAAAGCCCAGGTCTCCGACCTTTGAGGCGAGTGCCTCCCTCCCCCTGGGGTTCTCAGGCCTCCAAGCCTGCGACCCAGAATGACACCTGCAGTTTCCTTGCTCCAGATGCCTTCAGGCTGGGACTGAGCCTGCATTACTGGTGACCCAGGGCTCCAGCTTGCAGGAGGCCTGGCATAGGACTTGCTAGCTTCCATGACTGCATAAGCTGACCCACAATAGGTGAATCCTGATAAATCCCACCCATCTGTCCATCCATCCCATTGGCTCGGTCTCCTTGCGGAACCCCGGGCATCTAGGGGCTCCAGGAGTATCTGTGAAAAACCCCATGCATTTGCTTCATTCTCTGGTGGAAGGCACCAAACAGAAGCTGAGCAGTTCTTGCCTCCTCTCTAAACTTGGTAGTTTCAGATCTATCTGGCTACTGGTTTTAACTTTGCTCACCTGCCCCTTCATTGTCATCAGGCCCCTGGATCTGGTTGTCTCCTTTCATCCTGCTGGAGCTGCTGTCCTAGGCAGTCTTACTGCTTTCCCTTTTGTAACTGTCCCCAACTTGTAGATGGCATCTGAGCCATACACTGCAGCCTTGGTCTCTTGTTCTCTCCTTCCTTCCTGCCAGCACTTACTGAGTTAGCCTATTATCATGTGCCTTTCTAGTTCACCCATCTAACTCTATTGAAAATCTTCATCTTGGTATCCTATAAGCACCTCAACCTTTCCATGTCCCAAACTAAACCCCTTGCCATTCTTGATGTCATTCCTCATTGTTTCTGTCCCACACATCACCCTGTACACGTTCCCACATATCCAGTCCCCAACTTGAACTTCTGCACTGGCTGCCCACGTGGTCCTCTAGGGCCATCCTGTGCTTGTTCTGAATCAGTTTATTGCTCAAACACCATTGTCAGCTCTCTGTCTCTCCCCTTCTTTAATTTTGTCTTAAGTAAACATACCCTTAATAACAGTTGCTATCAGCTCCCCATTGTCAGCTCTGGAGCACAGCAGTGTCCTCCTCAGTAACACGGGGAGGGTTTACAGAGATTCTGGATGTCAGGACCATAGAAGGAGCTCAGGAAAGGACAGTCAAGGTCAAGGTCACCCTGTCTTGCAGCACTTGTGCTGCTTGGCCAACCTCCCCTCCTTGCCTCTGTGGAGTGTCTCCCACCTGGGAAGTTGCGACAGCCTCCAGCAGAACAGCCCCGCACCCAGCGGCCCTCATTCACCGACACGGTCCAGGTCTGGAGCTTGTCAGACTCCAGGGCATCAGCCGTGAGGTTGCAGATCTCCAGCTTAGTGAAGTGGAAGATGAAGTCCTCATATGACATCCTGGGGAATGGAAAGAGGGGTAGAGAGAACAGTGCAGAAGTAGGGCAAAGCGGAGACTGTTGAGCTTCCCTGACCAACTCAATCGACCAAAGGCACTTGGTCAGTGCCCCCATGGGGTGCTAGCTGTTGTTTAGAGTGAACATTGTCAGTTTCTGATGTATTTATCCACAGACTCTCTCATACCTTCCACTAATTACTCAAACTCTTGCATCCTGGCTGGGGAAGTGCAACAGAAATTTAGGTCTCCTGTCTTAATGGACACACGGTGCTAAGCCCTGGGATCATTTGGGAGAGGACAAGCCAGGAAGCAACATCCAGGGTGATGAGTATCACGAACACAGGTGCATTTAGGGGTCCTCAAGGAAGCTCCTCTAGAAGCTGGGGTTCGAGAACAAGGGTGGCATTGAGAGATCAGGGTAAGTTCAGTTTCATGTGCTCAGAGAAGAGTTGTGTTACAGCCACAGAGCATGAGTGGCTCAGCAGCGTGGGCACAGGTGATACAAAGGCCACGGTATATTGCTTGGATTCTGGTTCAGTCATCATGGAGACTTCCTGGGTTCCACTCAGACACCCATCTTCCCACAGTCTTAGACTGGAGGAGGAGGAGGGAGGTCAGTCCCAGATATCCCATGTGCTGGAGTCAGATGCCTCTGTCTAGCCATGGAGGCTTGAGGTTTTATCCCTCTATCCAGTCCTTGCCCTGCTCAGTCCTCCTACCTGTGTACTCACCAAAACTCCCCATCCTCAGTGACCTGGTGCTGTAGACGGGCCCTCTCGTCTTTGTCCACGAAGCTCCAGTCCTTCCAGCTGATAGGAAAGACAGGGTGTGAGAGGAAGAAAATGGGGCTTGATATGGGCTGGAATGGGCATGGTTATCAAGGAAGTATGGGCAAACTACAGGGCCAGGAAATCTCAGTGCTGCAGCTGGCATGGACCATTACAAGGCCCATCCAATTCATTCCCTTCTGTACAAACCCAGGCCACGACCTCCCACAACCCTTACCACAAAGACTAGACTCTGTGGGTGTATTTGTAGGGGCTTATTCCACTTCTGGTGAAATCTCTGCTCCCCCACACATCTGAAAGTTTGAGTTGGGCTCTGGAAACAGACCAACTGGGGTTGCCATTCAGTGACAGCTCTTGCTATGTCACCTTGGGCCAATTAGGTCACCCACCAGCTCTGGTTCCTCAGCTTCAGGAGGCAAGAGATTTCATCACTCCTCACAAGGCTGGGGTAAGCACATGGAATCCCACTACCACACCATGAGCTTAGCACCGACTGTATGAGAAACCACCTGAGCTTGACCAAGAAAAAGGCCAAGGACAGCCATCTGGCCAGGACACAGCCCAGCATTGGGTGGCTAAAGGCCAGGAGGGTTTTATACACTCTCTTCTTAAAGAGGGAAGGAAGACAGCTCATGTGTGTTCCTGATTCACTGAGCAGAACTCAACTGTCAGCAGCCACCACAATGGAGCCACCAACTGGAAGGAGGTCAATGCTGGCTGGATGTTCAAGGCTGGGTCACCACAATGGTGAGCTAGACCAGCAGAGGAGACAACTGGTGGGGCACAAAGGGTCCTCTTCAAATGCACATCTCCCTCCCTCCAGGTCACCTCTGTTTGTTGCCCCTACCTACCCGTCACTCCAAGAGCCATTCCACTCCACCTGGCCCCAAGGGTTCCGTAGGCGCACCAACTTCACTTTCTCACCTTTGAACAGGGCCTTGGGCAAAGAGAAGCTCTCATGTGAGGAGACTTCTAGAAAGGGGGTCTTCTGTGCTGCCCAGAGGACAGGGATGGGGCCAAGTAATGAAGCCCTGTGGGGATGCTGGCTTTGTCCTGGCTGGCCTGAGCCCAGGAGACCAGTCAGCAGCTCACTGTTGAGCCTTAAGAGTCAAGGCATGGTGGTCTCCTCTGTCTCTTCTGAGGAGTGCTTTCCCACAGCACAGCCAAGGCTACAGCAGCCGTTGGGAAGAAGCAGGGGGTATGGGATAGGCCCTTCATAAGAATTTAGAAATTGGGCCCGGCGGCGTGGCCTAGCAGCTAAAGTCCTCGCCTTGAAAGCCCCGGGATCCCATATGGGCGCCGGTTCTAATCCCGGCAGCTCCACTTCCCATCCAGCTCCCTGCTTGTGGCCTGGGAAAGCAGTCGAGGATGGCCCAATGCATTGGGACCCAGCACCCGCGTGGGAGACCCGGAAGAGGTTCCAGGTTCCCGGCTTCGGATTGGTGCGCATCGGCCTGTTGTGGCTCACTTGGGGAGTGAATCATCGGACGGAAGATCTTCCTCTCTGTCTCTCCTCCTCTGTGTATATCTGGCTGTAATAAAATGAATAAATCTTAAAAAAAAAAAAAGAATTTAGAAATCTAGGTGGGAATTAACAGACAACCCCTGTTAAGAACTGCAAACAAAAGCTGCTTTCAGAGAAATCAGTGAGGCTGCAGTATGCATCTCTACTCCCGAATAAAAGGTGGACACCCCAAAACTGTTAAATATACCTTGACAACAAGATACTAAACTCTATACCATTGCTTACATCTAAAGTCTCATAAAAAATTGGAGTCGAGACTTAGCTAAAGAACTATATTATTGTAAAATACAGGGGACAATGGGGAGGGGAGATGTGGGAGGGAGGATAAGGAGGGAAAGAGGGGAAGCCCTATACCTACAAAGCTGTATAATAGAAACTAAGAATAAAAAACAATAATAGTAAAAGAAAGAAAGAAAGAACAAAAGAAAGAAAGGAAATGCATCCCTTGATCCCACTGGCTACAAGTTCCTGCCCAAGCGTCTGCTCAGGGCACCACCTGCTCGACTGTGTGTGACAAGCCTGACAAAGTCCCTGTCTCTCATGACCCAGGAGGGAACAAAACATGGATACTGTCAGAGCACAAAATGATAGAAACCACAAAACATGCTTCTGTTTGTTCCTTGGAAACACTGGGAAACTTGCAACCTTAGCACTAAAAGCATGGGTAAAGTGGGTATTCCTGAGGGTCCCTCCTCCCCCAGGACGTGTGGTGTTGTCCTTGAGTGGAATCCCCCAGTTGGACGCTAAGCTCTGCAGTTGGGGAAGAGCGGTATCCGAGTCCTGACTTCTGGAGGTCAACCCAGGTGAGGTCCCCAAGCCCTGCTATGCCCCACCAGACTCACCTCCTCTAGCCCTGTGACTGAGTAGGCATGACCTCTGACCAGGCCACAAGCCATTCTTGTCTCATACTGGACAGGGACGATGGTCTGTGGAGCAAACACCAGGCAGTCCATCAGCAGCTGGGAGCCAGAGCTCTGCTCCTTGCAAAGCTCACACTGGCTGGTTCCTGGGACTCCCTGAAAGTGTGCCTCTGCTACCAGTAGCAGACCCTCACTGACCCTTTAAGACTTTGGTGCCATCCCAGCAGCAAGCTAGATGGTGGGGCCACCATGGTGGGGCCACCATGGAGGCCAGGCTCCTCCCTCCCTCCCTGAGCCCAGCCAGGACTGAGTTTCTAGCTGAGAAAGGGACTGAGAGGAGGGATTTGATGAAGAGGTATAGTCGAGGTGACTTCAAAATGTTTGTGGAAAACACAATGAAAAGGAAAATTTACTTCAAAGCCACTTTGAAATCTGCACATACAGGTCCTCACATGGTTCATGAAAAATATTGGGCAAAAATTATATGTGGAGCTCAAAAATTCTACACAAAAATTAACGTATCTTCGGATTGCATTTTACTGTGAATCTTTGAAAGTACCCTCATAGGTCTAACCCTTCTTTTTTCCCCTTACCCCATGCGCAGCCACCTGAAATGGGATAACAGAACCATCATGAGCCCCAGCACCCAGGGAATGGATTCAGAGGACCTTCCTTCTCAAATATAGGTCTAAGTTGGAACCCTGGCTGGGATGCTTGGGCAGGAAGTTAGGATCGCCAAAGCCCAAGGTGTCCTAGACAGGGCCTTCACAGTTTCAGCTAGTGCATTTCAGAGTGTGTGTGTGTGTGTGTGTGTGTGTATGCATGCATGTTTGTGTGTGTGTCTGAGATCTGTCCTGTGGAATTTATCTTAGATTCACACAGATACAAGAATTTGGCATTTTGAATAGTAGCAGCCTTGCCCCGCATCCACCACCAGCACCCCTAAAAAAGAAAAAAGGACTCTAGCTTTTTAATAACAGGATCTTGGGTAAGGAAATGATAACCCTTGTGCATTGTGTCATATTGCACAGCTATTAAAAATATTAAAAGAGAATAGTCATTTAATAGAAAGCCAACTGGAAAAAGTTGCCAAGAAGTACATGTAACACAACAACATCCTTTAAGTCACAGTGTAACTGCATGCAGAGGACAATCTTGGAAGGACATTTAGTGAATGAGGAGTGGAAAGCAGGGGTTACATTTTCCGCCATGCTTCTTGTGTGGCCCAGGTGCCTCCCATGAACCTGCGTAGTGTGTGAAAGAATGAGCCCATGAGACTACGAGCACTGTGAGCAGCGGGGCAGTGGACCAGGGGTCAGAGCCCAAGATTTCGCTTTGTCTGCCAAGATGCCACAAGGAGTCGGACACTTACAAGGCCAGGGAGCCGGGCATGCAGCTGGGCAGGGAGGGGGACTGTGGGTCAGCGCGGACAATGCAGGATTTACACACCCGGGTTGGTCTGTCATCTGAGCCTTGTGGTATGAGGTCTGAGTCCCTGAGCAGCGAGTTATCCATATTCCTCACCATCCGTGCAATCAACTCCCCCATGTTGAGACCAGAAGGAGAGGTTCCAAAGGTCATGTTGGTGCCATCCTGAGACCCGACAGGGGAGGGATGGGCAGGGGGGTACACCCCGGGACAGGCCAGGGAGCAGACAAAGGAGGGTGGAAAGGACAGGAAGTAGAGAGAAGGGAAGGGATAGACAAGGAAAGATCAATAGAGAAGACAGGCAGAGAGGCAAAAACATGCAGACACTGTCCCTGTGGAGTTGGTGCCCAGATGTTTCAGGCTTCCCCCAGACACTGTGAGGACAAGGAATTATCTACATCCTGCCCCCTCCGCCACCTTGAGCAGCTCTCAGGTAAGGCATGTCTCCTGGGGCCCAGGAGGCCTGGCTGTGAACTGCTACCTCCTTGCCCTTCGTTCTCAGCTCCTGTCCCCTTGTTGCACAGATGCCCTGCAGGCCAACCTCCTCCCAGATAGCAGTGCAAAGCCCACATCCCAAGTCAGGGATGTGGACAAACTCAATGACCAGGAGGTTCTCCAGGGAAAATGGGAAGCCCGTGCCAGAGATGTGGTCAGCTGAATGGGACCAGGTTGGGACTGTACAGCTCTGACGGCTGAGAATCCACAGACTGAGGGGCCCCTTGCATCTCTCTGCCCCAAGACCAGGGCTCAGAATGTCCTTGCCCTCTTGACTGGCTATCTCTGGGAACTACTCCGTTTTGAGACATGCCCAGCTGTCATGATTCAGAGTGACTTCCAGTTTCCTGAAGCAACAACTTTTTCTCTGTCCCGGGAAGATGGTTCTGTGGTGCTACCCAGTGCCCCAGGCCCCACACTTACATCAATGGAGCAGCCCATGAGGGAGCCTCTCTCAATGGCCTTCCTCATGATCTTGTACATGTCCCGGGGAGCATCCTTGATCTCGAAGAACTCGGTCACCCCTCCGGTGAAGTCCTCCATGGCCTCGGTGGTGTTCCCACCTTTCAGAGCCTCATAGGAGCCATGTAGCCTTGGAGAAAGTATGGAGACTGACCACGCCACAGAGCTCAATGCAGCTGGTTTGGGCAACAGCCGCCAGCACAGTGGCATCCCTGGGTGCTGTGGATATGACCACCTCCCCATCACCCTATATACAGCGCTAAGCTCAATAGGCCAGGCAATTCACCTAAGGCCAGAGAGCCAGCAGCACTGGGATCCCATCCCCACCATCCCCACAGCCTGATGATTTTCTTTCTACTGCTGCATCCTGAACCTGGAGGCCATTAGCATCTGAGGTAGAGTCTCCAAGTGGGATGGGGAGGGGGTTAGGGAGCAGACAGTGATGCCTGTGAATATACTGCAAGCTTCAGAGGCCAAGCCACCAGGCCAGGCTCTGGGGTCAGAGCTTCAGAGAAAAGGATGTTTGGAGCCAAGATCTGCACCAGCACAGAATGGAAATACATGCTGCAGGGAGCCAAAGGTTTCCCATACAAACCTTCTCTAACTTCATGTTTTCTCTGATTGCTGGGGGGTACTGCTCTAACTTTGGTTCCCAGTGGACATACACATGTACAAGTCTGAGGGAGACCTAGGTTGGCCCTCATGTGCGTGCGTGCGTGTGCACACACATACACACACACACATACATCATCATCATCATCAACATCCCTTCCACAGGGTGGCCTTACTTGGCATAAGCCTTCTCCAGCAGAGCACTCCAAAACTCATTGCGGTGGTTAGACTTGGTGAAAACCAGTTGATTATTGTAGGTTGGCAGGCAGTCATCGATGACCACATCGACCCAGTCTCCATAACGCCAGAACTGCATGGGAGCAAGCAGAGGGTCCCCAGCTCAGATCCTAGCTCCTGCAAGGGGCTCTTGGCTCCCAAAGCAGTAACATTTCCAAGGCCTGGAAGCCGGGTGCTGCCTCCTGCTCCTCTGAGCTTGGGGTGGGAAGTGGCTCTCCCTCTTTTGGAATGAGTGCCCTGACGGCAGGGAATAAATCGCACAAGACTCGGTATATCCTGTAGAATCCAGCCTGCAGCAGGGGATAGCAGGTACCTGGTGACTACCCCAGGACTGGGGAGTTGGGTGCAGGGCCTGGGTGTCTGTATTGAGGTGGCTCTGCTGGATGAGAATTGTTGGTCTGGGTGAAGAGGCCATGGAGTGCTTGTGATGACTAACCAACCAGGCAGTCACTCTAGAAGCAGCAAGGGTATCACCCATGGGGGAGGGTGGCTGGAGCAACATCACTGCCCAGCTGTAGTAGTCCTGAGGGCTCCTTTTGAGCCTGTCAGTTGTAACTGACAAAGAGCCAGAGGACAGAAGATCTGTCTGGCCTTGGTCATTGAGGCCCTTTGGATATTACCAGGCCTTTCAAATACTGCGATGGAAGGGACACTGCTAGTTGGATGGAGCAGAGAACCAAAGCAGCTGTGGGCCTGCCACCTCTCCTGTGTTCTGAGGGCACCATAGCTGGACCCCCCAATCCAGGGTTGTCAGGCCTGAGGTTCAAGACAAGCAGACAGACCACTTCCCTGAGCCTAGAAGAGGTAAGAGATGGGCTTGGATGGCCTGCCCTAAGGGACTAGAAATGAGCATGAGCTGAGGGTCATGGCTCCACATCTTCTCTATAACAACCCAAAGTCCTAGGATTTGCTGATGTAGACACTCCTTGCACCTGTTTGAGAAGGACAGCAACACAGCAGACAGCTGGCTGGGGAGTGACAATAAACCCACTAGTCAGCAACCAGGACTTCTTTCTGGAATACAGTGGAAGTTGGGGTGGGGGTGAAGATGGGGTAGAGGTAGTATGGTGAAAAATCAACTGAAAGCTGTGAGGTGGGGTCCCTGCCCATTCTCATGGTGGAGACAATAGAACACTTCCAGAAGCTGCCAAGGAAGTCGAGGTAGGAGACCAGTGGACCACCACTGCCACTGCACCTGCCATTGCTCACCTGGAAGTGGAAGATGCCTGCATAGTTCTCGGTGAAGCTCTGATCATGGGGGATGACACGGAAAAGCAGCCGCTCGTTCAGGGTGAGACAGGCGATGGCTGCGAGGAACCAGCAGTCCCCTGTAGGTGGACACGTGGCATGGGCTGTATTAGGGTGCCCTCCAGGGAGCAGGAAGACCTCAACCAGCTGGCAGTCCCATTCCTTGGAAGAATAAGGATTCTCCTGGTGCCTGGCATCCTGCTTCCAGATCTGACCTCATGGAGTACCTCACCATGGAGGGAGACTCTGGCCAGACTTCATGGCTACAGTCCACAAGGTCTGGGGACTGTACCTTCACCTGAAGCCCAGGCAAGTCCTCTTTTTGCAATAGGAATCCACTTTTCTTTTGTACCTCACTAGAGACAGGACAATAGGCAATCATGATTAGCTCATTCTTCCTAACACCTGCTGAAAGTTGCCCAGCCCCACAGCACCAAGGTGTGAGTCCTTCTGTCCCTTGTAACCTGGGCAAAGACCAAGTTTCCAGTCACCATTAACCCAGAGATCTTTGTTGTGTTGTGAGTAAAGCCCTGGAGTCAGTCTGCAGAGGACACCAAGAAGGGATGAGATGTGGGCATTTTGTCATTCCTGGGTCGCCTTTTGGGAAGAGGACTCTATAGCCATTTTGCTCCGGGTGTGTGGAAATGAGAGAGACAGATAGATAGACAGGATGAGGAAAAGCCTAAGAGCACAGCTAGCTTGCATCCTGGCAGGTCTAGGGTTGAGGTACTTGCAATGCTGAAAGAACAGAGGGGAGGCTGAGAGCTGCCAGGGCCTGCCCTGCCCTGCCCTGTCCCTGCCTGGCAAGTGGGGTCCTGGTTTCACTTGATTTTAACCAAAGGGCCAAGAAGCAATAGGGGCCTTGGTTACAAAGGCCAGAAGGTCACTGGCTTCTTAGGGCCCTGCAGGCAGCTGTCCTGCATACTGGGGCAGGAACCTGGATCCCAGCCTCCCCTCAACCTATCTTCTACTGGTCTTCTTTCACTGGTCTTGGGGGCCCTTTCTCCATGAGTGGAGATTCTCACCAAGTGCACAGCACAGAGCTGGCCCAGCTCCTACACTTGATCTTAGCCAAAAGGCCGAGAAGCGATCCAGCTCCTCACCACAGAAGGTTCAACGAAAACAGATCCTTGGTTGCCCATTCTCCTGGCAAAAGGTGGCTTTTTGTTTTGGAAAGGTCTCCCCTTATTGTGAGCTGTTGGGGACAGTGGAAAGGACCCTTCAGTGGCCTGTGTTTTTAAGTATGTGCAGCTTTGCTACGCTGAAAGGAACGCTGGCTATACAGCTAACTCGGGAGGAGGAAGGACAGGGGAAACCAGGACTGTTGTCGTGCTGAGCAGAGTGGCAGTGGCCCTGAGCTGGAAGGGAAGACTAGGGGGACATGTCACTGGGGATGGCTATCCCTTTCCCAGAGGGACTATACCTTATAGTCACCCCTGGATCACCTGGCAGGGCAGATGAGGGGGCATTCCTACCTAGGTCTCCCTGGCAGATGTCAGTTCTGTTGGCTCCACCAATGATGAACCGGGGGTTCTCGCAGATCTCCTGTGGAACAAAATGGCAATGGTCAGATGGAAAGAATATGAACACAGTTGCTGGTCTGCATCGAGTTCCTGGAGCGGAACTTGTTTACTATGCATCAGGAGCTGGACATACACTCTTCACTCAGGCCTCCAAGAACAGACCTGTGAATCAGATGTCAGCCTGCTTATTTTTCATGTAAAAGGAGAATCAGTGAGGTTAAGAAGTTGGCTCAAGGACATACAGCCAGCAGGGAGTAGCAGCAGGAATTACGCGTAATTCCATACTCCCGTGATGCAGCACCTAGAGATCAGGGCAGCCTCTTTCCTGAGGCAGCTTGGGGAGAGGGAGAGCAGATCTTGGTGCCAGCTTTCTCAGTGCCAGAGAAATGAAGCTGGTGAGGAGGGAAATTAAGGCCTTTCTCCTCATATGTGGCCAGAGACATTTAGAGTGAGCCCTAGGCCTCCAGGACATGCATGCTGGGCAGGGGAGAGGCAGTGTGGCAGGAGCCTGGTGGGCTGAGGCCAGGGAGCAGAGCCAGTTAGATTCTGGGGCACCAGCAGAGAGGCCAGCAGGGGGTGCTCTTGTTTCTTTTTGATGTGTCACACGCTTGAGTACCTTTTCTGATTTCCTTCTCAGCTTTGGGGAGTCTTGCCATTCCCTTGACCTGCCACTTGCTCACTATTTTCTGCGCTCAAGGGCAGCCCAATAAAGTCAAGCGATCCAAGTCCCCTCAGAGCTCCAGATGGGGAAAAAAAAATCTTGATTTTATCAAACCCCAGCAACTCCCTCCTTAGAAATGAAAAGCTGTGGAAGGAGAAGCCAAAACCACTAATTCTTTGCTTGCTTATTTTCGTCTACTTGAAAGAGTCTCTCTCTCTCTCTCTCTCTCTCTCTCTCTCTCTCACACACACACACTAACAGTGGCGGGGAGAGAGAGAGAGGCGGGGAGAGAGAGAGAGAGAGAGAGAGAGAGAGAGAGAGAGAGAGAGAGAGAAAGAGAAAGAGGTCTTCTAGCCACTGGTTCACTCCCCAAATATTTGCAGCCAGGGCTGTGCCAGACAAGGCCCAGTGCCCACAACACCACACAGTCTTGCACATGGGTATCAGGGGCCTAACCATATCAGCCATCATCTGCTGCATGCTAGGATGCATTAGAAGGAAGTTAACAGGGCTGACCTTGCTATGTAGCTAGTAAAGTTGCCCTCTGCAATGCTGGCATCCCATTTGGGCACAGGTTTGCATCCTGACTGCTACACTTCCAATCCAGCTCCCTGCTAACATGCCTGGGAAAAGCACTGGAAGATGGTCCAAGTTCTTAGGCCCCGGCAACCATACGGTGACGCTCCTGACTCCTGGTTTCAGCCTGGCCCAGACCCAATTGCTGCAGCCATTGAGGAAATCAACCAGCAGATGGGAGAGCTCAATCTCTCTCTAACTCTGCCTTTCAAATATATAAAAATTATATGAATATTGGGCGGAGGCAAGGCCTGAGGTGAGTGCGAGTGCGGCGGCGTGGCCGGGCTTGCTGGCCTTGCTTGAGGCCAACCCTTTGCTGTTTGTCCTTGCAGTGCATTCAAGATTTGGCTTCACTCGTAAGCCACCACCATGGCCAAGGAACGCATCACTTCCGGAGGTGTAATGGACGTGAACACTGCTTTACAAGAGGTGCTCAAGACCACCCTCATCCACGACGGCCTGGCGCGTGTCATCTGTGAAGCAGCTAAAGCCTTAGACAATCGCCGAGCCCACCTCTGTGTGCTGCCATCCAACTGTGATGAGCCCATGTATGTCAAGTTGGTGGAGGTCCTGTGTGCCGAACACCAGATCAACCTCATTATGGTTGATGACAACAAGAAACTTGGGGAACAGGTAGGCCTCTGTAAAACTGACCAAGAGGGGAAATCCCAAAAAGTAGGTTTAAATATATTTAAATAAAACAGGGCCAGGTATGGTCATGTAGAAAGCTAATCCTCCACATACAAGTGCCAGCACTCTATATGGGTGCCAGTTTGTGCGCCCAGCTGTTACACTTCTGATCCAGCTCCCTGCTTATGACCTGGGAAGGCAGTGAAGGATGACACAAGTGTTAGGGTCCTGCACCCATATGGGAGACTCAGAAGAAGCTTCTGGCTCTAGGCTTCAGATTGGCTCAGTCCTGGCTGTTGCAAGCCACTTGGGGAATGAGCCAGCAGATGGTAGACCCCTCTCTTGTGTGTCTCATTCTCTTTCTGTAAAATCTGCCATTCAAATAAAAATAAATTTAAATAAATAAATAAAAGTAAGAGGAGGAAGCTGGTTTAGAAGTAGGAAGCCAAGACTGAAACCCACATTCTGACGTGACATGCCGACATCCCAAGTCGCAGTTTAGCCAGCTGTGCCATAACCTCTGCCCTGGCCAATTATCTATATGAAGATGCTTTTGGTGGGCAGCCCATGAGACCTTACATTAATACAAGCCAAACTTCCTGGCAAGTGTATAGCCTGGCAGTTAGGTCACCTGTATCTTACATCAGAACTTCTGGCCTTGATTCCTGCTTCCTGCTGATGTAGACTTTCTGGGGCAGCACTTTTTTTAAAGTTTTAATTTTATGGCACAATTCTGTAGAGTTGGGGTTCCTCCCCTGCGGCAGCACTTCGTAATTCGATTCCTGCCACCCAGCAGAGGACCTGGACTGTGTGCCTGGCTTTGGCCTTGCACAGTCTTGGTCACGACATTAGGGGGAGTGAACCAACAGACGGAAACATTTTCTGTTTTTGTGTGTCTTTCTGACCCTCAAATAAAATTTTTTAATTTTTTAAAAATTTTATCTATTTTTATTGTAAAGTCAGGTTTATAGAGAGAAGGAGAGACAGAGAGAAAGCTCTTCCATCCACTGACTCACTCCCCCAGTGGCCACAACAGTCAGAGCTGAGCCAATCCGAAGCCAGGAGCCAGGAGCTTCTTCCAGTTCTCCCATGAGGGTGCAGGGTCTCAAGGCTTTTGGCTGTCTTTGACTGCCTTCTTAGGCTACAAGCAGGGAGCTGGATGGGAAGTGGAACAGCTGGGATACGAACTGGCATCCATACGGGATCCCATATGCAAGGTGAGGACTTTAGCTACGAGGCTACCACATCAGGCCCTCAAACACAATTCAAAAATTTTTAACATTTAAAAAAAGTTCACAAAGTGATGTTTGCAAGCTTACTGAAGTAAAAGAACCTAACTGCTTATCAGATTAGTGGTATAACCTCATATTTACACACACACACACGCACACACGATGATTTCACGTGGCTAAAAATTTAATGCTTTGTATTTGTCTCCTTTTGGATATATCTTATGGACAAAAACCAAAGCCATAAAGAACTGTAAGACATGAGAAATAATAATATTGTTTTACAACTGTGACATATGGACTATAGGATACAAGTCAGAATGCATGTGAATGTCGTTAGCAAGCAAGGGGGTTTTTTTGGTGTAAGACACATGCACTTATTAAATAATAAATCAAAAGAAACAACCTTGCAATGTTAATGATGAATGGTTTATTTAACTCCTGGTTAATTTTTGTCTCCCTAAAAATTATTTCCTCTCTATGTATAAAGAAGTACCTTGAACTAGTAATAATACTCTCCTGGTAAAGAGATGATCAGTATTGGCATTGTGTTCACTGTCCTGCAGCGATGGACTTGGTGCATGGAGCCTGATAAAGAATACATGAAGACTACTGACTGATGGTCAATAGCTGAAGTTTATTAGTAGCATCAGGTTTTTATAGACTGAGAGTCACACTGGATAAGGGAGATGGTATTGAGGAGCTTACAATGGACCCATAAGTCTGTCTACAGAACCCATTGCTTTTTTCTAAGATTTATTTATTTTTATTACAACGTCAGATGTACAGGGAGGAGAAGAGACAGATAGGAAGATCTTCCATCCGATGATTCACTCCCCAACTGAGTGCAACGGCCGGTGCTGCGCCGATCCGAAGCCAGGAACCAGGAACCAGGAACTTCTTCCGGGTCTCCCATGCGGGTGCAGGGTCCCAATGCTTTGGGCCATCCTCAACTGCTTTCCCAGACCACAAGCAGGGAGCTGGATGGGAAGTGGAGCTGCTGAGATTAGAACCGGCACTCATATGGGATCCTGGCGCGTTCAAGGTGAGGACTTTAGCCGCTAGGCCACGCCGCGGGCCCCCATTAATTGTTTTTACACCCTTGTTTGAAAGTATCTCTTTTTGTTTTCTATATCCAATAAAATGTCCTCATTCAAATGATACCCAATCAGTTGTTCTCATGCAAATCATATCCACTCAATTTTTCTCATACAAATTATATGAAATCAATTATTCTCATGCAAATTGTAACTAATCAATTGTCCTCTTATAGCACTGTCCCCATTAAATACCATTTTCCACAAAAAGAAACCACTGGGGAAGCAGCCAGTTTGATACAGTAAACAAATAAGAGGCTTTCCTCAGGGAACAGTAGGGGTCAGCATCGTAGTGTATGTAGTAGGTAAAGCTGCTGCCTTCAAGGCCAGCATACCAAATGAGCAACGGTTCCAAGTCCCAGCTGTTTCACTTCCAATCTAATGACCTGGGAAAGCAACAGAGGATGTTTCAAGCCTTTGGGCCCTTGTATCCATGTGGAAGACTTAGACGAAATCCCTGGCTCTGACATTGGCCTGGTCCAGTCCCAGCCATCATGGGCTTTTGGAAGATGTCTCTGCCTCTAACATTATCAAATAATAAACAAATAAAACCAATCTTTAAAAAAATAAAAAGAAGGCAGAAGCCAATTTGAAAAGGCTCTTGTGGCCAAGAAGGCTAACATATGAACACTAAAATTATTCACAGTAGAGAGGGGTGGACATTGTACTGCAGTGGATTAAGTCACCATTTGCCCACACTATGTCTATATCCAAATCCCACATCACAGTGCCCGGAAGGAAGCTACACTGATATACACAGGAGCCGCACTGCTTCTGGTCTAGCTTCCTGCTAAATGCTTGTGGGAGGCAGCAAATGATGGCCTTTAGCTCCTTGCATTCTTCACAGGAAACGCGACTGGAACTCCTGGCTCCTAGCTTTGGCCCAGAAAGTCTACATCAGCAGGAAGTGGGAATCAAGCCCAGATGTTCTGATATGAGATATGACTGACCTAACTGCTAGTCCCAGTTGTTGTGAGTATTTGGGGAGTAAACCAATGGATGAAAGGTCTCTCTCTGCTTCTATACATTTCAGATAAAAAAAAATATATCTAAGAGAACAAATAGAGAACATCTCTGTAGTCAGTAAAGACCTGAGATACATAAACCAAGCAGATGAAACTGTAGCTGAGTATTTCTGTCAGCTGAAAAGCCAAACAGGAAAAACTAGGGTTTTGTTTGTTTGTTTTGGTTTAAAGATTAATTTATTTTTATTGGAAAGGCAGATTCAGAGAGAGGAGAGACAGAAGGAAAGATCTTCCATCTGTTCCATCTGCTGGTTTACTCCCCAAGTGACTGGTTCAGCCAGAACTGAGCTGATTCAAATCTAGGAGCCAGGAGCTTCATCCAGTCTGCCATGTGGGTACAGGGTCCCAAGAGTTTGGGCGGTCCTTGACTGCTTTCCCAAGCTACAAGCAGGGAGTTGGATAGGAAGTGGAGCAGCTGGAACACAAATTTGCGCCCATATGGGATCCTGGCATTTGCAAAGTGAAGATTTAGCCACTGAGCCATTGCACTGGGCTCTTACTGATGTATTCTAACAAATACTCAAAGAAGTAGTGGTACAAATTCTCCATAATTACTTCCATGAAACAGAAGCATAAGGATCATTTGTTAATTTTCCCTAAGGGGTACTTAAGTCAGAAACATGTTACAATAAAGGAAAACTACAGATTATTGCCTTGACCATAGAAGCGAAAGCTCAACAAAGTATCAGCAGCGATACAAAAGCAGTGATATAAACAGGAATACAGAGTCTGGCCATGTGAAATTTATTGCATGCAAGACTGGCTCAACCTTTAAAATGTGACCTACCAAGCCAACAGGATAAGGAGAAAAAGAATCTGATCTTATCAATTGCTGCAAAGAAGTTACTGATGGAATTCAACAACCATACATGATGAAAACTCTCCACTAACTATTCTTAGAGCACTTCAACTTGAGAAGGTAGATACAAACTTCATACTTCATGGTGAGAAAGTATGCACTTTCTAAGAAACAAGGCAAGATGTCCCCTTCTACTGCTCCCCTTCAACATCATACTGAAGACCTAGCTGACACAGTAAGAAGGGAAATGAAAGACAAAAATTAAAAACAGAGAAACTTCACAGAGGCATGATTATTTGTGTAAAAACCCTCAATAAATGACCAACAGGCAAAATAAAAACCCTACTAGGACCAAGAAACAAGGCCAGTACAGTCAGACAATCCAAATGTATAAAGGTCAGTTGCCTTCCTATACATCAGCAATGGACAAATGTCAGTTAAATATTTTTACAATTTTATATGAGCACACACAAAAAGAAATACCTAGATATCAGTGTGAACTTAAGTTTAGCGTATTAGAATACAAAAGGCTTTAGATGCAAATGTTTACAGAAACATGTGTAGATACAGATCAGAATGTACACATATAACTCTTTTCTCTACCAGGTATAGAAACAATGATATTCTTAGAGGAATGAACCTCCTGAAACAATTGTATCTTGGTTTCTCATACCTTTTTCCAGTAAGACGAGCTTGTACCTTTTGGAGAAATGACTGATTTTAGCTTTGTGCTGGAAATAGACCACAGGAGATAGGAGCATCTTGTCATGTGAAGAGAAATCTCACAATAGGCGAATGCTAAAATGCCACAGAAGCCAACTGACTAAAATGGGAATAACCTGAGCTAGAAAAGCAAGCAGAATTACAGTATATCCACACACCAAACAGCGTTGGTGCATTCATGAATTCACACTGATATAAATTACTGATGGGAGTAAAACAGGCAAATGGAAAGAACGGTCCCAGGTGAATCATTCCCAGTAAGTGATGCAGATTCTCTGCCTTCAGTGGGGGTGGCAGCGAGCGCCCCACCCCCACCTCCTCGAGTGTGGGCTTATGCTTAGTGGCTTTCTTTCAAAGACTGTAACATGGAAAAGGTAAGTTTACAGTAGAGCAATCTGACAAACACTACTGCAGCCGGATAGCAAGGATCAGCAACATAAGGCAGGCTTCTAACTTATAACATGATGAATATGACACCTTAACTCTGCGACCATCCTCCCTCCAAACTCCTAAGCCCAGTTTCATCAGGAAAACAAATAGCAGGCAAATACCAACTGAAGGACTTTCTACAAAGTACCTGACCGTACCCTTTCAGACCATAAAGATCATCAAAACCAGGAGGAGTCCGAGAGACTGTCACAGGCAGAGGCAGGCTAAGGAGATGTGACGACTGAGTGTGATGTTGTGTCTCTGTTGGGATCTTGGTGCAGGAAAAGGACATCAGATAAACAGGAAAGAAATCTGTATAGGATACAAACCTCAGTCAATAACCCATCAACATGGATTAAGTAATAAATGCACCATACTAATTCTAATATGTTCAACCACAGGGAAAGCCAAATGCATACACAGTAGTCCTCCTTCATGCACGCTTGATATGGTCCAACACTCCTATGGATGCCTGAAACTGTAGAAACTATAAACTTCCATAAAACTATAAAAAAAAACCTATAAAACTAAGGTTTCCCCTATACATACACATAAAGTTTAATTTATTAAGTGCACTAAGAGATGAATAATTAATAGAACAAATACAACAATCTACCAAAATGAAGTTTAGTTAAAACTTATGTATTATTTACTTCCAGAATTTTCCATGTAATATTTCAGACCCTGATTGACAGAAACCACAGGAAGTAAAATCCAGATAAGGTAGGACTCCCAAGTATAAGAACCCTGCCATCTTCACACTTTTTCCCTAAATCTAAAATTGTGCTATAGGTAAAAATTAAAAAAACAAAATAAAACAAAACAAAAAGCTGAACAACCAGGACTGCATCATTGGAAAGCTTTCCCATGTCTGACAGGGGATCACCTTGCAGGCCTCCTGAATTACCTGTCTCTGCTTCAGACTTCTCTGCTCTAGTGAGGTCCCGGCCTGCGCAAGTGCAGCCTGGCTTTACACAGTCAAAGCAATTCTGGACAGGAAAGAGGCCTGGGCCTGCCAGCACTTTGCCCTGTTCATATTGCCAGGAATGGGCTTCTACGGGCTCTATGAGGTGGCCTGGAGCAAGTCACTGCTCTGGTCAGGGTGACCTTTACACTGAAGCAGAGTGATGCTACACTATGGAACCCATATGAGGTGAAAGGTCAAGGTGGTCACCCTGTGGCCTCCCACTCCTTGCCTGCCGACTGCCTTCTATGAACTTCTCCTTGAACCTCAGCACTTTGAACAAGTCAGTTCTCCCATCCCCAAAATACCTGCTCTCCAGAAGGGAGGTGAACATCAATCCACCTCACTATTAATTTCAATTGCTGCAGTGCTCTCAAGGCATTTACAACTTGGGAGGCCTGGGCAGTATTATAATAATCCCTAACAAGGCCTCCAGCCTCATGAGGAAACAGGTATTTCCAGGGGGTACATGGGTAAGGAGAAAGTGGTGGGTCTTCACCTTCAAACTGGGCAACTTCCTGCTCCCCAAGAGCCATGTCCTGAAGCCCTGTCCTCACCAACCATACCTTTGGCCTTTTCCACATGATGGCCTTCATCCTGGTTTTCTGGCTCAGCTCGTGGGAGCCCAGGGACTGAACACCTGCTGGGAACACGTGGTCTTCGAAGAGGCACTTCTGAGCCAGACAGTGTTGCCTGATGACGAGAAAATCCTGCCCTTCATACTTGAGGGGCTGCGTGGCGGTGCCCTCCCCATTCCTCCTGTCCCTCTCTCGGATCACACGGTCACAGAAGAATTCCGGCAGCAGGTAGGGCATGGCGAGTGCCCAGGATGTGTAGCTGGGCCTTGGCTGGGGCCTCTTCCCTACAGCGCCCTCAGTTCAGGCCCTAATCCTCCTGTGAATGGCCTGGAGCCTATATAGCTCCTCCACCCTCTGCTGCACGGTGCGATGCAAATGAACACAGCCCAGAGAAAGCCTGTGGTCAGAGTCAGCAGCTTTGGCCGGAGGCCCCTGAGCCCACGGACTAGGGGCAACACCGTGCAAGTCAGAGCCAGCAAGCCAGCCAGCCAGGGGCGGGCGAGAGTCAGGGCAGCCTCAGGCCAGACTAAAGTGGGCTGGAGATCTTTAGTTTCTATGGCTGCCTTGCTGGGATTCTTTCTTCAGAAAGGGAAAACAGTGTCAGAGAGAGGCTTACCCTGTGTCAGCAAAAGGCATTCATGCTTTGACACTGGCAGTCAGTGGGATATAGCATGGGGCCTTCTAAACATGCTGTATACACTAATCCTATACAGCCTGCTGAATGCATAGGAGGAATCTGCTCCAGGCCATTGTCTGAGGGTAATGAACCCTTCCTTCTCCTCAGGGCGCCACTGCACCACCTCTGCCTCCCACCTCCCCAACTCCTTGACCAGCTGTTTAGGGGCTCTTAGAGGGAGAAGACTTGGCTTCAGATGAAAGCCCCTGTGAGGGTAGGGTGCGGCAGCAGTGCCTAGACATCTGGCGTGGTCCATTCAGTATCACTGAGAGCAGAGAGTGTGCCAGATAGCGAAGATGCATGGATGTGTATGGGAATTACCTTCCCATGAAAGTTCAGCTTTTCCAGGGAGTAGGAAGTGGGGGTGAGTACAAGTGTAGGGCTGACAGCTTGCCTGCCCAGCCTCCTTGTCCACTCTGTGGATCCTGCTGGCCTTTGTCCCCTTACCTCATCCCATCACCATGGGCTTTGAACTACTTGTATCAGAGTCACTCAGGAAGCCAGTTTACCCAGGTCCCATTCCAGGCTGGGTGACTCAGCTGCTGTGTGGGTAAGGGTACAAGATTCAGCATTCTTCCTTCCTTCCTTCCTTCCTTCCTTCCTTCCTTCCTTCCTTCCTTCCTTCCTTCCTTCCTTCCATTTTTCTCTCTTTCCTAATGTGGACTTAGCATTTTAAATGAGATCCTCACCTCCACAAAAGCTTGAAACCTTGACTTTACCATTCTAGGTTACAGTCACAGCTCAAAATTACTCTCGAGGTCAGTTCTTTTAAGAAATGATTTTCAGTTGACAGATAAGCAATGTTTTAAAAAATCAAACAATAGGGCCCGGCGGCGTGGCCTACCGGCTAAAGTCCTCGCCTTGAGCGCCCTGGGATCCCATATGGGCACCGATTCTAATCCCGGCAGCTCCACTTCCCATCCAGCTCCCTGCTTGTGGCCTGGGAAAGCAGTCGAGGATGGCCCAAAGCTTTGGGACCCTGCACCTGTGTGGGAGACCTGGAAAGAAGTTCCTGGTGCCCGGCTTCGGACCGGCACAGCACCGGCCATTGTGGTCACTTGGGGAGTGAATCATTGGACGGAAGATCTTCCTCTCTGTCTCTCCTCCTCTCTGTATATCTGACTTTGTAATAAAAATAAATCTTTAAAAAAATCAAACAATACAAAAGTTATACAGGGCCTGGTGCGACTGCGTGGTGGTTAAAGTCCTCACCTTGCAGGATCCCATAAGGTCACTGGTTCTAATCCCAGCAGCTCCACTTTCCATCCAGCTCCCTGCTTGTGGCCTGGGAAAACAGTTGAGGACGGCCCAAAGCCTTGGGACCCTGCACCCATCTGGGAGACCAGGAAGGGCTCCTGGCTCCTGGCTTCGGATTGGCTCAGCTCCAGCCATTGCGGCCGCTTGGGGAGTGAACCATCGGATAGAAGATCTTCCTCTCTGTCTCTCTTCCTTTGTATATTAGTCTTTCCAATAAAAATAAACCAATCTCCAAAAAAAAAAAAAAAGCCATACAAAGAAGTAACAGTCTCTTGGAGTTCCTTTTATACCTCTGAATATCTCTCTCCAAAGGCAGCCACTGTGAATTCTTTGACTTCTTTCATCTGGAATTTATTGTCCAATTTTCCAATAATATGTGTATATGTTATCACATTTTGCTTTTGTCAGAAACTGCCCTTTACAGTGAATCAGTTAGGCTTCATAGGCTAGATTTTGCCCATTTTCTTCCCCTGTGAGTTATTTTTTTTTTCACAAATTTTGGTACAGCCAAAATTCAATGTTGATTTTAGTAGTGATTAGGTAAATAGTATTCATTTCTTAGTTATGTGGTAGGCTGCAATTAAATTTTTTGGGACGTTTACTTATTTATTTAAAAGGCAGAATTATAAAGAGAGAGGTTGAGAGATAAAGGACCTCTATCTATTGGTTCACTCCCAAATGGCTGAAATGGCCACGGTCAAGTCAGGCTCAAGCCAGGCGTCAGCAGTGTTACTCTTGGATGCAGAGATCCAAGCACTTGGGCCATCCTATGTGGCTTTCCCAGGCTCATCAACAGGGAGCCACATCAAAAGTGGAGCAAGCAACTGGCACCCATATAGGATACTGGCACTGCAAGGTTTCAAGTGGTAACCTGACTTGTCATGCCACAACACTGGCTCCTAAATATCTGTTCTATAGAAATGTTTCTGTTCTCATATTATTCTTTTACGTATGTCACATTTATTCCCATATATATATATATATATATATATATATATATATATATATGGCCTGGCTCAGCACTGTCCGTTGCAGTTATTGGAGGAATGAACCAGAGGATGAAGGATCTCTCTCTCTCTTTTAAATAAAGAGAATCTTAAAAAAAAAAATTAAAAGGAGTATTGTAGGACAAGGGGTAAAGGACTTTTTAGTAAAGCGTAGTTATAGGACCAGAGTTGTAGCATAGCAAGTTAAGCCTTTGCCTCTGACTCTAACATTCCTCAGGAGTTATGGTTGCATCCTGGCTGCTCCCCGCTAATGCACTTGGAAAAGCAGCTGAAAACGGCCCAACTACTTGGACCCCAATATCCAGAGAGGAGACCTGGGTAGAGTTCCAGTGTCTTGATTTCTGTCTGGCCCAGCTGTGGCCATTGTAGTCATTTGGGAAGTGAACCAACAGGTCCTTTTGTCTTTCAAATAATAAATAAATCTTATAAAAACTTTTGTAATCATCTGCCTCTGCAAATGTACATGGAAAAGTGTGATCCCTGACTTATTATTTTATTACTATTTTATGTCCCATGATACAGCTTTGTAGGTATAGGGAATCCCCCCTCCATTAGAAGCTTCTTCCAGATCTCCCACCTGGATTCAGGGGCCTAAGGACTTGGGTCATCCGCTGCTGCAGGAAGCTGGAACAGAAGTGGAGCAGCAGGAATTAAATCAATGTCCATGTGGAACACCTGTAATGCAGGCAGTGGCTAATCAGTTACAACACTGCGCTGCCACTGGATTTACTCTTTTCAAAATTGAGTAACATGGGTCACATGACCTAATGGCTGGGATTATACACAGGAGGTGAAGTTAATTTTAGAGGCAAATAGGACACACAGGAGAACAAGAGACCTTCTGGCGTCACCACAGGTCAGCAGAAAGTTGATCTGATGATGACCAAGCACTGGTCCTGAGAAGCCAGTGGTCTACTGCACTTGAGATTTCAGCTCCTTTCTCAGACTCCATTTCAGACCAAGAGGAGCCTGGTTCCTTAAAGAAATAATTCATTCCTGGCCTGGTGCAAGAAATGTATGAGCTGAGAACAGACATTCTGCTGGGCCCAGAAACTGATGAAGCTCTCAAGGATGAATATTTTAAAACACAGAGAACATGGGAAACACTGTCATAATTATTTGTGGTAACTATGTTCTGTAAACTGCTATGAGCATTGAATCAGCAAGTTCTTAACTCCTAGAGGAAATAGATGATTAGGTTACAGCAGGGTCTCTGGTCATAACATCTCCACTGGCTAGTTAACACCTAACCATTTTTTTTTGCATGTGACTAGGGTAATTTCATACTTGTCATGGATTCATTAGCACTGAACTCACAGCCAACAACACTATCGCTTATGCCTCAATAAAGCTCTCCTAAGCCACATCACAGCCTTCTAGAATACTAGGACTTAACTTCAGGACTATGCTGGGTTGGGGGAAGGTTATCTGAAATAGCAAAATCACTATCAAAAAGCATAAATGTGAGGAAAACATGGTACCACATGGACCATTAATGCTAGAATGCTAGAATGCATGAATGCTAGAAACACAAGGACACAGAGTGTCACCTGGTCCTACCCTAGCAGGCTGTGTGTGTGTGTGTGTGTGTGTGTGTGTGTGTGTGTAAGGGAACTTGGGTTTGCACAGCTCTGGGAGTGACTGCATCTCCAAAAGCAGGTTTGGGGATTGCAATGGTAGCAAGCAGGAGAATTTGCAAATACGGAATCTACAGAAAACAAGGATTGAGGGTGCACGGATCTTAACAGCAGCACCCCCTCTCCCCCGGCCTGCCAGCAAAATGAAATCTGTAAGATAGAAATGTTTTGTGTGACTGATTTGACTGGAAGCAATATGATGCATGAAGGAGGAGGACTACTCAGTAGAGGAAAGCAGCTGATTTTCCACTGTCCCCTGGGTTGAAGCCAGACATGATACATCACAATTGCAGCTGCAAGAGTTCTGGCTGGAAATCAGCACAGTCTTTCAGAGTGAGAAGGTATGAACTGGGGGAGTGGGGGTTGTTGCTGCAGATGGGAGAATCTTTTGTTCCCAAAGCCTTCACATCGGGGAAAAAAGCCATTTACCTGGGATGGCTGAAAATCATAATTCCTGAACATTTTCCACCCCATGATCCATGTGAGGTGTTTTTTAAAATTTATTTATTTTTATTGGAAAGGCAGATACAGAGAGAAAGAGAGACAGAGAAGAAGATCTTCTGTCTGCTGATTCACTCCCCAAGTGGCTGCAACAGCCAGAGCTGAGCCGATCTGAAGCCAGGAGCCTGTATCCTCTTCTGGGTTTCCCAAGCAGGTGCAGGGTCCCAAAGCCTTGGGATGTTTTCAACCGCTCTCCTAGGTTACAAGCAGGAAGCTTGACAGGAGGTGGGGCTGCTAGGACACAAACCTGCACCCACATGGGATCCCAGTGCTTTCAAGGTTAGGACTCTGGCCACTAGGCTACTGTGCTGGGCCCTCATGTGAGTTTTCATACTAAATTCTTGCCATCCCAGGCATAAAACATACAGCCCCAAGTCTTGACAATGATTAAACTTGAAAAGGGTAAACCAAGTATCTGCTCTTCTTGAACAGGTGTTAGCTAGGCTTTAGGTTCTGTGAAAATATAGGTAAATGGGTCCTGAACCCTTGCTTCATAGTCTGGGAAGGTGGGGCAGAAGCTCCTCAACCTCCCCAGAGCTCCTGGCAGTTTCTCTTCTTGTGCTTCTCTCTTTTCCCACACTCAGGCTTTGAGCTGGATGGTTCAGTCCCCATTATGGAAATCAAGACAGGAGCCTTGGGGCAGTACTGTGGTGCAGCATGTTAGGCCTCTACTGGTGACATTAACATCCTATAGGAGTGCCAGTTAATATTCCAGCTCCTTGTTAAACGTGCCTGGAACACGGTGAGTGCTTAGGCCCCTGCCACCCAGGTGAGAGACCTGGGCGGCGCCCCATGCCTGTCTCATGTAAAGTTAAATTGATGTGGCCATTTAGGGAGTAAACCAGCATAGGAAAGAGGTTCTCCTCAGCCCCTTAGCTCAGCCTTTCACACAACCCAATCTTTCCCCTCCCTTTTTTTCCCCCTAAAAATGATTGGACTTTTACCATTTATCAAAAACTCTCTTGATTCAAGCCATTTACAAGTTCCTCAGCAAGGCTGTCTAAGGGTCAGGCCATGGAGGGGGCCAACTGTGGGTGGGTGCTGTCCACTCTGCAGCTTCTACAACTTCCAGTCTGTCTTGAGTTCTAACCCTCGTTGTCAGCAAATCCTCCTGTTCTCCCCTCCCTAGACAACAATCATATTCTCTTTCTCCCGGAGAGGTGTTGCTATTTCTGCAATTACAAGGAAGCCTCCTAACTTTTGAAAAGTGAAGCAAACATTTTTGCCATGTTAAAGATCCAGATACTGGACTCACCATGTGTCAAGAGTCAAAGGTAATTAGGCAGCACCACAAAGATGCACAGGGCTCAGGTTGCTTGGCCCAGAAACACAGTGCATGGTGCTCTCCCAGCAGGCAGAAAAGTAGATCTAGGAAGCACGTGGGGAGGCCAGGCTGGCTGGACCTCTAAAACAAGAGGCTGAAGGTTCAGTCTGTTAGTATTTTAACTAGCATAATTGACCATGTACCTATTTGTACACCATCATCATTTGACAAAGAAACATTGAGACTGGCTTTCAGCAACACTGTGCCTTAGCAAGTCAAAGTAGGCTGGCTTTGCTTCCTTGCCTGTGGCTTCTCCTTGGGAGAACACATTTCCTTCTCAAACAGTGGGAGCCCAGCAAAGCCCCTCTATACCTGTAGGTGTGTATGGAACACTAGGGTTCCCAAGAAATGCTTGACCTCTCAGAAAGTTCTGGTTCAAGTTTTTCAACATCTGAGCACTCATTGTGTAGCTGCAAGTTAGGCAAGGGTCCTTCCCACACCTTCCTCACATCTTCAAGATGCGGTCCAACTCTGACCACCTCTAACTCCCCTCTAGTTAACAGCGGATGAATCCCCCGCCTCTCTGCCCCGAGGGTGTTGTCCTGGTCATAACCCTTGGAAGACGTGTGGGCCTTGAGATAACTTAGAGTGGTTTTGTCATCTGTTCCTCCAAGCGACTCAGACAGTAGAAAATTCACGAAACCTATTGCTGCTGGTTTGAGACCTTCGGGGTTGGTACCTGTTGCTTCACAAATGGACGCTGATCATTCCAATTTTTAGTATATGTGCTGCTGAAGTGAGCACAAATGGACACTGACCAATCTAGTGCCTAGCACATATTGCAAGTCTGATTTTTAAAATATCCATATATTTTTATTGGGAAGTCAGATTTACAGAGAGAAAGAGAGACAGAGACAAAGATCTTCTATCTGCCGGTTCACTCCCCAAGTGGCTATAATGGCTGGAGCTGAGCTGATGTGAAGCTAGGATAAACCTCCTTCAAGTCTCCCACACAAGTGTAAAGTCCCAAGGCTTTGGGCTATCCTCTACTGCTTTCCCAGACCACAAGTATGGAGCTGGAAGCAGTGGAGCAGCTGGGACACAAACCTGCACCCATATGGGATCCTGGTGCGTGCAAGACAATGATTCAACCACTGGGCTATTGCACTTGGCTTGCAGGTCTGATTTTTTTTTTTTAAGCAATTGGGTTGGTTTTTTTGTTTTGTTTTAGCTTTTTAAAATTTATTTTTATTGGAAAGGCAGATATACAGAGAAGAGGAGAGACAGAGAAGATCTTCCGTACACTGATTTACTACCCAAGTGGCTGCAACCGACAGAGCTATGCTGATCTAAAGCCAGGAGCCTCCTCTGGGTCTCCCATGTGGGTGGAGGGTCCCAATGCCTTGGGCTGTCCTCAATTGCCTTCCCAGGCCACAAGCAGAGAGTTGAATGGGAAGCAGGGCCGCCAGGATGGGACACGAAACGGTGTCCATATGGGATCCTGGAGCATGCAAGGTGAGGACGTTAGCCACTAGGCTACCACGCCACGCCTGCAAGTCTGATTTTTAAGACTCAAGACCACCAGTCATTTCTCTGGACACAACTTGCTGAGTTTTGGTCCCTGACCACCTGCCCACTGCCATTGCAGTTAGAAAAAGCCCTCCACTGCCATCTACGGCATAGAAATCTGGGCTGTTCCACATATTAGTGGCCAAGCCCTCAGATGTGGGTTCTAATCCAAGGAGCTTCAGCTGGTTTCCCATATGGGCCTTGCTCCTGCTGGGTTAGTAGGAATCTCAAGATGAAACAGAAAGGGCCTCTGCTTTCAACAAGAGGTGGGGAGCCCTAAGGAAGCAGCCCATGAGCAGTCTGAGAGACAGTGAGGAAGAGTTGAATTCAAACAAGAAGGATGGTACTGCCCAAGCAAAGGCCTTGAGCTAGGAGGAGACGCCAGGGAGTGAGGTCACTGACTTAGCCGCTCTGTTGTTGCATTAGGGTCCCAGGAGGCAGAGAGAAGCTGGGGCTGGCCAGGGCCCGTGTCTCAGCTAGTGTTCAGGCTGACTATGAAGGCAGCAGGAGCAAGTGAAGATATGCAGGGGCATCTTTCCCAGGATGTTCCCTTGCATTCCCCCTGCCACCAGCAGGTGGGGGACAACGGCTGGACGGTGCATCTTTTTTGCAATGGTCATGTACTCACCAGTGTTTTGTCATTAGAATTCAGTACCTAAGGCCGGCTGCCTATGAAGGAAGGAGGGTTTTTTTGACTCAGTTTTGTTGGAATTTCACAGTCCATGATTGAGTCCCTTTGGCTTGGTCTCCTGGCCAGCCCGGAAAGCAGCAACGGCAGCCTATGTACAGAGGATACAGTCGCAACAAGCCAGGAAAGGAGAGAAGACAGGAGATTCGAAGGCCCAACTCAGAGTTTATAAGGAACCCCACGAGAGGCACGCCCTCAAGAACCCAAGTGCCTTTCACAGGTGCCTCTGCCGAGCAGGTCATTTAAGGGTTGAATTTCCTCTGCAGGAATGAGCTGTTGACATGGGGGTCCTTAGTGACACGGCAACATAAAATGCAAGCAAACCACAGTGGTTTTCTTCCACAGGAAGCACCCAGGCAATGTTCTAGGGGGGTCAAGGGGCTGGCCTAGGAGGACAGGGGTGCTAGTGGAGTCTGCAGGGCTGTTAGGGACCACAAGGGGCTCAATACAGAAAATCATGAGTGGCACTGGGTCTCAACTTCCAGCATTCCCTGTGGAGGACTTCTGGTTCTCCTGTCTGCTACAGCCCCTAGCTTGGACCATGGTCCCACCATCCTGGCTGCTCTTCTCATTCAGTGCCTGTCTTCCCCTCAGCAGTCCAGGCTCCAAGAGAGCAAGCGTTTTCATTTTCCTCTCCCCATTTACTTGCAAGGGTCTCCCTAGTCTTTCTCTTCCTCCCCACTTCCTTTCTTCTTGCCTGCCCCGCCCCATACATACACAAACACATACACACACAGTTTTCATGGTTATGACTTCTTGACTGAAATGACCCCTGAGTCCAGAACTAGAGTAATCCTGGGGGCACGCACACGCAGAGCAGGGAGCTGGAGCCCTAAATGCACGTGAATGCCCCTCTGGGAGTCCTGAGGTTGGAGGCTTTCCTGCTGGGGAAGGGATTGGCGTCCAGGCTGAGTCAGGTGCTCTCGGGTGACATTTTGCTCTGCAGTACCTCCCTGTCCTCTGTGAGAGGTGAGGTGTTTGCACAAAGCTCATGTCTTAGGCCTGAAAAAGGGGTATTTGCTCACAGCCTTCCAGCTTCTCTTCTTGGAACTCTGGGACATTTAAGAAAGATAAGGCCTCTGGCATACTCAAGCACAGCCTCACCTTTTCAGCCCCATCTGCTGAAGCAACCTCACCAAAGGGGTTGGGTGCTTAGCCAGAGTAACGGGGGTTAGCCTATTCACAGCTGGTCCTAGGAAAGTAGTATTTTTTCATGTTACAGCATGAATTCAACTGTTCCAAGCCCTTTTATGAAAAGCAAGAGTAGTTTGCTTTTTCAGAAAGAGCAAGAGAGTGGGCAATACTGCCAATTTGGTCCAGATGTGGCAGAACTTTGAGGACTTGCCCCTCTCCTCCCACTTCTTGCTTGAGGCCAAGGCCCAGCAGGGCTGCTGCCAGGTGCCTCCCTCGGGGCCGTGTGCACAGTGGAGGAGCCCTGGGCAGGTGCTGAGTGGGAGGATGTCTCTGAGAGGGAAAAAATAAACCCAGAGAGACACCAGAAAGCTACTACTCACCGGAGGTCGCTTCCAGACAAACTGGATGGGGAACTTCTGGCTATAAAAGAGGGATGTCTCATCCGGCGGGAACTCGGGGTCCAGATACAAGACCTTCTTCTCCAGGCACTTCTTGTGCAGTTGCTCGAATGTCTTCTCTTTGACTCCAATGATGGGGAAATTGCGGCTGAGGATGGCTGAGTAGATGCCACTTGGGTTTCCACCCCCAGCCTCGGTGGTCTTGCCCTGGGCTGGATGGGAAACTGGCCCTGGGGATCTGGGCTCAGCCCCCGTTTGGGGGGCAACAGATGCACTAATGGCAGTTGGCATGACAGGCGAGCTGGGAAGGAAGAGGCTTCTTTGAAAAAAAAAGAGATAGGACTACCTTCAAGGAAATGAAGCAACTGTGAAGTGGGGGTAGCTGGAGGGATTCCAAGTTGCCAGCCCCTCAGGAGGTCGTCCGGCTTTCATCCATCTTAGATGTAGAACTTGATCCTATAGCCCACAGTTTTCTTGAGTAAGGAGGAGGACTAAAGGGTTTCGCAAACAAATTTTGCTTGGGTGGCTCCTATCATATTAGTAGCTTGCCTGTCAGAGGGAGACAGGGAGAGAGTGAGGGTTGTATTTCAGTGGCCTGAGAAAGCTTGACCCAGGAGTACTAAAAATAGATGCGAAGGAAGATCGTGCCTATGGGGACTAAAGAGAGGCTAGTATTCAACAGGACCTGAGTGGGAGAGGCAGACGGACCTACTCAGGGACATTTCTGTGTAGTGTCTTTGGGAGGTTAAAGGGAGAGGTTAAAGGGGGAGGTCTTGGGTAAGGCAAACACTGGAAATTAGCAAAGAACTGTCAGTGCTCTTTTATATATTGAGTAGGCCATTATATAGACAATCATGATAATGGTCAGCAGATTTTGGAAAACAGTGTGGGAAGCAGACTAGCTGGGAAGCATGTGAGTTCCTAAATTCTAGGGGAATATTCTGTGTGTCATAGCTAACCTGGTTTTTACTTTCAAAACTCTAAGCTATCAGGACATTATTCAATATTAAATTTGGAATCTTTTCTAGAATGTCCTGGATGGATATCACAACTCAGCAGTCTTCTTCAATTGAAGAACTCTCCGTCTCATCCACCTCTCACCTCTCCCTGTGCCCTCAAGTAAACTGTGAGGCCAAATCTGCTATTAAAAAAATAAAAACTGGGCCCGGTGGCGTGGCCTAGTGGCTAAAGTCCTCTCCTTGAATGAGCCAGGATCCCATATGGGCGCCGGTTCTAATCCCAGCAGTTCCACTTCCCATCCAGCTCCCTGCTTGTGGCCTGGGAAAGCAGTCAAGGATGGCCCAGAGCACCGGGACCCTGCACCTGTGTGAAAGACCCAGAAGAAGTTCCAGGTTTCTGGTTCCCGGCTTCGGATCGGGGTGCACCGCCCGTTGCACTCAGTTGGGGAGTGAGTCATCGGATGGAAGATCTTCCTCTCTGTCTCTTCTCCTCTCTGTATATCTAACTTTGTAATAAAAGTAAATAAATCTTTAAAAAAAAATAAACATAATAAACATAAAAACATACCTGAGTACAGATCAGATGCTATTCTGCCATGACATGTTAGCACCTGAGACGGATGCAACTGGAGCCTGGAGCAGGCTGACTGGAAGTCCTGGGTTTCAGGGCTCTTGGTAAGAGTCAAAATGGCTCAGAGGAAAGGAACTGGTTGCTTTACTCCGACCTTGTCTTCTCCCAATGGTAGCTGCTCCCCAGGCTGCAGGGGATGGTTACATTCCAAGTCTGGGGTCGGGGGTGGGGAGCAGAGGCTTGTCCTGCACTGCAGGCAGGCCCATTGCTATATGAGCAATCCTCACCATCCAAGGTTAGAGGCTCTGGCAGAAGGTGGGAGTACCACCAGGCTCATGATCCCTGGGGCCACCATGCTGGAAAACCCTAATGCTGGGTGGGTAGAACCATCAACACCCTCCAAGAAAATGCTTAGGGATTTTACTCTGAGAGGCAGAGGGGAGGAGAGCAGTGGCTGCTCAGGTTCAGAGTCTGGGTTGGTCACCTACTGGTTGTAACTTCAGGTGAGTTACCTCTTCCTTTTGCCCCATGTGTCTGTTTTCTCAGCTATAAAACAGAACAAGGGTGGGTTGTTTAGGTAGTGCATTCATAATAGTGCCAGGACTGGCTTATATACCCTACCAATGGTTTTAGAGAAGACCTGAATTTAACATCACATTGGGGTTAGGTTAAGGGGGATGATACAGTCATATCTAGATGCAAATCTCCATCCACTCCATGAACACTTACTAAGCATCTCCTAACTGAACAAAATGAGATTTCATGTGATGTGCCTAGCTCAGGTGGTGCAGAGGCTGGCCACCTGCACAGGAAAGAGCCTCACACCTGCCAAGGGCACAGATTGCAAAGGTGGGAATTCTTTCCTTGACCCCAAAGGTTTTAAGTGGCCCATTTGGGTGCTCCACAACCTCCTTGAAAGGCACAACACTGCTCAGGCTTTATCATTTTCACTTGTATAGCTTCCTGCTTGTCCACAGGACTGTGGAGGTGAGACTAGCTTCCATTCACCCTCAGGGTTAATCCTGTGGAGAAGGCCTTTAATGTCTGTGTGCTGTTCCTGTTTATCTACAGAATGAAATTCTGTGAACTTACGGTTTTGCTGATGCCATCAGTTTCTTGGCTGATTTGTCCCAGGGAAGAGCTCTGTTGAAGTTCCCCTCCTCAGCTGTCTAAGCCAGCTGTATCCATTAGTCAGTAAGATGAGGAATTGATGGGTGGGACCTCTTGGCAGAGCTGGGTGGAGATTCCAGGCACATGGAAGGCACAGTGCTGTACAATTTGCCCTTTTTGTTGTGGGAGGCAAAAAGTCTTCTCAGATTGGGAGGTCTGGACTCCAGGTTTACTCAGCTACACAGCTGTAGCAGCTTGGGCTATGAGGGAAACCCCAATGTGAGCCACAAATAAAAGGCAGTTAGCACCCTGACTGCATGTTTTGATACCGAGAAATGTCTTCCAAGATTGAGAACTCAATTCTATAACACCTTTCAGCCAAAAGTGAATTCTGTAACACCTTTTAGATGAAGTCATGCTTATCGGTGGCTGGGATAGCTTTGTTGTGCAACAGCACCAACTAATGGGTCTCTATCACTGTCTTTTCCACCAAAACTTATTTCTGTGATCCAATACACTTGGGAGCAATGTATTTGCTTATAGTAGCTGCCATTTATTAAGTGCCTACTATGAGTGTACCACTTAAAGTGTTTTGAGCCCAGCATGGTGGCCTAGCGGCTAAAATCCTTACCCTGAATGCACCAGGATCCCATATGGGTGCCGGTTTGCATCCTGGTGGCCCCGCTTCCCATCCAGCTCCCTGCTTGTGGCCTGGAAAAGCAGGAGAGGATGGCCCAATGCTTTGGGATCCTGCACCCGATTGGGAAACCTGGAGGAGGTTCCTGGCTTCAGACTGGTGCAGCACCAACTGTTGTGGTCACTTGGGGAGCTGACTTTTCAATAAAAATAGATAAATCTTTAAAAAGCAAAAAAGTGCTTCAAAAAACTTATTTTTTGTAGATTTATGTAAAAATCAGTTATATACACCTCCTCCACAAGCACAATTGCTGGGGCTGAGTCAGGCTGAAGCCAGGAGTCATGAACTCCATTCAAGTCTCTGGCTTGGGTGGCAGGGTCCCAAGCACTTAAGGTATCTTGCAGTTTCTCCCTGTGCATTAGCAGGGAGCTATATCAGAACCCAGTATGTGAACTGCCATTCCCATAGGGTTTACCAACACTGCAAGCAGTGGCTCAACCCACTGTGCCTCAAAGCCTGTGCTTCTACTTGACACTTTTGGAGAGTACTTGTCCAGCATATTGCAGAATTTCCCTGAACTTGGGTTTGATGCTTTTCCTGTGATGAGGGTACGCAGATGGGGGAAGAAGATGACAGAAGTGATACGCCCTCATCCTCCCAGCCTACCTGGAGTCTCAACAGTGCTGCTTTATTAAGGTGATGTTGTTTATCTACAGAATGAAATTGTTTTGATCAAGATGGCTTTTATCGCCCTTCTCCATGATGAAGCTATTGCCTTTCACTTTCTACATATACACAGAGTATTTTTAAAAGATTTACCTTTTTTTATTTGAAAGACAGATTTACAAAGAAAAGAACACACACACGAACACACAGGGAGGGAGGTGGAGAGGGAGGAAGGGAGGAGGGAGAAAGGGAGAGCATCCAGGAGCCACCTCTGGGTCTCTTATATGGATGCAGGATCCCAAGGCTTTAGGGACATCCTCCACTGCTTTTCCCGAGCCATAAGCAGGGAGCTGGATTGGGAAGTAAAGCATCTGGGACTAGAACCGGGGTGCACATGGGATACTGGCACTGCACGTGGAGTCTGTGATGTCACTGCACCAGCCCCAGTACTGAAAGTCTACAACAACCTGCAGGATTCTGAAAACTCATTGTTAGAGTACACTCCCTTCCACAACACCTATCCCCTGCTTTTAACAAATAAGGAAACCAAGGCCCAGAGAAGGTAACTGGTACAGACAAGATCATTTGGATAGGGCACTGTAGCATCAAAACAGACCATAGATTTCCTGATTCCCAGTGAAGTGAATACATCCAAGTGTATTTGGATTAACGTAGATTAGTGCAAGAATGCTTTTTAAGTAACTATTGATGAGGCCTTCCTGGAAGGTCTGGGGGCAGGGTATGAGTTGCACAGGTGAGGGAGTAATGGTGTACAGAGGCACATCAGCTGCTGGCAGGCTGCTACTGTGGAAATGCGGAGGAGGTATGTGGGTTGAGGGGTACAGAGGAGCTGAGACATCCCCATCAGATGCTGTGGTGAGCAGCACAGGATTTCTGGAGCAGAGAAAACTATGACACAACTGGGATGTTGTAATGTTCTGCTGTGTGCCAAGACAGACTGGAGCTGGAGAGCGAAAGAAACCATAACATTGAGCTTCTCTTTATTTAAAATTTTGACATTTTGTTTGGCAGGGGTTAGTTTATATTTGCTTTATTTTTTAAATGAACACATTAAAATACTGCTTATTTTGGTTATTTCGGGTCTTTCTGCATCTCCTTGGCTTATATCCCCAAGGCCAGAGTCTCACTGGCTCTGTGCTGTGCTGTTTCAGTGATGGGGATGCAGGGATGGATGTCATGATCGCTAATTATAGCTTGCTCATGTTATAAATATTCTTTGGCTGGTAGACAGCATTTCTCAGGAAATTATTAAAACCAAGAAGCGTGAATTTTACGATGAATTCCACACTTTTGAACCTGGGCAGCAGGAAAGGGGAAGGAACCTTTTTTGCTCCTGCGTTCAACTCCAGGGTACAGGAACTCCTGGGGCTGCAGCATCAGGGTGGTGTGCAGAGGGTGGTTCTGGCCACCCTGTGTGGGTGAAGGTTAACTGTGAATGGGAGCAGATGATTCCGTTTACTTGAGATGACCCCTAAGCAATTGTGTGATAGGGCCCAAGAAAACCTGACAAAGGGGCCTGCTTGAGTAGGCATGGCCCACATTACCACAAACACCGCCCCACCTCTTCCACGGAGAGGCTGCCAGTTAGCGTGTGTGTTTTGTGGGGAGACAGTGGCGGGGGAAGCGGGTAGGGGACTGGGGGTTGGGGAGAGGACTGGTTCCCAAGAGGCAACAGAAGACTTCTGAACTCTGTCAATGTTTTCAGGTGGCCTGGGGTCTGACATGAGAATATTGCTAGTACATCTTAAGATATAAAATCTTAAAACCTGGAATTTATGGTGCATTAGTTCACTGGTGACTGAGGAAAAATTATCTTGAGCCTGGGATTAGGTTAGATGGCAGTGGAAGTCTCACAGAAAGGTGCAGGCAAGCTCCTCACTGGTAAGTCCTCACTGGATGTGGACCTCCCAGTCAGCTCCGACACTCAGCGAGAGCTTCTCCAGGCTCAGGGTGGATGTTGTGGCACAGTACGTAAAAGGCACAGGCTGACCTTGACTACCTACATAACAGGACAACAAAATAGGAAATGTATGAGGACTACCTAAGAGGTAAAGTATTTTCTCTGAATCTGAAATAGGTTTTTTGACTCTTTCATAAAACCGTGTATCCTACTTAGGAGAATCCAAATTAGTATGTCTTTTATCCATGAAATTCTTTAAAATTTTTAAAAGGCATTAAACATGTCATGGTTTTGGCTTAAAAATTGGTTGAAAAGAAACTGGAAGGAACAAAGTGACTAGTCCAAGAAATTCAGTAGCTAAGGAAGGATATAAATCCTATCCCCATACCCTTTCATACAAGTTTAGGATTCTTAGTGGCTTCAGACATCTACAGTTCCAAAAAAATATGCAGAAAGTTTGCAATATTTTAAACCCCAAATAACTTCCCTTAGAAAAAGATTCACAGTGAGCAGAAAGTCCAATTCATGAAGAAAAGCAAGGTGGCTTTCCTCTCTCCAAAGCTGGTATATTTGACTTTGCTCAGGAAGCACAAACTCTGCTGGGACAAAGCTTTGGAAGTAGATGCTTCTCTGTTTCCACAAAAGCAACTGGGGAAGTAGGGCAGAACTGTTTCCTCACCAGGAAAGTGGCTGGTCACTAAAGACGGCTCCTTCCTGAGGCCCAACACCAAGATCCGCTCCACGACACACTTGCTGGGATAATGACCCCTCTTGTCAGCACAACTGGAATGGATACAAGTGGGATTAGGAGGAGAGGGATGGGGTTTGGGCCAGTCCCCAGGTCAACACCCACAGCCTCGTGAGGTTTCCTCCCATCTGTCCCTACAGTGGCATGTTTCCTGGAGTTGACCAGGAGGAAGAGGTGAGAAGAGGGGGCTCCACCTGCGAAGGTGGCCAAACTAATCTATCTTTAACAAGCCATTTATAGAAAAATCACTGCCAGACACAGATATGACTTGGATGTTATAATAAAATTATAAGAAATCAGATTTACAGAATTGGTGAGTGTTGAATGAACAAAATCAACGGGAGCTTCAGTTGAAACATTTTTATATTTTAGAAAAGAGGAAAGGAAGGTAGAGTCAGCAAGGGAGTGATCATTCATGCTAGAGTGATTCATTTCTTTAAATAGTACCTTAAAGAATGTATGCCAGGGCCCGGCAGCGTGGCCTGGCGGCTAAATTCCTCGCCTTGAAAGCCCTGAGATCCCATATGGGCGCCGGTTCTAATCCCAGCAGCTCCACTTCCCATCCAGCTCCCTGCTTGTGGCCTGGGAAAGCAGTCGAGGACAGCCCAATGCTTTGGGACACTGCACCCGCGTGGGAGACCCGGAAGAGGTTCCTGGTTCCTGGCATCGGATCGGCACGCACCGGCCTGTTGCGGCTCAGTTGGGGAGTGACTCATTGGACGGAAGATCTTCCTCTCTGTCTCTCCTCCTCTCTGTATATCTGGCTGTAATAAAAAATGAATAAATCTTTAAAAAAAAAAAAAAAGAACGTATGCCATGCATCTCAGGATGTCCAAAGGATAGCCCAATTTATTTTTAAAAGTACGTATCTTCACTGTCTGGCATTACCTGTTGCTCAAAACACTGGAACAGAATGAAAACTTCCGATGTAAGAATTGCTTCTGCTGGAGGTACTGGAATGAATGGCCATCGTCTAGGTACAGCTCACCCACTGCAGAACCCTGGGAAGAGAATGTGCTTACAAAAACTTCTAGAAAAACAGCGTCAGTCCCTAAGCAGAAACAATGGAATTAAAAAAAAACAACTTGTGAAAAATCTTATTGAACAGAAAGTTAATATTCAAGATGCACAAAGCAGTCATAAAAAATACCCAATCACTCCTGAGTAGATAATGAAATATCATTAATATAGAGAGAGGGAACCTAAAGGTAGCTCAAAGGAGGAAGCCCTGTGGGAAGACATTTAAACTGACAAGTACACTCAGTGCAGTAGGTGGTTTCCCTGATAACACCATCTCATAATCAATGTGACAAAGCCAAAAAACTGAAGTTACCCACTCTGGAAAAAAAATCAATAAATGAAAGATGACATCCACTGTCGATAGAAGACCTTCCATTTAGACAGTGGTATCTGGTTCCTACTCACTGTAGAAGGACTCTTTTGCCTGTCAACATCATAGCATGTATATGGCAGTCATTGCTATGGGCAGTGCTGGACGTGCTATGGTTCTTTAGTTCCTTACATTTCTGGAGTTTCACATGGGGCTAGGGCCAACAATTTGGCCCAAGATGATATGCTTCAGTGAAACACTTACTTACTGTAGGATATAAGAATAAGTATTAATATAAAATATTAATATAACAGGAAGAGCATGTCTTTGGTTCTGTGTTGTATTTGGGTAAATGGACAGAAGAGCCTGTCTTGCTTGGCCACTCCCAGTGTAGGCTGATAAGGGTGATAGACTGAGTCAGACCCTGTACTAGCAAGCACACACGAAGGTCAGGTCTTGGATCACCTTGGATGTGTCTTTGGGGATCCCCCAACTGAATTGCTGGACCTAGAACTCCAACCATAGGGAGCATGGCAGGATCAGCTGACTGACTGTTGAGTGCATATGTCAGAACTGGACCTTCTCAGTGGCTAAGACAGAGCAGTGGGAAGCACATCCTGATGTACATGGAGGATGTGGCAGGACATTGCGTCCTGTAGAGAACATCTGGTACCATAGCAGAGGAAGGAAGGGCAGAACAAATGGGACAACTAGCCCAGCCAAGTTTTGACAGCAAATATCTGGGTGAATGGAGACTCAGGTGGACTATGTCAGCCTTGGAAGGATTTCCTCATCCTTGGATTGGTGAAATCAATAGCATTTCAGAACTATCAAAACCATCTAAACAGAACCCTCATAGAATGCTCCTCACTGGGGACCCTGGGATGATATTGGGTGAGAGTTCCCCATTCCTGGTACTGAGGTGGTTGGGAGGCTGGGTATGGCTTCTCCCTTTATCTTCCCCCTGCACCCAGACACAGGAAGAAGAAAAAAAATGTGAAAACAATGGTCTCACCCACTTTTCCCTAACCCTCGATTCTTCCCACCCTGATCAACCATGTAAACATCATTAAAAAAAAAAAAAAAGATCTCCTCTAAAGGACAAATCAGTTGTGTGTTCTTCCTGGCTTTACCCAAGGAGATGAGGGGCCCAAGCTGCCTGATGACAACAGAGGTCATTGGGTGTGGTCACCGTCTTTGCATTGGTGCATGGACTCAGGCACCCTTTCACCCAACACTGGGTTTCAAGTCTTAGCCACAGCTGCAACAAACTTACATTCCAGCAGTAACCAACACCAAACTGAAGAGCACACCCACACAGGCCCAGGAGACATGCCTGCCTTCCTCTTTTACAGATCTCCAGAGTTCCTTAGAATAATTCTAGGCATTTCATACTAGGTGGTCTAGAAATGTTTGTACTTAATTTGATGTGTGATTTTTTTTTAAAAAAATGTACTTTTTAATTTTATTTGAAAGGCAGAATTTATAGAAAGACAATGAGAGACAGAGATCTTTATCTATTGCTTCATTCTACAAAATGGATGTAATGGTCGAAGCTGAGCCAATCTGAAGCCAGAAGCTTCTCTGGGTTTCCCTAGTGGGTTCAGTGGCCCAAGGACCTGAGTCATCCTCTATTGCTTTCCCAGGCTATAAGCAGGGGCACATACCAGCACCCATGTGGGATACAAGGGCTGCAAGCAGAGGATTAGCTAGCTATACTACCATGCTGGCTCAAATGTGTGAATTTTTTTCATATGCTGTTTAAATCATGTACATTGTGATGCTGTTTGAAATTCAGTTTTTGTATCTTGGGGCAGGACTACAAGCTTTTGGATAATCTAAGGCCTTTGCCATCGATGATCCTATCAACAGGCAGTGTTTCTGTATACAGGACTTAAGTAGGAAAGGTGCAGATTTATTAACTGTGGCACAGACACAGTATGAATGCTTTTTACCTGAATAGTAACAAAAATAAAACAGTCGCAACATAAAAATTCCAGGCAATGAAAATCAGCTGGATGTGGACAGGGATTCAGAAAATTCAAGATCTTTATCAGTAGAGAAACATTAGAGACACCTAACTCACAAATGAGACACACTCTGTTTACATGTTGTCATACACACACAGACAGACATAACAAGGATACTAGATTTTTCTAATACCTTAGTGCTTAGAGCCACTCGGAGTCCATATGGAGAATGAGTCATCCAACCCGTGGATTTCCCCACGGTCGTTTTCATTGGAATCACGCTCCCACCTCGTTGAAACACTGGTATCTGTGACACAGTAGTGTTGTCAGGGCAGGTGTATTTGCACAGAAAAATTTTAAAGCAGAATTTCCAAATATTTCATCATACGAGATTCTTGGGACCAGCGTTGTGGTACAATGAGTTAAACTGCCGCTTGTGATGTTAACTCCCATAACAGAAATGTTGATTTGAGTCCTGGCTGTTCTGCTTCTGATCCATTAACCAGAGAAATGTGTGACCTTTAAACTCTTTCTTTCCTTGCATTTACAAAAATTTTGGTTTCCTTTTAATATTGTTTACATAGTTGACAGGGATGCATGCCCAAGTGGTGAAAATAACTTACAGTGTCCAAGGATACTGGGATCTTCACAGTATGTCCTCCTTCCCACCGAGCAAATGTCTTGGAGTCATACCAGACCTAGAGTGTAAGAGAGCCCAGGGAAAAAGAGTGCATGAGCACCCCAGCTGACAGAGTCACAACTCAGCAAACCCCACATGCTTGGCCTTCACATAAGATGATGGAGCATACCCTAAACCTTGGACAAATGTCAGGAAGAACATAAGCTTTTTTTTTTAAAGAGATTTCTGTGTTTCCTTTTAATTAAGCATGTGTTGGTTACTCAGTGGCGCATTATTTTTTCAGGGTGCTATAATTTGTTGTTGATGTTGTTGTTATTGATGTGGCTGTTATGAAATGTCAATCCGAAAAACAGTAATATTATTTCAACCCCAAACAGCCTGTATCTCATGCAAGAAGATGTTGTGAAGTAACCAATGAACCAACAATCTATATGAGTCAGATTGCTTATGATCTGCATCAAAGAATTGTAAAACCTAATATACTTGTAAGGTCCTATGATACTTGGAAATGGTGAGGGAGAGCAGAGAAATCTTACATCACCCTAGAAGGTGTGAGGAAGATGGGAAACATAACCTATCAGGATCATAACTAGTAACTCATAGACAACAGACTCGAATCAGCATTAGACAATCGCAAAACTAAGAAGGCATATGGGGGAATCAGGAGCAATCCTAACAACCTCTTAACAGGTCATACGCATAGAGCAGGGGGGACCCCAGAGTGGAGCAGGCGGACAGGAGGCTTGTATCCCAACACTGAAGACTCCCAGATCCTCACCAAGGACTATCAATACGAGCACCGAGGACTACATCCCTACTGCCAAGGAGACACAGGGAAATGGATTGCCTTCGGAGGCCAAGAACTCTGAGGTCACCCACCCCCATTTGGATCTACCACATGGGTTGGAAGAAGCCCAAATCCTGCCTTGCAGGATCCAAGGTCATCGGAACGACAACCAGGAGCCCTGAGCAGTCCGCAGAAACAGAAGAACAGTAAACTTCCTTCGGGACTAGGGATAGGAGCTTTCTCTGGCCCTTGCCTACTCCCAACTTTGGGTCCCCACCCTCTCTCGTAATGACCATTAGGATCGTTCCAGAAACCCCTCAAAACAAACAAACAAACAAACAAAACTAGAATAGATAGAGAACAACAAGGAAAGCTTAGAGACAGACAGAAAACGGTCAGCAAGGATGCACTTATAACTCACTGGGTGGGACACAAAGATTAGTTACTCCTCACTGGGGTATTGAAGATTTCTCTGCACAACCCTCCTAAAATTGTTCACCTAAACTGCTGACATATGTCCTGTTAGAATTATAGAGTTAGACTACCCAAAAAACAGCCAGGTTCAGCGAAATCATGCTTCAATGCTATAAACTGCTAAATACTAAAATTAAAATAGACATGAGACAGCTGAATAGCAATCTACAGCCATTTTAAGTTGTATAGAACACGGCTGAATATAAACCAAAATTGAAATGTCTATGAAGAAGCCACAGGTTGTGGTTGAGAACCTGCATTTTCCTATCAACATATTGGTTAATCAATACCATGTCAATTAATGCCATAATGTTGTAAATTGTTGCAAATATTATGTTGGGGCTTTTAACTGATTGGGATGATACTCTGCCGGCTCTGCCTTCAGACCAGAGATGGTCTCACCAAGAAACCATTGAACTTACCAGGACAATAAGATGCTGGACTTTATGCTTGGTAAATACCTCCAATGAAAGAATCTCAACTGAATTTGAACTATGGAAATGCAACAAGGTGAAGCAATCCACCATGGGGGGAGGGTTTTGGGAGGGGCGGGGGGAATCCCAGTGCATATAAAAATGTGTCACATAATGCAATGTAATTAATTTTAAAAAATTAAAAAAAATATTTATTTTTAGTTGGAAAGTCAGATATACAGATGAGGAGAGACAGACAGGAAGATCTTCTGTCCGATGGTTCACTCCCCAAGTGGCTGCAACGGCTGGAGCTGAGCCAATCTGAAGCCAGGAGCCAGGACCCTCCTCCAGGTCTCCTACTCGGATGCAGCATCCCAAAGTTTTGGGCTGTCCTCGACTGCTTTCCCAGGCCACAAGCAGAGAGTTGGATGGGAAGTGGAGCTGCCAGGGTACAAACCGGCATCCATATGGGATCTGGTGCATTCAAGGCAAGGACTTTAACAGCTACACTATCGCGCCGGTCCCAGAACATGAGTTTTTTTTTTTTTTTTTTTTTTTTTTAACATTATAAGAACATAAGCTTTTTAAGATGATCTCAAAAGATTGTGACTCGTTGGTTTAACATTTGTTTGTCCCTCTGTCCATTCCAGGGTATATTACTGACCCTCTCACTGAAGGTCCGGCACTCAAAATGGACCTGGCTCCTACCCTCAGGGATCTTGTAGTCCACTTGCCTTACAGAAGTTAAATGTTCCTAGTTAATAGTGTTAATAGCAGAGGTGACGACCAACAGCACATGAATGAAAGCACATTGCAAGGAAATAAATCACAAAGCTGGAGAAAAGCAAACCATTAGAGCAGAAAACAGATTTGGATGGAAACCTAGATTAGTTCCTGAGGTGCTAAAAAGGATCCATAAAGTAATTTGATGAGTTAAATCTTTAAAATACCATTAGAAGAGATCAGTAATGTGGCATAAGGTTAAGCTGTTGCTTGTAGTGTTGGCATCCCATAGTTACTCCACTTCCCATCCAGCTCCCTGCTAATAGTCTGGCAAAGCAGTGAAGGACGGCCCAAGTCCTTCAGCCCCTGTACCCACTATGTGAGACAAGGAAGCTGCTCCTAGCTTTGGCCTGGACCAGCATAGCCACTGCAGCTCACTGGATTATTTGCCTTTCAAATAACCCAAATAAATACTGATTTTTATTTTTACAATAAACCTTAATTTGAAAATACCATCAGAAGAGGGCGGGGAGAGGACAGGTTGGGGAAAGGATGCAGGGCCAGGCTGGGGCTACAGTCAGATATGCTGTAGTGGCTGTGCTTTGAAGGTGTTAGCCTGGTGGTACACTGCCTGGCTGCCCAGCTAGTAACCGGATATGCTGAGAACAGAACAGGTGGATGACACAGATTACTGAATAGCTTTGTGTAGGGTACATGCTGGGAAATCTTTCTGCAGCATGTCTATAAGTTCTGTGAGCAAACAAGCTGAGGGTGGAAAAAAGACATTAATAGGGCACAGGAAAACTAATGCTCCATGGACTGTGTCAAGAAATCAGCTAGCTGCCTTCTATTCCTTTAATTGCTTTATCCATGACTAATACTATGCCATCCACCCAGCAGCACACTCATCAAATGGCACCTGTGCTTCTGATACAGCCATCTGCCTGGACTTCTCTCCTCTTGCAGTACTACCTTGGCTGTGGAACAGAAGTTAGTTCATGTTTATATGTACCACAGACAGGTGGTTTCTACACCTACAGGGTTTGAAGTAATCTTACTACCTCAGGAACTATATCAAGATGGCATGTTTAAAGTGGACATCCCTGATTAACTATCCCAATGATTACTGTCCTCATTTGGTGTCTGACAATCCTATCGTTCAGCCATGAGTGGATCCCACCCAAATCAACTGGACGTGAAGACAGCATTTACATTACAGAGGCCAAAACTACTAATCAGATTTGGCAAACATTAATGTACCTAAGGAGGGATGAATGTTGTGGTAGACCAGCACGTTAAGCTGCCACTTGGAATGCCCACATCGTATATGGGTGTCCTGGCTACTCTGTTTCCTTTCCAGCTCCCTGATACTGTGGCCTTAGAGCAACAAATGAAGTCTCAAACACCTGAGTCCCTGCCTCCCATGTGGAAGACTCAGACAGCTCTCTCTTCCCGCCTTTGCCTTTTAAATATATACACACATGCGTAACTATTAAAAAATACAAGGAAAGTTTTCTACAATATGAATGCAGCAAGCCCCTTGAACCTAGAGACAATGGTAAATATTTTTAAGTGTGTTTAAAAAAGAGTGGTTGGGTTTGGCATAGTGGCCTAAATGCTAAATCCCCACCTTGCAACCACCAGGATCCCATCAGGGCACTGGTTCATGTCCTGGCTGTTCCACTTCCCTTTCAGCTTGTGGTCTGGAAAAGCAGGAGAGGATGGACCAAAGCCTTGGGACTCTGTACCCATGCGGAAGACACAGAAGAAGCTCTTGGCTTTGGATTGTCTCAGCTCCTACTGTTGTGGCCACTTGCAGAGTGAACCAGCAGATGAAAAATCTTTTTCTCTGTCTCTCCTTCTCTCTGTAAGTCTGCCTTTCCAATAAAAACAAATAAATACATTTTTTAAAAAAAAGTGGTTGACAGTGTTATGGTGTGCTTTGCTCATTTGAGTAAGCTAAAATAGAAGGTTCCTAGGCAATTAGCTTTGCTCAATAGAATCCTTCTAGACACAATGAAATCAGTCAGTAGATGCTAACGTAGAAAAAGAACAGAACAGCATCACAGAAGTGCTCTTGTCTTGAGCTGGTCTGCTTAAGGGTAAAGCCTTGGCTTGATAAAGAAGAGAGAACAGCAGCACTTTGAGAGAGGGAGAATTCATGGTACTGTGCACGTTTCTGCCAGATCTGGCCAGTGTAAGCTGATGACAGCAAAGGACTGTCGGAAGGGGAAACAGTGTGGACAGCGGCTGTGTAGCCATGCATTCCGTGCATCCACAGCTTCTAACAGCAGGTGATAGCTCAAGTACTTGGGTCCCTGCCACCCATGTGAGAGACCCAGGTGAAGCTCCTGGCTCCTGGCTCCGGCCTGGCCCAGCTCTGGCTGTTGCAGGTAGTTCGAGGGAGTGAACCAGCAGGTGCAATATCTCCCTCTGACTTGCTGTGTTACTGTTTTTTAAAGAAAAGTGAAAATAATTAGTTTTTAGAAGCCATTCTGATCAATCTGGGAGTCATCACTTTCTTCCACTTCTCCATTAAGTTTCTTGTCCCCTGAGCAGGTCAGCAACTTGAAAGAATCATCAGTTCCACAGCATCAGTTCTGTTCACAAGTGCATGATACAGAAGTTAAACAAATGAAGGAATGACAGTTGTGCAGGATCTTCAAACAGTTCATGGAAATGTGTACTATGAAAAAATTATGTTCGGGTTTCATACTTTTTTGCACCAAAATAAGCATCTTCAATCCCATTTCCATGGTCCCCTGGAAAGCCCCACAGACAATACATGTAGGATGTACAGTTGTTGGCATCCATTACCTCATCTGATCCTGGCAGAAACACATTCACCTCAGTGGCTTCTGGCTCTGTGACTGGATGAACTAGTAAAGCACTTCCTAAAATAAGAAGAAGAGGTCTGTAAACACTGAGGCTACTGTGGTTTTTAAGACCGCATGTGAACCCTGTTTAGTATGCTAGGCTCTGTGGTGAGCTGGACCAATGAACAACCAAGAGATGCACTCTTAGTAAGCAGTGACAATGCTACTACCCACCATTAATCCACCATTAATCCATGTACAGCAAATAAGGATCCTGGGAGAGAACCTGACAGTCTGTTGCAGACTCAGCTTTTGTGTAACTGTTAGCATGCCAACAGCCTGAAAGCATGCAGGCCCCTTTCCAGGAACTTCAAGTTGGCTGTGAAAGACGCTGCTGTTGGTGATCCCACCACTGCTATCCAGAAGAGTGGTAAACAGGGATACTGGGTCTTCTGCTTGGACAGTTATCATCAGATGGGTGGCTAGTTATCTTAGAGGCAGCTAGATGATCAGTTTCGCTTTGACCTCGGCACCACAGATGTGTTTATGAATGTGCTCTTTCACTTAGTAAGCACTGCTCTATTGAAGACCACTGAGCACCAGGCACTGTTCTACACTCTAGGGATACAGTGGTGAATGAGACCAGCAAGATTCCTGCCTTATGGAATTTATAGTCATTAAAGATAGATGTAAAAAGTAATTACAGGGGCTGGCATTGTGATGCAGTGGGCTAAGCTGTCATCTGCAATGCCGGCATCCCATGGAACACCCATTTCAGTTTATTATTGATCTAGCTCCTTGCTGATGCACCTGGGAAAGCAGCGGAAGACAGCCCAAGTACACATGTGGAAGATCTAGATAGAGCTCCTGGCGTCAGCCTACCCCAGCCCTATCCATTACATCCACTTGGGGAATGAATCAGCAGATGGAAGATCTCTCTCTTTTTCCTTACATGCCCCTCCCTCTTTCTCTATAACTCTGCTCTTTAAATAAGCAAAATAAATATTTTTAAAAAGTAATTACAGGGCCTGGCAGCTTGGCCTAGCGGCTAAAGTCCTCGCCCTGAAAGCCCCGGGATTCCATATGGGCGCCGGTTCTAATCCCGGCAGCTCCACTTCCCATCCAGCTCCCGCTTGTTGCCTGGGAAGGCAGTTGAGGACGGCCCAATGCATTGGTCACTGCACCCGCGTGGGAGACCCGGAGGAGGTTCCAGGTTCCTGGCTTCGGATCGGCGCGCATCGGCCCGTTGCGGCTCAGTTGGGGAGTGAATCATCGGACGGAAGATCTTCCTCTCTGTCTCTCCTCCTCTGTGTATATCTGGTTGTAATAAAATGAATAAATCTTTTAAAAAAAAAAGTAATTACAGAGGCTGGCATTGTGGTAAAGTGGGACACTGGCATCCTACATGAGTACTGGTTCAATTCTTGGCTCCATTTCCCTTTCAGCTCCCTGCCAATGCTCCAGGGAAAAGAGTGCAGGACGGCCCAAGTGTTTGGGCCCTGCCACCCATGGGAGACACAGATTACATTTCTGGCACCTAGCTTCAGTTTGGCTCAACCCTTGTTGTTGCAGCAACTTGGGGAGTGAACTAGAAGGACGATCTCTCTTTCTCCCTCTCTTTCTCTCCCTTCCTCCCTCCCCTCTCTGTAACTCTGCCTCTCATTTTTTTTTTCTAAGATTTATTTCTCTTTACTTGAAGGCAGATTTAGAGAGAGAAGGAGAGACAGAGGTAAAGACTGTCCATCTGCTATTTCATTCCTCAAGTAGTCACAATGGCTATAGCTGAGCCAGTCTAAAGCCAGGAGCCAGGAGCCAGGAACCAGGAGTTTATTCCAGGTCTCCCACAGGGGTGCAGGGTCCCAGGCACTTGAGCCATCTTCAACTGCTCTCCTAGGCCATAAGCAGGGAGCTGGATGGGAAGTGGAGCTGGGACCAGTGCTCATATAGGATGCTGGTGCTCACTTACAAGTGGAGGATTACCCTGTTGAGCCATGGCACTGGCCCCATCAAAATTTTTTTCATTGTTTTTTTATTTTTCAAAAAAAATAAGTAATTACAAATAAGAGTTCAGATAAACACAAAAAAGGTAAAGGAACAAAATGGAATGAAAGCGATATAATGTTGAGTAGGGAGGGTAGATTGGGTTCAAGGAAGTAAGAAGGGGGTCAAAAAAGTTTCTCTGGAGCAACTTTGGATCACTTTGGAGTGATCTAGCAATGAAAAGAGCCTTAAAGAACTGCCCTTTTTGCTTACATTACAGGGTTTTTGCTGTTTAGAAATGAGATTACACTTTGGGCAACTCTCGCAACTGTATGTTTAGCTTGGCTTCATGACTCTTTTTCTTAGGCAATAAGTTTCCAGACACTTAACGGTTAACATTTATTAAAGCAGAGGTCAAGCCAAAAAATTCCTATGGATGCACAAGAAATGAGCGCCTCTGGTTCTTAACTATAATCACCTAATCTTTTTTTTTGCTTCCCCTTACTCGTAGTGATCTCACAAGGAATGAATCCAGAATGAGGATCCCCCAAATTATATCCATAACCAGACCATATTTCCTTGAAGAGAAACAACAGTATGGAAAGTACAATATCACAACAGAATAGAACATCCCACTAATGAATCAAAAATCTTGGTGAAGGAATTTCTTTTTTTCTCTTTTTTCAACTTTTTGAGACAAAGAACTTTTTTTTAGTGCTTTAATGATAGAAAATATAACAAAAATATAATTATAACATTTATCATAACATTAATCAAGAATGCTCACCTAGCATATATTCATCTTCTACACCAAAAGTTTCTAATTGATCAGGAAACTCTATCCATAGAGGTCTGGGAAAAGGAAAAACAAATTTTCATTTCATCATCAACAGATATTGCATTTGTAAATCAAACACTTGTTTTCCAATTCATAACTATTCTGACAAAATGTAAAAGTGCCGAAGAGCTAAGAATCTTCTCCATATGATTCAAGGTTTTAGGAGCAACTATTATGTCATAATTTTCTTATGTGAAAGAACTTTCTATTAATTCAAATGCTCCAATGAAATACTGAGAAGCCCTAAAACATGAAATTTTTACCTCTGATTGTTCAACAGCAGACGTTATGTTAACAGCTAAAATGAGAACTTCATGCAAGTTCAAATGCTTGGCATGTTTGGCATGAAATAAACTGAATGTTTGTAAAACTAACCACAATGCTAATTCTGTGCTGTTTCTCATGGATAACATAATCATTGTTATTTTTAACTGTTTTCTAGGAATATCTTACGGTCTTTTAAAATTCTTATTTATTTGAAAGGCAGAGAGACAGAAGAAAAATTTCCCATGTGCTGGCTCACTTCTCAAATGTCTCCACAGCCAGGGCTAGGCCAGGCTGAAGCCAGGGGTTGGAAACTCAACCTAAGTCTTCCATGTGGTGGGCAGGGATCTAAGTACAGAGCCAACACTTCTGCCTCCAGGTGTACAACGCAGCAGGGAATTGGAAACCAGGAGTTGAACTCAGGTCCTCTGATATAGGACGCAGGAGGCTCAAGTGACATCCTAACTACTATGCCAAATGTCTGCCCCCATCATTATTATGTAAATGAAAAGCTTGTTTTCAAGCTGTGAATATTATTGGAAGGTTGAGCAACTGTTAATGGATTCTCCCTTTGTTATATTGTTGCACAGAACTATCTAAGGATCATTTCCTTTCACAAAAATAAAACTTTGAACTTGTATGTACTTGGATATTTACTGATTGGTTCTATTGTATATTCCTATGCAATTCTAATATCTACACAATATACAATTGTATATTCCTACACAATTTACTGAGGAAAATAAATTTTTTTTTAGTAAGGGGAACTTATTTTCAGTTTATTCACAGGATTTTGAAATGCTACATGGGTACTTCAAAAAGTCTATGGAAAATGAAATTAAAAGATAAGTTTATTTTGGCACAAAAATTTCAAAATGCTCATTAGTACAAACAAACAAACAAAAGCAAAACTATGCCTGAGTTTCAAAAATAAAATTTCACAACAAAAAATTTTTTTCTTTTAATTCCAATTCTCTGTGAACCATTTGGGGTTCCTTCATATATTCTTTTCCTATTGAATGGCAACACAGCTGTGGTCTCTAAGCCTAGCTGGTGTCTAGACTCACCAGGGAAACTGCTAACAGGTAAAGATCTTTGATCTTACTCAACAGATTCCTAGCATGTTCTGAGGTATAGCTCAGGAATCTGAATTTTTCTCCTCACCACATCTAGGAACACCAGTGCCATGCATATCTGTGGGTATCATTCTCCAGCCTAGAAAGCTGACTTTCATCTTTTTCTTAAAATTGAACTAGAATACCATGTACAGAGTAAGAGAAATGCTCACCTCAAACTGGACATGGCTTCGCGCTACCAAGGGTGAGGTAAAGTCTGGGCCTGGGAAGTACTCTTCACCAGATTGCTTAATTAGAGCTGAAGTTTAGAATGAATTCTGGTGCTAAGTCATTTCCTTTTTTTTTTTTTTCGAAGTATCTCTATTTTTGCTTCCTAATAAATATTAACACCTCAGTGACAAAGCAGCCGGGAATCTTCTCTGCCCTAAACAGTAGCATCTATAAGCTGGCTGCAACTCAATCAAATACTGGGTTTTTCCTGATCTCTTGAAATCACTTGTGGCTCACTGCGGGAATCTTCCATTATAGACTGATTCCCTGGGAGCTGTGAATGGGTACACACTTACCTCATCACGGGCTGAGCCTCCACATGGGCACAGTAGAACAGAGAATACCAGTAGGGCAGGAGGGCATAGCGCTCCTGGATGGCTTCTCGGATGAGCCGGGTGTGCTTGTCCCCGAACAGCCAGGGTTCCCGCCGCTTGGTATTCATGGTGGCGTGGCCACGGAAGAAGGGCTGGTAGGCTCCGGCCTGGTACCAACGCACTAGTAGCTCTGCCTCTGGGTTCCCAATGAACCCACCCACGTCAGCTGGTTGGGCAAAGAGAGGCCAAGGGAAGGCAAGTGGGCTTAGAATACATGATGCTTATTTGCCCTGGAGACTGACTTGGGAAAGGTGCTGCAGGTGCATTCAACTTCATCTTTCCAAGGGAAGGAGGCAACATAAAAGAGCCTGGGGGTAGGTGGGGAGGTACCTGATAATCTGCTTTTGCAATATTCTTTTTCTTGTAAAAAGTTAGAAGCCTTAGACCAAGATCAACATTCCTCCATGTTTCTAAACCCAGAAAATGTAGAAGCTGTGATATGTATACCCCACTAAATGTGTGTACGTGTGTTGGAGAAAGAGGGCTTGGCACCTGGTTTCCTTGAAGGCAACAGCTGAACCAGGATAAAAGCCAAAGATATTGAGAACAGGCATAGATAATGAGAATGACCTGGGCTGAAGGAGAATGTCAGGTTGTGCCCTGGACCAGGACATAGTCCCGGTATCCTGTGTGGATCAACGCCCTAAAAACATTCTCACCAAAAGGGAACATTGGTGGGCTTTTCCTGCTACAGAAAACCAGGAGTAGCCGGAACTATTTGTACTTCTAGTTTTCTCAATTTCAAGATACAGCTGTTTGGGAAAGAGAAACTCTGTCATCAAGAGTGTCTGAGGAGGAAGCAGAAAACAGACTGGAGGAAGGAAGTGACTGCCTTTTGGACAATCTAGACAAGACACAGGGAGCCCTGACTTCTCTCATCGCTCCCTCTTCACCCGCTCCCATTTTCTCCTTCCTGCATGTATCCTTGCTCAACACAGCCAGTAAGAAGGCATTAGTGACCAGTTTTCCAGCCCCAGGGAAGGCCTCATCTTACCTCCACAAAAAGAGATCCCAGTAATGCTGAGAGTCAGTAACATCGGGATAGAAATCTTCAGGTAACTCCATTCTGCCGTGTTGTCACCTGTCCACACAGCACCTTCAGTCACAGTGACAAGATTAAAAAAGTAGACAAAAAATCAACTTATGCATTCAATTTCATATTTAGAATCCATATGGGTAAGACACAAAATACTAAAAAAAGAAAACAGATTTTTTAGATACACAAATTCTGGGGCCTACATTGTGGTACAGAGGGGTAAGCTACCAACAACACTAGCATTCATATCAGATTACCAGTTCCAAGTTCTGGCTGCTCTGCTTTCCATCCAGCTCTGCTGATGTGCCTGAGAAAATAGTGAATATTATCCCAAGGACTTGAGTTTCTGTCACCCACACAGGAGACATGGATGTACTTCCAGGCTCCTGGCTTCCACTTGGCTCAGTCCCAGCTATTGTGGTCATTTGGGGAGTGAACCAGCAGAGGGAAGATCTCTTTCCGTCTCTCTTTCTCTTTCTGTCATCCTTTCAAATAAATAAAATAAATCTTTAAAAAGAGACAAACACATTCTGATTATCTACAATAATTTTAAAAAAGATTTTAAAAACAATTTATTTATTTTTATTGGAAAGTCAGATATACAGAAAGGAGGAGAGACAGAGAGGAAGATCTTCTGTCCGTTGATTCACTCCCCAAGCGGCCACAACAGACAGAGCTGTGTCGATCTGAAGCCAAGAGCTCGTAGCCTCTTCTGGGTCTCCTACACAGGCGCAGGATCCCAAGGCTTTGGGCTGACTATTTATTTGATTTCTATTATTATAGATCAAGTTTTTCTACAACTTCATATAAATGAAAACAATATAGAGTTTGTAGCGTTCTTTCCTTTCACTGAGCATAATGTCATAGCCTACCCCTTTTCATTGTACTCCACAGTATGGATAAATCACAGATTAATTATCTGCTCACCTCTTTATGAATATAGGAATTTCCTCTAGGTTTGGGATATTGTAAATAAAGGTGGTAGGAACATTGGTGTACAAATCTTTGTGTGGTGTATAGTTTTATTTCTCTCTGAATAAGTATCCAGGAGTGAAATTGTTAGTTTTATGTTCAGTGTGTGTTAAGCACTCCAACAAAATCCCAAATAGCTTAACAATTTGAGAGTAATGTATGGGCGTACAAGTATTTTTAACTGTAGCCACTCTAATGGATTGTAAGCATCTCTCTCTGTGATTTTAATTTTCCCTAATGACTAATGATGTTGAATATTTCTCCATGCCTTCTTTGGTAAGATGTCTATTTGAATCTTTTGCTAATTTTTAAAAGAATTATCTTATTTTTATTTGAAAGGCACAGTCACATAGAGAGGAGATATGAAGACAGATCTTTTATCCTCTGGTTTACTCCACAAAGGCCAGAATTGAGCTGATTAAAAGCTAGGTGCCACAAGCTTCTTCTGGGTCTCCCACATGTGTGTAGGGGCTCCAGGATTTGGACTATCCTCTGCTTCTTTCCCAGGCCTTAAGCAGGGAGCTGGATTGGAAGTGGGACAGCCGGTACTCAAACTGTCCCTTACAAGAGAAGGATTTAGCCACTGAGCCATCACACAAAGCCTAATTTTTTTTTTTAAAGATTTCATTATTATTGGAAAGCCGGATATACAGAGAGGAGGAGAGACAGAGAGGAAGATCCTCCATCTGATGTTTCACTCCCCAAGTGAGCCGCAGCGGCTGGTGCGCACCGATCCGAAGCCGGGAATCAGGAACCTCCTCCAGGTCTCCCACACGGGTGCAGTGTCCCAAAGCTTTGGGCCGTCCTCGACTGCTTTCCCAGGCCACAAGCAGGGAGCTGGATGGGAAGTGGAGCAGCCTGGATTAGAACCGGCGTCCATATGGGATCCCGGTGCGTTCAAGGCGAGGACCTTAGCCGCTAGGCCACGCCGCTGGGCCCCACAAAGCCTATTTTTTAATTTATTTGAAAGGCTACAGTGAGAGAGATAGAGAAACAGAGAGATCTTTCATCCATCCAGTTTACTCCCCAAATGGCCACAACAGCCAGAGATGGACCAGACCTAAGTGAGAAGCCAGGAGCCTCTTCTAGATATTCCAGCTGGGTGTAGAGGCCAAAGGATCAGGGTTCTCCTCTCCTACTTTCTCAGACACACCAACAGGGAACTGGACTGAAAATGGAGCAACAGCCAGAACTTGAACTGGTATCCACATGGAATGGTAGAACACAGGCGGGCGGCAGATTGACTCTCTACATTACAATGCCAACCCCACATTTTTTTTTTTTACAAAATTGTGTTATATAAACACTTAGACATTTTTTTCACTTACTGTGATATCAAACAATTTTTCATGCAAATAAATGCACTATTTTATATGACTACATGACATTCTATTATCTGGATACCAACAGACTTTTAAAATTGTTCCCTATGTTTACATATTTAGTTTTCCTCCCTCCCTCATTCTACTTTCCTTTTTGTTTCAAGAACTAATGCTACAGTGAACACTAGTGGAACATCATCTCTGAGATGATAATAATCTTTTTTTTCAAAGTACTCTCTGGTTCTCAGAGGCAGAGTGGTAGGCCTAAAAATATACAGTATACAATGAGGGTTGTATTCAAACTACAACCTGTGCTCCTAGTTAGTTATGTAAGTTCAGCAGACTTAAAATAGCCTTCCTGCCACACAGTGGTTAAATTGAGCTAGATCTACATTAGCTAGTGAAACAGGCCCAGTCAGAAGTGGCCATGACTACACAGAATAGCCAGGTCTATTTTAAGCTATATTGCTAAGTGGAACAGGTGGTTGAAGGAACATGTTAGAAGTACATTTTCCTGGTTCTGATGAAATAAAAGACAGGATCAGATATGATCATCCCAGCAAACAAAATTCTAAACTCACTTTCCCAACTATGCAGTCATTTCTCCCAAGAGAAGCAAGTATCAAACTGGACTGAAATGTAGTCTGTCTCATTGCACAAAGGCCTGATTATGACTACTGAAAAGAAAGGTAACAACATAAGTGCAGTATTTACCATAAATGACCAAAAATGATAGGCTGCTTACTTGTGTTTTTCCAGTCTGATAATGTGAGCCATTCCTTACCATACTTCTGTGATCCAGCAAAGAATGATCGTGAAAGAACAAAGGGTCTCTCCTTCCCTTCAGATCGCTGAATCAGTCCCTCTGCAGTAGCCATTTGCTGTAGGGCCAAAGGAGAAACATTTTAAAGACACAAGTGATTACAGCACTGTGCAGACATCTCCAATAAGCCAGTCGATGTACATGCAAAAAGTAAATAGTAGATGAGACTGGCATTGTGGCTAAGCCTCTACCTGTGGTGCTGGCATGCATATGATTGCAGGTTTGAATCCTGGCTGTTCTCTACAGATATGCCTGGGAAAGCAATGGAAGATGACCCAAGTAGTTAGGATACCGTCACCAACATGAGAGATAATGATGGAGTTCCTGGTTTCAGCCTGTTTAGACCCAACTACTGAAGCCATTTAGAGATTGAACCAATGGATGGAAGATCTCTACCTCCCTCTTTCTCTTCTGTCATCTGTCTCTCCCCTTCTCTCTCTCTGACTTTCAAGTAAACACACACACACACATATGTGTATATATATATACACAAACTATTTGTTGTTATTGGAAAGGCAGACTTTGATTTTTTTTAAAAGAGAGGAGAGAAAGAAAGAACCATCCACTGGTTTACTTCCCAAATGGCTGCAACGTCCAAAGCTGAGCCGATCTAAAGCCAGAGGCCAGGAACCTCTTCTAGGTCTCCCATGCAGATGCAGCATCCTAAGGTTTTGGGACACTCTCTACTTTTTCCCAGGCCATAGCAGGGAGCTGGATGGGAAGCAGAGCAGCCATGACGTGAACTGGAGCCCCTAAGGAATGCTGGTGTTTGAAGTGGAGGATTAGCTAGTTGAATCACTGTGCAAGCCCCATAAACATTATTTTTTATTAAAGTAAACAGTGGATGGGAATGTGAAATGGAAAATATTAAAATAAACCCATCAAATTCTTTTCATTAATTCATCTGTTAAAACAACAAAAATTGTTTTGATTAGTAATGACAATGAAACAAGAGTACAATAAGCTAATGTTTATTTAGTAGTTACTACTGCTAGCCATTTTATTAGTTTCTCCTATAATCTATGAAACAATCAATGAGAAAGACAGTTTCTTCTATTGTTTTGAAAGAATTATTTATTTTGAGAGTTGTATACAGAGAGTAAGAAGTGAAAGAATAAGGGAGATCTTCTATCTGTTGGTTCATTCTCCACATAGGCTCAATGAACAGGGCTAGGCCAGGCTCCATCTGAGTCTTCCAAGTGTGTAGCAGAGGCCCAAGCACTTGAGTCATCTTCCCTGCTCTCTTGGGCACATTAAAAGGGAACTAGATCAAAAGTGGAGCAATTGGGACTTGAACCAGTGCCCCAAAGGGATACTAGTGTCCAGCTGCCACTTACCCTGTCGACCCACAGGGCCTACCTGATGAATAGTCATGCCAAACCAAAACAACCCTGAGACTGAGAGAGGTTAAAAATGACTGGCCCCAACCTACATAAGAAAATTTTCTAATTAAAGCAGTTTGCAGTTACAGAAAGAGGCTGTTGGAGAAGTGAGCCACATTACCTAGAAACTGTTGTCTAGCCAGCAGCTCACTCTGGCAAATACCAGTCCATAGCAAGGTGTTCAATGTGCTGGCTAAACTGCTTCTAGGGATATCCACATCCCATATGGAGGGTCTGACTTGAATCCCTGCTCTGCTTCTGAGTCTAGTTTCCTGCTAATACACATCCTGGGAGGTAGTGGGTGATGGCTCAAATACTGTGTCCCTGCTTATCCAACGGGAGACTTGAATCAAGTTCTAGGCATTTATCTTCAGTACATTAGCAGGAAACTGGATTAGTAATGCAGCAGCCTTAACCAGATTGAACTGGTAGTTGAAATGCGATGCCAGCACTGCAAGCGACAACTTAACCTGTTGTACTATAATGCTGGCCCCCTCCATTGCTGATGCATTTCTACACTGCCTCTGTCAATAAAGTTTTGGGTAGTATCCAGTGCCATTTTCTAATGGTTCCCATCAAGGCAGATGTTTCTATGCTATCATTAGCCCCACATTATTTTGTAATGCATCACATTCATTATGCAAAGAAAAGGAGAAACAATAAACAATCTTGTGTTGGCTACAACAGAAGACTCATTACAGTTGTCAAAAAAGACATACCAGAAAATAGAGGATGGCTACTACAAAGCAAACGACTTGCAGCCTCAAAAGCAGGACATGTGGGTTCAGTTGACTTCTTAGATATCTTACCTGATAGAAGCCGTAGATATTGTGTAGTTCTCTGTGCTCCCAGTTGCCATGGTGAAGAGCATTTTTCTGCATGGTTTGCTCTGGCCCTCTAAATACTGAGGGCTCATTCATGTCATTCCATATGAAGAGGATATCTGTAGAGCCCTAGCAAGTAAATCTTGGAGATAATCATACTCTCACATTGAAGATACCAATTTGACAGCATTATTTGTCTTCTTTTTCCTACTTCATTTACTTATTCATTATATTTATCACTGCATAAACATATGCTGCATATATAAACTGCATTATGTTTATTGCTGCATCATGGCATAATATGGGCTCCATGGCACAGGGAATTTGTGGCTATTTTTTCACTAACAAATCCAAACATGTTTAACAGTCCCTGGGAAATGGAGAGTTACATGTAAATATCTGCATAAATGAAAGAATGGTGCACTGCATTGCCTATGAAGATCCATATTGCCTGGCAAGGTCACTCTGTGAGCTCCCAGGGGAACTCCTAGGGCAAAGAATGTGAATGTTCATAACCAGGCTCTCTATCATCTACAACCTGCGGCAACTCTTAACCACAGACAGTTGAGACAGTGACTTCTCTCTAAAACTCTGAAATCAGGACAGCTATGAAACCTGTATAACGTGATTTGTAGTTTATTTTTTATGTAGAATTGTTCAAATTAAAAGTGACACCTAAGTCATCTACTTAACAGGGTACTGTAATCTCTACTGCAAAGTTTAGTGTCAGCATTTGACTGAACAGTAACAATTATAAGGAGTCTTTTTCATAGTTTATTCCATTATTTCTGTGTCCTGCTTCTTGCAACATTTTCTCACAAAGTCTAGTTTGCCTTCAAGAAAGATCATAAAATGCATATGCTGCCTCACCCACACAACAGTCTTTCAAATGTCTGCAAATGGCTTATATGTTTTCTTTTGATTCATTACCTTCAACCATTTCCTAACATGTAAACTTCTATAAGCAAGGCTATGTGGTTCCCAAACAGCTACCTTAACTGTCATACTTCTTTTTTAAGGTCATTCTTTAGCACATTCAATGTTAGGGATTGACAAACTTTTTGTCTAAGGACCAGAGAGCAGATACTTGCCAACTGTGTGGGCCATAAGGTCTCGTTTTCAATGACCCATCTCTGTGAAAACAGCCCAAGACAATGGAGAAATTAATAAGTATGGCCATGTTTGGCACAAAGGCTATCTATTCCTGCTCTAGGTTGTTTATTAGTAACCTAATTCATCATGCCCAAACATTAGGGCTTAGGGATCAAGACCTTGGCTTGGCATACAGAGACTTGCGTTCCATCCTTGGACTCACCACTCACCAGATGGCGACTCTTGGTAGATACTTTTAATTTCTCCATGTCCTCTTTGCTTTTCAACGGTGGGACTATATTTAATTATAGTTCCATCTTCAGAGGGTATTGTCAGGAAGGAACAAATGGTATAATGTACATGGAGTGCTTAGTGCAGTGCTTGCACAGCTGTTTTTCATTTGTATGAGTTACCATCATCTTCCCCTTCCTCCTTATTATTAAGATCATCATAATTGGTTGAAAATATTTTCCAGATTTTGCCTTTTTAGTTTTCTCTGTGGTTCTTATAAAAATCTTTTTAGAAAAATCAATTTATTGTCATATTTTCAATAATTTATTTTAACATATTTTAACATATATCATCTTGAAATAATAAAGTATGATTTCATATAAAGTTTATATAATAAAATAATTTGAATATATAATGTTTCTGTTATGAACTGTTTCGAAATATTTTAGAGTCTGTTCTCACAGAGGTGAAAAATGAAAAATGGTAGTTCCTACCTATTTAGCAACACATATGGCATCTCTTCAGATATTACTAAACTCGTAATCCAAGCCTTTTCCTTCCAGCATTATCGATCAACTTTTACTCAATGAAACAGAGTAGTTCTATCCACCGTGTTTATTCTTCTTTCAGGTAAATAAGAAAGTGTGAAAGGATAAAAACCAACCTGATAAATGGGGAATGCAAAAAGACCTGCATACCACTCTCTGACCTTGGGGTTGGTGAAATCCAGGTAGGAGGAGAGACCTGTAGAGGCAGAGTAGCAGCCAGTCTATTAGAAACACTGGTCCTGGGCCCGGCGGCGTGGCCTAGTGGCTAAAGTCCCCGCCTTGAAAGCCCCGGGATCCCATATGGGCACCAGTTCTAATCCCGGAAGCTCCACTTCCCATCCAGCTCCCTGCTTGTGGCCTGGGAAAGCAGTTGAGGACGACCCAATGCATTGGGACACTGCACCCGCGTGGGAGACCTGGAGGAGGTTCCAGGTTCCCAGCTTTGGATCGGCGTGCACCGGCCTGTTGCGGCTCACTTGGGGAGTGAATCATCGGACGGAAGATCTTCCTCTCTGTCTCTCCTCCTCTCTGTACATCTGGCTGTAATAAAATGAATAAATCTTAAAAAAAAAAAAAAAAAAGAAACACTGTTCCTCACAGCAGATGTACTGTGAAGGAGGTATCAGACATAAGAGTCCCACACCAAATGTAAAGGATAGCTCACAGCAGTACTGCATGGCCAGAAGTGAATGATGGTGATGCTGGACCTCACTGGCAATCAGACACCAGAGGCCCAAGGCAGTGCCAGCAAAAAAGCATCAGGATGCAGCCTGTCCCTCACTGATGCCTGTGCTGTGCTGGGAGGGATGGCTAACACCCTGCAGGGGCCCTTTGGTTTCTAGAGAATTTAGTCACTCAGGTTCAATTAGTGTGAAGGGAGAAAAGGCAGGGAAGGTGTTTCCCCATACAATGTGGGCTTATGAGAGAATGCTACAACTTTGAGCTAATAATCTTTGAGGTGAAGAAGCCATAGTTGCCAGAGGCCGCTGAGGTCACCCAAGAGAGACAGGGGAGTCACTGCCATGAACCCAAAGAACAAGCAGCACATCGAGAGGCTCTGCAGGGCTTGGTTTCCCCCTCCTCAGTCTCTTTTCATCTCTATTTGCTTATAGAAAGACCATGCTGCTGGGGTTTGCCCATCAATATTCTATCCCTTCATTCAAATGCTGAAGGGTAAATATATCCAAAGCACAATGTCCTTAAAAGTGTTAAAATAGAGCTAGAGGAGTAAGAGACATCTATAAAGACTGAAAATGATACATCCTTCTCTGGTTTGAAATAAGAAGTGTAGAAAGTACAGCCGTACCAGGCCAGCATATGCCTTCAAAGTCTGCCCCTTCGCGAGTCTTCACCAAGAAGCCCTGCTCTTTGGCCTCAGCATACACCGAATAGTCAGGATCAGCCTTGATGTGGGGATCACTGATGACCACAAGCTGGCAGGACACAAAGTTGGGAAGAGCTGGTCAGTTTTATACGAGTCATATGTTCGCCTGTACATTTTCACCATATTTTGGGGACCAGAATTTACTTGGAAATAATGACAGTACTGAAATGTCTCAGCCACCTGTAAAATCCCATAACATCTCATATACTTACGGAAAGTTAAATTCTTTTTTTTTTTTTTTTTTTTTATAATCTATTTTATTGTGTTGTTGACAATCTTTACATAGTTAATTACAGTTAAAGAAAGAAAAAGAAAAGAAAGAAAGAAAAAAAAAAAAGGTTCAGGGGGATAGGGAAGTGGGTAATACTATTATGTCCACATTGTTTCCATCTTGTATCTGAGGTAAAGGGGGATATTGAGGGGGAAGCCCCACCCAGTTTCCCGCCCACCCCGAGTCCCGGATGTGGGGCATGCTCTGAGATATGTGCTCGAGTGGTGTTAATAGTTCTCCGGTTATAAATCACTGCCAGGTTCGCTCGATGAGGTCGTCCACTGATTGATATGGTCCATCATAAAGTCTCCGTTTGCCCCATATATCGCTGCCAACATATAGCTGAGATGAATGATTGATCTGCTCTGTCTTCTGTCTTTTCTTGATTAGAGTTCTGAGTCCAGCAGTTCGATTAGGGAGATCTCCAAAGAAACTTTGAGGTATTCCCAGACTAGTTTCTTGTATGCTCTAGCAAGCACAGGGCCCGGCACAGTCCATCACCACGATCAGCTGGTGGTTGCAATTGCTGGGTTGGTTCTGTTTTCAGTCCCGAGTTGCACTGGAGCCAATGGGTGTTGCAGTCCAGTCTGGTTCTGCCCAGCACGTACTCGGCCCTCACACTAACCAGTGGGAGCTGCAGCCTAGTCGGGGTGACCCACAATAGCCCCCACCAGGCCCGCCCCCTACCCTGGTTTGCCAGTATGTGTAGCAGAAGACCAGTCTGTCCCCCATCCCGTTTGACTCTTGTACGTGTCAATGGGTATTAAAGCTTAGTTCTATCTAACCAACTCAACCATCCAGCCCTCACGGGTGTTGTTGAGTGCCTCTCTATCTAGCCATCCCAGCCCCCGTCCCAGTCTTCATGCCCTCCCACGGGAATAGTGACCCAAGAAGGGGGAACCCACTTTTTCCCTCCCAGGTCTCTCTGTCCCGGTTTATGCACTCTTTAGGTGGTTCTGTGATTTGACTTGACAGAATTAGTCCCCAGTGCCAGCTTCTGCGGCTATGCCCAAACATCCCTCACCCACTCTAATTTATGCTTGCACCAGCAGGAATAATCAGCCCAGCCTGGCTTTTCCCTGATTTATTCCACATGCAGCGCACAGGTGTTGTAGCCTTGCATAGTCTAGTCTGTCTCTATCCCAGCCCACGCTCTCCGGTGGGAGTAGCTGTCCGGCGAGGGAACCAGCCCCTTAATCCCCCCGCCAGTTAATGCTCACTTATAGTTATTGCTACCAAACCAATACATGCTTTTGAAGTAGCATTTATTTGATTTTTAAAAAGGATTTATTTATTTTATTTGAAAGAGTGACACAAAGAGAGAATCTACTAGCTCACACCTCAAGTGTCTTCAATGGCCAGAGCTAGGACGGACCAAAGCCAGGAGCCAGGAACTTCTTATAGGTCTCTGACATGGGTACAAGGTCCCAAGTCCTTGGGCCATTCTCTGCTGCTTTCTCTGCTTTCTCAAGCCATTAACAGAAAGTTGGATAGGAAGTAGAACAGCCAAGACTAAACCAGGGTCCATACGGGATTCCTGGGTAGCAGGCAGAAGCTTAACCTGCATTGTTACTGTGTTGGCCTTTTAGGGCAAGCTTTAAGGGTGATCCTGGAGGGGCCAGAGTGGTGGCCCAACAGCTAATCCTGAGCCTGCAACACTGGCATCCCATATGACTGCTGGTTTTAGTCCCAGCTGCTCTACTTCAAATCCAGCTCCTTGCTTATGGCCTAGGAAACCAGAGGAGGATGGCTTAAATCCTTGGAACCCTGCACATACAGGAGACACAGAAGAAACTCCTGGTTCCTAGTTTCAGATCAGCTCAGCTCCAGCCACTGCAGCCATTTGAAGAATGAACCAGCAGATGGGAGATCTCCCTCTCCTTCTGCCTCTCCTTCTATCTGTAAATCTGCCTTACAAACAAAATTACACAAATCTTCGTAAAAAAAAAAAGTGTGTGCCTGCACCTTCCTGGTCTCTGGCTTCCCCTCTTGCCACGTGATCCCTCCCTCTTGCATGCATCTACGTTGTAATGCCATCCACCAGGCTGAGATGGAATCAAAAGGCCCAGAGAGCTGAGCAGATGCTGACGCCATGCTCTTAAGATCTCCACCACTGTGAGCAAAGTAAACCCCTTTTCCAGATACATTATTCAGCCTCAGGTATTCTGTTACAGCAACATAAAACAGACTAACCCAGGGACCAAGACAATTAAAGCAGGGATGGATGGAGTCAGAACATTTTCAGCCTGCCTTTTCTGGGTGATCACAGTCATAATTATATGGGAAGGTACTATTTTCACAGTAATTTTTTTTAAATCAGAATGCTGGCTTACTTTACCTTGCGTTTTTTGCTTCTGAGCAGCTCCTGCATCCTTTTGGGGTTGGGGAATCTTTTTTCATCCCAGGTGAAGTACCGTTTTCCCTCTGTATGCTCTATGTCCAACCACATGACATCATAAGGAATGTCATGTTCATCAAATCCTGCATCCACAGCTTTTACATCCTGCTCATCTTCATAGTTCCAGCGGCACTGGTGGTACCCCAGGGAGAAAAGAGGGGGCATGGCTTGTGTGCCTAGAACAGGAACACAATAGCTTAGTCAATGACCATTACCGTAATTCATCTGATAAACATTTCCACAATGTCAACAGGGCCTAAGCACTGGGAATGGAGAGAGAACAGAACAGCAGTGACTTCAGCAAAAGTTGAAAGATGGCAGGCAGGAGAGTGATGGTAACTGCTAGGTGTAGTTCTCAGTAGAGTTTATATGCAGAGTGGGAGGAGGACCAGAGGGGAGAGGAGAGAGAAGGGGAAGAGGAGGAAAAGAGGGAAGAAGTGGGAAAAGAATAGAACTCACCCTTGTCACCCAGAACATCAGAAAGCAGAACACCTCAACCTTACTCCCAGCACTAGCCTGGGAGACTCTGACTACACACACAGCTTCCTGGCAAAACCTTATTCTGAAATACAGGATTCCTCACAGTTGCAGAACATCTCTAAAGAGACAGGGATTCAAATAAGCAAATAAAACAAAAAGATCTTTGAAAATACAGTGGCCTAGCGGCTAAAGTCCTCGCCTTGAACACGCCAGGATCCCATAATGTGTATGACATATATGTGTTTTTCTGGTTAACTGTCCTGGCTTCATCTTCCAGACCAATGCTGAATGGCAGTGGGGACAGCGGTGCTGGTCAAATAGCAACCTTCTCTTATTTCTGAGCTTGGAGGAAAGCCCACAATCTTTTAAAGGCAAAATGTTTTTGTGTTAAAGCCAGTGGGATATCTTCACAGGAAAGAAATCATAGAAAACCTGAGTTATTAGTCATCTGAGCTAAAAGCAGAGAAAGCCAAGGGACTAAGGAAGACAGGTGGCAGATACGAGGGATCAAAGAGAAGATCGTTCTGGACCCAGTGTGATGTTTAACCCAGTCAAATGAGATGAGGGCAGAGGAAGAATGCATAACAGCTATTTAAGATGTCTGAGTACAATGTTTAGAAATTCTATGCAGTGCTCCACAAAAATGAACTCACAGTAATGAACCATGCGGTAGAGGAAATATAAAGAAACTAGAAACTGGCACTTGTACATGCAAATACCTGTAAGTAGAGAGTACTGCTTGAAGACATCAGAAGGTGTAGGTCCCATTAGTAGAAAGACATCAATGATTCCACTCTCTGACATCCAGTGTATATTGGTCCGACATCTGACCTTTTGCTTAGCAGCAGTTGCACCCATCTTGGTCAGTGCGTACTGGGGATGGAGTAGAATAAAAACTTCGTAAATGTCTCCCTAACCAAAAACATCCACCTATCCAGGAGTGAGGCTGTTCCTTTGTGGACACTGCCAACACTCTGATTACAGCACAAGGCTTTTGTACCAGAGAACTACCACTGCCAAAGCAAGAGCTTTGACGACCCTGCAGTGGCTTTGTAAGGATGGCTTGCAGCCATGATCCACAGCTCACCTCTCCTGCAGGTTCTGTATTGATCTCCACAAGTGTTTCTGAGGCATTCAGCCAGAAAATGCCTACAGTATTGCCAAGTTTGTGAGCCAGGAGATAAGGGATCGAGCCATAAATGCCCAATTTTTCATGGATTTTATACCCATAGACGTCCAGGTTATACAGACGGTAAGCATCTCCGTCGCTGAAACACACATAAGGATTGTCATGCATCAGCATCTGTCCTTGAAGGGGGAATAGTTCCGTTCACCTCCATAAACACTGAGGGCCCACACCTCTTTCAAGAACCAACTCTGATTTCTTCCCTAAAGATTTCCTGACCCACCTAGGTAAAAGTGATTCTCTCTTTCCTTTGACACTCCCTTCTATGACAACTGGCACACAGGATATCCTATCTTGGGCATCTTTTATAAATATCTTCTGGAAGGGGAGAGAGCTGTCTCCTGTATCTATTCCACAATAACAAGCACACAGATGAAGAACTGACAGATGAATTATGACATTTTCTTGCAGTGAAAACCAAGACAGTGTCTTAAGAGGATTCTGTGGCGCTGATAGGGAAAGAGCAAGAACTGAATCCGGGTCAGGAGTACAAAGCTCAGGTTTGTATGAGGTAGCACAGCTTTGGATGGATTGGTCACCGTGTCTACCTCACAAGTAAACAGCACCCGGACCTGGCAAACAACCCAGTCAGACTACTGCTCTACAGTTTTGTTTCCTCTTCCTGATCTGGCATCTGTCTATCTAAAGTGATAGCCTGAACTGAGACAATCTCCCTGAGGAGCCAAAACTGATCCACAAGGCTGTTTCTTTCACTCTCTCACTCCCCGGCCATTTCTGGGATGGCTTGTTTCTAGGTCAGTGATTTTATTTTCAGTGTTTGCTTCCAGGATTCACAGAAAGGAGCTGACAGATCAAAGTACAACTGAGGTGTGTAGATTTTCCCCCAAAATTCATCCACAGCAGCTCTCTCTTTTCACCCCTCTATATTTTTAGGGTCATTATTACAGCTTTTATAATTATGTAATTTTTACCAAAGAAAGAGAAAGAAAATTGAGTACTGTTGCTCTGAATGATCATTCAAGGAAGATTCTTAAAGACCCACAAACAGTGCCGAGGCGCAAATGACCTGGCACATATTGGCACTGGCTCAGTCATCTCACAGATGTTGCTCTCAGGTTGCTTCAATCCAGAACCTGGAGCATCCTATGAGAATTCCTGTTTTCATTACCTAGTATTTTTAAGTTGGTGTGATTCTGCATGTTGTGGGATCCCATAGACATGCTCAAATCCATGTAAGGAGAAATCCAAACCAATGGAGGTAGGACCTGTAGGAACAGGACACAGTTGCTTCTTAGAGGGACAATCTATTAAGGAGATTGGCTTCGCTTTTCTTGAGTGTGGCAAGATAATTAGTTATTTTAGAGATATGGGGAAAGTTCAAATGACTAGGAGACACAACCTTCACTTAAATTTGTCCTCATGCAGCAGAGAGACAGGGCAGGGTGGATATTTGGCTTAGTGCTTACTATGCTGGCATCTCATATTGGAGTGCCTGGGTTTAAGGCCTGCTGCCGGCTCCTGATGCTAGCGTCCTGCTGATACAGCCCTGGGAGGCAGTAATGACAGTTTAGATAACTGGGTTTCTGCCATCCATGTGGGAAATTTGAATGGAGTTCCTGACTCCTGGAAAGCCGGAGATTCTCAGAGAAGGTAACAAACAGCATGATGGAGAGACTGAGAACCCCTGTGCCTGTTAGTTTCAGGTACTATGCTGTAGACAGAGATGACCAGAATAGGATTTGTCATTCTATGGGGTCAGGAGGCACTAGGAGGAAAATGTTTCTAATCTGATAAGGTCCAACTTTCTCTGAGAAGGTCAGACTCCCTCATCCTAAGCCAAACAAGGACTATCATAGACGGACTACGAATGTGAATCATTCACATCATGTGAATGGTGTGGAGGCTTGGGAAATGAAGGTCTACTGTTTGGATCATCGGGGCTGGTGAACTCCAGGACTTTTCTCATTGCCTGATGCTCATACAAATAGAATATGGAATTAATTAGCTGTCATCAACTGGACTTAGTCCCTTCCATGAGCTCCACATGGCCCAAACTTGTTTTATACAGCCCATGAAAGACATATGGTCCCCATATAGTCATTCTTTCTCTGTTGCAGTGCATTAGTGAACAGCAAAGGACTGCAAACTAAAATTCCTATTCACTTCTCAGAATTCAGTGACTTTAGATGTCCAAGCTCAAGGGACTTTCAGGTAGAGATATGTAGTCATTCAGGAATGATCTGTGTTAATATTACATCAGTTTCAATTTTACCATTAGTTTTGACATCCACAAAGTTTCCAAATTTCTCCTCCCACAGGCCTAGATCATCTTCATTTTCCTGTTGATACAAAAAAAGGAAGCAAACTGATAAAAATTACAAGATATATTTCATTAAAAAAAAAAGACTGAAAAATACCAACAAAAAAAAAGACTGAGAAAAATAAGTCCATCTTTTATAAGACCAGTTTGTGACGCCAAGATATTTAATAAGACATATCTGTGTTCTGCACAGTGTCAATTATCTCTTCTGGGTCATAGCTGACATGAACATAGATATTTTTTATTATGGTAAATATTCGTATTAAATGTACCATTTTAACTATTTTAGGCATTAGATACATTTGCTCTTGTGTGACCATCTTTCATCATTTGTAGCCCGAACTTTTTCTTCTTGTCAAACTGAACTTTCCTGAAAGGTACTCTTAAAGAGTACTTTTCCATTTCCCTGTCCCTCCTCCCCAGCAATATCACTGTACTTCCCATCTCTGGATTTCACTACTCTATCTGTGAAATCATACAGTATTTCTTCTTATCCATCTAGCCTATTTTATTGAGGATGAGATCTCTGAGTTTCATCCACGTTGTAGCACATGTCAGAGTTGCCTTCTCAAGTATCAACAATATTCCTCTGCATGCATATATCACATTATTTTCAAGTATTTATCTGTGATAATTGGGTTACCTTCTTTTGGTTACAGTGAATAAAATTGCTATGAATATGAATGTACAACTATATTTCGTTTCTGCATTCATTTTGGGGTATCTGCCCAAAAGTAGAATTGTTGGATCATTTTATAAAATTTGATGTGTAATTTTTTGAGAAAGGGTAACACTATTTGACGTAAGTATTTTTACTGGATCCAAAATTATACAAAAGCATTTTTGCAAAATGCAGTTTCTACATATGTAAGAATTTCCATTTTTTTCCTTATAATTATGTGAATCACAACATATAGAATCAAACAATGAAGATTTGTTTTGAGAAAATATGAATGAAGAGTTGCTTTCTCTGAAATGCACTCTTCTCCACAAACCTCCATTCTTCATTTAATTAGCTAAACTATTGGCTGATTCCTCATACTAGACTGAGAAGTCAGGTCAATCACAGAGAAGGAGAGAGAGAGAGAAAGGGAGGGGAGAGATGGAGAGAGAGAGGAAGGGAGGAGAGAGAGAGAGAGAGAAAGTGATCTAAATCTAGGAGCCAGGAGCTTCTTCCAGGTCTCTCACATGGGAGTAGGGGCTGGCCCAAAGACATGAGCAGTCCTGTGCTGATTTCCAGGCCATCAGCAGAAAGATGGATTGGACATGGAGTAGCTGGTATATGAACCACCGCCTGTTGTGGGATGCTGGCAGTGTGGGCAGAGGAGTAATCTTTTATGCCACCATGCTGGCCCTTGAACTTATATTTCTTTAAAATGAACTGCGCCCATTTATAATTTTTCCCTCATAGTAAAAATACTAAATTCTTAACATGGTGGCTATTATATTGGGGTCTAAGGGTGGGGCTCAGAACTTCCTCAGATATTTTCTATAGAGATGGCTTGTAGCATCCATCAGATTCTGGCAGAAGGATCTATGACTCAAAACTACTATCTAAGCCATCTCTACAGCTCTCTAAAGCTGATTTGACACATTGTTACAAAACTGTACAAGGCTCTCTCACACTTGCTGTTTGGAAAGAGAGGAAAAGTACCCTTTTCTCATGCTCACCAACATGGGTCAGTTGTCTGAGAAAGTAGTAGAAGATGGCCCAGGCCTTGGAATACTGCACCCACATGGGAGACCGGAGACAGGTCCTGGCTGCTGGGTTTGGATTGGTGCAGCTCTGGCTGTGGTGGCTAATTGGGGAGTGAACCAGTGAATTGAAGATCTCTCTGTATGTCTCTCCTCTCTCTATAACTGTGACTTTCAAGCAAAAAAAAAAAAAAAAAAAAGGTTTAAGGAAAAAAAAAAAAAAGAAAGAAGTAGTCCCATTTATATGTGATAGAACAAGCATTCTACAGAAATACAACTCATTGTCTGCTTTATAATGATCATGATGGTGAATGCAACAAATCCCGTCACTCAATCTACATTACCTTGTAGGTGTCACCTGAAACATTCTCCTCATTTTCTTTGGCAGTTCTGTTTGAATACAAATAAAATAGTAACACTTCAATGACAAAACTGACAGAATTTTGTTCAATAGTTTCATTTCTAACTTTGAGAGTCCATAAATTATGTTAACATTGAATATAAATTATGGAAACAAAAGCTTATAAGATTGAACATTAACGACGAACTAACTGAACAATCTGATTTCTTATAAAAATATAGATGTACTTGAGCTTTTTAATTTTTAAAGAAGATTTATTTTTTTTTATTGGAAAGGCAGATCAGATTTATATTGAGAAGACAAGACAGAAAGATCTTCATCTGCTAGTTCACTCCCCAAGTGGCTGCGACAGCTGGAGCTGAGACAAACTAAAGCCAGGAGCCAGGAGCTTCTTCTGGTCTCCCAAACGGGTATAGGATCCTAAGCTTTGGACCTTCCTCCACTGCTTTCCCAGGCCAAAAGCAGGTAGCTGGATGGGAAAGTGGAGCAGCTGAGACACAAATCATTGCCCATATGGGTGCTTGCAAGGTAAGCATTTAGCCATTAAGCCCTCACACTGGGCCCAAGTTTTCTCAATTCCGTTTTTTTAAGTTTTCTCAATTCTTAAAAAGTATCTCTATCAATTTTTTTTATTACCTGTGTAATACATACTCCTAATATTTCTTTTTTTTCTTTTTTTATTGATTACATTGCATTATGTGACACAGTTTTATAGGCACTGGGATTCCCCCACCCCTCCCCAAACCTCTCCCATGGTGAATTCCTCCACCTTGTTGCATTACCACAGTTCAAATTCAGTTGAGATTCTCTCATTGCAAGCATCTACCAAGCATAAAGTCTAGCATCTTATTGTCCAGATAAGTTCAACGGTTTCTTGGGGAGACCATCTCTGGTCTGAAGGTAGAGCCAGCAGACATACTTGCAATATTTCAACAAAACATAAATAAACAAGCTAGAAAACATAGCTCTCCTCATTCATGGTTCCCCTAGTTTACTGCAAACTAATATACAGTCTTCTGGACAGATTGTAAAAATTATTCTTCCATCTGCAAGCATATTTGGTTACTCATTTTCCCACATTCCTAACAACAATTGATTTCATCAATCTTTTCAGTCTTTGCCAATCTAAAATTTCAGAACAGATAACTTATTTCAGTCTGTATTTCTGTGGTCATTAATGATGCAGACTATCTTTTTTTTTTTAAAGATTTATTTTATTTTTATTGGAAAGGGAGATATACAGAGAGGAGGAGAGACAGACAGGAAGATCTTCTATCCAATGATTCACTCCTCAAGTGGCTGCAACAGCCAGTGCTGTGCCATCCGAAGCCAGGATCCAGGAACTTCTTCCCAGTCTCCCACATGGGTGCAGGGTCCCAAGGTTTTGGGCCATCCTTGACTGCCTTTCCAGGCCACAAGCAGGGAACGGATGGGAAGTGGAGCTGCTGGGATTAGAACCAGTGCCCATATGGGATTCTGGTGCATTCAAGGTGAGGACTTTAGCCACTAGACTACTGTGCCAGGCCCGACAAACTATCTTTTAAGACACTCAATGGTACTTTCATTTCTTCTCCGGTGAATTGTTTATTCAATGTAGCTCTGTTCTATAGTTATACTTTTATGTGTGCAAAATATTACATATATAAGATTATTCACAAAGTCACTAGTTGTAAAAAAACAAGATTAAAAATAGTAGCCTAGTCGGGGGCATTTGGTATAGCAGTTGAGACACCATTTGGGATGCCCATATTCTGCATGAGAGCTCCACCTCTGCTTCCAATCCAGTTTCCTGTTTATGCTCACTCCAAAAGGAAGCAGATGATGGCTGAAGTACTTGGGTCCTTGCCACCCACAAGGGAAATCAAGACTGAGTTGTGGGATCCTGGTTTTATCCTGGCACAGCCCCGGCTGTTTGAGAGCATTTGTGGGGGGGGGGGGTGAATAAGCAGAGAGAATATCTCTTTTTCTGTATTCCAAATAAATGAAAACATATAAATAAATACTAAAAAAGTCCAGGGCAGGAGTTAGGCATAACAGTTATATTGCCACTTGGGATGTCTGACTCCACTTTGAATTCCAACTTCTTGTTAATGTATACTCTGAGAGGTAACAGATACAGCTCAAGCATGTGGATACCTGAAACCCATTTGGGAGACCTAGATTAAGTTCTGGGTTAATGGTTCTGGCTGATCCAGCTCAAGCTGTTGTAGGCACATGGCGAGTGAACCAGTGGATAGAAGATTATCGCTCTGTGTATCTTTCTCTTAATCTGTGTGTCTTCCCATCTCTCTGTCACTTTGCCATTCAAATAAATGTTAAGATTACCAAAACTTGGGAGTCACTTTTGTCCTAAAGTCCCTGTAATTACCTGAAAAAAAAATGAAATTTCTCAGGTCAACACTACAGCAAATAAATTAGTGACTTTCAGTTATCTACCTGGGTGACTGGTATTCACAATCAGATTAAGGTCTTCATGTGTCAAACAATCTGTGAAAATACCTTTGTTTGTGAGGAACCTGTAGATGTTCAAAGTATAATTGGCTCAGGGAATTTATGCTCATCACAACCTCTTCTCCTGATACCAGGTCTACCTTGAATGGCTTTGCTATGATATGAAACTTTAGATCTCCTTTTTCATTTGTCAGTACCATACTGCCTGAATCTCCTGAGCAGGAAATCAGCCTAGGAAACAAAGCACAAAGAGAAAAATAAATTACTATAGTTTACATGGTTCTATGCAATTTGCAATTCAAACTAATTAAACAGTAATCTATTCATTGACACAGTACAAATAAAGGAATAGAAGGGCTGGCATTGTGGCACTGCATGTTATATTGATAACTGCAATGCTGGCAGCCACTATGAACACTGTTTCAAGTCCTGGTTATTCCACTTCCAATCTAACTCCTTGCTAATGTACCTATGAAGGCAGTAGAAGACCGCCCAAGTACTTGGGCCTCTGCCACCCACATGCCAGACCTGGATGGAGTTCCAGGCTCCTGGCTTTAGCCATTGCAGACAATTAGGGAGTGAGGCAACAGATGGAAGATAAATTTTCTGGGGGGGGTGTCCCTCTCTCGCTCTTTAAGTGTGGCTTTCAAATACATAAATCTTAAAAAAATAACTGGGTTGGGGGAGAGTCAACCAGGGTAACTGACTGTATCCACAATGCATGCATAAGCCAGAGTAGGTGTGGGTCAGTTGGTTTTTTTTTTTCCTTTTTTTTTGTTTTGTTTTTTTTGTTTTGTTTTTATGTCAGTTGGGTTTTGCCACAGCATCAGCTGGCAAGTGCTGAGACTGGGAGGCAAATCTTGTCAAGTTAGACTGCAGAACCACCTGGAAAGTGCAAGATCTGGGACTGGGAGTGAGGGGTTGAGATTCTTCACTGGAGAGCATGAGAACCAGGGCTGGAGGCAGGCCTGACTAGACAGGCACTGGCACCTGCCAGCACAAGTGTGTGCTGCATAGTGGGGTTGGTTGGGCTGAGATAGGCTTCAATGCCTATCAACATGTACTAGTGCTGAATGAGATATTGGACAGACTGGATCAGTCTGCTGCACATACTGGCAAGCACAGGGAATCAGGGCTAGGGGCAGGCCTAGCGGGGGATATTAGAGGTTTCTCTGACTAGGCTGCAGCTCCCACTGGTATATGTGAGGCCCAAGTGCACTGGGCCGGGCTAAGTTGCAGCACCCTTTGGTTTGCGTAAGCGATGGAGCTGGAGACAGAACTGATCCAGCAATTGCAACTACTAGTGTATGCCTAGGCTGGTGTGGGTGATGGACTGAGCCAGACCCAGCACTGGCAAGCACACACAAGAGTCAGGTCTTGGATCACTTCAGATGAACTGTCTTTGGGGATCTCCCTAACTGAACTGCTGGACTCAGAACTCCAACCATGGGGAGCATGACAGCATCTGTGGTCTGATCATGGAGTGCAAGTGTGAGAACTGAACCTGCTCAGTGGCTAAGACAGAGTAGTGGACAGCACAGCCTGATGTACACAGAGGATATGGCAGTCCATCGGAACCTGTAGAGAACATCTGGTACCATAACAGAAGAAGGAGGGCAGAAAAACTGGGACCACTAGCCCAGCCAAGCGTTGACAGCAAATATCTGGGTGAATGGAGACTCTGAGATGGACTACGTCAGTCAATGGACCTTGGAAGGACTTCCTCATCCTTGGATTGGCAAGACCAATAGCATTTCAGAACTATCGAAGCCACTTGAGCAGAACCCTTGGAACATGCTCCACACTAGGGACCCTGGGATGATATTGGGTGGCTGTTCCCCATTCCCGGTACTGAGGTGGTTGGGAGGCTGGGTGTGGCTTCTCCTCTTCTCTCCCTCCTTCTTCCAGACACAGGAAGAAAAAAAAAGAAAATGTGAAAACAATGGTCTCACACAGTTTCCCCTAATCCCCGACCCTTCTCACCCTAATCAATTATGTAAACATCATCAAAAATAAAATTTCAAAAAAAAAAATTCAGGTTAAAAAAAAGCAGTAGAGAACTGTCACCAAAGCAAGGGCTTTGGGATTGACAGCTTGATTGAACATCACTCTACCTTACAAATCATTCAACCTATTTAGGTCTTAGTTACCTCAGTTATAAAGTAAAAATTCTAATAGAAATTGAACTTTTGGAGGGAACATACATGTAAAGCATTTTTTTCATTTCTATGACAATGCTCTGTAAAATTTAAAGCCAGGAACTGACATCTGACATTGCAGCATAGCTGGTAAAGCTTCCACCTGCAATGCTTGCATCTCATATTGAAGAAACAGTCTGAGACCCCAAATTATTGCATTTCTGATCTAGTTCCTTGTTTATATACCTAGGAAATCAGAAGAAGATGGCTCAAGTAAGAACTTGGTCTTCGCCAACCATGAGGCAGACCCGAATGGACCTTCAGGCTCCTGTTCTGTCCTGGCTCAGCTCTAGCCTTGGAGAGCATTTAGAAAGGGAACACACACATGAAAGCTATCTCTTTCTTTATCTTTCTCTCGCTGTCATTCTGCCTTTCAAATACAGAAAATAAACTTAAAAAAAAAACTTAAAACCCTCAGACTTTTTTTGCCTTTAGGCTTTTTTGTGGGGATACCTGGCAATTGGCATGCCTTTGAATTTTGAGTTCTGTATGACTACCATAATGTTTACCACCTAGACCAGTAGTTTTTTTTTAAGATTTCTCTATTTTTATAAATAAAATAAATATAGAAATATATCTATATTTTATATATTTAGAAAAGTATTTTATATATTTATAAAATATAAAAATAATATGAATAAATAAATAAAAGTCAGATATACAGACAGGAGGAGACTAGTTTTAAAAGACACTTATTTTGGGTCTAGTGGCTAAACCTTGCCTTGTATGTGCCAGGATCTCATATGAGCACTGGTTCTAATCCTGGCAGCCCTGCTTCTCATCCAGCTCCCTGCTTGTGGCCTGGGAAAGCAGTCGAGAACAGCCCTAAGCCTCGGGACCCTGCACCCACGTGGAAGACCCAGAAGACGCTCCCGGTTTTAGATTGGCTTAGCTCCGGCCATTGTGGCCACTTGGGAAGTGAATCAGATAGAAGATCTTCCTCTCTGTCTCTCCTCCTTTCTGTATATCTTACTTTTTATAAAGATAACTTAAAAAAAAAAGACACTAATTTCTGCTGACTACTGGTAGTAATTTTGCTACAGAATGTCATGGCTTTACTTACATTAGTTTAACAAGACTGTCATAATAAAGTATCCCAGATTGTATGGTTTAAACAACATAAATGTATTTTCTTACAATTCTGGTGGTTAGGTGCCCAAGATCTAGATGTTAGCATGATTAGGGGGCCTATTTTCTTGGCTTGTAGATGGCTGCCTTCTAGCTGGGTCCTTGTACAGTTGTTGGTGCGTGTGTGTGTCCTAATCTCTTCTCCTAAGGCTTTCAATTATACTGGATTAGGGCCCACTCTAGTGACCTTATTTAGATATAATTACTTTTTCAAAGGCCCTATCTCTATACACAAATACATTCTGAGGTAACTGATTTAGGGTTTTAATATATATATTTTGGGGGAAGCACAATTCTGGCCATGACCCTAGTAGTCCAACCTCTAATGGTAATCAGATTCTTATTGCCTTCCAACCTTATATTCCCACTTGGAGAGTCTGTTGATTTTACCCACCTCTTATACTAGCAACTCTATCCAACAGGGCTCACTTTTTCATAATAGAAACAATCCTGGCTATTTTAAGCAGAAAGTATAGACATAATATGCAGAATTAAATGTTCATAACATCATGGCAAAATTTACGGTAGTAGGGTTCAGGCTGGTGGTCTAATAATGATCTTTAGAACAATACTGTGTAACAATACGGCCAGGAGAACTTATATCTTATCCAGAGCCAGGAAGCTGAATGATCAGAAGTGCTGTGGCAATTACTGGGCTCCAAGATCATACTTCCTTCGCTGTTTCCAGAGATCCAGAAACCAAGGCCCTAAGGAATGGCCACTCTACAGTTGCCAGATCAAACCAGCAAAATGGGAAACTCAGTTCAAGATTTCTGAAGGTGCAAATGACTGGTAGAAGATAAATTCTATCAGAACCTTCAGCTACAAGGGTATTGGGGAAATGTACTTTTTAGCTTTTGAGTTGCTGTATTAGTCAAAGACTCCGTAACAACAGGTTGGAACAGAAACTGAAATATTGTATTTATTTCCAAAGCTACTATTTATCCCTGCCTTTGCTTTATGGAAAAGGTAACATAGAAACAGAAGATTACAGTCTAATTTTACTTATGAACACAGATGCAAAAATGTGATAGGATCAACTAATAAGGTGAATCATCTAAGAAAATAAAAGAAAATAATATGATCCACTAGCTATGTATATTCACTGACTCCACTGCTAAACAAAAGCCTTGAGAACAGTCTCTTTTGAATTTTCATTACCTAAGTTCTTGGCATGTATAGTGGCTCAGTTTCCAATACTTCTATCATAACTGAATTAATTTATCCTTAACATCTTATTAGCCACAATAATTAAATAATAAAAATTAAAGCACTGGGCACCATCTTAGATTCTGTTAGTAAAATTAACATGAAAAAAAAAAAACCCAGAAATCAACTGGCAAAGCCAAGCTGAAATATCCCTGGAAAGTATAATGAGAAATGGTAAAGGTTTTCAAATATGTAAAAAATGTTTTAGTATGCTGAGATTTTTTTCCCTGTAGGCACTGGCTATTAATTTATCTCAGATTCTAAGTAAGATTACACGTTAGACTTCTGAGAATACCCTTAATTAATGGAGAGTCAGACTGACTATAAATTACTCTGAACAAGTGAGTCTGGCTAATATATAAGATCCCCAGGCACCCTGATGCTAATTTGAGTGCATAAATAAAGCAGCTTTCTTTCCACTTTCTCTCAAGGGCTGACAAATAAACCATTTCCACTGTGAATTAGAGTGAGGGTCCAAAGTTTTACCTCTTTCCATGCTGGTAAGTCAAATGGTGGATTAAAAAAAAAAAAAACAGAATTGATAACATAGAAAACCAATAGTTATACCCAAGTAATAGAATACCAACTCTGACAGTAAATGCACAGTGAACAGATAAGATAAGCAAAACAAAATTTACTTTTCAATTACTTGTACAAGAACATACTGAGGATCTAGCTAAAACACCTTGTTATTTGACTTACTTTACAATACTTGGCTTGCTTGTGACGACATCAGAAACTTCGTATCTGGGCTTCAAGGGAGTCTCTTCATTGATTTTAAGCCTGAAAATATTTCTTTCTATACCATAAATTTCAGCCACAAGAGGAATCTGGGAATAGATACATAGGATTAGCCTCAACAGGTTACCCTAAGGATGATTAGTTCTAAGGTAGTCAAATTACATTAAACAGAAAAGCATGTTAAAATCCTATGTTCGATTGGAGAAAAGTGGCAATAATACAAATCTTCCAATCTAGGTATGTACTTGGTCAACCGCATCTGTGGTAGCAACAAGAAAAACCTCTATGAATCCTATGCCTGTATCAAGATACAATTGAACCAGATCTTTTCTTTTTTTTTTTAAAGATTTATTCATTTTATTACAATCAGATATACACAGAGGAGGAGAGACAGAGAGGAAGATCTTCCGTCCGATGATTCACTCCCCAAGTGAGCTGCAACGGGCCGGTGCGCTCCGATCCGAAGCTGGGAACCTGGAACCTCTTCCGGGTCTCCCACGAGGGTGCGGGGTCCCAATGCATTGGGCCGTCCTCGACTGCTTTCCCAGGCCACAAGCAGGGAGCTGGATGGGAAGTGGAGCAGCCGGGATTAGAACCGGCGTCCATATGGGATCCCGGTGCGTTCAAGGCGAGGACTTTAGCTGCTAGGCCACGTTGCCGGTCCCTGAACCAGATCTTATATAGTTAAAGGGGTTTCTATTCATGAGGACATGGAGTAACAGCCATAAACTGAAATTAACCTTGAAAAATTGGGACATATGTCCATTCTAGTTACATACGTAAGAATAAGAATTGGGGTAGGGGGAACGTTTGGCATAAACAGTTAAGACATCATTTGTGGGCCTGGCACGGTGGCTTAGTGGCTAAAGTCTTCGCTTCGCATGTGCCGGGATCCCACATGGGCACCGGTTCTAATCCCTTTGGTTCTGCTTCCCACCCAGCTCCCTGTTTGTAGCCTGGGAAAGCAGTCGAAGACGGGCCTTGCACCCACATGGGAGACTGGGAGGAAGTTCCTGGCTCCTGGCTTTGGATCTGCACAGCACCAGCCATTGTGGCCACTTGGGGAATGAATCACTGGACGGAAAATCTTCCTCTGTCTCTCCTCCTCTCTGTATATCTGACTTTCCAATAAAAATAAGCCTTGAAAAAAAACAGACATTACTTGCGCCACTTACATCCTGTATCAGAGCATGTCAGTTTGAGTTCTGTCTCCATTTCCCATCCAGCTCCCTGCTAATGTGCATCATGGGAAATGATGGCTTATGTACTTGAGTTTTTGACAACTATGTGGAAGGCCTGGAAGGAGTTCCCAGCTTCTGGGTTCAGCCTGACTCAGCCTTGACTGTTATGGGCTCTGTGAACCAGCAGATGGAAGATCTCTCCTTCATATTCTTTCTCTCTCTCTCTCTCTCTCTTTTTCTCTTGCTACATCTATTTGTGCGTTTTGCTCCTGTATGACTTCCAAATAAATGGGGAAAAAAAGTCTACATGTTAAAATCAGAGAGATTAGATTCCAGTTGAAAGACAAAAGCCAGAAGGCCACAGAAAACAAAAGAACAGAAAATAAAATGATGCCTATTGGGGTTCTCTAGTGGTTGGCAATAAAGATAGGGGTCTTCTATTATAGCCGGCAATATGGTCTGGGGAACTTTCTCAAGAGGTTGGGAAATTCAGTAAAACTCCGCCTGTAAAAGACAGAAGCAAGGTACAACTATGAAGAGACTGCAAAAATTGTAAAATAAAAATAATAAACTTTAGAAGAATAAAAATGACTAGATTTTAGGTTACAAAATAAGCCATCTAGTCAGACCCTTGTTTTAAGATCATGGCTTTCAAGAGATGCATCATATCCCATGCACAATAGTGTAGATTCTTTATGAAGTATGACACCAATTTTTGGTTATAGTTGGGCACCTTCATTATTACTATTGTCAGTTAGAATGACCCAGTCTGCGGGCTGTGCGATCAGGTGCACAACAGGCACTGAATGAGGCAAGTAAAGGGCAGGAAGCATGGAGAACATCAAGCAGCACTAAAACAACGATGTTACCTACTCTGCCTTCGTGAATACAGGATAGTCATCAGGGAATGTAAACAATGATGTGATAGTAAATGCCAGGTAAACAAATGCCCCATGACCATGAATGCATTTGTAAACACTCCAAGACAGGGTTATAATGTAGTAGTGAGCACAAAGTAGTCAGTGTTACATATTTCCTGTTTATTTTCATAAATGACTTTATTTGCTATCAGAAAGTTAATATTAGAAAATGTGGGGCACGGCATGATAGCGTAGTGGTTAGTCCTCACCTTGAATGCTCTGAGATCCCATATGGGCGCCGGTTCTAATCCCCGCAGCCCCGCTTCCCATCCAATTCCCTGTTTATGGCCTAGGAAAGCACTCAAGGACGACCCAAAGCTTTGGGATCCTGGACCCACATTGGGAGACCCAGAAGAGGCTCCTGGCTTCAATCGGCTCTGCTCCAGCTGTTGTGGCCGCTTGGGGAGTGAACCATCAGACAGATCTTCCTCTCTGTCTTGCCTCCTCTCTGTATGTTTGCCTTTCCAATAAAAACAAATCTTTAAAAAAAAGATTCATATAAAATAGGTAAAAATATATCTAAAATATTAAATGGTCTTTTTAAATTAGATTAGAGAGTGGGCCAGGTGGCGTGGCCTAGCAGCTAAAGTCCTCACCTTGAACGCACCGGGATCCCATATGGGTGCCGGTTCCAATCCCGGCTGCTCCACTTCCCATCCAGCTCCCTGCTTGTGGCCTGGGAAAGCAGTCGAGGACGGCCCAATGCATTGGGACCCCGCACCCGTGTGGGAGACACGGAAGAGGTTCCTAGTTCCCGGCTTCGGATCGGAGCGCACCGGCCCGTTGCAGCTCACTTGGGGAGTGAAACATCAGACGGAAGATCTTCCTCTCTGTCTCTCCTCTCTGTATATCTGACTTTGTAATAAAACAAATAAATCTTTAAAAAAAATAAATCAGATTAGAGAGCATGGATTTCAGTCCCTTAGAAATGCTAAAGGTATGCAAAGTCCACTTGTGAAGAGTTAAGACAGGTCTTCAGAGAAGAAATACCTTTTGTAGGTTCTTTTTAAGTCAAGTTTCTATTTGGTTTTTATATATCCTTTCATAGAAAGGCTCATTTCTAAGAGTATGGAAAAAGAACTTTCATTCCCTTTTTCTTATTTCTTCCATATAACGTAAAACTAAAACCTGATTCTCACTCATAAGTTCAATTTAGAATGGTCACATGGGCAAAAGTATGAGTAATTATGTAAAAATCATGGTGGTAGGAAGCCAATGTTATGGCATAGTTGCTTAAGCTTCTGCCTGCAAGGCTAGCATCCTATATTGGTGCTAGCTCATGTCCTGGGTGTTCTACTTTTGATCCAGTACCCTGCTAATGTGCCTTGGCAAAGAAGCAGCAGATGGCCCAAGTGTTTGAACTCCTTCAACTCATGTGGAAGACCCGGAAGAAGTTTTGGTTTCTGGCTTCATCTTGGCCCAGTCCTGGCTAATATAGCCATTTAGGAAGTAAACTGACAGATGGAAGATCTCTCTCTCCTTCACTCTGTAAGTCTGCTTTCAAATATATCTTTGGGGAAAAAAATCATGTAGTACAAACCAACTTTGTCTATGAATTCAGGCAGAGGATTGGTCACAAATATCTGAAAATAACTTTTCATTTGTCCACACTTGGGAATCCCAACCAGTAGAGACTGTAATAAAGTTCTTTTTTTTTTTAAAGATTTATTTATCTTATTACAAAGTCAGATATACAGAGAGGAGGAGAGACAGAGAGGAAGATCTTCTGTCCGATGATTCACTCCCCAAGTGAGTGCAACGGCTGGTGCTGTGCCAATCTGAAGCCGGGAACCAGGAACTTCTTCCGGGTCTCCCACACGGGTGCAGTGTCCCAATGCATTGAGTTGTCCTCGACCGTCCTCCCAGGCCACAAGCAGGGAGCTAGATGGGAAATTGGGCTGCCGGGATTAGAACCAGCGCCCATATGGGATCCTGGTATGTTCAAGGCGAGGACTTTAGCTGCTAGGCCACTGCGCCAGGCCCAATAAAGTTTGTTAAGAAGAGTAACCATGACTTTATCAATTCCTCCTTACCAGCTGAATTTTGCTTTTCTTTCAGCATCACGTTTCTATGATATAAAGAAGTGTTCATTTCAAAGGTCAAGAAGAGTGAGCAACTACTCCCAATTAGTTATCCAGATCTCCTAGGCTTCAGAGGACTGGTGTATGTGTTCGTTAAATTGGTATAGGACATGACCCAGCCCTTCCACAGTTATAGTCAGCTGATTTATTGCAAGTACTGATTCTCTGATGCTGACTTTATGCTGGGCGTTAGCCTATCCTCAGGGAAATTAGCCTGTCCAGGTGCACTTCTAATTGTGTGGCCAGGTCCCAAGTTAGCTGCCTGGTTTTGGCCATTTCTGCAGAAACAGTGCAGGTGGGCAAGTGATCTGCTGAGGAGTTAAGTGGCTGTACAAAATCTTAATTTCATCAGGTTGAGATCGAGTGGTAGAGATATCATTGCATCCTTGCAGAAGCTGCTAGAAACTTTTGTCTCTGGCATAATCTTGTAAACAGGCTGCAAAGAAAGTGATGTGCTGTTGAATGGTCGTGTGTATGATGAGAAAGTATCAAAATTAGCAAAATGAAGTAGGCTTGAGATAAAGCTCTGCTCCCAACAGCCTTGCCAGCAGGGCTTCGTACCCGGAAGAGAAGCATATGGTTCCCTGCATCGATGTTTGAAGAACTGCATCAGCTCTATTTCTCAAACCAGGTCGAAATTTCACTTTAGGTAGAAAATTGATCATTGTAGAAGAGAAAATAACAGTTCTTAAAAAGAAATCAACCCTGTTCTGATTGATTTCTTCTTAGGTTTTATTTTGCAAGCTTCTTTACCAAGTGTTTATCTGAGTATTCTGGCATGAAGAGTAAGTCCAACAAGACATTGGGACCCTGCAAAGACATGCATCAGAACTTGCCCTCCAAGTCCAGATGACAACACATAAGTCAACACTTCTAGTTGTTCTGTAACATTACTGTGTTCTGGGAGCATAATGTTTGCCATGGACTGAACTGTGTCCACTGTCATATTTGTGTGTTGAAGCCCTAGTTCCCTACTGTTTACAGTTTCTGGAGATCATACCTTGTTTAGGTGAAGCTATATGGGTAGAATCCACACAGCATGGGATTAGTGTTCTGATAAGACAAGACTAGACAATATTTCCTTCCACTCCATGCCAGCAAGAAGGAGACAGCCAAGTAGAGGGCCCAGGGCAGACAATGAATGCAATGGCACCTTGATCTTGGAGTTCCCAGCTTTCAGAACGGTGATAAATAAATGACTGCCCTCAGTTGATGCTTTGTTAATGGCAGTCCAGGCTTAGACAATGTTGAGTGAAGCTGAATTCTGCTTCGTGATTGTTTATTAAGGGTAGAATGGGGGAAACAAATCAAGAAGACTTTAAAAAAAATATAAAACAAAAACCAAAAAAAAAAAGGAAGGCTTTAAAAAATTAACAACAAATCCTGACAACTCCAAATGTCCTGCCTTTTGGGTTTCAAAGGTGTGGGGGTGGGTAAGCACTAGGAGTAGAGTCTGTAGGAATCTGCCTCATCTGTGCAATTTGAGAACAACAGCTGTGTGCTGAATGTGATCCTCTCAGACTCTGGGCTCTGAGAGCCTGACATTTAAGGCTATCATTCCGATTAAGCAGATGGAGACAGTGAGTTTTAAATCTTCAGACCATATTCATGCCAGATTCTAATCTGCATTTCCTTTAAAACCCATGTCTCATTGCAGCGACAACCTTTAACAGAGGCTCTTTCATTGCACAATGAACTCGACACAGAGTGCAGATGATTTTCAAGACCAATGTCTGCATCTTCATGTCCCCACCAGGATGACAGCAGGCAGGAAACCTCTGAATCCTTAACATCAACTGAACACACTGTGACAAGCGGGTCCTTGCAAGGGCACTATTTGCCTAAGACGAGGCCATGAAGACTGTCTAGACGGTTGTGGTATTTCTGCACCTATCCTGGAGAGTGTTCTAAGGGGTCCTCACAGGTCTCAGTCCCAACAGCTCTGTCGGTGATATCCAGGATCCTCTGAAGCTCCCTTCTGAGCTAGCTTCTGTCTTACATGGAGATCCTGGGGAAGTCCTCCAGGACTGAAGGCATCCTGATCTGCTGGACCCTGACCTGAACAGCATAGACCTTCAGATCCTGGGGATCCAAAGAAAAAAAACTAAACCACAGTCATGTGCAAGGGCACCTACAGAGATCCACCACTGTACTGGCCTCCAGTTGAGTTGAGAATGTTTCATTTTGTTCCACAACTAGCATTCAGGGTAATTTAGTATCATTTACCCTGCCTCTAAATGTCTTCAGGACAGCAGACTTCTAGGTCCTTAACATACTAAGCTTCCCCAAAGGAGAGGAGGAATTCTTGCCCAGACCACAAGAAACTCCAACTCCCTGGTGTTAGGTTCAAGCGAAACAGGAAGGAAAAAGGGACAATGAAAGGAAAAACAGGACAAGGCAGTTCCTGACAGCTGATGGCAGACCTTAAGGCCCAGGAAACCCTCTGATGGACTCATTCCACTTCTGGGAGACAAATGCTTCTGCTGACCATGGATAGGGTTTGGCTGGGGGCCATTTGTGAAGCAATATGCAAATTGTAGGTAGCTCTTCAGGAGGGAAATCAGTGCTGCTTCATGCTCCAAGAAACTCAGTTACCAAACTAGGCTACAAAACTCTGTATAGTGGAGGAGACTGGTACAGTAGTAGGGGACCCAGAACTTCTGGAGGTTACTAAGCTGAGAACTCATGATCTTCAACATGTATAGCAAAAAGGTGAGCAAAACTTTCCAGCAAGCTGGTAATATGAGAATCAGTATTAGATCTTAGAGAACGGCTAACTGTCCCATCTCTGCAGCTAAAAGAAATTACCACCATGACTTTGACTTTAGGTTAGCAGAAGCTGGGGGTGGGGACAGAGGATAGAGAACACCGAACTCTTAAAATGACTCTATGCTGAAATTTGGGCAAGACAGTTATAGTACAGGATTTCATATCGAGGAAATGGCTAAAGCCTCTAAAACATCCTAACAAAAGTACCCTTGCTTACTGAGTAACTGCTCCTTCTGTCTGGGAACAAAGTTGGGACTCCTTTCTAAATTAAAGGCCTTCTAAATGTTGGCAATGACCCCTTAATGTTGCGGAGTAGTTCTTGTTCTGTGAACTTTCTTCCATATAGCACTACTATGGCAATCACAAGATTTCGTTCAGCTTGAAGTAGGCTACCCAGAATAGTTTGTTAGTAGGTTGGTACAGTTGATTCAAGATGTTAGGAGACACAGACTACGTGGCCTTAACCATGTTTCAGTTAAACAAATTACCAGGAAAGTCATTTTGGTCTATGAGGCCCTAGAAACTCAGGGTGCCTTAAAATATGGTGAAGGATCTGGAAGTGAGGGCCAGGTACTTCTGTGCAGTGATGCTTTCTAACACAGCCCCTAGCATTTCCTGTGTATCTGGCTGACGTATATGGCATGTCTGAAGCATGATAACTTGACAGGAGAGAAAGAGTACTTCAGAGACGCTGTGCTATGCTCTTCACTATGTGGTAACTATGGTGACGGATAGTGAAGCTGCTCAGCAGGTGGAACATTAGTGACTTGAGTTTCCAACCTGCGGTCCCTCTAACTGTCCCCTGGTCCACTTACAGTTTGAGCTGTGGACAGTCACTCAATCTGTAGTTTATTCAGTCTGTAGGTTCAATTGTCCGAGAAGTTTTCAAAAAGTTGATGAGAAGTATACATTCTATTTTGAGTTCATTTACCTATGAGCTTTTTGAAGTACCCTTGTATGTTGTCTAAGAGTGAAACACAGTACATGGGTGCTGGATGGAGTCTGTCAGATACAGGAGAAAATTCCAGCTACCAGCTGAAAATTAGGTCTAATAGAATATACCCCTTAGGTATATTACAAAGACTAATGTAAACGAAATAACATGCGTGAAACATCTAGGAAAACCTCTGACACACAGGTAATTTCAAGACATTTATATGGCTATTATGGTATTAGTATAGGTAGGAAATGATGACATTCTTTCTCTAACAAAGTTTATTTCTGAAGCAAATAGAGTTTACTTAGTTTTTGTGATAACTTCTACATTCAACCAAAAGAAATACACAAACCAATCACTCTGCAGAAAACACGTTCTCTCACCTTTGCTGATTCTTCGATAATCTGGAACCTGGTGCTGTCCTTGCCTGTTGTGACTGAATCTAGTAACGCCCGATAGGTGGAATTCTTTGAGAGCTGCTGCTGCTTCTGACGCCTATGAATGTGCAGGATATCAACACATGAGCATTACCTGTGACTGCAGGCATCCGTTACACTATACCATTATGTTGAAGTTACTAAAATTCCTTATGACACTGGGTAAACTGGACACAGGAAGAGTCTGTATTACTAGGATGCTAATAAAATTAGTACTAAAAGGAATACCAAAGAAGTTATTCAACATAACATTGCTGGAGATGGCATCTTTATCTCCTCTATTGAAAAGATGGGGCAATTTGGGGCAATTTGCAGCGATGTCATCTATGAGCTGGTTAATTTCTCTTTCTTTTTCCACGAAGTGGATATTTTAGTAGTAACTCAATAAATTCTAACAGAATCCTGAATAATCTCAGAGTTTAATAAAGTGATCAGGCATTCACTGTAGACTTTCTTTGAAAGTACCTCTTTGAAATTAAAATGATATGCTTTCCCCATCTAGAACAGAGAATAAATAAATAACATGTTAAAATGTGCGAAGTAATCTTTTTTTAATTCAAGGGAAATTTTTATTTCTTGTGACAAGGAGGCAGTGGGGAGGTATAGTTACCTAAAGAAACTGCCTCTGAAACAATTTTTTATTATTTCAAGTATAGGATCAAGTAAAGGTATTATTTTAAAATGAAGACTAAATATAAAAGCTTTATTTATCTATTTATTTGAAAGGCAGTGCAACAGAGAAAGTGAGTTACAGAGCAGGTAACAATGACAGAGACAGAGGACCTGGTGCAGTAGCCTAGCAGCTAAAGTCCTCACCTTGCATGCGTCAGGATCCCATATGGGCACCGGTTCTAATCCTAGTGTCTCTGCTTCCCATCCAGCTCTCTGCTTGTGGCCTGGAAAAGCAGTGGAGAATGGCCCAAAGCCTTGGGACCCTGCACCCACGTAGGATGCCCAGAAGAAGCTCCTGGCTCCTGCCTTTGGACTGGCTCAGCTCCAGCTGTTGTGGCAGCTTGGGGAGTGAATCAACAGATGGAAGATCTTCCTGTCTCTCCTCCTCTCTGTATATCTGACTTTCCAATGAAAATAAATATATTTTTTTCTTTTTTCAAAGACAGAGACAAAGAGACAGAGATCTTCCCTCTGCTGGCTCACTCCCCAAATGGCTGCAATGGCGGGGCCTGGCCAGCCAAAGCAAGAAGCTTGCTGGATTTGAAACGGAGTAGCTGGGATTCTGAACCAGTATCCTGATATGGGAGGTCAACATTGTGAGTAGCAGCTGCACCACAATACTACATCCTCCCACCTACCCAATGCAAAACTTTAAAGATATATTTTTGAGGGCCCGGCGGCGTGGCCTAGCGGCTAAAGTCCTCGCCTTGAACACCCTGGGATCCCATATGGGCGCCAGTTCTAATCCCGGCTGCTCCACTTCCCATCCAGCTCCCTGCTTGTGGCCTGGAAAGGCAGTTGAGGACAGCCCAAAGCTTTGGGACACTGCACCCGCGTGGGAGACCCGGAGGAGGTTCCAGGTTCCCGGCATCGGATCGGCGTGCACCGGCCCGTTGCGGCTCACTTGGGGAGTGAATCATCGGATGGAAGATCTTCCTCTCTGTCTCTCCTCCTCTCTGTATATCTGACTTTGTAATAAAAAAAAATGAATCTTTAAAAAAAAGATATATTTTTGAGGCCCTGGGAAAAAAGGCACCTCACATGGTGGTAACAGAAGTGCACAATAATACAATCACTATGAAGGAAACCTGGTAAGAGTTAGCACATTCTTGGACTGACATCATAGTATAGTCTGTTAAACCTCTGCCTGTGGTACTGGCATCCTATATGGACACTGATTTGAGTCCTAGCTTCTCCACTTTTGATGTACCTCCCTGCTAATGTCTCACGAGAAAGAAATGAAGGATGGCCCAAATCCTTGGGCCTCTGCACTCATGTGAAAGACCCATAAGAAACTCCAAGTTCCTGGCTTCGGCCTTGTCCAGCTCTGGTCATTGTGGCCATCTGGGGAGTGAACCAGCAGATGGAAGATCTCTCTCTTTCTCCGTCTCTCCTTCTCTCTGTAAATCTGCCTTCCAGATAAAAATTTAGCAAATCTTTTTTCAAAAAAGAGCTAACACATGTTAGCTGCATTAACTCTTTGACCCTTTTATGCCTGTCCTTAAAATCTATCTTTAAAATACACATGTAAGGGCCTGGTATGGTAGCCTAGCAGCTAAAGTCCTTGCCTTGCATCTGCCAGGATCTCATATGGGTTCCGGGTCTAATCCCAATGGCCTTGTTTCCCATCCAGCTACCTGCTTGTGCCCTGGGAAAGCAGTCAAGGATGGCCCAAAGCCTTGGGACCCTGCATGCCTGTAGGAGACCCAGAAAAGGCTCCTGGCTTCAGATCTGCTCAGCTCCGGCTGTTGTGCTTGCTTGAGGAGTGAATCAGCAGATGGAAGATCTTCCTTTCTCTGTCTCTCCTCCTCTCTGTATATCTGACTTTCCAATTAAAAAGAAATCTTGAAAAAAATACACCTGTAAGAGTAGCGGATGACATATAGACAGCTCTTCACTGTGGTAGTGCTATCACACAAAAGATGAAAAACAACCCAACAGTTTAGCAAGAGACAGACTGAACAGACTAAGAGCTCAGCTAACCAACAGAATGTTACGCAGCTGTGAAAAAGGATTAACCATCCACAAATTCTCAACTTCATTGCTCTTCAGAGCAAACTACAAAGCAGAAAAAAGGGGGGGGGGAACCTAACTATGTACATAGTATACACAGAAACTTACTTGGTATAAAAAAAGGCAATGACACAAGAACATGTGTGTTCACAAAAAGAAATGCTGGCAGGATAGAAGAGATATTAATAAATTTGGTTACTTACAGGGATAATACGAGGAATGAGGTGGAAGGGGACAGGGATAAGAATAACACCCTTCAGCGCATATCTTTAATATTACTATTTTTGAATCCTATGAAACATTATTCAAAATAAAATTTTAAGATGAACTTAAAATATTGGCATTTAAGATAAAATATATGTTTACTGAAAAAAATAATTAGTACAGTAGTAAGCACATAAAGTTACAGCCTATAAAAAAAGTTTCCTGCTGAATACCTTAATCAATGCATTTCCCAACTGACTGTTACCTTAGAAAGTCTACTCATTCTCAAGCCCTTAATGGTGCTCATTTTGAAATATTATCAGAAATATCTTAATCTAGGAAATAGCACTGTGTTCCTTACCTGTAGAATGCAATCTTGGTACAGTCTCTAAAAACGTTTTTATCCACAGCTTCATCTTCAACACTAAAATGAAAAGATTATTTAAGAACTATATCTTACACAGGGCTTATGAATATAATTTTGGCAACTTTTATATAACACAAGCAGGCAAAAATGAACCTTTAGAGTCTGTTCTGCTATGCAAATTTTAAAATTCACAGGTATGACATAATGCAACAGCACATGTACTGCAGAACACTATGGTGTAAGTCCTTCAAAGCAAACAAGAATTATGTTCTGGGTTAACCTATCAAGCATTGGAAAAACAGCACTGTCACTGATGAAGGAAAACTGATTAAAAATAAAGACTAAATGGGCCTGATGCTGTAGCCTAGCTGCTAAAGTCCTCGCCTTGCACGCACCAGGATCCCACATGGGGGCTGGTTCTAATCCTGGCAGCCCTGCTATCCATTCAGTTCCCTGCCTGTAGCCTGGGAAAACAGTCAAGGATGACCCAAAACCTTGGGACCCTGCAGAAGAAGCTTGTGGCTCCTAGTTTCAGATCAGCACAACTCCAGCTGTGGAGGTTGCGTGGGGAGTGAATCAGCAGACAGAAGATCTTTGTCTCTCCTCCTCTCTGTGTATCTGACTTTCTAATAAAAATAAATAAATCTTTAAAAAAATAATGACTGAAGGTTATGACTGTAAGATAAAATGTGAAGGAACAGAGAACAAAAGAACCTCAAATCAAGCCAAAACTAAGCCAGTCAGCAAACCCAAATCCCTTTTGGAATATATTTTCACCAGGTGCTGAGCTCTGAGGAAGACTCACACTTCCTGCCTAACCAGCCATCACAGCACAGTCATCAAACACTATGACAGGGGTATCTGCAAGGTATTAGAACACACCAGAAGTAGAAACAGGCCCTCCTCCCCTTTTTAAAGATGATGTTGACAATTTAGGGGTTCGGCGATTTTTAAACAGAAGTTTCTGGGGGCCCGGCGGCATGGCCTAGCGGCTAAAGTCCTCGCCTTGAAAGCCCCGGGATCCCATATGGGCGCCGGTTCTGGTCCCGCCAACTCCACTTCCCATCCAGCTCCCTGCTTGTGGCCTGGGAGGGCGGTCGAGGACGGCCCAATGCAATGGGACCCTGCGCCTGTGTGGGAGACCTGGAAGAGGTTCCAGGTTCCCGGCATCGGATCGGCGCACCAGCCGATTTATTCATTTTTTTCTTACAGCCAGATATACACAGAGGAGCAGAGACAGAGAGGAAGATCTTCCATCCGATGATTCACTCCCCAAGTGAGCCGCAACAGGCCGGTGCGCGCCGATCCGATGCCGGGAATCTGGAACCTCTTCTGGGTCTCCCACGTGGGTGCAGGGTCCCAATGCATTGGGTTGTCCTCAACTGCTTTCCCAGGCCACAAGCAGGGAGCTGGACGGGAAGTGGAGCTGCCGGGATTAGAACTGGCACCCATATGGGATCCCGGGGCTTTCAAGGCGAGGACCTCAGCCGCTAGGCCAAGCCGCTGGGCCCCCAAATGTATTTTTAAGAGGCTAGCTATTGACTCTGCCCTCAGACCAGAGAGGGTCTACCCAATAAGTAGTTGGACTTGTCTGGACTATGGGATGTTGGACTCTATGCTTGGCAAATACTTGCAGGGAGGGAATTTCAACTGAACTTGAACTATGGTTATGCAGCGGGGTGGAGGAACCCACCATGGGGGGAGGGTGGGGGGGAGAATCCCAGATTCTATGTAATTACAACACAATGTAATTAATGAATAAATTTAATATAAAAAAAAAGAGGCTAGCTATTCACATGAGGGGCACTTAAAAAAAGTTAGTGGAAAATGGGATTAAAAGGTAAATTTATTTTGGCCTAAAAAATGTAAATCTCTGTATTTTTCCCCACAATAGGCCATTTCCCATGAACTTTAAAGTCCATGACATTAGTTGTGCAATTATCAAACATCCAAATAACAAGTACAATTAATAATAACAGATATGAGGATACATTGCAGTATGCATCTCTACTTCCTGACAAAGATGGTCTCCCAATGATACTGTTTACTATATCTTGGCAATAGGATGCTGGACTCTTTGCCATTGTCCATGCCCGCAATGATGGACATATGACTGTGTATGAAGAACTATACTATAACAATGATATAGGGGAATTCAGTGAGGGAGAAGGTGTTTGGAGAGAGGGTAAGGGAAATCCCAGAGCCTATGAAACTGTATCATAAAATGATAATAATAATAAGTAAAATTAATTTTTCCATGAAAAAGTACAATTAATAATTTAAAACTCTATAAAATCTTCAAAGCTAGATTGTTATTTCTGACACAGCCCACCTCCAGGCTCTGAACACGGGGGTCAGTCCTCCCTGAAAGACCCTTTTACCTGATTTCCTCTTTCCCAGCAGTTTCCATGGCCCCTGTCACTCCAGCTGCCTCCAAGCTCTGCACCAAGGGTTCTGCGCGATCTTTCTAAAAAAACAGTTATGACCTGCACTTGGTCACCGGCAGCTTCTGGAAAAATACTCTCCTGCTGGTCCTTGAGGAGTGACAAATCTTCACTCGTGTTCCTAGGATTTTTTTTTTTCAAGCTCAAACTAGCATTTCAACAATGACACGCTCGTCAGATGTTTCTCGAAGTCAGTGTGGCTGAGGAAGACCGGACTTGGTAAAATGAAAAACCAAACATGCATGCGAGTCCGAATCCTGAGTGAGAGAACCAGAAAGCGGCCCGCTGGTCTCCCTCTGGCGGGGCTGCAGTAGGTCTGTCTCAGCAGCGGTCACGCCAAGGAGATGAAAACGGACCCATTCTCACCTCGATTTTAGTTTCGAATGGGAAATGCCCGCGGGGTCCTTCCCGGACGTGGCCTGGCCAGCCAAACTCTTTACTGCTGGCACAGTACTTTTCAGGGCTAGCAGGGCACCTACTGACGCTGCCCAGTCTAGGAACCGCTTTACTCCACAGAGCTCAATTCCAGCTTTTGCTTAAAATACCGTCAAGATTCGAGAATTTATTAGCGGAAGCCTAGTAGGCGCTCAAACCTGGCGTCTGACTTTACTTTTGAAGCGATGAGGGACTGGGGCGAGCGGGAGGAGAGGAAGCCAAACACTGCATGGGTTCTTTGCTGGTTCCTCAACCCGTTCAGGACTACAAAAAGAGGGGAAAAGGGCCACGTCAGAGAGACTTCGCAGAGTTCTCGAACCCCTGTGACGAAGCGCCGACCAGGACGGCGCCTGCGCAGTAAGTCCACGGAGCTGCGACGGCGGCCCAAGGGAGGAGCCGCCAGGCCGCAATACAAACAGGCCCCAAGTGTTTGGATGACCCGGATAATCCCGCCCCTTCCCAGAGCCGAGCCGGAAGTGGGCGGGACGAGCCGGAAGAAGGCGCAATGCTTTCGGTGGGCACTCCAGGGCTGTGAAGATGGCGGCGGCTGCGTGGCTTCAGGTGCTGCCTGTCACTCTTCTTTTGCTAGGGACTCAGCCGTCCCCACTGTCATTTTTTGGTGCAGGCCCGGCTCCTGTGTCTGCAGCCGACCGCTCCAAGTGGCACATCCCGATACCGTCGGTGAGTGTGACAGTGGCGATTGAGCCCGGAGGCGCGAGGGGTGGGACTACGGCGGCCCCAGGGGTTCAGGAAGGTTGGACCGAATTCCGTTTCCCAAAGGGGTGGGATTCCGGGGACCCACCGGGACGCAGCTCCCTGGGGAGGCCGGCCTCGCTCGGCTGGGAGCAGCGGAGCCGACTCTCTCCGGCCGAGCGGCAGAACTTTGCCTGTCTGGATGCAGAACGATGCAAACTTGGGTGTGCAGATGGGAGAGAGGGGTTGTCTTCCATCCCAAGTTTCAGAATATTCCAGGGGCTCACGGCATTTCCAGTTTATTTACTGCTCTGTGCACTGTTACAGTTTTCTGGATAATTCTCCTCACCGGATGGTTGCATTTCTTTTAAAAGTTTTAAAATTAATTTTTAAGCTTGCCATGGGATGAGGAAGCTCAAGGATGTTTAAGCAGTATATGTTAACATGGGAATGGCGAAAATGGAAGAAATCGTTTAATAAATGTAATGTGGTCTTACATTTGGGCAGTGAACTTGACAGATGGGTGCTTTCTCCCTCTCTCCTTTTCTCCCTTCCTTACACCTCCTTTGAAGCAGAGGCGTGGTTCTGTGAGGGGACCACCCTCAGGTGCCAGGACAGACAAAAAAGCATCATCCCTTTTAAAATCCTGTTGGCCTTTGCATCTCATTCTGCTCTGCTCACTGCTTGTAGTTTATATGGCAAGCAGGTTAGAATTTGTTTTTTTACCCCTTAGGCGAGGATCTTGGTTTTTGTTTTGTTTTGTTTTTACTTGGTACAAAGGAGGTTACTAATAAGGCCTTTTTAAATCCAAACCTGAAATAAATCATCCTATGACTCTGCATAAAACAGTTCATTTGAGGCAGTGGTTATGGAGTTAGGGGAAGGATTGTGGGGGATCTGCTACCCAGGAGGAATGAAGTTCTGGTTTCCCTGACTGCGTGTCTGAACTGTGGGGTGCAGTCCTGCTGTTTGGCTGCAGTCTGATTTTACTGAAAGGAAGGATGTTAGTGTCTTCTTGGACAAGAACACTAATTTGGGCGAGTTACAGCCTTGATAGTGACAGGCTGCTTTAGACACTGCTCTATTGCTAATTATCTTTCCTTTATTGTTGCAGAGAAAGAATTATTTTAGCTTCGGAAAGATCCTTTTCAGAAATACCACTATCTTCCTCAAATGTGAGTTTTTGAATTTCATGAGTCTTATGTTTCTTAAAGGATATTGATGAACTGTTTGAATACATGTTTTTCTACCCTTCATGGTCTACTTTCAACATACTAGTCTGACTCTGTGGAGGGATGAACACATTTAGAGTTACTGAAGGGTTTTCACTGAGTCATCTGTGAACTTTTTCCACTTATTTTTCTCTTTCTCTTATGTATGTATCACACTATGTATAATTTGTGTTAGTTTAATAGTATACTATAACATACATGTGAAGTATATATTTTGTACTGCATTGCATTTATGGTAGAAACTCAGGCACATTTCTGTTGCGTTATATCTGACTAGGCTGGCTGATTTCCCGCATGGTGTTTTGCTGGTGGTGTTCTGGGATACAGATATCCTGCTCATTTCACTCTTGGATGCTTGTTAAATGTTCACTGAACGCATAACCTTTGGCTCAGAGCAAATACGTCCAGTAGATCTTTTATTTGTCCAAGGAGTGTTTTACCACCCTAAGGAAGAGGAAACTCAGTGAGATTATCAGGAAAGAAGGGATTGCACAGGACAGAACCAGTTTGTTCAGTTGGGCCACTGCTGTATCTGAATCTGAAATATGCCATTGTGCATTAATAAAAAGCTCTGCACTCTGAAAGTGCTTTTATTTTATAGACTACGTGATCATAGGCAGCTCTCTCTCAAGACCAGAGGTGAAAATCTAGGTCACTGATACGGGCTTCTATATATCTCTCCCTGAAAGTACAGAATTCTGAGTTGTGGCGTATATGCCATGTGCCAAGACTCTTTTTGAAGAGGGAATTTCTTTCCCTCACTGAACTTACATTCTAGTGACATAACGATTTTACAGGCAGATTGCTGTGAAGAATATATAATGCTCTTGATAATAAAATGTCCCAAGCACAGACTTGACTTCAGTGAAAACCTGCTTTGTTGTATGGGCTTTTATTGGGTTCCTAGGTCAAAGTAGCTGTTAGGGACAGAGGGGTTTTGATTCCTGTTGTTGCCTGAATTGCATGTTGATCATCTGTATTTTGATCCAGTTGTAGCTGGCTAAGTCAAACTCACATCATTGTTTATTGTAAGATTTGAGCCTTTTAAATGTCACATTATTTTCTTTGTTACTTTAGTGCTTTCTCACTTATCAGTTGTGTCCATGTATGTTTTGTGGGTGTGATATATAGCTTTCCATGGAGCACATCGGACAATTTCTGCTGTCTCTTAAAGCTTTCCACTGAAAGTTTTAAACATTTAATTTTTATTGAGAAGGTAGATTTGTAGAGAGAAGGACAGAGAGGAAGATCTTCTATCTACTGGTTCACTCCCCAAGTGGCCACAATGACTGGAGCTGAGCCAATCTGAAGCCAGGAACTGGAATCCTCCTTTGGGTTTCCCATGTGGATACAGCATCTCAAGGCTTTGGACCATCCTCTGCTGCTTTCCCAGGCCATAAGCAGGGAGCTGGATGGGAAGTAGAGCCAGGATATGAACCAGTGCTCCTGTGGGGATGTTGGCATTTATAAGTGGAGGATTAACTAATTGAGCCATTGTGTTGCGCCTAAACTTTTTATTTTAACATAAATTTCCCTTGAAATTGTTTAGGGAATAGTTTCTTATTGGCTTTTAACTAACTAGTTTGAATATTTCATAGTCAATTATAATATCCATATAATTTCCACAAATTCTTTTTTATTTTTTATTGTAAATTTAGATATACAGAGAGGAGGAGAGACGGAGAGGAGGATCTTCCCTCTGATGATTCACTTCCCAAGTGGCTGCAATGGCCAGTGCTATGCCGATCCGAAGCCAGGAGCCAGGAACTTCCTCCGGGTCTCCCACGCGGGTGCAGGAACCCAAGGCTTTGGGCCATCCTCGACTGCTTTCCCAGGCCACAAGCAGGGAGCTGGATGGGAAGTGGAGCTGCCAGGATTAGAACTGGCGCCCGTATGGGATCCCGGTGCATTCAAGGCGAGGACTTTAGCATCTTGGCCACCGCGCTGGGCACCACAAATTCTTTTATTAGGTCAAATTTTACATAATTTGAAAGAGGCCTCTGAAACTATGCTGATAATTGGAAAGTTAGTTTGAGCAAAGAAAAGGGGAAGCTTGTATTGGGTTGCTTCTATCCACTGGTTTCATTCTCCAAATGACTGCAGCTGCCAGAGCTAGGCCGGTTCAGAGCCAGGGGCTTCTTCTGGGTTTCCCATTTGGGTTCAGGGTTGGGTCATTCTCCTTTTCTTTCCCAGGTACATTAACATGGAGCTAGATGTAAAGTGGAGAACCTTGCACTCAAACCTATGCCATACAGAATATTGGCATCCTAATGCTCAACTCAAGTAGTAAGCTACAATGCCAGCCCTGCTCTGCCAGTCTTGATGTCTTTTAAGGTCTAACCATGAATTATCCCACCATTTAGTAATAACAAATATTGTCTTATGACATTCCTAGTGCTCTTATTCCTTATGTTTATGGTTGGAATACAGCTAGTTGTTCCTACCCATTCCCTGTTAGCCTAATGCAGTGCCATTGTATCTCTGTGTACCTGTGCTCTGCTCAAAAAATATTTGAACAATACTGTAAGATTGGTTGTAACTTAGGACTGGGTTAACACTCCCAAGTTTTTCCCAGTAGAGGTGTAGAAGTTAAAGTCTTAAGGCACATGATATACCATAGTTTTAGTAGGTAAAAAACTGCTTAACTATTGTTTTCCTTCTATGAACAAAAGTTTTCTCTGAAGAAAGTCCATTGCATTTAGCATATATTTACTTCATTATTGTGTGCTTGGAAAAGAGCTGGTTTTTTAGTGTCTCAGGCTAGATTTGGAAAGAAATATATGTTAACAGTTTAAGAAAAATGCCTTGGAAACATCTTTTATTCTCTAAGATTTCTGTCGTTACAGTTGATGGAGAACCTTGCGATCAATCTTTGAATATAACCTGGTTTCTTAAAAGTGCTGACTGTTACAATGAAATCTACAACTTCAAGGTAAGGAGTATATCATTAGACTTTCCTTGGACCTCAGGGGTCATCTGACCCCAACGTGTTATTTTTTTTTATATATTTATTTATTTATTATTGGAAAGGCAGATACACAGAGAGAAAGAGAGACAGAGAGAAAGAACTCTCATCCGCTGGTTCACTTCTCAAGTGATCACAGTGATCGGAGCTGAGCTGTTCTGAAGTCAGAAGCCAGGAGCTTCTTCTGGGTCTGCCATGTGGGTGCAGAGTCCCAAGACTTTGGACCATTTTCGACTGCTTTCCTAGGCCACAAGGAGGGAGTTGGAAGGGATGTGGAGCAGCCAGGACATGAACTGGCACCCACATGGGAATCTGGGGCATATAAGGTGAGGACTTTAGCTTCTGGTCTATCATGCCAGCCCCCCCCCCCCCCCCCCAAGCAGCATCTTAACTGCCCTGCTAAATACCTGCTATAGCATTTAGTTTTCAGTTATCGATTTCTAATGGAAGTGCATGATTATTGGTACACTATAGGTGTCACTGCTTTAGTTCCTGATAAAGGAAGAGGTTTTACTGTGGTTTTTTATGCTGTCACTTCAAGGCAGATAAATATACTACTATTATGAATATAGTTTATACACGAGCATTGAAGATATATTGTTCTGAGATGGATTTTTTTTTCAGGCCTTCCCCATTCTGTTTTCATGCTCCTGATTGCACAGTTCACATCATTTCTTTGTTGTCCTGCTCCCTTTCCCTGATTTTTTCTTAAAATTTCTTTACAAAGATAATTCGTCTATGTTTTAAAAAAAAATTCTCCACTGCCTGGCATGTTTTTGGAACTTAAACATTTCGTGCCTCTATTTAGTATTAAAGTTTTCTGTTATCTTTTGTGCAGTGTTGGGTAATTTTTTGTTTTACTTTTTAATATAATGTGTAGAATTTATATGGTAGAAAGGACTGAAAAGGTAGAAGAATTTAGGAAGAGATACTGTCTCCAGAGTAGGGTTTAAAATTGAATTTACGGGCCCGGCGGCGTGGTCTAGCGGCTAAAGTTCTCGCCTTAAAAGCCCCGGGATCCCATATGGGCGCCGGTTCTAATCCCGGCAGCTCCACTTCCCATCCAGCTCCCTGCTTGTGGCCTGGGAAAGCAGTAGAGGACGGCCCAATGCTTTGGGACACTGCACCCGCGTGGGAGACCCGGAAGAGGTTCCAGGTTCCCGGCATTGGATCGGCGCGCATCGGCCCGTTGCGGCTCACTTGGGGAGTGAATCATCGGATGGAAGATCTTCCTCTCTGTCTCTCCTCCTCTGTGTATATCTGGCTGTAATAAAATGAATAAATCTTAAAAAAAAAAAAAAAAAAAAAAAGATTTTATTATTATTGGAAAGCCGAATACACAGAGAGGAGGAGAGACAGAGAGGAAGATCTTCCATCTGATGTTTCACTCCCCAAGTGAGCCGCAACAGGCCGGTGCTGCGCCGATCCGATGCCGGGAGCCAGGAACCTCTTCCGGGTCTCCCACGCGGGTGCAGGGTCCCAAAGCTTTGGGCCATCCTCGACTGCTTTCCCAGGCCACAAGCAGGGAGCTGGATGGGAAGTGGAGCTGCCAGGATTAGAACCGGCGCCCATATGGGATCCCGGGGCTTTCAAGGCGAGGACTTTAGCCGCTAGACCACGCCGCCGGGCCCAATAATAAAATCTTTAAAAAAAAAATTGAATTTACAATAAAAGGTTCACGTATTTGAGACATTGTATAAACTGTCCAAGATGTTGGCAGATTCTGTTCTGCAGTTGTTGTGTGAGTTAAGAATCTGAAAGTCTTTTTGAATTGCCTCCCGATTAAAACGTGGAGTGACAAACAGGTACTTTGAAATGCAAGAGAGGAGCTGAGAACAGCAGGGGCCAGAGCAGAGCTGTGAGCAGGGCACAACAGTCAGAGCTGCTAGGTGAAGCATTGGCAGTGTGCTGCAAAGCAGGAGAACTGTTCTGTGCCATATGTCCGTGTGTGTGCCTTAGTACATCTTGTTGTTGACACTAAACTCTTAAAAATCACCTGCGTAATTTTTATTTTTAAGATTTTATTTTTATTGGAAAGGCAGGTCTGATTTTTACGGAGAAGGAAGGATCCTCTGCCTGCTGGTCTGCTCCCCCAATGGCCCCAGTGGCCAATGCTGAGCCGATATGAAGTCAGGAGCCAAGAGCTTCCTCCAGGTGTCCCATGGGGTGCAGGGTCCCAAGGCTTTGGGCCATCCTCCGCTGCCTTCCCAGGCCACAAACAGGGAGGGGAATTGGAGCAGCGGGAACACAAGTTGATATGTATGTGGGATCCTGGCTCTTGCAAAGTGAGGTTTTAGCCACTGAGCTATGGCGCCGGGCCTGGGTAACTCTTTTTTTTTTTTCTAATTTATTCATTAATTACATTGTGTTGTAATTACATAGAATCTGTGATTCTCCCCTGGGTAACTCTTTAAGTGTATTTGTAGATGACTGAGTTCTCTGGATTCTGGCTATTTCTCAATCTTCCCAGAATTATTATAGGAACTACCCTCTGGGAGCCAAAGAATGAAATTCTGTGCTTAAGCATTTACTAGTGCCAGAGTCTCCTTTTAAAATTTTTAAAATTTATTTAAACAGCAGAGTTAACAAAAAACGATGAGAGATGGAGAAAAAGAGAGAGATCTTGCATCTTTTGATTTTATCCCCAAATGATCTACACCTGGGGCTGAGCTACTTTGAAGCTAGGTGCCACGAAATCCATCCAGGTCTCTCATACGTGTGACAGCGGCCCAAACACTCAGGCCATATTTTGCTGCTTTCCCAGGTGCATCAACAGGGAACTGGATTAGTAAGTGGAGCAGCCAGGGGTAAAATCGTCACTCACATGGGATGTTGGCATCAGTTGGCTGTGCCTCGGTGCCAACCCCTTACCTTAGATTTGTAAATCCTGTTTCCTGATCTTTGCCTTATGCTGTTAATATATATATTAAACTCAAATTATATTTCTGCAGCAGATGATCTTGTTATCATCTAAGTATCTTTAGTTGTCAATGATTGGTTAGTCTTTGGATTTGCTCTTTTTTCCAGGCTGATGAAGTGGAGACATATTTGGAAAATCTTAAGGAAAAAAGAGGCTTGTCTGGGAAATATCTAACGTCATCAAAGTTGTTCCAGAATTGCAGTGAACTCTTTAAAACACAGGTAACCTTTCACAGTAGTTGAAATGGAAGAGGTGAAAAATCTAGTATCTGTGCTTTTGCCTCTGTTCATTTCCCGACTTTAGTTTCTTCCAGCAGGATTAAGTTGGACCTTTATTCTGAAAGGTGCATAGTCAGCTCCTGACGTGTTAATCGAAAAGAGTATGTGATTTCTTTTGTGTATAAAGAGCCAACACATCACTTACAGATCAGAAAACTCATCATTTTAACCATTTGTAAGCGCACAGTTGTATTCATATTATTGTGCAGCCACTGCTTCTTCATTTTTTGAGAAGTTCTGTCATCACAAGCCAAAACTATACACATGAAGTAACTCCCGTCCTTAGAAAGTACTGTGCTGCTGCTGTTCATATGGGTTTGGTTAGTCTGGAGACCTCTTACGCATGGAGTTACACACTTTTTACTCCTTGTTTTATATAGCTTTTTCACCTAGCGTGATATTTTCAGGTTTCCTTGTTGCAGAGTTTCTGCATCAGAATTTCATCCTCTTGAAGATTGAATAATTTTACGTTGTATATAAATACACATTTTGTTTTTGTGTCACTTGACATTTAAGCCTCATTTAAAAATACAGTTTTGATTTACTTATTTTAGTGGAAAATCATATACAGAGAGGAGGAGAGACAGAGAGGAAGATCTTTTTTTTAAAGATTTTTTTTTATTGGAAAGTCAGATATACAGAGAGGAAGAGAGACAGAGAGGAAGATCTTCCATACATTAATTCACTCCCCAAACAGTTGCAATGGCCAGAGCTGCGCCAATCCGAAGCCACGAGCTTAGAGCCTCTTCCAGGTCTCCCACGTAGGTGCAAGGTCCCAAGGTTTTAGGCCACAAGCAGGGAGCTGCATGGGAAGCAGGGCTGCCCGACATGAACCAGTGCCCATATGGGATCCTGGCTCCTGTAAGGTGAGGACCTTAACCACTAGGCCAATTCACTGGGCCTTGAACCTGATAGTTGGAACTGTTGTTGCCATATCTAATTGATATGTCCCCGTATAAACCAAATTATGTAGGTTTACAGATCTGTTTCAGATCTGAAATCTTTAAAGAGTGTCACTGCCTTAAGGTTAAATTTCATGCCTTGTTTTAGGGAAAGAGGGAACAGTGAATAATATAGTTCTCTTTATATAAATATTTATATAAAGGCGGTCATGAAGGTTCTGATCAAAAATTATTTTCTTGGAAATAATATTTAACAAATGTGCTGTTCTGTGCTTAAAAAGGTTTATCATTTTTTTTTTTTTTTTATGGAAGAGCGATTTTACAGAGAGAGAGAGGAAAAGATCATCCTTCCACTGGTTTACTCCCCAAATGGCCTGAATTACGCCAATCTGAAGCTAGGAGTCAGAACCTTCTCAGTCTCCCACATGGGTGCAGAGTTACAAGGAGTTTGACCATCCCCTACTGCTTTCCCAGGTCACAGGCAGGGAGGGAGCAGAATCAGAAGTGGAGCAGCTGGGATAGGAACCAGTGCCCATATGGGAAGCCAGCTCTTTGAGGGGAGGATTAGTCTGTGGAGCCATTGTGCAGACCCTTCATCAGTGTTTTGCTGAAAACATTTTATAGGTATTAAAAAAATTATTACATTGGGCTTGGCGGCGTGGCCTAGTGGCTAAGGTCCTCGCCTTGATCCCATATGGCTGCTGGTTCTAATCCCGGCAGCTCTACTTCCTCTCTATCTCTCCTCCTCTCAGTATATCTGACTTTGTAATAAAAACAAAATAAAATCTTTAAAAAAAAAAAAAAAAAGTTCATAAAAAAAAAACTATTACAATTGTAGTCTTTGTTTTGTTTTTACTACAATAACAGCAAAAGGGAGAGTTGGGGGTGGGATAGAGAAGGATCGCAGAGTCTTCTGTCTGCTGGTACAGTTCACAAATGGACGCAACGGCCAGGGTTGGGCCAAGCTGATATCAGGACCCAGACAGTATCCAGGTCTCCCATAATGGTAGCAGGGACCCAAGCACTTGGGCCATCTTCCAGTTGCTTTCTCAGGCATGTTTATCAAGATTTCGGATCAGAGAAAGAATGATACAGACTTGAACCACCACTCTGATATGGGAGGCCAGCAAGAGAAGCAGCAGCTTAACTCACTGTGGTGCAATAGTTTAATGACTGTTTTTGAAGGTGGGGATTGTGCCACAATTGCTTGGGATCTTTGGTGGTTGAGTCATAAGGTCTCAGTTCTTGTCATGGCTTAGGGAACGTGAAGGTAAACTTTCGGTAGTGGACAGATGTTAGAAGAAAGAAGCAATGTCGTGTTGAGTAGCTTGTGTATTTTCCTCTGATATGCCAAATAACTTTCCCAACCTGGGAGTGTTAAATCTATCATTCTTGAATTTAATTATGGAAAGCTACCCATTGCACTGTGTTATACCAATATACAGACTTTTCCATCTGTTGTAGCCATTGCAGGGTTTTGGCACATAACCTTATGGGTAATAAATGAAGTTTAAAAACAAAGAAAAATAGTTGAATTTCAATTTAAAAAAGCAGTCTTTTTTAAAAAAAGATCTTTTTTTTTTTTAAAGCAATCTTAAAGTAGTTTTAAACAGCCTTATTTCTATACACTTTTATAAAGTCTAAGATATTTGAATTGAATTACAGTGTTAGTTACTCATCTACTGAGGTTCTTGGATTTAAGTCTTATTTTCCTCCTCTTTAGAACTGAGAGGGAGTTTTCTGATCTTCTAATGTAGTTATATACCCTGTATTTGCAACTTTGTCTTTCTTAATGCTTGACTAGCCCATTTAATTAATGCTGTTTTACTCATGGGTTCGTGATTACTTGAAGATTCTCATCTGCTGATTCTGTTTTGTTGAATTTCTGTTAAGGCATTATGTTTTGCTTCATCCATTTTTGTGACTTTTGAATTACACTGTTATTACTTACTTTTAATCTTAGTTTTATGTGTCTTTTCTAGAGCTTTTCTGGGGATTTCGTGCATCGACTACCTCTTCTAGGAGAAAGACAGGAGGTAATTGTCTTCCTTATGTATTTCTGAAAATAAAGTAAAAGCTGTGAATTAATTTTTTCCTTTTTTTTTATGTTTAAAGGTTAAGGAGAATGGAACAAATCTTACCTTTACTGGAGACAGAACTGTAAGTTATTTTGGGATTCTGTTTTATGCTTGTTTAAGTTCCCTCAGTATGGTAATATTTAGAAAGAAACTCAAGACTGAATGCTATATTCTAACTGTTAATAATGGTTGTCTCTGGGTGATACTGTGAGCCATTTTGATTTTGTAATTATTCCTACCTTCCCCAGTAAGTAATTGGTAACAGAAGCTTACTTACAAGAACCTTGAATGTTATCAAAACTTATATGTGGTGATGTGTGATGGGAAGAGAGTTTGGAAAGTTAAAGTGATGTCAAAAAGCTATAGATATACATTGTATGAATGCTTATTGCACATTCCCCTTCAGACTTGCAAAGTCTTCAAAGAATGTCTAATTAAAAATGTGGAGAAGGTTAAAAAAAGAGAAAAAGATACTTCTCATGTTCTCTTATGTTTCTTTGAAAAACAAATTTATTTTATAACAATGAATATCAGATAATTTATCCTTTTGAAGTATGCAATTTTGTGTTTTGGTTTCTGTTTTTTTTTTTTTTTTTTTTTTTTAATGTACATTCACAAGCAGTGCAGCCACCCACTATATCTAGTTCCAGAAGTCTTTATCACCCCAAAAAGTGGTCCTTTATCCCTTATCAGTCCTCATTTCACCAGCCTCTGTCAGTGACTAGTTTGCTTTGTCTTTTCTGGACACTGGATGCAAGTACAATTGCATAGTACACAGCTCAGGTCTGGCTGCATTCACAGTTTATGAATCTGTCTTTACCTTTGCTTCTTGCAGAGAGTCTTGGCATCAGCCAGAGGTGAATATTAGTGCCTTCTCAGAACTCACTTGGGCCTGTGCACACATCCGGGCGTGTATGCAGAACCCTGCACATACACGTGGCCATCCAGAGTTCCAGGAAGATTTCAGAGCTTTTTACAGCCCCAGTAAACCCTTCATTCTCCCAAAATTTTCTTGGAATTTTGATTTATTCTCTTTTTTAAAGGGTATCTTTTTGTTATTTATTTGAAAGAAGAGACAATATAGAGAAACAGACAGACACAGTTCTCTGCGCAAATGCCTACAACAGCTGGGGCTGGGCCTGGCCAATGCCGGGAACTACATTCAGGTCTCCCATGTGGGTGGGAGGGACCCAAGTGTTTATGCTGTCACTTACTCTCTTCTGGGGCAATTGTTAGCAGGAAACTGGAATTAGGATCCAAACTGGACATGAACCTAGGCACTCTAATATGGTATATTGGTGTCCTAAGTTGTGACATATTAACTCAGCCAGTTGCCCACCAATGGTCAGTTCCTTGATAGCTCTGTTGCTTAAGGTCATATCAGGCAGCTTTTGTGTTTTATGATTGCTTCCCTCTCCCCGGTCTGCTGGAGGGACAGAGAAATGCTGGTTTGCTGCCCGCATACCTGCAGTTTCTGGGATTGAGGAGCAGTGGAAGCCTGCAGTGAGGAACTCAGTCCAGGTCTCCCACAAGAGTGGGAGAAACCTAACTACTTAAGCTACTGCTGTTGCCTGTCAGAGTCTTCATGAGCAGAAAGCTGGAGTGAGGAGCTGGACATCAGAAATCTAGATGCTCTGTAGGATGTAGGTGCCTCAAATGCTATGCTAAACATCCGCTCCTTCCGCTGAGTGATTTTGACAAGTGTCCTGAATATAGTGTTGTTCACGGTGAGTGTTCCCAGGGACAAGGCCTGAGAATGGCAGTTGTCAGCACTCTGCCATTCTGGTTAGGTAGTTTGTCTTTGAAGGACCTCCTAACCTGCTTTGTCCCCACAGCTGGCTGCCAAGCTGCTGTTTCTCATAGCTCTCATTGTTTTGAGGACCTTTTCAAGGAGCTTGGTAGAAGGGAATGAAATAAGTATTCCAAGCTTGCTTTTCTTATTGAGATTCAGCTATTTTTCTTCGTTTTTAAACTTTATTTTTCATTTTAATTTTTTTTTTTTTAAACATGCATGTTTGTGTGCATGCACACACACGAGAAAGAGAGGTGGGGGTAGGGGGAGATATAGATATCTTAAATGGCCAGAACAAATGGAACTTGGCCAGGCTGAAGACAGTTACCAGGTTACCAAGATCTGTGCCCAGGTTCTCTCTTGGGTGACAGGAATTCGAGTATGTTGAGCCTTGCCTTGTTGCAGCCAGCGTGTCATTCTGATTTCAGTTTGTCATTTGTTTTGCTTTTGTTTTTTCCTTATGTAGCATTAGTGAAGGATAAAGGAATGTGACACAAAGGTGGAATAAGCATTAATTGTGTGCAAAAAACAAGATAGCCATTGGGTTTTTGTTAATATGTCAAAAACCTAGAAAAGTATGTATAAGCAGAAAGAAGAAAATAATCTCTGAACTCCATCTTGGTTTCCTGCTCATGTAGCAGGAATTGAAGTGCATGGGCTGTGTTGTGCTGCCTTCCAGGCATGCTTCAGGACGCTGGATTGGAAGCACAGAGTACCTGGACCTTGAAGCAGGTGTTTCAGTATGAAATGCAGCGTGTTCTAAGTAGTGACTTCACTTGCTATGCCACAATTTCTAGCCCTTAATTTAGTTTAAAAAGACAATGCTGGGCCCGGCGGCGTGGCCTAGCGGCTAAAGTCCTCGCCTTGAAAGCCCCGGGATCCCATGTGGGCACCGGTTCTAATCCCGGCAGCTCCACTTCCCGTCCAGCTCCCTGCTTGTGGCCTGGGAAAGCAGTCGAGGACGGCCCAAAGCCTTGGGACCCTGCACCCGTGTGGGAGACCTGGAAGAGGTTCCTGGTTCCCGGCTTCGGATCGGCACAGCACAGGCTGTAGTGGTCACTTGGGGAGTGAATCATTGGACGGAAGATCTTCCTCTCTGTCTCTCCTCCTCTGTGTATATCTGGCTGTAATAATAAAATAAATAAATCTTTAAAAAAAAAAAAGAAAAAAAGAAGGATTTAAAAAAAAAGTGCTGCATGCAGTCTGTATTATCTGGCAACTTTGAATTTTAATTTAGCAATGTAACATGTGTGCTTTCCAGTTTGGTCAGTGTGTTGCATCATTACTTCTGGATAGTATCCTAAGGTGTGAATTTATTGCCACTTTTTTGCTATGTATTTCATTATGTGCAATATTAAACAGTGTTGCAGTGGCTCTTGTAGTGACATTTTACTAAGTAATTACTTTTTACTTAATATTCACTTGAAAGAGAACGAGTGCATGCTAGTGTACTCTCATCTACTGCCTTCCCCTGACGCACTCCAGAAAACTCGCAGGGCCAGAGCTGGGCCAGGCCTAAACCAGGAGCTGGAAACCCAATCCAGGTCTCCACATGAGTGACAGGACACATCACTTGAGATGTTCCCACTGCCTCCCATGGTGAGCGTTAGCAAGAAGCTAGAATCAGGAGAGGAGCCAAGATAGATCTCAGGCACTCCAGTATGGGAAGTAGCAGTTTCAACCAATGCCTTCATCATTAAGCAAAATACCTGCCCCTGTATTTATTTTTACATCTTTATTTTCTGCTTTCAGAAGAACTGTATTGGTAGAAGATTTTATTTCATAACCTAAAAGTAAAAATTCATTGTAGTTGTTTTCTTGCAATTTCAGTTGTGCAACACGATTGATAAAGTGAGATCATTTTAGTTTTGTTGCTGTTTAAGTTTTACATTTCACTAGTGAATTTGTGTATTGAGCACTATATTTTATAGGTGCATCATATTTTGTTTTCCATAATTTTTTTTAAAGATTTATTCATTTTATTATTACAGCCAGATATACACAGAGGAGGAGAGACAGAGAGGAAGATCTTCCATCCGATGATTCACTCCCCAAGTGAGCCGCAACAGGCCGGTGCGCGCCAATCCGATGCCGGGAACCAGGAACGTCTTCCGGGCCTCCCACACGGGTGCAGGGTCCCAAATCTTTGGGCCGTCCTCGACTGCTTTCCCAGGCCACAAGCAGGGAGCTGGATGGGAAGTGGAGCAGCCTGGATTAGAACCGGTGCCCACATGGGATCCCGGGGCTTTCAAGGCGAGGACTTTAGCTGCTAGGCCACGCCGCCGGGCCCCATGGATTTTTTTCTTTAAAGCGGATTTAAATGAACTTTAAATTCCTTAGTTTCATGAGTTCGGTGTAAATATAATAAGGTTTCCTAGCATGACTAAACATTCAGGTTAGGGATTTTAGCTTTGATTTCCTTCCTAAAATGTAAATATGTTTGTTAGGATTCTTGTAACAAGCTGTGAAGTATGCTTCCTGTTACGGATTTATAGACTGCATTACCTTGTTATATGAACACTCTGCACTGACATGGATGAAAGGAAAAGAGTGTACCATATTGCTGGGCATACTGTAAACTACAACTTGCATGTTGTGTTAATTAACTTGTGCTCTCAACAGATGAAGAATTGAGATTCTTTTTCCTTTTCTAGGCAATGCATGAACCATTGCAAACTTGGCAAGATGCACCTTACATTTTTATTGTACACATTGGCATTTCATCCTCAAAGGAATTATCAAAAGAAAATTCATTGAGTAATCTTTTTACCAGTAAGTTCAAGTAGTTTTCTTATTGAAGTTTGTTCTTTTCTGGTTGTGTCATACAAGGTAGTACTATAAAACTGCTTTTAGTGAGGGAGTAATTTTTTCAAAGTGAAAAAACTGAAATAAAAATTATTTTCTGCACCTAGTTTTGCCAGCACAGTCAGAGATACTTTGCATTACTTGCTAACTAGGTATTAAAATATTAGATTTCATTTTATTTTATTTATTTATTTAAAAAAGATTATTAATTTTAGTTGAGAGAGTTAGAGAGAGAGAGGAGGAGAGACGAAGATCTTTCGTCTGCTCATTCACTCCCCAAATGTCAGCAACGGCCAGAGCTGAGCTGAGCTTAAACCAGGAGCATGGGAGCTGCTGCTGCTTTTTTTTTTTTTTTCTTTATTTTTAACAATCTTTATATAGTTAATTAGGGCACAAAGGTTCAAGGGCTACAGGAAAGTGGGTAAGACTATTATTTCCACATTTTTTTTTCTGTATCTGGGGTAAAGGGGGAAATAAAGGGGAAAGTCCTACCCAGTCTCCCACCCATCCCAGGTCCCCGATGTGGGACATGCTCAGAGGGTCTTGCTCAAGTGGTTTGATAGTTAGGGATTGTTGCCGGTCTTTCCATTCCAAGCACGATGAAGTCACTGCAGAATCCAATGATTGACATAGTCCGCCCTAGAGTCTCCATTTGCCCAGTTTTTCACTGCCAACTTATGGCTGGAGTAGTTTATTGGTTTGTTCTGTCCTCTGTTGTGGTGCCAGGTATCCTCTGCAGGTTCTGATAGACTGCCATATCCTCCATGTGCACCTGCTTATGCTCTCCACGAGCATGGGAGTTTCTTTTGGGCCTCCCACATGGAGGCAGGGGCCCAAGACTTTGGGTCATCCTCTACTGCTTTCCCAGGGCACTAGCAGGGAGCTGGATTGCAAATGGAGGAACCAGGACATGAACTGGTACCCATATGGGATGCTTATGCCACAGGTGAAGATTATCCAGAATACTGAAATCCAGAATACTGGATTTTAATTTTCACCATTTGATCTTGCTGCATTTTAAATTTTTAATTAGTGTTGTTCTTAATATTCTGAACTAGAGGGCCCAGCGGCTTGGCCTAGCAGCTAAAGTCCTCGCCTTGAACGCACCAGGATCCCATATGGGTGCTGGTTCTAATCCCAGCAGCCCAGCTTCCCATCCAGCTCCCTGCTTGTGGCCTGGGAAAGCAGTCGAGGACGGCCCAAAGCCTTGGGTTCCTGGAACCAAGTGGGAGACCTGGAAGAAGTTCCTGTCTCCTGGCTTCGGATTGGTGCAGCACCGGCAGTTAGGGTCACTTGGGGAGTGAATCATCGGATGGAAGATCTTCCTCTCTGTCTCTCCTCCTCTCTGTATATCTGACTTTGTGATTATATATATATATATATATTCTGAACTAGAATTATCAAAATGTGGAACTTTTGTAGTTAATACGAGTAAGTGTTATTGGCCCAATTTTTTTGTTTGTTTTGTTTTCCTTTCCACTTTTGCTATCTAGTTCATGGAGTCAGCATGTTTTACCTGGAATTTTGTAATAACTTCCTAATTGGTCTTCCTAATTGGTTGTTTCCTTCATGGTTTCTTCTTTTTACTTTGTAGTTTCCTTCTCTATCCTGCTTTTCAAGCAGAATATTGAATAGAAATAATAATGCTGCCAGTCCATGTTTTGCTGCTGAGCTGACTTTACTGGCAATATTGGAAAATTTCACTGTTATGTATGATACTGTAGATTTTATCCCTCCATAGCTGAGCCTTCCTCCCCCATATCAGAGGTTCACATGGGCATGCATCCTGTTCAACTATGTCAACAGTGTTAAAAAGAAAATAAAATAATAACAAAGAAAGTATGTTCTATAAAGCACGAAAATAATGTGTTGTAAGCTATGTCTGTCTGAAGTGTTTAGAGTTGAGAGGAGAAAGGCAATAACTATGGATAGGCAGCCCAGGGAAGGCTTTGTGGAGGGAATAGTCAGAGTAGTCTTCAAAGGTGTGAGTGTGGGAACAAAAGGGCTTTCCCGCTTGTTACTGGAACACACATAGGGGAGCTTTGCAGGATGTGTGTGGACTCTTGAGAACCCTTAGTGAATTTCGGAGTATTGTGCAGGTACAGTATTCACCAGGATTGAAGTGGTTAAAAGGAAATGATTCAATGAAATTTTAAAATAAATTGATCCAATGCATTTGATGTTTTTTAAAACTTTTAAATTATAAAAGGTTTTAACAGTTTACCTATTTTTATCTTATTTGAGAGAGAGGGAATCTTCAGTCACCCAAATGTCTACAACATTCAGTGCTGGGCCATGCCGAGCGAAGCCTGAAGCCTGGAACTGAATCCAGGTCTGCCTCGTGGGGAGTGGTCATAGCCACTTGAGCCAGCACCTGCTGTGTCTCAGGTTGTGCTTAGCAGGAAGGTGGAATTACAAATGGGATGCCAGTATCTCAGATGGCATCCCAACCACTGCCAACAAACTATTCCATGGGACACATTTTAGGTAATGTTTTATTTAACCTTTGAGTCTATGAAATTAATTCTAAGGACTGTGTTTTGGCAGTGACTGTTGAAGTAAAGGGTCCCTATGAATACCTCACTCTTGAAGACTACCCGTTGATGATCGTAAGTGAACTTATATTCTTCAACCTTATTGTGAAAGGAGTTTGATTTGGAAGATCACCCATGTTATGTGGCAGTGTTCTTTTTTATATAGTTCTGTCCAACTCAGAAAATGTTGCCCTTAGCTCTGAACTTCTGTTAGACTGCAGCCTTGTGCAACTCAGCATCTCCTGTGTGCACTTGTTTTTTTAATCTGTAAATTAAAGAAGTCACAAACGTTGTGCATTTGAGACATGCAAGGCACCTTGGAGACCATCTCATATCCTCTCTGGGTTCCAAAGCAAGCACTTCTTGATATAACCCTGTAGTTTCTGATCCCACTTAAATACCCAAGTAATGAAGTGTTCAGCTCTTCTCTGGTTGTGTGTGTGTGCGTGCACAAATGTGTATATTGTGCCTATGTCTAGGTCTGTTTTTAATCAGTTTTCTTTAAAAGGTTACATTTATTTGGAAATTAAAGTTATAGAAAGAGGGAGGCAGAGAGAAGGAGAGCTTCCATGCACTGATTTACTCTACAAATTACCACACTGACTGAACTGGTTTGAATTTTGGAGTTGGGAACTCCATCTGTATTCCAAGAGTACGACAGGGACCCAAGCACTGGGGCCATCTGCTTTTCCCAGGTTTGGTAACAAGCAACTGGTTTGAAAGTGGAGCAGCTTGGACTCAGTCCAGAACTGTGATACATCACAGTGGCAGCTTAACTTGCTGTGCCACAACACTAACCCCTCTTAATCTGTTTTCAGATTTCTCTTGCTTGCTTTTTTTCTGCCCTGTCATGCAGTCTCTGGATGTACTTTTTCTTGTCGCATCTCTGCACTCTTAACTGATATCATTGTTCAGAATATGGAAACAGTCTTGAAGATAGGTCCTTAGATAGCTTCTTTCCTAGAAGAGAGAATTCTTCTGTGTGTGTTAGAGGTAAACTCCAAAGATCTACTGGTTCTTTTCTAAATGGAAAATGGTATATACATATTTAGTAGTTTATCACTCTGTATTGATTCTAAATCCTGATACTTGACTCTTGGCCCTAATTTTCCTTTTTATTTCTCACCTGATTGGATGACAGTTTTTCATGGTGATGTGTATTGTCTACGTCCTGTTTGGTGTTCTGTGGCTGGCATGGTCTGCTTGCTACTGGAGAGATCTCCTGAGAATTCAGTTTTGGATTGGTGCTGTCATCTTCCTGGGAATGCTTGAGAAAGCTGTCTTCTATGCAGAATTTCAGAATATTCGATACAAAGGAGAATCTGGTATGTCAACAAAAAATGGTTATTGGCTTAAGGGATGGGCAGATGAGCTATGTGAAAATTTTCCCTAGGTCACTATTGACTAAATAGATTAAACTCTTCAGTTAATTATTAGAATCACTGATTGTGACTTTTGTTATAACTTTATATAATTAATGGATTTAGAGGTATAGAAGTAATTTTATTAGAATCGAATTCATAAAGCCTGAGAGTGACCATTTAGGAAATGATCGTAACCACTGTCAAATCTCAGTTACTATTGATTTCTAAGGTAGTGTGTACATCTAATAAAGAAAAATTGGAAAGAAAATGAACAGTGCTGATTTTCTTGTAAGATGTCGTTAACACACACTTCAATTTCAAAAATCTTAAAATATAGGCAGAAAGTACAGCTAGGAATTAGAAAAATACAGTAATACCAAGAAAATAGGATGGTGCTTATATTTTTAATAAGGTGAGCTGATAATGACAAGTTTTGTTTTGCATCAAAATATTTTGTAATAGCTTCAGTTGCCCATCAGATCCTCTGCTTATTAATTATTATTATTTTTTTAAAGATTTATTCCATTTTTATTACAAAGTCAGATACACTGAGAGGAGAGACAGAGAGAGGAAGTGGAGCTGCCGGGATTAGAACCAGCAGCCATATGGGATCAAGGCGAGGACCTTAGCCACTAGGCCACGCTGCCAAGCCCTGCTTATTAATTATTGTTACAAGATACACTATTTATATCTTTCCCTCATCTTTAAAATGACATGAAAATGAGTTGGAAGGTATATGTACCAGCATGCATGCTTATGTGTGTGGTTTGTGCTTTACAAGATTTACCTATAATTCGGCTTTTAAAAATGAGGGGAACGGCCCAATGCATTGGGACACTGCACCCGCGTGGGAGACCCGGAAGAGGTTCCTGGTTCCCGGCTTCGGATCGGCGCGCATCGGCCCGTTGCGGCTCACTTGGGGAGTGAATCATCGGACGGAAGATCTTCCTCTCTGTCTCTCCTCTGTGTATATCTGGCTGTAATAAAAAGAATAAATCTTTAAAAAAAAAAAAAAAAAAAATGAGGGGAACTTTTCTTTGATGCTGTAATCCATAGGGTAAAGTATTCTTTTGAGATTTTAATGAAGTTGGAGGTAGGTACGGCAGAGAAGATAAACTAGCACAAAAAATGCTGTAAGATTGTAAATGCTACTATCTTCTGTACTTGTAAAAGTTGCAGAAAATGTACTCCTTTTAGTAGAACCAGTACTAATACATATTCCAAAGAATTCTAGAGATCATCATTCTGGTACTGAAATGAACTCTCATCCTTTCTTCCTGTAGTACAAGGGGCCTTGATCCTTGCAGAATTGCTTTCGGCAGTCAAACGCTCACTGGCTCGAACTCTGGTCATCATAGTCAGTCTGGGATATGGTATAGTCAAGTAAGTAACTTCCTACGTACAAGAACAGTTGAAAATGATGCTGAAATTGAATTGGTATTGCAGGCTTTGAAAGTACTAGTTAGTTCCGAGAGAATTGGAAGAATTTCTAAATAGGAAGGAGGTTTCTGAAATTTTGTAGTGTTGTAAACACTGGAAGAATACTACTGTTGTCTATGCATTTCACTTCTTGGAGCTCAAGGAGATCTGCAGGAAAGCCTGTAGTGTAACAAATGCCATGAAAACACCATTAGAGTAAATTTGGTGGTGGTGGTGGGGAGACCCTTATTCTTCAAAAAAATTTTGCAAATCAAAAATTTTGCTACTATAACTGTCTAGTAGTTTTTTTGTTTGTTTTTTGTTTTTTTAAGTAACTATCTTACTGAGTTTCTAGGTACTAGATGTTGGGGATACAGCAAGTAAACAAAAGATTTGGAGTTTGTATCTTGGTTGAGGGTGATAGGGGCGCAGACAAAATTTAAGCAAGAGCAGTTAAGTGTTATTATATCAGTGATAAGCGCTGTGGAGGAGGTGAAGCAGGCAAAAAAGGACAGGGATTGCTATGCAGAAGCTGGAGCGTTCAGTTGCAGATAGGGTGGGTTGGAGAAGGCTTCATTTAGTGACAGGAAGGAATTGACCTTTACCGAGTTGAGGAAGAGAGAGGTTGAGGCAGAGAAATAATTTGGTTGTCATCAAATGTTATGAAACTGTATATAGTTAAGGAAATGAAGTGAGATGCATAGCTAAGGAGTGCAAGGACTGTGCTGTTAAGAATTCTGTATCATTTAGGAGTCAGGATGAAGTAGAATTAGCAGAGGAAATGAAAGAATGAGCAGTGAGGCAAGAGGTACACTGAAGACGGTATTCCAAGGATGAGTGATTGGGTCAGATGCTCCTGCTAGGTCAGGTGGAAGGATTGAGAATTATTACCCTTAGTGACAGTAGTAAGAACAGAATTGATGAAGTTGTGGGAATCAAAAGCGTGACTGAACAGAGCTCAAGAGTGTATGACGAGAGAATTTGAAGTTAGCCAGGTATAGGCAGTTTCACAATGTCTTGCTTTAAGTATGGTGGGAGGTGTGAGTTAATTTCTTTTAAATTTACTGCTTCATTTCAAAGGAGTTTTGAGAAAGGGGTAGTGGTTTTTTGTTTTTGTTTTTTAAGATTTATTTATTTTCAGGGCCTGGCGGCGTGGCCTAGCAGCTAAAGTCCTCCCCTTGAACGCACCAGGATCCCATATGGGCTCTGGTTCTAATCCCGGCAGCTCCACTTCCCATCCAGCTCTCTGCTTGTGGCCTGGGAAAGCAGTCGAGGATGACCCAAAGCCTTGGGACCCTGCACAGCGTGGGAGACCCGGAAGATGTTCCAGGTTCCCGACTTCGGATTGGTGCAGCACCGGCCATTGCGCTCACTTGGGGAGTGCATCATTGGATGGAAGATCTTCCTCTCTGTCTCTCCTCCTCTCTGTATATCTGACTTTGTAATAAAATAAATAAATAAATCTTTAAAAAAAAGATTTATTTCTTTTCATTTTAAAAGCAAATTTACAGAGAGGAAGTGGAGAGACACAGAGAGAGTTGCCATTTACTGGTTCCACTCCCCAAGTAGCCTCAGTGGCTGGAGCTGAGTTGATCTGAAGCATTGAACTTGAAGCTTCTTCTTCGTGGATGCAGAGGCCCAAGTTCTTGGACCATCTCTGCTGTTTCCCTAAGCACATTAACAGAGAGCCAGATTGGAAGTGAAGCATCTGAGACTGATTGGACCCATATGAGATGCTAGCAATGCCTATGGAGGCTTAAGCTTCTATGCCACAGTGTCGGCCCTAAATTGTTAAAATGTATCTGTCCATTTAACACATATTTTATTGCCTCCTGTTTGCAAGAAAGTGTTGTAGATTTCTAAGGTTCACCAGTGGGGAGAAAAATCCTGTCCTTTCGTAGAAAGTGTGTATCAGAGAATTTGCTAAGGCCTTAGGCACATGTGACTTAAGGCAGCATCTCAAGCTGCACCATACTATGAGTCACTGCAGAGCTTGGTGACGTGCAGGTTCTGATTTAGTAGGATTTTAAACACCAAAATCTTCTCAAAAATTTTTACATTTTGCTGAATTTTTAGTTTGCAAGTGTACTGTGTAATGAAGTGCAATAGGATATCTGTTTATATTACAAAATTTTTGAAATTTTTAAATTTTATAATTGATTAGGCCTATAAAAATTTATGATCTGTTAAAAACGTGCACTGAAATATGTACAAAAACATATGGTATCTAAGATTACTTCAAGAAAATAGAAAGGATGGGAAGTGGATGAGGTGGGTAGAGTGGGCGTAGGGTTGTTACTTGGCAGAACTGGGTGATGGGTTTACAGGGGTTCATTATGCTACTGTTTTTCAGTATGCATCAAAATTTTCTGTTAATGCAAGTGTTAACAGATGCAGTTGCCAAAAACCTGATCTTAAATTCTGGTGTTCCCCATGTTGTGTTTTTCAGGTGTGTGTTGGTGATCACTGTCACTTATTAAACTTCATATTTAGTGAAGCATAGGTCTGTTTTTACTGTAATGTAAATTTAAAAGATGTCTCAGAATCAGACAAAGAAAGGGAGAGGAAAAGGGAGAGAGAAGGAAAAGGAGAATATCATTATATTCTTAGAATTGTATCTACAAACTATATTGGATCATTAAAAACTAATACGTTTTTAAAAATAAAACTAAAAAAATTGTAGGTTTGTATTAATTAACATAAATTTCTGTTACTTAGCTTGTCTTAGGGTTCATTCTCTTTGTACTCAAACCCTGTTTCTGCTTTTCTTTTAGACCTCGTCTTGGAGTTACTCTTCACAAGGTTGTGGTAGCTGGAGCCCTTTACCTTTTGTTCTCTGGCATGGAGGGGGTCCTCAGAGTTACTGGGGTCAGTACTGCTTAATCACAATTGTTGTGTTCACTTCCATTCTATTGTTTGTGTCTTTAGAGAGTGAATTGGAAGTGTCTCCAGGCTTCTGTACTTTCATTTCTAAGACACCTGCAGGCTCTAATTTTTCAAATATATACACAGTTTGGTATTCCTTATCTGACATGCCTGAGTTTAGAAGTGTTTCAGATATCTGTGTTTTTTGGATTTTGCAATATTTGCAAAGATGTCATTTGATTGAGCATTCCTAATCTCTCATGTCCAAAATGCTCTGTAATTGGAAACATGAGCATTTGCTGTTCTTTGCTTAGTCAGCACTTGAGTTTTAAAGTCTTCCTTAATGTGCAGCCAGTTAAAATCACCCTGTGCTTGAGAATTGCATAATTAGTTGCTTTTTCAAGGAGGGGGAGCTAAACCCTGAGATCTGAGTAATGATTTCTGATAGAGCTGGATTAATGTGAAGAAGTAGGCTTCCCCAGGCTAGTCCTATCATTTTCTTAGTCATTTAAAAATAGATTGTTTAATAGCCTGATTCAAGATGGGAAATCCTATAAATTAGACCTTTAAGAATACTGGGCTCAGTATGTTTTGGAGTTAAGTTGCCTCTTAAATCAAAATTTGTGAACATAAATTGTTTTCCAAACCCCCTCCCCCGCCTTCTTAGGACATTTACCAACTTATTTCTTAGGACATTGTTATTTCTTAGGACTTTTAACAACTTAACTGTTGATTTCTTCTTCTTCCTTTCACTCTGCCATAGTATTTTTCTAACACCTTGGCTCTGATAGTAAACCTGGCCCTCTCAGCAATTGATGCCTGTATTATTTTATGGATATCCTTTCAGTACTGTCCTAGCAGTTGGGTGTTTGTGGTTATATAAAAAGTATAATAAATATAAACTTATAGAAACAGGCAGCATGGTTTGGAGGACAGATAAATTGCTTTACATTTTATTTGGAGGTTGGAGGTGAGCTCTTGGTTGTAAAAATCCTTTGCATTACAGTTCTGGAACTCAATAATTGGTATCTTGATGTTTCTGTAAACCTGGAAAGGTCATTTTGTCCTTGTAGCCTAAATCATAGTAATAGGGAATGACAGCATGGGAACTCACAGCCACCTGACTATTTCCTCCACGTGGTCATCCCTTCACATGCCTGTTAGGATGTCAAGCACTTTGGTAGTTGGCTCTGTGGTAGTTAGCAGCATGTTGCACTGTGTAGCGATTGTAACTGACAGTTTATGTATAATGTGTAAAAGTTGGTAACAAGGGGAGAATGATTATGGCTCAAGTGTTAGTGCTTTTCATTTTCATTCCATTCAATTGCAGAACTGTTCCAAGTGATTAATACAAATACAGAATCATGTGCTGGTTTCTTCTTTCTGCCTCTCTAGATACCTGTTTTTCACCACTTATTTTTCTTTGTCTGCAGGCCCAGACTGATCTTGCTTCCTTGGCCTTTATCCCCTTGGCTTTCCTAGACACTGCCCTGTGCTGGTGGATATCCTTCTCATGGGCTTGTCTGATGATGGGACATTTCTCTGCTTGAAATGGGTTTCCATTGAGCTTTCTGCAAGGAGATGCCAGTGTTGTACTTCTTAGTCTGGGGAATAGTGTATTTTAAATCTTAACAACCTGAGGTTTCAGGTAAGCAGTTTTGTTTGTTTGTTTGTTTTTCCTGTATTTATTTTTAAAATCACATTGGAGATTTGGACTGCACCCAAAATAAAAAAGCTTCTGGCTTATCTTTTTTAAATGAGCATTTGCCATTGATTTTGGATCATCTTATGGGTGAAGTGTTAGAATCATTGGCTGCTTTGTACTGTTTCTTTTAGCCTCTAGCAACTGTTAAATACTGTGAAACCTATGTAAAGATTTTGATACTTAAAATATGGTTTCAGGTGTGATGGCTCAGTGGCTAAATCCTGGCCTTGCACACACCAGAATCCTATATGGGCACTGGTTCGTGTCTGGCTGCTGCACTCCCTCTCCAGTTTCCTGCTTGTGGTGTGGGAAAGCAATAGAGGACAACCCAAATGAGACCCTGCACCCATGTGAGAGACTTGAAAGAAACTTCTGGCTCCTGACTTCAGCTCAGCTCAGCTCTGCCTGTTGCAACCACTTGGGGAGTGAGCCAGCTAATGCAAGATCTTTCTGTCTCTCCTTCTCTCTGTAAATCTGCCTTTCCAATAAAAACAAATAAATCTTTAAAAGAGAAAAAGTGCAGTTTCAGGAACTACATAGATGATTTGACTCTTTTGAAACTCTGAGGATTTAACAGGTTTTGAAACCAGGTTAAATATTTTGCTCCTCTCATTCAAAAAGGCGACTTTAGGATCGTCTTAATATCAACACCCTTCAGAATTAATTTTGGTTCATTTATGGACAAAGTCAACTAGCAGGTAACAATTTTCTGAATAAGTAATGTTTTTCTTTCTTTTTAAGTAATTATTTTTATTTGAAAGGCGGAGTTAGAGAGAGAGAGCTCTTCATCCACTGATTCACTTCCCAAATGGCTACAACAACCAAATCTGAGCCAAAGCAGAGCCAGGATCTTCTTCTGGGTCTCCCTTATGGGTATAGGGGTCCGAGCACCTGGGTCATCCTTATGTTTCCATGCCATAATCGGGGACTTGGATCACACGTGGAGCATTTGGGACACTAACTGGTGGCCATAAGGGATGCTGGTGCCATAAGCAAAGGCCTAGAATTCAATCCCATGATTTCAACCCCTCTTCTGGTTCTTCAAATTAAACATTTTTAAAAATATATTTTTATTTTGAATTCTGATTTATGTGGTACAGTTTTGTATAGGCTGGGGTTCCTCCCCCAAACTCCCACCCCCCAACAGATTTTCCCCATTTTACTATGATAGTGTAGTTTTTCATAAGGAATCATAATTCTATTAGTCTCTTATTTAAGTGTACCTCGACATTGTTGGTACAGACAATGTCAGACAGTCCAGCATCCCATTGTCTACACATGTCCAACAGTTTCATTGGGAATCTATCTTTCGTCTGAAAGCAGGGATACATGTTTCATTATTTCCCCACATCTGTACATGATAGACCCCAGTACTCCATCACTATACATTTCCATAATTGAGATGCTGTGAAACAAAGTCAGCAACTGGTATGAGTTAGAACAGCCACAACAACAACAACAGCAAATTACAGCACCATGAGAAAAATGCACCACAGTAACCAACACATGAGTGACAAAAAGAAAACACAAACGTCTCTTGGGAAAAATTATGCCACCGTGTAATCCATGAGCCAGCAATGGATTTGACAAGAGAAAAGGAGTTATTTGGAATAAACAAAACTGAAATAAAAAACATCAAAACACATGGGATACAGCCAAAAAGCAACCAACCAACCAAAAAACAGTATGGATCAGATTATTGAAGTTACAATTTCCAAGTTGGTTTCCTTATATTAGAGAGAACATATGGTATTTGTTCTTTTGTGATTAACTCATTTCACATAATGGTCTCTAGTTGGGACCACCTACTTGTAAATGGTAAAATTTCATTCTTAATAGCTGAATAATATTCTATGGAGTAGCTGTACCACAGTTTCTTTAACCACTCTTCGGATGCACATCTGGATTGTTTCACTGTCTTTGCTATTGTTGATTGTGCTGCTGCAAATACAGGATTACAGATCCCCTTCTCATATGCAGATTTCACTTCTGTTGGGTATATTCCTAGGAGCAGGATAGCTGGGTCATATGGCAGGTTTATTTACAATTCTCCAAGCATTCTCCATACTGATTTCCACAGTGGTTGTACTAGCCTACGCTCCCACCAGCAGTGAAGGAGGGTGCCTTTCTCCTCACATCCACGCCAGCAGGTGTTGTTAGCTGAGTTCTGAATATAGGCCAGTCTGACTGGAGTTAGGTGGTACCTCAACATGGTTTTCATTTGTATCTCTCTTATGGCTATGGAGCCTGAGCATCTTTTCATATGTCTGTTAGCCATTTGAATATGTTCTTTTGAAAAATGTCTGTTCATTTCCTTTGCCCATTTTGATACAGGATTTTTTTTTTTTTTTTTTTTTTTGCTGTCCCTGGGTTTCTGAAGCTCTTTGTAAATCCTGTGTATTAGTCCCCTGTCACTTGTGTAGTGTGCAAAATTTTTCTACTATTCTGTTGTTTGCTTCTTTGTTAATTGTTTCCTTTGCTGTACAGAAGCTTTTTAGTTTGATGTAGTCCCATTTGTCCATTTTGGCTTTGGTTGCTGTTGCTTTTGGCGTCGTTTCTAAGAATTCTGTCCCTGTTCCTGTATCTTGGAATGTGTTTTCTATGTTTTCCTTTAGTAGTTTGATGATTTCTGAGTGTAGATTTATGTCCTTGGTCCATTTAGAGCTAATTTTCGTATAATGTAACAAGTATGGGTCTTACTTCTTAATTTTGCAAGCTGCTATCCAGAGTCCCAACAGCATTTGTTGAATAGTCCAGGCTTTTTGCCTGGGTTGTTTTCAGGGGTTTTTTGTTTGTTTGTTTGTTTGTTTTTGTTTTTTGTGAAAGATTAGTTGACTATACATGTGTGGGCTCCTTTCTGGTGTTTCTATTCTGTTCCACTGATTTTCTGCTCTGTTTCTGTACCAGTACCAGACTGTTTTGATAATCACTGCTCTGTAGTATGTCTTGAGGTCTGAGAATTCTGCATTTTTTTATTAGGGACTTGGATCTTATTAGGGACTTGGGTCTGTTGGATGAAAGATACAAGGTTTTTTACTTTTTTAGGCTTATTTTTAATTTATTTGTGTTTTATGTATGTAATCCTACATTTAGTTGTGCAGTACTAAAGTCTTGATGGATTGTGACTGTTGGAAAGAGCTGAATGTGAAAAGAATGGTAATTTGTGAAATTGAATGAATTGCTAGATAGTAGATAATCTGAAATTGAAGTGTTCTGATACAAAGTGGCCAATGCTTTTCAAGATCAGTCTCTTTCCAAGCACCTTTTGTGTATTTCTGTGGAACTTTAGAGGAGCGGAGAGGGTGGGGAAGTTGGTCAGAATGTGCTATGCAGTCAGCAAACTTGGTGAGTGGGTCACAGCTATGGGTTTGCCAAAGGGTAGAACGAACTCCGGCTCCTGATTTTTGTCTCTGCTCCTTGTCCTAAAAATTGGACATGAGAGCAAGTATAATCTTGAGTAATTGTCAGTTCCCTTCCTGTTCTTCTGTCACTTTCTACTTGGGAGCAATGCTCTGAAAATGGAGAACTGTTGCTTGGGATTCTTGAACAGTAATAACGTAGGGTTTCTTAATCCAGGCTCAGACAGGCAGCAGGTGACAGGTTCTGGCAGGTTGCCTGAGGGGACTAAGGGAAGAGCTTTGGAAGGCTGGGGACACACATGTGATCGTGATGCTAGACTGGGTTAACTGGGAAAGGTGAAAACACAGCTGCCGCCTTCAAAGGAGAAAGAAGGGAGATACCAACTCCTTGTTCTTTGTCTGGCTCTCATTTTCTTTTAATCATTCTCCATAGCTCTATTTTTTCTTTTTGGTTTGCTTCCCAAGAAAACCTCTTTGTGTCTTTATTTCTCCTTTTTTTTTCTTTTTAATGTTTTTATGTTTTGTTCTTGCTATCTGTGTTCTTATTTTATCTTTATGACTTCTCTTCAGTTTTTCACTGAAAATGTTGATTTTGGGGTTCACCTGTTGTGGTGCGGTGGGCTAAGCCACTGCTTGGGATGACTGTATCCCATGTCAGAGTGCCTGTCTCCACTTCCAGTCCAGCTTCCTGCTAATACTTATCCTGGGAGGCAGCAGGAGATGACTGAAAAAGCAGCCCTGCTGTTACAGGCATTTAGACAGTGAACTGCTGGGTGGAAGATCTTGCTTTGTCTCTGTTCCTCTGTTTGTCAAGTAAATGAAAATAATAATTAAGTAAAAGAGATGATGGTTTTCTCACTAACCTTGCTGAGACGTGGGGCTAGGTGAGAATAAGAGCTGACAAGCCTGCAGATCAGTAGTATGCTACCCAATCTGCTCAAAGAAATCTGATGACTAGTGTACTAAATTTTTTTAATGTTTAATTCCTTGACCTGCAAACACATATTTATTAGCCTGACTCAAACAATGAAGCTATTAAAACTCCGGAGGAATATTGTAAAGCTTTCTTTGTATCGACATTTCACGAACACGCTTATTTTGGCAGTAGCAGGTGAGTTTGGGACTTCCTTCCTACTGTTTAAATGCTATATTTTTAGAAATGAACCTAAATATGCTAGAAGTATTCATAATGCCTAGGAAGATTCATACATTTCACTTGGGGAAAATGTTCTCAATTTTCTATCTATTTTGCATTCTGTATTGTTTTTCTAATTATTTATTTGAAATACAGAGTTATATAGAGAGGAGTAGCAAAAGAGAAAGAAAGCTTTCTTCCATATGCTGTTTCATACTCCATATGGCTGTAATAGCTGGAGCTGGGCCAATCTTAAACCATGAGCTAAGAGCTTCTGGACTGCCACATGGGTGCAAGGTCCCAAAGACCTGGGCCATTCTCCACTGCCTTTTCAGGCTCATTTGCAGAGAGCTGGATCAGATGTGGAGCAGCCAGAACACAAATCAGCACCCATATGGGATGCCAGCATAGCATGTAGCAGCTTTACCCACTGTGGATGGCACCCATCAGCCCCTCTTAACTCTTTTTTTTAGAAAAAGATTAAGAATCACTTATTATTTGGAGTAGACAGTTGAGGCACTCATGTCCTACATCAGAGTATCTGAGTTTGATTATCCAGCTCTGGTTTCCAACTCCAGATTCCTGTTTCCCTTGGAAACAGTGTCAGTTGCTCAAGTAGTTGGGTCACTGCTATCCCCATAGCAGAACTTTTATGTTCCCAGCTCCAGACTCCAGCTCTGGCTGTTGTAGGCAGTGGAGAGTGAACCAGGGAATGGTAGTTCTATCTCTTTCTCATATACAAAGAGAACCAGTTGTTTTAAGTGTAACACCTGAACATTTGCCCCATGTAGTTTCACTCTGTATCTATCCATTTCCTGTGTTGATTCTTTCCTGAGACCTTTTTTTTTCTTGAATTGGGTTTTTTTTGTTTGTTTGTTTAGTTGGGTTAGCCTGAGTGCCAAATGGTATTTATGTAGATTCCTGTTATGTAGATTCCTGGTAGAAGACATGCCACATCTTGTTTGTCTTATAGCTATGGAATTTTGAAACAGTGTATATTGCTTTTATAGTGCTTTTGGATATATATATGACCATAACCAGATGAGGCTTATTTGCCTACATTTTGAGCCTTGTACTGGGAATGGTGAGTTCTGATCTGTGATTGGAACTAGCTGTTTTGCCTATGTTATAGTCACTTTGGCAGCTTTCAATTTTGACAAGACCAGTGAAAGAAACGTTGACATTGCTGTTGAAAGAAGGGGAAAATGTATATTGATAATGCTTAAATAAGCTGTATCTCCAGTACTTTTCCATTTCTGAGTAATTTCAGCTACAGATAGTAAACAGATTATTATAGAACATTCCTTTGAATCCAGAAATATTTGACATTATGAATCTTGCTTATAGCAGTCACTCTGTAAATTTATATGGAATACCTTTAATAAATAATGATTATGATAAATCATCATGATAAATAATGATTATAAAGAATGAGGTTAAGCGTGTATATGATTCTGCTTTACTTTACCAGAGGCAGAGGAATATAATTTAGGGTATAAGCCAACATTCATGCTCTGACTGAGCTTTTCATTTCCTGTTAGCATCGATTGTGTTTATCATTTGGACAACCATGAAGTTCAGGATAGTGACATGTCAGTCGGTAAGTTACAAGCAAATACATTTGTAAGTAGTGTATTTTACACATGTTGTGACGGTGTCTTTAGTAGTAAGGTTCTCATAAGGTATGTGATCTAAGAAATCAGTCTAATTTCTATGCTGAGGGTTATAAAATGTTCAGTGTGGTCTGCTCATTGTATCTAATAATGGGAGAGTATTTTGTAAGTGGTGATCCTAGTCTATTATAACTCAGTGTGACATAAGGAGTCTGAGAACTGAACACTCAGTATGTGGGAATCATAGTAATCTCAGTAGAATCCATGTCCTTCAAGTCTGAGCACAGAGACTATGACCAACAACAGAGACAATGAAGGCTTTACCTGGTTAAAAATAAACAAAAATGAAAATTATAAAATGTGACAACTTCGTGTTACTTCTTCTCTAACTATATAAAACTCTTCTCTAAAGATCTCAGACTCATGACATACTCAGATGATGCCCTTAACAGCTGTAATCCAGTACAAGGAAAGAGATTGTGTCCTTCATTGTGTGTCCTAGCACACTGCCCAGGGTCTGGCATATAGCAGGCTTTAATAAATAGAACTTGAATGCATACGTAATTCTTGTTCTAGGAATAGGGTTTTGTCCATGATTGTTGTTGTATATCAATGTTTTTTTCTTTCCCCTTCACTGCAGGACTGGCGGGAGCTGTGGGTGGATGATGCCATCTGGCGATTGCTGTTCTCCATGATCCTGTTTGTCATCATGGTTCTCTGGAGGCCATCAGCGAACAACCAGAGGTTCTTTCAGCTCTTTCTTTTGATGCTTCTAACCATCGAATAGCCACATCACATTAGCTGTGGTAGTTAGGGGAGAGTGGCAGGGCTGTGTCCTGTAGTGGAAAGAGCAGTGTGTCTTGAATCAATTGAGTTGGGTTTTTTCTCAACTGTCTTCTTGCTTTGTGAATTTTGGTATGCTCTTCTAAAAAAGACAATTATTTATTTTTATTGGAAAGGCATTTTTACAGAGAAGGAGAGATAGAGAGAAAATTCTTCCACACACTAGCTGTTCCCCAAGTGGCCGCAACGGCCAGAGCTGAGTCAGTCCACCAGGAGCTTCCTCCAGGTTTCTCATGTTGGTGCAGTTCCCCAAGCTCTGGGCCATATTCTGTTGCTTTCCCAGGCCATCAGTAGGGAGCTGAAAGGGAAGTGGAACAGCCAGGACATAAACTGGCACCCTTATAGCATCCCATGTGTGCAAGGTGAGGATTTCGCCAATGAGCCCTTGGTGTGCTCTTGTTACCTCTCTGGGACTTGATTTCCTTTCATGTGAGAGGGACTAAATCAAGGGCGGTGAGGTCCATTTCAGCCATGACAGCTTCTGATAATGTAGGTATTTGTATAGACGAGGAAGATGTTATCACTCAAGGAGACCCTTCCTACCCAGTGTTCAGAGCAGAACAGTGTCTATAGTCTGGAGCCCTTAAAATGAAACTTACTTAACTGATTTTGGAATTGAAAGTCCAAGTTGAATTTGATTTGTCTACAATAATGTGAATATAAGAAGAATATTATATATTCTTCTACACCCCAGAACCTCTCTGCCCCATTTTTTTTTTCCCTTGGCCTTGTTTTAACTTTTTCTGTTGTTTAGTGCTGGTCTTTTCCCCTTGATTCCTCCTCCCACAAAAAAAAAAAGCAAAAACATACCGATTACATGAAGATATGGGACAGAAATGTGTTCCTGACTACCCAGACTTTCCCCAACCTGCAGAATCTGAGGACAGAGGCCTAACAAGACTGCTCACATTTCTAATAGCGAGTTCTGAGCTTGTTCCAAAGCCCCTCACAAGCAGTGACTCGCTAGAAGGAGTCACTTAAAGCTGTTAGACTCATGGCTACAGGTTTTTTTTTCTTCCATTCAGAGAAAAGGTACAAATTGAAATAAACCGAGAGAAGAGCAAGGGAGTAGCCTAGGAAGGGTTCAGGTGCAGAGCTTCCAGGGTTTGCCCTTAGTCCTGCTTTTGCATGTGCCATCCTGGCCCAGTCCAGCTCCCTCCCAGGCCTTCCCAGCTCTAGCTCTTGCAAGTGCCAGGTGAGTTCCGTGGTACAACCTGGCTCAGCCTGCCACCATCCCCAGCTCTTCAGGCAAATCGGGGGGATGCTATAGTCCTACAGAAGTGAGCCCACAAGTCCTCCTCAGGATCTGTCCCCAGATCTGGTTCTGTCACATCAGAGAACTTATGTGTAACAGCATTAATACATTTGTGAAAGCTGTAAACTCCTGTTAGGCCACGCCTCCTAGTTTATGAATGGTTGTTTTAGGATGGAGTTTACAGATATTTCAAACTGTAACGAACATTTACGTGCTGATATGTACAAATTCTTAATATGTTTTGAGTGCCAATATCTTGTTTGTTTTTAGTATTACAGGTATTTTCTTCTAGTTCATTGTCTTAATTTTTTAATGCTGTTTTTGGTCATACATCCTCGGAAGTATGGAGTCAGATTTCCATTTTTTTCCTTGTGTCTTGTGCCTTTTTAAGAAATCCTTTCCTTGCCTGAGGTAAGGTCATAAAATTATTGTATAGCTTCCAAAAAAATTCACAAGATTTTTAATTCATGAAAAAATTCAAGATTTTGATCTGCTGTGGTCCAGTATCAATAGTTGGCACACTGTTTTAATTACCTAGCTTTTAAATAAGTCCTGATATGCGGAGCACCTCCACATTTGTTTTAATTTTCTTCTTAAAATAGCATTTGCTATTGGATGTTTGCTTTTTGATAATAAAAAAAATCAGCATGTTTAATTCTAGGAAAACTTTGTTGAGATGTTGATTGCATTTAATTGACTTAGTGAATTGATTAGGGAAATTAAATACTTTCTGATAATTCCGTCTTTGAATATGTTCTTTTTTTAAGTTGTTCTAGTGTTCATTTATGTTTCATAACTTTCTGTCTAAATGTTTTGTAGGTAGTATGAATGCCACCTTTAGAAATTTTATTTAGGGTTTTCCAAATATTTAGAAATGCTGTTGATTTTTGTATATTCATCGTAACTGTCAAGCTCCTTGTCTTGATAATTTTTAGATTTTTCCCATCAGGTAGGTTTTTATCTTGAAGTACTCATAGTCTTCCTGCCTCATTTCTGATTCTTGTGTTATTACATTGTCCAAGCCCTCTTCTGTGATAGTGAACCCAGGCACTTCCAGTGAACCCTGTTATCTTACTCTTTCAATGCTTTTCATTTGATACCATAACTACAATGTTTACCATGAAATCTTGTTTCTCTTTAATAAGTTACAGATGTTCTGTACTATTCTTAGATGATTGAGTGTGTGATTATGAAGGGGAGGTTTAAAAACGAGGTGGAGTGGTGATAGTAGCTCACAGTAAAATAGAACAGAGGGAGGTTAGAGCTAAAACAGTTTGAGAGTTACTTTCTGGCAGCTGCCTTGATGAGTCTCTTGGAAATTGGGAAGGAATGTCATCTGAGACATCCTAGACCAAGCCTTTGTGTTCTGATCTGTACGTTTGAAAACAGATTTTAAATTACCTGGAATGCACAAGATTAAGCCTTCCCCTCTATGAGCTCTGAGCTCTGAAGGTTGAAAATTTAATTTAGATGAGAATTTACTTTGCTCTATGTGATAGGTACACCCTTCTAACTGAATTTGTATTGGATATTTATAACTGTTTTGGGTGTTGTGCTGATAAACCTTTCATGTGTAATGACTCACTTTTTGCAAACACTTCCCTTAGTGTTTTCAGCAATGTTCTGATAGCCTCACTTACAGATGCAGAGATGGGAGCTACAGAGGGACTACAGAGCTTTTCCAAAGTCACAAGCAGCAAGACGTGGCTAAGCCTGCTCTCAGATAGGATGCTTCTCTCTTGCTGATACAGGCAATTGAAAGTTTTCTCCAGGGGAAGAATTATTGTTGTTCATTCACCTGATTTGATAGTTACTACAATTTCAGTTTGAGTGGTAAATCCTGTAAAACCCAGATGGTAGAGCAGTTTCTTTTAGTTTTCTAATTTCTTCTGCATTGTGTTGGTTCTGTCAGGTTTGCCTTTTCACCGTTGTCTGAGGAGGAAGAAGAGGATGAACAAAAGGAACCTATGCTGAAAGAAAGCTTTGGTAGTGATAAAATTCACCTTTTAATTTTGTTTTAAATGTTCTCTCTATATAAGTACATTGCTATTTTACAGCTGTGATGGTCCTCAATTTGGTAAATAGTAAAGTTAGAATGAAGAGAAGATTAACAAGGGCATAAATTCTAAGATGAAACTGTGCTAAATTCAGTAAATTATTAAGTGGTAAATATCTAGTTGGTTTGTTAAAAATGAGCTGAAAATTTAGCTTGACCTCAGCATCAATGTAAACGAGGAGAAATATCTGTTGTTTAGTTTGCAATGTCAGAACCGTTGAAGTTCTAAATCCATTTTCATAATCATCAGTGTTTTGATGAAGTTAACCAGTCTACACTTATTTTCTCTACAGAGGGAATGAAAATGAGAAGTACCAAACAAGAACCAAATGGAAACAGTAAAGTAAACAAAGCAGTAAGTAGAACTTCCCTCTGGCTTTAGTCTTGACCCTTTCTTCATGCATTGGTGTAGCTCATCAGTTAAGAATAGACCCTAAAGACTCCTGTACCTGTGCTGTAATTTACTTGCTCTGTTAGCTTTTTACTAAATAAGCATTTTTTAAAAATAGAGCAAGTGAGTCTAAAATCTGGTAGTGTTTAAACACTAGATGATCTGCTTCAGTATTCTGGAAAATTACCCAGTCAGCCTTGTTGCTCTGATAGTTTTTGTTGATACCTTTGAGGTCTCCATAATCCCCCCAGCTGTCTGTGAACCATGGTCTGATGGTTTTTGTAAGTGAACTCGTGGCCCCATTGATAACTTAAGTTCTTTTGAAGTAAAGGTAAAGATCTTTTCAGGATTTTTTAGAGTTGAGCATTTATTCTACATTTAGGCAGTATAGAACCTATCTAGCCTTGATGAATAAAGTATCCACAAAGTGAGCTAAGCTTAATTATATCAGTGAAAAGGTGTTCAAGGATGAAGACATTACTTTATATTTCTTTTACATGACAGGGTAAAAAATTTTAAATAATTTGGCTCTACCCACTGGTATAGTAACTTATGAGGCTAGTCCTCAGCTTGTAGCATCAGCATCCCATATGAGTGCCCATTCTAGTCCTGGCTCTTACATTTCTGATACAGCTCCCTGCTTATGGCCTGGGAGAGCAGCGGAGGAAGGCCCAAAGCCTTGGAGCCCTGTGCCCATGTGGGAGACCTGGAAGAAACTCCCAGTTCTCAGAGAGGGTGGCAGATGATGACTCAACTCTTTGGGAAGGGTTACTTGGCTGGAGTTTCAGATACCTGGTTTCAACCTGGCCCATTCCTGGCTGTTGTGACCATGTGGGAAACAACAGATACTACAGCTTTCCCTCTCTGTGTCTCGCTCTGTCTCTGTTAGCTCTACCTTTCAAATATATAAACAATCTTTAACAACAACAACAACAAAAAAAGATGGTGGGCAAATATGAAGAAAAGACAGCCATTTCAGGCTTGACAGCTGTCTTTAGTAATTTTCCCAGGCACATTAGCAGGGAGCTGGATTGGAAGTGGAGTGGCCAGGACTTGAAACAGCACCCATATGGGATGTGAGAATTGTAGGCAGTGGCCAATTCCCGTCTTGTCATTCTTGATAACATGGAAGAACCTGGAAGAAATTATGTTAAGTGAAATAAACCATTCACAGAGAAGCAGATACTACATGATCTCACTTATATGTAGAATCTAAAACTGTTGATCTCATAGCTGCAGAGGATATAATGATAATTACTGGGGGAGAGAAAGCCTTAAAGGAAATGTTGGTTAATTTTTTTTTCTAAATTATTTAACTTTTTCAGAAGTGCTGTTTGTTATTTGAATATACCAGTTAAAGTTGCAAAAAATTAAAGATCATAATATCATGACATCTTAAGCTATATTAGCAAGTACATTTTAATTTGTATTTATGTGTTTGGCAGGAAGATGACTTGAAATGGGTAGAAGAGAATGTTCCTTCCTCTGTGACGGATGTGTAAGTTTTTGAATCATTACTACAATAATCCCATTTCAAAGTTAGTTCTGTATTTTTGCTCATGTAGGTGAATGAGCTAAAGAAGAAGAGCTAGACCTTAATAAAAATAAAAGCTGTTGAAAATCAGGAATAATATACAGATAAAGATAATTGGGATTGTACGTTCATATAACATTTCTGCTTAGATTTACCATAAATCTTCCTGAAGTCAGTATGGTTTTTCTTTGGAAATTTTTCAGTTCCTTTCTAGTGGTATTTAATGAAATACTGATCCTATCACTTATAGGCTGTTTTCTATGTAATTTCAGTAACATTTTGTAATTTCTTTTTTTTCTGAAAAGACAAGTAAGAATATGAAAATCTTTTTCTTAAGATTTATTTATTTTTATTGGAAAGTCAGATATACAGAGAGGTGGAGAGACAGAGAAGAAGATCTTCTGTTGTTTTACTCACCAAGCAGCCACAAAAGCTGGAGCTGTGTCAATCTGTAGCCCGGCCCCTGGATCCTCTTCCGGGTCTCCCACGTGGGTGCAGGGTCTCAAGTCTTTGGGCCTTCCTCCACTGGTTTTCCAGGCCACAGGCAGGGAGCTGGATGGGAAGAGGGGCTGCCAGGATTAAAGCTGCGCCCATATGGGATCCTGGTGCATGTAAGGCGAGGACTTTAGCTGCTAGGCTACCACCCCAGGCCCAAGAATATGAAAATCTTAGATAATTACAGAATATTTTAGTTGCATTTGTTATTTCTAGGTCCTTTATGAACAATTTAGGCCTTACTTTACATTGTTTGATTTGGTATTTCTTCTCTGCAGAGCACTTCCGGCCCTGCTGGATTCAGATGAGGTAAGTGATCAAATCACACGCATGAACTCTGGAAGTGGTGACTTCACAGGGAGTCGTGAGTTCTGTTTGATTCAGTAGTGACTTCAGGAACTAGAGTTGGCAGACTTGAAGAATGATAAGGATAGAAATAACTTATATTAGAACTGACATGTTCAAGGATGTCTCCTTTATGCTTAGCTCCGTACCCACCTTTTTTAAAGTTGCGTGGTCCTACTTGGTGGTATTTTTGTTGAAGTTGATTGACAAACACCGTACTCCCCACTGCCTAGCTCCTTTGTCTTTAAGAAGTTCACATTTAAACAAGCAAAAGAAATAAAAACCGTTGAAATGTAAACGTAGTCTCTGGGCTGGTGTTGTGGTGCAGCACATAAAGCTGTAGCCGGTGACTCAGGCATCCCATGTGGGTACTGGTCACATCCTGGCTGTGCCACTTTGATATTGTGGGAGACATAGTTGAATCTTCCCTGAAGGCGCCAGGAGCAATTGATAAGGAGATGAGCAGGAAACATCCTGGTTCACAGGTTGAGATAAAGAACTTGCTAGAGGAACTAACTGTGTTTTGGGGAACTGTACCTTGCTGTTGAGAGGTTAAGGGCTCAAGCCCCTCCTCCCTGGATGCCTACCTGACAACCTTCCTTTAAAAGTCTGATGCTGTTAATGAACTTTGGCTATTGACCATCAGACAGTAGTCCACATGTGTTATTATTGTCTCCATGCACCAAGTTATTCTCTGTAGGACAGCAACAACTTACCATCTGTCTCCCTGTTAGTAGACTGGGAGAAGCAGCAGAGGATGGCCCTATTGTTTGAGCTCTTGTACCCACCATGTGTGAAACCTAGATGGGGCTTCTGACTGCTGGCTTCAGCCTGGCCCTACACAGGCTGTTGGAGCCATCTGAGGAGTAAACCAGTGGATAGAAGATCTTTCTCTGTCTCTCTCTGTGTAACTCAAAAAATTAATTCTTTTAAACCTAATATAAGTGAAAATAATAAATGAAATTTTTAAGAAAGGAATGTAGTAATTCAAACCTGCAAATGAATTGTTTTACATGTGATACTCCTGCATCACTACCATTATAGTCAGCACCTCCATTCAGATTTGAACTTGTACATGTAACACTTCGGTTTCTGTGACATCTGTTACAGTTCCCAGATACCCCAAAGGAGTTTTCTTTTGCTAGTTACTTGCCTTCAGAGCTTCTGTAGGGCTTGGCTAGATGGTGCCATTCATGAGAATACAGGCTTACTGTAGTACCTTTGGTGGAACTCAGCTCTAAAATTTTCTCTAAGGAAAAAAATCTATAATTTTACAATTAAATATAAATTTTAAATACCTAGGCTTTTTTTTTTTTTGGTAAGAACATATAACAATGAAATCTACCCTCTTCCATTTGTATATTAAGTCTAAGCAAGGTGTTGTTCAGTGAATCCTAGACTTTTAAGTTTCTTTGAGAGGGACATACTATGTCTGGCACTGGACCAGCTAGAAAAGGCAACCCAAGTTGCCTTTGAAGGTGACCAGAACCCAACAACTTGAGCCATCACACTGTTTCCCAGGTCTGCATTAGTAAGAAGTCAAATCAGGAACCAGAGACAAGCAACCCAGGCCTGCTAATGTGATGTTGATGCCTTAGCCTGGTGGGTACACTACTAGGCCAAGTGCCTGCTCAGAATGGATCATGTTCTATGTGTTGTAAATGTATTGTGTTTTATGGGTATACCATTTTGGAGGTGGACATTAGGTTTATTTCCATGTTTTTGATTGTTCTGAATCATGTGTCTCTTCAACATCCTGCTATTTTAACTTTTGGATATATACCAAAAAAAGTAGGATTACTGATCATGTGTTTTTTTTCTGTTTTTAGTTATTTTATTTTTAAAGATACATTTTATATTTTTCATTGGAAAGGCAGATATACAGAGAGAAGGAGATACAGAAATAAAGATCTTTCATCTGTGGTTCACTCATGACATGGCCACAATGGCCGGAGCTAAGCCAAGGTGAAGCCAGGAGCCTCTTCCAGGTCTCCCAGGCAGGTACAAGGTTTCAAGACTTTAGGTCATCCTCCACTGCTTTCCCAGCCCAAAACAGGGATCAGAAGGGAAGTGGAGCAGCTGGGACACAAACCAGCACCCATATGGGATCCTAGCAGATGCATAGTGAGGACTTTAGCCAGTAGTCTATCACACTGGGCTGTTTTTAATTATTTTTTAGCTACTGTTTTGTATTGTGGCTGTACCATTCCGCATTTGCACCATTGGTGCAGCAGGATTCTATTTTCTCAACAACCTCATCTATGCATTTTATTTGCATACTTTAGAATTGTTTTTGTTTTTGCTTTTGTTTTGCTTTTGTTTTTGAAATTGGCCATCCTAGTCGGAGTTAAGCTTTATCTTATTGGGATTTTAATTTGCATTTCCTTGATGATTAAGAATGACGAACATCTTTCATGTATCTATTGGCCATTTATTTGTCTTTCATGAAATGTTCAATTTAGGTCCTTTGCCTATTGTAAAATTGGATTATTTGGGGTCTTTTTTATTATTATGTTTAGCAGTTAATTCTGTTTTTTTGGATATTAGTCTTTTATTGGATACATGGTTTATAAATAGCTTCTCCTTTCCATCGGTTGGCCTGCATTCTGCTAATTATTTCCTTTGTAACACAGAGGCTTTTTCAGTTTGATCTGGTTCTGATTTTTTTTTAAGATTTATTTATTTTTATTGGAAAGGCAGGTTTACAGAGAGGAGAGAAAGAAAGATCTTTCATCTGCTGTTTCACTCCCCAAGTGATCCATATGGCTCCCAAAAGGGATTGTGGCACTTGCAAGGCAAGAATTTAACCACTATGCCATCGCGCTAGGTCCTGTAATTCATTTTTGTTCTTGTTGCCTGTGTTTTGGTGTTATATTCAAGGAATCATTGTTGGGGTCAGTGTGTGGCACTTCGTGTTAAACCATGGCCTGTAATGCCACCACTCCCTGTTGGAGAACTGGTTCAAGTCCTAACTGTTGTGCTTCTGATCCAACTCCCTGCTAATGTGCCTGGGAAAGCAGCAGCAGATTGCCCAAGTACTTGGGTCTCTGCTACCCACATGGAAGATTTGGATGCAATTCCAGTCTTCTGGAGCCCAGGCAATGGCTTATTGGCTAAATCCTCACTTGTTAGCACCAGAATCCTATATGGGCACCGGTTCATGTCCCGACTGTTCTACTTTCCCATCCAGCTCCCTGCTTATGGACTGGGAAAGCAATAGAGGATGGCCCAAAGCCTTGGGACCCTGCACCTGCCTGGGAGATGTGGAGAAAGCTCCTGACTCCTGGCTTCTGGCTTCGGATTGGCTCAGCTCTGACCATTGTGACCATCTGGGAAGTGAGACAGCAGATGGAATGTTTCTCTCTGTCTCTCCTCTCTGAAAATACGACTTTCCAATAAAAATAAATAAATCTTTACAAAATAAAATGGATTTTGAAAGTAGGTCGTTTTAGGTTAATATACTTGGGAGCAGGCATTGTGACACAGCATGTTTAAGCCAACATTTGGGACAACCAAATCCCATATCAGAGTGTTGATTCAAGCCCTTGGCTACCTCACTTTTGGTCCAGCTTTCTGTCAATGAACCCTGGGAAGCAGCAGATGATGGGTTATGTGGTTGGACCCCTATTTCCCATGTGGGAGACCTGGATGGAGTCACTGTTGTAGGTATTTGCAGAGTGAACCAGTAGAATAAAAGCAGTCTCTGTCTCCCTCTGCCTTACAAGATGAAAGTAAATAAATACATAATTTTTTTTCATTCTAGGAACGAATGATCACACACTTTGAAAGGTCCAAAATGGAGTGAAGACTGGGAAGATTGGCAGCTGAAAATGGCTAGTATCATGGAAGAGGCTAACCCTGTGTCATTCTTCCACACTGCTCTGTGGGATTAAAGGAAGCAGTGACATCTGATCTGTTCCTTGATCTTTTTGCACTGGAGCTGGCGAGAGGTGTTGAAACAAGGAGAACATCTGACTGAAAACAAGTTCCTCAAATGAGAAAGATCTGCAAGCTTTTGATTTATAACACTGATGTTCCTTTCCCTTTCAAGCCCTGACATGGATGTTTATGCAACATATGTATGTTGTTCCTGAACTTCGTATGTTCCGGTTGTTTAATCTGTGAGACTAAAACGTTTAACATCTTCAAAAAGGACTGTGTCATCAACATCATGTTATATAATCTCCAGGAGCAACTACCTGTAATTTTTATTTATTTAGGGAGTTACATGGGTAATGGGGAAAATTGTTGATTATTTTCTGGTTTTCTGGGAAGTCAAAGTTACAACTTGCAGAGGTGGTTTTGAGAAGAAAAGGGGCCCCTTCTGAGTTCAGGAGCCATGGTTGTATAAATGAAAGGAAAATCTGTTACAGTGTGATTCAGATCATATAAAGCAAAATCAAGTGCAATTTTGTTTACAAGATGGTGTATATTGAAGATTTTTTTTCTATTTCAGATGTACTCTAAAGAGAAATATTAGCTTAACTCTTTTGACATGTGCTATTGTGACATATCCCATTGCTGGCAATGTGGTGCACACTCCAGAAACTTTTAACTACTGTTTTGTAAACCTCCAAGGGCACTGTTGCAGAGTCCAGGCAGTGCTGTGTTTGCCTACATGCTTTTCATTGGGTGTTGCATTAGCTGCAGAGCCGTACTCCGTCTCAAGTGCTGAGAGAGAGCGTCCTGCCAGAGCACCAGTAATGCTTCAGAAGAGGGAGCTGATAGGAAGGAAACGCTTCTGAATCAGTGATGTTTCTTATCTTAGGTGGTGGGGAGGTGCTAGATTGCTCCTTCTTAAGGACTGGAGGAATGACTGTTCCATATCTGGTGTTAGATTAGAAGCTGTTCACATGGGACGTCACAAGGTGACGGGATTCACTTGAAAGCACTATATTTCTGTTTCAATGGTTTTACCCAGTTTGCCTTTCCCAAGATTTTTGTTCTACATAAAATTTCATGCCACTTTTTAATATAAAAAATTAAACAAAAATTAATATATTTTTTCTCATTTTTGTCTATACTCTTTCAAAGAAAAAAACCCTTCTCTCTCATACCGTCTCAGGGAGATTTCCTTTTCATGGCTTTCATTCTAGATTACCTTGCTTTCTGTGAAACCACTGACCACATGCACACATGAAGACCATACTTCTCTGACTCATGCTCTGGTGAAAGTGTTAACATTTATTTAGCATTTCTCTACAGCTCTTCGCTTTGGTGATTTTTAAAAAGGTCACCTAAGGAATAATAATATCAGGAATTAACTATATTCTTATAGACATTCATTAGTGTAAAACTAGTGGTATTGTCTTGGGTTGCTCTTGCGTAACAGTAATAGCTAGAATGCAACCAAAAGAGTTGGTCGTGTAATGTTTAGGATTTCATGTTGACACAAAACCCTATTAAATAACATAGTCCAAATTTTATATCCTGGTACCCGATAATTTCAACTGTTTATTGGGTGACTGGAACTGGAAATTGTATCTTGGGCCAGATTGGGAAGGAATTTGTGGTTTCACATTAGCCTGTTTACTTTGGTGGTGTCCTTGGGGCTGGTGTTAAAAGATGCTGGACCCTTCTTCCAGTTCAGCTCTGATAATTCTAAATTTTCAAGAAGTTAATCAACTTCTCTGGAGCAATCTAACACAGGATTTACTCAGCAATTTCTTTATTCAGACTACCTGAAAATACACTTTGATTAATTTCGTATAATGGCATTTGATGAAGCTGGGTTAATATTTTTTTTAATGACCAGGACTAGATTTTTTTCAATTCATGTCTTGTGCTCAGCCTTTTCTTTCATAGTTTTTCTTTAAGGCCAAATGCTAGACCTAAGACATGCTTGATGCTTTAGTAGGGACAATTAACCAAATATAGCCATTCACAGTCCAGATTCGGTAAGTCTCCAGGCTGACTACTAAGGTAATCCACAATACAGAACGACTGGGAGGAAAGAGCCACTTCCCTAGCCTTTCCAAAAGGAATGATAGTGTTTAAGATACAGCTTGTGAGAGTTCCTGGGTAGGGATGTAATAACCCATTGGAAAAGAGGTTAGTGATTCGCTGGATCATCCACCCATGGGCACTTGTTAGAAATACCCCATTGAGAACCCCAGTCTGGTCCTACTAGACCAAGTCCGTGTTCTGATAACACCTCTGGACTATTGCATGCACCTCAGATTGGGGAAGCACTGACTTTAACACTGTTCCTTCAACCGGGGGTGACTGTCCCAAAGTGCAACATTTGGCAAAGAGACTTTCTTGTTGTATGTTTGGGGAGCAAGGCAGTGGCATCCATCCAGTGAGTAGAGTTCAGGCGCACTGCTAAACATCCTGTGATGCACAGTGTAGCGCCCCCATACCTACCCATCCAGCCCTAAATGTCAGTAGTGCTGCCGTGCCACAGTTGAGGAACTTCAGCCTAGAAAACTTTGAAGTGTGTAGAATCACCTTGGGGGTATTAGAAAAATACAGACTGTTGCTCCCCTCCGGAATTGGCTTCAGAGGGCCTGAGACTGTTGCTGTAGCAAGTTCATAAGAGATTGCTATTGCTACTGGACTAGGGTTCCAAACTTTTTTTTTAAGGTTTGTTTATTTTATTGGAAAGGCAAATGTACAGAGAGGAGAGACAGAGAGGAAGATCTTCCGTCCGATGATTCACTCCCCAAGTGAGCCGCAATGGCCGTGCTGTGTCAATCCGAAGCCAGGAACTCTTCCGGGTCTCCCACGCAGGTGCAGGGTCCCAAGGCTTTGGGCCATCCTCGACTGCTTTCCCAGGCCACAAGCAGGCAGCTGGATGGGAAGTGGAGCTGCCGGGATTAGAACCGGCGCCCATACGGGATCCTGGCGCGTTCAAGGCGAAGACCTTAACCATTATGCTATCGCACCGGGCCCTAGGGTTCCAAGCTTTGAAGAGTCCGTGGACTGCAGGATTAAGGCTAAGAGACACTGCTAAATTTCCTACATGCCAGCTCTCCATGCCAAATCTGATACGCAATCACAACCGCTCTTGATATTAAAATTTCTTGCCTCCCTTCAAGCTCACAGCTGCTTGCTTAAGGAACCACCGCGTTGAAGCCAGGTGCGGAGCGAAGGACGGATTCCTGCAGGATGCTTTGGGAGGCCGGGGGAAGAGGCGGGGTCTGGCTGCGGAAGGGGCGGGCGCACCCGGAAGGAAGTCCGGCCTGGACGATGGCGGTGTTGTTGCTGAAGGCCCTGTAGTGGCAGTGTAGGTAGTCGGATGCCCGTGTATCCCTAAGTCAGCCTCATTCCGGCCACAAGCCTACGGGACACAACTCCGGGCGGGGCGGCAACGGCGCCTCTCTCCTCGCCACCATGCACGACGCTTTCGAGCCCGTGCCGATTCTCGAAAAGCTGCCGCTGCAGATCGACTGTCTGGCTGCCTGGGGTGAGCCGAGGGGCGGTGGGGTAGAGGCCAGGTCAGCGCGGGAGCCTGGACGTGGGGCGAAGCCGAGCCGGTGGACAGGCGTCTGGCTGTGTGGGCTCGGGTCTGATGCTGGTCATCCGAGAGGAACCCGGATGAGGAAGGGCAGGGAGATGACCACCGGCAGTGGAAGCGCTGTGCCTGGGGCTGCTCGGGCCACCCGCAGCGACTTGGGCAGTTTAGGCATGTGTCATCTGCCCTTTCCTCTTTTGGAGATTGAACTTGTCTTATTACTTGTACCCTGTTTGGGCCCATTTCGAGTCCCAAGAAGTGTGACTTTTCCCCTTAGAGGTAAAAAAAAAAAAAAAAAAGAAATGGGATTTAGGCTTTCAGAGACCTGAACTTGTCCAAAGACTAGTGTTGTGTTTCAGTTTGGACGTGGCAGCAATTAGCACTGTGCTTTTCCTCCGCGTCTTGACCCCCACCTTCGGGTTCCCACCTTCATGATCATTCATAAATCCACGTCTCAATCCCATAGGTAGCTCACATGGTTACTCTGAGTTCCTAACCTAGCCAGGTAAGAAGTGGATTGCTTTGTAGTCAAAGTCCCCAACTTCTCCAGCTCGATAGGTAGAAGAGCATCATCCTAGACTGACTAACTCCTACGGAAAGCATGGTCAGGCATCTCGTCTTTCTCTCTAGTGTGCAGGCCCATAGTAAGTGGCTTAGAATATTTCATCAAATCTTTTTTTAAAACTCATTTATTTTTATTGGAAAGGCAGATTTTTACAGAGAGAAGGAGAAACAGGATACGATCTGCTAGTGCACTTCCCAAGTGGCTGCAACAGCCAGAGCTGAGCCGATCTAAAGCCAGGAGGCAGGAGCTACTTTCAGCCAGGTTTCTTAACATGGATGCACCATCCCAAGGCTTTCCCAGGCCACAAGCAAGGAGCTGGATGGGAAGGTGGAGCAGCTGGGAGCAGAAGAGGTTTCCATATGAGATGTCAGTACTTGAAGATGGAGGATTAGCCAGTTGAGCCCAGGCACCAGCTCTATCTTTCATCATATCTTATCCTGAGTGGGTGACCGTGACGGCCTTGGAACCTCAGGGGTGGCTGGCATCCTGCTATTTTTATCTGTTGGCAGTGCTGTTCACTTATCTGCGTAAGGTTCTGGTCTCTGCTGTGAGATTCTTTTTTCTTTCTCCCTCCCTCACTTGCCTGCTGCTGCTGCCTTTTTTTTTTTTTTTTTTTCTTTGCTCCTTCCCCTTGACACACACACAACCCCCACTGGGTTGCTTTCAATGCAGTCTGTGTAGTTATGGGCCTCTCGAAAATTACATGTACCCACTGAGTTCTCCTGGTCCTTTGGATTAAGAGAGAATCCTTCCCCCAGAAATCCCAAGAAAACCTCCGTTTTCTACCGTGAGATGGTCTCAGTGAAAACTGAAAATGAACAGAGGAGGAAAAAAGACTATTACCAAATTAAGGGACCCAAGACTGCTTCATGAACTAGGTGTCCAGTGCGTACATGGTCTCTTTTCTCTGTGAGGGACAGGAGTACAAGGAGGTGTAGGAGATGCTACCCACCCTGGCCTCTGGGACATGTGGCAGGGTACAAGACCAAGGAACAGATTTGTGTAACAGGAGAAGTGACAGTGGAGACATGCACCTTGGACAAGCGTGTCCAGCTCAGCTGAGCGTGGGTGCTCCTGACAAGGCCGGGCGCTGCTGCGCACTAAGCTTGGCCTGGCTCATCTGAGCCATGACTTGGCAGCACATCAGTGCCTCTCTCAGACCCTCTCAGCAGCTTCGTCCTATGGAGTCAAAATCCATCCTCCCTGTGCTTTGCAGGAACGCTGTTTTGAAATTTCAGTCTTTTGGCCTGCCTTGATGCAAGTAGCCAAGCAGGAGGAATGCCCTTTGGCTCTGGGAGTGATCCTGGGCTGCAGGAAGCCTTTTCCTGCCTCCCGCCTCACTTTAGTTTCAGATTTTCACAGCAGGCATTGCTGTTTCCAGTCATCACCTTTTTCATTTGCCTTGTGTGCTTTGCTGGAAAATATGTTCTGGATCCTGCTGATGCAGAGCACAGGGCATTTGAGCAGGCAGGTATCTTAGAGACAGTATGATCCATCTCCTGGGAGGACACTGAGGGTGATTGTCTCTAAACCCCAGAGTTGAGGGATGTAGCCACCATTGTAGCACTTCTGTTTGAGGGCTGTGGGCCTGAAACCGTGCCTGATTACACTCCAGCCAAACATGATTGTCTTGGTCCCACAGTTCAGCAGATAGCCACAAGTCTTGGCACAGTTCTTGGTTTTTCTTGACCTTATCTTGTGCCTGATCTATCAGCAAATCTTATCTGTGCTACCTCCACAATAAGTCTAGATCCCAGTCATTTCTCTCCATCTGCAGGTTCATTGAAACATAATGGGGAGAGTGTGTGTGATTATTTTTGTCTACTCGAAAGGAAGTATAAGAGAGAGGGAGATAGAGAGGAATGTTAAGAAGTCTTCCATCTACTGGTTCACTCCCCAAATGCCCACAGTAGCTGAACCTGAGCCAGGCTGAAGCCAGGAGCCCAGACTCCTAACTGGGTCTGCCATTTGGGTGATGGGACCCAAGCACTTGTGTTATCATTTGCTGCATCCCAGGATGCATTAGCAGGAAGGTGGATCAGAAGCAGAATTGGGACTCGAGCATGCAGCTTAATCCATTTGCACCACAGTGTCTGCCCCACTATTACTATAAGTAGCATTTGGGAGAACGAATGATCCAGCAAATGGGAGATTTGACTAACTGCTGTCTTTTTTTTTTTTTTTCCATTCTCTATTAAGATTTTTAAAAGTTCCTTCAGAGCAGGAATTTTTTTTCGTACACTGTTGTTTCTATAGTTTCTGCAACAGCTCTTGGCCCAGTGGGAATTCATTAAATCTTTGTGTAATTAATAAATAATGACATTAATAGTAACGTCTCCTGTTGCTTGAGAAATGGTCTATAGTAGGCTTTTATGAAAAAACAGCAACTCCATTTTATAGAAAAAGAACCTGAGAATGGAGGCTTTAAGGAATTTTTCCAGGATCAGTATCTAACAAATCATGTCTGACTCCAGGACCTGGTTGCCAGGCTTTAATAGGTGTTCAAAGCCTGTGAAACATGCAGACTGTGTGTGTGTATGTAATCGTAGAATGCAAATTTATTTCTGTTTGCCAAAGAAACCCTTGAAGGGTAAGCCAGAAGTTACTAAAGTGACTAATGATTGCTAGACTCCATCCTTTTTGGACCCAAGTATTGAAGCCATTAATTGTAGCTTCCCAGATGCACATTAGCAGGAAGCTGGATCCAAAGTAGAGAAGCTAGGACTTGAATGAGGCACTCTGAAAAGAGACGTGGGCATCCTAGAAGGTACCTGAATGACTGCACCAAATACCTGCTCCAAAAATCATCTTAGATTATTAATGATCAGAAATTTGATTTATGTTCTTCTTTCTGTCAAAGGCAGAGTCACAGAGAAAGAGAGATCTTCCATCTACTGATTCACTTCTGCAAATGGCTGGAGCTGGGTTTGCCTAAAGCCATAAGCCAGTAGCTTTTTCTGGGTCTCCCATGTGGTTGCAGGGGCCAAAGGACTTAGGCCATGCACCATTGCTTTCCCAGGTGCATTAGCAGGTAGTTGAATGGGAAGTGGAGCAGCTAGGCTTGAACCAGCATCCATGTGGGGTGCTGGCACTGCAGTCTGTGTCTTTGCTCACTAGGCCACGGTGCTAGCCTTGATTTTTTTTTTTTTATTAATTACGTTACATTATATGACACAGTTTCGTAGGCTCTAGGAGTCCCCAACCCCTATCTGTGCCCTCCCCCCATGGTGAATTCCTCTACCTTGTTACAGTATTACAGTTCAAATTCAGTCAAGATTCTTACTTTGCAAACATACCAAGCATAGAGTCCAGCATCTTGTTGTCCAGGTAAATTCAACGGTTTCTTGGGGAGACCATGTCTGGTCTGAAGGTAGAGCTGGCAGAATATCATCCCGATCAATTAAAAGCCCCAACACAACATCAACAACAATTTGCAACATTATGGAATTAATTGACATGGTATTGAGTAACCAATATGTTAAAAAAAAATGCAAGTTCTTAACCACATCCTGTGACTACCTCATTGGCATTTCAATTTTAATTTATATATAGAACCAGCTGCTATACACCTTAAAATGGCTATAGGGTACTATTCAGCTGTCTCGTGTGTATTTTCATTTTAGTATTTAGCAGTTTATAGTGTTGAAGCATAATTTTGCTGAACTTGGCAGATTTTAGGATAGTCTAAACTGGCTTATAACTCTAACAAGGCTAGCCTTGATTTTTAATCTGAAAGTACATTTTCATGAGGATGACAGCATTGTGGAGCTACTTTAAGATCCCTGACAGCTGAGTGGAAGACTGAGTGGAGAGAACCCAAATGAGGCTGTCATAGATGTCCCCAGAGAGACTCTAAGGGAGGGCCCTTCCTGAGGTGCCATGTGAAGGTAAAACTCAAAGACCTTGGCAAATGTGGGAGGAGGCTGAGGCTGTTAGAAGAAGAGAAAAGGAACTGACACTAGTTTGGGGCTAAGAATGAAGAGGCAAGAATGAGGAAGATGATGAATGGCCTTTTGGTTTCAGATCTTTATGGGGATCTTTTAAGGAAATGTCTTTAAAAATTTATTTCATATTATTTATATCTCAGATATCATTGGTTATGCTAAAAAATCAACTTAGTATTACCAAATTGCTTAACATCCTGATATTTATAAGTAGAATTTCAACAGAGCAAACATCATGAAGTCAGTTTTTCCCTGTTCTGCTCAAACATGACTCCAGTATTCCATTAAAGCTGGTTATTTAGGATTTCCACTTAGATCATTAAGAGCACTTGGTGATTTCATGTGTCCTGCTTTTCCTTTAAAAAGCAAGAGGAAATAAAACAGAATCACTCCTTTTTTTTTTCTTTCTGGACAGTGAATGATATCCATGTAGAGAAATGTTCCTAATGTAGATCCTGACCTGTTTTGTTTTTATTTGAAAAGTGCTCTATGCTGCCTTACTCTCCTAAATGTCTGAAACAGCTGGGACTCAGCTAAGCCAAAGCCAGGAGTATGGGACTCATGGAGATTTCACATGTGGGTGGCAGGGACCCAAGTACTTGAGCTATCACCTGCTGCCTCCCAGGGGGCATGTAAGTAGAAAGCTGAATTGTTAAGAGGAGCTAGGATTCAAATCCAGGCACTCCCATACGGGATGCAGGCATGCCAAGCAGCATCTTAGCAGTTAAGCCAAGTACCTATCCACCTACCCTGACACCTGAAAACTGTAACTGTTACCTTTCAGACAACCTCTGACCAACACTTATTCTGTGACCACGAGATGGGTTAGGTAATGTATCACAGCAGGTGAGTCAGGCAGCCTGGAGCTGGAATCCTTGCTCCACCACTTACTACATCCCATATGAGTTCCCATTTGAGTCCCAGCTGCTGTGCTTCCAGTTCAGCTCTCTGCTAATGCATCTCTCTCTCTCTCTCTCTCTCTCTCTCTCTCTCTCTCTCTCTTTCTCTCTCTCCCTCTTTCTCTCTCTTATTCGGGTATAATTCATACATGCAGTTTACTCACGTCAACTGTACAATTCAGTGATATTCAATACATCCATAGAGTTGTGCAACTGTACCACAGGCACTTTCGTGCAGTTTTGTCACCCCAAAATGAAACCCAATATCCTTTGGTATTCATTTCTCATTTCCTTCCAAATGCCCTGCTCTAGGCAACCGCTAGTCTCTGTTTCTTTGTGGAGTTGCCTCTTATTGGTCATTGCAGATAGAGGCAATGTGTTGTTTTATTTTAATTGCAAAGTCAGATATACAGAGAGGAGGAGAGACAGAGAGGAAGATCTTCAGAGAGGAAGATCTTCCATCTGCTGATTCAGCTCCCATGCAGCTACAACAGCTAGAACTGAGCCAATCTGAAGCCAGGAGCCTGGAGCCTCTTCCAGGTCTCCCACACAGGTACAGACTTTGGGCCATCCTCCACTGCTTTTCTAGGCCACAAGCAGGGAGCTGGATGGGAAGCTGGGCTGCTGGAATTAGAACCAGCCCCCATATGTGATCGCAGTGCATTCAAGGTGAGAACTTTAGCCACTAGGCTACTGTGCTGGGCCCAAGGCAATGTGGTTTTTTTAGTATGGCTTTGAATGTTTCCAAGTTCATCCCTGCTGTACCATGTACCAGCCCCTCCTCCCTTTGAATAGCTGGCTGATATCCAGTCATCTGAGTTTGCCACGGTTTGTTTATTCATTCTTCACTTGGACATGTGGGTTATTTCTCCCTTTTAACTTTTACAGATGATGCTGTGATGGACATCTGTGTACATGCTTTATCTGCGTATGTTTTCAGTTCTCTTGGGGAATTGCCTGTGAGGGGAATTTCCAGGTTATATTATAAACTTGATGTGTCGTATTTTAGAGGAAATCTGTTTTCCTAAAAGTTTTATTATTTTACATTCTTACCAGCAAGAATATGAGGACTCTAATTTTTTTTTATGTTATTATCAACGCTTTTTATTATCTGCTATACCATTTTAAGATACTGACTTGTGTAAGCTTGCTCTGTGACACATACTTTCCCTTAAGTAAAATCTTCAAATCTTGAAAGGATGCCTCCTACCTGTTTCTTCTAAGCTTAGACCCTTAATTTCACATTTAAAAGATTCATTTTATGACTTTAGAAATTTCTACAATTATTCTTTTGAGCAAAATTAAGAAATACTTAGTAGTAAAAATTTTAAAACCTTGTATCTTTGTGATAGGCTTAATTTTGAAGCAGTGAAGCTGGGGACTTTCTTTTAACCTCTGGTATGTGGAGCCCAATAACTGTAGCCTAGGGTTTTTTTTATTGGTTGGTCAACAGATATTTTATTCCTTCCTGCCTGCCTTCCATTCTTCTCTCTCTCTCTCTCTCTCTCTCGCTCTCGCTCTCGCTATCTCTGACTCTGTCTCTGTCTTCCTGTTTTTTGTTTTTTGTTTTTTCTTAAAAACAGAAAGCTCTTATTAGCTGATACACTTGCAACATGCCTACAACAACTGGGGCTGGACCTGGGCCTGAGCCAGGGACTAGGAACTCAACATAGGCCTCCTATGTGGATGGCAGCAACCCAGTTACTTGAGTTTTCACCCCATGAGGTCTGCCTTAGCAGGAAGTTGCAGTCAGGAGCCTGAGTTGGGTATCAAAGCCAGGTACTTTAATATGGGAAATGAGCACCTTTTTAATTTGTTTTTTATTTTTAAGATTATTTATTTATTTGAAAGGCAGAGTTTAAATAGAGGTGCATATCTCTTCAATCTGCTATAGTAAGCAGCCTGTTTTTTTTCCTGACCCTTTGATTTCTCATGACAAGCCCCAGCTAAAAAGGGTAAGTTTTAACCAAGCTAACTGACCCTTCTCACAACTCTTTTCTTTTCCAGAGGAATGGCTTCTTGTTGGAACTAAACAAGGACATCTTCTTCTCTATAGGATCCGGAAGGATGTTGGTAAGCGGCAGATTTTCCAGGGGTGAGAAAGAGACGGTTTATTTCTCATGCCAAGAAGTTTTGGGATTAGCTGTCAGATTGGTGAAAAAGTGATTATGGGGTGGAGGAAACACAAGAAAAGTAGGGAGAAACATGAGAATCTCAAGGTTGTGGGTTTTTTTTTTTTTTTTTTTTTTTGCCTCCTGCTGCCTGAGAGATGGAGCTGTGTGTTGCTCCCCTCCTAACTTTTTAGAAACTCACTACTAACAGGAATATCTCTAATGGGGATAAGATTTCTGTAGAAATGCTGTGGTAGTAGGAAGCATGGCTAGGAACCGTTGACTTAGAACATCCCGTTAAAATGTGAGAGTGAACTGGAAAGAGAGGCCCCAGGCTTGCAGCCCGTTTTACTTCTCTGTGGCCCCATGACTGGCAGCAGGTCATTTTTGGTGTCAGTTTTCTCTTCTGTAAACTACCTGTCGGCCTGGCTGCTTTGCCAGGTGGGTGTGATCAGGAGCAATAATAATAGACTTCAAAGGACTTTGCAAACTAGAGTTTAAATCAAAGGTGATTTTTAAAGTTGTAAGGTAGAAAATAACTAATATTTAGGGCCCAGCGGCGTGGCCTAGTGGCTAAAGTCCTCGCCTTGAAAGCCCCAGGATCCCATATGGGCGCCGGTTCTAATCCCGGAAGCTCCACTTCCCATCCAGCTCCCTGCTTGTGGCCTGGGAAAGCAGTCAAGGACGGCCCAGTGCATTGGGACCCCACACCCGCGTGGGAGACCTGGAAGAGGTTCCTGGTTCCTGGCTTCGGATCGGCACGCACCGGCCCATTGCAGCTCACTTGGGGAGTGAATCATCGGATGGAAGATCTTCCTCTCTGTCTCTCCTCCTCTCTGTATATCTGACTTTGTAATAAAATAAATAAATCTTTTTTTAAAAAAAAAGAAAATAACTAATATTTGAAATTGGTTATTCCTCTTTTTTTTATTAAGGATTTATTTGTTTGTTTGAATGAATTATAGAAAGAAAGAGAGATGTTCCATCTGCTGGTTTACTCCCCAGATGGTGACAACAGACTCAGAACTCAGGAGCTTCATCCTGTCTCTCGCGTGGGTGGCAGGGGTGAATTACTTGATCAGACGTGGAGCAGCCAGGGCTCAAAGTGGCACCCATATGTGATACTGGCACCACAAATGGTGGCTTTAGCTAGTAGGACACAGCACTAGCCCCAAATATGTTCTCTTAGAGTATGTCTTTTATTAGGGAAAAAAGTACCTAACTCCCTTTTCTTAATTTTATTTATATGCTTTCTGTATGGAAAACTGATGTGTTTGGCAGTGTTCCCGGAATCACAGTCCATAGAAATCTGTTGCCAGTTCCAGAGTAGGTTGAGCCCCGTTGTTATTGGTCAACTACGTTAGTCCTACAAACCAGCAGCCTCACAGCTTTCAGCCCAGTTATATTTGCAAAGTAACTTCCTTAAGTGGAAGTAGAACTCTCTTTTTTGGAAGCTGGAGTAAAAATGCCATGGAAAAAGAGGAAAGCCAGAGGGTTCTGTAGTGGGACAAGCAGCAAAACCACAGAGCCAAATAGAGAACTGATTTCATTTCTAGGTTTTTCAGTTTCCATTGAAGAATCAACAGCCTTGTTCCAAAAATGCTCCGAATGGTAAATATGTTAGGCTTTTCAGGCTGTAGGATATCTCTGTTGTGACCCTACAGCTCTGCCGTGAAGGCTTAAAAGCAGTCCTTGATAACAGGTAAATGAATGAAATGGGACATGTTCCATGTTCTGATATAAAGCACACAGAGGCCTTGGTTTTGCTTGGGTGATTCTTGATTTAACTTTTTAGTACCCAGAGCTAGAATATTTGTATTCTGTGACATCTACCTGGTCAAAAATTTAAAAATATTTTGAGTTTCTGATTGATTTATTTTAGCATTTTTTAATCAATGTTTTTGACTATCTACAATGGGCTCAAATCCAAGTGGTGAGGAATTGAAAACTAGATTGTAAATTTGGGTCTTTCAACATAGTGTAGACTCAAACTGGTAATGTTCATGTTAAGCTGACTTGGATCCCTGGTCTAAAGGAAGGGCTGGTTATTTCTTGTCCTGTGATTGATTCATCATGTGACCTCTGAAAAGTTCATTTTTTCTGGGTCCCAGTTTTCCCCTGGGTAACTCGAATGGCCTAACTGACCAACACATCTTAGACAATAAAGCAGACTCTGATTGGAAACTGCACTTCTCCCTGTATTCTTAGGAAACAGGCTACTGCTCATGCCTCTCTGGACTGATGTGGCCCAGAAGTAGACCTGGGCCTCTGTGAATCAGTTGGTTTCTAGATTTGAGATTTTTCAGGAAGGGCAGCAACTAGACTGTCTTTCTGAGGAAAGGGAGGGAGTGACAGGTGTCAGAGAAAGAGTGGGACTAGTGGCCCTGCAGTCTGCTCTGATTTGAGCCAGCTCCCCATGGCTCAGAAATGTCTGTAGGCTTCACCACTCTTCCAACAGGAGTTTTTACTCAAGAATGTTTTAGTCAAGAATGTTCTTGACAGAGGAATAGAAACTACTGATTTTGTGCTATTTAGACCTATGGTGACACATCTTTCTTTTTTATTTTTTTAATATCTATTTACTTATTTATTTATCTGAAAGGCAGATTTAACAGAGAGGAGGAGAGGGAAAGAGAGAGAGAGAGAGAGAGTAACCCCAAATCTGTGACCTAGTTATTGACTAATGACAGCTACTGTTGTTTCTATGATCATTATTCTTTTTTTTTTTTCTTTTTACTTCTTTGATAACTTTGAGAGTGACTATTTTGTCACCTCTGGCAAGGTTGATTCCATGTGCTTCTGTGGTAAATAAATATCTTCCCTCCTTCTATAACAGTGCCGGCAAATTTGGCAGCACCTGAAAGTGGCAGTAAGTGTAGATGCCTTCTGTTGCTTAGCTCCGGAGCTGGTGTGGAGTGTTTGCTGTGTCTGCACAATGTAGGACATGGGGCAGTGCTGGGACTCTGCTGATCTCTAACGGCACTTGGACTCTTACATTAGATTATTGTGCTTTCCACTTTTCCTGTGAACCCTTGACCGACAGACTTGTTGCATAGTGTCGGGAGTTACAGGCTCACAAGTACCTTGCAGCTTGATTCAGCTTTGTGGAATCCTTTTTGCTGATGCTGAGTGAAGATGGGTGAAACTCGGGTTTGAAGTTGGAGTTGAATCGAGGCTGTTTGATCTAGTGGTTGAGATGCCGCTTAACCCACTCCTTTATCCCACCTTGGTGTGTCAGCTTTAGTGTCCAGGCCTGGTTTCCAACTCAGGCTTCCAACTCAAGATTGGGTTTCTGCCACCTTGTGGAAGACGTAGATTGCTTTCTCACTTCCCAGCTTTGGCCTGGCCCAGCCCTAGCCACCCTGAAGGAATGAGCCAGTGCATGGGAGCTATCTGTATTGCCTCTGTCCCCTCTCTTCCTTTCCTTCCTCCTCTCTCCCTCTCAAATTAATATAATAATAGTGATAACAAAATTGGAGTTGAAGCACTTTACCATACTCAGTAAAGCAGCTGCCTATTTTAGATCTGTGCTTTCTAGTCTTGATAGGCAAATAATGAAGGTTGGTCTAAGAGAACAGTATTCTCACTATGTTTAGTTTCTATGCGTATTCCTGTGTTTGAAACTGTACTTGTTTATTTCTTCTCTCTAGGTTGCAACAGGTTTGAAGTGACACTTGAGAAATCCAATAAGAACTTCTCCAAAAAGATTCAGCAGGTAGGCAGTGATGGTGGTTTCACAAGAGCGTCATACTCATGAGACACCCCCACCCGCCCCCAGTTGGAACTTTGGTAATGTTGCCTGTTAGCTATTTGAGTCCTCTTCTCTGTACTTGATTTATGCAAGCATCTTTTCCCCACCTGCCATGTGCCTGAGATCCTCTTTTCCAAAGAAGAAATTGTGACTGACCTTAACAAGTCAGATCTTCAGAACTGGCACAGAGCTGTTAGTCTCTTTTTACTACTGTTCTTAAATGAATGTTTGCTAAGCTTTGTAAAAAAGTGTCTAATTGGGCCTAATGATGTGCTGTTTTTCCAGATCCATGTGGTTTCCCAGTTTAAGATTCTGGTCAGCTTGTTAGGTAAGGAAAGGGGTTGCATTTGTATTTCATGTGTCAGAAAATAAAAACTGTGACCCCCCATTAACTCTTTAGTGATTAGTTTGCTAGTAGTTACTTAGCACTATACTAATATGTTTCAAACCACATGCAGATACATTACGATAAAAGACAATAGCATCGCTTATGAACTTGAACTCTACTCTGCAACAAGTTTATTTGTTTTAAAGATTTATTTATTTTTATTGCAAAGTCAGATATACAGAGAGTAGCAGAAACGGAGAGGAAGATCTTCCATCCGTTGATTCATTCCCCAAGTGGGTGCAATGGCCGGAGCTGTGCTGATGTGAAGCCAGGAGACCAAAGTCTCTTCCAGGTCTCCCACACAGGTACAGGGTCCCAAGCCTTTGAGCCGTCCTCAGCTGTTTTCCCAGGCCACAAGCAGGGAGCTGGATGGGAAGCAGGGCTGCCGGGACACGAACTGGTGCCCATATAGAATCCCTGCGGGTGCAAGGTGAGAACCTTATCCACTGAGCTATCGTGCTGGGCCCTGCAAGACATTTCTATTCATATATTGAGCCCTGCTCTTTGTAGAATGTAGACTAGACCTTAGGGTATCAAGTTCAGTGTAACATGGTTTCTGTCTGTGTTACTTGTGTTCTGATCATGAAGACTGAAATAACTTGGTAATCATGACACAATATAGTAGCTTACAGTGGAGATTTACAGAACGCATGGTGAGATCTTAGTAATGGGAAGGGTTGTATTGTCTAGCAGATGACTAGAACTCAACAGGAAGGGAGACATAGGCAGAGAGCAAACAATACGAGCAAAGGCCCTTCTGTCTGTTGTCCCTGGCAGGAAGTTCACTGGGTCAGGTTTAAGATACATGATGGAAAATGGTGGATATTAGGTCAGAGACCAGACAGGGCCAGGCTATTCAGAATCTTGTTATAAAAGCCATGGTTTTAGTGCCCACTGTGGTGGCCTAGCGGCTAAAGTTCTCACCTTGAATGCACTGGGATCCAGTGTGGGCGTCGGTTCTAATCCCAGTAGCCCCGCTTCCCATCCAGCTCCCTGCATGTGGCCTGGGAAAGCATTCAAGGACAATCCAGGGTCTTGGCATCCTGCAACCGTGTGGGAAACCTGGAAGATGCTCCTGTCTCCTAGCTTCAGATCGGTGCACCACTGGCTGTTGCAGTCACTTGGGAAGTGAATCGTCACACAGAAGATTTTCCTCTCTGTCTCTGCTGCTCTCTGTATATCTGACTTTGTGATAAAAATATAAAAATAAATGAATCTTTAAAAAAAAAAGCCATGGTTTTGTGAGGCACAACCGTGAGGCCTTTTGTTATCATACAGAGGACTGGAAACTTGACACACACACTAGTCTTCAGCCCCAGGCCCAAATGGTAGGATCATTTTGAAGGCAGTTTGTAGGTTATCTAGGTGAACATTTAAGGTAACTCAAATGGCCAAATGGTCATAATGAGAACTAGATGTAAAGGTGGTGTTTGTCCCAGGGGTTAAGGTGCTGCTGAGCGTGCTGTGTCCCACATTGGAGTGCCTAGGTCCATTATCCAGTGTATTCCTGCTTCCAGCTTCCTGCCAATGTAGACCCCAGGAAGCAGTGAAGATGCCATCGTAGTTGGGCTCTTGTCACCCAGGGAGGAGGTGTAAATTGGGCTCCTGCTTTCCAGCTTTCCAGCTTTGGCCTGACCCAGCTCCAGCGGTTGAGGGCATTTGGGGAGTGAAGCAGCAGTTGGAAGCTCTTTCTCTATCTGCCTCTCTCAAAAAAAAAAAAAAAAAAAAAAAAGAAAGAAAGAAAAGAAAAGCTCAATGAAATTATTCTACTGAAAATGAATCCTTGTTGTGGGTTTGGACACAATTGTAGACTTCCTTTTCATTGGAAACTTATACAGGCACTGTGCTACAAATCTTCAACGTATAAATGTACTTTGGAAATGGAAGAACTCTTATCCTGGATAGGGTAGATTTATTTATTTATTTTTACAGGTTTTTTTTTTTTTTTTTACTTTTTTTTTTATTTTTAATTAATATTTAGCATTATGTGACAGTTTCATAGGCTCTGGGAATCCCCCTTCCCCTCCCCCTCCCCTCCCCCCTGGTGGATTCCTCCACCTTGATGCAGCATTACAGTTCAAATTCAATCAAGATTCTTTCCTTGCAAACATATACTAAGCATGGAGTCCAGCTACTTATTGTCCAGATGGGTTGAACAGTTTCTTGGGGAGACCATTTCTGGTCCGAAGTCAGAGCTGGTATAATATCATCACAGTCAATTAAGAGTCCCAATATAACATCAACAGCAATTTGCAATATTATGGAATTGACATAGTTTTGAGTAACCAGTATGTTAAAAAAAAAAAAAGAACAAAATAACAAAAAACAAGTCCTAACCTATTTTTACAGGTTTTTAAAATTTTTTTTATTCAGCTTTTTTTTTTATTCTTACATAGTTGTTTAGGGTACAAAGGGTCAAGGCCTACAGGAAAGTGGGTTAGACCATTGTTTCCACACTAACATCATCACTTTTTTCCCCTGTATCTGGGGTCAGGGGAGAAACAAAGGGAGAAGCCCCATCCAACCTCCCACCCATCCCAGGTCCCCAATGTGAGGCACACTCTGAGGGTCCTGCTCAAGCAGTTTTGATAGTTCAACAGGTCTGAATTGCTGCAATCTCATCGTCCAAGCACGATGAAATCTATTCACAATCCTATGGCTGACATAGTCTGTTCATGGTTGGGGTGCTGAGATCATCAGTTCAGTTGGAGGGATCTCCAAGGAAACATCATCTGAGGTGATCCCAGACCTGATTCTTATGTGTTCTTGCCAGTACAGGGTCTGGCACTATCCATTGCCCCAATCAGTTTATGCACATGCTGGTCGATGCAATTGCTAGGTCAGTTCTGTTTCCATCCCTATCTTCCACACGAGCCAGTGGTTGTGGCAGTCCAACCCAATCCTGCCCACTTCATGCTCGGCCCTCACGCAAACCAGTGGGAACTGCAGCCTAGTTGGAGTGACTCCCCATAACCCTTACCAGGCCTGCCCCTTACCCTGTTTCCCATGCTTGCCAGTATGTACCACAGACTTGTTCAGACTGTCCCATATCCCATTTAGCTCTCATACATGTCAATGAGCATTGAAGCCTAGTTCAATCCAACTAACCCTACTTTTCAGCCCACATACATACTGACAGGTGCCTTTCTGTCTAGCCACCCATGCCCTCGTCCTGGTTTTCCTGCTTTCCAGTGGGAGTGGTAACCTAAGAGGGAGGTGTCCACTATTTCCCTGCTAGGCTATTCCCACTCTCTGATTATGCACTCTCCAGGTGGTTCTGGAGTTTAACTTGACAGAATTGTCTCCTAGTGCCAACCTCTGCCAGCTGATGCTATGGTAAAGCCCAACCAACCCACAACCACTCTAATTTTTGCTTGCACCAGTCAGACCAGGCAGCCCAACCAGGCTTTTCCCTGATCTAGCTTACATGAGGCCCACAGGTGTTGCAGCCCTGCCTTGTCTGGTCTGCCCCCATCCCAACTCATGCTCTTCAGTGGGAGTGGTTGTCCAGCAGGGGAGCCCACATTCGCCCTACCGGCTTTGTCCCCTCTCTCCCTAGTTCTCACGTGTGCTGTTTGGGTGCTGCGGCCACGTCTGGTACAGCTCACCTCACCTTGGCATTCCATAATGTGCACTGGTATGTGTTGCGACCGAAACTGGCCTGACCCACACTCTATTCTGGTGCTCGGATTCGCCAGTGGGTGATGTGAACTGGTTCATCCTGGTCCTATGCCAAATGTATGCTGGTGGGTATCTTTCTGTGGCCTTGTCTGGGTTGCTCCCTATCATGGTGGTTGTGCTCACCTGCAGGGACTGTGTCCCAACAGAGAAGTTTCCCAAGCTCTTCCATCAGAACCTCTCCCTATGCCGAATCTTGTGCATACTGGTGGGTCCATGGGCCAGCCCTCCTTGCTGGCCTTCAATCCATTCCGGTTCTTACTGTTGGATGTTTCACCCCAGTCAAGGCTTGTCCATACCCAGACACAGCTCACACGTGGCTCAGTAGGGGCAGAGACCTACCCTAGTCCATCCTACATCTAACCACGTTCTCCAGAGCACCAGATAGTGCTGGCGTCTAGCTCGGCTAGGTGTACCCAGCCCCAGTTTACACTTTTGCCAAGGGAGATTGCAGCCATATCCAAACCAGAACGCAGCCCCCAACTCTGGCTCCTGCACTCTGCCATGGGAACCCCAGCCCAGCATGGGCTTACTCTTACAGCTCCCCAACTGAGCCTATTCCCAGCCCTAGATTATGTGTGTGCCAGTGGTTGTTCTGACCCAATTGGCTTAGCCCCTCACCTGTCTCAGCCTTTGCCTTCAATGCTGTGGCCTAGTATCCCTGGCTCATGCAGACCAGTTGGTGTAAGAGCCTAGTTTGGCATGTCCTGCACTCCATTCTGAATTCTGTTCTTCCTTTTGAGTTGAGTTTTGCTTGGCCCTGCCCGGTCCACCCCATTCCAGTTGCAGCTCAGCCCACCCCACAACCTATTTTAGGATGCACATTTGTTTGCTGCTGCCTTGACCTGACCAGACTGTTGTCGGTTCCTTTACCCATAAGGAATGGCAGGTTCCATGGCCATACCTAGCTCAGCCCATCACCACCCCAGCTCGTGAACTAACCAGTAGGACTTGTATTTCCACAGGGTTGGGCCCACACTTCCCCCACAGAATCTACCCCCGGACCTCATTCTCTCGTGTGCTGGTTAGTGTCTTGACCCTGTTAAGTGTGACCCATCCTCTGTTCTACCACTCAGTCAGGTACTGGTTCCTAGCCCTGCCAGACGGGACCCCATCCATAGCTTTCGTATGGACTGGTGTGTGGCAGTCAGTGATGCTCTACGCTAACAGCCCATCTCAAGATTCCCATCTGGGCTGGTGAACCAGTCTGGCCCAAATAGATCTTATGGATTCTCCCCTCCAAACCACCAGGTCTCAGTCCCCACAATTGCCAGAAAGTTCTGTGACTCCATTGCTGGGAATCACCCAGAATTCATTCCTCATCTACACTCATTTGACCTTATCCCTGGGTGTCTCTAGGCAGCAATTACATGTCCTAAAAACCCCAGAGCTCGCCACTGGGCAGCCAGCTCACCAAGTGGTGCCAGGCTGCCCAAACCTAGGACTCTGTCACTGCTTTGTAGCAGTGACTTTGGCCTGAGTCCCCAGCATTGGGTCTGGCCTGGCTTGGGCACCGCCTACAGTTGCCACACTGCAGGGAACTGCTTTTGCCCCAACGCCACAGCTGAACACTCTATTTTTATTTATATTCGAAAGGCAGATATACAGGGAAGAGGAGAGAGAGAGGAAAATCTTCTGTCCGTTGATTCACTCCCCAAGCGGCTGCAATGGCCGGAGCTGAGCCAATCTGAAGCCAGGAACCCGGAGTGTCTTTTGGGTCTCCCACACAGGTGCAGGGTCCCAAGGCTTTTGGCCATCCTCAACTGCTTTCCCAAGCCACAAGCAGGGAGCTGGATGGAAAGTGGGGCCACTGGGATTAGAACCGACGCCCATATGGGATCCCGGCGCGTACAAGGCAAGGACTTTAACTGCTAGGCTAGGCTACTGTGCCAGGCCCAGGCAGGGTAGATTTTTTTTTTTTTGTAATTATTTTGTTTTGATAATCTTTAATGGTTGATTTGGGTACAAAGGGCCAAGGGCTACAGGAAGGTAGGTAAATCCATTATTTCCACATTCTTTCTCTGTTGCTCTCTTTGTTTTTTTCTTTTTTCCTGTATCTGGGGTGGGAGGGGGGAATAAAGGGAGAAGCCCCACCCAGCCTCCCACAAGGGTAGATTTTTAAGGTATAAAATATCTAAGTTCAGAAGACTAGATAACCTCTTAAATATTTATCCCAGAATGAATCACTGTTGGGAAAACATAGGGTCCGTCTTTAACCAGTATGTGCCCTTTGGTTCTTTTAGGACCAGATGCACTCCAGTGTGGGACACAACATCTTCACCAATATCTTGACCTCAAAATTAGCACCACTTCACAGTTACTTCTTCTTCTTTTTTTTTTTTTTCATTACTGACATTTGGTAATGATATTTTATCTCCTCCCAAACAGAAAACAACATCTATGTCCATGACCTGTTGACATTTCAGCAAATCACTACGGTTTCCAAGGCCAAGGGAGCATCACTGTTCACCTGTGACCTCCAGGTAAGTGTGTGCAAGTTGAGACATGGCTGTGTGTTGTACTCTGCACCATCTTCACACCTTGCATTAGATGGGAAGGATAGCAGTGACAAGCCCCGCCCAGCGGAGACTCCAAATGAACATTTGACGTTGGGTTATGTTAGAGAAATTCTCCCCTCTGTGTGTCATGTGAAGCTGATGTATTCTCATATCCTATGTGCATGCTAGTCAGAGTAGCACATGGCCTGATGCAGGGATCAAGAAACAGGGCAGAGATGCTTGGCATGCACAAGATGGTGATGGGAGGGTGCTCCTGGCAGCCTGACTTTGTACTCAGGGGATTTTGCAGTTTGTCCCATAACAAGCAAGGACCCTTCCCCCTGCCCTGCCCCACTGTCGGATATGGCATCCTCATGTGCCCTTCCTCATCTGCTTGCAATGTCTCTTGCCAGCACACAGACACCGGTGAGGAGGTGCTACGGATGTGTGTGGCCGTGAAAAAGAAGCTGCAGCTCTACTTCTGGAAGGACAGGGAGTTTCATGAGTTGCAGGTCAGTCCCATTGGGTCCAGCCTCTGACTTGGGTGGAACTACTGCTGTACGTGGCCCACAGCCCACTAAGCTACAGGGAAGTTTGGGAGTCTAGCTGTATCCATATACAGATACCCTGGTAGGAAACCAGCACCTGTTTGAGATCCCTTGGATCCATTCTGTGTCCACCGGAGACTTGTTTGTTTCAAAGGGGGTGTTCACCTTTCCCAAGTGGACCAGTTTGTGTGTGACATGTTTTTGTTAGAGTGCCTCCCTAGCCTCATGGTTAGAGAGTTGCCCTGCAATGAGGGGGGAATGTGGTTTTGCAGAGTTGTGACTTTTTGCTTCCAGTGTGTTTTCAGTTGAACTCTTGCTGTCTTTCTTCAGGGGGACTTCAGTGTACCAGATGTGCCCAAGTCCATGGCATGGTGTGAAAATTCCATCTGTGTGGGCTTCAAGAGAGACTACTACCTGATACGGGTAAAAGTTTAGCATCTTGCAGGCCGTCTCAGTTTACCTTGGGGAAATGATTCTGGGTTTGTCTCAGGGAGAAGATAATATCATGAACTATGCTTCAGGAGATCCGCTTTGGCATTACAGGATGTGTGCTGTTCAGATTATTATTTTTTTTTTCTGTCTGCATTTTCCGTGAATAAAGTATCTGTGTGACTTAAGCCAGACAAAGTAGCCTTGATTCTGTAGCTGATGACTTAGTCACATCAAGTAAGTGTTAGAACAGGTCTTCTATACCGGTTCTTTGTCCCATGGCATTCTCATGGCCTGCTGCTTCCAGGTTCAGTGCTCAAGAATTATAAAATAATGTTAGCACTAACAAATATTTTTAAGACTTTGTGTCTTTTGCCGCCTCCCCCTTACAAGTCTTTTATTATACACATCCTACAAATTATTTTTATGTTTATTTCAAAAGCCACATATGAGGGCAGGTGTCATGGGAATAACAGGTTAAGTAACTTACAGTGCTGGTATCCCATATGAGCATTGGTTCAAGTCCCAGCTGTTCTGTTGCCAATCTAGCTCCCTGCCAACGGCCTGGGAAAAGCAATGAAAGATTACGCAAATGTTTGGGACCCTGCCACCCGTGTGGGAGCCCTGGAAGTAGCTCCTAGCTTCTGGAATTAGCCTGGCCCAATCCCAGCCATTGTGGCCATCTGGGGAGCGAACTAGTGAAGGATAAAGATTTATCTGTCTCTCTCTTTAACTCTGACTTTCACATAATTAATTTTTTCTAAGCTACGTGTATTTTTTTTTTATATAGAGAATAAGGAGATACAGAAAATAATAATCTCCCCAACAGGAAATAATCAGTTAATCCTTTTGGCATATGTGCTTCCAGTCTGTTTATACAAATATGATACCCAGTGTTCACACACATGTCAGACAGATTGCTTTATAGTTTGTTTTTCCTCTTAACCTGAGTGCTTGATATCTGTGACATTGTTAATTCTCCTTCCAGTGTGCATACTGTATGTGGACTGGATAGCTCCAGCCACTTGTTTCCTGGAATAATCTGGATCTTGGCTTCCTCACCCTCTCTCCCATCCAGACTTGGCAATTTGGCAAGCCTTTCTGTCCACCCGCCTAGTCTGCTACCATGTGCTCTTAGTAACACATTTGTTCCATAATCTTGTGGTTGGACTCTCCTCAATTACATCCTGATTCCTGGAGGTGTCCCTGCTGTCAGCCGACTCAAAGTGCAGTGTGACATGCAGGTGTTGACAGAAGTCCACCAGGGCAGGGGATAGAGCCAAGGTTGCGGTCGATTCTCAGTGCCCTGACTGCCAAGGAGGTGGAGTCTTCACTCAGTAAAAACTCTACCTTAGGACCAGGCAATTCAGTAAAATTACAATAAAAATCATTGTTTTTGGTGTCAAGTTCCATGTTTTTGACCAATGTCTAGAGTTAACATAGCTAACCCTGCAATCAAGATTCAGGACAATTTTATCACCCCATGAAATTCTCTCTCGTCCTCTGCCTTTCAAGTCCAGCTCCTCCTCCTACTCCCAAATCTCTGGTAACCACTGATTGAGTTTTTAGTGATTTTATCTGTTTGAAAAAGCACCAAAGAGGAAGAGACAAGAGAGAGCGAGTTTCCATCTGCTGCTTAACTCCCTAAATGGCCACAACAGCCAGAGCTCTACCAGGATTCAAACCAGTGCTGCAGTGTAGAGTGCCAGCATTCTAAGTGGCGGCTTAACGTGCTACACCGTAACACTGACCCCTAGTTGATTCTTCACATCTTATGATTCTATTTTTTTCCAGAATGTCATGTAAATGGATTCACACTTAGCAGAATACTTTTGAGTTTCATCCATGTCATTGTGGATAAATAAATAGGTTATTTTTTAATGGCTGTATGTGGTAGTCTGTGTGGTATGGATGTACCACAGTTTGTTTTTTGTTTTTTTGTTTTTTAAAGATTTGTTTATTTTTTTATTACCAAGTCAGATATACAGAGGAGGAGAGACAGAGAGGAAGATCTTCCATCCGATGATTCACCCCCCCAAGCAGCCACAACGGCCAGTACTGTGCCGATCCGAAGCCGGGAACCAGGAACCTCTTCCAGATCTCCCACATGGGTGCAGGGTCCCAAAGCCTTGGGCCGTCCTCCACTGCTTTCCCAGGCCACAAGCAGGGAGTTGGATGGGAAGTGGAGCTGCCGGGATTAGAACCGGCACCCATATGGGATCCCAGGGATGTTCAAGGCGAGGACTTTAGCCGCTAGGCCACGGCGCCGGCAGCTGTACCAAACTGTACCACAGTTTGTTTAGCAATTCATGAGATGCTATGTAAGATTGTTTCTGACTTGCAGTAATTATGAATGAAATGTGCTATAAATGTCAACAAACAGATGTTTCTGTAGACTTAAGTTTTCATTTCTTTGGGCAAATACCCAGGAATGGGATTGCAATGACATGTGGAAGTGTCTTTAACTTTTAATAATCCAGCGGATTGTTAGAAACCTTATGATGTTTCTAACAGTGGTGTTTCAAAATGGTCATATTGTTGTGCATTCCCTTCAGTAGTGAATGGGAACCCCAGCTGTTCTGCATTTTCCCCTGCACTTGGCATTGTCAGTTGCCAGGTTAGGTGCTGTTCTCTCTGTTAGAAACAAAGAGAGCAGGTTTTACATTGTGGTAACAAGGTTTTTCATGACAAACTCAGAGAGGTATTTCTCATTTCAAACCAAACATATGGACTTCTCTAGGCTTGTGGTTTCATCTGGGCTTTTCCAAGCCTTGTTCATGACCCTGGCCCAGGGAATATTGGTTGACTCACTGTGTGTCTTCCTGTAGGTGGACGGAAAGGGGTCCATCAAAGAGCTCTTTCCAACAGGAAAACAGCTGGAGCCTTTAGTTGCACCTCTGGCGGACAAAAAAGTGGCCGTGGGTCAGGATGACCTCACCGTGGTACTCAACGAGGAGGGGACCTGCACACAGAAGTGTGCCCTGAACTGGACAGACATCCCCGTCGCCATGGGTGAGACCCCAGGAACCACTGGTCCTCCCCACAGAATGGAATCCCCTTCCCAGACTCTGCAGACGGCTTTACCATGTGTCATTCACTGTCAGTTTCCCGTATTTTAAGGGGGTGATTTTTTTATGGTCATTGAATGTAGGCGATTGTAGTTTTTGTGGGAAGCTGAGTTATGCTTCTAAGGGAGAAGAATGTAAGCTGAAATACATTTTAGAGAGTGGTTGCTGCTATTTTTACTTCTTTTGTTTTTTAACCTTTTTTTTTAGAATAATCTTACATAGTTGATTAGGGTACAAAGGGTCCAGGCTACAGGAAAGTGGGTTAGACCATTGTTTCCACACTAACATCATCACGTTTTTTCCCTGTATCTGGGGTCAGGGGAGAAACAAAGGGAGAAACCCTGCCCAACCTCCCACCCATCCCAGGCCCCCAATGTGAGGCACACTCTGAGGGTCCTGCTCAAGCAGTTTTGATAGTTCAACAGGTCTGAATTGCTGCAATCTCATCGTCCAAGCACGATGAAATCTATTCAGAATCCACTGGGGTTCTGAGATCATCAGTTCAGTTGGAGGGATCTCCAAGGAAACTTCATCTGAGGTGATCCCAGACCTGATTCTTATGTGTTCTTGCCAGTACAGGGTCCAGAAAGCCTCCCCTGAGGTACTTCCTCCACCCCTGCAGCACTGTTACACGGACATCACTTTGCCAACATGTGAGGATTAGGAGGGACAAAAGCACTCAAACCCTAACAATCATGACGTAGAACTCTGCACCTCTTCCCTGTGGAAGCCTGCAACAAGAACATAAGCTAAAATTAAAGAGTGCTTACAATCATTTTAGGGGAAATCAAAATAGAAGTTGCTTTACTCTTTCCCTTTGTAAGAGAAATGCGAGAGTTTTTTTTTTTTTTAACTTCTTTATCTGGCTCTTTCACTATTGCCTGTTGACAGTAGCTGTAGTCCACATTGGTGTGGCCTGGCTTTGTGATGGGCTTAGAAAGCAAGTGACACTTCCATCCAGTCCTTAAAGCTTACAGTCAGGTCACTGTCAGCAAAGCTGGATGTATCTCTTCTGTACAAATTTATTTTCCACATCACTCTGGCAAAGCATCTGTTTTTTTCCCTGCTCTCTGTCACAGCATCAGATCCTGGCTTGGTGATGGGCTAGTGGGCTCTTAGGAGATCCATGTAAATGGCAGTTGGAAAGGGCAACTGAGGCATCTCCGAAGCCCGGAGTCCCAGAGCATTCACACCACTTAACCTGTTCTCCCTCTCACACAGAGCACCAGCCTCCCTACATCATTGCGGTATTACCTCGCTATGTGGAGATCCGAACATTCGAGCCAAGGCTTCTGGTACAGAGCATTGAGTTGCAAAGGCCCCGTTTCATCACCTCGGGAGGGTAAGGCATTTCCTTGTTTACTGTGACTGCCATATTAGCTCAAAGCTTTTACGACACATGTCATTCATAAAGGCCCTGCTCTTCTGCTAATATACTCACTCCTGCTTCCAGATCAAACATTATCTACGTGGCCAGCAATCATTTTGTTTGGAGACTCATTCCTGTTCCCATGGCCACTCAAATCCAGCAGCTTCTCCAGGACAAGCAGTTTGAATTGGCCCTGCAGCTTGCTGTAAGTTTTGGCTTGACTCTGATATTTGGGTAGGAAACCTCTGTTTACAAAAGTAAGGGAGTTGTTGCAAATATTCATACTTTCTATAGACTAGAAGAAATACACAGCAGAATGTCAGTGGCCTGTCTGTACCCACTGTACAGACAGATGTAGACCTGCCATATCTGTCCTGGAGCCATTTGGGTCACCACACTTAGCATGCACCCACACATTTCTGGTTGTTGCTGCCTCTAATGTTGGCATGGGGTGGTGTTGGCAGTATAGTGTTGACTTTGCTCCTGTCCCAGCAGTGCTGCCATGCCAAAAACTGACCTGAAGGCTGACTTCAGGGTCTGTGGCAGTCCTAGAACATCCTCCATGATGCTTGTTGTCATATGTAGAAGATGGGTTTGATGTTACAAAACAACTGAGAAGGCCTGGTGCGATGGCCTAGTGGCTAAAGTCCTTTCCTTACATGTGCCAGCATCCCATATAGGCAATGGTTTGTGTTCCTGCTGCTCCACTTCCCATCCAGTTCCCTGCTTGTGGCCTGGGAAAGTAGAGGAGAATAGCCCAAAGCCTTGGGACCCTGCACCTGCACAGGAGACCCAGAAGAAGCTCCTGGCTCCTGGCTTTGGATCGGCTCAGCTCTGGCCTTTGCAGCTACTTGAGGAGTGAACCAGCAGATAGAAGATCTTTCTCTCTGTTTCTCCTTCTCTTTATAAACTTGACTTTCCAATAAAAATAAATAAATCTTTTTTTAAAAAAAAAAGGCTATGCCATTTGTAACTCTTTTTCTTTCTTTTTTTAGACTTATATACTATAGATCCGAAAAGCACATTTGTAGAAAAGAGAGGTCTTTATTTTCTGGTTCACTCCTCAGAAGACCACATGGGTACAGGGGCACAGATTAGCATGGGGCTAGATTATAAGTGGAGCAGATAGAACCCTAACCAACTATCATGTGGGATGCCAGTGGAGGCCTAACTCGTTTCACCATGATGTTAGCCTACCTTTCTTAATGGGAAATTCTTAGTGCTCTGCAGGTTGTGCATTTAATCTCTCCTTCCCTTTCTAGGCTCAGACTTAATTGCATTCTCATTTTAGGACCTAAGACAGTTGGTTGATAACACTTCAGTACATGGAGAATCCAGCTTTTTGTTTGTTTGTTTTAATAGATAAGAGAGGAAGTATGTATGCTACCAGTTAAGAAGCTGACTAGAACACCTACATCCACACCAGCTATCTAGGTTTAATATCTGGCTGTAGCTCCTGATTCCAGGTTCAGTGAAGATCCCGCGACACCTGTGGTAGCTCAGGTAGCTGGATTGCTGCTGCCCCTGTGGGAGACCTAGATCGAGTTCCCAGCTCCTGACTGTGGCTCCTAGGCTGTTGTGGGTATTTGAGCAGTAAACCAATAGATGGAGCTCTCTTTTTTCCTTCCCTTCCCGCCTCACCTTTCCCCTCCCCACCTTTTCCCTCCACTTTCTCTCTTTTGCTCTCATAAATAAATACATTGTTTTGAACAATAAATAGATGTGAAAACATAAATTATTAGCAGACTTACTAAACTTTGGCATTAACAAGACATAGAACAAAGTGTGCCAGAGGGCAGTTCACTGTGGGCTGGAAAAGGCATGGGTGGATGTTGGAGTCGGCCCTTTCAGGATAGGTAAGGTTCAGATCAGGGTAGGATTTGGGAATGTTAAAATACTGAGAGGAAGCTTAAAAAATGAAAATAAATGTGACCTGTTGAAACACATGAAAGTGGAAAGTGTAGTTTGTTTGTATGAGAATAAGTGAGATAAAAAGGCCAACAGTTTTTGAAAGTTTGTGAAGCACCAAGCAGGAAAGCTGAGATCAGGTGCAGTCCTGTGCTGCCAGTAGTTTAAACCAGTATTAAGGCAAAAGTAAACAAAGTGGTGACACCGCACATTAAGCTGCCTTTTGCAGTGTGTCATATCAGTGGCAGAGTCCCCTTGTTCCATTTCCCATCCAGCTGCAGGCTGATGCACCTGGGAAGGCAGCACATGATGGCACAAATGCTTAAGCCTCCCACCCCTATGGGAAACCTGAATGGAGCTCCTCGTTTCTGGTGTCAGCCTGGCCAAGCCCTGGCTGTTGTGACCATTTGAGAGTAAACCAGCAGATGGAAAGTCTGTGTTCCCTTCCTTTTCCCTCTCCTCTCTCTCTCTCCCAACTCCTTCCTTTCTGCCTTCCCTCCCTCCCCCACTGCTCTCCTCCCCCATCCTCCTTTCTCCCTACATCCCCTTCTCTGTGTCACTCTGTATAATAAATAAAGTTTGAATAAATCAATAAGTAAAGTTCTTGTTTAAAAATATTTTAAAATTTTTATTGGAGGGCCTGACGGTGTGCCCTAGTGGCTAAAGTCCTCTCCCTGAACGCACCGGGATCCCATATGGGCGCTGGTTCTAATCCCGGCAGCTCTACTTCCCATCCAGCTTTCTGCTTGTGGCCTGGGAAAGCAGTTGAGGACGGCCCAAAGCCTTGGGTTCCTGCACCCGCGTGGGATACCTGGAGGAGGTTCCAGGTTCCCGGCATCGGATCGGCGCAGCACTGGCCATTGCACTCACTTGGGGAGTGAATCATCGGATGGAAGATCTTCCTCTCTGTTTCTCCTCCTCTCTGTATATCTGCCTTTCCAATAAAAATAAATAAATCTTAAAAAAAAAATTATTGAAAAGGAAGATTTACAGAGAGAGAAGGATCTTCGATATACTGGCTCATTCCCCAAATGGCCCAAATGACCAGAGCTAAAGCATCTTTGACCAGGAGCCAAGAACCTCTTCCCAATCTCCCATATGGGTGCAGGGTCCCAAAGCTTTGGGTAATCCTCTACTGCATTCCCAGGCCACAAGCAGGGAGCTGGATTGGAAATGAAGCAGCAGGGCCTAGAACTAGCATCCGTATGGGATACTGGTGCTTGAAGGTAGAGGATTTGGGCCACAGCATCAGCCCCAATAAATAAAGCCTTAAAGAAAAGATTTTCTGAAAGAAAAAATTACATTAGACAAAACTGATTAAAAGATACATTAGACAAGACAAAACAGATAAAAGACAAGTCAAAACAGATTAAAAAAAAAGATTGTTAAGCAACAGCTCAGCTTCATTGGCATATCTGTAAGCCGACTTTTCCAGCCACTCCAGCCATACCAGGGGTCTTCCCCATCTCTCCCCAGCACTTGGGTTCCAGCACATGCACTGTTCTGCTTCCCAGGAGCACACACTCCTCTTGCCCTCCCTTCTGTACTCTGTTTCTCCTTAATTTTTGTTTTTTTTTGTTGTTAAACTAAACCCTAGGCTTTATTCAGATGCAGCAGGCTTTTCCATTAATGTCCTTTTTTCAGTGTCTGGATCAGATCCAGAAATCATATGGCATTTAGGTGATGCATGTTCTTAGTATCCTCTGGTGACCGTTCCATCATCTTTCCTTTGTCTTTCCTCACCTTGACAGTTCTCAGAAGTACTGGTTAGGCGTGAAGTTGAAAAGTGTGCTGTGTTTTAGCTATACAGTCACTTAGCAGTCATGTTTCTTGTACACATTAATGTCTTTATCTCCTAGGAAACTGTCTCTCACCTGTAGTGTGCTGAATAAATATTTCTTGAGCAAGTGAGCTGTTACCATTGTGCTCTCTTACTAGGAAATGAAAGATGATTCTGACAGTGAAAAGCAGCAGCAAATTCATCATATCAAGAACCTGTATGCCTTCAACCTCTTCTGCCAGAAGCGCTTTGATGAGTCTATGCAGGTGTTTGCTAAGCTTGGCACAGGTAACGCATGGGTGGGGTGTGAAGATAAGGAACTAACGGATGGAGACGAGACAGGACAGGCAGAGGTGGTGCCAGGTTTCCGAGAATGGGCAGAGCTTACGCACATCTACATTGGTCCACAAAGCTAATCAGGCCCTCTGGGCAGCCCCAGTGCTTCCAGGCTTAGACTCCTGATCCTGTGAAACTGGTTTCCCCTATAGCTGCAGGCTTCCAGTGTTCTCACCCTTAGCTCATGGTGCCAGGAAATCATGCAGTTTAACCAGTACATATTTGAGTATTTTGTGTTTATTGAATGTTTTTCTAAATGGAGGTCCCTGGATTACCTAGTAAGTCATTTATGAGGAGTCCTTTCTTTCCTTGGTATCCTAAAATCTTTGTGGACATTTGAGTAGAGCAGTGCGGAACAGGTGCCTGGACTCAGAGGTCCTGAGCTCACACAGTCACTGCACCCCTCTGGCTGCCGTTTGCTCCTCTGCGAAAGAGGGGTGATAATACCCTTGCCCCAGAGGGCTGCTGGGAGGTGTGACATGTGCAGACAATATGAAGCTCTTAACAAGTGCTGTGTGGGTGTCTGCAGTTGTTATCATGATTAAATGTCACTTTACTATGTGTTCTTCTTTTGCTTAACTTGGATCAGTCTGTAAACACATGGTTTCATAAGTTTCTTTTCTGTTTTTTGCTTGTTTTTTTATCTACCATCCCTCAAGCTCAGCCAATATAAACTGTGATGACTTCCTGTACCTGTTAAAGTTCTGACTGTAAGCAGTGCAGACCAATATGGGATAATTCAAGCATAATTAGTGTGCAGGGTTTTGGAATATTAGGGGGATGGCATTTGGAGAGATCCATAAAACTGATGGAGATGAGCCTCAGAACTAGGGTGAAACAGGGAGCTCAGGAGGCCCACCAAGGCAAGCTGCAAACAGGAAGCTACACTTTGTAGCCAGGGCAGGCTGGGTAGACATCCACTGGCATAGCCACTTCCGGAGCTGCTGCCTCTTCCACCTCCCCTGTTACTTCATCTTGAATAAAAAACTGCCTCCCAAAACTAATACAATAGCTAGCCAGTGTAACAAAGTCACCCCAAAACACCTCTCGTGGTGTCTGTGGGTCAGAATCGGAGAAGGTCTCAGCTCTTGCTTCAGGTCTCTCATGTGGTTGCATTTGTGTGTCCGTGGGACTGCTGTCCTCTGAAATTCCACCTGGGTTACAGGATCTACTTCCCAGCACACGAGCTCTTGTGCCTGACAGTGGGTGCTGGATGGGGTCCAGATGGGTCCCCCCACAGAGCTGCTGGGGCATCCTCATTTGTGGCTGGCTCCCCAGAAGAAGCCATCCAGGTATTTCCTGTGTCTGTGACCTCTGGTGTATTTTGTTAATGTACAAGAGTTCTTCCAGGTTGAATGCAAGAAAACACACACTCCATCTCGCTTTGTTTTGCCTTGTTTTAATTTTGTGAAGATTTATGTTTTCATTTGAAAGGCAGAACAACAGAGAGAAACAGACAGAGAAAGTCACTTTTCATCCACGAACTCACTCCCCCAGGCAGAAACCAGGAATTTCATCCTGGTCTCCCACATGGGTGACAAGGACCCGAGCACTTGAACCATCCCCTGCCACCTTTGTAGACACAGTAGCAGGGAGTTGGATTGGAATTGGAGTAGCAAGGACTCAAGCTGACACTCTGATATGGGATGTCTGCATCACAGCCAGTGGTCTAATCCACTGTGCTGTGATGCCTTGTTTTTATTTTTGAAAATTAATTTCTTAGACCAAGAGAGCTCCAATCACTGAGTCTCTTCCCCAGTGCTCATAATGGCTAGGTCTGGACTGAAGCTGAAAACCAGGAACTCAATCTAGGTCTCCCACAGAAGTGGTAGGGGCTCAACATTTGAACCATCACCTGATGTCTCTCGGGATCTGCACTGGCAAAACTGGAATTAGGTCTTGGATCTGGAAATTAAACCCGGACACTCCAGAAGGAGATGTCGGTGTCCTGACTGGTGTTGTAACTGCCAGGCTAAATGCTTGCCCCACACACCGTTTCTATCAAAGAGGAATACCCTGTTACATTAGAGGAGCAGGTAAGATGGGATCTGTGGGGATGTGTGCTTGTCATCCTACCTCCCTTTCTCAAGATCAGGAGGATGTGTCCTCCAGGATTAGGTCATATTCCCACTCCCAGACTGTCCCAAGGTAGGGAAAGAGGTGAGGTGAGGCTCTCACCTGCTTTTTTATTTTTTTTTTTAAAGATTTATTTTTATTACAAAGTCAGATATACACAGAGGAGGAGAGACAGAGAGGAAGATCTTCTGTCTGATGATTCACTCCCCAAGTGAGCCGCAACGGGCCGGTGCTGCGCCGATCCAATGCCAGGAACCAGGAACCTCTTCCGGATCTCCCACATGGGTGCAGTGTCCCAAGGCTTTGGGCCGTCCTCAACTGCTTTCCCAGGCCACAAGCAGGGAGCTGGATGGGAAGTGGAGCTGCCGGGATTAGAACCAGCGCCCATATGGGATCCCGGTGCGTTCAAGGCGAGGACATTAGCCGCTAGGCCACGCCGCCGGGCCCTCACCTGCTTTTCAAGGCAGGTATGCGGTAGAGCTGCTCTGCCACTGGGATGACACGTGGCGTGTCTGTGCGTGGTTTTGTTTTTTTTTTTTTTTTTTTGTCACTGTGACAGAAACTTGGGCCTGGGCAATGCCTAAAGGAAAAGAAGGTTATTTAGCTCAAAGTTTTGAAGGATCAGAGTCCAAGATGGGACAGCCACATGGTTTCAGCCTCTAGTGAGGGCCTCATGGCTATATCACGAGGTGGCAGATGACATTACGGTGTGAAAGGGAGAGAGCAGTGACATGACAAGACAAGAAGACCAGAGAGGGCCCAGTGCAATGGCCTAATGACTAAAATCCTCACTTTGCATGTCCCATATGGACATCAGTTCATATCTTGGTTACTCCACTTCTCATCCAGCTCCCTGCTTGTAGCATGGGAAAGCAGTCGAGGACAGCCCAAAGCCTTGGGACCCTGCACCCACATGGAAGATCAGAAGTACCTGGCTCCTGGCTTGTGATCTGCCTAGTCTGGCCATTGTGGCCACTTAGAGAGTGAGTCAGTGGATGGAAGAGCTTTGTATCTCTCCTTCTCTCTGTGTATCTGCCTTTCTAATAAAAATAAATAAATCTTAAGAAAGAAAAGATGATGATGATTACCAGAGACAAGGCTTGCTCCTTGTATTATCACCTGCTCTAACAGAAACTAACTGAATTCCTCGAAAGCTACCTTCATCCTCCTGGGCATGGTGACCCCAAGTAACCTGCACCTTTCACTAGGCTTCACTTTGTAAAGATTCCGCCACCTCAATACCAGCACACTGAAGCTTTGGGGAACACAATCCCACCATACCCAAACCTTGGCAGTGTGTAAGAACAGCTTGCCCAAAGGGAATTGGTTGCTATGAAGATGGGGGATGAGTGCTGGGCAGCCTGCAAGTGGCAGACATCTGCCCTCCATGCTCCAGATGAGCTTAACAATGGGGGCATCATTGTCAGTGCCCCACTGGCCCTTTGGGCATAGTGAGACAGAACTGCCTTAGCAGCCTGACCCCTTTTCCATGCACCAGTAATGCTCATACCCTAGTCCTGAAGCTTTAAAATCAATCCTGATGAAGTGACTGCTTTTTAATTTATTTATTCCTACCCAACCTCTTATTATTTAAAAAAAAAAAGTTTCTTTGAAATGTGAAAGAATAGGGGTAGGAAGTGGGGCAGACAGGGAAAGAAAGGTCTTCTTTCCACTGATTCCCTCCCCAAATGGCCGTAATAGCCAGATCTAGACAAGGTCAAAGCCAGGAGCCAAGAAATCCATCCTGGTCTCCCACATGGGGGACCATGGTAACCCCCTGTGTTACCATGCTGGTCCCCAAGGGCACCTTTTGTTTTGTTATTCATTGAGGTACATACATGTTTGCCATGATGCCTTGTAACTGACCCTGTGAAATCTTACGTTTTGTCAAACATACAAAAAGTAACAGGGGGCCCGGCGGCGTGGCCTAGCGGCTTAAGTCCTCGCCTTGAACGCACCGGGATCCCATATGGGTGCCGGTTCTAATCCCGGCAGCTCCACTTCCCATCCAGCTCCCTGCTTGTGGCCTGGAAAAGCAGTTGAGGACGGCCCAGTGCATTGGGACCCTGTACCCGCGTGGGAGACCCGGAAGAGGTTCCTGGTTCTTGGCTTCGGATCGGCATGCACCAGTCGCGACTCACTTGGGGAGTGAATCATTGGATGGAAGATCTTCCTCTCTGTCTCTCCTCCTCTGTATATCTGACTTTGTAATAAAATAAATACATCTTAAAAAAAAAAAAGTAACAGGGTTCTGGGAAACACTAAGGGTGGGGGCAGACTACTCAGCACCTGCGTAAACACGACACTGATGGAAACTGTAAAACCCTACTGTAGTCAGATTTGTGGTACTCGTGCCAAAGTCACGGTCCTTGGAAACCTGGGAGCTGATTCCTCCTTCAGAACGCAGATTGTTGCAGACATCTGCTTTGAATAGAGACCAACTTCGTCAAATAGAACACCTTATCCAGGCTACAGACTTTGGTATGAAACCAAGGGGAAAATAAAGTGATGTGGGGAAACATTTTTTCTTCATCTCTATTCTTGGCCTCTCCAGATGGCCTAACTTAGTAGAAAGTCTGTGATTCCTGAAGCTACTGAATGGCCACTCCTTCCACTAAAGGAGGACATCTCTTTAGGTTTTCAGGTAGAGTTAAGGCATTCTGTGTAAACATGAGGAATTTGCCTTTTGCCACTTGAAAACATTTGGTCAATTCAAGACATTAACAAGGTGGTGGCTCAAGCACTTGAGCCCCTGCCACAATGTTTATTAAACTATATTAGCAAGCTAGGGAAAACTGCACACAAACCAACAAACACAACTGCTGCCTAAGGTTGACATCGTTCCCCTATTCAGCAGATACAGCTAATTCCCACTGAAGCAGCTTATACTGTGACAGAACTGGACCTGTCGGGGATACCAAGCTCAAAGAAGACTGAGCTTGGGGTTGGAACAAAGGGAATGTGTCAGGGCATGTTTCCTTTGAGCCAGAAGGAGCCACCCGCAGAGGGGAGAGGATGCAAGCAATTGGAGAATGAACTGATAGATGGAAGAGATGTTTCTGTGCCTTTCAAAAAAGGGGAATAGAGAGGTCAGCAGTGGCTGGGATAAAGCAAGGATGGGAAGCGATTATTGAGTAGAGTTTGAGTTTGGGGTGATGGAGGTAAATGCTAGTGATGTGCTACAACAGAATAAATGTGTTTAATGTCACTGAATTGTCCACTTAACAGATGGTTACAGTGGTATATAGATGTGTTGTTCTTGTTTTTGTACACATACGCACACATTGTCAGATGGAGCAGTAAATTCTCCTGGACACTGATAATAGGGGTCAGAAAGTTGCTGGTAACCAGCCACAGCTGCCTTGTCTAAGCAGTGCCTCCAGAAACTGTCTAGCTAATTACCTGCACCCTGGGGTACACTCAGTCTAAGGCATGGGTGGCTCAGCATGAGAGGCCTTCATCTTGTTCCAATTTCTAGATCTTTCACTTGTACTACCTTTTTTTTTTTTTTTTTTGAAGAGTTATTTATTTTGGGCCCAGCGCAGTAACCTAGTGGCTTAAGTCCTTGCCTTGCATGCACCTTGCATGCATAAGCTTTTTCAGTGTGTCCCATGTGGGTGTAGAGGCCCAAGGCTTTGGGGCCATTCTCTGTCACCCTCCCAGGCCACAAGCAGCAAGCTAGATGGAAAGTGGAACAGCCAAGGCATGAACTAGTGCCCATATGGGATCCCAGCACTTGCAAGAGGGAGGACTAGCCAATTGAGCCGTCACCCTGGCCCTCATTTATACTTACAAGGGGCACTAGATGCTCCTCCAGGACCCTAATGCCTAGGGGCTTGTGAGAAGTTGTTTCTGGCTCTAGAACCCCTGTAAGCAGGAAGCTACACAGAACAGGTAGTAATGGGTGCTAGGGCCCGCAGACCATAAAACAGACAACATACCACGGTACCAGTGCACACTGAGCTATTTGCTCAGACCCCCATGGTAGGTCATGGATCTGTAGGCCTCTCAATCCAGTTCTGCTGTTTCAGGTATCTGTGAGATCTGTGCAATGGCAACACATGCTAGGAAGCATTACTTTTTATTACAAAGTCTCTTCAAACTTTTCTACTTTACTGCCATCCATGTTTCCTTGGAAATGGTTTTCTCCTGTACGTTCAGGGAGTTGATAAATGCTCAGTTCTGATTTTCCTTATGTGCTTCTGTCTTGGCATACAGAGTGTTGCCATTTTTGTAAATTTTTAGTTACCTGTAACATATGTATAAGAGTCAAAACATATATGTACCAAACTCATTGGGATTTCTATGAACTTAGCGTAATTTCTTCCAAAAAGTCATTATGGCGATAGTCTTGTTTTATTTCATCCTGGAGTGGCTGGGCTCCTTTCCAAAGAATGACATTTGTCTTGCCCACAGATCCCACCCACGTGATGGGTCTGTACCCTGACCTGCTGCCCACAGACTACCGGAAGCAACTGCAGTATCCTAACCCGTTGCCTTCCCTCTCTGGGGCTGAACTGGAAAAAGCTCACCTCGCTCTGATCGACTACCTGACCCAGGTAGGTGTGGTAAGGGGGGGAAGGAAAAGTTTACTGGACGTCCCAGTACCTGCGACTTGTTGGCAGGAAGTGTCAGACACTGGCATCCCATAAAGGGATGCTGCAGGAGTCTGCAGGAAGCAGAGCGTGGTTCCTGGTATCAGGATTTGAACAACAGCTGCATGATATTGTTAAGTTCTGACTGCAGCAGAAAGAAACTGCCTCATGACGTTAGAGAAACTAGAAAGGGTACATTTTAGTTCGCAAAATGTGAATTTTTTTTTTTTTTTTGCATTTAAAAAGTATGTATTCTTGTCTCTTTGAAAGACAGAGAGACAAAGAACTGTCTGCCACTTCCAGCAGATGGACCAGGCTGAAGCCAGGAGCCTGGATCACCATCTGTCTCCCACATGGGTGACAGGGGCCCAAGTTCTTGTGCTGTCACCTGCTACCTCCCAGGTTGTGCATTTGCAGGAAGCTGGATTGGAAACAGGCAGGACTCAGACCCAGTCACTCCAACATGGGATGCAGGCATGCCGAACAGTATCTGAGTCACCATGCCAAACACCCACCCTCCATAATAGGCTTTTTTAATGTAATTAGAAATTATTTATTCTAAGCTCTTTTCATAGTATTGTTATGAACAAATAAATGAAATGCCAAAGTCAGCAGCAAATCTAAGATCTCCATTAAAGTTTCCTAAACCCGGTGTCTATCAAGAAGGTGATTGCTTAATCCCTTTTCACACCTTCCTTGTGGGGAGTTTTATACTAAGATTTCTTTTTCTTCGGTGTTGTGCACACCTCTCTAAGGGGTCTCCAGGTAGGCACTGGGCAGTCTCATCAACAGTGTTGTCACGTGGCTTTCCACTCCCCATTCTTGGGCCCACAAGTTTATCAAGCCTGACCTTGAGCCCTGGGGATACCCACCCAGCTTTTGCGGCAACCTGCCAGGGCACTCAGACCTGCCTCTGCCTGCATGCTGCCCAGGCCTGTGCCAAGCACAAAAGGGTACCTGGGCAATGAAGTGGCCAGCCCAGGGCTTCGTGTACAATAAAGACTCCATTGATCATTGTAACTGTGGCTGTGGGACACCTAACAGAAAGCAGATACTACCATGAGCTCAAACTTGGGAGGCATGAGCTGACTGGAGTATTCCAAACGACTCAGCAGCTCAGGTGACAAAGGAAGACGTAACCATGGCCTTGACCGCACTTTTTTGCCCCTTGCAGAAACGAAGTCAGTTGGTTAAGAAGCTGAATGATTCTGACCACCAATCCAGCACCTCCCCGCTCATGGAAGGCACACCCACCATCAAGTCCAAGAAGAAGCTGCTGCAAATCATTGACACCACCCTGCTCAAATGCTACCTGCATGTGAGTGCCCTGTTGCCCTGGACTTAGGAGAAATGCAAGAGAGCACTGATTGGGGTGGGGATAGGAAGCTGCCCCTAGGAAGGCCAAGCCTATGATAACAGGGTCCACTTGGTCTTTGCCTGAAGCCTGGACATTTCTTGGAAGTTAGAGGTTGCAGCAAGAGGTCAATCCAGAATCCAGTTAGTGACACAAAATCAGCAAAGACAGCATCTTCCTGAGAAAATTCTTGTCCGCTCCAGAGCATGAGAACCCATTGTATAAGAGGCCATGGAGTTCTGATAGCCACAACCTGTTTCCCTGCAGAGGGGTGGCTTGCTGCCTCTTGCCTGTACTACATCCTGGTTCTCAGTCTGGAGCAGGCTTGGGCCAGGGAAGGGTGGGGCTCCCCAGGAAGTCCTTTCCCCTGAAGTCCTGCTCCCCTGCAGACCAACGTAGCCCTGGTGGCGCCCTTGCTGCGCCTGGAGAACAACCACTGCCACATCGAGGAGAGCGAGCACGTGCTGAAGAAAGCCCACAAATACAGCGAGCTGATCATCCTGTACGAGAAGAAGGGGCTGCACGAGAAAGGTGCTCAAGGGAGGAGACTTGGAGAGGGCAGGGAGTGGGGTGGGGAGCCTCCTGTAGGTTGGCAGGGAAATCCACTCAGGTGGACGAATCCCTGGGAGAAGAGGCTCTTCACCTTGTTCCTGGGCTTCCCTGCCAGCTCTGCAGGTGCTGGTGGACCAGTCTAAGAAAGCCAACTCTCCTCTGAAAGGCCATGAGAGGACAGTGCAATACCTGCAGCATCTGGGTAAGGCCAGCATTTTTTTAAAGTGTATTTTTATCTATTTGAGAAGCAAGAGAGCTGGTCAGAGCTCCCGTCCTGGAACTCCATTGGGATTTCATTCATGGGGGTCAGGATTCCAGCCCCTTGAGCCATCATCTCCTGTCTGCAGGATATGCATGCTCAGGAAGTTGGAGCAGGAGTGAAGGCAGGATTCAGACCCAGGCACTGATAGGAGAAGCAGGGTATCTTAGCCGCTGGGCCAAATGCTTGCCCCAGGGTCAGCTTTTAAAGTGGGAGAAAAGATTTCTGTTCAGAAGAAGCTGATCTCCCTCCACTTCTGATTTCTGGCTAATAGAACCGTGACAGCTGCTCAGCTTGTAGCTGGCCCAGCAGCGTCCGCTAACCTAAGGGCCAGGGCTTGGACCTGTCTCCCTGGCCCTCAGCAGGGTGCCCTTAGCATGCTGACAAATCTCCTCTCCTTCTAGGCACAGAAAACCTACATCTGATTTTTTCCTACTCAATGTGGGTGCTGAGAGATTTTCCTGAAGATGGGCTGAAGGTAGGCGCGGGGAATGCCTGGGACTTAACTGAGCCTTGATTGATCCCACTCTATGGCAACAGTGGTGGGTGGAGGGTGAGAAACCACTCCTGCAGCTTCATGGAGTTCTCAAGGATACTCAGAAACACAGTGCAGCAGGCAGGCCTGTGATCCGGTGTGTCACACCTGAGCTAGCTACTGGAGCCTCCCATGTATCCTGTGGATCCCTGCTGTGGGGACATGGGTCAGGTGGATGAGCCTGGGTCTTTATTACAGATATTTACTGAAGATCTCCCAGAGGTGGAATCCCTGCCCCGTGATCGAGTGCTGAGCTTCCTGATAGAGAATTTTAAGGGTCTGGCCATTCCGTATCTGGTATGCTGCTTTTTTTGTTTTTTTTTTTTTTTATTTTTTACTGCACTGAAAGCTTTAAACTGGGATCCAAGACTGCCTGGTTCAGTGACTGGGAGTTTGGGGGTTGATAGAAATGGAAGGAGGAGTCCTCTTGCAATCTCCCATGAAGAAAAAGATCCCAGGAAACCAGGCTGGCACTGTGTTATTGTTGGGACCTTCCAAGGTACAGGAGAATAAAAGAAAGATTTTAGAAGAAAACACTATAAAACCACACTTGTGATCAACTGTGATCACAAGACAATCAAATGGGTTTTAAGAGGGTTGGGTGTTATGGGGCAGCAGGATGAGGTGCCTCTGGAGACAACCTGTCCTGGAGTGTCTGGTCTAAATCCCGCCCTTGCTGCTGATTGGCTTCATGCTGACATTCAGCCAATGGAGGCAGCTGGTAAGGGTTCCACTCCTGTGGAAATCTCAAATGGAGTTCCTGGACTACAGCCCTGGCTGCTGTGCATATGAGGAATGAAACAGCAGATGGAAGATAACCTATCTTTCTCTCTCTCCCCTACTCCCTCTGTCTCTGTCATTCTGACTTTGAAATAAATATAAATAAATAGATCAACTTTTAAAAATGTATATTTATTATCATTGGAAAGGCAGATTTTACAGAGGAGAAACAGAGAGAAAGATCTCCTATCTGCTGGTTCACTCCCCAGATGGCCACAACAGCTGGAGCTGAGTCCATCTGAAGTCAGAAGCTAAGAGCTTCTTCTGGGTTTCCCGTGTGGATGCAGGGTCCCAAGTCTTTGGGCCATCCTATACTGCTTTCCCAGGCAATAAGCAGGGAGCTGGATGGAAATTGTAGCAGCCAGGGCATGAACTGGTGCCCATGGGGGATGGCAGCTCTTGGAGGTTGGAAGAATTAGCCAGTTGAGCCATGTGTTTGGCCCCAGTAGACCACATTTTTAAAATGTGTTTTAAGGCCCTACATTGTAGCATAGCAAGTTGAGCTGCCATTTGTGATACTGGCATCCTACAGTGGAGTACAGGTCTGAGTCTTGGCTTCGCTTCTTTTAATCCAGCTCCCTGATCATGTACCTGGGAAAACAGCAGATGATGGCCTAAGTGCTTTATTTGTTTTTTGTTTAAAAGACAGATCTTTCACCTGCTGATTCACTCCCCAGGTGGCCATAATGGCAGGGGCTGGGCCAGGCTAGAGCCAAGAGCCTGGAAATCCATCCCTGTCTCACATGGGGGTCAGGAGCCCAGGCATTGGAGCCATATCATCTGTTGTTTTCCCCAGATACACTAGCAGGGGAGCTGGATCTGATCAGGAGTAGGGCAGCCAGAACTCAAATCCATGCTCCAACATGGGGTGCCAGCCTCATAGGCAGCAGCTTAATGTGCTGTGCCACAATGCTAGTCCCAGTTGGTGGTCTGAGAAGAGCTGTCCCTTGGTAATCTTTGTGGTGATATTAGTGGGGAGACGGGGTCACAGCAGAGAGGGTGCTAGGCAGATGTACCTCTTACCTCAGGAGCACATCGTCCACGTTTGGGAGGAGACCGGCTCGCGGTTCCACAACTGTCTGATCCAGCTCTACTGTGAGAAGGTGCAAGGTCTGATGAAGGAGTATCTCCTGGCCTTCCCCGCAGGTACCAGTCTCAGGCAAGGAGTGTGGAGAATTTCCCCAGAGGTGCCAGGGAGCCGAGAGGCTCAAGCTGGGCCTGCACAACCAGGGAGCCCGTATTTTCCCTCTGTGCATGGCTGGTAGCCATCCCTCGGGGAGGGCGGAAGGAACAGCTCGGGCTGCAAGATGACAGTTGGACATGAGAGAGACAGGGCTGCCTCCCGAGGACTTCTCTGTTCAACCACTTGGGTTGTGTTTAACCCTGGGCTGATATGGAAACCATAAGTTCAGAGAAGTCTCTGGAAGCTACCATAGAGGAGGCCTTGTGACCCCGGAGCTACATCATCACACTCCCTCCCCTTCGTTCCCCATTGAGAAGCCCGCTTGGTTGCCCAGAGGTCCCCTTGTTGTTTCTTGTAGGCAAAACTCCGGTCCCTGCTGGAGAGGAAGAGGGGGAGCTTGGGGAATACCGGCAGAAGCTCCTGATGTTCCTAGAAATTTCCAGGTTCTACGACCCGGGCCGGCTCATCTGTGATTTCCCTTTTGATGGTGAGTGGCTGACTGAGGGGCCAGGAGCTGTGAGTGGGGGGAACTGCACCAGCTGATCTTGCCCTCTGTACCCATTCCACACTCCCTGCATGTGGAGTCAGACCTGTGGAGACCAGGACTTTCAGGTCAGCGCCCACAGTGTGTCCTCTCCGAAGACCCACTTGAAACTCACTTGAAAGGCTAAGAACTTTTTTTTCCCCCTGGGTGTGATAATTGATAGCCAAGTTGCAATCTGTTAATTAACACAAAACGTGTTTTTGGCCAAGTTCATTGTTAGTGGTTTCTGTAATCCGACACAATGTGTTTGAAAAAGGAGCATTAATCTGACGAGCAGCCCCCATGAAAGCTGGGCACAAGCTTGTGGGTGCTTGCTTGATGGGAGTTGCCAAGTGTGCTGGCGGCGTTTATCCTGTTCTTGGGTGTCGGGTGGTCCTCCTCGGCTTCTAAGTGGTCACACGAAGGACCAAGTGAAGCCCCTCCTCTAACAGCTGACTCCCTGCTTGGCAGCACCTAAGTAATTTCCTCCTTGAGGGAAAATACATAATCACAGTAACGTTTGCCTCATATTCTGTTGCCTCAGCATCCATTGCTGTTTCCACCAAGTGCCTGCCCTCTGTCTGCCCATGGCCGTGACGCTTGTTTTCACTTCCTCCTTCCTCCTCCTAGGCCTCCTGGAAGAACGCGCTCTCCTGCTGGGACGCATGGGGAAGCACGAGCAAGCTCTCTTCATCTACGTGCACGTCCTGAAAGACACAAGGATGGCTGAGGAGTAAGTTGGCTCCTCAGGGAAGGCCCCAGAGATGAGAGGCAGGAGCAGCTCAGCAGAGCACTGTCCACTCAGCCGAGCACCTGGCATTCCTTCCCTTGGCAACCTCCAGCACTGGCTATAGAGAGCCTGCTTGAGGTGGCCACGTGGGTGGCCTGTCCTCATGTTTGCCTCACCAGCGTCTCCCTTGCAGGTACTGCCACAAGCACTATGACCAAAACAAAGATGGCAATAAAGACGTAAGTAGTGACCCTTTCCCAGAAGCACCTGTGCCTACCCCTGCCCCTTTCACTAACCTGGCCAGCAGCTGCTGTGGATACCAGGGCTGGATCTGGGTTCCAACTGGTGCCTGTATTCTGAGTTACATCTGCCACTTGTGTGTTCCTTAGTGGCACTCCTGTTCCGTCCCTCACAAGAGTCCTGAGTTGTTTAACAGGTTAAGTGGTCAGCCTTTGCGAAGGAAGTTTTTGGGGTTCTGTGTACTAATTCTGGAGTATACCTCAATCGTCTGTAAACACTGGCTGGCTGAGGGTAGGGGCTGCTGCTGGGACTCAGGGGGTACAGCCCAGAGATGCTGCTAGTATTGCTCAAGATGGTCCCAGTGGGCAGGACCCCCAGGCCTAACACTGTGGTGCTGGCACAGTAGGAAGTGGGCATGGCATCTTGAGTTAATCCCCATCTGCCAATATGTGGATTGGGGAGTCGGCCTTCAAAACCGCAGGAAATGAATGATCCTTTTGTTTAGCTTTCTATAAACCATACAATGCATTTGGTGTTTTTTCTCTCAAGGAAGTAAACAGTCCTTTTTTCACATCTTCACTTGATTGGTTAGTGTTACCAAAATTTTAAAAGATGGAACTAGTGGGATTTGGGTGCTCTGTTCAGCTGACACTGAAGACTTATTTTTTTTGTAATATTTTTTTATTTTTATTTTTATTGAAAAGTCAGATATACAGAGAGGAGGAGAGAGAGAGAGAGAGGAAGATTTCCCCAAGCGGCTGCAACGGCCGGAGCTGAGTTGATCCAAAGCCAGGAGCCTAGAGCCTCTTCTGGGTTTCCCATGCAAGTGCAGGGTTTAGAACCTGCACCCATGTGGGATCCCAGCACATGTAAGGCAAGGATTTCAGCCACTAGGCTACTGCACTGGGCCCTATTTATTTATTTATTTAAAGGAAGAGTGGCACAGAGAGGTAGAGATGAAAACAGAGAACTTCCACGCACTGGTTTATTCCCCTTATGGCTGCAATAGCCAGGGCTAGGTCAGGTTAATGCCAGGAACCAAGAACTCCATCCAAATCTCCCTTGGACCACCCTCTGCTGCTTTCCTGAGCTCATTAGCAGGGAGCTGGGTGAGAAGCAGAGCATCTTGGATCTGCTGGTGTTACAGTGACTTAGCCTGCTGTGCCACAGTGCCAGCCCCAAGAGACTGCCAATCTTGTTGGGTATGCAGTGGTAGGGGGGCACCAGAGGGCTGCTGTAACCTGACCTGCGTGTCTGTCTGTGAGACAGGTGTACCTTTCCCTGCTTCGGATGTACCTGTCGCCCCCCAGCATTCATTGCCTAGGGCCCATTAAGCTGGAGCTGCTGGAGCCACAGGCCAATCTCCAGGCTGCCCTGCAGGTCCTCGAGCTGCACCACAGCAAACTGGACACCACCAAGGTCAGAGGGTCTTTAGGGAGATGGAAGCATCTCTGGGGAGCTCCAAAGGAGAAATGTGAATTGGGAAACACACTAGGCTCCTGTGCCATCAGACATCTCCTGGCCTCACTCTGTTCCCCACTCTGTTCCTGTCCCCAGGCTCTCAACCTTCTGCCAGCAAACACTCAGATCAATGACATCCGTATCTTTCTGGAAAAGGTCTTAGAAGAAAATGCACAAAAGAAACGATTCAATCAAGTGCTCAAGAACCTTCTCCATGCAGAGTTCTTGAGGGTATGTGCCTTCCAGCCTGTAAGGCAGGCTTTTGTCTTTCTGTCTGGGACAGCTCCCATATGTCCCATATAGCACAGCTAAAACTGATCCTACAGCCAAAGGCCCGGGGGCTGAGCTGCTCAGCCTAGCTCAGCCCTCTGTATCTGTGTCAGGCCATGCAGTTTCTCACTCTACTCCTCTCACCCCTCTCTTGATCAGGTGCAGGAGGAACGGATCTTACACCAGCAGGTAAAGTGCATCATCACAGAGGAGAAGGTGTGCATGGTGTGTAAGAAAAAGATTGGGAACAGGTGAGCATCCTCCCCCAGTCCGAGCTCCAGGAGTCAGTGGTGGGGTGTGGAGAATACTCAGGGTGGACGCCTGCCCTTCTGCCCAGGAGGAAAGCATCCCACCGGCTGTCCTGAATGCTTTCTCCCAGGAAGATACAGACTGTTTGGGGTGGGAGCTGACTCGTACAACCCGGGGCTGCTAAGATCTTGCCCCCCCCAGCACCCACTCCCTCTGGTGTGTGTGAGAGGCATGTGGAGCCTCTGAACAGGGATGGAAACACCCAGCCTCAGGCCCTAGAAAACCTGTGAGACCATTGGTTCTGGCCCTGCCAAGGCCACTGCAGGTAGGACTCGACCTTCAACACATCTACTGCAGACTGATCTTTAAGCTGATCATTCTATACTTACGATGTTATAAGTACCCAAATAACCCAATCCCTGGACTGAAGAATGAGATCTTTGCACCTGCTGCTTCGCTGTCCTTGGTTAGAATAAGTGTGACAGGAGTTCTTGAGGAGCTTCCAGATCTGGGTGAGCCGGGGCCAAACCTAGGGCCGTAATACTCCTCCCAATCCCCCTACCCTCCTGCACTCCAGCTGCGTGTGACTCACCCTCCATTCCCTTTTTGGGCAGAAAGGGTGGCTACAGAGAGCCTTCTCACAGGCTCTTCTTGGAGATCCGGAGGTGCTGCTTCCGGGATGGCACCTGGACAAGGTGCTGCAGGCACCCCTCATGCTTGTGCTATTGTCCTTCCCTACAGTGCTTTTGCCAGATACCCCAATGGAGTGGTTGTGCACTACTTCTGTTCCAAAGAGGTGAACTCGGCTGACACCTGAGCCCTGCATCCCAGGACTTGCACAGACGGACAGCTCAGCCATCCCAGAGAGGCCAATGAGCAGTCAGCCTTCAGCAAGCAGGGGCTGCCACCAGCAGGACTCTCCCCATTTGGACACAACTGGCTACCTTGTGCCCTGAAACCTCGCGGACTCATGGGCTGGCGCTGCCAGCTTTTTGATAGAAAGAGATTAGTTTCACCTTGCACCGTGACGTTGCGGGCAGTTCCAGTGTTCACTCTCTGCTGGACAGGAGGAGGTGCACCATCTTGCCTTTGCATCCCTTCACCTGCATAAGGAAACTTCTCACAAGTGTTCATAGCCACAGGGTTGTTTGCCCAGCTCTCTGTGGAGAAGCGCACGGCCACACAAACCAGACGGCTAGCTCATGGTGTGACCCAGCAGTTCCCCCAGAGCAGCTGTCCCCTTCTCCCCACGTCCCCTCAGTGGTCTCAGCTTCTTCCTTTAGGTTTTGCTCTCCTTTTGCGCTATTTATTGTCTTCCTTTGCCTCGCCCCTGACCACCGCGCTTTCCCTCCCACGTTTCGAACACTCGGAGTAACCAACATTGAAATGGAATAAAGTGAGAAGTGAGAGGAAGTGTGCGCCTGCAGCAGCGCTGCACTGCATTGAGATTGGATCGTCAGGCAGGTTGTAAACAGAGGCTCTCTGGCTGTCCGCTCTGTGCCTGAAAGTTTAGCGACACTGTGGCTGGGAGAGGGCCCTGGAGCCTGCCCTCAGGGCTAGCAGTGGTGGTACTGCCAGCCGAGCATCTACAGTGTCCAGGCAGACCTCATCAGGGGCACGCACTCCTTCTTTGGCAGGCAAACAGGTTGGTGCCACACTCAGGAGCATGGACCTCATGTGTCCAAAGCCTTTCCCTGTCCAGCAGGTCCCCATCTCCCTGCCTCACTGCTTGGCCCGGCTGTCGGGAGCTGGAGGATGGCACTGGAGCATGTAGGCAGGCTAACTGAGCTGCACACAGGGAACAATGACTGGATGCTGGCCTGCAAGGGAGGTGTTCAAGGACAGCAGCCTGGGGGGTTTACAGCGAGAACTCAGCATCTGCTGAGGGAGCCCCTCCCAGGCACACAAGATGATGTCCAGTGCTGCACGGGCCCAGGGTTCCTGCATCCCATCCTCCTGGGGGGGCTGTGCAGAACTCAGTCTGGTTGCTCAGTGTCTTCTGTGGTAATGAAGATGAGGCTGGTGCCCAACACTGACAGCTTCAGTGGCCTAAGCTCAGCTGTTTGTCAGCTGCAGCGGCAGGCCACGGTTGGACCAGCTGCTGGTGGAGCTAAGTGGCTGGGGTCCTCCCTGTGGGTGTTCCCCAGAGAACAGGTGCCAGCAACACCACTCACAGGCCGGGGCCTCTGCTCAAAGCTGTGAGGCCAGGCAGCACTCCCTGAGAGCCATGTAGGACAGCACGTGGAAAAGACTGGACATTGCTACCGCAAGAGCTGTACTGCCTGAGGCCCCATATGCCTACCTGGGACACACTTCCCCTGTGAGGTCAGCAGTGAAGCTATGGACCAGGCAGGAAGGGCCTCTCTTCTTCCGGGCTTTGCTGTGCTGAGTCTTGTCACGAATTGTGTGAAGCAATATGTGCTTTCTTCTGTTCTGGTCTCCATACGTGAACCCCACTGTCCCAAACTATATTCTTCCCTCCCTCCAAGGAGGGCCAGAGACAGAAAGCTGCTCTCCCAACAAACAATAAAGCAAGAAGCCATACCTACAGAGGCCTCTTTTGTGCCCACTTCTGGTGATGAAAATAACAATGGGAATGGCAGTAACTTGTCTAAGAATTGGAAAGACTGTTGTGGGGAATGGAAAACAAAAGAAAATTGGCAAGAGTAAGCCAAAGAGTAAATCATTGGGGTGCTGCTGTAGACCACGGTGGTGTTGGCAGCACAGAAAGGGAACACGCTGGGATTCTGCAGGGTTTGGCCAGCCCTCGCTTCATGTCATGTGCAAGAGCCTTGGGAGGAAGTGGAGTGGCTGGTGCTGAGCAATGTGTGAGAAATGCAGATGTGTTGGGCCTGCTGTACCGCCCCTCATGAGCTGGCCATGGCCATCCTGTGAAGGAACATGGCTGGAGCCCAAAGCCATGACTTCACTGAGGCACTGGACCAATGCTTCAAGGACAGAGTGGAGCAGCCCAGAATAACCCCCACTCAAGACTGTTCTCCCCAGCCCATCAGCCTTGGGCTCCTGTGATGCAGGTCCCTGGGTCCCCCTGCACGTCTCCAGCACCTCTGACAGCCACATCACATCATCTTTAGTTCTGGGAGTTTGGTCAACTGATTTGCCCAAACTGATTCAATTTGGAGTCTTTTCTTCCTTGGAAATTGTGTCAGCCTTCAGCCCTAGGCCTTGGGGAAAAGAGGGAAGGGATGATAAAGTTGGGTGAAGAACAGAAATATATCTGCCAGAGGTTCACTGGCCTCTCTGTGCCTGGAGATCCCCAGGGACCTACAGGATCACAGCCCTCAGCAAAAGAACCTTCACCCTCAGTGATCCTGGGAGGTAGCTGGAGGGCAGGAAGTCCTTCCCTCCGGTAAGAATATGACCTGGGATGGTCCCTCCGCACACCCGGTGAGCCAGATCCCCAGGCTGAGGCTCTCAGCAACCCTGTGCAACCAAGCAGCTCCACATCCACCTGAGTCACCTGGAGAAGGACACAACTGACCTACCTGAGCAAATGAGGCCACAGGCACTTCCGGGGCTGTCAAACCCCACCTCCAGCTCTCAACAGCTCCGCCCTCCCCGCCCCAGGGCTACCTGTTAGACCTGAGCCACAGTGGGGTGGGCAGCTCTGCAATACAGGCAGGTGAGGCTCTCTGCCGGCAGCTGGGCCGCCCAACCATGCTGTGGGACATTTGGGCACGGTGGCTGGCCGGCAAGGGGCTGCCCCTTGTGGGGGCTGCACTGCTGCGGGAGAGAGAGAGGAGGGAGCCACAATGGAAGCACCCGCAGGTAAAGTACCTGGCTTCGCTTGGGAAGCGCGGGCTGGAGGAGTCCTGGGAGCAGCAGTGTCCTGGAGACCCGAGGTCAGCTCCAGGGCGGGGATTGGGGTGGGATTTACTTACTCCAAATGAGCTAGCAGTGCTTGAACTAGAGAGATTGGCCAAGACTTTGGCTGGTGAGGAAGATATTGGCCTTTGGTTTTGCAGAAAATGTTCTCATGCAGCTGTGGAATTTAGGGCAGGAAGACAAATGAGAGGGTCTGTGGAGACGTGGAAGCAGGAGTTTCATTTCCAGCAGGTTGCAGTCTCTAGAGGTGACTCCGGAGCAGAACCAGCTCAGCTCCCTTGCACCTGTCCTTATCAGGGAACCCATGGGTGGAATGCGGCCCTCCGTTCTCACGTGACTCCAGCTCTCCAGCTGCACCCAGGAAGCCTCAGATCTGTGCTGTGTGATGCCCTTGACAAGCTCAGCTGGCCAATAGCTCAGGATTGAGCCAGGCCTGACAGATGCCAGGGTCCTGGCTCAAACTCAAGACGCTGAGCTCTTTCATGTCTGGGTCCTAGCAAAGGCCTCCTAGACTTGCGGAAATAACATATTGGTGATATCAATGAAGCCTGGCCAAGCTGCTGAACTGGGAGCCCAGTGTTTGGCACCTGAGTCCCCACCCTATGTTCTATTGTTTCAGCGGGAAACCCACCCCTATTATGACCTCCAGGTGAAGGTGCTGAGAGCCAGAAACATCCAGGGGACAGATCCATGTGAGTGGCCCCTCCCTACCCGTTCTTCCTTGATTTTTCCCGGATATCACCTCAGGACTCAGCTGGGGTGAATGTGTACGTATGTGTGCATGTGTGTGTATATTTAAATCTATGTATGCTGTGAATACATGTGAGTTTGTACATGTGTGTGTCACATGTACATGCACAAATGTACATGTGTGTGCGTGTGAGCACCCATACACACCTTGCGAGTGCACTGGGAGGCATCCATGATAAGGACAGGCAGTGGAGGTGCCAGAGGGGTACACCAGCAGACTCCAGCAATCCAAGCCCAAGACTGACAGCCCCTCCCCTTGCCACCCACAGTGTCCAAAGCCGACTGCTATGTGAAACTGTGGCTGCCCACAGCATCCCCTTGCCCTGCCCAGACTAGAATGGTAGCCAACTGCAGCGACCCTGAATGGAACGAGACCTTCCACTACCACCTCCATGGTGCCGTGAAGGTGAGCTGGCCAGGACTGGGCTGTGGAGGCAGAGACACACTCTCAGGGCACTGCTTGCCCCCATCTTGTCTCAGACTCCACCTCCCTCCTGCCCTTATCCCCAGAATGTTTTGGAACTCACCCTCTGCGACAAGGATGTCCTTATCAGTGATACGCTCTCCCAGCTCCTGTTTGACCTGAGCAGTCTCGAACCTGGCCAATCCCACAGGCACACCTTCTCACGTAACAGCCAGGTGAGCTGTGCCTGTGCTAACAGATTGAGGAAGTCCCACATGGGCCAACCTGTGAAGACATGTGTGCCCTACTGTGCCCACAAGGAGCCACAACAAGTCTATCCCTGGCAGGCAGGGTAGTGGTGGCAGTGATTGGCAGGCGGGAAAAAAGGGCTTTTGGAGTTTTTTAATAGTCAGTCACCCTACTCCACCCCCAACCCCTGTAGGACTCGCAAGAGTTGCAGGTGGAATTTGTCCTGGAGAAGAGGTGAGCCCTTTCGTTTACCCTGGAGCCCCACATGGTTGAGCTGAGGAGTCAACAGCCAGCCACCATGTCCTGTGCCAGCCTGAGAGAGGCTGGCCTGCTCTTGTCACCCATTTGTGTGGTGGCCAACAGGACCCCATCCCCAAAGCCATTGTCAGGGGGCCACATGGCCAAGGACCCATGGCCTAGGAGTCCTTCTTGCTTTTGCAGCCACGTGCCTGCGTCCACAGTCCTCACCAACGGGGTGCTAGTGGTGAGTAGGGAAGCCCTCCCCACCGCCTGGGGGCTCTTCTGGACCAGGGACAGTGGAGAGTCCCTGCAGAGCCCATCAAATCTTAGAGGGGACCACGTCTAGGGAGAAGTTGCCTTGAGCCTGAATGGATTGCCCAGGACCCCACCTTCCTCTGTTACCCAGTGAGGCCCCAGGCCTGGGGTTGTCCCAGAAGCACTCTCAGGGGCCCCTCACTGCCCTTTCCCAACAGGGGCCTGCTTCCATTGAGTCCTGGGAATGGGTGGGTGTGACCTTGATGACAAGAGCCCTTGGGAGCTGTTTCCTAGACCCTGCCCTCTCCTATTCCTCCTCCTCCCCTCTCTCCTGATTTGGGCCCTGTGAGCTGTCTGGTTCCTGGAACCTTTGTTTTCCCCAGACCCAGCCGTGTCTGAAGATTCAGGGCTCCCTTGGCAGAGATGGGACGGCCTCACTTTGGGACAATGGTGAGTCCAGCCACAGCCTGGAGTCTTGCCTCCTCTCCCGGGGATGCTAATGTTAGGAGCAGAAGGTCTTCCTGGTTTCAACACTGTTCAGAGCTGACCAGGGAGGAACAGATGGTCCTGGACTGGGATGGGAGTGCATTTCCTGTTCATGGAGGTGTCAAGTATAGAGGTTGCATGAGTTCAGTGTTGCATTACCACAAACAGGCACGAAATCATAGAAGTATTCAAGCTGTGCTTCCTAACCACACATCTGGGCTTCAGCCAGGGCTAGGTGTTGCAAGTGTTACAAGTGTTGCCGTGAGGTGGTGTAGGTGGTGTAGCATGGTGGCAGGGCCCCTTACGTCCGTCTCTCACACCCGTCCAAGCTTGTTCTTAAAAGACATCACAAGAGAGCAAGCCCAGTTGAGCAAGAGACATGCAAGCGTGCCTGGTCATGGCCTGGTCACTTATTGATGTGTCACCAGCCACAGCAAGGCACCCGGTACAGCCAGAAGTTGCAGAACAGGGAAGAGTCGTTGGGAAGGGTGGAGGGTGGAGAGGTGGGGGGTCCCCTCCTCTCTCTGCTGCCCAGAGAGAGTACAGAGGCCCCAGAGTGGAGGCTACAGCAACAAGGGTGCCCTTGGAGGACAGGGCTGGGCCTATCAGCTGAGTCCTGCCTGGGTCACACAGAGCCAGGCTGTGCGCCTTCAATCCTTGTAATAGCCTAGACAAGCAGGCACAATCATTATCCTCTTTTAAGTCAGGACACCCAAGCTCACAGAAGAGCTAGCTCTTTCACACGGCTAGTAAGTGGTTGGGCCAGGACTAAACCCAGAACCCCTTTCTCACAGCTACAGGCTCAGTGGCATCTTCCTGCCAATAGCACATCTAGCTCCATCTCAGTCCTCAAACCTTGGTGCGAATGCCTATTTTCTTTCCTGATCTCTGCTTCCCACCCTGGTCAGACCCTGTCTCCTGGTCTCACCCTGTCAGGGAGGGGCTGCAGGAGACAGAGCCAGGTTGCTTTGTACTCCCAGGCTCGGACCCTCTGTGTCTCTACTGCCATCACACCATGAGCATATGCAGGGTCTGGGTCACTCTCCGTGGAGGTTGCACACAACCGGTTCTCTCTGGACCCGTACCTCTCTTTCCATAAGGCAGTAGGAAAGAAGGCAGCAGCCCCGCCTTCCCAGCCCAGAGGCCCACCTCTGCTCCTGCTTCCAGCCAGGCCTTCCCTGTTGCTGCCCTAAGAGGCACCTCATCCTCTCCAGGGTGCTGCATGCCCAGGCTTGCTTCCCCCTCCTCTGCACACCTGTCACATCCTACTCCAGTCTCACACTTTGGATAATAGAATCCAGAACGACTCACAGCCTGGGCTTCCGCTTCCCTGCCCCTGCCTCTCGCAGGCAATGAGCACAGAACTTGGATGGGAGAGCTCCCAATTGCAAACTGGTAATTAACACCTAACAACAAATAGGAAGTTAATTTTATATAATCATACACCGTGTCATTAATATCCTCACTTTAAAGTCCCCAGCCCCACAGGCTAAGAGCAGGGGCCTTATCTGTTTCCTGCCCGTAGGGTTCAGTTCTGCCTCAGGCAGGGCTGTGGGAGCTCCAGGGTCCTTCCTGACAGGTCCCATCCCATGGTTAGCCCTGGTAAGCCCAGGGTTAGCATGGGTGCAGAGTAGGCCTCTCCCAGGGGCAGAGCAGGCCCCTGTACTGCCGCCAGCATGAGTGGCACTGACGCCCACCCACTTCCGTGCCCCACTCGGACCCTTTACTCTCAGGTCCTGCCCAGATCCAGCTGGCAGTGCCCGGGGCCTATGAGAAGCCCCAGCTCTTACCCCTGCAACTTGCCGAGGAGAAGGGCCCTGCACCCACCTTTACCTTCCATGTGAACCCAGTGCTGCGCCCCTGGCTGGAGGTGGAGCTGCAGGAGAAGCGGACGGTCCTGCAGGTGAGTGAGCCCCAGGTCCAGGGTGGATAAGGCGCTCGGTTCTACCTGCTGGTGCACAGCTTCCAGCAATGCAGCTCTTTGCCCATCCCCTTCTTCACAGGATGACCCAAGCTCTGAGCTGGAGGCTGAGAGCCGCATGCTGGGCAAGGAGGACATCCCGCTGTCTTCTCTGCCCCTGGGCCAGGAGGAACGACATCTTGTGGTCCTGGGGGAAGTGAGGCTTGGACCACTCCTCCACCCTGGGATGTTAAAGGGTGGTGGGTAAGGGGGAGACACCTGCCTCCATGACCACCCAGAGAAGGCTGGAGGAGGGGTAGAGTATCAGGCCAGCCCACAGCTGGGTCAAGGTATCCATATTGGGCCACAGTACCCCAGAATAGGAGAACAAGGGCTGCAAGTGGTGAGTGGAGGACCCTGCTTGCAAGCTTGGGACTGAGCTGTAATATCTTCCAGGGCCTGGAAGTGGTGCTGAGCATGCGGGCAGAGATGAGGTGAGGAGAAACTCTAGGATGGAAAAGTTGGGGAGACCCCCAAGCCAGGGAAGCCCACCATCCACTCCCAGCTCCGGGGCTCATAGCCGGTCCCCAGGATGCTTTTTGAGGGGTTCCACAGAACTCTGGGTGGGCTCCATGGACTGGGTCCTCCCCCACTGCATGGTCACCCAATAGACCACCCCTACCTCCACCTGAGGTAGCTCTGGGGACCTGGACCTGCGCCTCAGCTTTGACCTCTGCGATGGGGAGAAGGAGTTTCTGGACAAGAGGAAGCAGGTGGTGTCCAAGGCCCTGCAGCAGGTGCTGGGACTGAGCAAGGCTCCGGAGAGTGGCCAGGTACAGAACGGGAGGAGGACCCAAACCCCAGAGCCACTGTCAAATCCCTCTGGTGAACTTGTGTGACTCAGAGATGAAAGGAAGCTCTAAGGAGGATGGAGGCAGGACTGCCCACCTGCACGAACAGGGACGAGTCAGGACCCAGTAGGGAGTTGTGAGCAGACATCCTTATCTGGTGTACCGCGGACCGGTAGGCTTCAGCCGCAGCTTCTCACATACTCACAGTCTGAGGTCAAGGTGCCCAGGGTTGGTTTCTGATGAAGCCTTGTGTCCTGATAAGCGGTGGCTGGAGGAGAGGGAGGCATTACTATTTCAAGACCAGAAAGTATTGGGGAAGGAACTGGAAGTTTTGGGGTGCAATGCTCCAAACCTCCATGGCAAAGCTAAGCAGCTGAAAAGTCTCCAACTCTGATCCCGGCAGGTCCCCTCTGGCCCCGGAGAGGGCCTCCAAGTGCTTCTCCCATCCCTGGGCCCAGAGCAGGCTGCCAGAGGCTGTCACTTTAGCTTGGCAATGTCTAGAAATGTTTTTACTGTTGCTCCAGTGATGGGGGAGGTGGAGGGAAGCTCTGCCACCTACTGGCTAAAAGCCAGGAATGCCACTGAACTCCCTATAGCAAAGAAGGCTGTGGTCCCCAAAGTCACTGGTACCAAAACATGGACAGTGCCAGAAAAGCCTGCTTTGTCTGCTTTTGCTCTGCCACCTAGGCTGCCAGAGAAAGGCTTTCCTGTCCTCATGGTTAAAACCCACTTCCAGAACCCACAACAACTTGGGTTTGTTGGCACGTCAATCGATAGTGGCTGTGCCTTTATTTTCACCTGTGACCTGGGAAGACCTTGGGTGGCTGTGATGACTGCATGAGGTCATACAAGTAAGGCTCTTAGAAGAATGCCTGACACCTAGGAGGGTGCTTGAAAAAAGTCCACAGACAACATAATTCAAAGCTGCTTATTTGGGGACTAAAAGTTTTGAAATCCATGCAGAGTTTTCTCACAGAAGCATTTTCTGTAAGTCCTCGAAAGACCTCTCGTGTAAACAAGCATACAAATAACAGGAGTGGTAGCATCTGTCCTTCTTCCCAGGTACCTATAGTGGCTGTTTTGGGCTCCGGGGGTGGAACCCGAGCCATGTCTGCCCTGTATGGTAGCCTGTCGGGGCTGCAGGAGCTCGGCCTCCTGGACACTGTGACTTACCTGAGTGGGGTCTCTGGGTCCACCTGGTGAGTATGCCTTGGTGTTCAGAGGGAGTCCCTGGGATAGGACTGGAATCCTGCATACAAGAGGGTTGGAAGGGACTGAGGGGCTCCTCTGGGTGGTGGGTCTGGGGCAGCAGGTACAAGCGATAGGAGGAGAGACCCCTCAGGGTCACCTGCCTCCCTGCCCCTGCATCCTAGACGTTTTTCCATCCACAGGTGTATCTCCACTCTCTACAAGGACCCAGCCTGGTCGCAGAGGACCTTGGAGGGCCCCATTGAGCAAGCCCGGGCTCGGGTCTGCAGCAGAAAGTGGGGGGCGATGTCTCCAGAGCGACTTCAGTACTACATCCAGGAACTAGGGTCCCGAGAGAGTAGTGGTCACCGCACGTCCCTCGTCGACCTCTGGAGCCTCCTTATAGAGTACTTTCTACACCAGGAGGTGAGAGGGGGCAGTAAATAAATGCACACGGCTTCCCTCTTCCTCCTCCCTCAGGCAGAGGGCTGAGACCTGTGAAGTGGAGCCTGAGGTCTGCGCTTCTCTGGAGACGGGAAGAGTGAATTACTAAGGTGTGCGCCTGGCCCCACTTTCAGATACTCAGGTCTGGCACCTGTAGGTTTCAGAAGTGATTCTAGCCTGCAACTCAGTCACAACGCCCCGCCACCTGGAGGCTGCTCTGAGAACTGCAGGCCCAGACTGGGCAGGGAGAGGATTGAGAAGTCCACCCTATGGTGTGTGGTCAACTATCAGTGGAGGGCAGAATCACAGGTGCTCTTGCTTCTGCATTCCCTAGGGATTTAGTTTCTAGCTCATAAAAGGGACTGGCTTTCAGTGATGCCTTTCATATCCTCTTGCTTTCTTATCTGGGATGTGTTACTTGGAGCCCGCAGTAGTCCTGCTCAGCTTCAGCCCGCAGACAAGTGTCTCGGAGAACCAGACATGGTGACCCGCAGTTGTTCTGCAGTGAGCCAACCTCAGGTCATGGGAATGGTGACCATCGATTCCTAAAAGTTAAGCTGCCTCCTTCCTGCCTGCCCAGGAAAACCCTGCCAAGCTATCTGACCAGCAGGAAGCAGTCAGCTGGGCCCAGAATCCTTACCCCATCTATGCTGGCATCAACGTCTGTCCCAAAGTCAATGCTGAAGATTTTGCAGGTGTGTGGCATGAAGGTGGAAGAGGGGTTCACATGGGACAATGCCTGGAACATGACTCGGGCCTGAGGGCCCTGATGGGCAGCTTCTGACTACTCTGCCTTCTTCTCTGGCTCCCCAGAGTGGTGCGAATTCACCCCCTACGAGGTTGGTCTCCCAAAGTATGGGGCTTACATTCCCACTGAGCTCTTTGGCTCCGAGTTCTTCATGGGGCAGCTACTACGGGTGCAGCCGGAGCCCCGGATCTGCTACCTGCAGGGTGAGTCTGGGCTGTAGAGCTGGGCACAGGCAGGGGCCCAGGCCAGGCCCTAATGTAGGGGGGCCCTACCTGTCTCCCCAGGCCTGTGGAGCAGTGCCTTTGCTGGCAGCCTGGATGAGATGTTTCTGAAGATAGATGGCTCGGGCTTTGGCTTCCTGGACAGGCACAGGGGCAGTGTGGACATCCCAGGTGAGGGACCCCATCCTGTGCCACTCACCAGTCATCAGACCCTGACTGAAGGACAACAGAGGACTTGGCTATTGCAAAATGACTTCTAGATTGGTGCCATACCTTTGGTCTCTGCCCAAGAGGCCCTGGGTGTTGGTTTGCTACTCTGTCCCCTGTTCTGGTGGCTCCCCTTGGGCTGGCCCTTCACTGTGCCCCACAGCCCTCTGTGCAGGGCCTTGGTTGCCTTGCTTCCTGGGTCTGTTTGGCTCAGCTTTCAGGTTTCAGCTGAGAAGTCCCCTCCACTCTATCCCTCAGGGCTGGCCGAGGGTCTTGCTCCATGCTCCCACAGCTCCACTGTGGACCTTACACAGGGCCTGCATAGGTTTTAATCATCTCTGGCTATGACTTTGTCCCCCTGGATGGAGTTCTGAGCCCTGGTAAAGACAGCCTAGTCCCTATTTTCTTATTTTCTTAGCATAACATGGCATCCATGGTAACCATTCAGTGAGTGTCTTTATGACTATTTATATATTCAAAAGACAGAGTTAGACAGAGGGGGAAAAGAGAAATCCTCCATCCACTGGTTTCACTCCCCCAGGTGGCTGCAACAGTCAGGACTGGGCCAGGCAGAAGACAGGAGCCCAGAATTCCATCTGGGTCTCCTGCATGTTGGTCAGGAACCTAGGCCTGAGGGCCATCTTTTGCTGCTTTCCTGAGGCATAAGCAGGGAGCTGCATTGGAAGCATTAGGCCTTGAACCTGTATTCCTGTGGGATGACAGGTGGCAGGTGGTGGCTTAACCCTCTGTGCCACAGTGCTGGCCCTTCAGTGAGTGTTCCATGTGCATTAAAATGCTGAGCTGAAGTTTTCAAAAGAATGGGAGATCATGGCAGATTTGTAGCATCCAGGTTAAGCTGCTTCTTGGGCCCAAGACCTACCTGTTTCCAATCCAGCTCCCTGCTAATGTGCCTGCTCTGGGAAACAGTTTGTGTCCCTGCCACTCACCTGGGAGACCTGGCCAGAGCTCTTGACCCCTGCTTTGGCCTGTCGTAACCCATCCGGAGAATGAACCAGTGGATGGAAGATCTTCCTCTCCATCTCTCTGTTGTTCTGCCATTCAAGTTATAAGTGAATAAATACCATGTCATTGGGCATCTTTGGACACATGTAGATTTTGAAAGCAAGGTCCATTTGAAAGGAATTGTGTGAATCAGTGGTTGGAAGCATTGGGACTGGTGGGAGGGTCGCTGTTAGGACGGATGTGGCTGCCCCATTGGCTGCTCCACCCCTGCCCAGACGACTGCCCAAGGCTGCAGGTGCAAGACCCGGCACGGCTGCGCACACGGATCTTCACCCCGCAGACAGCCTTCTCTCAAGCTGTGCTGGACCTGTTCACCTCCCGCTTCACTTCCCCCGAGAGCGTCAACTTCATCCGGGGCCTCTGCCTGCACCGTGACTATGTAGCTAGCAGAGAGTTCATGACCAGGAAAGGTGGGTACTCCTGGAGGGGCTTCCAGAGTGGGGTCTGAGTTCCAGTCTTGCGTCAGCTGTACATTGATGGGAGGAGGATCTTGTCCTATGCTGCGGAGGGGTGGGGACACAGCACTTAGAGAGAAGGAGAAACTACAGAGAACTTGGCCTGTCCTTGCAGCCACACACCTGGACACCCTCCCCAACCAGCTGACGCCCATGCAGGACTGCCTGTGCCTGGTGGATGCAGGCTTCGCCATCAACTTGCCCTTCCCACTGGCCCTGCGGCCCCAGCGAGCTGTGGACCTCATTCTGTCCTTTGACTACTCATTGGACAGGCCCTTTCAGGCAAGGCGCTACAGAGGGGTGTGGGAGGCAGAGGCAGCTGGCTCTCTAGGGTGACCAGGGCTCCCCTCTATGGGTGGAGTGCCCCTTGCTTGCTGCTGGCAGCATGTGACTCCCCCATGGAAGAGATGGTGGGGCAGGCCCTAATGCGTGGAAGCTGCCTGTAGCACGCCCCCAAACTGGGCCTGTGTTACTATGGTAGCAATCAAGCCCCTTATTAGGACTTAATCTAAGGCCAGGAGGCAGTGTGCCGATGTTGTAATCTTGCTGTGACCTCTGGCTATACTCCTGGACCAGCCCTTCCTTCCTGTGCCACCTCTTTTCCCAGTGACAGCCTGGAATGGGAGGAAGGACCATGCTAGCTCCAACCCTAGCCTCATGTGATCACTGAAAGTCCTCCTGAGTGGCTGAAGCCAGCATCTTGACAGGGACAAAGAGGGGTGGGGTGGGTTGGGGAACAGGGGAGAGGCAGTCAGTACCATGATACTGGAGACACCGGGTAATTGACTGTTGTACCCTGCCCAGCCACTGTGAATTTTCACAACTGCTCCCCTAGGTAGCTGTTCCCTTTGTTATTTTTCTGGGGTGGAGGCTGACCCACAGGTGCCTTAAGTCACTGAGCCGTCAGAGGCAGAGCTGGCATGGAAGCCTGGGGCATGGGAGCCCAGGGGTGGGATGGCCAGGTCAGGAGCTCACCTCCCTGCACAGGCTTTAAAGCAAACGGAGAAGTACTGCCTGGAGCATGGCATCCCCTTCCCCAGCATCGTGTTGGGCCCTGACGACATGGTGCAGCCCCAAGAGTGCTATCTGTTTGTGGAAGCCAACGATCCCCGCTCGCCCATCGTGCTGCACTTCCCCCTGGTCAACCGCACCTTTCGCACGCACCTGGCCCCAGGTAAGGGGAGGGCTGGACCTGGGGGTGACTCCAGTGCCCTGGGATGCTAGACCAAAGGACATCCTTCTCCTGGACAGTCTGAGCCGCCTGCATCACCTGCTGCTGTCCAGTGCCACCTGCCCCTGAGCATCCAGCCAGGCCATCTCCTCCCAACAGGCCTGCGGGCTGAGATGGGGAGTCAGCTAGACATCCTGGGGACAGGGGAGGCATGGGCACTGTTGGCTGTAAACCTGGGGGGCTCCAAGTACCCCAACTTGGCACCACTTCATTTCCACACCTGCAGGTGTGGAGCGGCAAACAGCCCAAGACAAGGCATTTGGGGACTTTGCCATCCACGGGCCAGACACCCCCTACGGCTTGACTGACTTCACCTTTGAGCCTGAGGAGTTTGACCGGTTGGTGGCCCTAAGTAGATACAACGTCCTCAACAATGTAGATTCCGTGAAGCGAGCCCTCCAACTGGCTCTGGACCGGAGGCGAGCCCCACACAGCATGGCTGGCCAGGAGGGTTGTGGCACAGAAGGGAGGCTGGGGGGCTCTGGGCCAGGAGTGGGTAGATTCTAGGGGTGGCTCCCGTTGCCCACCCCTTCGCAGGGAGCTCAGCAGAATTACACCATGGATGTGGGACAGTATCTTCTCCACATATTTCTTGGACGTGATGGGTGGGTAATCTCTCCAAGGGCCATCGGAGATGTCAGGCAGAACAGAGCAGGACTCATTTCACAGTGCACTGTGCTGAAACACACGAGAGGGTAGCAGAAGGTCTGGGCTTCCTAGGCCTCACCAGAACAGGAGCCCTGAAAGCTGGCATGCAGACTGGTTTCTGCAAACAGGGCCAGTCCCCCACTCTGCCCTTCCCACGCTATACTCTGGATGCAGTGCTGTCAGAATAAAGAGGGGTCATCAGTGTCACTGACCCCACAGCAGGCACAGCTGTGAAGAAATGGGATGCCAGGGAGCAGGAGGCTGGGCCAGGGCTCTGACCAAGCAAATGGTCAGCAGGTGCAGGACTGACCTTAGTCGGGGCCTGAGAAACACCTCACCAGGGTTGAAACTGGGAGCCAAGCCAAGGGTGGAGTAGGGGGCAGGTGTCAGATAACCTGATCAGTCTGACTCCTGCTTTTACACAAAGGGGCATCTCAGTCTATACCCATCCTAGTCCCAGCCCCTGTCCAAGATGGCTGGCAATAAGCTTCAAGGTCTTGGAGCCAGTGTTGTGGTACAGAGGGTTAAGCTGCCACCTGCTACACCAGCATCTTCCGCGAAAACTGGTTGGAGTCTTGGTTTGCTGCACTTTGAATCCAGTTCCTTGCTTAAGCACCTGGGAAAGAGGTGGAGGACGGTCTTGGGAAAACCAGATGAAGCTCTTGACTGCAGCGGATCCAGACCACCGCTGCCATTTAGGGGAGGGAAGAACCAGCAAACGGAAGACCCCTCTGTCACTGTGTCTCTCAAATAAATACATCTTTTTTTTAAAAAAAAGATTTATTTTTATTACAAAGTCAGATATACTGAGAGGAGGAGAGACAGAGAGGAAGTGGAGCTGCCGGGATTAGAACCAGCGGCCATATGGGATCAAGGGGAGGACCTTAGCCACTAGGCCACGTTGCTGAGCCCAAATAAATACATCTTTAAAAATTGTTCCAAGGGGCCGGCACTAGAGCACAGAGGCTTGTGTGTTGCCGCCTGCAGCACCAGCATCCCACTTGGACGTCAGCTCCCGTTGAGCCCAGCTTCTCCACTTCTAGTCCAGCTCCCTGCTGCTATGTCATATGCCTGAAGATGGTCCAGGGCACCTGCACCCTACTTGGGAGACCCAGATGAAGCTCCTGGCTCTTGTCGGAGTGAACGAGCAAGTGGAAGATCTCTCTCTCTCTCTCTCCCCCTCCCTCCTTCTCTGCCTATCCTTTCTGTGCAACTCTTTCAAATGAATATACATACATTTTAAATAAGTTTCAAGATCCTGAAAGTGCCTGCATTGGTAGGATTCTACCAGAAGGACACAGACATGAGTTTGATTCCCTCTGAGCCTGCAGACCATCGTCCCTTGGCTCCTAAGGTTTCCTCCTCATATCAGGGCTGTCTGTCTGGCTACTCTGTGTGCACTGCACAGTCCAAGGACAGCCATGCATATGACCTGATGATGTGAATTCCCGCCAGCAGTCTTGGCCTACAGCTGCAAGGGGTGGTGTGTGTGTGTGTGTGTGTTGTGTACAGAGGCTGGATCAATTCCCAGGTCCCTGCCTTCTCACACTCTAGGCTTGCGCAGGAATCTCCTGCAGGGACACAACACCCTGGATGGGTAGCACAGGAAGGTGGGTGTTGCGAGCTGACTAAATCTATCCTAGAAATGAGTTAGAGGCAGACTCTTAGACACTCGGGAGTCTCTATTCGCTGGCTGGCACCAGCTGGTGGCCTGTTTCATTCTACCACACATGGAAGAGGAGAGCAGTCCAGACCAGCCATGTTCAGGGTTTCGAAGTAACAATCATCCAGTCAACTACAAGAACATTGGTATGGGCCCGGTGTGGTAGCCTAGTGGCTAAAGTCCTCGCCGAGATTCCATATGGGCGCTGGTTCATGTCCTGGTTGCTCCACTTCCGCTCCAGCTCCCTGCTTGTGGCCTGGGAAAGCAGTCGAGGACAGCTCAAAGCCTTGGGCCCCTTGCACCTGTGTGGGAGACTTGAAGGCTCCTGGCTCTGGATCAGCTCAGCTCCAGCCACTTGGGGAATAAGCCAGCAGATGGAAGATCTTTCTCTTTGTCTCTCTTCTCTCTGTAAATCTCATTTTGCAATAAAAATAAATAAATCTTGAACAACAACAACAAAAGCAGGATCTCATGCTGGAATGATAAGCACTCTAACATCTCTTTGGGGACTTTGTAAGAACTCAAAGTTATGGCAAAGGTCAGGTTATGGACATGTCCCAGGAGTGTTTCAGAAGACCTAGGCTTACTGTCACCATTTTCTATTATCAGGGCCATCACAGTGGGGTCTGTGTGAACCCCACTCCTCCTCATTCTGGTCTTGCAGCATCTTGGTCTGTGTTGTTCATTTGTTAAGGGTGTGAATGAGTTGTCTTTCATTTCACAGGAACTGTTCGCGGAGGGGACAGAAGGGTGGCCCAGGAAAGGGCTCCCAATGCCACCCTTCCCCCGGTGACCGGCCTCCAGAACAGGCCTCACCATCTCATGCCCGCTCCCAGGCATAAAGGCCAAGCAGAGTCTGCCGGAAGCCGGAAGCCCCACGTGGGGAGTCCAGGGCTCCTTGCACGCAGGCTGAGGGCAGGGCGGGAACAACGCCCCCGCGTCACTCCCTGCCTGACTCCGGGGCGCACCTGAAGGTGATACGTGTGCCCCCCTCTGGACTTGGCCCGAGAACGCACCCCAGCTCCGTCTCCAGCAGCCACAGGTACCCCCAGCCACCGTGCCAGGCAGCAGGAGCGAGGCGTGACCACGTGGCACCCACGTTGGAGGCGCCCCCCCCACCTTACCTCAGGCCGTGGGGTGGGTTCTTCTTTAGGCTTTGCTGCTACGCAACCTCACGGCCTAGTTCTTTCCCCGCCTAAAGACAGAGGAAGCTCGGAGCAGCAGGCTGCGGCCGGGCTTGTGGGAGGAAGGAGGGCAGGAAGAGCACAGCTAGGGCTCCAGAGAGAGTAGAAACTGAGATTTTCCATCTTCTGCTTCACTCCCCAAATGGCCGTAAGGGTCAGGCTGAGCCAGGCCAAAGCCAGGAGCCCAGAGCTTCCTCTATGTCTCCCCTCGTGGGTGCAGGGGCCTTCCCAGGGAGCTGGGTTGGAAGTGGAGCAGCTGGGGCTCCAGTCAGCGCCCATATGGGATGCTGGTACCTTTCACTCCATGGTATCAGCCCCAGCCTGGGGTGCTTTAAGCAGTAGTCTCCTTGGCCTCTGCCGTCTCCTACACAGCACCTTCCTTACCCGGCTCCCTGACCTCCCAACTCCACCTCATGGGAGCTGGGGCTTCTGAAGTAAGAGGCACGGGCATCCCTCAGCTTTGCTGCCAGCTCTTAGGGCTTCCCTCCACACCCCCGGGATTTCTTGGGGGTCCCTCGCACTCTCTCAGGTCTACGGATAGGTGCCTCAGGAGTGCCTCCAGTGACCGGGAAAGCTGGACTCCACCCCTTCTTCCCCCGTCCCACCCCTATTCATTTATTTTACCTTTGTTTTGTTTGAGAGATTTCACAGTACATCCTGGGGGACATCTACTGCCAGGTTGGAGTCCTGGCCCCACTCCCCATTTCCAGCTCCTGGGAGGCCAGCTCCTTCAGTTGGGTCCCTTCTATCCACTTTGGGAGACCCGGAGGTCCTTGCTCCAGCTTGGCCCAGTCCTGGCTGCCGTAGGAGTGACCCTGGAGATGAAAGATCTCGCTCCATCGTGTCTTCTGTTTCTGGCTTCCTGCTTTCCACATAAAATGTGAATTTAAAGACAGACCTATATGTTGAGAGTCACGGGTTTTCTGTTTTGCCTCCCTGCCCCTCTCTGTCCTCTTGTTCAGTTTTCCTTTCTCTCTGGGCACCCCTATGCCTTTCAAGGCTTTGCACTCTGTTTTTGATACTTCGGTGTTCTTGGCAGTTTGATGGAATTGTAATTTTTTAAAAAGATTTATTTATTTTTATTGGGCAGGCAGATTTACATAGGGAAGGAGAGACAGAAAAAGATTTTCCATTCGCTGCTTCCCTTCCCAAATGGCCACAACACCTAGAGCTGAGCTGATCTGAAGCCAGGAGCCAGGAGCCTCTTCCAGGTCTCTCATGTGAGAGCAGGGTCCCAAGGCTTTGGCCCATCCTCTACTGCTTTCCCACAAGCAGGCCACAAGCAGTCCACAAGCAGGGAGATGGAAGGGAAGTGGAGCAGCTGGGATATGAACCGTCGCCCATATGGGATGCCGGTGCTTGCAAGATGAGGTCTTTAGCCACTAAGCTATTGTACCAGGCCCCAATAAAATAAATCTTTAAAAAAGTTATGTGCTATTGATACATAAGTAACCAGTGGACAGAATACAAAGTATAGAAATATATGAAAATACATATGAAAATTTAGTGTAAGGGTGACATCTCAAGCTGTTGAGGGAAGATGGACTTTTAAAAAAATACGTATCTGAAAAATAAAAATGAAAAATACATATCTGAAAGGCAGAGTGACAGAGAGGAAGAGATCTTGTATGTTCCGTTTTACTCTCCAAATGATCATGGTGGTTGGGCCTGGGCCAGACATGGGCCCAGAACTCTATGCAGGTCTCCCACATAGATGCAGGGACCCCAAAACTTGAGCCATCATCCACTACTTTCCCAGGTTCATTAACAGGGAGTTAGGTTAGAAGTGGAGCTACTGAGACTTGAACTGGCACTCATATGGGATGCCAGCATCAGAGACAGTTGCTTAACCCACTGCAGTACTATCCTATCCTTAAAGATGGGCTTTTAAATTTTTTTTAAAGAATTTATTCATTTTTATTGGAAAGCCAGATTTTACAGAGAAGGAGTAATGGTCTTCCATCTGCTAGTTCACTCTCCAAATGGCTGCAATGGCCAGAGCTGAATCAATCCAAAGCCAGGAGCCAGGAACCTCTGCTTAGTCTTCCATGTAGGTGCAGAGTCCCAAGAACTTGAGCTGTCGTTGACTGCTTTCCCAGGTCATATGAAGGGTACTGGTTTGGAAGTGGAGCTGCTGGAATACAAACTGGTGCCCATATGGGAGGCTGGCCCCACAGGGTGGAAGATTAGCCTGATGCACCACCATGCCAACTCCAAAGATAGACTTTTCAGTAAGGGTGATAAAAGAACCAATTTATATTCAGTAGAAGATAAAATTGAATCTACATACTTCAAACCAGAAACTCCAAATGAATAAACAATTATAGCAAGCTTACATAATGCAAAGCCATTTACAGGAATCACTTGATTTCCTATATATCATCAATGAATAGATGAAATCTGAAATTAAAAACACAATACCAGAGTCCAGAAGGACAGTTCTTGCAGGGTAAGAGGGACAGTCCCCTCAGCATGTTACTGAAGGACACAGGGCACTACAGGAGTCCAGCTGCTTGGGCGAGGGGCTCATCTCTGGAGTTTGTCGATAAACCCATTGTGCAGGCTTCTCATAATGAGCCGAGTCCAGGGAAGCCCCAGCCACAGGCCTGTCCTCTGCAGGTTGGCTTTGTGATTCCAGCGCTCCTCCCCCAGAGATGTGCTCCTGGCCTCTGAGCTGGGCGCTGGGCTGTGAGCTTGCTCCGCTCTCTGCACACCCTGCCTGGGTCTCTGTGACTCTGGGAATCCCGCCAAATGTTTTTGTGAATTAGGGCTCACCTGTCTGTCCTTTTAGTTTCATCGAAAGTAGAGTCTAGGTTTCTGTTATTGTTTTCCACTTTCTGCTTTTGGAAACCACCCAAGTGAAGAGGGAAAATTGCTGAATTCACTCCCCCATTTTAAAATTGAAAATCTTGTGACACTTGAACCTTTGCAAATTTGAGTGTGTGAAATAACATCTCACTGTGGAGTGACTGGGTGCCTCATGAGACAGAGCATATTATGTGTGCTTTGGTTTACTGGCTGGTAAAATGCCTGTTTGTGGGCACTTCCATTAGTCAACTCAGTTCTTTTCTCTTTTTATTTTTTCTAACTGATTTCTAGACCCTTGAAAATGGTGTTTATTCTGAGCCTGGTGCAATGATTCAGTGACTAAATACTATCTTGCGAGTGCTGGAATCCCATATAGGCACCAGTTCATGTCCCAGCTACTCCACTTTCCATCCAGCTCCAAGCTTATGGCCTGGGAAAGCAGTGATGGATGGTCCAAAACCTTGAGACCTTGCACCGATGTGGAAGACAGAGAAGTTCCTGGCTCCTCGTTTCAGGTTGGCTCAGATCTGGCTGTTGCAGCCACTTGGGGAGTGAACTAGCAGATGAAAGATCTGTTTCTCTGCTGTCTCTCCTTGTTTTCATAAATCTGATTCTGCCTGCCTTTCCAATAAAAATAAATAAATATTTAAAAAGTGTTGATTCTACACATTTTGGTCAATTATTTTACAAGTATCTTTTTGTGGTCTGTAGCTTGTTTTTCCATGTTGGAAATTGTCTTTTATTAAAAAGGACATTTTGTATTTTCATGTAATTAAATGCATCTTCTTTTCCTTCTATAATTTGTGCTTTCTCCTGGGCCTGGTGCAATAGCTTAGTGACTGAATCCTTGCCTTGCATCTGCCGTGATCCCTTATGGGTACCAGCTCATGTCCCGGCAGCTCCACCTCCCATCCAGCTTCCTGCTTATGGCCTGAGAAAGCAGCAGAGGATGCCCAATGGTTTGAGTCCCTGCACCCGTGTGGGAGACCTGGGGGAGCTCCTGGCTCCTGACTTTGGATTGGCTCAGCTTCAGCAGTTGTGGCCATTTGGGGAGTGATCCAGCTGACAGAAGATCTTTCTGTCTCTCCTCTGTAGACCTGACTTTCCAACAATAATATAAATAAAATAATAATTTAAATAAATATTTAAAATATTTGATTATCCTTCCTTATCCTGATAATGTAAATACCACACATTTTCTTGAAGAGTTTTATCTTTTTGCATTTAAAATATAGGACCTTGGGCCCAGCGGCGTGGCCTAACACTTAAAGTCCTCGCCTTGAACGCCCTGGGATCCCATATGGGCGCCGGTTCTAATCCCGGAAGCTCCACTTCCCATCCAGCTCCCTGCTTGTGGCCTGGGAAAGCAGTGGAGGACGGCCCACAGCACTGGGACCCTGCACCCGCGTGGGAGACCTGGAAGAGGTTCCTGGTTCCTGGCTTCGGCTGTTGCGCTCACTTGGGGAGTGAATCATTGGATGGAAGATCTTCCTCTCTGTCTCTCCTCCTCTCTGTATATCTGACTTTGTAATAAAAATAAATAAATATTTAAAAAAAATAAAATACAGGACCTGAAAAAAAATAAAATAAAATATAGGACCTGGGATGATTTCTTGTTCCCCTCCTACCACTTAACATTCCTTAACAAGTTCCCAATGTGTGTGATCCTGTTTCGCTTTTGTCCATTCTTGCACCAAGACTCCACCACTGTAACCAATTTATAGTAAGACTAACATCCTTCCTGCCTTTCTAGGATCATTTTGGAGATTTCGCACATAAATTTTAAATTCTGCTTGCCAAGCTTCATTGAAAACTTGTCTGGTATACCATTTGGAATTGCATTAAATGTATGACTTAGTTGTTATTTTTGTAGATAGAGTTTTTCTATCTAAAAAAATATGGCATATTTCCCCCCATACTTTTAGATTTTTGTTGATATCATTCATGTGTACATTTAAAATTGTGTGAATGACTTAAGTGTTTTATAAAACTTGCCTATAAAACACTCTTATGTTTTTAGCTAACAAAATTTAAAAAAAAATGTTTTTGGCTGGCATTGTGGTATAGCAGGTTAATGCCACCACCTCTAATACCAACATCCCATAATGGCATCAGGTTGAGTCCTGACTGCTCTACTTCCAATCCACTGTCCTGCTAATGTGTCTGGGAACACAGTGAAGGTAGCTCCAGTACTTGGACCTTTCTGCCACCGATATGGAAGAGCAGGATGGAGTTCCAGGCCGCTGGCCTTGACCTGGCCCAGCCTAGATTGTCCCAGTAATATGGGGAATGAACCAAGGGATGGAAGAGCTCTCTCCCTCCCTCCTTCTCTCTTTATTACTCTGCCTTTTAAATAAATAAACTTTCATGGCAGCATCCTCTGGAGGTGGTGAACACTGCATCCTCGGAAGGTAGGAAAGATAGAAGGGCAATGGGGGCTTAACTAGTTTCCTCCAACCCTTGTATATGTTGTTAGTCCCATTAATGAAAGCTCCATCCTCATCTCCTAAAGTTCCGTTTATTTTAATTCTGTCACATTGAAGATTGAGTGTCAGTCTGAATTTTGGGTGGAATAGAAACATTCAGATTGTGGTAGAGGGTCTTTTAAACTTCTAGGTTGGCCAACTACCTTTTTAAAACTTTTACTTACGCGAACACTCAAGTATATCATAAATTAACTTCACATTTTTAATTGATAAATTTGGCACATGAATATGTATTGATTATTGGTATATTTGGATTAATCATTTCACCTTATTTTGTGCTTTCTGTTCATTCTGACTTTTGTAATTTTTTAAAATAAAGACTTCTGTTTTAATTTACTTCAAAGGCTGAGTTACAGAGAGAGAGAAGGAGACACACACTCAGACACACTCAGAAACTGCCATCCACCTGTTCATTCTGCAGATGGCCACAGTGGCTGGGGCTGAATCAAGTCAGAGCCAGAGAAGCTCAGGAGCCTTGAGCTTCTCTTCTGGATCTCCCAAGCAGGTGCAGGGGTCTAAGGACTTGAGCAGTCTTCCACGGTGTTCCCAGGCTCGTTATCAGGGAAGTGAGTTAGAAGTGAAGCAGCCGATGGGCCTGGCAGCGTGGCCTAGCAGCTAAAGTCTTCGCCTTGAACGCACCCCGGGATCCCATATGGGTGCCGGTTCTAATCCCGGAAGCTCCACTTCCCATCCAGCTCCCTGCTTGTGGCCTGGGAAAAGCAGTCGAGGATGGCCCAATGCATTGGGACCCTGCACCCACATGGGAGACCCAGAAGAGGTTCCTGGTTCCTGGCTTCGGATTGGCGTGCACCGGCCCGTTGCGGCTCACTTGGGGAGTGAATCATTGGATGGAAGATCTTCCTCTCTGTCTCTCCTCCTCTCTGTGTATCTGACTTTGTAATAAAGTAACTAAATATTAAAAAAAAAAAAAAAAAAAGAAGTGAAGCAGCCGAGACTTTAACTGTTGCCCATATAGGATGTCAGCTTTTGAGGCAATGGCTTTACTTGCCACAGCAAAACATTGGCCCCCTTTTAGAATTTCTTTCTTTCAGTTATTTTATATTATTTTTCTTTCCTATCCCTCTTTGTTATTTTGGAATTTATTTCTGATCTCTTTGCAAGTACCTCTATTTTTTTTTTTTAGAATTTATTTATTTTTATTGTAAAGTCAGACATATATAGAGAGTAGGAGACAGAGAGGAAGATCTTCCGTCCGAAGATTCATTCCCCAAGTGACTTCAATGGCCGGAAAACTGAGCCAATCCGAAGCCAGGAGCCCTTCTGGGTCTCCCACTCAGGCACCAGGGTCCCAAGGCTTTGGGCCGTCCTCGACTGCTTTCCCAGGCCACAATCAGAGAGCTGGTTGGGAAGCGGGGCTTCCGGAATTAGAACCATTGCCCTTATGGGATCCCGGCAGGTTCAAGGTGAGGACTTTTAGCTACTAGGCCACCTCACCAGGCTCAGTTCCTCTATTTTTTAAAAATATTTATTTATTTGAAAGGTAGAATTACAGAGAGAGAGAATTTCCATCAGCTGGTTTACTCCTCAGGTGACCACTGACAGGGACCAGACCAGGCTGAAGCCAGGAACCAGGAGTTTCCTCTGCATCTCTCACCTGTGTGCAGAGCCCAAGGACTTGGACACAGGGAACTGGATCAGAAGTGGAGCAGCTAGGACTTGAATTGGCATCCCTGTGGTATGCCACCACATTTGGAGGCTTATTCCACTACACCACAGTGCCAGCCCTGCCAGCACCTCTGAATTTTAACCTGTTATTTAAATTAATAAAGTTTGAAGTTAATCAGTGTCTTTGTCTTGCTCCGGGAGAACAGCAGGGCCTCTGAATGCTTTGTTCCATCTGTCTTCCTGTTTCACTTGTCATGGTGCTGTATTCTCTTCTTTCATTTCTTATTCCTCGTATTAGTCATCACTATGATTACCACTTGCAGAGTCCATATTCTGGTTTGCCACGTATTTAATAATTTCACCATTTGCTGTTCTACTTCCTTCTTCCTGGACTTAATCTGCAGAAGTGAGGTCTGTGAGAGCTAAACCTTCAGTTACTAATCTGCTCAATGCTTCATTTAATGCTCAGCCCTGTTTGAAAGTCTGCCTAGGCGTGAATCCTCTGTTGACAGTTTTTCACCGCACTATCCTTTCTTCTGGCTGTGTCTGCTCTCAAGAAGCCTGAACTGCCGACTGTCAGCTGTTATAGGCAATCCTGCTCTCCTTCTGAGGGCTTTGAACATTTATTCTGGATGTCTTGTGTTCTGTAATTACCTTCCAGTGTGTCTAGGGTGAATTCTTCTGTCCTTCAGAGTTGTTTTGATTCCTGAATCACAGCTCGTAATAACAGCTAATATCCATTGAGTGTTGGCTGTGCATCGGGCACTATCCCGAGTGCTTAATGATATTAACACCTTTCTTATTCACAGCAGTACTTCTGGCAGCCCTGTTTCAGAGGCTAGTTAAGTACCTTGTCCAAGTCACACAAGGCTGAATCTTGAGGGTAGCACGTTATACCTAGGCTTTGTACGGGGCCATAAACCTCATGAAACTCTAGTGGCTGCTTTTCTGCTTGAGCTGATTTGAGTTTGGTTTCTGATACATACAGCTGGAACATTCCTGACTCATCTGTTGGGCAACTGAGCATTTGTTGCTGGTCATATACTAAAATAAGGCCCCCAGAAGGGAAAAGGAAGATGCAGTGGGGTAAATAGCCCTGGAGCTTGCTATTGGCCTTTTCCAGCTATCCCCTGACTCTCAGTGACCTCAGCTGGGAGCCAGCTGTGACGGAGGGACGTGAGCTGTCTTAGAGTTGTTGCATACTGCAACACGGGATGTTGAAAATTGTCATGTGTGAGTGATTTCCCAGGTTTCCAAAGATTTATTGATTGATTTGAAAGGCAGAGAGAGTCTCCATTGACTCATCCTCCACTCACAAGCGCTGGAATCCCCTGTGGACACTGGTTTGTGTCCTAGCTGCTCCGCTTCCCATCCAGCTCCCTGCTTGTGACCTGGGAAAGCAGTCGAGGACGGCCCAAAGCCTTGGGACCCTGCACCCACATGGAAGATCAGAAGTGCCTGGGTCCTGGCTTCAGATTGTCTCATCTCTGGCTGTTGCAGCCACTTGGGGGAATGAACCAGAGGTTGGAGGATCTTTTTCTCTGTCTCTCTTCCTCTCTGTAAGTCTGCCTTTCCAATTTAAAAAAATTGTTTTAATCTTTAAAAAAAAACTTCATGTTTCTGAGCCCAGCAAGATGACCTAGTGGCTAAATCCTTACCTTGCATGCGCTGGGATCCCATATGGATTCCAATTCACATCCTGGCTGCTGTGTTTACCATCCAGCTCCCTGCCTGTGGCCTGGGAAAGCAGTCGAGGGTGGCCCAAAGCCTTGGGCTCATGCACCCGTATGGGAGACCTGGAAGAGGCTCTTGCGTGAGCCTTTTTCCCCCTGGGCTCCTGAAACTTCATGATCCTGGACTTGGCTGAAGATCTTTGTTAATTTGCTGAGTGCTCTGTGTACTCAGTGTGCTTTTAAATCTGGAGACTCTCCTGGTTGTGTAATACTCTCATTATTTCTTTCATACTTTTCTCTAATTGTTTCTCCTATTAACCACTCCTAGAACTCCCAGTGGAAAAATATTGGACTTCCTAGCACCATCCTTTGAAGTTTCTTAGATTTTCTGTTTTCATAACTTTGTAATGGGTTAGCTTTCTAGAGAGTTTTTTTTTCATTTTACCATCTAATTCTACCATTGATTTTGTTTCCTTCTGCCCTCATATTCTGAGTGTACAGGGGCCCTTTATACAGTCTAAATGTTCCACTCCATGGCATCTCCCTCCACCTTTTTAAAATAGGTGTGTCATCTTTATATCTCAGGAAGACATTAGACATTAATTATAGTTTATTCAAAAAGTTTTCTCTTTATTTTTTCCTTGTCTGTGTTTCCTCTGAGTCTCTCTATTTGGCTTCTAGTGTTTCTTTCTTTCTTTTTTTTTTTAAGATGTATTTTATTTATTTGAAGTACAAGCCAGTCCTTGCAACTGCTGACAAAGCCCTTTGTGCATGTGTGTGGGCCCCGGGGAGTGGCAAAGGGTGGTTTGCAATGAATCCAAGCCCTCAGGCTCCCTGCTTCCCTCGGGAAGACCACCTCTTGCTTTGCTGCTTTGAGGCCATCACTTTTCTGAAACACATCAGAGAAATTAATGCACAATTTTAGATTTGTGCAGTTTTTAAGTAGGTATAAGAGGGATAAATTTTTAAGATAAAAAAAATTAAAGATTTGTTTATTTAACTTGAAAGTCAGAATTAACGGAGAGACAGAGAGAGATCTTTCATCTGCTCCTTCATTCCCCAGAAGGCTGCAGTGGCTGGAGATGAGCTCTTACTGCACCTAGGAAAGCAGCAGAAGACAGCCCAAGTACTAGAAGCCCTGAACCCACCTGAGAAACCTGGACGAAGCTCCTGGCTCATGGCTTCAGCCCTGAGCATTGCAGCCATTTGGAGAGTAAACCAGCAGATAGAGGAAGTCTCTGTCTCTCTCTTTCTCCTCCTACGCTTCTTCCCTCTCTTCCTCTATAACTCTGTCAAATGAATAAATAAATAAATATATAAATACATAATTTTTAAAATGTACCTATAATGCCTGACTATGCAAAGAAAGGTCCTAGGCAGCAGTTATTTTCAGCATAAATGGGACAATGGGGTCATTTTGCTTTGAATCCAAGATGCACCGGTTCAAAGTTCCCTATCTTAAATGTTGAAAGAAAGGTTTTTAGGACCCTAGCCCTCTGGCATTTTGGCTTTTTTGACACCTCTGATTTCAGTGCTGTCCTCTGGGTGTCCTTAAAGGGGCAGGCCCTGTGGGAAGTGTTCCCCTCCCTTCTACCCAGGCACCCTGATAAGGGGTGTGGGCATCCCAAGTGGACCATCTCAACTGCTGGGCCAAACGCCTCCCCTACCACTCCAGGTTGAAATTGTACAGGATCCTGCAAAATATTGTAGCCTTGGTTAGGAGGTACCGCCACTCCTCGAAGTCCCAGCATCAGGAATTTCTCCCCTCTGCGGCCAGTGTAGCCATTTGGCGAGTGAGCCAGTGGATGAAAGTTCTCTGTCTGTCTCTCTTTCTGTTTCTTCCCCTCTCTCTTTGGAACTCTGACTTTGAAGATAAATAAAATCTTAAAAAGTTCTTAAAGATGGGAAAAAGTGCATCAAAAGCTCAATCTGTCTTTTAGGATTGGGAGCTGAATACAGAAGTACATATGTTTTAAGTTTCTAGTGTGTGGAAGGTTTGTGGAAGGGAGATCAGAAACAGAAAAACACCAGGGTGGAGTGAGGGTGGGGACAGCCTCACTAGCGCCTTGTGGGGTGAGGCACAGGAATTGGGAGGCGGCTCAGCCCTGGCGTGCTGGGAGTTCTTGGGACACGCTTCTGTTGCCTAACTCCATGTGAGGCTTACGTACCTGCTGTGGTCGCCTCCGCCCGAGGAGGACGATCAACTGGGCACTGGGGGACTATGGTTCTTCTGCGCCTCTGCAGCCTGAGATTCCAGGGGCTCCGCTCTGGAATCAGTACCTGCTTTCAGCCCTTCGGAGTCTCCAGTGTTAACGTCCTAGGTCCTAAAACACAGGGCCTGGTGCGATACCCTAGTGACTAAAGTCCTCACCTAGTGTGTGTGGGGATCCCATATGGGTGCCAGTTTGTGTCTCGACTGCACCACTTTCCATGCAGTTCCCTGCTTGTGGACTGGGAAAGCAGTTGAGGACTACCTAAAGCCTTGGGACCCTGAACTCATGTGGGAAACCTAGAGGAGGCTCCTAGCCCCTGGCTTCGGATCGGTGCAACTCTGGCTGCTGTGGCCACTTGAGGGGTAAACCAGCAAATGGAAGATCTTCCTGTCTGTCTCTCCTTCTCTCTGTATATCTGTCTTTCCAATAAAAATAATCTTAAGCAAACAAACAAAAAACACAGGCAGGCTGTGTCAGGCAAGAGACCCAGGGTAGCAGGACTAGACGTGGGAAGGGTGCACTGGCTGCAGCGCAGGCCCCGGGCTGAGCGGAGAGGCCCCATCCCTGCTGCGTCCTGAGCAGGCCTGCCCAGGATGTGGCCCTTTCGCACTTGTCAACAGAGTCCATAACCACTTCCTCATGGGGCAAGGGCCCAGACCTGCCCGCCTTAATCCTGGCTTGGTAATTAATGCCAAATGCTGAATCATGTGTCATCCCTGCCTCATGTCACGCATCTTGCCACCTGGGCCATTACGTGCTTCAGCTCTTTAGCTTGGGATTGAGACTCAGCTGGGCATTAGCCCTGCCTTTTCCTCCATGCCCAGCCTCTGTCTTCCTCCCATGGCACTGCCATTGAGAGCTATTCCAGGGAAGAGAGAGGAGAGAAGGACTAGGAGGGGAGGGGAGTGGGTGGAGGAGGAGAGGCAGGGAAAGGAGGGGAGAGGAGGCTCCTTCGTGCCTGCTCAGCCTCCTCACTAGGTTCCGAGGGCCAGCCAGGTTTCCCATTTGTAAAGTGAGGATATCGCAGTGCCTGCCTCATGGGCTTGGAGGATGATACTGACGCTGCTGCTGTAGGCAGTTCTGGGAATGGTGTGACACAAGGGCCCGGCACAATAGCATAGCGGTTAAAGCCCTCACCTTGAATGTGCTGGCATCCCATATAGATGCCAGTTCTAATCCCAGCAGCTCAGCTTCTCATCCAGCTCCCTACTTGTGGCCTGGGAAAGCAGTGGAAGATGGCCCACAGCTTTGGGACCCTGCACCCGCATGGAAGACCAGGAAGAGCTCCTGGCTCCTGGCTTCGGATTGGCTCAGCTTCAGCCGTTATGGCCGCTTTGGGAGTAAACCATTGGACGGAAGAACTTCCTCTGTGTCTTTCCTTCTCTCTGTATATCTGCCTTTCCAATAAAAAATAAAATAAATCTTAAAAAAAAGGCTAGGTCCTTTGGAAGCTGAGGCTTATGAAGTTGACACAAAAGTAGGTACAAAAGGAAATATTTATATAGAACAAGAAACAAATCCCACAAAAATATAAGTTCTATTTTATTTATTTACTTATTTTAGATTAAAAAATTTTCTTGGAAAGGCAGATAGCAAGAGAAGGAGAGACAGAGAGAAAGATTCCCTATTTGCTGGTTCACTGCCCAAGTAGCGGCAACAGCCAGAGCTCAGATGATCCAAAGCCAGGAGCCAGGAGCTCTTTCTGGTTCTCCCACATGGGTTCAAGTTCCCAAGGCTTTGGGCCATGCTCTACTGCCTTCCCAGGCCATAGGCAAGAAGCTGGATGGGAGGTAGAGCAGCCAGGACATGAACTGGCATCCATATGGGATCCCAGTGGTTGCAAACTGAGATTTTTAGCCACTGAGGCATCGCACATAGCCCACTAACATTCCTTTTAAAGATTTACTTATTTGAAAGGCAAGTTAGAGAAAGAGAGAACTTTCCATCCACTGATTAATTCCCTAAACAGCCACAATGGCTGGAGCTGAGCAAATCTGAAGATAGGAACCAGGAGCTTCTTCAAGTTTCCCACATGGATTCAGAGGCCCGAAGCCTTGCATCATTTAACTCTGCTTTTTCAGGCTACCAACAAGGAGCTGGATTGGTGGTGGAGCAGCTCAGACTTGAACCAGCACCCATATGAACGTCAGTGGTGCTGCTGTCAGTTTTATCCCCTGTGCCACAACTCCCCCAATGAACATCTGTATAATATCATGTTGTTTGTCATAATCCACAGTAAGGTGCACCCTCCCCTTCACTGGATGCCTACTTCTTGACTGTTTCCAGTCAATGCCACTTGCATACTGTCATTTTCTTTAGTGCAAATGGATGCAATCTTCCCCCTAGTCTAGTTGGTCAGAATTTTTAAAATATATTATTGGTAGTTTCCTTTTGCTTTCAAACTCTTCATTGATGTGTGTCTCTATCTGTCTCCAGAGCATGGAGCCCAGGAGAGTGGCACACCTTACCTGGGGACTCAGGGCTCCACACCAGACTGTCCCTGCTGTGACAGAGAAGGCTGCATCACTGGGTTCAAGAGGGCAGAACTGGCATCTGTCTGAGTGATTATGGGCATCTTGGCTACAGGTGCCCCTGTCCCTCACCCCACCTGCTGCTTTCCACAGCTTCACTTCCTGGCAGTAAGCAATGGCCTGAAATTATTAGGTAGAAAATTCCGGAAATAACTCATATGTTTTTCACCTGCACACCACTCTGAGTGACATGATGCCGTTTGGTCCTTTTCTCCTGGGATGTGACTCATCACTTTGCCCAGTGTATCCACTCTGTACTACAGGGGACAGGCAGACTCTTTGGAAATAGTTCCCCACACAGATCTGATCCCATTATGCTGGAGTAGCTACATGTGTCTGGCTCAACTTGCAAAGTGCTCGCAGAGATGCATGAAGGGGGAGACGGTGATCTTGGGGGGCTATGCATGAAATAATGTAGTCTCTGCAAACTTTGCAAAAACCCATCCTGAGAGCCCACATTGGGGCAGGTCCCAGGTGGCTTCTGCCTTGAACCTGCCTCTGCCTGGCGTGTCGTCAGCGCTGGTGGAACAAGCCCAGTGTGGAAGCCTGTACCGCTGTGACTGCCTCTGGCACGTTTTCCCCCGCTGGGAGAAGGCTGTTCTGCTCAGCAGTTCTCGGAGCCTGAGCCCTCCATTGCCTCATCCACTTCGGAACAATACCTGCATGGTGGTTTTCTACATTTTACATTTCCTCTTTCCTTAGATTTTTTTTTTCCATCTTGTGTGAGCAGAGTAGAAATATCTCTTACTCAATTTGATTTTCATCTGTTCATAGTCCAGCCTTAACTTTCTGTTAAGTTCCTGCAATATTACACTTGTAAGTATTTCACCTGCATTCAATTTCATTTGCCTTGAAGGAAAATCATTACTGACAGCAAAATGAAATCCTGTCATCGCTGCAGCACCATGAGGTGGCTACCCAGAGTTCCTTCCACAGTGTCCCAGAAGCTGAGCGTTTCCTGACCAGGAGCTATTATCTTTGCTACAAAGTCGGCCATGCAGTTCCTGAGAAATCCCATCAACTCCCTGGGCCAGCCCAACCAGAGGGCCTGAGGGCCCAGTGGAAGGTGACACTGTGACCAGAGGTTCAGCTGTCCAGGGTCTGCTAAGGGGGGTGGTGTGGGGAGGCACCAGCACAGGGCCAGCCACCACAAGGGCTCTTACCCTTTTCATAGCGTGGGTTCCTGGCTGACCAGATACCCAGGGTTTCTGGCTTGCCTGTCGGCCCCCAGTGATGAGCCCAGCTCAGGCAGGGTGGGGCTGGGTTACAGGGCGAAGTCCTCTGTCCCAATGTTCCAGGTCCCCGTGGAGCCTGGAGCTTCGCCAGGGTTTCTGCAGGTGCTATCTGACACAGCTTCTCAGGAGAGCCGGAGGGTGCTGGGCTCCATTCAGGGGTGGAGTCCTGGCCTGTTTATAGGAGCCTGGCGCCTTCACAGCAGGTCCCATCCCATCGGGACAGTTGCCGCCACCAGCCTGGCAGCCAGCACCTTGGCAGGACAGCCGGAAGGGTCAGCATGGAGAGCCAGTCACCTGGCCATCCTAACCAGGTAAGGGGCTTCCCAGCCTGGGGGCATCACTGGGGCATGGGGTGGGGTGGGGGCGAGGGTGCATGGGCAGAAGTGTGGCCAGCTGGAATCCTGCCGGTTCTGGTCTCTGCAGGGGCCTGGGTTCTCCACAGAGACTGAAGCATGGCAGGAGGCATAGACAGCGGGTGGTGTGGGAGACCAGCAGGATCTTGGGACCCATGAATGAGGCACCCAGAATGAGCAGGCAGCAGCACCCTTAGGGACCCTTCTGTGCTCCCTTCAAACAAACACAGCTCCACACCAGAGCATGTCAGGCCTGCACATCAGAGGGGAGACCTGGAAGGCCTGCACCCTGCCATAGGCTGGTGGGCTTCCTGGCACCGGCTGGGGCCTGGGCTAACTCCATTTTTCTCACGAGCTCAGGCACTCAAGTTCCTGTCTATTGCTAATTGGTGACCGTCAGGCACAGGAGCTACATAGCTGCATCCTGCCAAAGAGGCCAACCAGCTGCTTGCTCCTTGCCCCTGTAATGAACTTGTCCTCAGCCCAGATCTCACATCCACTGACCAAGGCCAGAAGACTGGCCCCTCAGGCCTCTGCTGGTACCCAGATGGTGGCTGTGAGGCAGGCTCATTTAGAGACCATACCTGGCTTCCAGCACTGTGGCCCTGGGACCCAGGCCTAAGCTCTTACAACACTTTGCCCAAAGCGCTAAATGCCAAGGAAGCTTGGAGCAAGGAGAATCAGACCGCTTCTGTAGGCAGCCAACACCTGCTCCCCCAGCTCATGCCAACCTGCAGCCAGGATTACCCATCCCAGATGCAGACACCATGGAAACAGGCTGAGGGGGTGTGGGAGGACCCTGAGGCCGCAGGCTCCATCTCCACTCCCGCCACGAGCTCCCAGCCCCAGAACAACCAGCCAACTGCGATACTTTCTGGCACATACTCCCTTTCCAGCTCTTCGTGGTTCTCTTCCTCCCTCTGCCTGCTCTGAGACCTGCCCCAGGAGTTTAAAAAATTAGAAAAAGCCTGTGGCTCTGTGATCTGGGAGCCAGTGTCTGCCCTGCGTCTGAGAAGCACTTTGCCACTTTCCCAGGACCAGCTGCTCACGACCAGGTTCTCTACCTTCTAGCTTCCAGCTTGCTTCTCCCAGCAGGTGAACCTCAAAAGCACCGCCTTAGCCCGGCCGCCTGACTGGCATAGGGAGCCCAGAGCTGGCCCTGGCAGCAGGAGTGTGACTGTCAGGGCCGGCTGGGCACTTAGGACTTGTTTGGGACGTGCCTGCCCTGTGGTTCCTACACATCAGCTCAGCCCAGTTCAGGGAGGAGCAGGGCTAAAGTCTGCGCCCACGGCTTCCTCTCGTCCTCCACCCCACAACTCCAAACCTGGGACAGCATGGGAAGGGGCAGGCTGCTCGTTTGCTCTTCCTGCCAAAGCCCGAGGATCTTGGTCACAATAATGTGGACCCCAGTCTGAGGCTCAACCCAACTCAACTCTCTTGGACCCTATCCCCCCAGCCAATGCTGGGGCCAGCTCTAAACCTTTCACAAAACTGGTTGATGAGATGTGAGCCCTGGGCAGGGTAGGGAGGAGAAAGGGAGAGGGAAAGAGAGAGAAAGAGAGAGAAAGAGAGAGAGAAAGTGTCACATTTATTTGCTTTAGTTTACACTTTAGTGCCTGATGGCTCACAGGAAGTGGGGGAATTTGCTTGTTTTTGCAAAAAGCCAAATTCCAGAAGGCAAGGGTAGCCCAGGGCTTGTGAGCTCAGACCTGATGTTGCTATCCGAGCTCTTTCACCTCCCAGCTCTGAGACCTTGGGCAGGTGGATGTCATTTGTACTATAGGTGAAGAGAGGAAGGTACCAAGAAATCTAGTGACTTGTTTGGGATCACACAGCAAAGGGATAGCAGGACCACGTCTACATGTGGAGTCTTCCCCCCAGGAAAGGATGGCTGTTGTCATAACAGCCGGGTGATGCCTTGTCCTAGGTGCTCCCTGTTGGCCGTGGGGAAGAGCTCAGGACTTCAGCCTCGGGAAAAGGAACCTCCCAGGGAGGTCGGGAAGCTCTCGGAGGGGGAAGGGCACGACGCTTTTGCTGGGGGTGGCGACTGGCTCCAGAGTGACCAGTCGAGGAGACACTGCTTGGGAGATCCCAGTGGCCCCAAGGCTGTGGGACCTGGCTTGGTCTGAGGAGCAAGGGAGCAAGGCCACGTGGCTGCTGCCTGTCCCTGCCTGGGGGTGTATCCCTGCCACTATTGTCCTCTTGAGTGTGGGAGGCAGTGAGACCTTTGCAAGTTACCCAGGAAACATCACACAGCTGGGCCCCAGGAAGAACGGCACCCTTAGGGCACCCCTGATTCCTGTATTCCTGCAGTTACTTCGTTCTCGACCCAGGCAGTGCAGGTGGATTGAGCATTCCCATAGGCCCTGTGGGTGTCATAGCATCCTGAGTTTGGGGGCTTACCCTCCCTGAGGTCCTGTGCCCATTACCTTGGCCCTCTGTACTTGTTTTTTTTTTTTTTTTTAAGATTTATTTACTTTTATTACCAAGTCAGATATACAGAGAGGAGGAGAGACAGAGAGGAAGATCTTCCGTCCGATGATTCACTCCCCAAGTTACTGCAACGGCCGGTGCTATGCCGATCCGAAGCCGGGAACCAGGAACCTCTTCCAGGTCTCCCACATGGTGCAGGGTCCCAGTGCTCTGGGCCGTCCTCGACTGCTTTCCCAGGCCACAAGCAGGGAGTTGGATGGGAAGTGAAGCTTCCGGGATTAGAAACAGCGCCCATATGGGATCCCGGTGCGTTCAATGCGAGGACTTTAGCTGCTAGGCCACACCGCCAGGCCCCGGCCCTCTGTACTTGTAATCCTGTCCCAAACGGAAAGCAGTCCCAAGAAGTCTACCCAAGATGGTCTGCAGTCTTGCATTGGGCCCAAAGGTCAACAGCAGGCTACCAAGAGATGCCTGGCCTCTAGGGGTTAGGCCCAAAAGAGACACCACAGGTGCATGTAGATCCACGGGCAGTCGACATCCTGGGGCTGCATGAGGCAGCTACAGTAGGATGTTTCTTTCCAGGGGGAGGCCTCTGCCTGCTGGCGGCTCACCGTGAAGGTGCTGGAGGCACGGAACCTGCACCGGGCAGACCTGTGTGAGTATCTGTCTCCTGGGATCCCACAGGGCTTAGTCTGGGCCAGGAGGGCACACTGTCGCCACGAGGGCCTCAGTGTGAGAGCCCTGGGGGAGGAGGGCCATGAGGTGTGCTCTGTCTCAACCTTGACTTCTCTTGGCTTTGGCAGTGAGCGAGGCTGATGCGTACGTGATCCTGCAGCTGCCGACAGCACCCGGAGTGAAGTTCAGGACCAGGACAGTGCCCAATTGCAGCCACCCTGTGTGGAATGAGACCTTCAGTTTCTTAGTCCAGAGACAGGTCAAGGTGAAGGCCAGTGTGTGTGTGTGTGTGTGTGTGTGTGTGTGTACCCTGCCTCAGGGCTCAACAGAAAGAACTGGGGGGGTGGGTGACTCCCTGGCCTGCATGGGTTGTGCAACGCCAAGCAGCTGTAGCACCCACCTCTGGCAGCCCATGGTTCCTCCTGAGGCCTCCGGGGACAGAGTCAGCGAGTCTCTGCCTTTGTGGGCTGGTGACACTGCAGGCCCCACCCTCAGCTGAGGGCATACCTTAGGAAACTGGCCAAACCAGGACCAGGGAGGGACAGAGGGAGAGAGAATATAGTCTTTGGTGAAATTTTAATTTTGGATAGATACCAACCCTAGGAGAAGAAGAGAAACTAGAGTGTTTGCTGGATTCCCTTATCTTGGCTTGGCAAGATTTGTGGCTGTTTGGAAGTAGGCAAGTCCTAGGGTTGTCGTCACATCGTCTCTCCTGGCTTTGGACCTCAAATAACTGTCCTGCCAAGGTGTGCTATTGGGCAAGTGGGAGGGTCATGTGCTCGGTGGCCGTTCTGGGTCCCTAGAATGTTCTGGAGCTGAGCATCTACGACGAGGACTCAGTGACGGAGGACGACATCTGCTCCAAGTTCTTCTACGATGTCATAGATGTCCCCCCTGGCCAATGGCTCCACAAGACCCTCTCCTCAAGTCTCCAGGTGCGTGGGCTGGGCTTTGGGTCCTACCTCCTTGGGATGCTTGTCTATTAGCAGCAGAGAAAAAGACTTACCTGGGCAATGACACAGGGAACTTGTCCACAGGAGCTCTGTGCTCTGTAGGTGGCTGCCAGCCCAGCCCCTGTGTTCACTCTTGGAACCACGTCGGGTCCCTCACCCCTGCTGCCACCGGAGGGGGGGTGATGAGGGCATCACTTGGGGAGAAGTGACCAGGAGCAGGTCTCAGGCGGGCAGCCTTGGGCCTACGTTGGCTGTGTGCCCCCGTGGTCCCTGAGTTTGGGGGCCTGTTCTCTGTACACATGCCCATGATGAGTGAGCCGGCTGGGCAGCCCTGCTCACCCTGCTCCTGTTTCCTTCTGGTCCGCAGGATGGACATGGTGACTGGGGGCTGATGAGAACACCATGTTAGACATGGGTGTCAGCTGGATCACACCCCCGCCCGCACACACATGCCACCTGTTCTTCCCTTTTTACCTCAGGGACAAGAGGAGCTGGATGTAGAATTCCTGATGGAAAAATCGTGAGTCTTGTCATGCAGCCCCGGAGGGAGTGGCCAGGCCCCTGGCAGGGCTGGGGCAGAGTGGGGGACCCATTAGAGCCGCCATCCACTTTGGCTCCACCTGCCCTGCCTTCTTCCTTCTCCTCTCTTTCTTCGTCCTCCTCCTTCGGGTGAACCTTGGTGAGGCCTTCGAGGTCCCTCAGCGTTGCCTGAGGAGATCCCCGTAGGCAGGAACGTGGTGGGGAGGTGTTGGGCCAATGCCAGAAACCTTCGGGGTTTTGCCATTTGCAGGTCAGAACGTCCAGAAAGCCTCTTCACCAATGGTGTCCTTGTGGTGAGCACCTTCCCTGGCTTTCTTGGGCAAGGGGGCCAGAGAAGGTGGGGGCTAAGTCACAGTCTGGCATCCCAGCTGTTGTGGGGCTTGGAGGGGCCTAAGCTAAAGGACACTTGGGGAAGGGGAGGCGGGGCTCTGCTGGGAGCACCATGGGCTCTGCTGGGTAGGATGGTGATGAAGTTGTCAGGGAGTGACTCTGAGTCCTTCCCTGGAAGCCACAGATCAGGATCATGCTCGGTGTTAATATAAAAGTCATAAGCTTCTTGGGGGGTTTGCCATGCCATGTGCGGGCAACCCGGGAGACCATCAACCTAGTTCAGTGTGCTGCAGTAAACAGGCATGGCCACAAGGTGGCGGGCGAGGCCTGAGGATCTTTCCACTCAGGGTCTGGGATTCAGAGCAGGAGTGACGGCAGTTCAGGTGAGTTGGGGCCAGCAGACCTATTGTCTGGGAGAATGCAAGGAGAGTCCAGGATCGAGGGAAACGCTGTCAGGGGACCTGCAAGTGCCTGGTTGGTGGTCCGGCATTACCTCCTAAAACCCTGCATTAACACAAAATGACGCTAAGGCAGCAGCTATCAACCAGCTGCTTTGCAGAGAGCGTGGGGCACCCGACTCTGGTGGCCCTAGGACGGGTGGTCACACACAGCTAGAAATATGTCCTCTAGCCCCACCTACAGAGCAGCGCGGAAAAGGACCTGCTTCGCCGGGGCAGGGAGGGACACTGGAGTGTACTGAGGGGCTGGGGATGTTCAGAGATGGCTCAGGTGAGTTAGGGGTGGCAGGTGGGAGATGAGGCTTCCGGGCTGCCCTGGGAACAGCAGTGCAGCTGTAGTGGCAGGTTGGAGGCAGGGTGAAGGTTTTGGCCTCCTGGTCTCATGGGGCACTCACTTGTCCTGTGTTATGTGGTGTGTCTGGGGCAGTGGCACTCAGAGGGTTGAGGCCAAAGAGGAGACCTCAGCCTTCCGCGTACAGCCCTCTGCCCACGTGCTGTGTGTCCTAGGCCCGAGAGCTGGCCTGCCTGGATGTGCGTGTGGACAGAGTCGGCAGTGTCTCAGCAGCCACAGGTGAGGTCTGCTCAGCCTGGAACAGGGGCCTCAGCAGGGTCCTGCTAAAACAGAATCGGGCTGCCTGGGCTGCCTCCATGCCAGACATTACTGCGGGATTCCAGGCCCAAGGGGGCCCTCCAGGCTGTGCTGATATCATGCCAGCAGCCCACTTCTCTCCCTAGGTCAGGCCGAGCTGGAACTGGAACTGAAGGGGTCCTACGAAGACACACAGACGGTCGCCCTGAACACAGCCTCCGCCTTCTGCTTCCACTATCTGGCGGCTCAAGACGCAGAGCTGAGTGGGCGCCTGAGGGTGGGTGTTGACCCTGCGCTCTCCCCACGACCCTGCCCCTCCCTCTGCCCAGGTCATGTGTGCTCATCCCTATGCCCTGGTCAGCCATCCCACCCCCACCACACACACACACACACGCACACACACACCTGTTCTCAGGGTTCTCAGTTTGGGGCTGGGATGGTATGCCAACTGTCCAGTGCGTAGTCCAGTGGCTTCCCACAGCGGGGGTCTGCCACACCCCGAGGCCCCCTCACCGTACTCCCTGCTCCCCCCTTCCTGGGTGCTGCAGCCAGCCTTGCTTTTGCAACACAGCGAGTGCTCCCCGTTCCCCATGCCTGGTCTGCACCTCAGCTCAGACGCTTCTTGCAAGGAACCCTGCACCAGGGTCATTCGCTCCAGCAGAGCACCCAGAGCCCGCCTGTGGTTGGCTCTGTTATGTCTCACTGCTGGCTCCCATCACAGCTGCTTCATAGTTTGCTGAGTGCTTCCATGTCAATTGTGATTCCGTGGCAGCAATGGCTTTGCCCTCACACAGTGTCGGCTTCTATGTGTTCAATTTATTCTGTCCCCACCTTAGTCATGGCCATTGGTGCACCTGCTTCTGCAAACTCAGAAAGGGACTGCGCCTCTGTTGTTTCCAGTGTAGACATTCTCAGTAAAGATTGGCTCTTTAAACCAAGGAACGGTTCTCTCAGGGCTTGACAAGCAGTGGCTGGAATTCACACCACTCAGTTGGGCGCCTCCTTGTGCCACTCAAGTCCCTGGCCGTGGGGAAGGAGGTGACTGTGCATGTTCCTGCTACAAATGTGAGTGGCTTTGACTGGGCTGGAAGTGGCAGCAAGGGTGAAAGTGGGGAACCCCAAGGCCCCAGGGGATACCCACATTTCGCTCAAGGTCCCTCATTCCAAGCAGGGTCTCCTGTTTTGATTTCAGGCCTCAGGAGTGAGGCTGCAGCTCCAGGCAGGGGGCTGGTAAGGGACAGTCTTACCTGGAGGGGGGCTGGGAGGGGTGGTCAGGGGAAGGGGATGCCATAAATTGGGTGTCTTGGGGGTTAGGGTGGGAGGTTATTGGGCAGCTTGGTGTGCACTTCACTTGTAGCTGGCGCAGGTAGGTGCCCCTTGACCCCCAAATTCTTTGTTGCCGCAGCCCTAGGGACCTGGCCGTGCGGCTGGGCTGCGGGCTGTGCACAGAGGAGCAGGCCTTCCTGAGCAGGCGGAAGCAGGTGGTGGCCAAGGCCCTGAAGGAGGTGCTGCAGCTGGACAGAGACCTGCAGGAAGACGAGGTCTGGGGGCTGTGCCAGATCATGGCAGGGGTGGAGACCAATGCCTCATGGGAGTGTGACATTCCCACGCCCTCCGCAGATGCCCAGGGTTGGGGTGAGCTATAGGCATTTAGTCCCCCTGGGCACTGTTCCAAGCTGGGAGCTGTTACTTTCTAGGGAGGGGCTGGCCACTGGTGCTATCACTAGAGGCTCTTTCCCTAGTGGCAGAGCACGGGACAGGGCCCTGGCTGAGGCAGGAGGCTGCTTCTCGGGGTCCTGGAGAGGCAGCAGCGCATGTCTGCATGTGGTCCAGGTTCCCGTCGTGGGCATTGCGGCCACAGGAGGAGGCGCCAGGGCCATGACCTCGCTCTATGGCCACCTCTTGGCCCTGCAGAAGCTGGGCCTCCTGGACTGCGTGACCTACTTCAGTGGCACTTCAGGTTCAACGTGGTGAGGGCCTGGGTGCTGGGGCAGCAGGCTGGGGGTCTGGGTACCAAGTCAGCAGAGGGGAGGCCATGAAAAGGGGCAGCAGTGCCAAGGCGGGGGACACTCTGTACTGGGAAACCCAGGCGTGTGGGGGTTGTGCGGTCTAGTGCCACATGGCCTGCCTGAAATGGAGGGGCATACTGTAGGGAAGGCCTGCTTGAGTGCTAGTGGGGTAGGGAGGGTCTGTGACATCACTGAGGAACCATACCCTGGCTGATCCAGAAGGAGCTTGAGTGGGTGGCCTAGTAGCACCCCTACAGGCCAGGGTCAGCTGACTCATCTCCAACATGGATGCAATGGAGTCCATATTCCAAAGGCCCAGAGAGGGACAGCCCACGTAAGCCCCTCACAGACACAAGGGGTCTTCAGAAAGTTAGTGGAAAATGGAGTTCAGAGACAAGTTTATTTTAGTGAACTTCAGTAAAGATACACTATGAGAAAAATCTAGACATAGATGTAAAAAAATTTTTGGCCAAAAATAAATGTCTTTTTAAAAAATATTTATTATTTTAATTTGAAAGGCAGATTTACAGAGAGAGAGAGAGAGAGAGAGAGAGAGAGAGAGAGAGATATCTTTCATCTGCTGTTTCACTCCCCAAATGGCCAGAGCTGAGCTGATCTGAAGCCAGGAGCCAGGAGCTTCCTCCAGGTCTCCCACGTTGGTGCAGGATCCCAAGGACTTGAGTCATCCTCCACTGTTTTCCCAGGTTGTATGCAGGGAGTTGGTCAGAAGTGGAGTAGCCGGGACTAGAACTAGCATCCATATGAGTTATCAACCAGTGCTGCAGGTGGAGGATTTCTTTGTTTTATTTTATTATTATTATTATTTTTAAGTCATGCTGACCTTTGTTGGTCTGAGGTAGTTTCCGGTCTTGGTGAGACAGCACAGGTAAGGACATTGGAGTCAGAAGATGGTGCTTTTACCTGAGGACAGCATTGCCTCCCTCCACACCTGCCCTGCCCACGCAGAGGCGGGACACTTTCTTGTAAGTTTCATTCTTTGAACATGCCTGGGAGGTGTAATAGAGGTATGCCCCTCAGAGGAGTTCAGATGTCAGCTGTTGGCACACAGAGGCTTCAAGGACTGGCTTGTGAAGGTGGGAGTAGAGTCCAGGGTCATCCGGGATGGTAGCCACTAGCCCTGGCTCTCCACACTGAGATGTGTCCTCGGTGAATTCTGAAGACTCAGTTTGGAAAACAGTACATATGCACTCAATAACTTTTTATACCAATTCTATGATTACAAGATAAACTTTTACATGTATTTTATAAAATGTATTGAAGCTAGTTTTTACTGGTTTCTCCCTAGACTTTTTGTGTGTGTGTGTGTTGACCATTAGTTGTGTATGTGGCTCATACTTAATTAAAAGTAATTACCACTGGGACCCAGCATTGTGGTCCAGTGAGTTGAACTACCACCTGCAGTACTGGCATCCCATGTGGGCGCTGTTCCTGTTCTGGCTGTTCCATATCTGATCCAGCTCCCTGCTAATGTGCCTGGGAAAACAGCAGAGTACAGCTCAGGTGGTTGGGCCCTGTATCTACCTGGGAGACCTGGAATAATCTCCTGGATCCTGGTTTTGGCTTAGGTCAGCTCTGGCCATTTTGGGGCATGAACCAGCATATGGAAGGGTGTACACATGCGCTCTCTCTCTCTCTCTTTCTCTCTCTCTCTCTTTCTCTCTCTCTCTGTAACTCTACCTTTCAAATAAGTAAACAAATCTTAAACAAGTGACTAGCACCACTGTGGGAGAAAAGCCCTGACACATTTTCCAGACAGCCAGGACTTTGGTAGCTGGAGCACTGGCTGGGGGCAGCTGGTAAGTGCAAGGCAGGGTTGCAGTGCCCCAATCTGAGCCTTGCCTGCTACTAACCTATGCCTTGTTGTCCCAGGGCAATGGCCCACCTGTACGGGGACCCTGAGTGGTCACAAAAGGACCTGAAGGGACCCATCAGCCATGCCCGGGAGCATCTGGCCAAGAGCAAGCTGGACGCCTTCTCCCCGGAGCGCCTGGCAAGCTACAAGCAGGAGCTGGAGCTGAGAGCCCAGCAGGGGCAGCCCACGACCTTCGTGGACCTGTGGGCCCTGGTGCTGGAGTTTATGCTGCACGGCCAGGTAGGAGCCCTGCATCCCCTGGACAGTACAAGTGTGCACCCGCAGGGCTGGAGCAATGGAGGCCCCTTCTTAAGGGATATGGACACTAACTTTCTGGGTCAGGTGATCCAATTACTTGCCAGACAGTGGAAGTTTCTGGATCTCCCAAGAGCTAGGGACCTGCCAATGTCAATCAAGCAAGCAGAGTTTTTGTGTTGTTTGGATCAGGGAGCTTGCAAAAGCCGCTTTCATTGTATCACCCTACTGCCCTTCATTCTCAGAGCAGTGTTAGAAGTCTGTGTTTTGGAGCCAGACAAGAAATCCAATGTTAGTGTGTGGTAGAAGCTTGTTGTAGTGCCCAGGGTAACCACCATCCCAGTTTCAGATTTATCATCTCTGTCTGTCTGTCTGTCTGTCTCTCTCTCTCTCTATATATATATATATATGAATATCTATGATATATATTTTGTATACCTTTGTTATATGCACCTTTATTACTCATCCTGAAGATACACAAGATATTCTTTGTATAAGCAATTCTATTTGGGAAGTACAGACACAGAGCACTCTACTGTTTCACTCAACTAGTCAAGCCTGGACCAAAGCTGGAGCCAAAAGCAGGAACTCAATCCAGGTCTTTCAAATTACTGGCAGGCATCCAGTTACTGTTTCTCCCAGGATCTGCATGGCAGGGAGCTGGAGCCAGACGCCGGGGCCAAAATCAAACCCAGGTATCTCATGCAGGATGTGGCCATTTTCACTCCTGGGCCACATGCCCACTCCCTGCATGAACAGTTTTGTGCAGGACTCAGTGAACACATGGATAAGAGATGCCCTCAGCACTGAAGACAGGTAGATAGTAGCCGACTCATGGGGCTGCTGAGTCTATGCATGTTCAGCTTCCCTAGCCGTCAGCAAATTGTTTTCCAAGGGCATTAACTCCCACGGCCAGTGTGTGGTTGTTCCTCTCTCTACATCTTCTGCAACCTTAAATGGGGCAGGGGGCGGATTCATCTGTTGTACGAAAGGAAGTTCATTGCGTTGTGGTTTTTTTTGCATTTGCTTGTTTGAGATTTGACCATATTTTCAGGTTTATCTTCAAGGTTTTTTTTTTTTTTCCATGAATCACTTACTGAAATCTCTTCTCACTTTTAAAATTTAATTTTTAGATATTAGTTTTGACTATCAATCCTTTATGGTGGCTTTGATGGATAATCTTAATATAATATAGTTTATTCTTCTCCTTTGTGGTTTGTGCTTTGGGTAACCTTTGTTCTCCTGAGTTGTAGGATACCATCCTGTGTGTTCTTACGCTAGTTGTAAAGCCTGGCTGCTTGAGGAGTGCATCTGGTGCCGAGGTTACGATGGGGCACCAGCACCACGTATCAGAGTGCCTGGAGGAGAATCTCAGCTTCTCTGCTTTGGGGAGGCAACAAAACAGTGGGCCTGTCACTGCCGCGTGAATCCAGGTTGAGTTCCCTCCTGGCTCCTGGCTTCAGCCTGGCCCTGTCTCAGCTGCTGAAGGCATTTGGGAGTGGCTCAGCAGCAAGTGGGACACATTTCTCTCTATGTCTCCCTGCCTTTCCAATAAATAAGCTGATAATTTTAAGATGATTTATTTCTCTTTTTAAGAAAGTTCCCTTATTTTTATTGAAAGGTAGATCTTACAGAGAGGAGGAGAGACAGATAAAGATCTTCTGTCCTCAAGTTTATTTTCCAAATGTCCACAATGGCCAGAACTGAGCTCATCCAAACCGGCACCCAGGAGCTTTTCCAGGTCTCCCATGTGGGTGCAGGATCCCAAGGATTTGGGTCATTCTCTACTGCTTTCCTAGGCCACAAGCAGAGAGCTAGATGTAAAGTGGAGTAGCCCATATGAGATCCTGGCATTTGAAAGGGGGAATATTAGCACTGAGCCCAGATTATTATTTTTTTTTCTTGTGAATAGGACTTTGTATAATACATCCAGAATTTATCTGTGGGTATCATGCAAATGGGGATTTAACTGCCTTTACATATGGACAGCAGAATTCCCAAGTTCATTTACTTTTTGTTTTTAAATATATTATTTGAAAGGCAGATATCTATCTATCTATCTATCTATGGAGAAATATATATGTGGAGAAAGCTTCCATGAGCTGGTTCACACCCAAATGACCGCAACAGGTGGGGCTGGACCAGGTCAAAGCCAGGATCCTGGAACTCCATTCAGATCTGCAATGAAAGTGGCAGGGACCTAAATACTTGAGCCAACATCCACTGCTATCTCAGGTGCATTAACAGGAAGTTGGATTGAAAGTGGAGCAGTCAGGACTTGAACCTATAATCATGTGGGATGCCAGCATCCCAGTCAGAAGCTTAACCCACTGTGCTGCAATGCTGACCCTTCCCTGGTTCATTTGATGAAGGTTTTCTCCCAGAGTGATTCACACCGCTGCTTCTGTTGTGTATTGGGGCCGTACATTCCTGGGACAGGCAGAGTTAGAGGGAGACACACACAGTGAAAGAGAGAGAGAGAGAGAGAGAGAGAGAGAGACCCTCCATTGCTGGTTCTCTCTTCTGATGACCTCAATGCTGGGGCTTTGCAGCTTCTGCCACTTTTCCAGGCGCATGAGCAGGGAGCTTGCTATGGAGGTAGAGCAGCAGGGACTGGAGCTGGCTCTGGAATCCCGTGTGACCAGCCTGTGGATCTGCTGGATCCACTGTTTAAGTTCATGCTGTGTCTTGAAGACGTCGTGTTTTAGTAGCTGAGTGCTCTGTCTGGAGGCAGCAGTTGGTACTGTAAGGTGGGAGAAGCTCATTTTTTTTTAAAGATTTATTTTATTTTTATTACAAAGTCAGATATAAAGAGAGGAGGAGAGACAGAGAGGAAGTGGAGCTGCCGGGATTAGAACCAGCGGCCATATGGGATCAAGGCGAGGACCTTAGCCACTAGGCCACGCTGCCAAGCCCAGAAGCTCATTTTAACAGTTCAGTTTATGATATTTAATCCCAGGCTATAAAACAGTTTTACTTAATTACCACTTGATCCTTTAATAATAACTTTGTGAATGATCTTATGTGCCAAATTTATAGCCATTTTTATGGGTTGATTTTTAAAAATTTGTGAGTTGGAGATAGGGGGAGGGAGAGAGTGAACCTGTATCTCCTGGTTCACTCCCCAAATGGCAGCAAAGGTAAGGGTTGGGCTGAGTCGAAGCCATGAGCCAGAAACCCCATCTGGAACGCCCTGTGGACAGCAGGAGACCAAGCACCCTCTGCTACCATCCTCTGCTACTTTCCTAGGCACGTTAGCAGGGAGCTGGTTCAGAGGTGGAGCAGTTTGAATTCAAAATGGTGGTTCCAATATGGGATTCTGGCATCACAAGTGTTGGCTTAACCCTCTGTGCCACAGTGCTAGTCCTGAATGAAAGATTTTGCATGCCCTTTTGTGTATTCCATAGATGTGCAAAAAACAGCCACTCAAGGTCATCAATGTACCATGCTCCCACACTTCAATGTAACCCTTAAGTGCTCAGTGTTCTGCTGAGTTCATAGTAGCCATTGGCCACTAGGCGCAGGACCCTGAGAATCCTGTCCGTCAGAGGGGTCCCAGGCGGTGTTTCAGTGGTAGAAAGGCATTCTGGCCCTTCCCCAAGCTGTCATAGGCAGACATTATGTCACTGTAGGAGAGGGCAGGTTTTCTATAATAAGCAGGCTTAACAGTCAGAAAGATTTGGAGAACAGACAACCAACCCCCTTTCCTCACTGTCATATGCACACATCCACATTGTGAGGGCTGAGCTGGAGAGAGAGAGAGAGAATATCTTCCATCTGCTTGTTCACTCCCAAATGACCACAAGGACCAGGGCTGGGACAGGCAAAACCAGGAGCCAAAAACCAAATCCAGTTCTCCCACATGGATACAGGAGCCCAAGCATTTTTGATAACCTCCACTGCCTTGCCAGACTCATTAGCAGGAAGTTGGGATGGAAATAGAGCAGCAGCTGGGGCAAGAACCGGCCGACTTACAGGATGCAGGTGTCAAGGCAGCAGCTGTTAATCCATGGCATCACAACACTGGCCCCATGGGAGATCTTTTTACAAGACAAATTTCAAAGGGTTTTCTGATAGATTGATTCTCTGAGGAGACACCAAATCAGCAGGTTTAACACACCCTTTATGTAGTATAGAGAGCTGACAGGGCTGGCTGGGAGCACCCACAGCGTGACTAGACTCCCCATCCAGCCTGAAGAAACCAGGAGGGAAGACAACTCCTGGTGTGTATCTTGCTCTGGTGGAACGGGCTCGGGGTGGGTGGTATTAGCCCCGGCTGGGGCAGCAGAAGCCTTGCCTAGGCGCTGCCCTGGCAGTCCCCACCACTGACCCTGCTGGTGCTGGGGATGAGCCCTCTTTGCATCTCTGCACTGCTAGGACCGAGGGAGGCCTGGGGATCCCCTACCCCATAAAGGCAAGCCACAGTTCTTGCCTTTGACTATAGAGGTTGAGGTTTCCACAGAAGAGGAAACAAGAAGGCAAGAATCAGTAACAGGGCACAACCCCACACTGTGCAAGACTGAGCCTGAATTACACCCATCTACCCAGGACCCCCAGATCCTGGCGGAGCTGCCTCCCCACCCCAGACCCTGTCCTGGTAGAATTGATGTCCCCAGCCTCACCAAGGCCCTCGTACCCTTTCTCCCCAGGTGATGGACCAGAAGCTGTCAGAACAGAGAGCTGCGCTAGAGCGGGGTCAGAACCCACTGCCCCTCTACTTGAGCCTCAATGTCAAAGAGAACAATCTGGAGACCCTTGACTTCAAAGGTATGGTTCTGTCCACTCCACCCTCCAAAGTCCATGCTCCCCAGATCCTAAGCACCCGAGTCTCAATCTCAAACCCAAACTGTTCAATCTTCTGGAAGGGTGTGGGTGTGATGGGCTCCGAGGGCAGCCAGGGGACAGCCAGCGCTCAAGGTTGGGGGCATTCAGAGCAGCCCCAGGACTGGCAGCAGGAAACAGTCCACGGCTGAGCCTTCTGCACGCCTGCTGAGTTGGTCAGCTGAGGCCTGCTGTGGAGCAATATCCTGGGCCCCTGGCAGAGCCAGGCTCCTCCCCTCCCCCAGCCTGTTCTGCTCATGCCCTATCTTTCATCCCATCAGAGTGGGTGGAGTTCTCCCCCTACGAGGTTGGATTCCTGAAGTACGGGGCCTCCGTGTCCCCTGAGCTCTTCGGCTCTGAGTTCTTCATGGGGCGGCTGATGAGGAAGCTGCCTGAGCCCCGGATCTGCTTCCTAGAAGGTGAGAGGGGTCCTCTTGAGGCCCTGGTCCAGGTGTCCACTATATGCGTCCTGTGGTTCAGATGAGGGCAGAGTCTCCAGGGCAAGAAGTCAAGGTTGGGCCGTGGGCAGTACTGTCATGAGGAGCCCTCACCCTGCTCACGTTCCATCAGCACCCAAGGGTGTGACCGTGGAGGGAGGCATGCTGTTGGGAGCCGCCCAGGGCTGATGTCTCTTGTGGGATTTGACCTGCAGCTATCTGGAGCAACATTTTCTCCCTGAACTTGCTGGATGCCTGGTATGGCCTCACCAGCTCCGGGGAGGCCTGGAAGTACCACATCAAGGAGAAGATCAGGAACATGGGTAGGAGAGGAGGCACCAGAAGGAAGCCTGGCATGAGGCTGGGTGCTGAGCATCTGGGGTGGGGGTGAGAGGGTAAGAGAAGGGCAGGTGTTTCCAGGCAGCTCTGGACCAACATCTATTTCTCTTACTGCAGAGACGGAGCACACCCTGGCCTCCCCACAGGTTGCCTTGCAGAAGGAGGCCTCATGGTTGCAGCCCGGCACGGCCCTGGCCCAGGCATTCAAGGGCTTTCTGACAGGCAGGCCGCTCCACCAGCACAGCGCCAACTTCCTCCAGGGCCTGCAGCTGCACCAAGACTACTGTAACCACCAGGACTTCTCCACCTGGGCAGGTAAGGGGCTATGGCCAAGTGTCATCACGTAGAGCAAGCTTGGTCTCATGGGTGGGAGTGAATTGTGGCTGGCAGAGGCCTTGAGTGGGGACTGGGGAGTCACAGAATCTGCTTTTGGGGTATGGCCTTGAGAAGATTCCCATTGGGGGGTCTGGAGTGGAGCCTGGGGATATTCATGGGTAAGCGAGAGCCACAGAGCTGAATGTGGTCAGGAGTGGGTGGCTGAGCTACCTGTGTCCCCTTTCTCTCCCACCAGACTGCCAGCTGGATTCTAACCCTAGCCAACTGACCCCCGGGGAGCCCCAGCTCTGTCTGGTGGATGCCAGCTACTTCATCAACACCAGCTGTCCCACCATGTTCTGCCCGGGCCGCAGGCTGGACCTCATTCTCTCCTTGGACTACTCCCCATCCTCGCCCTTTGAGGTGCTTCTGGTCGCCCCATGGGATCCCTGGGGCTTGGCTGGGTTGGCCAAACCCCAGGCCCAAGGAGTAGGATTACTGAACCAGCTCCCTGCCTACTGGGTCCTCACAGGCTCCTGCCAGGGCCCTGGGCTGGGAAGGGCTGGGACTCTAGGTTCTCAGGGCAGGTGAACCGGGAGGAACCTTACATCAACCTGCCCCAGAGGGGACCAACTGGACAGAGCTGGGAGGAGACCCCAAATGTCTCCATGTTCTCCCTCAGACTTCTTGGGTAATGCTGTTGAGGGTAGGATTGGGGAGGAGAGCAACCAGTGTATGTGTGATGGAGGGAAGGGAAGCACAGGGCTGTGTCCGCCAAGCAGCAGTGCAGTCACCAGGGGCCCTTACTGGGCTGGACCAGGAGCAGAAGAGAACCCAACAGGTGTTCTGAACCTTAGTGAGCAAGCTGGGGTTGAGATGGAGCTAGCATCTCCAAGGGTGCTGACGGTGGCGGCAGGGGGGCGGGGACCCGGCTGCCCATTGGGCCACCCTCTGCCAGCAGGCGCTACAGCAGACAGAGTTGTACTGTCGAGCCCGGGGGCTGCCCTTCCCCCGCGTGGAGCTCAGCCCTCAGGACCAACAGGAGCCCCGCGAGTGCCACCTCTTCTCGGACCCTACCTGCCCCAAGGCCCCTGTCCTGCTGCACTTCCCGCTTGTCAATGCTTCCTTCAAGGATCACTCAGCCCCCGGTGAGACGGCCCCTCTTCCAGCAGCCAGTCAACCCTGGCCCCCTCCCAGGTTCTGTCTGGGACCCCTTGCCTGCTGCCCCTTATAGGAAGGACAATCTGACCTGAGTAAGGCCCCAGCCTGCGTTCCTACAGCAGACAGGAGATTCACCTCCCCTCCCTGTGCTGCTGACACCACGTCCACGTAGGGCCCACGGAGCTGGTGTCCTGTCTGTCGCCATCCCTGGCTCCTCTGGCCTCTATCATCCTAACCCAACACTGGCTGGGCTCTGGCCTCTCCCCAGGGAACCTTGAGATGTGAACCTTTGCCCCCTTCCTCCTTCTTCTGTCTTCTCAGCCACTTGTCAGAATTCCATCTGCTTTGGGTGGGAAGCAAAGCGCCTTACAGCCTTGACTGCCAGCTTCCTGACTCCCACAGTGTTCCTACCCCCATCCTAATGTGCTCAGCCCACATCCTGAAATTCTATAGAAATTTTTTCTTGGTAAAGACTGCTTCTTGAACTTTAAAAAGCCACCCCTTCGTTTCCACTGTGAGCTTTAAGAATCTATTCGTGAATAGAATTGCCTTCCTTATTCTGGCTTGGTCCTACTTGGCCCTGGGCCTCAGTGTCCTGGCCCTAACCCTTTCCAATTCCTGGGCAGGTGTCCGGCGCCGCCCCACAGAGCTCCAGGCTGGTCAAATGGATCTCACCGGGCCCACCTCCCCCTATGCCCTGCTCAACATGACCTACAGGGAGGAAGACTTTGACCGCCTGCTGCAGCTCAGCGACTACAACATGTGCAGCAGCCAGGGCATCATCTTGCAGGCCCTGAGGAACGCGCTGAAGCACCGGGCCTCAGAGCTGAGGCCTCCAGGCACCCAGACCTCAGGCTGATGAGACCCCAGAACCCTGAGGGTCACACGCTGACCCTCTAGAGGCTAGGGGCTGAACCCAATTCTCTGGAGTTCCCTGGCTCTGCCATGCTGCTGGGCTCACTGCCCAGAGTGGCCTGCACCCTTCCCGCCCCCCAACCTCCAGAGTTCCCCCTTTGTTCCACACTGCCTTGAGAGAAGTTGAGAAGAAACTCTCCAGGCCAGTGTGTGGTGGTCCTAGCAGATGCGCTTTCCACAGCATCACATTCATGCATCTGAGGCAGCTTCAGGCATGAAGACTCCCAGCATACCTTGCTCACTCTCTTTCTCTTTCTTCTCTTTCTCCTTCCCAATCCTCCACCTCCTCCCAGTCTATGCACCTTGCCCTGTCCCAATTTATTCCGTAATATTTTACTCTTTAAATACTACTGTAAATGGAATTATTTTCTCGAATTTCACTTTCGGAATGTTTGTTGTGACTTATAGAAATGCATTTGACTTTGGTAGATTGATTTTGTATTTTGTCGTCTCACTGAGCTTCTTGTACTAGCTCTGCTACTTTTTTGGTGCATTCCCTGGAAAAGTTTCTACAGAGATCATGTTATCTGCCATTAGTGATAGTTTTACTTCTTTTCAGATCTGAGTGTCTTTTAATTCTTTTTCTTGCCTAATTGCCTTAGCCAGACCCTCCAGAACATGCTGAATAGATGTGGCAAGAGCTGATGGCTTTTGTCTCATTCCTGTTACAGGCCAGAAGCATGAAATATTCCACTGTTCACTGTGATACTGACTCACTGTGGGTTTCCCTTAATTGTTCTTTTTTAGTTTGAGGAAGTTCCCTTCTCTCCCTGGTTTATTGACTGCCTGATTAATATGACTCTATTTCTGCTGAAACAAAGATGTGGATATCGTGTCCTATATTCTGTATGTGGTTTTACGTTCATTGATTTTGGGTATCAAGCTACCCTTGAATGCCTGGGACAAATCCCACTTGATCATGGCATTGGAATCCTTTTTGTTATTGCTGGCACATTTGCTTCCCACATTCATGTGGCCTCCCTCAGTCACATCATGGAAGTCAGTGGGAACCAGGGACAGAGTGAATCTCTAAAGGGGAAAAGAGTCCAGTTCTGTGACGGATCTGATTCAGAGGGTTAAGCAAAGTGAAGACCCACACAAAGCTCGGAAAATGGCTTCAAGGAGACATCCGGCCGCGGGTGCGAGAGCATGGGCTCACCGAAGAGCACCTGCTGATGTGTTTGTGACTACATTAGAGGAAGGCCACAGGCATGGGAGCGTGGGAGCGAGGGCGTGTGGAGTCCTAAAGCCGTCAGCTCCAACTCTGAAGGTAAAAGGCACGAGAGTGGTCAGGAGAACGACTCCACAGCCCGGGTGCGCACAGCCAGGGTTCCAGGCAAGACCGGGCAGACCTGCAGGTCGGCTCGCACATCCGCTGTAGGGTGTGAGATGCCCTGCCCAAGGTCACACAGCAAATCCAGGGTGCAACGGACACGCGTGGCTTGGGGCTGGCTGTGGTTCTTATCGCTCCTTCCGGGAACAGCGCCCCACTGCGCCGTGAGGAGCCTGCCCGCCCGCTCAGCCCACGCGCCCCAGTGCCCCGGCTGACTCCGCCCCGATTCAAGAGGCGGGCTAGGTGGCTTGGGCCTGGCCAATCAGAACAGCGGGTGCTAAAGTTCCTTGACCACTGTGATTGGTTTATAAATGATTAGGTGACCCGGAACAGCCAATGAGATGCCAGCAGGCTCTCGACAGGGGATGGCTGACGAGGTGCGCATGCTCTGTGTCTGGCCTTGAGGCCGGGTGGAAGTGAGGCTGATGAGGCCGCTGCCCTCTCGTTCTGAGGGGAGGGAAGTCTGAGGGTGGAGGTGTGACAGAGAGCCGAGGCTAGAGACAAAGAGACACCCGCCCTGTTAAGTGTCAATTTAACGTCAAGCCAGTCCTGCGAACCACTGCACGGTCAGTTCCAGAATGTTCTTCCCGTGCCAGTCCTGCCCACTCTCCCTTTCGGGTCTCTTTTGCGCTAGGCTTTTTATCATTCACATTCAAAAAGCTAGCATAAACCACCAAAAAAAAAAAAAAAAAAAAAGTTAAATGGAAAGGAGAGTGTTGGGTTTAGAATTCCAACACGGAAACAAAAAGCAAACCTGAGAGCTTTTTGCCATGGCACCATCAGTCAGAAGATGGCGACCCCGGGACGTGCGCACCAGGAGGCAGAAGCCTGCAGCCACACCATGTGTTTTGGCAGAAAACCAGCAACAGTGCCCACTATTGGGGAGCGAATAGATAAATCACAGTCCATTCTAAGAATGGAATGCTGTACAGCAAGGATCAGAAATGAACCATGGCTTCACACGTGAGCAGGCAAGAACCTCAGAGTGAAAAAAGAGAGTGTGACTGGATCCGTACCCCCAAGAGCCTACACTTATCGTAAGTTATTTAGGATTACAACTAAATATATAGTGAGTCTAACAAAAAGTGAGGAAATGAGAACCAATTAGCTGTGCCCACCCACACAGGAATTTCAACAACATTGGTAATACTCAATTAAGCTTAGTGAGAGGGGGCCGAGTTCATATTGAGGATATATACTTTATGACTTCTCATCTTGTAGATGTGATATATTCAATTGTGTGTGGGAAGCATTTCCTCATCAAAGACTTCAGAGAACTATCCAGCCCTGTGTGCAAGGGACGGAGGCACATGCTGATGGTGGCCACTGACAGCACACCCTGTAGACTGAGCATGGCTAAGCATTTGCAGTTTCCATTGTGCTGTTTTCCCCTGCAGCCCAATGAGATAAGTACTGTGCTGAGAGCTAGGTCCTGAGGTTGTAGTTGGTGACTGCTCAGAGAGCCAGACAGAGGTGGAAGACACAGACTGGGCTACTTGTATTTCTACAGGCAGGACACACACCCGACAAACCTCAATCCCAGGGTAGAACTCTGGCCATCTCAAATTGGGCAACATGTCGGAAGCACAGAGGCTGAGAGGAGAGCTTGTGCCCAACTTCCCCAAGATCAAAAGGGGAGAGAGGGATAACTTTTTGAAATTGAGGGAATTTCTGAGATGGGGGAGGGGTTTCACAGCAGAAAATAGAGAAGGCCCTGGGGCAAGCTGCTCATCCCACTTCACAGCTGACCTGGAGCAGGGAAGCAGGGGCAGGGAACCTGCAACCTCGACCCAGTCCAGATACAGGAAGGTGGAGAGAGCACCTGTAGGTGTAATACCCTCCCTGACCAGTGTAAGCACCTACCAATATCTTGGGCTTCTGCTAGTCAGAAAAACAACCTGTCCCCCTCGTGGGAATGGATGCGGAACCGGGCTGGAACGATTCACCTTCAGCCAGAGAATCCCTGGAGAAAGGGCAAATCCTTGGCTGATTTCAGCACTGCCTGAGGGAGGGGGCTTGTCTATAGGGAGGAACCTTGTGTGAGTGCCTAGCAGCTCAGCATATTCCATCAGAGAAGGTGGAAAAGATCATGACTGTGGGGGAGGGCTGGGAGTTCACATCCTGCCTCTGTGCCTTGAGATGATAACTGAACTTCTTTAAGCCAAAGGAGGCAGCAAAACATCTCCACAGCTTTGCTGAAAGGATTACACAGAATCTAGTATGTGAAGAATCTGGCCTAACACCTGACACAGCATAGCTTTGTGTTATGCGATAGTTATTACTTTAATGTTTTTGTCTTTATTTTAGAAATGAACATGAATCCTAATTGCATACAGCTCCATGGAGATGGAACACTTTGATATTTTAAACTTATTTGTTTATTTGAGAGACGAGTTCACTCAAATATCCACTGGTTCACTCTCACAATGGCTGGGGCTGGGCTGACACTGAAGCTAGAAGCCAGAACTCAATCCAGCTCTCTCACATGAGCGCCAGGAGCCCAGCTACCTGAGTCATCACCACTGCTTCACAGGGTCTGCATTAGCAGGAAACAGGAGTCAGGAGCTAGACATGGGTATCCAGCGCAGGCCCTCCAATGTGGGACATGGACGTCCTAACTGGCCTCTTAACCACTAGATCAAATGCCCTCCCTGGCATGCAGCACTTTTATTTACACAAATGTTCACTGATTCAAATGTAACTGTGTCCTGTCTTGTGACATGTATAATGCCTGGTTTGGAAAGGCAAGAATAACTTTGTGCATGGAGTCTGGAGACAGATTAATTCAGGTGGCTACCACCATGGGAGTGTATTGTCAAGTAACTTGTCAGACAAACCTGTTGAGTGTAGGGTATTGGGTCCCGAGAGCATAGCACACATTATCACGGTGCGAACCCACTTTAAAAAATTATGTATTTGGGCCCGGTGGCGTGGCCTAGCGGCTAAAGTCCTCGCCTTGAAAGCCCCGGGATCCCATATGGGTGCCGGTTCTAATCCCGGCAGCTCCACTTCCCATCCAGCTCCCTGCCTGTGGCCTGGGAAAGCAGTTGAGGACGGCCCAAAGCTTTGGGACCCTGCACCCGCGTGGGAGACCCGGAAGAGGTTCCTGGTCTCGGCATCGGATCGGTGCGTACCGGCCCATTGCGGCTCACTTGGGGAGTGAAACATCGGATGGAAGATCTTCCTCTCTGTCTCTCCTCCTCTCTGTATATCCGGCTTTCCAATAACAATAAAATCTTTAAAAAAAAAATTATGTATTTGAAAGGCAGAATTACAGAGCAAGAAAGCTTGCATCTGATGGTTTTACTTCCCAGATGGCCACAACAGCCAGGACTGGGCCAAGCTGAAGCTGGGAGCTCACTTGTGTCTCCCACATGGATGCAGAGACCCAACTGCTGGAGCTATCCTCAGCTGCTCTCCCAGGCACCTTTAGCAGGGAGCTGGTTTGGAAGTAGAGAAGCCAAGATTTGAACTGAGTATGTGGGATGCTGGTGCTGCAGGTGGTAATTTAACCCACCATACCCCAATACTGGCCCCATTATAATATCTACTTTTAAATTAAAGTGGCTCAGACTGGTGTGGTGGTTCAGCAAGCTAAACCTTCACATGCAGCGCCAGCATCTCATATGGTTGCCAGGTTCTGTCTGACTGTTCCACTCCCAATCAAGTTCCCTGCTCACGACCTGAAGAAGCAGTGGAGGATGGCTTAATTTTTTATGCCCCTGCACTCATGTGGGAGACCTGGAAGAACATCTTGGCTCCTGATCAGCTCAACTCTGGCTGATATGGCCATTTGGGGAATGAACAGGCAGATGAATGATCTCTGCCTATGTTTCCTTCTTTCTCTGTAAAGTCTGTCTTTCCAATAAAATAAGTCTAATAAATCTTTTTAAAAAGTTAATGTGGCAGCCTTATATATTAACTAACTGGCAGTTATATTTAAAGAAGAACATAATACAGAGCAAAATTCAAAGACGTGCATGGTTAGGAAAGGGACTAGCACCGTGATGGTGGCGCAATAAGTTTTGCTACTGTCTACGATACTGGCATCCCATGGTAGAGTGCCTATGCAAATCCCAGCTGCTCCACTTCTGATCCACTTTCCTACTGATGCACTTGGGAAGGTAGTATAAGACAGCCCACGTACCCCTGCCACCCACATGGACCAAGATGGAGTTCCTGAATCCTGACTTTGCCCTGGTCCAGACTTACCTATTGCAGCGATCAGGGGATGAGTTAGCAGATGCAAGATCTTTCTGTATCTCCCCCTCTCTCTGTCACTCTGCCTTTCAAATAAATAAATAAGCCTGTTTGGGTTTTATGTGTAGGTTAAAGTCTCTTGCAGTACTACAGCAATACAATGGCACTTGGACTTTCTTCTTCCTGCAAGGGTGTCCATCCACATTAAAATGCTTTTGGTATACTCATGTATCTATATTCTGTGCAGCTCTGAAAGTAAGCACTGCATTATACACAGCAGTGCAGATGAATTTTGTAAACAACATCTTGAGTGTAAGACGTCAGGCATGAAGAGAAGAATGCTGAATGGCTACACGCATGTGAAGTAACAAAAGTGATCCAAATTCTTGTGGTTTCACAGTGGAGGGGAGGAGAGCAGGGAGGGTAGAGAGTACAGTGGACTCTGCGATGCTGGCCATGTTCTGCTTCTTGATCAGGATGCTGGCTATGCAGGTGTAGTCAGTGGCATCTTAGGCTGTTTTCTGTTGTGATAACTGAACATCTGAGGCTGAGTGACTTAAGAAGAAAAATTTGTTTCATATCTTTTTAGTGGCTAGGAAGTCCAATAGAGGGCCCCTATGGGCTGTGCACCTCCTGGTTGGCAGCTCCCTGCAGAATCTTCAGACATCACAAGGTGAGAGGGCTCCCAAAAGACAATCCAAGTTGTCCACTATGGTGATAGCCCATTCGTGAAGACTGAGTCCCCAAGACCCAGTTAACTCCCAAAGGATCCACCTGCAGACACCATTAATGTACGGCTTTGAGTCCTGAGTCTCCAGCAGATGAGTTTTGGGGGACAAAAATCGAAGACACTGCAACTGATAAAAACCTGTCAGGTTACACTCTTACAACTCATGCGCTTTCCTGTGGGGCTTCAAAACAGTTCACAGAAAATGCATACCACGAAGAGCATCTGTATGGCTCTCAAATTTTTCTTTGCACCAAAACAGACTTGTCTTTTAATTTCATTTTCTTTTTGAAGAATTCTTCAATTAAAAGTTTCCTAATACAAGACAAAACAAAAAAGCCCAGGGGTGCCAGCATCTGCAAGATGGATTTTTGTAGTGTTTGATTTGTGCTTGCCCAGTAGGTGGCTCCATTACTCTTCTCTCTTCTCTAGCTCCTGTCTGGCAGCAGCCTCAGGGACCAAGGTGTGGCCAGCACGGGTCTGTCTCAGCACATCATCTCCCTGGCACCAGGCATTGCCCAGAAGGCACACACCTAACTTAAGCAAGCTAATGAGCATCCTCCCCTGGGATGAAGATGCCTGTTGAGAAAGCATCTCCCGTTGACATTGGGGTTGCTTTGGGCTGCCAGAGCCTCCCGTCCCATTGGGTGGAGGATGAGGCTGATGGGCTATGAGAAGCAGGGGGTTGGGGAGACCAGAGCGGGATAGTGCTGACTCGTTCCAGTCCTTGCTGAGTCCTTCCTCAATGTGCCAGCATCTTCATTTCTTTCCTTTCTCTAGGTCTGTCAGCATCTCCCCAGCTAGGCGAGGCTTAAGTTTGTTTGGCTGATACCCGTGAACGGCATGGCTACTACCCGACATGGTGAGGACATGGAGCCTTCTCTGCTGGACAAAATGTGAGCATCATGAATCCATCAGAGAGGGGTGAGTGCTCTTCTGATGTCATGGGCGTGACACAGTCCTTCCTGGGGCGGAAGGCTGAGGAGTAGTTCTCAGGGGAGATGCTGTGTGACTACTTCCTAGCTAGGAGTTGAGATTGAGGTGATAAGCTTTTGAATGATCAAATTCACTGACATTGAGCTTTTAACCAATCTGATTTGGAAATGTTTCTTTTCTCCCTGCATTTCTCTCATTATTGCTAGCCACACTTCCCAGGGATGCTGGTTGTTAAAGTCCCGAGGGGAGGAAACTGGACCACCTCCCACGAAGGAGCCAAAGTTTTCAGCCCACTTCCCGGCTGTTGTTACTCTTCATGCCACATGGTGTCACTGTTTAGACATAAACTGTTCCAGCGCTGACTGCTCAGCAGGCACATCTGATGAGGTCTGGCAGCACTGGCCCCTGGGTTTTCTTTTTGGCTTTCTGCTGGCAACCTGGACAGCCTGGACAACCTGGCCCTGGTCTCCTGTCAGAACCTGGTACCTGACGTGTTTCTTGCCCTCCTGTCAAGCAACAAAGCTAGAGGGCTTTGCAGGACAGACACCCACTGGCCTCATTCCTCTGAGGCATGTGGTTTTGCTGGCTAAGACCCACCACAATGTGTTAGCTTTGAATATTGGCACCTGACAGTCTATCCCCAAGGCTTGCCATGCCAGGGTGCTAGGGCTCAGAAGGGGTTCCTACACTGCTGTGTGACCCACACTGTGTATTGAATCACCCTTCTTCCCCTGGTTCTCTGTTTTGTTCCTACCAGCAAGAAAATTCTGAGGCCTGTTCAGTCCTTGTTTCCTACTCAGATGAAGAGCTAAGTGTGTGTGGTGAGGAGGCAGGGGCAAGGCAGGGAGGGGCCCGTACCTCTGCCTGTATAGTTGGTTCCTGTATAGGAAAATGCTCATCCTGCCCTTCATGGGGTGCAAACATGACAATATACCTTGTTTTAGCGAAGGTGACCATTGCTTTATTGAGATCACTTGAGGAGTTGCAGTAGTGCTGTAATACTCCTGGGAATCTGATAAATCGCTGGGTCACTGGAACTACACTTTCTGTAATGGGAGACTCGACAGAAAGGGACACGCAGGGACTGTGGCCTGCGCTGCTAGGCAGTAGCCTCCCTTCTTGAACCAAGTCAGTACTGTCATTGTTATCCCTGAGTACAAATAAGAAACCAGCCTTGAAGGACCCAGCAGCTTCCTAATAGTTTGCTCAGAGCTACAAGATCTCCTTCCTGCAGCCACTGCTCTCCTGGCCTGCCCTGGGAGGGGGCACCACCTCCACCCCCTTCTCCTCACTGTCACCAGGGGCCCTGGGAGAAGCACAGAACCCAGCCTATGTATGCCGTGATGTCACCCAGGACTTTCCGCACCTGCAAGGAGATACTCTTATGCATTAGTACCTTCCTGGGTCTGTGGCTGAAGGGAACTCGGCTCCTTTTGATAAATCTGTTCCTTTTTTTTTTTTTTTTTTTTTGAGCAAATTAAGTGGGCTTTTGTTTCCTGAAACAGGAGCGCCTAGCGCACAGCTTGCCTTAACCTAAAACCACCAGCAGCAGCCACTGTCCCCTGGGGCTCTACTCCTAAGCCTTTTTCAAACTGAACCAGTTCATTAGAGCCTCAACTGGTTCTGGGGTATAAATTCCAAGTGGCTTCATTTATTTTTCCTAATCATTGTCTCTAACTGTACTCCAGCAAATCTTCCTGTGTGGCAACAGGCAGATATTTCATAAAATAGAGTCTTCCTAACAGTTTGGGGCCTTAAGCACCATCAAGCACCATTTACAGAAAAAACATACATTTGCATTGTGTGCATTCTTTCTATAAGGATGCACCTGTCTCTTTTTCATTTACCCTCACATGAGGGTCTGCAGGTGGAGGGAGTGCCCTTTCAGTCAGTCCTCAGTTCCCAGAGCTGGGCAGACACACACTGGTTCTGTATACAGTGAGTGAGTTCCATGTGCAACAGCAGATTCCAGCATTGCTGGTGAAACAGCTGTCTCCTCCTGCCCAAATATTGCCAGGCAGGAAGTCAGGTCAGCCCTTTTGTCACATTCTTTCTCTCTGCTGCTCACCCCAGGGCTTTTCCTGGGAGACAATACTTGCTTAAATAGCCTTTTCCTCCTTCCCTCACCCCAAAGACTTCCCACATTGTGAATAATTTTAATTTAAAATATATTTATTTATTTGAAAGGCAGAGCATATATAATTTGCCATCTGCAGGCTCACTCCCCAAATGGCTGCAACAGCTGGAGCTGGGCCCATCCAAAGCCAGAGGCCAGGAGCTTCCTCTGCGTCTCCCATATAGGTGCAGGAGTTCAAGCACATGGGCCATCCATCTTCTGCTTTCTCAGATACTTCATCATGGAGCTGGATTTGAAGTGGAGCTGTCTGGATTAGAATTAGTGCCCAAACATGGGTTGCTGGCACCATAGGTGGCAGCTTCACCTCTACTTGCCAGAGCATTGGCCCCAGAATTTGTAATCTAACAAAGCCTCTCACCATTTTAACCAGAGCATAGACAATACCCTTTCTTTACCGATGCTTTTTTTTTTTTGAAGATTTATTTTATTTTTATTACAAAGTCAGATATACTGAAAGGAGGAGAGAGAGAGAGGAAGTGGAGCTGCCGGGATTAGAACCAGCGGCCATATGGGATCAAGGCGAGGACCTTAGCCACTAGGCCACGCTGCCGAGCCCCTTTACCAATGCTTTTAAAAACGAGTGCATTTTTTGTTCTTTATCAAGTTTTAGGGAGCATTACTTAAAAATATATACATTTATTTTATTTGAAAAGCAGAGTGACAGAAAAAGGAAGAGACATAGAAAGAGAGATCTTCCTTCAACTGGTTCACTCCCCCAAAGGACTGCCACTGTTGGAGCTGAGCCAAGCCACAACCAAGAGTTTGGAACTTCTTCTGGGACTCCCATCTGGGTTCAGGGGACCAAGGACTTGGGGCATCTTCCATGCTTTTCTGGGCACATTAGGAAGGACCTAGATTGGAAGTAAAATAGCTGGAACTTGAACCAATGCCATATGGGATGCTTACACCACAGGCGGAGACTTAAGCTACTATACCACAGCATTGGCTCATGTCATTCTGATTTTGAAATAAATAAAATGAATCTTTTATCTTATTGGCTTGTTTGGTAGAAAGAGCACATTTTGGATCAAGAGATCTCTCGTACCCATGAGGCCCACCTTTTGAAATAACTTTCATCAATGAATAAGACAAATCATTTTTTAAAAGATTTATTTATTTTTATTGGAAAAACAGATTTATAGAGAGGAGAGACAGAGAGAAAAACCTGCCATTCATTGGTTCACTCCCTAGGTGCTGATCCCTTGAGCAAATTTGAAGCCAACAGCCAAGAGCTTCTTCCGGGTCTTCTATGTGGGTGCAGGGTTGCTTTGGGATGTCCTCGACTGCTTTCCCAGGCTACAAGCAAGGAGCTGGATGGGAAGTGGAACAGCTGAGACATGAACTCGTGTCCATATAGAATGCCGGTGCATGCAAGGTGAGGATCTAGACACTAGGCTATCTCACCAGGCCCAGTAAAACAAATCTTAAAACAGAAAAACAGAAGTGCTAACTACTCTCCTGTTATGAACAATTCCAATGAAATAAGAACATGGAGCCTCCCTAATCTCCTAGGTCCCATCTTCTCCCAAATTTTAGGTGTTTTTCATAAAATAATTTCTACTAAGAAATTCATTAAATTAGTGTAATTCTCATAAAGGCATTTTAAGATAAACTCCAAATTTGAAAGAAAGGAAGATGTTGAAACACACACAGCAAAGCCAGGACCAGAGCCACTATTCCGTGGTGTCCCCATGTAGGTTTGTTCCCTGTCACCATATTTACCTATGTCTACAAATTGTCCCTTCCACTCCTCCTGCTTTGTAAGCATTTGACAGAGCTGCTGCCCTGGGCCAAGCCTTTTTTGCGACACTTCCTGCAAGAGGCAGGAGGGCGCCCAAGCAGAAATGAACACAGCAAGAGGGGCGGGTTAGATTGATTGATTAATTGATTGTGTGTGTGTGTGTGCACCTTCCGAATCACTTGCTATTAGGAACATTGCTGACTTGATGCATTCCATGCCAGTCCAATACTACCAAGAATCCTATGATGCTTGTGCTGACGCCTAAGCTCTGGCTGGGCCCAATCAAGCAGGGAATAGTGTCTCTGGCAAGGCCAGTAGTCAGGTGTCCTGGAGGTGGGGACAGTTCCAGGTTCATGGTGCTTAACCTAAGAGCATTTGTTGGACATGCCATCCTGGCTGAGGTTGGACATTCTCTTGCTTGGTTTGTAAGAAGTAAAAGAGATACCGTACAGGACACATTCTTAAAGCAGAAACTCAAGGCCTGGCAATGGCCCGCCCCTCTCTGCTCCTCCTATGGGTTTGTGGATGGGATCCTGCCTTCCAGCTCCGAGGCTCTCAGAGTCTGCATGGAAGGAGTCCTTCTTTTGCTCCCATTGATCCTATCACTCAGGGACTGGCTTGGAGCAGCCCTGAAGTCTGGACCACAGGAGGAGAATGGTTTCAAACAGCAAGGGCGCCTTCAGGGGTGCAAGAGAGAAGAGGAAGAAAGGACCTCCCAGGAGGCAGAGGAAGGCAGCCTAACTCTTCTCTGCCTGGCACCGCTCCTGGCACCACTCCTGGCCCCTGACAAAGCTGTCAGTGCTGTATGCTAGGCCCTCAGCTCTGTACGCCACCAACTGGCACCAGGTTAGATTTTTGACTGAAGGTCTCTCTGGCTGGCTGCTTAGAACCAGTACCATCTGGTCCTCTCCTTGGTGGCCTTGGCACTCATAAAGAGCAGATGCTACCCCTTTCAGGTGCCCCCAACATGCTCTAGACAAGCTGAGCGGGCTGGCACACCCAGCCCATCACATAATTTGTCTTGATTATACTCCCAAAATATTTCCCAAAAGAAATTGTAATCTTCTTTCTATATTCATTTTTTTAAAAATTGTAATCAGATTGCTTGTTGGCATTTTGGCTAAGATCAAGCGTAAAATTACAATCAGGGGAAGATTTGAAGAATGGAGAGCCCATCAGTACAGTATTTAATTGACTTCAGATGTTGCCTATCAGTGTTGTAATTCAGGTTTCCCTCTCACATTCTGAAAGTTCACTTAGAATCAAGTTTAAAAGTGTTAAATGCATAATGTAAAGGAGGAATGCTTTTCTTGTGTTTATTTTTTTACTTTAAAAATTTTTGAAGATTTATTTAATTCTTATTTGAAAGGCAGAGTTACAGAGTTATTTTTTCTATCTGCTGGTTCACTTTCCAAAAGGCCATCATGGCCAGGACTGGGCTGGGGCTAGGAACCTGTAACTCCATCCAGGTCTCTCATGTGGATGCAAGGACCCTAGGACTTGCACCATCTTCCACTGCTTTCCTGGGCCATTAGCAGGGGGCAGCCAGCACTCAAACTGGAGGTCATAAGGGACTTTGGGGTTTTATAGGCAGCAGTTTAACACAATCACAATGCCAGCGCCTAAATTTGTTTTAGCTTGAAGTTGTGATGATGCGCTCTCATTAAGCTGCCGGACACTACATCTCTTAAACCAAAGAAAGAGCTGGAATGACTGGTAGACTGAATCTGTAAGTTCTATTCTTGCCCTTAGGCTGCCACTCTCAGCTTTGAACACAAGTCCTGGTATCTATTTTCAGAGCCAAGTAGAGACTTGGGGGTGTCAGGCAAGAGCCAAGCGATTGGCTTCATGTCCCAGGAGAGTGAGTCTCCTGCAGGGCCCTAGCTGGCCTCAGCTCTCTCTACCACCTGTCCTGGTGGTATATTGAATTTCACCCTTTTAAAAATAACTCTCTCTGCAGTGTGGAGCAGCATCTGAGCCTGGGTCCCAGCTGTGTGGTGCAGGCCTCCCTTGACCGAGAGCTGCCCCATGTGGGCGCAGCCTCGGCTCCCTGCTTACCCTCCATGCAGCTGTCTCCATGCAGATGTCTTCCCTGACACATTCCCCCAAAGCTGCAATATTCACAGCCTGGGGGCGCTCTCAGCCAGGCACTGCCTTCTTTTGTTCCCTGAATAATTCATCTGGCTTATCTCCAGAGGCATCTCCTGGCCTAGCTTTTGGTTAGCTGTGAGACTTCCTCAGGATGCCCCCGCCACAACAGAGGCACCTGGCTTTGGAGGACCAGCCCCAGCTGCACACAGCCTGCTGGGAGAGGGACAGGCCGCTGCAATGAGTCTGCAGTGCTCAGAAGGCTGTGCTGACCTGGGCCCCCAGCGGCCACCAGGGGACGCAGAGGATGACAGGTCAGGAAGAATGTGTGGTCAGTCTGAGGATGCCCAGGATCTGGATGTTCCTTGTCTCCCACCTTTACATGCTGTGGCCTCTCGGGGCTCTCAGGTATGCCTGGGTTCCTCACCCCTGCCTCCTGACTGAGCTCGCCTATCCTCAGGGTAAGGAGGTTGCACTTGCTAATTGCTTTTTGTTCCAGAAAAACTCCCCCTCCCCCATCCCCACTCGGATCCCATCACCTGCCAGCCCTTACACCCTTCTCTAGGTGGTGATCTTTCATTGATTGCGTTCTGTGTACCCTGATATTCTGCTAGGGAGGGATTGTGTCTGCATTTGAAAATGCAAGGTTGCAAGTGGAGGGTGTTTCTTTTAAATTATGATACCAAGAAGTGTGGCTGTGATCCTGTATGGGAGGGACCTAAGAGAGCACCTGCCACATTCCAGTTGCTACATCCTGTGTGACCCAGCACAGTGTCAGAGCAGGGTCTTGAATGTGATCTCATGCAGTCTGGAGGAAATGTCCTGATTCACCTTCTTCACAAACCCCACCTGAATGAAGAGATATCTTCACTTGACTGCACAGTGTCCTTAGGTACTTATCAGTTTGCCTGCATCTGCTTCCCCCAGCATTTTCTCTGGATGGGTGTGTGAGTGCCTGTGGGGAGGGGACAGTGTTCTTACACTTGGCAGGCCTACTCTGGCTGCTCCGGCTCACTGGGACCTTCCTCCCAGGGAGCAAAGCCCATGATCCCTTGGCCTCCTATGAACCCTGCTGCTCTCTGCCTCCCTCTCCATGGCCTCTGGCTTGGCAAGTCCATTCCAAGCTTCAACCACAGGCTCATCATGCACAGCCCCAAAGGTCAACCTGGCATCTACCATACAAAGCAACTGAGGGGGATGACCTAGTCCTCCACAAATCTGTTTTCCATCCTCCAATCCCTTGCCTTTCCCCCATGATTTGTTTATGTATGTGTTTCAAAGGTAAAGTGACAAAGGAAGTGGGAGAGACAAATCTTCCGTCCACTGGTTCACTCCAATTTGGCCCACTCAGGGCTGGGCAGAACAAAGCCAGGAGCCAGGACCTCTATCCAGGTTTCCCATATAGGTGACGGGAACCTACATCCTGGGGCCATCATCTGCTGCCTGTCAGGCACACTGGCAGGGGGCCAAATCAGAAGCATGGAGGTAACCAGGACTCAGGCTCCTGATTCGTGATGCAGGCATCCCAAGTTGCACAGTGGCCACCCTGTTCCCTGCTTTACCAGGCTGGCCGCCCCAGGGAGGTGGTGACCCTTCCCAGAGTCTCACCTAGAGTGATAAAGAGCCCCTTCCTTGTGTTGTTTTCTTCCCCCTCTCTGCCCAGGGTGTACCCTACCTTTCCCGCAGAGCTTCCTGCTCTCCCTCAAGTATCAGGAAACAGGCTTTTCTCGGCTTCCTCTGCCTGCCAGGGCCACCTTTGCAGGGGCGTGGCCCCTCCTCAGCCAGGCCTGCTCTCCCTGTGCTGCCAGGGTTAAGGGCCGTTGGCAGAGCCTCACTCTGTGCTGTCTCGCTGTAGAGGGCCTGTGCTTGCCTGTCCTGGCATCCTCTGCTGCCTGACTCACACTTCGAGGAGGTAGCCGGCAGGTTATGAGAGCAATTAAAACACAATGGTTTAAGATGTGTAAAAGTGCTGGCCTTATTAGAGTGGTTGTGAGAGAGCTTTATCCCTGCTGTGTCATGCTTCCAGCCCTGCTAACTCAGACGCCTTCCTTAACCTCTTCTGTCTTCAGTTCCTTCCTCTCAGGGGAGAGTGCTGAGGGAAATCGATGACATGCTTGACGTGTTGTCTGCAGAGTCACAGCCATGTGGGTCATTGTTATGACTTTATTACCTCTTCCCCTGGGCCCCTGCCGTCTCCAAGCCTGCCAGGGCACAGGAATGAGGCAGCACCCAGACCTCCTTGCATGCTTCTAGTTCCTTGAAGGGAGTACAGAAAGGCCGTGTGGTGGTGGGTTTGGATAACCAACAGCCCCACCAAGATGTGCTTGATGGAATGCTTTTATTCTTCAAGTGTTTATGAAGCACAAATCAAAAGTCTACCCTAATGGCACTAACCCAATCCTGTAACTCTTTCCTTTCAGTGTGATTTCTTCTTAGATAGTGTTTTTAGAGCTGTTGTATTTATGCATTCAAGCATGGGGAGAAGGCCAGTTGTTAGCTTAAAATGTTAGTCTTGGATATTTTCTAGGTTGTTACTCAGTTCACAGCTGAATGATATTCCATGTGTGTTTGCAGGACATTCCTCAGGATTCACAGTGAAATGTCAGAATTTCTGTAGGGGTTTTGTTTTGTACATTTCTTTGGAATTTCTCAGAGTCTGGTTAGTCAGTCATTTCCCGAGAGCTTTGGGAAATGGCTGAACAAGCTGAAGAGTCCGAGTCAGGCATGCAAGAGGAAGGGAGTGCTGTTTCCATTCACTGGATCACTTCCCTAATGCCTTCAGCAGCCAGGACTAAGTTGGGCCAAAGCCAGGAGCCCAGAATCCCATCTGGGTCTCTCCTATGGGTGGCAGGGCCTAAGTACTTGAGTCATCATCTGCTACCACCTGTAGAGTGCACATCTGCAGAACACTGGTTCAGAGGTAGAGTAGCCAGTGGTTGTGGGGGTTGGGTGTGCGGAGGAGGCACTGTGGAGGAATAGATGAAGCCTCCACCTGTAGCACCAGCATCCAGTATGAGCACTGGTTTGAGTTCCTAATGCTCTGTTTCCTACCTAGCTCCCTGTTGTCATCCCTGGGAAAGCAGAAGGGATGACCCAAATGCTTGGGCCGTTGTACTCAAATGGGAGACCAAGACAAAGCTTCTGGCTCCTGGCTTTGGACTGGCTTGGCTCTAGCCATTGTGGCCATGTAGGGAACTAGCGAGCGGATGAAAGCTCTTTCTCTCTCTCCATCCTGTTTCTTTTTCTTTCTGTAACTCTGCCAGGGTTTTTTTTTTCTGCAAGTAGTAAAAGTTTATTTATTTTTACAGCTGAGTAAAATTTCATTGTATATTTTTTACCACGTTTTCTTTTTTATATAATTTTAAAAAGCTATTTTATGATACTGTTTCATAGGTTATGGGATTTCCCCACCCCCCAACCCTGCCTCCCAAATAAGCAAATAAATCTTTTTAAAAAGGGGAGAAAAGAAGAAGAAATAGAGCAACTAAGACTCAAACCAGGCACTCGTTGCAGGATTTGGGTGTCCCAGTTGACCACCTCCAAGGCAGGTTTTAAAGGAACCCATCAACATCAAACAGGCTCTTGTTAGCTCTCCAGATTGATCCTTGAGGCTTCCCTTCTGGGACATCCCTGTGAATCCAATCTTTTTGGTCTTTGCAGGCTCAGCCAGAGGCTCCCTTTCCTGGGTAGCATGTTGGCAGCCAGCAACCCTGGAGCAAACCTTGGCTGTCAGCTGAGCTGTGAGTCACTTTTCAGAGTTGCTGTGTCCTCCCCTGGACTCTTAGGTAATCAGGTTGGCTTACTACAACTGGCCCAGGAAGCCCAAGAACCACATCCCAGTCATGTTTCCATTCACGGAGCAGATATTGACTGAGCTCCCACTCAGAGACTAGCATGGTTCTAGGAGTGGGAGAAAGAGGGCGGAGCAGGTTAGGCAGGATCCAGCTGGCACACAACTTACACTCCACTGCAGGAGCCAGGCAGTTCAGAAACATGACTACCACTGATGTCAAAAGCAAAGTGTGTGATTGCAAGCAGCTGTGAGCGTGGAGGGACCATCAGACAGGGTGGAGGCATTTGAACTCAGCTCCGAGCCTTGAGAAGCTGGGTGGAAAAGAGCTCCAGAGAGAACAGATCCTGAACGCATGGGCCTCGCGGTGCAATGCAGAGAAGAGCAGGAGCCAGGAAGTGCGAGGGCAGGCCAAATGCAGATGGACTGTGAGCCTGCTGCTAGGCCAGGTGAGGCAGAAGGCAGCTTTAGCTTTGTTCTGCAACACAGCCACGCCCATGGAGGGTTTCAGACTGAGGCTGCACCTGATCTATTCCGTGTCTTGCACAGGTCTCTATGGGCTGGAGTTGGGAGAGACGAGTGAGGAAGCATTCAGTATAGCTGAGATGAACAGTGGTGGCTTGATTTGGACTGGTAATACAATGGAGGGTAGGAGTAAATGGACTCCTACCATGAGCATAGCAGCCGGGCTGCCACATCATGCATCAGAGCACGTGGGTTCAAGTCCCAGCTCCAGCTCTGGCAGCTGGCTCCAGCTTGGGCTGGGTGACCCTAACCCCAGCCATTTTGGGCACTTGAAGAGTGAACCAAGGAATGAGAGCCCCCCCCCTTGCTTTCCTGCTGTCTCTCTCTCCTTCTCAAATAAATATTTATTTTAAAAAGCAATAAACTGGATATTTCTGGAGGTAGAATTTATAGGACTTGTGGATAGATTGAATATGAGATGAGAAATCATAGATACCTCCTAGATTTTAACCTTAATAATTAGGAATTATCCCTTATACATCTGAGGAAGCTCTAGTGTAAAAAGAGGGCTGAGGTGGGCAGCGCTTGAGGTTTCTATCTGGAACATTTGAAATTGGAGTTCTGGGCCTGGCACAGTAGCCTAGCGACTAAAGTCCTCGCCTTACAAGTGCCAGGATCACTTATGGGCGCTGGTTCTAATACCAGCAGCCCCGCTTCCCATACAGCTCCCTGCTTGTGGCCTGGGAAAGCAGTCGAGGACGGCCCAAAGCCTTGGGAAGCTGCACCCATGTGAAGACCTGGAAGAGGCTCCTGGTTTCAGTTTGGTGCAGCTCCAGCCATTGAGACCGATGGAAAATCTTCTTCTCTGTCTCTCCTCTGTATATCTCACTTTCCAGTAAAAATAAAATAAATCTTTTTAAAAATTGAAGTTCCTTGTCCATGTGGAGATGAATATACAATCCTGGAGCCCAGGAGACAGGTTATTTGAACACAGAAAGCAGAACATAGATGATTTCTAAAGTCATGGACCAGCTTTAAAAAAAAGATTTATTTTTGTTTAAAAGACAGATTTACAGAGAGAAAGAGAGACAAATATATTCCATCCACTGGTTCATTGTCCAAGTAGCTACAATAGCCAGAGCTGAGCTTATCCAAAGCCAGGAGCCAGGAGCTTCTTCTGGGTCTCTCACAGGGTGCAGGGTCCCAAGACTTTGGGCGCTCCTCTTCTGCTTTCCCAGGCCACAAGCAGGGAGCTGGATGGGCAGTAGAGCAGCCTAGACACGAACTGGTGCACATAAGGGATCCTGGCACCATAGATTGGAGGATTAGTAAATTGAACCATCACACCCACCCTTAAAAGGATAGGGTAGGGCCAGCCCCATGGTGCAATAGGTTAAGCTGCCGATTGCAGTGCTAGCATCCCATATGGGCTCAGGTTCAAGTCCTGACTGCTCCACTTTGGATCCATCTCTCTGCTAATGTTCTGGGACACTACACTCACATGGAAGAACTGGAAGAAGCTGCTAGCTGCTAGTTTCAGATTGGCCTAGCTCTAGCTGTTGTGGCCATTTGGAGAGTGAAACAATGGATGAAAAATCTCTCCTCTGTCTGTAAATCTACCTTTTAAATAATAATAATGATAATGATACAGCAAAAAAGGAGCAGAACTCTGCATTCAGCTATTGTCTTCCTCTTAGTCACCTGGCCCAGGAAGACCCATTCAAGAGAACTGAGAAGGAATAGCTGATGAGGTGAGAAGAAAGCAGGTATCTGAGCACGAAGTAGGTGATTGGTAAATACCACCGGAAAGCCATGCACTGTGGCTGCTTGGATGTGTCTTTTTATCTACTAGCACACACCTGCTTAGGTCACAGGTGGCCACCTGGTTTGCTGGCTTTTGGCCTAAGCTGCCCACTGTATCTGACAGCAAGGCGGAGGCCTTGACTTGGCACCACAGCCACAGCCTGAGTCCAGCTGTCCCAGTTTCTTACTCTGGTCCACAGCTTACACCCTTCCCTCCTGAAAGGGCCTGCTCTCCCAGTGCCACCATAGGGCGTGAGGCCAGCTTGTCCTGCCTCATCACCAGGAGACTGCTACCTCTACTTCTGGAGCACTCTCTCTGCCATCCCTCTGCTGTCTCCACAGACTTTGTCCTCATTTCCAGAACCGTCTCAAGGCTCAACTTCCTAGAGCCACCTTGTATGCCTGTAGGTTGTTCCTGACAATTTCCCTTCGGGCCCACCCTCTGACCGTAGACCCCAGAAGCCCTCTGCCTCTCATGCCTCACACTTCTATGGAGCCATCCGATATTGTGTGGGTTATAGACAGAGACACCCCGGCACCTGGCGCTTCTCTCTGTCTGAGGCCCTGGCCATCATTTGCTTTCTGCCTGAGTCCCTGCAATTTGTCTTCCCATGTGTGCTGGCGTTTAGTCTGGTCTGTCCTTACCTGGAAGTCATAGTGATCTTATTCACACTCATTCTCTGTTCCATACCCTTCAATGGCCTCCAGTCGTCTTAGAGAAGGCCAAATCTGGAGGCAGCCATTTGGATACCCGCATCCCATAAATGAGTGTCTGGGTTCTAGTCCCAACTGTTCCTGATCCAGCTTCCTGTTAATGCACACCCCGAGAGGCAACAGAAGATAGCTCAAGCACTTTGAGTCCCTGCCACCCAATTGGAAGACCTGGGTTGAATTCTAGGCTTCTGGCTTCAACCTGACCTAGTCCCAGCTGTTGTAGACTTTGAGGCATGAGCCAGTGGAATAGGTATTTTTGTTTATCTATTCCTTTCAAGCACGCAACCAAAATCCTTACCATTGTTTTCAAGGCTTTGTGGGACACTTGTCATCTCTTCCTTCATTTCCCTGACGCATGTGTTTGGGGCCTGAACGTGCCTATCAGTCTTGCAGCTGCTATACCCAGCAGCCCACACGCAGCTAACTCCTAATCTTCCTCTAGGCTCTAGGTGAGGGGCACCCTCCCCTGAAGGTAATGCCTGAGTCTTTCCCCAGCATCAGTGAGGTCACCTCCGTTTCTCCTGTTATCCACAACAGCACTCTGTTCTTGTCCTCATTCTGAGCATAGCTGGTGATTTTGAATTGTTTTCATTGATTTGTTCATTCTCAGTCTGTTCTATTCAATGCTCCACAGAGCCGTCATCGTGGTTATTTTTGTCCACGACCCCTCTACCTTGTGTGTGTTCCACCTGCGTACCTCAGGTGCCCCCTCAATACCTGACATGTGTGAGACTGTGTCAGTCAGCAGATGAGAGCCACACAGGACCCGAGGTTCCCTGTTTCCAGACATCAAAATGGCCTCAAGAAATGGATTCCAGGATTGGTTCTGAGGAAGAGGATGATCACCCACCAATCCTGACTTATGTGTGCTGCTGGCATCCTTTATGGTCACTGGTTCAATTCCCAGCTGCTCCACATGAGAAAGTAGCAGTGGATTCTCAAGTCCTTAGCCTTTGCACCCATGTAGGAGGCTGGAAGGAAGCTCCTGGCTCCCAGCTTCAGCTCAGCTCAGCTCTGGTTGTTACAGCCATTTGGCAAGTGAACCAGCAGGTGGAAGACTCTCTCTCCTTTCTCTTCTTTTCTCTCCTTAAAAATCTGCCTTTCAAGGGCCCGGCGGCGTGGCCTAGCGGCTAAAGTCCTCGCCTTGAAAGCCCCGGGATCCCATATGGGCGCCGGTTCTAATCCCGGCAGCTCTACTTCCCATCCAGCTCCCTGCTTGTGGCCTGGGAAAGCAGTTGAGGACGGCCCAATGCATTGGGACCCTGCACCCGCGTGGGAGACCTGGAAGAGGTTCCAGGTTCCCGGCTTCGGATCGGCGCGCATCGGCCCGTTGCGGCTCACTTGGGGAGTGAAACATCGGACGGAAGATCTTCCTCTCTGTCTCTCCTCCTCTGTGTATATCTGGCTGTAATAAAATTGAATAAAATCTTTAAAAAAAAAAAAAATCTGCCTTTCAAGTAAAAGTAATAACTCTAGGAAAAAACATCTTTGGCTTCCAATCCAATCCATTAAAAAAATCCAAACATTTTATAAAATAATGTTTTATTATTGTTTGATTGTTGTGATGTAGAGACTCAGTATGTGTATGGTCTGAATTACTCATTTATTTTCCTTTATTGCGTGTCAGTTTTTTTTTAATATTCATCACTACTAATGATGAAGTAATACTCAGCTAGATTATATTTATCTGGAATTTATATCAACATAATGAATAATATGGACCCAGCCTATTTTTCTCCAAGTGGAGGATTGTCTTTTTCAGAGAAACATTACTTTTCAAAATAAAATGTGAAATAAATTCTTTCCCCTATTAATTTTTTTTTAAAGATTTATTCATTTTATTACAGCCAGATATACAGAGGAGGAGAGACAGAGAGGAAGATCTTCCGTCGGATGACCCACTCCTCAAGTGAGCCGCAACGGGCCGATGCGCGCCGATCTGAAGCCGGGAACCTGGAACCTCTTCCGGGTCTCCCATGCGGGTGCAGAGTCCCAAAGCTTTGGGCCGTCCTCAACTGCTTTCCCAGGCCACAAGCAGGGAGCTGGATGGGAAGTAGAGCTGCCGGGATTAGAACCGGCGCCCATATGGGATCCCGGGGCTTTCAAGGCGAGGACTTTAGCTGTTAGGCCACGCCGCCGGGCCCATTCCCCTATTAATTTTTTAAGATAAGATTTTATCTTCTTTTTTAGGTTTTTAAAAAAGATTTATTTATTTCTAAGTCAAAGTTCAATAGAGAAAGGCAGGAGCAGGGAGAAGGAGATTTTGTGTCTGATTTTCTGTTCCTGGCCAGGGCTGGGCCAGGCCTAAGCCGGGAGCTCACACACCCATCCCAAGAAGAAGCTGGGAGAGGCAGATGTGGGTAAGCTGATAATCACTTCAGGACGAGTGAAGTGCAGATAGGATCTTCATGACCTGACAGGCGGGGTTTGTGAGGAAGGCAGCTCTGGACATTACCTCTGGTTCCCTGCTCTCTGACATGGTGCTGGGTCACACGGATTGAGCAACTGTCATGTGCCAGGTCTCTTACTAGGTTTTCTCCACATTGACCATCGCAATCATGGTCACATCTCTTCTCATATTAAAGAAACACCTTCCATCTTGGATTGTACATTGAGACTGGCCACACCGGTAGCCCCCAGGTTTAAGTAATTTTTTGAAAAGCAAAGGTACAGAGACAGAGAGAGAGAATCCTCCATCTGCTGCTATACTCCTCAAATGGCCACAATGGCTGGGGCTGGGCCAGGCAAAAGCCAAGAGTTAGGAGCTTTATTTGAGTCTCCTGTGTGAGTGCAGGGACTCAAGTACTCGGGCCATCTTTTCCACTATTTTCCCAGGCATATTAGCAAGTTGCTGGATCAGAAGAAGAGAGACAAAACTCTAACCAGCATCTATAAAGGAAGCCAACACTGCAAGTGACAGCTTTACTCAGTTTTCTGTAACACCAGCTACTCTTAATTAGGTTTTAATGCCATCATTTTCACATGTGAATTTCCTGTAAGGACTTGGAACTTACCTTTGTATCCCTAGACTACAAATACTGTAGTTTCAGGATACATTTGATTTGAATTGATTTTTTTCTGATTAATTATATTTTTTAATAAGTTCCCTAATTTTTTGGTAAGTTCCCTAATATTTTTTTCATTGTCCTTCTTCTGCATAAATGTTAGACACTTTTGGTCCAATTCCTCCAAAATTTCTGGTAGAAAGTTTGGTGGTTTATGGATGTATTTAGGATTAATTGAGAGTTTTCCAATTGAATAACAAGATATTTTTCTCTGATTGTCAAGCTGTTTTATGCCTCACAGGATGGTTTTATAGCTTTGTCACTTTTAAAAAAACATTATTTATTTGAAAGTCACACAGAGAGAGAGAGTGAGAGAGAGAGAGAGATCTTCCATCCCTGGTTTTCTTCTCCAAATGGCCACAGTATCTGGGGTTAGGCCAAGCCAAAACTAGGAGATTCTTCCAGTCATCCATGTTAATGGTAGGAACTCAAAATTTGGATCATATTTTGCTGCTTTTCTTGGGCCATTAGTGGGGATCTGAATCTGAAGTAGAGTAGCCAGAACTCAAAGCAGCACCCATTTGTGATTTCAGTGCCACAGTTGTCTGTTTAACTCACCAAACCACAATGCTGGCCCCCCAGTTTTATAGCTTTCTAAATAGTATTGGTTAAGTTCTTGTTTTTCCCTCAGGATTTTTATGTTTTCGTTGCTATTGTGTATAGGATTGAGTTTTTTTTCTAGTGGTTATGAGTTTTATTGAATAATTAATGTCTGCTCATAATCAACCATACTTTTTACATCCTAAATTCAAGTGTATGTTAAAATGTACTCAAAACACATACACATAGTATACATATGTGGTTCTACTTGGGGAAATTAGTTTTGTTCCATTAATCAGTCTGCTGCTTTTTATACCATTATATCACTCAGGTTTTTTTATATTGATATTCTCTTTGTAATTCTCTTTTCAATAAATGCATAGAATTCAGTCCCAAGAATGATCATGTAGATGATTTTCAATTTATTGCTCAAGAATGTAGGTAAAATTAACAATTTGAGTATAGAGCACTTTTACCATCAGTGTATGTTTCTGAGAGTGGAATTATTTGAGCCTAAATAGTTTCATAGCTTTGATAACTGTTGTTGTGTATTGGTGTGTGATGATGATTAGACCTGACTATGATAAAGGCAGGTGAGAAGCTTGAGGTGAGGGGTACATGACGAGTCCTAGAAACGGGCTAGAGAAAATGAAAGATTTGAGAAGGTGCTCAGGATCACCAATAACAGGAAAATGCACTTAAAACCCCCTAGTGTGTCCCACTGGGAATCTCACATCATGGTAGAGATGTAAATCAGTACACAGTGGGGGAACAACTGAGTGATATCTGGTATAACTGTTGGTAAGATTCCTCCTAACCCACTGATGTCTTTGCTGAAGCATTCTAGCAAGTCTAAAAAAGTTCAGGGTAGAGCAGAACGTTGGAGTCAAGACTACACATGATTGTTTTGCTACGAAACACTGGGGACAATGGGGTGAAGGGAAAAGAAGGGGATGGGAGGCAGCAAGAGGGAGGAATCCCTATGCCTGAAAATTGTAAAATAAGAATAAAAAATTAAAAAAAAAAAACAGTTCAGTGTAGCATCCTTTGTACCAGTTGTCATTGCAGCAAATGGCATCATTCGCTGGGGAAAAAGCTGCCAGTTAAAATGTAACCTAGGCCTGGTGCAATGGTTCAGTGGTTAAATCCTCACCATGCAAGCACCAGGATCCCACATGGGCGTCAGTTCATGTCCTGGTTGCTCTACTTTCCATCTACCTCCCTGTTTGTGGCCTGGAAAAGCAGAAGAGGATGCCTAAAGCCTTAGAACCTTGCATCCGTGTGGGAAATCCAGCAAAAGCTCCTGGCTCCTGGCTTCAGCCTCGCCCAGCTCTGGCTATTGTGGGCATGTGGGGGATTGAATCCGGGGAAGGGAAATTTCTCTCTATCTCTGTCTGCCTTTCATATAGAATAAACTAAGAAATGTAGATGTTAGGTTACATTTTAAAAAGGGCATTTATTTATTTTTATTGGAAAGGTAGACTTATAGAAAGAAGGACAGACAGAAAGAAAAAATCTTCCATCTACTGGTTCACTCCCCAGTGGCTGCAACTGCTGGAGCTGAGCCCATCTGAAGCCAGGAGCCAGGAACTCAGTCTAGGTCTCCCATGTGGGTGGCAGGGACCCAGCTGTGAAACATCACATGCTGTATCCCAGGTGCACATTAACAGGACACTGGAATGGAAAACAGAGCCAGGACTCTAACCCAGGTATGGGATGCAGACATGCCAAACAATGGCTTACCCACTGCACCAAATACCCACCCCTACATATTGTTCCTTCTAAAGTACTTGTTATTTCAGAGGTTTTAAAATGGGGGGGGGGCAAATCTGTGCCTTAAAATTGATTTAATGTAACAATAGCAAAAGCTTAGAAACAGTTTAAATGACCATCACCCAAAGACAGGTAAATCATTTACTGAATAGTTCACAGCTATGAAAACAAATGAACCAGATTTATACGTATTAATATAAGTGACTCATAAGCATAATGTTGAGTGGAGAAAAGCCAGGTTTATAACAGAAAGAATATTCTTGGTATGATATGTTCTGCACAGAACTTTACAACATATCCAGTTGTATTGAATGTAGTTTAGGAATATGCACATAAGTAGGGGAAAGAATTAAGAAACAAGGGGAGATGATAGATAGGGATTCAGGTTAATTCCCCCTGGGGAGAGGGAGAAGCAAAGTCAGTGAGTGAGGGGCAATCGAGGAGGGGTCTTCAGCTCGGGTCACTAATGTCATTTTCTAAGTGTTCAGCAGATTATTCTCTGTACGTGTTGTTTATTACCAGAATTACCTCTCACTTTGTAAAGGGGGAGGACATCAGATGAGAAAACAATGAAGGTATGCTTTTCTGGGGAGGCTGCTGTGTTTGTTCGGGCAGTCTCTGCCCCTGGGTTGCCACCTTCCCTTCCCTCCTGTGGCCTCTCCCTGGCCCCTCTGTGAGAGACACCCTTAAATTCCAAGCCCATCCTGAGGCCCATGGGTGGGGCTCACTTGCGGATTTATTTTCTGACTTGTCAGGGATCTGTCTTAGATTTCCTGTGGTTGGTCTGCCCTCTGCTTCTTCGTGGATTTCCCCTCCCGGACCTGTCCTGTCCTGTCTGCCTTTCCATTCCTCCAGCTCAGCCTCACTCACTGAGATGGGGTGCTAGCCTCTCCCACTCCCAGCAGGGGAACGGAAGTGAGTTTCACCCAGCGAGATTCCAGGCAGAGATGATAACGTAAGCCATCCCTCCATCTCCATTGGCCTGGGGTGTTGAAGCAGAATGATTCAGGTGTGGCTCGGAGGCTTTCTCTGTGCTGGGGATGTTACAGGCAGTAAGCTATGAAGGTGGAGTGTGGACATGTGACTGTTGATTTCCAGTGTTTGGGCCTGGCGCAATGGCTCAATGGCTCAATCCTCATCTTGTAAGTGCCAGGATCCCATATGGGTGCCAGTTCATGTTCCAACTGCTCCACTTCCCATCCAACTCCCTGCCTGTGGCCTGGGAAAGCAGTTGAGGATGGCCCAAAGCCTTGGGAGTCTGCATCCATGTGGGAGACCTAGAGGAGGCTCCTGGCATCAGATGGGCTCAGCTACAGCAGTTGCGGCCGCTTGGGGAGTGAACCAGCAGATGGAAGATCTTTCTGTCTCTCCTTCTCTTCTTAAATCTGATCTATCCTTCGAACTTTAACAACAACAACAACAACAATAATAAGTTCCTGGGCCCGGCGGCGTGGCCTAGCGGCTAAAGTCCTCGCCTTGAACGCCCCGGGATCCCATATGGGCGCCGGTTCTAATCCCGGCAGCTCTACTTCCCATCCAGCTCCCTGCTTGTGGCCTGGGAAAGCAGGAGAGGACGGCCCAATGCATTGGGACCCTGCACCCGCGTGGGAGACCTGGAAGAGGTTCCTGGTTCCCGGCATCGGATCGGTGCGTACCGGCCCGTTGCGGCTCACTTGGGGAGTGAATCATCGGACGGAAGATCTTCCTCTCTGTCTCTCCTCCTCTGTGTATATCTGGCTGTAATAAAAAAAAACGAATAAATCTTTAAAAATAATAATAATAATAATAATAAGTTCCTGCTCCACAGTTCCTGTATAGCCTTATTTAAAGGTGTGAGGGACCCAGTTCAGGGAAGTCCCCGCATCCAGAGTCCTGAGTGAGACCTGCCACAGGGTATGAGAACTTCTCCAGCAGCAAGTTAGCAGAGAAACTTGTAGCAAAAGAAGTGCTTTTGTTGGGCTGTGTAACTGAGCTATCCAGGAAATTTGTGGTATTTGAACATAGCTGAATCTAGTGGTCCAGATTAGAGCTTTTGAACTTCCTGTTCTCTCTAGCTCTCAATTTTGTGAGGCCAGTTGTTACACATGGGACAAAGATGACCACTGGGATCTCAAAGTTTGTTTCTTTACAGTTCATAATCTAGAGCAAAGAGAATATTCTGTCTCCCTTACCTTTCTCCTCTCCTCTCTCGCCCCACCAATGGGGAAAAAGGTGTTCTCTTATTAGAAGAAGGTGAAAAGTATTTTGGGGGGGTCATGTGTACATTTTACTAAGATCCCAAACAGATTTAGTCACCCCCTTGACCACAGAAAAGGTCTAAATATTTGTCCTATATAGATTTTGTCCTTCTTCTCCAAAATAAAACCAGAACACGCTTAAATGAATTCTGCCTCAAATAGTTACAAAGGCTAGGAGTACCCCAGGTTCAGCATCCACCTACGCCTTTGCTCCAGGGATAGACGTTTGACCTAGGGGTTAAGGCACCTGTGTTGTGCATCAGTGTGCAGGTTCAATACTGGCTCAGCTCCTGACTCCATCTTCCTGCTAAGGCACACCCTGGGAGGCAGCAGGGTTGTGGAATGCTGATACTGCAGGTGAAATCTTCATGTACTATACTGTAGGAGGACATTGTGACCGTAGGTCAGCGACCTTAGTCAGCGAGCACAGGATTACAGTTGATGGGACAATATTTGTATGATAAACAACTGAATGGATGTCTTGTGTGTGACTGATTGGATATCCTTTGCATGAGAACAACTGTATGGCTACCTTTTGTATACCTGATGAGATATCATTTGTATAAGAACAGTTGAGTGGGAAGTAATATACAAGGCAAAAGGACTTCCAAACTAAGACATAGAAACAGTTGATGGTTCTGTTGATGAACTAAGTATCTCTACCCTAATCCTGTATGACCCTCAGCATATAAAGTCTGTTGCCCCTAATAAAATTTGGCTATTGATCATCAGTCAGTAGTGCAAGCGTGTTATTATCGGCTCCGTGCACCAAGTCCATCGCTGCAGGACAGCGACACTATACCACTGCACTAGTCCCTGCTCTGAGTTTCTTGATCACCACAAAGAGGACCTGAACTCCCCACATGCCCCATGGCCTAACACAAGCACCAGGGAGACAGCATAAGGGAGGAGTAAAGTGTGTTTGTACCTTGGCAAGAAATCCTAGCAGGGCTGCCAGCTCCCATGTACAGGACAATAGGTTTGAGCCAGCCTGAGCCCAGTTGACATTTCCAGGCAGTTAAGGAAAATGCTTCAGGCTGTAGCTCAGATCCTCTCCTGATACTGACCCAAGCCTCCCTCTTTCTGAGTTATTTTAGCCTCACCCAGATGCTGCCTGCTTTATATCAGCTTGTACTGTAGGTCCAGCCCCACCCACTACAGCTGTCCCAGGATGCCCTCTGCCCCAGTGCCCTTTGCTTCTCATGCATCTGGGTATCCTAGTTCTGCAGGCCCTGATTGGTCTAGGCATTGGAGTCCACAGTCACCAACCAGAGAAGGAAAAGCTGGCTGAGGTCTGGGAGGATGCTGGGAGCCAGGGCAAGTGCGCCTTTCCCAGAAGCCCTCACTGTGTCATAAGTACCAACTCAGCCACTCCTCCAGTTACTGGTGAAACCTCTCTAGCCCAAATCCTGAAACCAACTATATAGCATTTTTAAAAGTCCTTGGGACTCACACCTGTCTCAAGTCCTGCAGGGCAGGCCAGGGATGCCTAGGCTTGTTGGGCCAGTTAGCAATGGACCTGGGGTACCCAGGGGTAGTTAACTCCAACCCAGTTTGGAGCAGCAGGAATTTGTTCTCCCCATCACGAGACACAAAGCATATTGTTCACACAGGCACACAGGCACATAATGGACCCTGTACCATCACGTCCCTCACATGTGTGCCATCCAGTCATATATACAACACATACCCATGTAGCCAGAGTGTATGCCCACATAGGGCAGGCCAGGACAGGGGAGTTGCCAGCCCTTTTTTTCTGCTGAGCATGGGCCACAAGTGTTGTTGTCACATATGCCAGCTGTCCTTTCCGTAAGGTCTCGGTCTTGAGTAAGAAATACCAACCACTCAAGTTGCCTCCAGTGCTTCCTTGGCCGTGTTCTTAGCCATCCTCCTTGCTGGCCTGGAACTCGCTGCATTCACAGCCTGGGGCCTTTGTCAGATATCATCCCTTAGACCCTGTGAGTCTTGCCCCATCCCCAACTATATTTTCTTTTTCTTTTGTTGTTTTTTGAGATTTATTTTTATTGGAAAGTCAGATATACAGAGAGAAGTAGAGGCAAAGAGGAAGATCTTCTGTATGTTGGTTTACTCCCCAAGTGACCGCAATGGCTAAACCTGAGCTGATCCAAAGCCTCCTGGGACCCTGAACCTCTGAGACCCTGAGCCTCTTCTGGGTCTCCCATATAGGTGTAGGGTCCCAAGGCTTTGGGCCATCCTCGGCTGCCTTCCTAGGCTACAAGCAGAGAGATGGATGGGAAGCAGGACCACCAGGATTAGAACTGGCACCCATAAGAGATGCCAGCATCTGCAAGGCGAGGACTTCAGCCACTAGGCTACTGCACTGGGCCCCCCACCAACTGTATTTTCATTCTATGCTGTTGCATGGAAGCATGGTGGGGCCTCACCAGGCAGTGAAGGACTGACCAGACTCCTGATGTTAGCAGCAAGAAAGGGTCCTGTGGCCTCCTGATTTGATAGCCTGGTTGTTGGCTGCATCTCAGATGCTCCTGGGCTAATGGAAATGCCCTCTGACTCCCTGTGGACCCTGCTCCAGATTCCTTTTCTCTTCCAGAGATCCAAGGGTTTGTCTTTTCTAGCCCCATCCCCTCAGACTCAGAGGTCCTGCCTGAGAATCTATGCAAAGTGTGTCCTGGCCGGGAACCTGCAGTGAGCTTAGAGCCAGGGGAAAAGGCATCGAGCAGGGCCTTGTGCAGGCTGTGGCTTCCCCGCAGGAGCCACACCAGTGGATGCCAGGCTCGTTAAACCGCACAGGGCTCACAGTCCCCTGCTCTCCTCAGAGGAACAGGACTTGCTCTTTCTCTCTCTTTTTTATGACACAGTTCCATAGGCCCTGGGATTTCCCTTATCCCCTCCCCAAATCCCTCCCCCCCTCACTGAGTTCCCTTATATCATTACTATAGTTTAATTCTTCATACATAGTCATGTGTACATCATTGCGGGCATGGACAATGGCCGAGTCAGCATTCTATTGTTAAGACATAGTAAACAGTTTCATTGGGAGTCCATCTTTGTCTGGAAGTAGATACATACTGCATTGTATCCTCACATCTGCATGTATTGGTCTCCATTACACAGTTATTATACATCCCCTTAAATGAAAAGCCACAATACAAAATCAACAATAGGAAGAAAAATAGAAATTTATAATGCCATGAAGTTAAATAACATGTTACTGAAAGACTAATATGTCGCTGAAGAAATGAAAATCAAGGACCTTCTTGAAGAAAATGATGCTTCTGTATGATCTATGAGTCATTGAAGAATTTAATGAGAAGAAAGTGTTGTGAAGAGATGAAACTAACAAAAAAAATAAAAACCCATGAGATACAGTTTTTGCTGATCTTTGTTGGTGAAATGTGTCTCCTGTAGGCAACAAATAGATGGGTTTTGTTCTTTAATCCAGTCTACTAATATATGACGTTTGATTGATGAGTTTAATCCGTTTACATTCAAAATTAATACAAATAGGTGGTAATTTGGTCCTGTCATTTTAGTAACAGGTTGTTCACTGATTTAGTCTTCCGTTATTTTACTGGGATGTTCTTTGCATTTGCCTTTGGTTTTGGTGAGTGGTATTCCTTTTCTCTGTCAAGAGAACATCTTTAAGTATCCTTTTAGGGCAGGTTTGGAAGAGGTATATTCTTTTAACTTTACTGTGGAAGAATTTTATTTCATTTTCAAAGACAAAGGAAAGTTTTGCTGGGTACGTTATCCTGGGCTAACTATTTTTTGCTTTTAGAATCTAGAATATGTCGCTCCATTCTCTTCTGGCTTGTAGAGTTTCCTGTGAGAGGTCTCCTGTGAGCTTAATTGGCATTCCTTTCTATGTCAGTTGACTTTTTTTTAACGTGCACATTTAAGGATCTTTTTCTTATGTTCAATTGAAGAGAGCTTGATTCTCATGTGTCTTGGTGAAGATCGCTTTTGGTCAAGCCTGTTGGGAGTTCTGTGCTCCTCGTGGGTGTTGTTTCCCAATTCTTTCTCTAGATTAGGAAAATTTTCCTTTATTATTTCATTAAATACATTTGTAAACCCAGCTTCTCTTTCTGCACCTTCTGCAACTCCTGTAACTCTTATATTTGGCCTTCTAATAGTGTTTTTCAATTCTTGAATACTTTTTTTGGCCTGACTGAGCTCTGCTTCCAGCTTTTTGTTTGTTTCCCCCTGGTGACAGGAAATATCTTTCAGTTCTGTTATTCTTTCTTCTGCCTCCTTCATTCTATTTTGGAGACTCTCCATTTGACTTTTAATTTGCTCCATTGTATTCTTCATTTCTGATATATTGACTTTCATTTGATTCATTTCCAGTGTGACATATTCATTGAATTTCTTGAATGCCTGCTTTATATGCTTCTCATTGTTGATAAGAAGTTTTATAACAAGTGTTTTGAAATCTGTATCTCCCATTTTCTTGATGTCTTCTTCAGTTAACTCTGAAATTTGCGAAGAGTTTTGCTCATTTGCAAGGGAATCTTCTGTAATATTCATTGTGCCCTTGTCTTTTGCTCTTGATCATTGTACTTCTGGCTATCAGATTCTTCTCCTTGGGATAGGTTTCTAACATGTGTCACTCACAGGTCTACAGTTCGATTTTACCTATTGCAGTTGGTACATGGCTCTTTGCAGTCATTTGTGCCACTCTCCAGTGAGTTCCAGGTCTGGGTTCTTATGTTAGATTTCTACCGTGGTCTCCATAGCCCCAGCTCCTGGCTCACCAGTCTCTACCTCCTACGATACTGTGCTGAGGCTGCACTGTTGTCTGTACGACCTTTCTTCCACTTTCTGTTGGAGTAGGTCCCAGAATTAGGGAAGCACTAGGTGCCTTATATAGCGAGGTTGCTGGTGGTGCTGATCTTGCCGGGATCTGTTGGCTGTTAAGTCTGAGGGCCACATGGACCTATTTTGACCTGTACAATGCCATGGTGGGTATTATTTTCCTGTGGGACCAGTGCAATGCGATGAGCTCAGTGAGTTCTTGCCAAGCTCAGCACATGCGCAGCTCACTGTTGTTCCTGCAGTGTTAAATTCTTTGCCACACTGTAAGAAATGGCGCCTGATGTGCCACTACTAGAGTTCTTGATCTGCTGGCTGTCAGGCTGAGGATGCCTGGACCTATCTTGGGTGGAAACTGTAGGATGCCACGTTGTTACAGTTCACTGAGCCAGAAATGAGTTCATTCCCAGCTCCGTGCATGCACAGTCCTGCCCCATAGCTCTTGCCGCCTTAAACAAAATGGCACCTGATTTGGCTCTAGGAAGCCGACTGGGCTGTGAAATCCACCCTGTTCCTGCACCGTCCGTCTGGGATCTGCCATTCTGATCAAATCAAACAGACCAGCAGGACAAGCAGTTCTTTGTCTCTGTTCACCTCTGGAGCTCCTAGTAGTGTCCCTTCCCACCTTGTTGCTGGTGGAGTTCTGGCTGCTGGTGGAGTTCAGATCACCGTTTGCTGAATGTCGCTGGAGTACCAGTCACTGCAACACCATACCATGTTTTCACTGCTTTCCTGTGTCTGTCAGTCTCCAGGTACCCCCCCCCCCCCGCTGTTGTTCTGTCCTCTCCTATTTTCTGGAATGTGCCCTCTCTGCTTCATACTGGCTAACATTTCTCCGTCTGCCTAAACGTGTCCTTACCCTGTTCTGCCATCTTGATTCTCCCCAACTTACTCTTTCTTAAACACTCTCTGTTCAGAATCCTCCTGTGGGTCACCCTGCCAATACACCCTGCCAATACAATTAAAGTCTTAATTCCTCTACTTAATGTCCAGGAGTCATAACTTTCCAAGCCTTCACACCTTTGCTTTTATTGTCACACCGGACAAAAATGCCCTTTCCCCTTGTCTGTGTTCACTGGGTCTCTTCTCTTCCTTCAAGGGTGAGTTCAAGTTCTCCCTTCCTTTTCGGATCCTCCCAGCCATGGGTGGCCTGTTGTCTGCATGTTGTCTGTAGTTAGCTTTGCTTCTCTCCTCATACATGACATGATTGTCCTGAGGTCATTTGCATAGCCTTTATGTTTCATCCAACCCGGTTTCTGAGACCTGAGGGGATAAGTGACATCTTTGTCCCTTATGTTACCATACCACTAGCAGCAAGGCCATTACCAAAGGCCAGACCTGTGCTGTCTTTACACATTTGGTCTCAGCAGCCATCCATGAGGTGGGGGAGCTCTTTCACGCTTCCTGGTTAATGATAGAGAAATTCAGCTTAGAGGGACACACTGACCCAAGTTTGTGAGTCTAAAATGCAGAACTTCGCTTCCAATTCAGGCCTATTAAATTTGAAAGTCTAGGCCTTTGTAGGCATTGCCCGAGCCATTGTCACTCAGGTGACCAGTGGCAGAGTAAACTCAGTGAAGGCAGGGCTCTTAACATTAAGTCTTGCTACATGAACAAGGTCCAGGAGCAGCGAAATAGAGCCTCACATCTTGATGAAATGAGGGCACAGGGAATCACACCAGATTGAGAAATGTGGAGCTGTGGACACAGGTGTTCGTTCAGCTCCTCACCTCTTGTTATGGAGAAGAAACACGCAGATTGTTGATGAGCCAGATATCTTGATGACACGGAGAGCATGAACCTCACCTGCATTGGGATAAAGAACTTATCATAGTCATCCCTGTGTGTCTTGTTATCACAGGATAGAATCACATCTGAATTGCTGGCCAGAAGTTCTGCGATGTCTCTGGGTATTAACTTCAATGGTTGATTTTCTCTTGTTTTATCTCCCGTTACCTGGAGAAACTGTAATACTGTTTTACTTCAGATTATGGAATTGTGTTTACCCTCTTGCATGTCTGTTTTAGGAAATTAAGGAATATAGGCGCAGTGAAGGCACTTTTACAAACCACATGCAGAAATGCAGTTCCCCATGAGGCTGGCATGATGGCTCAACAGGCTTATCCTCCACCTTACAGCACCAGCATCCCATATGGGCAGCAGTTCTAGACCTAGCTGCTCCACTTGCAATCCAGATCTGTACTTATGGCCTGGGAAATCAGTAGAGGATGGCTCAGGTCCTAGGGACTTTGCACTCACATGGGAGACCTGGGAGAAGCTCCTGGTTTCTGGCTTCAGATCTGCTCAGTTCTGGCAATTTGGGGAATAAACCAGTAGATGAAAGATCCTTTCTCTCCTTCTGTATACAAATATGCATTTCAAATAAAAACATAGATAAATCTTAAAAACAAAAAGAAAGAAATGCAGTTTCCTAGGAGAGCCACTTTCCCCAGGGTATCCGGGTGGTAGCTAAAGCCAAAAGTTTTGGGGTCAGATTGACTTGCATCATAACTCTGTCACCATCATGACTATGAGCAAGTCACTTGTCTGCCCTATGTCTCAATTCATCTTTAAGCTGAGATAATAATGGTATCTCCTTGACGGGCAGTGGGAAGTACCCAGAGTAATCCCCATCAACAGTAACCGTCCATAAGTGTGAACCACTTGGCTCTGGTTGACCTCGTGTGTGGTCCAACAGGGCAGTGCACTGTCAGGGAATGTGAACCCACCACACCCTTCCTGATGGGGCTCTAAGTGGTTCCAGCTGGCAGGCCAGGACAGGCCTGTCAGGATAGGCCAGTGCATGCTGAAAAGGGTCACAGGTTGTTTGTCTGAAAATCAGGGAGAGAGAGAGAGAGAGAGAAAGAGAGAGAGAGAGAGAGAGAGAGAGAGAGAATCTTCCGTTCATTGAATTATTCTGTAGGCTGAAACGGCCTGGGATAGGCCAAGGCCAGGAGTCAAAAACACCATCTTCATTTCCTAGGTGTTTGGCAAAGGCCTCAGCACTTGGGCCATCTTTGACTGTTTTCCCAGGGTTATGGGCAGGGAGCTAGGTTGGAAGTAGAGACACCAGGATTCAAACCAGTGTCCCAATGTGAGATGCCAACAGCAAAGATGGCAGCAGCATAAGAACTACTGGCCCAGGGTTCCAGTCTTAAAGGAAAGGCAAAACAAATAAATGACCATGATCATCCAAGACATGGTGCATGGAATTAGACTGGATTAGTAACCAAAGCAGTTATTGTGTTGTTGTGTTGTTGTGGTATAGTGTAAGTGGCTTGCACACCCACGTCCTGCATCAGAGTGCCTCGTGGGCCTAGTTTCCAATGCAGCTTCCTACTCATGTGTACCCTGGGAGGCAGCAAATGATGGCACAAGTGCTTGGGTCCCTGCCAGACCTGGCTCCTGGTTCTTAGTTTTGGCTTGTCCCAGCCTTGGTTAATATGGGCATGTGGGGAGTGAACCAGCATTCTCTGTTTCTCTCTCTCTGCTTTTCTGTTGCTATGCCTTTCAAACAAGTAAAAATAAATAAGTAAGCATTAAAACATTAAATATTAAAAACATTAAAATCAGAGAAGCACAGACCCAAATGGCTGGATGAGAGATGGCTCATGTGGTGAAGCTGATTAGGGAGGGGCTGCGGGAGAGTGTGGCACAGGGGTGGAACTGTGACTGGTGGAAAAGAGCCAGCTGTGTGTGAAATGGTGAGACCAAGGGCTTCAGACAAGGGGGCAGCAAGTATGACACTGCAGACATGGGAGGGAACTGTGTGCTCTCAGGGTGTGGAAGCCTGCTGTGGCTGGAACTTGAACATGATGGCAGGAGTAGAAGGATCATGGGCAGCCAGACCCCACAGGAGCTTACACAGCCATGACAAGAAGTCAGAGTAGCCAGAGGCTTCTGATTACAGACCATTATCAGGGAAATCACATGTCTGACTGGTGGTTTTAGGAAATCCTTTTCACTCCTCTTTAGGAAATGATTGACAGGAAGGTTAAGTAGAAGCTGGGTAACTTGTTAGGCTAATGTGGGAGTCTCGATGAGCGAAGGTAACGTTTTGGATTAGAACAGTAGCAGTGACAACAGGAAAAAAGCTGGAGGAAACAAGATTGCAGCTAAGAAATAGAGGCCTGTGTCAGTCCAGTGCCAACGGTCAGGCACCAGGCCCATTGCCCTGTTGGTCCCTGGGAGGTGTGCCTTTGTTTTCTTGACAAATTACTATTTTCCTGTAGCCACGTGACTCTCCCCATTTTCTCCTTGTGGGAAAACAACTATTGTATTGTGTTCATTACAGATTTTATTTGAGTAAATTATGCGACCACATTTTAACTTATGTAAGTATACCTGATACAGACACTGCTGTGTCCTATCTTTTTCATGTCAGAATCATGTCTTCTAGATCATTCGTGCCTTGACAGGTGTATCAAGTTAGCCACCGTGAGTTACCTCTTTTTCACCTCTCCCTGTTCACTCTCCCATTAACAAACACATACACCTTGCTTCCGAATTTCTGAACCATGATGATGTAGTGTGAATGCCCTCCCAATGTCTTTCTATGAGCTTTGGGAAAATGGCCCAGGGACATACATTGTTGAGTCAGAATTACTGTGTGCACCTTCACACTCTGGCCTCATGGCAGCAGAGTGCCATGGTGCCAGTCTGCTCTCAAAGAACAACATGATGTGACTCTGTTCCCACATCCCCACCGTTTGTCCTTGTCCAGCTTTCTTATGGATTCCCACAGAAAGAAGCTATAGCAGAATCTCACTGTTGTTTGAATTTGCATTTCCCTAATTTTTTCCCTGTCTTGATTTATTTTAATGTGACATGAAGTAGGGGTTATACTGTTTTATTAACTTGCCTTTGTCCTTGGAATTTGTTAAACAGTTTATGATCATCCTATTGACATGTGGTACCTATTTTCTCATATATTAAGCTCTCTTAAATAGCAGAAATCTGTCTGTGATTTCTTCCTACTGGTCCTATTCTTGTGCCAGTGACGTGTTGTTTGCATTGGTATGGCTTTATAACATATCTACTAACTGCTAGGGCAAGACTCTTCCCTTCACTGATTTTTTTTTTTTTTGAAGCATTATATATAGGAGAGGGAGAGACAAGAGAAATACAGAGAGATCTTCTATCTGCTTATTTACTCCTCAAGATTGCCACAATAGCCAGTGGTGGGCCAGGTCAAAGCCAGAATCCAGGAGTTCACATAAGAGATCTGGAAGACGCTCCTGGTTCATGGCTTTGGACCTGGCCATGACAGCCATTTGGGGAATAAACTAGCAGGTGGAGAATCTCTCATTCTGTGTGTGTGTGTGTGTGTGTGTGTGTGTGTGTATCTCCTCTCTGTAATTTCGCTTTTTAAATAAAAATAAAAGATAAATGTTTAAAACAAAGAACAGTAAAGAGGCTAGTACTGTGATGTTGTGGGTAAAGTTGCTGCCTGCAACACTGCCATCCCATGTGGGTGCTGATTTGAGTCGTGGATGCTCCACTTCCTATCCAGCTCCCTGCCAGTGGCCCAGGAAAGCAGTGGAGGATGGCCCAAGTCCTTGTATCACAGGTAGGAGATTAACCTGCTATACCACGATGCCTGCCCATTTACTGTATTTTTAAAGGACAGTGTTGTTATTGGTGGCCGTTTGTTCAGAGGAAAGGTGAGGTGTATTTTTTAGATAGGACTGTGCTGCTAGTGTCTTGAGCATTATTGAGGTTTTAATTTCTACACAGTCCAGCCTGGCAGTAAGTTTTGTACTTTAGGAAAGTATAAAAATCCTAATAGGATTTTAGGAAAATCCTCCTTGCCCCAGTATTAGATGAATACACCCTAATATTCTATTTTAAAGATACTGACTTTATTTTAATGGTTAGATACTTCATCTGTTATTTATTTTTGTGTAGTTATAAAGCTGGCATTTCACTATTTTATTCCAATACTAGGCTGGTTTTTCCATTCTTTACCACATATACTCACATTCCTTGTGTACATAGAGTTCTTCCTGGGCTCTGCTTCTTCCACTAGAAAACAGAGTCTGCTGGCAAACACTAGAGACGGTAGCAACTTTTGAGCAAGAGAGGGGCAGGTCACAGGTCTAAAACCCACCAGTCAGGCACAAGAGTGTGAGTCTTAGACAAGGATGATACTGGGATAGGCACCTGAGGCAGCATCCTTGCTGGGCTGGGGGCAAAGGTGTCTGCCGAGCCACTGAGAGGAACATACATCTCCAGGTTGGGTAAACTGAGGTCAGGAGGCCACTGACAGAGGCAGCTCTTGGTCACCCTGTCAGTGGGAGCCAGAATGAGCCCTGAAGATATCAGTGAGGCCAGCAGCCTCAACAGGGCAGATTGGAGATCTCCAGGGGGATCCTTGGGCTCCCTGCTCACTAGGAAGGAGGGGTGCTGGATGGGAGGGAACCCAGCACTGTGGTCAATTTCTTAGAGACAACTCCAGGTTTTTCTTCTGGAAGGGGTCTGGAGGAATGGAACACTAAGGCACTTGCCTTGGGGAGGCCATGCGAGCCCACAGGGCTGTCCTGGCTTTCCCTGTGTTCACTAAGAGTTGGAGGAGAAGAGCTCGGACACCCCTTGCCATGCCATGGGGATTTTGCTTTTCTGCTAGGCACCTGGAGCTCAGCATCCCTGCCCACTGCTGCCTTCCATGGAGCCCCCATCCCCTCTGCCTTAGAGACAGCACCAAACAACTGACTGTGGCCTTAAGCCTGTCCTCTGCCCTCCCCAGATTGTGTGTTCTTGGTTGCTTTCTTCCGGGATCCACCCTGAGCAGCTGGCACGGAGGTGGGTGTACAGGAGGACTTAGTAGTGGGTCGGCCCATTCAGCTCCAGACTACACTGGCTCTGAAAGGTACCAAGGTGGAAGCCTCTGCCTGATCTCCCTTTAACCTTCTATCCAGTGTAGTTTTGTTCAGCCTTGGGGAAGGAGGCAAGGCCCTGCCTGTGAAGAGCTAACAGCCGCTGAGGAATCTGAGGAGTGAAGAGTTGGACTTTCTAGGAGGAAGGGAGGGAGGCGGGGTAGAAGTTTGGAAGACCCACAGTCCGAAGGCTTGGGTTGCCATAGCAAGACCTGGACTCACTTCCCACCAGTCTGGCCTCAGCTCTCCCTTCGTTTCCCGTATCCTGCGTGATTTCCACTTTTCCCCCTCACTCAGATTCAGCTTCAGCTTAGATAATGTGGTTGCCCATTGTCTAGGAAATCAGTATGATTTTAAAGGGTGGCCTTTGAGGGTCATGATTGTTGGCCCCTAATTTATCCTTGCAGATTCATCTCTTCCCAATGCCTGCCTACTCTCTGTCCAGCCCTGCCCACTCCCTGGGTCTTAGACTCTATGCCCCACACCTCCTGCCATACTACTCACTACCACTCAAAGGCCACATAATTTGCATACCCAAGTATTCCTACTCTGGCTTCCTTGTCCTCCCTCCCACCACCACCATTCCTTCCTTCTGGGATGCCTTTCCCTCCTGTCATGAGCTGTTGAAACCCTGTCCAGTCTCAAAGGCTTGATTCCATCGCCACCTCCTCTGTGACACCTTCTCTAGCCCAGTCTTTGCCTCCAAAGCCCGAACCCATTTTCCATCTTCTGTGCCCCCAACCAGGGCTTAGTTGGGGAGCAGTGGAGCTCTGGGACCTGGAGGTCTTTACATGTGAATCAGGGTTTGCATTGTTCCTTCTTGGATACCATGCTCCCCCTCCCCCATCATCCCAGGGACCCCAGAGCCCAAAGCCTAAGGACTTGCATGCATGTGATTACCTGGCCTCAAGCCTGGAGTTTCCTTTCAGTAGCATGTGTACAGTAGATGCTTCCTTGGTATGTGAACTGAATGGAGGCTATGATTTCTGCTAAGGGGTGTGGCAGTAAGTCTATGTTTGTAGCAGTGGGGTAGCAGGGCACCAGGCTGAGGCCCCAGCCTCTCTCTGGAAGGCAGCACATGTGAAGAGGTTACACCAATAATAACAACCTGGCTTGATCCACGTGTTCCAGCCCAATCTGCCCTCCACTCAGAACTCAGTGTCAGTTCAGTGAAATCATTCCTGTCTGTGGGCCAGAAAAGCCGGTTGTGAGGCCCCAGGGCGCTGGCCCAAATAGGAAACTCCCATGTGTAGAACTGGGCAGCCAAGCAGGCAAAGCTGCCCTTGTCAGGCCCTCAAGTGAACCAACAACCAGCCCCGAGATAAGAATCATCTGGGTGTGGTGGGGTGGACACCTCTCTGAGCTACCCTGAGACCAGCAGGGACTGGGCACACCCTCCTTCCACCTGTCCTTTCCGTGGAGAGCACAGGGGATAGTTGTCCTGGACTCTTCTCACTAAGGATTTGGACAATTATTTTCTTTCTCCACTCAGTGGCTTTGGGAGTCCCATCCATGGTCCATTCCTCCTGGAGTACCGAGCACTGGGACTGCAGTAGAACTAGGAGTAAGGGCTCTGTCCCCCAGAGGGACACCTATCAACCTTGACCTCCGTGAGCTGAAGCAGTGGACTTTTACAAGTCATGGCTGGGCCAGTACTAAAGTAGTGGGAGCCCTGCATCATCTTCTTGCCCCTCACCATGTCCTTGGATGATCTGGTTGTTCTGGGCAGTTGGCGCTACATATTGTTAGCTTCAAGGGCCAAAACCCCTGCTGCTCCCTGCATCTCAGATCTGCAGATCTGTGGCTGCTGCTGAGAGCCCCGGCACAGGCGCAGGCACCTGAGCTGTCTGCCTACCCTCACCCCTCCCTGGGCGATCCCAGCCACTGCCAAGAGGTGGCCAGGAGGCGGGGCTCTGAGTCAGAGTATAAGTTGCTGATCTCTGCCAGCTGGCTGGAGAGCCACCGTGATGCTCCACAGGCAGATGCCCGCCTGGATCTCCCACAACCTGCCAGACCCGTGCCAATCAGAAGATGACAGGCCTTGGGCCACCTGTGCATCGAAGGTGAGGGAGCTGTGTTGGGTGACTGGGGTCAGAGGCTGAGAGCCCAGGAGGCATGAGTGGGGGCCGAGGGGCAGGGGCTGATACTGAGGGCAGGAGATAGGCCCCAGGAGGAACTGGTGGGCATTGTACACTCCAGAGACTTCGTCTTGGGACTCTGTGCCTAGCACATGGGGGAAGGGGTTGAGCCCAGCTGGGGCCTGGGTTGCTGGGTGCATGGCCCAGCCAAGAGCTCCTCCAAGCTTTACAGTCCTGTGCAGCTGCTCCGGATCAGGGGCCGCCAGCACCCAGGGTGGACGATGCTCAGGACTACTGGGGGAAGGGGTCCACATTTGGCCTGTGCGCATGGCAAGTGAGTGTTAGCTGTACTTACTCTAGACCTCTATGCTATCAGTCTGTGGCATGATGTGTGGTGAGATCAGTGGCATCACCAGACGCTTCTCACTAGCCACAAGGCTGTCCACTGCACTGGGTTTACAGTCAAGGTTGTTTGGTCTGTCCGGTTCCTCATAACCTCACGAGGCCTCTAGGCTCTAGAGTTGTAGATCAGGTGGTGTGTGCTCTGCGTTGGTCTTCCCATGTAGACAAGGGGGAGGGAACCTCAAGCCTCCAGCTTCCTGCAGATGCACATTGACCTTGTTAGCTGTGAAGGATGGTCGCTATTCCAGGACAGGACCTTCCTCCTCACTACCCTCCCCCAGCCCACACTCAGTCACTGAGCGGGTCTTATCCTTTGGGGCAAGGGCTTGGAGCCTTGTTCCTTTTCCAAGGAGCCCAAGAAGAGGAACTCCATGCTACGTGGTGATTGGAGTCCTTGCTGCCCTACCAGGACCCTCACTGCCACCCAGGTGTGTCCACAGTGCTCAGGTGGCTGAAAGGAACTCTGATGGACACCCAACCCGCCTCTCCAGTTTTGTTGAGCTCCCAAGAGGGAATGGAGCTTACCTTGAAGCGGACAGTGAAGCAATAAGAACTGAGGGCCCAGAGTGTGGTTCTAGGAGCTCGACTCCCACCCACACCATGAGCTGTGCTTATCCTTTGAAGGTCTTGGCGTGTCCTCATCACCTATCTCTGGAACTTCTTGCCCTGACTGCTCAACTAGCTGAGGGTAAGAAGCAGAACAATGTGGGGGAATCCTCCTGGATATTGCCCAGGCTTGCTAGGACATGTTCTGGGGTCTCACAGGTCCCCATACCAACGTCTCATATTTGGGCAGAGCCCGTGACACAGGTGTGAGGATTGGATGGCTACACCCAGCGGTACAGGGAGGGGCAGATGGCAGCACCTGCTGACCTGTCATGACAAACCCTAGGAGGGGAACTAGCTTCTCTGCATAGGAAGCAGGTGCCTTGAGAATGGTCTGATGGCCTAGGGATGGGGATCAGACCTGTTGCTTCTGCAGCCTGACCAGCCCCTGTCCCCATCCCACCCAGGAGCCTGGCCCCAGGAACCCATCTGTAGCTAAATTTTGTCTTAATTCATCTGTGGTAACAACTGGACTCTTAGGGGTGGGGAGCCAGTATGCGAGCTGTCTTCTGCTACTGACTAGTCTACCATGTGACCTGGAGTGAACTAACTGGTTTTGTTGATTCTTGGTGAGCGCCAGGACCTGCTGGAAAGTGCATCAGCAAATGGGTCACCTTGCACCTGGGTTGTGGCTCTGCTACTCCTGGTCTGCATGGTCTGCATGGTCTGCATGAACATGTGCAAGAGAATCTCCTGAAACTCAGGCCTCTCCAGTGCAAAGCAGGGCTACAAGTGCCTTCCTCAGTGGGTAGCTGCCCAGCACAGCAACACCTATGCAAAGCACCCAGAGCAGATCAGGGCTTGGAGTACCAGAGAACAATATCAATGTAGTCCTCCGCCTCCACCAAAGCACTTCAAGAATTAGGGCCCTGCCTATCAAGTAAGGGGAGCACTGCTTTGGATAATAGTCAGTCCTGAGAACCAAGGAGCTGTCTCTTTATCCTACGAGTGCCTAATACTAAGTAGATCTTGAGAGGAAAATGCAATGATGGCAAGACCAAGCCCAGAGGCCAGCTCTGGGGGAGATGAGGCTGGGACCCCATATGTGTGCGACCTGAACAGTGACTCTCTCTGAGAACTCTGCTTCCCAGACCTGCATCCTGTGTAACTGCACGGAGTGGCAGGGGTGGGGATGGAGTTGAAGTGGTCGCAGACATCTCTGAAGCGCTCACCAAGTAGTTTCTACCTTGATCTCCAAGTCCCTGAGTGTTCGCTGAGGGTTGCCCAGGGCCGTCCTCATATCCTCATGAACTGTGGGAAGGTTACTGACTATTCTGACATGCCTCTGCTGCTTGATCCCAGCCAGGACATCCTTTTCTCAGGATGGGCTTGTCCAAATCCCTCAAGGTTTGATCCTTACCACACTGCAGGTGACTCCAAAAACTTGGATTTCATAGCCTAACTGGACTCTGGCTCCCATTCGTTCACCCACAGATGCTGTGGTTTGTTCTGCTGCAGATCAATGACCTGTGTAGCTGTGGATTTTTTAATGAGTCGCTAACACTACTCTGACTGAGCTGTGACCTCAGAAGCAAAATACTTCACATCTGTGGTAACCCCCGGTCACTTTTTCCTAGATTGGCTCCTGGAATTCACCTAGGCCCTTGACCCATCATTCTGTTTCTGGTGCTGCTACAGAGTATCAGGGACTGGGACTTATTCCAGCCCATAGTTTTGGAGGCCAGAAAGTCTGAAAGCATGGGGGATTGACATCTTGCTCATTTTCTAATACTCGCCTCTTTTAGTTTCAACTTTGGCAGAAAGCTAAAGGGCAAGCAGGTGTGATAGAGGCAGAGCGAACAAGAGACAGCCTCACTGTATAATAACCTCTTATTCCCTGGAGAACTGCATTAATCCCTCTGAACAACAAATCACCCCTTAAGGGCCTGCCTCCCCATCCTGTTGCAGTTACAGGAATAAATTTCAATGGAAGTTCTAGAGTACCAGCCATGTTGAAATCCTAGCATCAGCTTCTTTCCTGCTAACCTGCTTCTCCTTGCATTACTGTCAAATATCTTTCCAGGGGCAAATGTTAAGAGCACTGAGTGGGGGTACTTTGCTCTTTGATCCCCATGAAAACTCCTGAGCTTAAAAGGGTGAGCTGAGCCCCATAGCAGACCATAAAAGAGCCCTCATGTCTGCTAGAAAAAAAAAAAATAGGAACTTCTTCAAGGACCCTGACAGCTGTGCTGCGCTGTAGAGTTTTGCAAAAAGAGTGATTGTGGAGTGTGTCCATAGAAGTGTAGCGAGTAAGAGTACAACTAGCAGAAGAATAGTGTTTGGAAGCTGTTTGGGGCTTTGTGGGGAGTTCAGGATGCGAAATGAGGACAATGCCAGGGAAATTGATTCCAAGAAGAGCGAGAAGAGATGAAGATGAGCCACACCTGACAGTGCAGTCAAGGACGGCAGTGGTTAGAGACACATGTTAGAGAATTGGGCTTGGATTCAGACTTGAGTTTCTCTAATTCTAGCCAAGAGCCCCACATCAAAGGAGTTAGCCCCAGATTCTCCATCTGTAACCTGAGGCAAGTAATGACTGTTTCAAGGGTGTCTACAGGGATTAAGCAAGATACCACGCGGAACATGTGTATGCAGCAGCACGTGGCCCATGACAGGGCACTCAGTAGGTGATGTGGGCACTGATACTTGTGAGTTAGAGCAGGAGGAACTAGTGAACCTCACTGGAAGTTTCTGGGGCTAGATAACAGGAGAAAACTTTCCTGGAAGGCAGAGACCTTGAGTGAGGCCCGAAGCAAGCCATGACTGGTCCCTCCCTTCCTGGTGGACCCTGCAGGGCAGTGCTGGGCCATGGGAAGCCCTTGCTAGGGGTGGGAGAAAGGACCAAGATGGCCATGAGGCCCACAGTGCCAGGCTCAAGAGTCCTGCTGGTGTAGAAAACTTGACCTCCATTTGCCCTCAGATATAGTGGCCTTTGCCAGGGCTGCTGTCTTGTGAAAGTCAGCTCCTGTCTCCTCGCCAGACCAGGACCACTTCCTGCCCAGTGGGAGTGAGAAATAAGGAGCTCACCATGCTCAGGTAGGTAGCTATGGTGGTGGAATATCTGGCCCAAACCACAGGCACAGTTCTAAGACCAGATACACTGAATATGGGCTTTGACCCAACTCACCATATCACCACAAAATGCTTTAACTTTAAGTTGTTGACCAGAAAAGTATCCAACACTTGAGAGCTAATCCCATACAAGCAGCCCTCAGCCCTACAAATGACTCAGTTTCACATTGAGGCAGCTGCTAGCCAGAGAGAGGGAGGCAACCCCAAAATCTACTTGTTCCTCTAACTCAGGAACTAACTAACCGTGCTTTCCCAGAGGCCTTGTTTTTATTGCTGATTAGAATTAAGGCCCAGGAAGTCTCCAGATAAAAGACAACAAAATGATAATTGAGTTGGATGGATTATGAGGACTGTATTTTTTGTTCATATTTTGTTTTCCTCTAAGCTTCAATATTATTAAAACAGAAGAGTTTTTATTATTATTTACTTTATCGGAAAGAGAGAGAGGGAGAAAGAGAGAACTCGATCTTATATCTGCTGATTCACTTCACAGGGGGTGCTGTTATTGGGGCTGGGCCAGGCCAAAGCCAGAAACCAGGAGTTGTCTTCTGATTCTTCCACAGTGGGTACAGGGGCCCAAGTACTCAGTCCATCTTCCACTTCTTTCCCAGGCACATTAACAGGGTACTGGGTAGTAAGTGGAGCAACCAGGACTCAAACAGATGCCCTTATGGGAGGTCAGTGCTGAAAGTGGAGGATTAACTTACCCTGCCACAATGATAGTCCCTGCATCATCGTAAAAAGGCACTAAGTGGTTCTAATGGCAGATGGGCACAAGAAAGATGACATGATAAGTGTTCTAGTTCAGAGGCCTCTATTAACACAGATGTTTGGGGTGTCTAGTGGCATTTGCTATGGGCACAGGCTAGGGGTGAGCAGTAACAAAAGTTGGTCAAGACTTGAGTAAAACTCTAAGGAAAAATACTTCAAGTCCCTTCAAACAGAAAAGGCACAAACTGCAGAACACAGGGCCAGGCTGCCTGTAGAGAGTAAGCACGAAGCAGCCTCCCTTCCTGAGTGTACTGACTGCATGAGGTGCCAGGATGAAAGCCCTTTTTGTCTCTCAGCCTTGACTCCAAAGGGCCAGGAGGGTCCTACCAAGTTCAGGAACATAATGGACTGTGGAAGAATCTTCTGGAGCCAGGGAGTAGCTCCCAGCCCTGCCAGTAGGAGCCCGTGACCAGCTTGACCTGCCTCCCCTTCAAGATCACCCACCTTCCTTACCTTAAATTCTCTCTTCTGTGTAATGTTTATTCCTGACTCCCAAGCAGCCGGGACAGGGCCTGGCTCACATCAGGTGCTCAGAAGTGATGCCTGAAAGTCAAGGGACCTGGAAAACCTGACTGCTTCCTGCAGAGAAGGAGGGCAACACACTGAGTCACCTCAGCAAGCACAGCAGGCCCCAAGCTCTGGAAGGCTAACCTTCATGGAGGTGGGGTGGAGAGAACTGGGATGAAACGGCTGCTCTCACAGACCCCATGGCTGGGGCGAGGGCAGTGGGCAGGGGAGGTACTATGGGGAGAAAGAGGGATGGGTCCCCAGTGGGTAGGAAAGACGATCTGAGGTCACTGTGCAGCTGCAGGATATGGAAGAGCTGGGGAGTGTGGGAGAGGTGGTTTAGGGGGTCTGAGAAGCTGAGAATCTGCAGTGAACAGAAAGGGGGTAGAGAGAAGGTGGTAGAGGGCTGGTGGCTAATGGGTGATTCACAGAGCACCGGGGAAGGATCTGGGCGGGCCATTCATACTGCCTCAGATACCATGGCCCAGGGACTTGTCATGGCAGGGCTCCCCGGAAGTGGAAGAAACCTAGGAGGAGCTGGCAGGAGAGTGTGCCCAGGGTGTGTTCATGTGGGGAGGAGGTGAGCAGGTGGTTCTGTAGCATGGCCAGACCTCGGGGCTCTGGCTGCCTGAGGTTAGCTACAGACAGCGGCTTCTGACAGGCAGGGCACCAGTCATTGGATGGGGGATGCCTTGGCACTTTTGCCAACATGACAGAGAAGTCATCAGGGACCAGCCATGATATCACAAGTAGCTCTTGCAAGATGTATCTAGGGGAGACAGGTACAATGTCCACAGTCAGGAGGAAATGGGTGGCTTTTGGGGACAATGCCCTGGGTAGAGGGGCTCATGAGCAAGGGAAAAACAAATGTTCCTGGGCTGAAGCTAAGCCACTCTGCAGGAGTAAAGAGCACCTGCCAGGAGGACTCCCAGCTAGTCCAGGCTGAAGCTTGATCGGTGTTGGTCACCTGCCAAGCCTCCCCAGGCCTGCCTCCCAAGCATGCTGCCATTGTGGGGAGGTGGTGTTTGTCTCAGTGGCAATGCCAATGAGCAGCTGCTTCTTGAGGAAAGGATGACAGTGGAAGCACCAAGCCTTCCTTGTCACTAGTTGTCATTCTGTGGTTGGGGTTGGCTAAAGCTTTCATTCATGGCATCACTCTGTTTTTTTTTTTGTTTTGTTTTTCTTTTTTGTTTTTTTAAGATTTATGTATGTATTTGAAAAAGCAGAAAATTTGAGATCTTGCATCCACTGGTTCATGCACCAAGTGGCCTCCATGGCTAGGGCTGGTCCAGGCCAAAGTCAGATGCTTGGAAGTCTCCCTGGGTTTCCCCACATCAGTGTTGGGCTCAAACACCCAGGCCATCTTCTGCTAACTTCCCAGCCTTGCAAGTAGAAGTTTAACCCACTGGTCCACAAAGTCAGCCCCATGGATTCACTCATTTAACAAGCATTTGCCGAGCACCTTCTGTCAATTGGTGTGCTACTGGGATTAGAGGTACAAAGATGAAAATCTAAGCAGGACCCCCAGGCTCTCAGGAGTGTCACAACCTTCTAGACTTGAGAGAAGACAGAAGTTCAAACAATGCCAAGCACAGGCAGTGAATATAGTCAGGTTGACAGGTCTGGGGAGGCCTTTCTTCCATCCCCTCCTCCCTGGGGGCCTGGGTCCTGTGAGGATGCTTGCAAAGTGAGTCCATGTCTTCTCAACCCACAGGAAGGGCTATCTCCATGCCACCTGCTGACAGTGAAGGTCATCCGGATGAAAAATGTGCGGCAGGCCGATATGGGTAAGTATCCTCCTTGGCTCATAGGGCCTGGGTGGGCAAAGGGCCTAGCCACATGTGTGTGTGTGTGGTTCTGCTGTGTGTGTGTTGTTTGCTCTGTATTCCAGAATTTGAGATTCATGTGTTTCCCAGGCCTCTCACTGTTATCAGTACCTGTCATTATGCCTGAGCCCATCTGAGAGCTCTGCTTTTCTCTCTCTCCTCTCCCCAAAAGGAATTTCCCCATTTAGAATTCCCCCAAATGGAATCCATTTTGAGGGATACTAGTTTCTGTCATGCTCAGAAACCTTTTAGGTGTAATTTGACAGTTGTGTGTGTAGTGTTTTCTTGTTGACTGAACTCTCCTGTCCCAGCTCCTACAGCATTCTCAGGCCTTGGGGGCCCAAGAAAACTCCTGGCTTCAGGAAGAAGCAAAGGCATTGTAGTGGGGCAGGATACTCCCCCTTTCTGTCTTTGGGGTGACATTCTGAAAGGTCACAAAACCATAAGTCCCTCCTCATGCTGGCCTTGCCTTGTCCCTTTTAGAGAGGACACTTGACACCCAAAGAGGAGAAAGCTCCATTCCTGAGCCCCACAGCTGTGGGTTGTATGCACAAAACAGGATTGGTTCAAGGACCACAGGTTGTCTAGGGAAGTCTTGAGAGGGGCAGAGTAGCCACAGACCTAGATACTGAGCATGCATTTCAGCAGGTAGAGACATCTGTCCGTAACAGATGGTAGACTAGAAGATGGCATTCCAACCTGGATTTATGGCATCAACCTGGATGAATGACATCACTCCTGGATTTAAAAACCAGGAAGGACACAAAGAGCCATGGGGGCCTGGAAGGGCTGCATTGAGAGTCTGGTGTCAGAGGGACAAGATGTAGATATGAAGGCCAAGGACATTTCAGAGCAGGGCAGCACGCCTGAGCCTCTCCCAACACCATCTGACCCTGTGAACTACTTGAAGGCAGTCCTGGATGATCTGTTTTGCAGACATGGGGTTAATAATGACCTAAAGTAGAATCAGTGTTAGATCTTGGGTATGGAGGAGTAGGGGGCAGGGCCAGAGGGTGGACAGCCGGAAGCAGCAAGCTGGGAGGATGCATCGGAGCCTTCTAGGTGAGGAGTGATTGCATCACTTCCTGAAGGCTGGAGCACTGGGAGGGAGAGGCAGGGATGGTGGTGGAGGGTGGAGGCAGGAAGGCCCTGCAGCCTGGAGACAGCAAAGGGATCTTCAGGGTTTAGACGGAGCCTCGGTAGGAGGAGCCAGTGCCAGCAGGAGCAGTTCCAGCCATTCTTGGACTTGGGCCTGCATCTGCTCAGTGACCTGCCAGAGGAGCAGGACCTGGCCTTGGACTTATTGGGGCTTTTGCAGCTCATCAGGGTGACTTAAGGAATTGAGACATGCCTCCTGCACCTGCATTGCAAGCACTTCTTTTGTCTTTCTTGTTGCTGCCTGACATAGTACATGGTACATCACTCAGATACTCCCCAAACCTGTCCTTAGGCAGACATCACCCCTCCCCTCGGTGACCACCCCAGATCCTGTAAACCCACAGCAGTGCTCACTTTCCTGCAGTACTTCCCAGACTGTGTCTATATCAGCCCCTGGAGCCACCCTGGCCACAAACTCAATCTGCATGCCTACACCTGCATGCTCAGACCTTCCCATCATACAGGCCCTTTCTTCTGTCCCCTCCCTGCCACACCTGTCATCCAGAGGTTGGGGACAGGTAGCCAGAGAGACAGGTTGAGGTCTGGCTTTACCAGCCTCTCTTCCTCTCTACCTTCCCCATGTAGCCTTCTGGTATGTAAGCTGCTGTTTGGAGGAGGGTACCTGATCCTCTTTGTGAACCCCCTTATTATTTATGTTTCTCTTTGGCATTGCTAGTTAAGGTGAAAGGTATATGTGACATCTGAGTGAGACACACTGGTCACATGATGTCTGAACTCGAGTAGTTATCACAACTGGGCCCTCTTATTGCTGGGTTATGGGTGCTTGAAATTGTTGCCATGTACCTTGAACTCAAAATGAACAGCTTTTGTCAGTGCTCTAAGTTGTGTCTCAATTCCCAAGGTTTCAAAGAGCCAGAGGACAAAGGAAACACAGATTCTGGGTAACACCCATTTCCAGGAACTAAAGCTTCACCCACCCCAGGAGAGACAGGCCTCCAAGCCTCCCACTCATCAGGAGTTTCCATTCCTATTGGGAAAGGAAATTTAAACCTAAATCAGCACCCCAAAGTTACCAGGCAGGTGTCTCCAGGGGGAAGACAATGTCGTGAACATCTATCGAGATAATTGAGTCATCTGTGCCACCCACAATTCAGGAAAGAAAACCTGTCATTCAGATGACCAGTCCCTCAGTCATGGAGGCAGGAACAGAAACAGAGCCTCTCTGAGTTTAGGAAATGCTCCGTAATCCACGAAGGTCTAACAACTGGGTCACCACTGCTTAGCTATTCCTTACAGCCAATATGATGGTCACCATCATCACAGTCAGCTCAAAGTGCCTGCCCTAGCTGACCTGCCCCACTTCATACTCCCCATGGTTGCAATCCCCTTTGGCCACACTCTATTTTCCAGCACAAGGGGGTGTGTGGTAGGGATGAGGGGCAGAGGGAAAATGGCTCGCAGCATGGGAACTGAAACACAAATCACCAGGAGTACTTTTAGGTTAATCAGAACTTTAAACCTTTGTACAAAAATACTGAGATGTTGCTTAATGGGTCTGATGGGAGGGTTCTAGGCATGGATTGATGTCAGAAAGTGATTTTACAGGAACAGGTACTTTTATAGGGTACTTTTTATAGGTACTTTTATCATGCATACTAAGTAGAAGTTGTAAAGATAATGGATTTAGAGTGGTTGGTACCTGCCTGTGGCTTCGTATTATATAGGAGGTTGACCTGACAGGAATGTTACAGACCTAGAGGGAGAAACTGGTATCTAGGGGAAGCCAGAGGAGGGGTCCGAGAGGGGTAAGCATGTCCCTGGTTTCTCAATTGGCAGAGCAATTAGACATGCTGACTTGCTTAGCTGTGTCTGCCGTGACTCAGCCCACAATTTCTTGGGGGATCTGATAGAGTTCTTTAGTGGGAGGTTCAGTTTTTTTCCACTTACTCATTTATTCAGTAAATATCTAGGCAGTGCTGACTACATTTCAAGACAGTGCCCCAACACTTACGTTGCTCACAGCATGGAGGGCTCACTTGAGTCTACCTCCCTGTACAGCACAGACAAGCAAGTGCTTGGCCAGGACAGGGTGGCAGCTGACCCCAGACTTGGCATGGTGAAGACTTTCAGAGAGGGCTACTTCCAAAACCTGAAGAAACAAGCTAGAAGAAGGGATGAAAGTAGAAGAGAACGATATCCCATGCAGAGGGGACAGCATGTGCAGTGGCCTGACGGCAAGACAACATAGCAGCTTTGAATATCGAGGAGTAATGGAGTTTGGCTGTGGTCTAGAATGTGGGTGTGCATGGTGTGTGTATGTGTGTGTGTGTGTGTGAAAGAGATAGAAAGAGAATATGTATGTCTGCATATTCATGTGCCAGATGAGGCAAGAGATCAGGAGGTTCGGAAGAAGAGACTGAGGTAGCCATGTTGGTGGTTGAGACTTATCCCTGAGAGCATACGGAAGCCATTCAAAGCCTGAAACTTGGAAGGGACGTGGCAGGCTCATATCTGAAAAACTACCTGTACATTCTCTTGGGAGAAAACTCAGGCATAGAGCAGGACATTGCCCATTTGGGAAGTTGTCTTAGAGACAGTGGTAGCCTGCACTAAGGCCGTGGTGGTATAGATGAGAAAAGGATGGGCTTGAGAGAGGGCAAGAGTTGAACTATTTAAGTATAGGAGGTCAAGGATGATACTTGGTTTCTGGCCTGGACATCCAAGTGGATGGTGAGGAGAAGCAGGTTGAGCACGGAGAGATGGGTGGGGATGATGAAGTCATCATTGTCCTTTGGTTCTGTTAGGTCTTGGTCTTTCTTTTGTCTGGATTATATGCTCATTATGGTATCTAAGGGAAAGCATGATCTCACCTTTTTTCAATAGGAGGAGGGCTGTGGATTCCAGGTCACTAAATGGTGAATCCTCAGAGATTAACCACTCATCACAGGTGAAGTCTGAAGCCAGGAACACTTGAGGCACAGAGTGTGATAAAGCATTCAGGTTAGCAACAGTGTCAGACTAAGTCACAGGTGGCAGCCCTGTTCCCTCTTTGATGAGCAATCATTAGTAGTTACGGACTAGTTTGGGTCAGTCATACAAGACTAGAACTTCCATGCACAAACTGACCTGACCATTTAGAGGACTCTCTGATGGTGGAAACAGTGATGACTCAGCATTTTTGGTTTATCTCATGTGCATCCTGAAACCTATACCAATAGATTGCCAGGAGAATGAAAGTCAGTCATGATCCCTCACCTTTCCACCTCCCAGGCTGAGTGGAGGGAGCGAGTCAGTCTAGGATGCTGTTTTTCACCCCAGTTTGTCTGCTTTTCCAATTGGAAGACTCAGAGGGTCTTCCTTCCTCTAATGTGGGTGGGCTCTCTGGGGGTCAAAGCTTTTGTTCCTTCTCAGAACACAACCAGCAGCATCACACTGGAATTGCTAATTTAGAATGAAAAACGATGTGTGAGTCGTGTATGCGAAGGCTTCTTGAGTCATAAACTTCCTGCTGGGAGACCAGAACAGGTACAGGAAGCCTGACCAGGGACAGTTGAGCCATACAGAGACGCTCCTTCTGCTCCAAGATGCTGCTGAACACCTGCTTCCACCTAAGCCCTTCTGGACTGGCTCGGCACACTGCATTCCCTTCCAATCCTCCTGTCTCCTAGCTTGGAGGGCGAGCTCGGCCCTATGATGGCTTTCCAGGGTTGAGGCCAGAAGCACACTGGACCCTTTGGGGATAGCCTTCTAAGTCTTGCCCTGGCTGAGGGAAAACTGCATGGCCATAGCTTGTCCAAGAGTGGTAGCTGTTTGCTCAAAGACCAGGGTACTTTCGTTAAGAGCCAGAGGCCATCTGTGTCCATGAGAATGATCAGTGGGACCTGGATCAGCCTGCCATCTGTGATCTTCTCAAAGTTCTGGGACAGAACTGGCTCTCCATGAGCCAGAAAAGCAGCTGGAGCTCATGGGGTCTTGCTCTGGAAGAGATTTGTCTGGGATTCCCTTTTATGTCCATACTCTCTCGCCCTGGGCCTGAGCTGGTTCTCACCCTTGCTGTCCACCCTTCTCTCCCTGTAACAGTGAGCCAGACTGACTGCTATGTGAGCCTCTGGCTTCCCACTGCCTCTCACAAGAAGATGAGGACCAGGACCATCTCCAACTGCCCAAACCCCGAGTGGAATGAAGCCTTCAACTTCCAGATCCAGAGCCAAGTAAAGGTGAGACCCAGAGCTGACTCTGTCTGCCCTGCTTGCATTTCTAGCCCCTCTTGTCTCCTTGTCCTTCTTTCTGTTTGTGTCCTCCCCTGACCCATGTTTTCTTCCTTCTACCTGCTTGTTTTTCTCCCCACTCATCTTCCCACTCATTCACTACTTCCTTCTGCCTGGTTCATGCTTATCTCTGTCCATTTATCCTTCTACCTTCCTTCTGGTTTCACTCGACCTTCCATCCAACTGTTGATGGAACTGGGCATCTCTTACCCCCAAAACATGGTTTCTACTACTTCCCAGAGCATGTTCCAAGCAGGAGAATGCACAGAGGGGAAAAAGCCATTCTCTAGTCCCAGGAACAGTCTATGTTCCAGCCAAACGGTTTTGTTTCCTTTGAATCCCTTGCAGATTAATTTGCTGTTTCTGTTTCCTTGGGTGTGTGTTCCTGCTTCTTCATTTGTTGAATTCTTTTTGGAAGGGGTGGGGGCAGGGTCTTCTTCAAAAACATGGTGACCTAAGTCAGTCACATGTCTGGTGGGAGAATATCCTGAGTTGTCACAGCCTTAGCAGAGAGCTCCTAAGAAAAATGTGGCCTCGTCGTCAAGGCCTCGGCCTATCTTGAGGTATCTTGGGCTCTACAGCTCCAGCCCACTCCAACACAGTTGCCATGTCTAGTTCAAGAAGTCCTTTTTGTATTTATTATTACAGAAAAAAAAAAAACACATTTTCTGTCCTGTCCGTGTGTTTGGTGAAGGAAGAGGCTTGCCATCTGCTACTGTGAAATCAGCGTGTGGGCCTTCTTTGTCTTCAGGATGATATACTGCTGGGTGGCGTCTGGGGTGTCCCGGGTTTCTGCTAATGACAAGGTCAACGATCTCATCTGGTTGGGAACCTCCAGAGCCACATTATGGTCACTAGATTTGGACCTAAGAGGCAAACTCTGCCCCAGCCACACCTCCTAGGATCCCTGAGACAAGAGCCATCAGGGACCAGCCCAACTCCTTCAACTGTTGGCCTCAGAGTTCAGGCAGATGGCAGGGTGGCTACCTAACTCGTTTTGGGGAATCTACAGGCAGACAAGCCCAGTTGTCAGAACCCCCACCATCTTTGCTGCCTCTCTCCCCTGCAGTGCTGGGGGATTAGTATCATTCATTCTGGCTTTGCAGTACAACATGTGCTGTCTTGGGTTCCGCGGGGTACATGGCTGGACACCTTTTCTACCTCTTCCCTCTGCTTCTGTCCTCTCCCAGAAGAAGGGAAATCCCTGCAGTCTTCACAAGGCTCTGCAGTGAGAGACTCAGAGCAGAGGGAGGGGAAGGCTCAGGAGAGGTCGACAGGAGGGAGTGGCTGCTTCCTTCCCTTTAAAGTTCATTTCCCCTTCAGTGTCTCTCCCACCTAAGGAGGGGCCTCTGTGCTGGCACCCAATCCCTAAGAAGCAGCACCTTGCTGGCGAGGAAGGAGCCAATGCAACAATGGCAGCCAGACTTGAGCCCTCCCACTCTCCCTTAGAATGTGCTGGAGTTGAACGTCTGTGATGAGGATGCGGTGACACCAGATGATCACCTCTTGACAGTTCTCTATGACCTCACCAAGCTCTGCTTCAGGAAGACAACCCACGTGAAGTTCCCGCTCAACCCAGAGGTAAGTGCAGGGGCTCAGAACCCCCATCTCCTGTCTCCTGTTCAGTGAGCACACATCCACGCTGGGGGAAGGTGGCACCACTGGTCCCAGTCCCAGTGCTGCCTCTCACTAGCTGAGTGATTCATGAAGCTCACTTGGTTGCTTTGCATTGTGTCTGCTCACTCATCAAATGGCAGTGATGGAACCTACCCCACATGAGAAAGTACAGAAGGCACCTAGCTATAAGGCTATACCAGATGGAGGGATAGTCAGTGCTAGCCCCCTTCCTCTGCTTCCCTCTTTATCCTGTTGCTAGGACTGCTGAGGGGAGAGGAGGGCAAATCTGCCAATCAGAGAAGGGTCAGGCATGGATCATACTGCAAGCTGCAGAGCATCTGCTGCAGGCCTGGGAGTATGGATGGGGAACAGGCACTCCAGAACTCACCTAGCCTCCATCCTCATGGAGAAACCAAGGTCCGGTGAGGCCAGAAGTGTGGTACAGGAGGGAGCCCCCATGCTCTGGACCCCTGTGTGGGCAGGGAGAGCAATGGGAGGCTGGGGCTAGAGAGGGGACGCTTCAGGGAGGTGGAGGAAGTGGCAGCAGCGGCGGCAGCAGCAGCCAGGAGCAGCTACTCTACCCTGCAGCAGCAGGCAGAGTGGGGAGGACAGGGCAGCTCTGCAGAGGCCCCAGCTCACAGAATCACAGACTTGGCTCACAGCTGCCTTTCTTTTCCTCCCTTTCACCCACCAAGGGCATGGAAGAGTTGGAGGTGGAGTTCTTGCTGGAGGAGAGGTGAGTAGGCCCAGCTCCCAGGGACGGCCAAGGTCCTGGCCTCCTAGGAAACTCCTGAGACACAGCTGCCTCTTCACCTGCCTCCTGGTGCTCCTCCCTGGGCCTGGGAATCACTTGGGAGCTACTACACAGCTTAGGTGCCTGGGCCCCAGCCTGATCCACCCAATTCCTCTGACATCACATTATTTTAAAGATTGGTTGTCAGACTACAAAGCCTGTCTCAGCTTCCCAGTATGGGTGGCCTCTGGGAAGAATTTCTATCACCAGGTCTAGCACTGTGGCACAACAAATTAAGCTTCCTGTGCCTATGTCGTTCTGCCATATGGGCACTGGTTTGAATTTGGGCTGCTTGATTTCTGATCCAGCTCCCTGCTAATGTGCCTGGGAAAGCAGTAGAAGATGGTTCAAGTGTTTGGGTCCCTGCCACCCATGTGGGAGACCTGGATGGAGTTCCAGGCTCCTTGCTTTGGCCTGGTCCAGCCCCAGCCATCGCTGCTATTTGCTTGCAGGTAGCAGCCTTACCTGCTGTACCATAGCTCTGGCCCCTAATGATAGTCATTCATATTTCATTCTGGCAGGGAAAACTGTGGACTCACCAAGCTAAATGTAACCTTCAGGGTTTATATCCTCAACCTGTAAGGATCTCTGAGCATTGACCAGACCTGTCTCAGGCTGGCTTGGTGCTGTCCATGAGATGTGCTGTTGGATCAGACCCAGGATGGAGGCTAGGTCATGTCGGCTCCTGGAGCTGCTGATCTCTAGCTGGCGAGTCACAACCCTGTCTTGCAACCTCTTTCTAACTCTAGGCGCTTGCAGCTGGCTGGACATAAAGAACAGTGGTCTTCTTTTTTTTTTTTCTTGCACAGGGGCCATGCTAATCTTGTCTGTATCATCCCAATTTTAGTATATGTGCTGCCGAAGCAAGCATGAGCAGTTATCCTTCTGATGGAAAATAGGAACTCTTTTAGTGCTTCCATATTGTTGCCATCTTTCTTTCTGGGTGTTTTGTTTAAAAGGGTACCTGTTTCCTCCTGGAGGAATCCCATATCCCAGGTTCCTGCCTAGCTTGCCATGAGCACCCAGAAGGCCCTGCCCCTCCATACCTGACCCTAGCTGTACTCTGTGTCACTGTTGTGAGCTGTCAGTCCAGAACAATGTAACTGACCATCACTTTGCATCTTGTTTTTCAGTCCCTCTCCACCTGAGACCCTCGTCACCAATGGCGTGCTGGTGGTAATTGTCTTTTCTGGTTCTGCAGCTACATGGGGCACCTCATATTATCAAGCACTGGGCCCAGGTTGTGTCCTTGTCCCATCCAGGCCCAGCAGAGTCAGGCTAAAAAAGAACAACCCAGTGGGGCACAGGCAGGGGCACTGCTCAGACCACCATGCCATAACACACAGAAATGATCCCTACTCATGGGAACTTCCCCAGTAAAGGGGGCTGCTGAGGGCAGCTTCTGTCCCCTATGTCCCTAATCTGTCTGCAAGCACAAGGCCAATATCAGTGTTTTCATAATCCAGCTGTAGGCAAGCTATTTTACTTAAATGTAACCACCCAATGCCTTGGGGTTCAAGGAGACCTCTCCCTCAGACAGCAGGGCTTCAAGGGTTTGTAGCTTGGGTTTCTGCCAGCCTGATTTCTCCTTGTGACTGCTCTCTTGGCAGCTCTCACTTCCAGACCCCTCAGCATATCATTCCATCTGGTGGGTCCTGAGCCAGCAGCTGACGCTGTAGCCCTGGGAAGCTGTGGCTGCGGTCCCAGGGCTTGTGGAGCAGTTCCATTCCTAGGCATCCTGCTTCCCAGCACCTTGTGGCAGGCTGTGATGGGGTTCAAAGAACACTCTCAGCATGTCCCCGGCATCAACCCCAGTTTGGCACCTGTGACCCCTCTGAGGCCTGGAGGTGGGGGAGGACCTTTGCTCAGGTCTCTGACATCTCGGCTTTTTTTGCAGTCTCGGCAAGTCTCCAGGCTGGAGGTCCAAGCAGAGTCCAGGAAACGGAAGAAGAGAGGAAAAAGTGAGCCTCGGTTTGGCTCTGCATGCTGGCAAGACAGGGCAAACCTTCCACATCCCATCAGCAACCTGGCCCAAGCTCACAGGGAGTTGGGGCTCAGCCAAAGCTGTGAGCCCATCTCTTCTTTGCCTGCTCCATTAAGGGCTGGCTTCCTCTTGACCTGCGAGCTCCCCAGGCCTGGCCACTGTCCTGAGCATGGGTTCTGCCCCTATTGGCACCTCCAGCAGCCTGCAGTGAGGGACCCTGAAAGTCCTGAGGGACCCTCTGATGGCTGTGCTCCTTCTTCTAGTCACATCCAGCACTGCTTGTAAGCCTTATACCAATACATTTTCCTGGGCCAGCCTCTGTGGGTCTTGTACCCAGTGTCCAAGAGACTCCTGACAGACCCCAGCTAGGCCACTCCAGAGAGCTGTCAGCTAAGCCAGGTTGGGGGTGGGGAGCAAGAGGCTTTTCAGGGACCTGATGCTCGTGTCCTCTCTCCCAGTGAAGGACCTCTTGGTGACTGTGAGCGAATCCTTCGAGAACACTCTGCGTGTCCCACCCTGCCGTGAGCTCTGCCACCCAAACCCTGCCTGCTTCCACTACCCCAAGTACTTCCAGCCACGATTGCATATGGAGGTGCCCAAGAGTCACTGGAGCTGTGGGGTACAAAGCAGCTGCCATGGGGCAGGGGGTAGGGGGAAAGGGGCTAAGCCCTGCTGCCGGTAGGACCTCCCCCTCACAGAACCCTCCATCCCCTCCAGCTTTGCTGCTGCTGCAGTGAGCACAAGAATGGCCCTGTGTGCCAGCCCCTCGACTGCCTTTGTGATGACCAGGCGGTGACCATGCCTGTGGTGAGGACCTGCGCCTGGGAGGGCCCTGACCGTCTGGCCTGCAGCTCCTGAGGCAGGGAGATGGGGAGAGGCTTGGGAGAGGCTGGGGGCACCGGGGTCTCAGTGCAGAGGGGTCTTGCACAGTAGGAACTAAAGGGGAGGCTGAGGTGGAGATGAAGATGGGGGAAGGGACGTGGAGATGGAGCAAGAGTGGATGTGCATGTGCGTGTGTGCTGAGTCAAGCTGGCAGGGTGGCGGGGAGGGTGGTCACATCAGTGATTAGCGTCACTCAGCCCTGCCTCATCTTCCCTGACAAGTTTTTCATCTTGTACTCCCCAGGGTAGGAATTACGAATTACACATGAAGACCACACCCTGGTAAAGTACCCTTTTTCTGTCCTCTATGGAGTGTTCGTGCCAGCAGGTGGGAGGTGGTGTCTCCCTGTGGCTTGGCCTTGTGTGTCCTTGATGGCTGAGACATTGATCACCCCACCCACCCCTACTGTAGCTTGCTGGCTATGTGTGTATTTCCTCTTTGGTGATGGAGCTATTCAAAGCCTTCACCTGCTTCCCAAGTTCTTAGAATTTTACCTTGAGAAATTCTAAGACTTACTTGTATGTTCTAGGACAAGTCTCCTGTCAGATACCTGATTTGAAATGTTTTCTCTTAGTCTGGGGCCTGTCTTTCCTTGTTCTTAATGCCATCCATTGAAATGGAAAAGTTTCTCGTTTTGATCAAAATCAGCCTTTTTTTGTTTTTGTTTTGTTTTGTCTTGTTTTTTTGGTCACTTGTGCTTTTGGTGCCATAGCTAAGAAGCTGTTACCTAATCTAAAACCATGATGTTTCCTTTTATAGTTTTGATCTCACCTTGCAGTATATGGTTGATTTTGAGTTAATTTTTGAATTGGTATGAAATCAGGGAGTTAGTACTACTTTTGTGCATTAGGTGGGGAGGAGATCTGTTTGTTCCAGAACCATTTGTTCAAAGGCTGTTCTTTCTCCACTGAGTAATCTGGATACCCTTATTGAAAATCAGTCATTTATCATAATCTCTACTTACAGCCCAATTCACTGTTTGGTTTCAGACAAATGATTTAATCTTGCTAAGACTCAGTTTTCTTCATGTCTAAATTGGAAGCAGTAATGAGAATCCTTGCATTAGTGGGCTGCTTTGCCAGTCCAGCGAGAAAGCAGGCCCAAGACCAAGCAACGCTGCTGTTACTGCCATCGTCTTGTTATGCTTGTCCAAGGAGACCAAGAAAAGAGGCATTTCCTCTAAGCTATGTCTGCCGTCTTGTGCTAGTCATGAAGGAGATGAACCAGGAGGGCTCCATGCCCTGCCTTCACTGAGATGGGATGCTGCTAGTGAGCCAAGGCTTGGATCAGGAATTGTCCAGATCCACTCACAAGTGATGGGGGTAGACAGAGAAGCTTCTGGGGAAGGCAGGGGTCCATGGCATTGCACACACGTAGAACATATGCTGCTCTTGGGGGCCCCCGCATTGGCTAGAGGTAAAGCTGACTAGGGCAGGTCGGGTCCCAGGTTCCAGGACAGGGATGAGATCAAAAGAGGACAGGCTCTGAACACGTCATGGTGGCTCCTGCCCCAGCTGCCAGCACCATGGGGTGAGGTGTGTGAGGTTTTTATCAGCTGCACAAACACACAGGGAGGTGATTATTCTGTGGGCGGGACATTCTCCGTGAGGGATGGGAGCACAAAGGAATGGGCGCTTATTTGTCCAGCTCAGGGGAGTCCACACTCCAGGGCCATGCCTGGCCACTTTCAGGGTTCCTGTCACCCACAACTGGCCATGGTCTAGAGAGGGCAGGGCCCCTGGGGGGAACCTTTCTGGGCCTCACAGCCACTTGCTGGTCAAGGAGGCAGGGAGTTTGAAGAGTCCCTGAGATGAGAAACAACAGTGGTCTTTGGCCAAACCCCAGCTTATAGCATGCCCCCTGAGGCTCAGGAGTAGATGTTTGTCATCTTAACTGCTGAAAACCAATGTTCAAGTTAAGTATCTTCAGCCCATGTCATACATGAGAACAAAGAAGTCCAAGGTCACAGAAGTGATACGTGGCAGAACTTGACCTCCAGCTTAGTAGATTCCGCTGATCCTAAAGCTGTATCTGTTCCTTAAAGCTGGAAGCAAAAGGTCTACTAAGCCCAGTCCCATCTTCCCGCAGCCCGGAGACTCTAGATGTACGGCTTGGCTTCAGCCTGTGCCCAGAGGAGCTGGAGTTTGTGCAGAAGCGAAAGGTGGTGGTGGCCGAGGCACTGAAGCAGGTGCTGCAGCTGGAGGAGGACCTGCAGGCGGATGAGGTGGGTGAGACTGGGCTCAGGGCCATCCTGGACTGAGCGGCTCCTGCCACCTCCATGCTTTGCTAGCCTACCCCTCCCCTAGGCTTGCCCTGTTCCCCAGCTATGCTCCATGGTTGCTCCTATGCCAAAGCTCTGAGTGCAGGGATGTGACCACATGCAGAATATGACTGATGACCCCCAGGGCAGGGAGGGCAGGCTGGCAAGGAAGGGGCTCCTGCTGCTTGTATGAGCTCGAACGGGCTGGGCTGAGTGCCCTCTTTGCATCTGTGCCAAGTGGTCTGCTCATCTCAGCCAGGAAGCACTCTGAACTCTGTAAACTAGCACCTGACACACCTCCCAGAAGGTCATAGATCCTTCCATCTGTGAGTCTCTAAACTCCAACAGGAATATGCAGACACACCCCCAGAGATCACAGTGGCAGCATGCATGGGAGAAGGAGCTTCACCTCCCAGGCCCATCACCTCCTCCAAGGAAGCAAGCAGTGGGGTCCTTGTCACAGGGCCTCAACCATCCTCGGATGGGGACCAAGACCCTCCACTGTCCTGGGCAGCAGGTCAGCCCTCCAAGTGCACACCTTCCAGCCTGGCCACAGTGGGCAGGAGGCTCGTGCCTGCCTGGGGAGGCCTCATGATTGGGCTTTAGCTGATGTAAGGCTCTTCCAGTGCCCACTCACAGGAAAGCAGAGCACCTTCTCTCCACCAGTGGTGAGCTCACCCAGGGCACCTTAAACTTTTCATACCCAGAGGTGGCTACTATCCCTTCCCTACCACAAAGTTAATCAGAGGTGTACCATACAGGGCAAGGGTGGGTGCAGAGGCTAACACACTGCTTGGGACGCCCGAATCACCTCTCTGAGTGCTGAGGCTGTGTCCCTGCTCCTGGCTCCTCACTCCAGCCCCATGCTGATGCTCACTGAGAGACTCACAGGTCATGGCTCAAGTGCTTGGAACCCTGCTACGCACATGGAGAACCTGGATTGAGCACCAGCTTTCTGGCTTCAGTCTGACCCAGGCCCAGCTATTTTAGGCATTTGGAAGCAAACCAGCAGATGGAAGACTTATCTCTCTCTCTGCCTCTATTTCTGCCTCTCCATTTTTCAAATAAATAAAAGATGAAAAATGAACAGCACAGGGTATATTGAGCATATGCCCCATGCCAAGCCTGGGCATGGGCCTAGCTTAAGTGTGTCCACAGGAGGTACATCATTGGCACCACTAAGGGGTCACAGGTGAGCTGGGCCCGAGGTTGGTCATCTGTTACCTGAGGGTAAGAATTCTGTGGGTCGTGACCGTGAGCTTTACCAAACTGCCTTAGGCCTCAGGGCCCTTCACCCACATCACCACTGGGCTTGAAGGATTCAAGACCTGACTGCTCTGTGCAAGGAGAGTTTTCAGGTTGCTCAGCAGCGCCTCTCCTCAACTGGCCCTCTCGCCAGCTTGCCCTCCTCTGCTGTCCTCTCTGAGCTGCTGTTTGCCATCCTGAGTTGTCCTTGACATTTCTACCTCCATGTACTCCCCAGGTACCGCTGATAGCCATCATGGCCACTGGGGGTGGAACGAGATCCATGACCTCCATGTATGGCCACCTGCTGGGGCTGCAGAAGCTGAACCTCCTGAACTGTGCCACCTACATCACTGGCCTGTCAGGGGCCACCTGGTAAGGAGGCCAGAGCAGGGACTGGGTGGGCTGGCCTGGGTCCCTTTGATGTGTGTTGTCCCCCATCTCACATGAGAGGGAAGCTCCATCATGAAGGCACAGCTGTGTGGCTTCAAACATGCAGCCAACCCCTCAAGAGACTCAGTTTCTGAATCTGAAAAGTGGGGACAAAATAAGCACTGGCAAGAAGCCATTGAACTTGACTGGGCAATAAGATGCTGGACTCTATGTTTGGTATACGCTTGCAATGGGGGAATCTCAACTGAACTTGAGCTGTGGTTATGCAACAAGGTGGAGGAATCCACCATGGTGGGAGGGTTTGGGGAGGGGTGGGAGAACCCAAGTATCTATGTAACTGTGTCACATAATACAATGTAATTAATGAAGTTAAATAATAAATAATTAAAAAAAAATAAGCACTGGCCTAGTGGGCTGGTGTGAGGGGCTGTCTCTATACCAGGCACTGTGCATGCAGGCCAGCACTGACATGACTGTTTCCCTGAGGCTCTGGTGGGGGCTTGGAAAATGGCCCTCAACAGTGAGTGGACCCCTGGCACTACTAGCCCCAGTCTGCTAGGGAGGGGATGCTGTCTTCTTTCTGGGCTGGGCCGAGCCTTCTCGAATGATGCAGGTGCTAACTGCTCGGGCTCCTGGGGGTTGGGACCCACCACCTGCCCCCTGCTATGCCTCTGCCTGCTAGGCTTCCTTCCATGTGCATGGGAGGCTTGGGGGCAGCAGCCCCTGCCCTGCATTCTCACTCCTCCCTATGGGAAGTCAGTGCGTCTGCCTGAGACCCACAGCATGGTTGGGGCACAGAAAATGTGTCATTTCTTTCCATCAACAGAAAACAAAAGAACTTCTAGACTAAGGAAAATGTTTTACTAAATGACACAAAATATATTTGCCTTTCCACACCACAGTTAGAAATTTAATTTGGAATATTGTTTATTGTGGGGGAGGACCATAGGTACTCCATCAAACCTTCCATGTGGGTGACAGAAATTCAAGTGTTTGGACCTTCACCTACTGCCTCCTAGGTACTATAGGATACAGACATCCCAATTGGATGCTGAGCCTGCTGTGTCAGGATGCCCACCCCAGAGCCTGATTTTGAATTCAGAAAAATCCAGGTCATAACTAAACCAGTATGCTATAGCTGGCACATAGTAGGCCTGTAAGAAATGAGCGACAATGTTTACACACACTCCAGCCAGACCTGTGTCCCACTCCCTTCCCTCCAGGCTCCTCTCCTGGCAGCTTTAGTGTTTGCAAAGACCTGCCTACCTTGCCCCCTTCCCTGGGAGGCAGAATTGATCAGACCAAGGCTGGACCAGCCCTGTTAGCCATTCCTGTCTCTCTCCAGGACCATGGCAACCTTGTACCGTGACCCCGATTGGTCCTCCAAAAACCTGGAGCCTGCTGTCCTTGAGGCCCGGAGACACGTGGTCAAAGACAAGATGCCCTCTCTGTTCCCGGACCAGCTTCTCAAGTTCCGGGAGGAACTCCGGCAGCGAAGCCAGGAGGGCTACAAGGTTACCTTCACAGACTTCTGGGGCCTGCTGGTGGAATCCTGTCTGGGGGATGAGGTGAGACTTGGCTTCACCCGGGGTCCAAACTCACCTGGCTGGCAACCAGCTCTCTTTCATCATGGGAGGGGGAGGAGGATCCTGGATGTCTATCACAGCAGAGGGAGTCAGACTGGATCTATAGGTGCATCCTGGGCTTTAAGAACCACAGGTGCGGGGCACGGCACAGTAGGCTAGTGGCTAAAGTCCTTGCCTTGTATGCGCCAGAATTCCATATGGGCTCCGGTTCTAATCCTGGCAGCCCCGTTTCCCATCCAGCTCCCTGCTTGTGGCCTGGAAAGCAGTCGAGGATGGCCCAAAGCCTTGGGACCTGCACCCATGTGGGAGACCCAGATGAAGCTCCTGGCTCCTGGCTTTGGATCAGCTGAGCTCTGGCCATTGCAGTCACTTGGGGAATTAATCATCTGACAGAAGATCTTCCTCTGTATATCTGACTTTGCAATAAAAAAAATAAATCTTAAAAAAAAAAAAGCACCACAGGTGCTGAAATGCACGCTGGTGGGGGAAGGTGGGGGCTCGCTTCCCCACCTCAGTCTATGAAGGCTGACTGAGACTGTCACGTTGAGGACAAATCAGGAGAGACCCAATGTAGGCCAGCATGTGCCCCCAAAGCCTCATTAAGGCACATGTGCAAGAAAACGGGCAGTAGCTAGAGAAGGCTAGGGAGGCATTGACTGTGGGCATGCTTGTCCCTAAGTGGGGGCAATAGGAAAAAGACAAGTGGAAGCTTCTGGGATGACTGGCTCACCTTGGAAGGGGTAGAGAGGTTGTTGGGAAGTCCCTTGGAATAGTCCTGTGTCCCCCAGCATGGGTCTGCTTCAGTGTCCCTCTCAGGGAGTGTAGCCTTGGCGCAGACTCAGCTACGGCATTCGGAGCACAGCAGCTCTTTGCAGGGCTCACTGTTAGGGCCACCACACAGGGATGGGCCTGGCGTGTTCCCTTCCTGCTCTGAAATCCAATTCTCTGAGCACCAAGTGCCTTAGATGAGAAGCAGCAGCCTGGGCTGGGAGGCAGCTGCTGGGAGGGCTTCCAGGGAGTACCATGGGCCTGTACATCAGGACCTGCTAGGCTATTACAGGCCCCCAGAAAGGAGCCAGCCTCGACTGCTGGTTGACCCCTGTGTGACTTTTCCTCCCAGCCTCTGTCCAGGCCCATGGCCCTGTGCTTTCCTCCCAAAGGTGTTGGAAAGTTCTGAGTGCACACCAGGACAGGCAACAGATTGCTCCATGGTAGAGGTTCCGCTTCCAGAAAATCCAAGGTTCCCCTTATGAAGTCACTCATAATTCCCTCTACTCTTTCAACCTAGTGACCAAGTACCTGTGCTGGCCCGTGGGGAATCCCTTCTCACCATTGACCCTGTCCTGCTCTTCGATAACTAATCACCTTTAAACCCATCCTCCTGATGGACAGGGCAGGCCTAGGGCCAAGGGCATGGGCTCCTGGACTCAGGCAAGATTCTAGCCCTGTTCTATACTGTTCTGGAAGAGGGACTTCTGCCAGTAGCAGTTAATACCCTTAGCAGCATTTTCCCAGTGGTCATGCACGTGTGATGAGGAGGCAAGCACCAAGGCTTCTTGCACCCACCAGAGGTCTGAACACTGGAGGAGCAGGCCTGGGGGTTCTCAGGAAAGCCGGGCTGGGTGTGATGTCAGGAGGTCCCTGGTTGTCCCACTCAAGATGATGAGTGTGGGCTGAACTAACTGTGCCCTGATTTGCAGTTGCCACCCTGTCCCCGCCCTGTCTTGGGGTCTGCGGCATGATGGCCAAGGAAGCTGTGCCCGTTCTCCAGGTGCAGGTTTGCTGGTAGCTGCTGTGCCCTCCACAGTGGCAGTGGCTCAGGAGCTGGGACACAGCTGCTGGTGGCCCAGGGCTGTCCCCTTCCTTGTCAATGGCTTCTTCTTACCCCCTTTGTTTTCCTTGCAGAAAAATGAATGCAAACTGTCAGAGCAGCGTGCTGCCTTGTGCCGGGGCCAGAATCCCCTGCCCATCTATCTCACTCTCAATGTCAAGGATGGCGTCAGCAACCAGGACTTCAGAGGTAACATTGGTGACTAGGAACTGAGGGGCAGGGAGCCCTTCTTGGTGGGGGTAGGTAGGTGCAAAGGTCCCAGCACTCGAGGTCTCCCTACCCCACCTCCTCTGCCAACCCTTGGGCTGAAGCAATAGGCTTTGCTGCCCAGTCTGCCCTGCCCCGTGAGTGGGACTGGTGGCATGGTCTGTGGCTCCCCTGGGTATACATTTGATCATACAGGGACAGTAAAGGTGCTAAAGAGAAACCACCCAGAGGGAGGGACCCCAAGGTCCTGCCCTGTGTGAAGGGCCATTTTGGCCCCCCACTTCTGCAGCTTTGAGGAACTCCTGAACTATGCAGTTTGCAAAGTTCAGACTTTCCCAGCCTCAGAAGCCGGCCAAGGGCGTCCCCAGGTGTCCTGCAGGGGAACTGCAGCTACCCTGTCCTAACAACCCTCTTCTCCCCAAGCCCCAGGAGCCAGTGAGGGAGGGCCAGGGCAGAGGGCCTGCAGGGCGGTGTGGGGTGTGGTCGGCAAGCCAGAGTCACCTCCCCTTGCTTCTTGGTGAGCAGAATGGTGCGAGTTCTCCCCCTATGAGGTGGGCCTGCAGAAGTACGGCGCCTACATCCCCAGTGAGCTCTTCGGCTCCAAATTCTTCATGGGACGGCTGATGCAGAGGATCCCGGAGTCCCCGATGTGCTACATGCTAGGTGATTCCTGGTGGGGCTCCCCTGGGCACCCCTGCCCAAGCTGGGATTTGAGGAATGATGGGGTGGCTCTTTGCTGTGCTGAGATGCCTGTGAGTTAACCTGTAAGCAGGGAGACCCGGAGGAGGTTCTTAAATCTACCTCTAGACCTCCAGAAGCACCCTGGTCTCGTCAGGGCCACTTGGCCACTTGGGACCAGAAGGACCTGACTGGGGATCAGAGGGGACTCCCCCACTGCGCAGATCTCCAGTGGTCTTCCTGGGATCTACTCAAAAGCAGACTGGGTGTGGCAGACTGGGATGGACTCAGGAGGTCAGTAACTCCCCTAAAACCCACTTCCTTCCTCTCTGGTTCTAGACAGAGTGGTGTCTGGGTTTACAGCTGGAGGGTGGGGAGCAGTGAGGAGCACTAGGGGTCAGCCCTTGGGGTCCAAGACCAGGTAAAAGAAGATGACAGGTAAAGGGTAGAGTTTGGAGCCCTACGAGATAAAGAACAGAGTCCGGAGATACAGGTAAAGGCCCAACCCTAAGCTTCCCCATCTTTCAGAGGCCAAACCCAATGAAAGTGAGGGTCTGACCATGACATCCACTCTCACAGTGCCCACCTTCAGAGTCCCAACCACACCCGTCCCCACTGACCTCAGAACAATGATGCCTCTTCACAGCATCCGGGAGTTGGGCCCTCTGTTTATCTGTGTCTACACTTCTTCTACCTCTCCCAGTCCAGCCCATCTCAGAGGGTCCGACATCTGCTTTGAAGCTTACCCAGAAGCACCCAGCCCATAGTGGCTTCTTCTTTCTTCTGAACACCCTTGTTTGGGAGCACAGGGCTTGGAGAGCTACTGTTACAAAGATAGTCTGTACCTCAGTCAAGGTTGTAGAAGCAACCCTGAGATGTATCCCAGTGCTTCAATGCATGTGAAAGACTTAATACCTTGTTATGAATATGTTCTATTAAAGCCATCACAGTGAGAGGGCATTCCATTTACTGAATGCCAGGCACTGTCCTTGACGCTCTGGGTGTGAGAATTGCTGAGAGGCATAGTGTGCATACAAGTTTGAACTTGAAGTTGCACTTGTCAGCCTCAGAGTGCTGCTGCGGCTGCGCTGGAGACCTGGGTGGACCGGGAACCTCACAGCTGACCCTGGATCCCCAGGTTTGTGGAGCAGCATCTTCTCCCTGAACCTGCTTGACGCCTGGAATCTGTCCCACACCTCAGAGGATTTTTTCCACAGGTGGACGAGGAGGAAAGTGCAGGACATCGGTGGGTAACTCACTGGCTTACCCTGCGGTATAGAGGGTGGGGAGGGTGGATAGATCATGAACCAAGGGCTGTCACACCTACCATGTTTTTCCATGACATCCCTGGAGCCCACAGACATATAAGATAGCCGGGGGTAGGGGGAAAGTGTTAGGTGTAGGGACCCCTGTGCCAAGGTCCCATGGCCTCCCAGCACCTGGGAGAACCGAAAAGGGAGGATCAGCAAACAATCAAGGGATGCTCTTCCAGACTCTCTGTTCTCTCTGGGACCGTGAACATTTTACTGTTGTTGAATTTGACTGAAAGGCTGCCAGAGGGCTCCCATCCACAGGCCATTCCCTCAGTGCTCATAGCTGAACCAGGCCAAAGCTGACACACACAATTCAATCCAGGGTCTCCCCTGTGGGTGGCAGGACTCCCCCATGCGTGGCAGGTCTCCCCCGTGGGTGGCAGGACTCTCCATCATGGAGCCATCCCCTGCTGCCTACCAGTTAGCAGAAAACTGCAGCTGACTCAAACCTGGGTCCTCCAAAATGACATGAAGGGTTACAACCTCTGTGCCCAGTACCCATGCTTTGGGGACCCTTCTTACCCACGTCTCCCTCTCCGCTCAACCACCCCATTCTGTTCTTCTTACCTGGGCACTCCTGGCACCAGTGACCATAGAGAGAGGTGTGAAATCCACCTCTCAGTGGCTCACCTGTATGGTCATGTGACCAGATAGTACTCCGGGCTGGGCAGTCAGGCCCCCAAGTCTTGTGACCTGTGCCTTGCCCCCTCAATCCCCTGCAGAAGATGACCCGCTCCTGCCAGAGATCCCCAAATGTGATGCCAACATGCTGGAAACATCAGTAGTGATCCCAGGGTCATGGCTGTCCAATACTTTCCGAGACATCCTCACCTATCGGGCCTTCGTGTCAGAATTCAACAACTTCCTGTCTGGGCTGCAGCTGCACACTGGCTACCTCCAAAACAGCGAATTCTCCAAGTGGAAAGGTGACCTATTCCTGGCTGTTCCTCCAGGCCTGGCTCTGCAGGCAGGAGGGAAAAATGGTTGTGGAGAAAACTCCTTGGCAAGACCCTCTTGACCCCCAACCCAGGGATTCTCCAACCAAGATTCTCCAACCCAAGGATTCAGCTTTAAGCCTGCTAGACTTGAGCAGTGTGCGGCTCTACCAGCAGAGAGCAGTGTGGCCATTTAATTAATTGAATGTACAGCGGACAGAATCTACAGGGCAACCGTTGGAGAGTTGACTTCACTGCACAGTCAGGGACACACACGCCTTTACTTTTTGCACCTGAGCTCTAAGAGTGCCCCTTGAGTTGGGCATGGGTAGCCCAGCTCAAGAACCCTATGTGGTAAGGAGCAGCCTTGCACTGTAGTCTTGCAACCTCAGCCTGTTGCAGCCATGCACCCCAGTCACCAAAGCTGACTTTCCAGTTTGTTTGATATTTAGTTTGGCCATGGCCTCCTATTGGCTACATAAGCCTAGCCTTTGCCATCTGGGGCAGGAGGGGCTGATGGCTCTAGGCCCAGGTTTGGCACTAATTCATAGTGCTATTTCACAAACTACAGCTGGATTCTAACCAGCCCCCTCCAAGGTGTGCTAAAACCCCAAGGTTGGACTCTTCCTTGTTAGTCCACCCCGGGAGAGCTGGGGACTCCATGGTGCCCCATTAAAATAGGGGAGTGGGTTGGGCTGGAGGCCCAGGCTGAGGGGTGGAGACAGCCACAGGCAAAACACCAGGTCCACACCAGGTATCTCTGCCCGGGACCAAGACTGTGGTGGTCCCAGGTATGTGGGTAACCGAAAGCCTGGGCTTTCAGACACGGTCCTGGATGGCTTCCCAAACCAGCTGACAACGTCTGCAAACCACTTGTGCCTGCTGGACACGGCATTCTTCGTCAACTCCAGCTACCCACCCCTGCTCAGGCCAGAGAGGAAAGCCGACCTCATCATCCACCTCAACTACTGCGCTGGCTCCCAGACCAAGGCAAGCGTGGTGACACCGGCGTAGGGCTCTTTCTGGGCACAGGGCTCCCTAGATCCGCACCATGGCTGGAGTCCTCTCACTCAAATGTTGGCCACACCTGCCTGGGCCTGTGTCCATACATAGCAGCACAGAAAGGGCTGTAATTCGAGTTGCCCAGCGAAGGAGACCACGTCTGGCTGTGCACCTCTGGTTCCAGCCTGGCTTTGTTCTCACAACATCACCAGCTGTGGCTAGGTGGCTGGGGACAGGAGCTGTTGGTTAGGGCAGTGGGGAAGCTGCAGCTGAGAGGTCCATGTTCCTCCCACTGACCTGGCCTTCACAATCCTCGCGCATGTCTTCCTGTGCCTTTCTAGCCTCTGAAACAGACATGTGAGTACTGCACCACACAGAACATCCCCTTCCCCAACTATGAGATCCAGGAGCCCGATGACAGCCTCAAGGAGTGCTACCTGCTGGAGAACCCCCATGAACCTGAGGCCCCCACTGTGGTCTTCTTCCCACTCATCAACGACACCTTCCAACAGTACAAGGCACCAGGTAACCTATGTCTGCCCCCAGAGCCTGGCATCCACCGGCTTCCCCTGTCTGAGCTGTCCTTGGTGTTGGCCATATCCTGCCTTCCCGCCTTGCTAGAGCAATCCTATCTTAATGAGGGCATGCTGCATTGCTTAGAGGTGTATGCAAATACACATAGAAAAGCAGACACTCAGCTTTGCACATGGTGCGTGTGTGTATGAGCGGGCTGCCAGGAGAGAAGTGGGAACGCACCCATACCATATATCTGGCAAGGTCTTCTGCTGCCCCCAGGTGTGGAGCGGAGCCCTGAGGAGTTGGAGCTGGGCCAGGTTGACATCTATGGTCCCAACACCCCTTATGCCACCAAGGAGCTGACCTACACAGAGGCGGCCTTCGACAAGCTGGTGAAGCTTTGTGAGTACAACATCCTGAACAACAAGGACAAGCTCCTGCAGGCCCTGCAGCTGGCTGTGCAGAAGAAGAAGAAGCTGAAGGGCCCATGTGCCAGCTGAGCTCTGGCCAGCTCCTCCCTCTGCTGGCTGCACCTGCTGCCGCCACCCCTACCCCAGCTCTGCTCTCTGGTGAGGGATGTAGGCAGGCTGGCTTGGACTTTCTCAAACAATTAAAGAAAAAAAAGAGACAGTGAGGATACCACCAAGGAGCCACGCTTGATTTCTTTCCATACGTCTTTGCAGGAAGCAGGGTCTGGTAGTCACAGGCTCCCATATGTGCCTCAGGCTGGGGTACAAAGGCTTGACCTAAGACAGAACCCAGAGGTACAGGGATGAAGTTTGGGGTCCCGTATCCCAGTTGTATCCTCTAATGGCAGCCAAGGGAAAATGCGGGCATACTGAAGATGTGCCCTGAATTTCTCCAGAAAAGTGTCTTCTCCATTCTGAGTCACTGTGCTCTCAGGACTTCTCTCAGTCCTTATGCTGTGTGATTTGTATTTCTGTGAATCTGTATCACCAGGACGAATGACACAAGAAGGTCAAGATGCAGTGCCAGGCATCCGGCTCTGCACCACTATGACGGTGGCAGCATCAGAGCCCCAGAGCTAACAGCTCGTGGGATCCCAAGTGGGCCACCAGCTCCAAAGCCAAGTCTGCAGCTCAGGCTGACAGCCCATCGCCCCGGGCTGCCATAGGGGAGGGCTGAAAATGGAGCCAGGTGCCAGGTAGGCAAGGCATTCTCATGCTGCTGGCCTCAAGGTTCTCTCAGGTTCTCTCACTGCGCCATCTCTCCGGCTCCCAGGTGGGTCTTCTTATTTCTAAATGGGAGTCCTCTCACTTATCACATGCCCTCCAGCTCACAAAAAGTGCCTCCCACTCCAGGAAGTGCTTCCCACTCTGGGAAGCAACTGTGGGGAACACCAAGATCTACCTGCGATAAAGTAGTTTGGCCTGGGAGATTTCCAGAGCCTGTGCAGGAAGCCTGCTCAGCCTTCCAACTGGGAACCTGGGGGATCCCTTCTGAAGATGCCTGGCTGGTAGAAAGTGAAGGCAGAAAGGTGTGTGGTATTGGGGGGCGGGGGTCCAGTGTGCCTGGAAAGTACAGCCGTGGGAGTGGGAGTAGGGGATAGGTACCAAGACCAACAGGCAGCCCTGTGCTTGTTAGGAGGCAAATGCCCGCAGGCCCTGAAATCTGGGAAACATCGGCCTCCTGGGTGCATCCTGGCCTCGCCAAGAGGGGTGGAAGCTAGTTGGAAACGCAGACTCCCAGACCTCCCCGTCGCCACACTCACCAACTCAGGGTGTGTGTGTCTTTCAGGGGGTCCTCCTCCCCCTGCTCCCACCCCATGGACCCAGGTGCCTCCTACGCATGTTCCCATGGGAAAGGCTGGACTAGGGATATGCCCTGGCCCCTGAGTTTGGGAGGCATGAATGAATGAATCAGCTCCCTTGAGCCACGGAAGAACTGGGCTTTTTGACTCGCAAAACCGGACCCTATCAGGTAGCCCGAACCTGGAACGCTGCCTGTCTTCTCCCCTGCCTAATTTCCATCTTTCTACCTGCCACACAAGCTCTCCTCCAATTATCCCAGAGGGAGCCCAGCGGCAGAACCTGGAGTCCCTCAGTCATGCAAAAGTGCAATGTATAAAGGCAGTGTAATCTGGGAGCGCGGAATAAAATGGCCACATGGGTAACCACTGTTGACTCATCTGCCTTCATGATCTGAAGTCACAAAACACGCCTGACTGCTGCTGCCTCCCCATGCAGCCTTGTCCTTGTTCATGCTCCCCCGCCTCCACCAAGGGCTTCCTGCGGTCCCCCTGCCTCCAACCCTCCTCTCCCTCCATGGTGAGGCTGCCTCTGTTTCCAGGAAGCTACGCCACGTCTTAGTGGTGCCCCAGCCCCACCTGGGTCCCTGCTGGGCCATGCTCGCCTGTTTTTCAGGAAACGTAGGTTTGGAGGAAGGGGAGGCAACGTGCATCCATGGAGCATATGCTTGGGGCCAAAAAGGCAATCAACAGTCTCTGCTTCCCAGAAACTTCTATTGCTGATTAGGGTAGTCGGAAAGAGCCTGGTGCATGCCAGAAGAGGGAAGTAGGAAGCCTGGTTACTGAAATGGCCAAGTGGCATCAATCCAGACGAGCGAGCCATGGCACCCTCCCAGGGCTCTGCTCTCTGCTATCAGCCTGACCAAATAGGAAAGGTACCCCCCACTCCCAATTCCTTCACTCTTGGGCTCCTCCTCTCCTTCCCTAGAGAGCAGCCCATACCCAGAGCCACTGCTGTCCCGCCCTGCTACCCTCTACCTCTACTTCCCCAGGAAAATGCCTCTCCCTGAGGTCACCATGCCCTAGCCTCCAGGTGCACATAGCCAAAGGCTGCCAGCAGCTTTCCCAGCCTTATCAGACTTGATTGTTCCCAGCATTTGGCCACGGACCACTCCCTGCTTCCTGACACCCTCCCTTCCCATGGAGCCCTGGCCAACAACAGTTCAGTTGGGTTCAGCTTGCAAACACTTGCTGCCTGCCCAATGTGCAGGTCTATTCTACAGGACCCAGCAGGGGCTGCACCCTTCAAGGAGCTTCCTTCTGGGCCCACATGGAGACTGAGCCTGGTGGTGTACTGAGAGCTTCCTGTTGGCACACCACCAGAGCCACACAGGCGAAGCTGCCAGTCCAGCCACACAGGGGAGGGGCATGGTCAGTCATACCTTCTTCCTTCATTTCTTTCACCAAAATGTGGGAGAGCCCCTCTGGGGGCATCCTTTCTCTAACTAACTGCTGGCATTCCTGTCCCCTCTCCTCACTTTATGTTCTCTTTAGTAAGTTTGTCTCTACCCAGGACTTCAGCTACTATCTCTGTCACTCTTTGAAGCTTAGCTTTATTTTCATGATGGGCCCTAAAGTTCCAAAATTACAGGGGCTTTCTTATCAGAAGTTCAAACTCTGTCTTCTGGTCCAGCATTGCAGCTAGAACTATAGTTGTCATATCCACATTCCAAGTAGCAGGAAAAATAAAGGGATCTGGGTTTCGGCTGGCAATGATTTCACCAAACCATCCCTGGATTATTCTGGACTTCTTTTCAACAAAAGAGGATTCTTTCTTTAAAAGGATAACTAGCCCGGGGCTTGGCAGCGTGGCCTAGTGGCTAAGGTCCTCGCCTCGATCCCATATGGCTGCTGGTTCTAATCCCGGCAGCTCCACTTCCTCTCTGTCTCTCCTCCTCTCAGTATATCTGACTTTGTAATAAAAATAAAATAAATCTTAAAAAAATATATATAGTTTAAAAAAAAAAAAAAAAAAAAAAAAAAAAAAGGATAACTAGCCCTTCCAGATATCTCACTGGGCAACAACATACCTTAATGGGTAAATGGCATGAAATAGCTGTGGATTGATTAAGCCCTTGTGGGTGAGGAGTTTGAATTGAGCATAGCAAGGACAGCCTTTCCCTCTTTGTGTGCTGCAGCTCCCATGCCCTGCACTGCCAGGGGCTGGAGCAGCCAGGGGCAATGACTCCTGTACTTAAGGGCTGGGCAGGAGCTCTGGGAGGGTGGAGGCCTGCCAATTAGAGCAAATTCCCAGGACCTCCCAGCATGGCAAGCCTGGGAGGGAGTGTTACATAGAGGCAGCAGAGTGACACTTCCAGCTGGGCCTCAGCTATTCCCCATTCCTAGCTCCACCTCCATGGTAACTGATTGGAATAGTCCAGAACATAGGCCAGCAATCCTACCTCTGGAGGCCAGGCCCATCAACAAAGGTGCAGCCATAGTTTTTATTCCAGACGGAAAGAGAAATTCACAGCTTTCTCATTTTGCAGAACAAACTCTGTACCCATGGGACATCAGCTCTGTACTTCTTCCTTCCCATACTTCTTGATAGCCACATTTCTGCTTTCTGTTTCTTCCAACTTTACTGCTTTAGAAAGTAAAGTCAAGTGACTTAGCTCACTTAGCATGAGTTTCTCAAAGTTCACCCATGTTGGTGCGTGTGCCAGGGTCTCCTTCCTTTCCCGGCTGGATTTTGTTCACACTCTGTTATGACATTTGCTCATTCGTCCAGCCCTTGCCAGGCGTTTGCTTTCTCCTCTTCACGGTTGTCAATAGTGCCTGTCGACATGGGTGCCAACACTTCTTTGAGACTATCTTGTCGTTCTTTTGGATATTTATTCAGAAGTGAAATTACTAAAGTGTATGTTAATTTTATTTTTAATTTTTGGATGAATCATGATGCTATTTTCCATCTCAATTGCATATACATTTACTTTAATACTATAATATCTTTCTTGTTAAAAATATATCCTGAACCTATTTTTGCAGATCATTCATAGTCTCAGATGTCACAATTTTTGGTGACTATGTAGGAATCCACCATTTACTGAACTAGTCCTCCATGGGGAGACACCTGGTTAAGCTTTTCACGATCATAAATGATATACTGATAAATAGCCTATTAAAATTTTAACATTATTTTCTCAGGATGATACTTCCTGATCAAAAGGCATAAAAATTTTTAAGAATTAATGGATATATATTCAACATACAATAAACTGCACATATGTAAATTACATAGTTCGAGGAATTTGACATGTGTCTACAACTATGAAATCATTACCACCATCCAAATAGTGACCCAATCCAACATCAACTAAAGTCTTTTTTAGGTCTTGTAATCTTTCCTTCTCTGCCCCTGCTGTCCCATGTAGTATGTGAGTTTTGAAGAAACTGTCCAAGTGTTTCCCAGATCAGTGACACCATTTTATATTCTGCCAACAAAGTGCCAGAGTTCTCGTGACTCCATGTCTTCACTACCAGCTTTGAGTGGTTGGTTACTATTGTCTGAAGATGATTTGATGTTCCAGCTCCTGCATTGACTCAGAAATTAGTGGCACTGGGAGTTGGAGACTTGATTCCAATAATAGTATATTGGAGGTAGGACTAGCAGGAAGGGTGCTTAGGTCCCTGGGGTCTTGCCCTGGGTAGGTAGTCCTTGTGAAAGGGTTGGTACTAGAGACTGAGTCAGACCAAGCCAGTCTTTCTGCTTCCTGTTTGACATGTTACTCTTCCTTTGCTCACCTTCTACTGTCCACCACCCTCATCCTACACCTGATCAATGGATCTGCCCTGGTACGGCATTGAAATCGCTAAAACTGGCTGCCAAAATAACTCCTCCCTTCCTAAGTAGTTTGTCTTAGGCAATCATAATAACAAAAAGCTGGCTAATGTGTCACTTCTGTTAATGTTAGACATTCTGAAAGAATGCAGTTACAGCATCTTTTCTTGTTTTAACCTGTGTTTTCTTAATGACTTATGATATTCAATATCTTTTCACATATTTATTTTCCATCCATACATCATCCTTTGTGAATCATCTATTCAGGTGCTTTATCCACTTGTTAAGTTGAGTTGTTAAGTTGAGTTTTTAAGTATGAGTTGTTTACTCATACTTTAAATTTAGAAGACCTTTTTATGTAGTCTGAAAGCAAGTGCTTTCTCAAATGTGATTTGCAACTGTATTTCCCAATTCTGTGCCTTTTCTTTTCATCCTCTTGACAGTACTTTCAAAGTTCAGATATTGTTAAGCTCCATAAATTCCAGTTTATCTTTTTTTTTCTTTCATGGAGCATGCTTTTGATATTATCTTAAAAAACACACACACACAGACACAAACAAAAAACAACCTAGAGCCCGGCACAGTAACTTAGTGGCTAAAGTCCTCCCCTTGCATGCACTGAAATCCCATATGGGTGTCAATTCACTTCCCGGCCGCTTCACTTCCCATCTAGCTCCCTACTTATGGCCTGGGAAAGCAGTCAAGGACTATGCAGCCATGCATGAGACCTGGAACAAGCTTCTGGGTCCTGGCTTCGGATTGACTCAGCTCTGGCTGTTGCAGCCACTTGGGGAGTGAACCAGCAGATGAAAGATCTGTCTCTGTCTCTCCTTTCTATAAATCTGCCTTTCTAATAATAAATAAATGAATATTTAAAAGCACACTGACTCTAGTCTCAGGTCATAGAAATTTTGCTGTTTTCTAGATTTATATAATTTTAAGCTTTATGTTTACTTCTAGAATCTATTTTATTCTGCACAGTGAAGCAGTATAGATCAAAGATCATATTTCTGTGAACATGTCTATCCCAATTTGAGAAAAGTTGACATCACACTATTCAGTCTTTGATCCATGCGCATGGTATAAATAATATCTATTTAGGTCTTCTAGGATTGGATATTTAGACAGGCTGTTAAAGACTTTTTTAAGATTAATTTATTTTTCTCCATTGGAAAGACAGATTTACAAAGAGAAGGAGAGACAGAGAGAAAGATCTTCCATCTGCTGGTTTATTTCCCAAGTGGCCACCATGTTTAGAGTTGAACCAACCTGAAGCTAGGAGCCGAGCAGGAGCTGCTTCCAGATCTTCCACAATGGTGCAGAGTCCCAAGCTTTTGGTCCATCCTTGACTGCTTTCCCAGGCCACAGGGAGCTGGGTGGGAAGTAGAACAGCCAGGACAAGAACTAATACCCATATGGGATCCCAGTGCGTGCAAGGTGAAGATTTGGCCATTAAGCCATCATGCCAGGCCAAGTTAAATACTAATTATGATTTCTACACCCCATATTGGAGGACCAGGGTTCAAGTCCTGACTCTACTCCCAATTCCAGCTTCCTGCCAATGGGCACTCTGGAAGACAGTAAGTGATGGCTCATGTAGTAGGGCTCCTGCTACTCATGTGGTTGACCTGGACTGAGTTCCTAGCTTCTGGGCCAACGTGGCATTTAGGGAGTGGACTAGGGGATGGGAGGTCTCTATTTCTCTCTTATTCTGCTTCTCAAATAATTTTAAACAAAGAAATGCTTTGTGATTCTCAATACATAGAACTTGCACTTTTTATTTTTTGTTTTAAAGATTTATTTTTGTTGGGAAGACAAATTCACAGAGAAAAGGAGAGACAAAGAGAAAGATCCTCTATCTGCTGGTTCCTCCCCAAAGGACCACAATGGCTGGAGCTGAGTAAGTCTGAAATCAGGAACCAGGAGCCTCTTGCAGGTCTTCCAAGGTGCAGGATCCCAAGACTTTGGGCCATCCTTGACTGCCCTCCCAGGCCATAAGCAGGAAGCTGGATGGGAAGTAGAATAGTTGGGAAAGGGACACGAACCAGTACTCATGTTGCCATGGCCCCAACCCCTAGCACTTTTTTTTGTGACTGTTATTTTTCCCCATAAGATTTTTTTATTTGTTTGTTTGAAAGTAAGAATCAGAGGGAGAGACATACAGATATCTTCCATTTGCAAATGATTGCAAAGGCCAGGACTGGGCCAGGACAAAGCTAGGAGTCAGGTACAGAGTCCTAAGCACTTGGGCCATCCTCTGGTGTTTTTCAGGTACATTAGCAGGGAACCAGCGCCCGTATTTGATGTGGGTAGTGCAGATGTAGCTTAACCCATTGAGCCACAGCACTGGCCCCCATTTAGTGTGTTTTTAGCCAAATGTAGTTCTTTTATTGCCCTCTGTTCATTTTTCTAACGGTCTATTCATCTCTTTCTTAATAATTTTGTAAAAGCTTTTTAAGCATCTAGTATTTTTAAATCTTTATTATATAGGACTGTCAATTTTTCACAATTTTTTCTATTTGGGGTTTTTTATATGCTATTTTAAAAATATGCTTTCTTTTTCTGTAGAGCAGCCTTAGGTTCACAGAAAAATGGGCCATCAGGCAGAGTCCCCATAGCATACCTCATCCTGCCCTCCACACAGGCCTTCCCCAGTACCAGCATCCTACACCAGTGGTATCTTTGTTAGAGTTGTTCAGCTCACCCTGTAGTGACACATCCTGGTCTCCCAAAGTCCACAGTTTGCATTCAGGTTCATTATTGGTGCTGCACATTCTATTGTTTTGGGAAATGACATGTGTCCATCATTGTATTGTCATACATAGTTGTGTCACTGCTGTAAAAAGCCTCTGTTCTCTGCCCACTCAAAACTCGCCATCACCATCCCTGCCAAACCTTTGGCAACTGCTGTCTTGTTTTTCGTTGCCTCCATAATTTTGCCTTCCCAGAGTCAAACAATGTTGAAATCCTACAGTATGTTGCCTGCCCATAGTGACCTCTTTCACTTTAGTAATATGCATTTAGGGTTTTATTGCATCTTATCTTCTCACAGAATCATTTCTTGTTGTCTAGATATGTTCTGATCCATTCACATATTGGAGGGCATTTGGTTGCTTCCACTACCCATAAAGCTGCTTCCGATATCTGTATGCAGGTGGACATACAGATGTCCACGTTCATTTCAGTAAACACCAGAAAACTGACCTCTGTGCCTTATGCTAAGAGTATGTTTTTTTTTAAAGATTTATTCATTTTATTACAGCCAGATATACACAGAGGAGAGACAGAGAGGAAGATCTTCCGTCCGATGTTTCACTCCCCAAGTGAGCCGCAAAGGGCCGATGTGCGCCGATCCGAAGCCGGGAACCAGGAACCTCTTCCGGGTCTCCCACGCAGGTGCAGGGTCCCAATACATTGGGCCGTCCTCGACTGCTTTCCCAGGCCACAAGCAGGGAGCTGGATGGGAAGTGGAGCTGCCGGGATTAGAACCGGCGCCCATATGGGATCCCGGGGCTTTCAAGGCGAGGACTTTAAACGCTAGGCCACGCCGCCGGGCCCAACTAAGAGTATGTTTATATAGGTTTGTTTGACTTATACATACACACACACACACACAAAGAAAGCTTTTGCTTTTTCAGCGTTAAATCCATTGGCCTTTGCTTCTATAACTGCTATCTTTTGTGTTGAATAGACAGACTTTTCCTGTCCCCAATCTTACAAGTCTTCACTTGTAGCTTTTTCTAGTAGCCTTCTGCTTTCGTTTGACTCTAACATTTCAGTCTTTGTTGTATTTTAACATCAAACATCTAACTTCATTTCCCCCCTGGCTTTCTTTTCATTTCCCTAGTTCCATATAGCTCCCTTTAAAGATCTGATCCATACAATAACTCCCAAGGAGTTCCATTTTACAAGTTAGGGAACTGAGGAGAGGAGAGGATTCACTGCATTTAAAGCCACACAACCATTCATTTACCTAATCAGGGTCCACGCTCACATCTTTTGATGTCCAGCCCTGAGCAGTCTCCACCTCACATGTGGTACTCATCATGTGTGGAGCATGGCCAGGAGCATTGGCCACACCTGGTTAGGTAGACATACATTCCTCCCACGCCCCCACCTCTTTTCAATAGTCCTACCATCCCCCCACAGCCCTGTGTGTGTGTGTGTGAGAGAGAGAGAGAGAGAGAGAGAGAATGAGACAGAGACAGAGAATGCCAGGAAACTCGACTTGATGATGAGGATAAGGTTGTCATAAGGACATGACTCAACTTTTCAGTTGCACCGAAAATCAAAACATAAGGGGAAAGGGTGTCCACTGATCCAGAACTGAGTGGAGACGGTGTAAAGGGATTCTGTCACTTAGGTCTGCGAGTCCGTCTCTCTCTGGGCATTCATAATCCGCTACTGAGGAAAAGCAGTGCCTGTTAAGTTTTTCTCAAGTCCGTGCACCTGAAGACTCCACATTCCGGGAGGCGTGGTCCTATCAGCCCGGCTTTGCCACCTGGCCAGAGGGGGCGCCCGGGGGTGCCTGGGCTATGGCACCCTGCCGAGATCACCGCTCCCCGCCCTGCCTTCTAGAAGCACCCCGTCATCGATAATTCATGAAGAGCCTCCTCCCCATTGGTTGACGCCTCCACCCCTCGCCCGCAAAGGCCCAATAAGGAAGGATCGGAGAGAGCCCTTCTGAATAGTGAACGAGGTTCCATGACGTAGCGGCTGGGGATTGGCTGCGGCAGCGCGAGGCGGGTCCGGGCGGCGGCGACAAGCGGGGCTTGGAGCTGAGGAGCGCCAGCGCAGGGGAGGGTCGAGCCTGAGCAGGGTCCGAGCAGAGCGCGGACGGGCGAGCGCGGCAGGATGTTCAGCTGGATGGGGCGGCAGGCGGGCGGGCGCGAGCGCACGGGCGGCGCGGACGCGGTGCAGACGGTGACGGGCGGCCTGCGCTCGCTCTACCTGCGCAAGGTGCTGCCGCTGGAGGAGGCGTACCGCTTCCACGAGTTCCACTCGCCGGCGCTGGAGGACGCCGACTTCGAGAACAAGCCCATGATCCTGCTCGTGGGCCAGTACAGCACCGGCAAGACCACGTTCATCAGGTACAGGTGCCGCCCTCTCCCCGCCTTGCCCCCAGCCCCCCGGAGGCGCGGCCGTTCCTCACGTGTGCGCCTGAGGGCCGCTGAGCCCTTCTCATACCCCCCCTGGTGACCGACGCGCCACGCTGCTTTCCCCTCCAGTGTCCGAGTGGTTCCCCCACCTCTGAGTCCCGTTTGGTTCTCGTCCACACGGGCTGGGGGGAGGGATGTCCTCGAACCCGTCCGCCTGCGTTCTCGGGGTCCCACTCCTTGCTGTGGGGAAGGAGCGAGTCCCTCCTGTTAGCCACGCCCTGCCTGCCCTGCCCTGCCCTGCCCTGGGGGGCGGGGGACGGGAAGAATCAGAGAGAGAGGGAAGGAGGGGATGAAACTTGGGTGGGGAACTGGGGGACAGCTTTGTGTTCTGGGAGAAGGGGCTGGACGCGAGGTAGAGTCGTTGGTTGAATGAATGGCAGCCCTGGAGGGTGGTGGCCAGTCCTCTGCGAGGTTCTGAGCCGCACCTCGGCGTTGGGGAGGGGACCAGGAGGCCGCCCTGGGATTGCAGTGGCCCAGCCTCGCCCATGCACGGGACTCGGACGTGGCCCTGCGTGCGCACCTGTGCGTCGGCCGGTGTCTCCTTACAGTTTGTTAGTTTCTGTTTCTTCGTGGCCCCTCCCCTCCTCCCTCACCCTTGACAACTGAAAATATTTGTGGTACTCGGGAAGTAGGCCCTCCGCAGGCCTGACCAATGGTTCCATTCTAGAACTTCCTCCAGAAGTGACCGGCCCAGCTGTAGTTTCCCGGGAATCCCTCTGCTGCCTTAACAGGCCGTGCTACTTCCAAAGCAGTCTGTGGTTTGGGCTGCTTCTTTGGGAAAGCAGACTTGTTTTTCTGGCTTATAGTTAAAGTGATAATTTACAAACTTTTGATCCAGTGTTTGGAAATTGTTAACAGTGCCTTCCTCATGGATGGTCAACAGGTGTTAGGAACACTGTGTCTATATTTGGATACATGCCGGTTCTGTGAAGTAGTGACCTCTTTTTCTCTGCCGCAGTAGCCTGGATAGTTCCTGCAAGTGGAGTAGTTGACATCATGTTAGATCCAGACTTGCAAATATGCTGTAAATGAATTCAGCCAAGCAAGGACACTATGTAATTGAGAAGTAGTTCTAGACTATAAACCAATCCTGGAGGAGAAGACTGAAGAGCTTTCAAATTACTTTATTTGATGTTTGTTTCCAGCACCCAAAAGAGTATTATCTGTGTTATCTCAGATTCTCAACAGGAACCATGGGTGTGTTAAGGTAGTTGGTGCCTTGGAGGTGGTACAAGTTTTCAGGTACTCTGGGGTGATAAAGTTCTGTAATCCAGTGACGTAAGAGAGTGGGTGGAGCTTTCTTCTGAGACACAGCATTGTTGTGACTTAGTGATGGCATGTTCCTATTACCCCAGGCATTTCTTTGTGCTTGTCTTTGACATGAGGGCCTTATACCCTGTGTAATTAGGGAGCCCCACCTTGGTGCCGTACCAACCTGGAGATGAGGTGGCACTTGGTCTGCTCCCAGAGCCTGGGTAATAAGCAGTCCTGAAGCAGGAGAACCCAACTCACAGGAGTAACAATCATTTTTCTTTTTTAAATTTTATTTTTAGTATTGCTTACATAATTGAGAGGGATTCATGTCAGTTATGGAGAAAGGTGGATGGGGCACATGTTTCAGCCTTTTTTTCTTCTTCCTGTGTTTGCAGGGAAGGAATGGGAGAGGGCTGCTCTCTGCAGTCAAGTATATCAGCACCTGGGGATGGGGGACAGTCATTTGATGATGCCTTAGAGACCCTGATGTGGCAAAGAGTGTTCCGAAGGTGTTATTTGAGTGTTTTTGATGGCTCTGAGACACGTCAGTTTTGTTGCTCCAAGGGTTGAGAAAATCTTTCCAAGATCTGCTAGTTGATAGAGTCCATCTTGGTATATCCACAGACCCAGCAACATGCTGCAAAGCTTGGTCAGAATTGTCCAACCTTTTCTGCTTTCCATGCTGACAAGGCATTTGATGTCCCCTCTGGCCCAGGTGAGCTGACTGTCATGTCCCCCATGTGCATCTGGACATGCTGTCCACTGTACAGGCACCAGCAACTGAGGAGGTGCAGTCCTGATACATGCACTGCAAGGTTGGACTACATCCTGCGATTTTCCTTGTGGCCAGAGTCTGAGTTCAGCAGTCTAGTTGGGGATCCCCCCAAGAAACTTGGCTGGGGTGATGTCAGACTGGTAGCAACCATTTTCTTTTCTTTCTTTCTTTTCTGCAGATCACTATTTCAATGTACTTTCTTCTCTTGGTTTCACTACTTAGGGAAGGCTGTATGGAATACTAAGCATAGTTCTTATGAAAGGTTCCAGAACTGGTCCTGGTGACTACATCAGACAGCTGCTTCTTAGCAGGTGCTGGGGCCGTGAGTAAGCCAAGGGTGGGGAGGGAGGGGAGATCACCTGAGCAGGAAGGGCTTGCTCTTGAGCCTTCCCTGAGCTGTGTGGCTTTGTGCTTGGCACAAGGTGAACCTGTGAGGTCAGAAGCAAAACAGTGTAGACAGAAGGCTTGGTGAGGCCCTGGGAACTTGAATTTCAGAGAGGAGTTGGGAGGAAGTTGTTTAGCTTCTGGAAGGAGGATAAGCAGAAGGGCAGTTGCCCTGGAGGCTGGCACACTTGGAACGATGAGCATAAGGGCTGGGCCAGGCCACTCCCCATCCTAGATCCTGCCTGCATCAGATCCTGCTTAAGAGTCTTGAGTTATTTGCTTCTAGACATTCCGCACTAGAGGTCATGATTAGCTGTGTGTGGGGGAAGGGAAGAAGCCATCTGTATAGTCACAGATTCCTTTTAACTTCTGTTTGAAAGACAGACAGACAGAAAGAATTGGAGTTAACCTATCTGCTGTTCACTCCCCAAATGCCTATGAGAGCCAGGGCTGGACCAGGCCAAAGCCAGGAGCTACAAGCTCAGTCTGTGTCTCCCTGTGAATGACATGACTGCCACTTGCTGAGCCCCAGGATGCACATGAACAGGAAGCTGGAATTATGAGTGGAGCTGGGACTTGAACCTGGCACTCCCATACAGTGTCTTAACGCCTGTACCAGTGGTCTGCCCTGGTGTCACACCTAGCTTCCTGCATATCCTGAGAATTGGTGTCACAAAACTTCTGACGTGGGGAAGCATGGGGGAACTTCTCTTTTCATTCAACAGAGCGCTTGGTGTGCACATTGCATTGTTCATGATGCCATGCTCTTTCCGCCTTCTGCCCCATGGTGTGGGGGAAGTAGGAACTCTACTCATACCTGGTAAGCTGGGCATTCACAGGCAAGTGTGCCTTATTCACATGAAAAAGTCTCCTACATGGGGGTGATGCAAAGCCTGGAATATGACAAAAATATGCTCACTCCTGCATGTAGACTGCCACAAGGGGCCTGACTGTGAGGACAAGGGTGGTGTGGAAGTGGGAGCTGGTGATTTTGCTACTATTCCCAGACTTGTCCTTAAGGTGACCACAGTTGTGATGGCTGGAGATGGGTGTCCAAGGTTCTGTCGTTGACAGCAGCACAGCTGGTGAACCTGTTGTCTTACTGACAGTCTTTCTATTATTTAGGTTTATTTATTTATTTGAAAGGCAAAGAGGGACATACACAGAGAAAAAGAGAAATCAGTCTTCCATCCATTGGTTCACTTCTCAAAGGTTCACAACAACCAAATCTGGGCCATACTAGCCAGGAGCCAGGATTCCACCCAGGTCTTCCAACTTCTGTTTTCCCAGGCTTAGCAGGGAGCTAGATTGTGAGTGGATCAGGTGGAACTTGAACCTGCACTCTGATGTGCTATGCTACCACACTGGCCACTGGTAGTCTTTTTAGAAGACAGGTTGTGATGGAAGGAGCTGTTGGCTCTAACCCCTCCTACCTGCATGGAAGAATCAGCCCAGGAGGGGAAGAGGGGCTGCTGAGGAAAGTGACCACATCGTTTAGACTGCAACAACTAAGGGAGGGTACATGTAGACCTCTGCCAGGCTTGTGTGCAAAATGTGAGGGAAATAGATTCCAGATTCCTCCAGAAAATTTCAGGGCCCATGTGCCTTGAAGGAAGGCAGTTCCTCTGTCGTCCTCCTACACCCGTCTCCTTCCCCCAGAAAATGTATCCTAATGAGTAGAAAAGAGGCAAGTCAGGGAGGTGCAATGGCTCAACTGGCTAATTTACCACCTCCAAGCATAAGGATGCTGGTTGTGTCCCAGCTACTCTACTTCCCATCCAGCTCCCTGCTTGTGGCCAGGGAAAGGCAGTCAAAGGTACTTAGGACCATGCAACCACGGGGGAGACCTGGAAAAAGCTCCTGACTCCTGGTTTTGGATTGGCTCAGTACCGGCTGTTGCAAGCACTGGGCAGTGAACTAGTGGATGGAATTATCTCTCTCTCTGTCTCTCCTTCTCTCTGTAAATCTGCCTTTCCAATAAAAATAAATGAATCATTTAGAGGCAAGTCAACAAGAAACTTTCTAGAACTTAGAGGGATACTGTCCAATGAAATTAGACAAGTAAGGAAAACTGTTTGCAGATGACATGATTTTGTTTTAATTCAAAGATTTATTTTATTGATTTGAGAGGCAAAGTTATAGAGACAAGGAGAGAGAGAAAGACAGAGATCTTCCGTCTGCTGGTTCATTCTCCAGATGACTCCAGTGGCCAGAGCTGAGCCAGACTGAAGCCAGGAGCCTCCTCTAGGTCTCCCACGTGGATGTAGGGATGGGAAGTAGAGCAGCTGGGAGTCCAAAGCAGCACCCATATAGGATGCCAGCACCTTGGATGGAGGCTTTACCTTCTGTGCTACAAAACTGTTTTGTCTGTTTTGTTTCTGAAGTGGTAAAAATCTGAAATTGGATAGTGGTGTTGGTGCGGGTTTGTGCGTGTGCTGAAAACCCAGATTATCCCAGATTATTCTAGCACTTGCATTATAATATCTCAATAAGGAATCCGGGCTCGGCAGCGTGGCCTAGTGGCTAAGGTCCTCACCTTGATCCCATGTGGCCGCTGGTTCTAATCCCGGCAGCTCCACTTCCTCTCTATCTCTCCTCCTCTCAGTATATCTGACTTTGTAATAAAAATAAAATAAATCAATAAGGAATCCAAGCTTCCACTACTAAGCATCCTGTGATTTACTTTCTAGAGTTCTGCCATGAGTATCAGCTATTGGCAACCATATGCAGTAAGTAACAAGAAAAACGGATGCCAAAAAGGAAACAAAGTCGAAAAAGCTGAAGGAAGAACAGGGGCAAGGAACTAGGGCATGAACAGGAGGGGAAAGGAGCCAGGGGAAGGAAGATCCAGCCTCCAACCGACTCTCTATCCCTCCTTTCTCTGTCTGTATATCTTTGTCTGCTTTTGTAATAAAATAGGCAGACAGTATTACCATGTGGCTACAGTGTTTAGCATGGAGGAAGGGGCAAAGGACCCCAGGTAGGGGTAAGGGTTATGGGCAATGTAGAGGATCAAGGAGCTAGAGGGGACTGTGAGAGCCCAGGTGCCTGGGACAGTCATGATGCTCTTTCAGGCATGACGAGGACAAGAAAAAGAGAACCAGGAAGCAACAGTTTTCCTGTTGGGGCCATGCTGCAATCTTAAGAAAGCAGAACTACTCAAAGAAAATGACTCAGAGATGGCGGAGAGGAGCCCAGTTGTGTCCCAGAGGGACTCAAAGCCAGGTAACGAGGAGGAGGAGGCTCTCCCAGATCTGGGAAGCACCTGGGTGGGAGGATTACAGAGAGAAAACCTGCAGCTCAAAGAGCCAGGTGGCTCTTTGAAATTAGGAAAGAAATTGTGCAAAGTATCAGAAAATTGGAAGCAGGCAGATGTCCTAGTTTGCAGAACAGCTAGGAAATGGATTATGAATAGGGATGAAGTCCTGCTAGTTTGTCTCCATCAGCTTCTAGACTTGGTGGTTTCAGAGTGGGCCAGCCAAGGCTGAAAAAATAAAGACACCCAGGATGGCCTAGCAGTTAAGACGCCAGCAGGGAGTCCCACAGCCTGTACTGGCGTGCTCAGTCCCAGCTCAGCTCTCAGTTTCTGCTTCCTGCTGATAACACTGCTTGCAAGACACCAAGTGATGGCTTGAATCCTTGGGTCCTTGCTCCCTGTGCTGGAAACCCAGATGGAGTTGCCAGCTCTTGGTTTAGACTTGGCCCAGCCCTGGCTGTTGTGTGCATTTGGGGAATTAATTGGCACTTGAGAGATGTCTGATTCTGTTTGCTTTTCAAATAACTAGTGTCTGAGACAGATAGCCAAACAGCTAGATGGATGTTCTCAAACAAGGCTAACAGTGGAAGCACTGGACCCAGGGTGGTGGTTCTCACATTTACTCAAATGTCACAGGCCCTGAAAGACATGGTCTGCTGTGAGACACTGAACTGTATGGAAGAATGGACTGGATAAAATACAACACAAGGGCACACCTGAGACCCTTTACTCAAAGAAGATTGGTTTCAGGGATGGCCCTGGAATAGGAGAGAAGCCACAAGTCACTGTGGCTGTGGGTGACTGGGGCTGTAGCTCTAGAAGCACAGGGGAGACCTCAAAAAGGCCTCTCTGAACAAGCAGCCTAGGCCTTGAAGATGAGCTGGAATTTGCCCCAGGAGGGCCAGGAGGGAGGCGGGGAATTTTGAATGGTCAGGAGCCATTTGCAAATAGTGGAGCTGTTTTCTGAGATGGGGACCCTAGAAGAGAAACATGGAGTTTAATTATGAATGTAGGTCTCAGTGGAGCCCAGTGGAGTATAGACACGTGGATTGAGGATCAGCCTCCAGTAGACAGCATCTGATGAATAGACTCTGGATGGGATTCCAGGGAGCACCAGTGTTTGAAAGAGGCTTGTGAAGACCTGGCATGGGGGAGGTCACCAGACAAATGGAACAGTGCCAGCCACAGCAGTGGCACAGAGCTGCAGAGGCCCTTTGGGCTGCAGGTGACAGATACCTAGCTAAAAACATCCTACACCTAGTGCTGAGATTCTGAGCTGGTGTTGTGGCGCTGCATGTTAAGCTGCTGCTGACACCAACATCCTATACCAGAGTCCCAGCTGCTTAGCTCTACTCCAGCTTCCGGGAAGATGTGGGATGATGATCCAAGAGTTTGAGATCTTGTCATCCATGTGAGAGAACCGGGTGAAGTTCCAGACTTCTGGCTTCAGCCTGGCCTAGCCTGACTATTGCAGCCATTTGGGGAATGAACCAGCAAATAGAAGATCTTTGTCTCTCCCTTTTCTCTCTGTCATTCTTTCACATAAACAGATATATCTCTTTAAAAAAAAATAAAGGAAGGAAAAAAGAAAGACAACTTCCAGATGATTGCTGAACCTGGCTGCCTTCAGTCAATGCCCAGGATCCTGTTTCTGTTGCTGCCCGGTACCACCTCCCTTCTCAGGCAGCTCTTTTTTGTGGGGTGTGCATGCAGCCCTCTCTAGTTCCAGACACACATTCCACAGACTTAACAGCCCCAGGAGAGGAACAGAGCCTCTTCCTCAGTGGTTTCAATACAGGTTTTGGGTTTGAGTGACCTTGATTCCACTTTGACCACATGCCAGTCCCCAAGCCAGTTCTTGAAGTGGGGGACTGACATGCTGCAGCAGCCTTCTTGCCCCAAAGCCCGGGTCCCCTGGGGAGCTGAGGGGGCTCCTAGGAGGCTGCCAGTCAGGTGAAGCAGTGATCCTTACCAAAGCCTGGGTGCCAGTCAGTGGCGTCAGCTGCGACTGGGAAAAGCAGGGGAACAGAAGCTGAGGATTAGCTGTCAGGAGTCAGGGTGACCTTGGCAGGAGCCACGCCACTAAGTGGTGGTGATGGAAGCCAGATGGCTCCGCGTTGAGGAATGAGTGGGAGGTGAGACATCAAATTGAGAAAGCTCTCAGCCACTGGGCACCAAAGGAGGACAGCTATGTCCTGGTCACAGGCGGATTACGGAAGTAGTTAAAGATAAGCATGACCTTGCAGGCGCTGGAAGTGGCTGGGAGAGGGTGCTGTAGAGAGGGAGTGGCTGGTGTTTTCAGAACCTGGAGCAAGGGTCCCGAGAAGAGTGGTAACTCTGGGGGATGGGAGAGGGTAGCAGCTGTCAGCACAGGGAGGCCCACTGATCAGCTGCTTGTCGATTTGTGACATCATCTGCCTGATCCCCAATAGTGGAGCTGAAATGTTAGGAGAAAGGTGGGGAAACGGGCTGTTTTGGTTGTTGTAGTGGTAGATGTCTTTCTTCAACTCCTTTCCTGTAGCTGACATAGTCTCAAAAAGCAGTCGATGTGTTTTCCAAGTTCTAAGACGTTGTGACCTGGAGAGCCGTGCTCCCTGGGTCTGGCTGTGCCCAATCTGCTTGCAGATCTCTAGGGACCTTCTCAGTCAGCATCTGCTCTGGATCTGTTTTTTTTTTTTTTTTTTTTTTTTGGTTGTTGTTGTTGTTTGTTTTGTTTTTTTAATAGACCTGATTTCTTTTTGTTTTGCTTTTACAAAAATTTACTCTTGTATGTGCAGCAAGCCCGGAGACAAGGCTGCAAACCAGCTATGTGTGTGGCAACGATTTTATAGCCAGAAATGCAGATGTTTCAACAGGAAGAGAATCAAAGATGACTGTGATCTCAGGCACAAGAGTAGCTGACTGCTTGGTGCCAGATTTCTTGGTTTTTCTGGTGGCCAGGGGCCCCATCCCCTTTCAGCTTTCAGCTTCTGGGAGTTTTCTTCTGCCCTACTTCCTTTTTCTCCTCAAACGCCTGCTCTTCCTCTTCCACGTCCACCACCTGCTTCCTAGGCGGCCCCAGGAACCTTTGCTGTGGGACACACTATCCATTTCCCTGTCCTTGCTACCAGAAAGCTAAGTGAACAGTAGCAGCAGGTGGCCAACTCCTTCTTGCTTGGTCTTGAGTCTGTGTTAGGTGGGTAATAGTAACCACGGGCATGTGGATAGCTTTGGTTCTGCAGGTTCAGTTCCAGGATTGATGAACTCCCTTGGTTTGGCGTCTGGAGAGAGTAGTGAATGGCAGTTGGCAGAGCCAGGTGCAAGAGAGGGGTTCTCAGGTAGCTTCTTCCAGGAAGCATCTGTGAGCCGCTGATAGATGAAGGTTGAGTCAGTGGGGTGACAGACAGTGAGATTGTCCAGCCTGGAGACAGCCTGCCCCTGCAAGAGGGAGGCTAACTTAAGTAACCCTGCCACCTGTTCCAAGAACCACCTGTTCACATCGTAGCAGGGACTTAGAGAAGACCTGCAAGTCATGCTTGCAAAGCTGGAGATTATATGATACATAGGATTTAATAAAATGACTTTTCCATTCAATACAATCAACATTTTCTTACATCATTAACCTTCAAAAATAGCTTCAATGGCTCCATGTTCTATAGTACAGCTGGGAGCACTTATGTTTTTCTAATTTTTTGCCATTTTGTGATGAACATTTTTGGTCACAAATCTTTATTTCTAACATTTTTTCTTAGAGTAATCTGAGCATAAGTTACTGTCTCAAAAATATATCTTTTTTTTCAGGCTTATGTTTTTTCTAAACCTATGTATCTGCCTGTCCTTTTTCAAAAAAGTTATTCTGAATTTGACTCCTACCAGAAATGTGAATTACTATTTAAGCAGTCAATAAAACTAAGTTATTAATATACAAAATTTGATAGAAAAGAATTATTTAACTTCCTTTTAGTGAGGTTGGATTTGTAAGATATATAGACATCTGTATTGTGACTCTTCTGTGAGCTGTACCGACTTTTACTTGAGGTCTTGATCTTTTAGGTAAATTTGAATATTTTCTCAAAATCAACTGTCAATCTTTTGTCATTATTTTAACATTTTTAATGACTTTTATTACTTTTACAATTAGAAAAATCTTTAGCTTAACATACAGGAAATATCCATCCATATATTTCTTTTAAGATTTATTTATTTTTATTGGAAAGTCAGATCAAATATACAGAGAGGAGAGACAGAAAGATCTTCCATCCACTGGTTCACTCCTCAAGTGTCTGCGGTAACTGGAGCTGAGCCAGTTTGAAGCCAAGAGCCAGCAGCTTCCTCTGGATCTCTAACATGGGTGTTGGGTCCCAAGGTTTTAGTCCATCCTCTACTGCTTTCCTAGACCATAAGCAGGGAGCTGGATGGAAAGTGGAGCAGCCGGGACACAAACTGGTACACATTTGGGATCCCAGAACTTGCAGTGGTAAAGATGAGCCAGTTGAGCCATTGCACCAGGCCAATCCATATTTTCTTTTTAAAAATAGGATTAATTTTGTTTATGCTTAACTGTGTTTTTCAGTTTCATAAAACCTGTCTGTCTCACGAGCTGGTTTGGAAGTAGAACAACTGGGACATGAACTAGTGCCCATATGGGGTGCTGACATCACAGGTGGAGGATTAGTCTGCTAGACAACCAGGCCTAGACAATCATGCTGGCCCCAGAGATCTGTTTTACCTGAAAGATATCTCTGATCTGTTTACTCCCCAAAGGCCCACAGCAGCTGTATTGGGCTGGACCAGGCTGAAGCTGGAAGCCAGGAATTCAAGCTGGATCTCCTCCATGGGTGCCAGGGACCCAAGTACTGAAGACCTTACCTACTGCCAGTTAGGGTGCACGTTAGCTAGGAGCTAGAGTCTGAAGCAGTAGAGCTGGTGTGAAATGCAGATACTCCAGTATGGGGTATGGGCACCCCAAGTGGCATCTTAACCATTGTGCCAGAGGCCTGCCCCTCATTTGTCACTGTTTGACAATCTCATTGAATAATCACACCATTTTGTGCTGTCATGGGGGGCTCGTCTCAGGCTGTTATCAGCTGCCACCTTTGCTGGGCCCTTATTCTGTTGTTGCTCAGTCAGAACTCCTGGGCTGCACCATACTGCCTTAAATATCACTTTGCAACCTTTTTTACAAAATGGCAGCTCCAACCCTGATGAGCCTGCCATTTTTGGTTTGGAAGACTGCCAGGCATCTTTTTCCATTGTTTTTTGAGAAGTTTAACATTATTTTTTTAAAAACCTTTTTATTTTTATTTATTTTTTAAAAGATTTTATTATTTTTTTTTTTATTACAAAGTCAGATATACATAGAGGAGGAGAGACAGAGACGGAAGATCTTCCGTCCGATGATTCACTCCCCAAGTGAGCCGCAACGGCAGGTGCTATGCCGATCCGGAGCCCGGAGCCAGGAACTTCTTCCGGGTCTCCCACGCGGGTGCAGGGTCCCAAAGCTTTGGACTGTCCTCGATTGCTTTCCCAGGCCACAAGCAGGGAGCTGGATGGGAAGTGGAGCTGCTGGGATTAGAACCGGCGCCCATATGGGATTCTGGTGCGTTCAAGGTGAGGACTTTAGCCACTAGGCCACGCCGCTGGGCCCTAAAATTACTTTTTTAGGTTCTTACACAAACACGCACACACACACATAAAAGAAAAAAGAAAAATAGAAACTCTGCCAGTGAGATGCTTATGTATGAATCACATTATGTTTCTAATTTACATTTTTATAAAAGACTTGTTTATTTTTATTGGAAGGGCAGATTTACAGAGAGAAGGAGAGATAGAGAAAAATCCACTTATTCACTCCCCAAATGGCTGCAACAGCTGGAGCTGAGTCGATCCAGAGCCAGGAGAAAGGAGCTTCTTCTGGGTCTCCCATGTGGGTTTAGAATCCCACGGACTTGAGCCATCCTCCACTACCTTTCCAGGCTGTAAGCTGGGAGCTGGATCAGAAGTGGAGCAGCCAGAACACAAACTGGCACCCATACAGGATTCTGGTGCCTGGCAGTGGAGGATTAAGCTGTTGAGCCACCGTGCCAACCCACTGTAAATTACATTTTTATATTGGCTCTTCCCAAGAGGAATTCAGCATTGCTTTGGCTCAGACTTTTCTTTCTTCCTTCCTTTCCTTTTCTTTTCCTTCTTCCTCCCTCCCTCCCTTCCTCTTCTTTTCTCCTTTCCTTCCTCACTTCCTCCCTCCCTCCTCCCTTTCCCTCTTCCTTCCTTTCTTTGTACATTTTACTTATTTTACTTAAAAGGCAGAGTTACACAGAGAGAAGGAGAGATGCAGAGAACCTTCTGTTCCCTGGTTCACTCTAATTGCCAGCAATGACTAGAGATGTTCAATAAATGACTTCTCCCCTTTTGCTTTGACCTGTGCTCTGTAAACTGTGTTTATCATTAAGTATTTCAAGGGAAAGGAGCAGGGTTCCAGAGCCAAGCAGCAGTGCTTCCAGACTGCAGCACTACACCCACAGCTGTGTCCCAGGCACCAGTTACAACTTGTCATGTTGAGGATAGTAAGTAGTTATTGCATTGATAAGGAAGAGACAGGACAATGTAAGGAAGACCCCTCTCCCTTTCTCTGCCCTTCTTCCCGAGCAACCTGGGAACTGAAGCAGCCCCAGGCAGTGGCGAAAACCTGGACACCAGTGGCCATTAAGTGCAGGTCAGCCCTGAGCAGTTGACACTACTCAGTGCTGCCACAGGAGTCAGGGAGGGAAAAGCCCAACAGGTCCTGTCTCCTCCCTGCATCAGGAAAGTGGCTTCAGGGACCACCGAACAAACAGCCAGGGACTTCAGGATAGGAAAACTTCAGCATCACACTTAAGGAGGACAAAGTGATGCATATGAAGATACACTTTTTTTTTCTTAGTAAATCAAGGATACTTTTTTCTTTTTTAAGAAGTATTTGAAAAAGTTACTGAGAGGGAGGGGAAGACAGAAAGATCTTCCTTCCACTAGTTCGCTACCCAGATGGCCACAGTGACCAGGCTGGGCCAAATGAAGCCAGGAGCTTCATCCAGGTCTCCCACTTGGCCCATCCTCCACTGCTTTCCCAGTGCATTAGCAGGGAGCTGGAACTGAAATAGAGCATGCAGGACACCAGCATCCTTATGGGGTGGCTGACTTTATGTGCTGTGACACAATGCTGGCCCCCAAAGATAACATTTTAAAACACCTGAGGTGTTTATTTCAGCATTATTTAAAACAGTGAAAAATGGAAGCTATTTAAGTAGCCAATAAGAAATGGCCAGCTCAGTAATATTCATCAGAGATAGTATGCAACTTTTATGGTTTTGAAGACTTTTTAATGGCATAAAGAAAAAAAAAATTAGATGCAAAAGTTGTTTAAATGCACTGAATCCAATTTTTGCAAAGAGTTTCACAGAAAAATAACTGGATATTTAGTTTAAAATATTACCCTTCCCTGGGGGATGGCTAGCTAAGACCCAGAAAGCATCTGGTCTGGCCCCGCTGAAGCAGCTGCAGGTAGAATTGGGAATTCAGTCACTCTGCAGCAGGCCAGTTTTTAAGTTGGTAATTGTGTGTGGCACTTAAATGGTTATATAAATACCCAAATGGCCCTGGCCAGAAAAGCGGTTCTCCTCCCCTTAGCAGTGTGACCACAGGTAAGCTACTTAACTTGTCTAGTGCATTTTCCTCCCTTGTGAGCCAGGGATAAAAATACCTCCTCCACTGACAGTGAGAATGAAATGAGGTAAATGTGTGATAAAGTGTTCCAGATGGTCTTCGTTCTTTGGTGGCATCTCGAAGTAATGGTGATAGAGATAGCAGTAGTGCTGGGAAACTGTTACATATCCTGGACCGTTGTCTAAGACATTTTAAAAAGGATGTATTAGTTTTTAGTTGTAAGACAGGGGTTTACACAGAGAAAAAGAGAGCTTCCATTTGTTGGTTCACCCCCCAAATGGTCGCCAACAGCTGGAGCTGGGCCAATCCAAAGCCAGAATGCAGGAACTTCTTCCCACATGATTGCGGGAATCCAATGCGTGGACCATTTTCTGCTGCTTTTCCTAGGCCATTAGCAGAGAGCTAGATTAGAAGTGGAACAGCTGGGACTAGAACTAGTGCCCATATGGGGTGCTGGCACTGCAGATGGAAGCTTAATGTGCTTTGTCACAATGCCAACCCCTCTAAGAATTTTTTAAAGAATGATGTTCAATTATCCCATTTTCATTTCTTTCTGTTGAACACCAGGATAGATTAAACAGTGGAAACTGCTCTTAAAAGCTCAAGTCAAATCAGAATGAAAGGCTATAAACCCTTTCTTTTCATTTCCTGTCCTTGTAAGATCATGGAGCAAGTATTATCAGTAATAAAAACAACAACAAAAACAAAAATAGATGTAAGATGCATCTACTTAAAAATAAGACTTTAAACTTGTTGACCTGATTTTAAAATAAATATTTCTCCCCTGAACTTGTAAGTTATACTTCCAATGATGTTTATACCCTGTGTATGTGGTTTAAAATCTTAGTAAGACTCAAAGAGATAAGATGATTATTGGGGTTGATTTAATGCTCTAAAAACAAACCAAAACAACTGTTTCAGGGAAAAGCACTGAACCAAACTTTCCATCTGCAGGGACATTGTATGCACAGACATTTAAAAAAACCCATTTGTGTACATTTGGTTCAGGTTGGGGGCGACCCAGGCTGGGCCAGTTCATATCACCCTCTGGTGAATCCAAGCACCAGAATGGAATGTGGGTCAGATCGGGTCAGGCCTCAGCACAAGCCAGTCCACATGAGGCTGAGATTAGGGGTCAGCTGAGCTGGGCTAGGCTATAGCCCCCTCCAGCGTGAGCTGGAATTGGGTGAGGTTGAGCTGGGTTCGGCTCATCCAGCTTCGCACCCTTTGGCAAATGCTGAGGTGAGGCGGGCATTGCCAGAATGGGCTGCAATGTCCAACCAGCACAGTGAGACCCAGAAGGGAGGGGGTGAACCTGGTAGGGGGACTGTAGAGGGACTCCCCTGCTTGACCACCCTGGTGAATGTGAGAGCTGGGATGGGGGTGGACTTGGCTGGGCAGGGCTACAACACCTGTTGGCCTCATGTGGGCTGAATCAGGGGAAAGCTAGACTGGGTTGGCTATTCCTACCGGTGCATACGTAAGTCAGAGTGGGTGTGGATTGGTTGGGCTTTGCTGCAGCATCAACTGGCAGATGCTGACACAGGGGCCAAATTTTGCCAAGTTAAACTGCAGAATGCAAGATGTGGAAGTGGGAGTGGGCCCAGTAGGGAAACAGTGGGCACCTCCCTCTTGGGTTACCACTCCCACTGGTGAGCATGAGAACCAGGACTGGGGCCGGCATGGCTGGACAGAGTGACTCACGCTGGCATGTGTGTGGGCTGGATAGTGGGAAGAACTAGGCTTTAATACCCATTGACATGTATGAGAACTGAATGGGATGTGGGACAGACTGGACCAGTCTGCTGTACATACTGGTAAGCACGGGAACCAAGACATGGGGCAGACCTGGTGGGGGTTATTGCAGGTCGTTCCGACGAGGCTGCCGTTCCCATTGGTTTACGTGAGAGCCGAGTGTGTGGTGGGCAGGATTAGGCTGGGCTAAGGCTGGGCTGCAGTACCCATTGGTTCGTGTAAAAGACAGGGCTGGAGATAGAACTGACCTAGCAATTGCAACCACCAGCATATGCATAAACTGATTGGGGTGACAGACTGTGCCGGACTCTGTATTGGCAAGCACACCCAAGAATCAGATCTGGGATCACATCAGATGAAGTTTCTTGGGATTCCTCCATCTGAATCAGAACCCCAACCATAGAGATAATTGCAGGTTCCATGGTCTGACCGTGGAATGCATGTCAGAGCTGTGCCTCCTCAGTGGCTGAGACGGAGCAGTGGATAGTATATCCAGGTGCACATGGAGGATATGGCAGTACATTGGAGCCTGCAGAGGACACCTGGTACCATAACAGAATGGAGGACAGAACAAATTGATCAACTACCACAGCTAAGTGTTGGCAGTGAATATCTGGGCAAACGGCGACTCTAAGGTGGACTATGTCAACCAGTGCATTCTGGAGAGATTTCATTGTGCTTGGAGTAGCGAGATGGCAGCAATACAGAACTGTTGAATTATAAAAACCTCTTGAGCAGGACCCTTGGAGCTTGTCCCATATTGAGTACCCTAGAGTGGTGTCGGGTGACTGTCCTCCATCCCAGGGTACAGAGGTGGTTGGGAGGCTGGGTGTGGCTTCTCCCCTTATTTTCCCCTTTCCCCCAGATACAAGAAGGGAAAAAAAGAGAATGTTGACATAATGGTCTCACCCACCTTCCTGTAGCCCCTGAACCTTTTTGCACCCTAATCAACTACGTAAAAATCATTAAAAATAAAAAATAATTAAAATAAAATAAATTTTTTAAAAAGAAAAAAAGTCCCATTTGTATTATACAGGCAGTTTCTCTAGACTTTGCTTTAAGAATCTAAAAATAGGGCCCGGCGGCGTGGCCTAGCGTTTAAAGTCCTCGCCTTGAACGCCCCGGGATCCCATATGGGCGCCGGTTCTAGTCCCGGCGGCTCCACTTCCCATCCAGCTCCCTGCTTGTGGCCTGGGAAAGCAGTTGAGGATGGCCCAATGCATTGGGACCCTGCACCCGCGTGGGAGACCCGGAAGAGGTTCCGGGTTCCCGGCTTCGGATCGGCGCGCATCGGCCCGTTGCGGCTCACTTAGGGAGTGAATCATTGGACGGAAGATCTTCCTCTCTGTCTCTCCTTCTCTGTGTATATCTGGCTGTAACAAAAGGAATAAATCTTTAAAAAAAATTAAAAAAAAAAAGAATCTAAAAATAATACCCAAACATATGTGCACCACATTATAACTTCAGACTACTTAATTATTGAGTACCTATTAAAAATTCTTTTCTCATGGGACCCATAAGAAACCCAACTGCTTGTGTGAAATTTAGCCTGTTTGAGCCTTAGCTTCCTTGTCAGTAAAATGGGGATGCAGTAGTTCCTACCCTCATGGTAGTTAGGTCAAAATGAGATTTTTTTGACCTCCTCTCACACAGATCAGGTCCTCAGGTGTCGGGTAGTATAAGAAACATTAGCACTTTCTGTTGCACGCATACGTGTGATGCGTGTTAGTCATTCTTAATCCCATCTGTGGTATATTGAGGGGACTTTTCTTGGTCTTGAGGGTTTTCCCTTTTCCTTGTTTGTGATAAAACCTATTTTTTTTTCCTTTAAAAGTCAGATGTTATTTTATTCTTAATATTGTTTACATAGTTGAGAGGGATATATGCCTATGTGGGCCTCTCATTAGGGTGGGAAGGGCTGAGGCATGGAGGAAGGTGGGTGGAACAAATGTTTGAATTTTTTTTTCTCCTGTGTCTGCAGTGAGGGAAAGGGAGAGAGGCATTCCTTGCTGTCAAACCACATCAGCACCCAGGGATGAGGGGGTGGTCATCTGATGATGTCTTAGAGACCCCAACATGGAGAAGAGTGTTCTGAGGGTGCTGGATAGTTTTGATAATTCTGAGATGTTGTTGACTTTGTTGCACCAGGACTGAGAAAATCTTTTTAAGGTTGACAAAGTCCACCTTAGTGTATCCACAGGCCCACGAACCTGGTCAGGAGAGTTGTCCAACCTTTTCTGCTTTTCATCTTCTGATGAGGCTCGCAACATTCTCTGCTAGCTTAGGTGAACTGGCTGTCATGTCCCCCATGTACATACTGTCCACTGTACAGGCGTTAGTAACTGAAGAGGCATAGTCTTGACACATGCACTTTGAAGTCAGACCATATATCTTGTGATTTCCCTGTGGCGGGTTTGAGGCCAGTCATCTAGTTGGGGAGTCCCCCAAGAAACCTTGCCTGGAGTAACCTCAGACTTGACTCGTGTGCATCAGCCAGTACAGGGTCAGGTTCAGTCCAGCCAGCCCACCACAGATCTGGTCCTCATGCCTCCCAGCAGGTGGTGTCCCAATAACCCCACCAGGCCCACCCTCAGCCCCATTTTTTCTGTGTTTTAGCATGTGCTGCAGCCTAATCCAGTCTGTCCCACACCTCATGGTACTTCAAACTTAGCTCAGCCTAACCTGCTCTCAGGCCCAGCCCACATGTATGCTGAAAACCTAGTATTATAAAGTTTATGGCAATGTTTTCTCTGCAAAGCAGTAAAGAAAGGAAGGTACATCCACGTGTACCCTTGTGTTAAAGCAGTTCCTTGAGCTTATGCCAGGCGTTGGCTGTGCCCAGGCTCTGCTCACCCTGCCACCCCCTCCGCCCAGCTGCTTGGAGTCCAAATGTCTGTACCTTTTTGTGTTAACGGCTTGGCCCAAGGACCTTGGCGTGCTCACCGCTAGAGTTGGCAGGCCTCTCAGAACACAGGAAGGGGGAGCCAGAGGGAGTCAAGGACAGACATTCCCGTCTGTCACTTAGCACAGGATGCCTGCAGAGCCAGCATCTCAGCCGCTGACTTTCTGTCCTTTCCCTTGGACTCCTTTTCTTGCAGAGAGCCCCAGAGACTCCTTGGAATGCATTGATTTTTCCAGTAAGCTTCCCCCAGTTGGCCAGCCTCAGATGGCGGCTGTGCAATTTATCTACCAGGTGCATCCTCTCACACTCTTCTCTCCCAAGCTGTTGTTTTTGAGCCTCCTCATGTTCCTCTCCCTTTTTTCACATTAAACACTCAGTGTCCTGGATGCTGTTAGATCTTCGGCCTTGTCATGTGCTTGCCCACCCAGCAGTGTGAAATAAATGTTCGTTCATTTGCCTGTCTAGAGGGAATGCATTCCAGGTGCCAGCAGGTGCTTGAAACCATAGGTGGTGCCCATGAGGTCACTGTTTCTGCTATGTTCTTTCCTATATGCTCATATCTACTATAAAATACCACTGATAAATTAGAAACTGTGAGAGGTTCACAACAATAAGCAGTAATCACATTGAAGCTATAATAATGTCATAATAAACCTTATTTAAAACCTAGCAATCATTTCTAGAATCCTCCGTTTACTGTTTTCACGCCTCGGTGGTCATGCATTAATTGGAAGCGTGAGGACTGGTGTGTCCGAGCTTATGAAGTTCCCCATGCAGGAACTCTTTGGAGAAGTCACCTCAGAGTGTGTTGTGTATTAAATCATGTTTGCGACGGTTCCTGCTAAGAGTACTGGTGAGCTGGAGGTGGCCTGGAACCCAAGTCCGTGGGATGAAGCCTGCTGTAGAAGTGAAAGTCTTGGGTTATGGGGCCCTCCCTGGCTCATGGCTTAGAGATCTTGGAGCTCTGAAGTTCTGAGTGGGTAGACCAAGCCTTGCAGGCACCACCAGTCCTCAGGAAAACAGAAAATAGGTGGATGAATGACCCCAGTGTTGGCGAGAGGACACTGGCTGTAGCACAGCCTCTCCTGGGAGGTTTGTGACACAGAGGAGCACACAGCTCTGCCATGAGGTTGTAGTGGTTCATTCTCCCCCAGCATCCTCCCCAGCACTGAGTGGGATGGGCTCGTGTGCCATGTGTGCACTTGGCATTATTTGGAAAATAAAATTGAACATCGATATTTGATTTTTTTATCATCTATGGGAGAAAGTGCTGCTAAACAAATTAACAATACAAGCAAATTCCTGGTATATTATTTCTCCCTTCTTCTTCCTCTGTGTCTAGGGCCCAGAGCCTGAATGATTTCCTGGGGTTGAAGTTGAAGAGGCACCTTTTACTTCAAATTGTTTCACATTTGCAGAAGATTTTTAAAATAGCTAGTTGTTAAACATTCTCTCTGGCACAGTTGCTTCTGATGAAAATCTTGCTTCTGATGACAATATCAGCTTAGAAGTAGAAAACACCTGCTCATCGGGTAATCTTATTATTTATGATTTTTCACGAAACCCCTATTATTGCTGAGTTACTGGGATTTGCTGTGCTTTTACAGACATGGATTATCAGAAGGTAATCCAGCATTCAGAGCAGCACTCAGCCAACTGAACACCCACTGCATGTGAGTGGTCAGCCGGTGGGGGACTCAAAGGGTGACTACAGCACCCACATGGCCCTTCTACCCTGCCTAAGGGCCACTCACATCCCCAGGACTTGGACCTGGGGCTGCTCAAGGTGCAGCGAAGGGGCCACACTGCAACCAGCTCCCCAGGGTGGGCCTCCGTGCCCAGCTCCTGCCCCTGAAGGTGGTAAGAGGGTTCTTACTGGGTTCATCTACCTTCTTTTTTTTTAAATGAGTTTATTTATTCATTTGAGAACTGGTTTCATATATTTCATGCATATACTTTGAAGAACATTACCTCCTTCCCTGCCTTTTTGTTTTAAATTTGGGATAACATACTTTCAACTTTATAATCATGAGCTTAATCCTAAAACAAATAAGGAATCCAACACATAGAAAGTGTTGTTCTGTAGGAGTGTAGACAAAGGCTGTAAGAATAATCACATATCTAGATACCAATTTCACTTGTATACACTGCTTATTTTGTACTCTAGATATTAACTGCTGCAAATCAGAGAACACATGGTATTTGTCTTTTTGGGACTGGCTTATTTCGCTAAACATAATGGTCTCCAGTTGCATCCATTTTGTTGCAAAACACAGGAAAATTTTCATCCTTTATGGCTCAGTAATATTCTGTCATGTATATATGCTACACTTGTTTTATCCAATCCTCAGTTTTTGGAAATCTGAGTAGTTCCATATCAGCTGAACTTCTATAAACATGGGGGTACAGATAACTCTGATATGCTGATTTCACTTTCTTTGGGAATATGCTTAGGAGTAGAATGGCTGGGTCATGCGTGAATATGTTTTCAAATCTCTGAGGACTCTCCATACTGTCTTCCCTAGTGATTGTACTAGTTTTTATCCCACCAACAGTTGTTTTCTCATCTACCTTCTTGATCAATATGGCCATCGTTAGGCTGTCTCAGTCTGCCATTGTTGTTAACCCCCAATCTATGGAGAGTCCAATGCTCTGGGCCATCCTCGACTGCTTTTCCAGGCCACAAGCAGGGAACTGGATGGAAAGTGGAGCTGCCGGGATTAGAACCAGCGCCCATATGGGATCCCGGCGCATGCAAGGCGAGGACTTTAGCCACTAGGTCACCATGCTGGCTCACTGCTCCACTTCTGATCCAGCTCTCTGCTAATGAGCCTGGAAAATATAGCAGAAAATGACTCAAGTGTTTGGGTCCCTGCCACCAATGTGGGAGACCCAGATGAAACTTCTGGCTGATGACTTCAGCCTGATACAGCTCTGACTGTTGCACTTATGTGGCAAGCGAACCAGTGGATGGAGATCTCTCTCTGCTTCCTCCCTCCCCCTTGTAACTCTGATTTTCAAAATAGATAAATAAATCTCTGTGGCATCTCAAATAGAATTAAAAATTGCATTTCACCTTTGCTGGCTCAGTTCTTTTCCTTCATCTCTGGAAGTAGAGTCACAGGTTCTGATTAGAAGCGAAGAGTGGATTAGGATGGGCTGGACAGGGAGCAATAGAAGTAGGGAGTCAGAGACTCATGCAGGTGCCTTCCCTTGAAGTGTCATTCATTCCCATGTCAGGGTTGGGGCATCTGACACCTGGCAGGACCCACAGACAGGTAAGGGCCCCAGGTAAGGGTCGCAGGCATAGGGTGCTTGGGGAACACAGAACAGGTGTTGGGGCAGCTTCCCTAAGGAGGGGAACTTCAGCAGGGCATCCAGGAAAGGCGGGGCCTCACAGTGTTTGCTTTTCAATGAAACCAGTATGAGAATTCCTGTGTAGAGCTAGGCGTGCTTTGTGGAGACCCCCTCACTGGACCACCTCTCACCAGGACAAGTAGATTTATAGTTTTCACACTTTGATTGCTCTTTGTCAGCTAAAGATCAAGCAACTTGCCTCTCCCCCACAACCCCACCCCTGCCCCCAAGATACTTTCCCTTTCTTGGTGGTTGTTTCCGTGATTGTGTGCAAATGGGCAACCCCAGCGGCTCTCTGCTAAGTTCTATTGTCTTGTTTCCCTCCTTGCAGATATTTACTGGAACAGGATTTCCCAGGCATGAGGATCGGTCCTGAGCCTACCACTGACTCCTTCATCGCTGTGATGTATGGGGACACTGAGGGCAACACCCCTGGAAACGCCTTGGTCGTGGACCCCAAAAAGCCATTTCGGAAGCTCAGTCGTTTTGGAAATGCTTTCCTGAATCGGTAAGGCCCACAACATTGTGTCCTCCACTCCTTGGTCATGGTGTTTAGGTTCTCTCTTTGGTTGGCTACCAGTCGTTCGGATGGGTTCAGACCACAGCCAAAAGCATCTGTTCCAGAAGAGAGGAGAGTGTCACAGGAGGTGATTGGTACACCTGCTCCGTAGCAGAGCAGAGCTGGGGCCCAGGCCCAGATGCAATGAAGCTGCACAGATAGAGGAGCCAATCTCTCATACCGGAGCCACACACACATACAACAGGTCACCTCTGGAGGGAGGGAGCTCCCTGCCACCATTACTGCAGACGACTGCACCACTGTTCTCATCTTGCCTCCTGGACCAGAACCTAGGATGTGAGACTAATTGACAGCCAGCAAGTTAGTGGGATGTGATGGTGAGGATGCCTCTGGTGGGCCAGGTGGGCATCTCAGCCAAGGCCCAGCACTCATACTGGAGTTCCTATATGGATATGGGCCGCCATGTCTCCTCGCTACTCCCCCTTCTGCTGGCATCTTGCTGACTTCTCTGGATGTAGAGCTTGTGAAATGTCCATCCCAGGGCTTTGTCAGCACAGTATTATTGGATACAGGGCTGGCAGGATTCCCGGAGGTGCCCTGGCAAGGGGGACAAGGTTAGGGGACACGGGCAGGACTTCACATGTGGATTATAGGTGGCCTCCAGGCTGGCGTCCATGTTTCATCCCTCATCAACTGCATGCATTTCCCAGTTTTGTTCTTTAGCCTGTGTCTCCCACAGCAAGACCAACCTTCCCACCTAATTTGACAGCAGTGTGAGGTGGTGGCCAGATGGCCACAGTTCTGGCAAGGCGTGCTGGGCCCACCTGCAATTGAGAACTCAGCTTAGGGGATTCCCGAGGTTAGCCTGTTGGCTCCAGGTCAGGCCACCTCACCTGCTTGGCCATCCCTTTTGCTTCTCACTGCCACACCTTGAGCTGCTTCCTTCTTCATTAGTGCAGAGCAGTGGGAATAGAAGTCCTAACCCAGAAAGCTTATCAGGTTAGGATGAGGCCATTTTCTATCAGCAGGCAGTTGTGGGCTTGCTGAAGTTGTGGCTTAGCTGGGGGCCTGTTTTGTTTGTGTCGGGTGTGTAACATTTCTCAGAGTTCCCAGGGACTCTTACCTATGTAGGAGTGGGAACAGTCGACTGCTCCTTCCACAGGCCGCAGCGCTGCTGCTCCTTGCCTCGCCTCATCCTCCATGGTACTCCTGGCCCTTCTTTGCTTGTTTCTGGTGTCCATTCCTATTCCTTCTTTCTTTCCGCCTGCTTCTTCTTCTTCTTTTCTTCTCTTTTGTTGTTGTTGTTAATATTTGCTTATTTTTTTTAAAGATTTATTCATTTTATTACAGCCAGATATACACAGAGGAGGAGAGACAGAGAGGAAGATCTTCCGTCCGATGATTCACTCCCCAAGTGAGCCACAACGGGCTGATGCGCGCCAATCCGATGCCGGGAACCTGGAACCTCCTCCGGGTCTCCCACGCGGGTGAAGTGTCCCGAAGCTTTGGGCTGTCCTCAACTGCTTTCCCAGGCCACAAGCAGGGATCTGGATGGGAAGTGGAGCTGCCAGGATTAGAACCGGCACCCATATGGGATCCCGGGGCGTTCAAGGCGAGGACTTTAGCCGCTAGGCCACGCCACCGGGCCCAATATTTGTTTATTTTAATTGGAAAGATTTACAGAGAAAAAAATCTTCCATCCACTGGTTCACTCCCCAAGTAACTGCATTGGCTGGAGCTGAGTGAATCCAAAGCCAAGAGCCAGGAGCTTCTTCTGGGTCTCCAATATTGGTGCAGGGTCCCAAGACCTTGGACCATCCTCAATTGCTTTCCCAGGCCACAAGCAGGGAGCTAGATGGAAAGTGGAGCAACCAGGATACCAACCGGCCCCCACCTGCTTCTTTGGAATGGTGTGTTGGGTGAGGGGGTTTTGGAGGGGCAGAGGCAGGGAGCAGTGGAGGGAGCACATACAGGGAGAGGAAGTAACAGGAGTGCTGACACGCAGGCGCCTTGGGCTGCACTTCTCCCTTCCAGATGTTTTCAAAAGCAAGGACTGATCCTCCCCACAGGCCAAGGCACTGCTCACAGAAAAGGGTGGGATGGGCCCTTGTCTTGATGCAATAAGGAATTGGAATGCAAGACAGAGAGCACTGGTGAGCAAGGGAGCAGGTAGAATGGGATAAAGCATCTGTCAGAACAGATGGGCACCTCTCTGGACAGAATCTGAGAGGGTGCCATGGCATTCACACTGAGGAGAACAAGGCTACGTGGTTTAATGGAGAGAACACAAAGGTAGGCCAGGCAGGTGGCTCAGGAAAAGAGCCGAGAGCTGAGTCTGCAGTCTGTGCTCAGACTGGGGCTTCTAAGGGAGCGGGGTCCAGTTCTTCCTGCCTTTCTCCATCCCTCCTCTCTTGTCTCCTAGAGAAAGGGTCTGCTGGGTGTGACATGGGTAAAATTCCCCACAAGGTTTTAATCCTCGGTGCTGTGAGAGTAGGTAGCCCAGCAGGCTTCCCCTAGGGATGCTTCCCTGGGAGAGACTGTAAAGGCTTTATGGGCCAGCATTGTCAGGTTGGCAAGCTGTCTGGTGCTGAGCACAGAGGATTCTCCTGAGGAGCTTTTCTTGCAGGGAGGCTGGGACCCCTAAAAAGGTATCAGGCAAGGTATGGGTAGGACTGGTCGTACCACATGGCTCACGGTCATTTGCAGACCACTACTTGGAAGCTTATGTCCAGCCTGTAGGATTCTCTTCCCAGGGCGAGTTTGCTCCTCAGCTTTAGGTAGGGAAGGGAAGCATTCATGTTAGCCCAGACTATGAGAATTCAGCTGCTCCTTGTGGGGGACATGAAGCCCAGCCAGCTCCCTGCATCCCTCAGTCTGGGACCAAAGTGCAGAAGTGGTGGGTGGAGGAGATACTTCAGTAGGGCAGGCAAGAGGCAGACTTCCTGTCCCAGGGCTGGCCCTGCAAGGTTCCGGAGGCTCCGGAAAACACAGGATGCAGGGTGTGTGGCAAGCTGCTCTGAAATCCCAAGGGGCGTTGCCCTGCATGACCCCACCCTGCCCAGACAAAGGCATCAACAGAAGTAAGCTGTCAAATTTTTCAGAGTCCCATTCACAGGGGGTGGCCTGGGGAAGAGTGGTTAGTAGAATCATTGATTTGGGCACATATTTTGCTTTCCCAGCAACTGTTTTTTCTTTCAAAACCCAAACACACAGCAGACAAAGACAGAAAAGTATTCGGGAGCAATTTCGCATGGAAAGGCTCATGATCTCAGAATTTGAAACTTGCCAAAAAATAATCCACACAGCATGTCATCCAGGGTTAGTGGAGTTCCAAGTAATGCACAGAAAATGAGCAAATAGTGAGAGAGTATTTCCTGCATGCCAAGAACTGCTTTGAACTTTACTCATACATTAGCTCTAAATTCTTTGCAGAAACTGGGTGCTGGAGCTGCTATAAGGTTCCCAGGGAAGAGAGGAGGGCTGAGGGGTAGAGCAGTTAATTTAACTTATACCCGGCCATTCAGCCCAGAAGTGGGCATGCTGGGATCAGAACCCAGGCCTGCTGGTTACCACTACACTGACCTGCCAGAGGGTGTGGTATGTGGGCTGAGAATCACTGTTCGTGGCCTCTTCTTGTTCTTTTTGAGGGTGTTCCTTATGTGACCCTCTAGCAGAGATGGTGAAGACGGCGGGGACTACAACCTTGGGTAGGGCTTAGGTCATTTCAGGGACACTAACTTTTGGGGTTGCCAAGACTGAAAGCAAAGAGGTGACTTGCTGAGGACTAGGACCAGACTTCCAGTCCCCTTCCCCCTTGACTGCCTCCCTGCACCTCTGTGGTGCACCTGCCGAGGAGTCTGTGTCCTCCCCGCTGTCCTGGAAGCTGTATGAGGGGTGGGGCGGCTGTGTGCACAGTAGGTAACAGCCTAACTGAGCAGTGCTTGGCACATAAAAGTTGCTGGAGAGGATCCTTGCTGGGTGCTCAGGGGCGTGGCTATAACCACAGCATCCTTGAGGGCGTGTCTGTCCTCAGGCTAGCACTGATGGGCCCAACCTCCTCTCCCATAGCATACTTCCTGGGAGCTGGGTCAAAATCCAACTCCAAGGAGGAAGGCAGCTAGGGTGTGTTCTGGGAACCCTTCCCCACCTCCTCACCCCCACAGTCACAGAATCTCACTGCAACAGGGTCACAGGGCATTGGATGGACCCTCTGCCCCTCCCAGGATGTCTCAGACAGCCTTTTAAGTACATGCCCAGGTCATAGCCAGTGACACCTGCAAGCTAACACCTGCGTCCTGCTCCCAAAGATAGCAACCCAGGCATTTTTTTTTAAATTTTTATTAACATTTAGCATTATGTGACAGTTTCATAGGTTCTGGGAATCTCCCCCACCCCTCCCCCTCCCCTCCCCCCTGGTGGATTCCTCCACCTTGATGCAGCATTACAGTTCAAATTCAATCAAGATTCTTTCCTTGCAAACATATACTAAGCATGGAGTCCAGCTACTTATTGTCCAGATGGGTTGAACAGTTTCTTGGGGAGACCATTTCTGGTCCGAAGTCAGAGCTGGTATAATATCCTCACTGTCAATTAAGAGTCCCAATATAACATCAACAGCAATTTGCAATATTATGGAATTGACATGGTTTTGAGTAACCAGTATGTTAAAAAACAAAAACAAAAAAACAAACAAAAAACAAAAAACAAACAAACAAACAAACAAAAAACCAAGTCCTAACCACAACCTATGATTAGCTCATTGACATCTCAATTTTAGCAACCCAGGCATTTTTCTTTTTCTTTTTCTTTTCTTTCTTTCTTTCTTTCTCCCCCTACCCACCTTTTTTTTTTTTTTTTTTTTTGAGAAATGGAGACAGGTTCCTCCTTCCCCGCCCTTTCCACCCCACCCCACCCCAACCCCGCCCCCAAAGTGACCCTGCGTAAACGTTTCAGATTCTTCCAGCAAAAGAGGAAGTTTTGACATTTGAATTCTCTGGGCCAGTGCTTGAGGGTGTCCATCAGAAGGAAATGGAGGCAAGATGCCAGAGTTGGGCGTTGAATGATTACAATTCCACAGGAGTCAGGATGGAAAGAGTTCCAAGGCAACAGCTTGAATGGCACATCTTGGCCTCCGCCAGACAGGTTTGTGTGATCCAGGAGCTCCTGAGTGTGGGTGACACTCAGAGTTTGTTATCAGGGTGACACTCAGAGTTTGTTATCAGGAAGCAGTTGCCTGTCATGGAGCAGCAGGTGGGCATGACCTGTGGGGCCTGGGAGAGACCTGAGAGCCCAGTTCACTTTGAGAGGTGCCCCATGCTGTCTGCTTCAGAGGTGGATGTGATGTTTCTCCTTCAGTCTACTTTGCTGAAATGGTGGCGTGTGTATATATGGATTTAGTTTTATGACCTAGGATAATTGTTTACTTTTTGTTTTGCAATCAAGTACAGTTGTAGGTTTCAGTCTTCTATACAAGAAGCTTGATATCTCATTTCTCCCTTGTCTCTGTTTCTCATTGGAAAATCACTTTAGGCCCCAGTCCTTGGACTTGACCTTACAAAGTTTGCTTCTGAGCTGGAGGAGTGTAGACAGTCCATCTAGATCTCTGCTGGAGGAGTGAGCCTTGATGATGGTGCCAGGGAGCCAGTGCCAGGGTTTAGCCATTGGAGAATATACAGGCATATCTCTATTTATTACTCTCTGAGGTTGCAATCAGTGATAGTTCTTGAATTTTGTGTATCATATACCTACCATGGGGAGCTTTTCTAAAATAGACTCATGGGGCCAATGTTGTGATATAGCAAGTTAAGCCTCCACCTGTGACGCCAGCCTCCCAAATCCTGGCTGCTCTACTTCTGATCCAGCTCCCTGCTAATGTGCCTGGGAAAGGAGCAGAGAATGGCTCCTGGCTTCAACCTACAGCCATTTGGAGAGTGAGCTAGTAGATGGAAGACCCCAACTCTCTTGTCTCTTCTTTCTCTGTAACTCTGTCTTTCAAACAAATAGAAAATCCATCTTTGAAAAGAACAAACAGCCTCATTACAGGTACATAGCATCAATCAGGCACTTGCTGGCAGGCAAGCTAATTTGGCTGCGTTGATGAAGAAAAGTGAACTCATGCCAGGAATCAATTTTGATTCCCCAGTAGAATTGTTTCATTTTAGTCCAGGGAAAGATCTGGATTTTTTTTGTGGTTTATGTATCCAAAGTAAACTTGCAGAAGCTTTTCCCAGGAATCTTTCACCTCAGGATTATGTTGGCCCCAGTGGTTAAAACATTGTTCTTGATTGGCAGCTGCCTGTGCATTGCTGGTCCTGATGTTCTAGAAAACCAGCTTTCCTCCCCAGGCTGTTGCTTGATATCCCTTCCCAGCTGGCACATTGCACAAGGCCTGTCCCATATCCATCAGGGAAGATTCACAAAGATACAGATGTAGATTGACGCATTGCCTATCTTCGACCATGTTTTACCCCTAAAAGGGATCATTTTGTACGGCTTAATAGGAGAGGTAGCTACAGAAATTTTCACTTTTTTTTTTTTTTTATTTATTTGAAGGGCAGAGTTAGAGAGATCTTTCATTGACTGGTTCACTCCTCAAATGGTCACACTGCTAGAGCTGGGCCTGTCCCAAGCTAGGAGCCAGGTGCTTCTGGGTCACTCACATGGGTGCAGGGGCCCAAGCATTTGGACCATTTTCTGTTGTTTTCCCAGGCACATTAGCAGGGAGCTGGGTCAGAAGTGGAGCAGATTGGCACCCATATGTGATGCCAATATTTCAAGTGACTACTTTACCTGTATATCACACACTGGCCCCAGCCAGGGACTTTTGCATCATCTGGATGTGCAATGAGTTCTTTCTGGGCACAGGATGTTAGGCTGCTAGTCATAGAAATTCTTTTTTTTTTTTTTAAGATTGATTTATTTTTATTGTGTAGTCGGATATACAGAGAGGAGGAGAGACAGAGAGGAAGATCTTCCATCCACTGATTCACTCCCCAAGCAGCCACAATGGCCGGTGCTGAGCCAGTCCAAAACCAGAAGCCAGGAGGCTCTTCTGGGTTTCCCACACAGGTACAGGGTCCCAAGGCTTTGGGCTGTCCTTGACTGCTTTTCCAGGCCACAAGCAGGGAGCTGGATGGGAAACAGGGCCGTCGAGATTAGAACCGGCTCCCATTTGGGATCCCAGAGCATTCAAGGTGAGGACTTTAGCCACTAGGCTACCATACCAGGCCTGGTCATAGTAATTCTTGTAATTTAGTTGTCAAAATCTTGGTAGATTTTTGTCTATTTGCTTTCCTGTTTAGGAAATTGTGCTTCAGCCCTCTAGGTGTACTCCCATCATAAGCTGGAGTCCAGCAAGGTGCTATGAAATGGCCCTGGGTTCCCTCTGCGGTGAGCTTATATTTACCTGAACCTTGGCATCAACCTGGAAGTCCTGGGGGCTGGTAGGGTCACTCAGAGACTGTGCAGTGTCACAGGGCCAGTGACAAGGGAGACAGGCTCCAGTCCACATCTGCCTACTATGCATCACTATGGAAGGGAACCAGCTGCCCCAGGTACCTCAGTGAGGAGCTCCAGGGCTGTGTGTGCTCCTAGGCCACGGGGAGCTGTCCTACACCCACTCCTGATCCTGGCAGTGGTTGTGGCAACACTGGGAGCAGCATAGCAGTTAGGAACCTATACCTGGAACTGCCAGCTAGGTCAGCGTGAGACTCAGTAAGCCTTGCCTTATCTCCTTCCTGTAAAGTGGAGGTCAAGATAAAATTAACACACATGGAAAATGCATGCTGCAAGTCTGATACTGTGAGAGGTCAGCAAATGCTTGTGCCTGTTTTTACTGCCAAGCCTACTATAGATATGAGTGCTTTCTGAGGCTTTTAAAAGTCTTATTTTTAAAATGCCAATCACTGGGACTGGCACTGTGGCACAGCCAAGTTAAACCACTGCCTGTGGCACCAGTATCACATACAAGCCTGATTTGAATCAATCCAGCTCCCTGCCAATGTACCAGGGAAAGGATCAGAACACGGTCTGAGTACTTGGGCCCCTGCCACCCATGTGGGAGACTTGGGTGGTGCTCTATGCCTTTCCAGGTGCATTAGCAGAGAGCTGGATCAAAAGTGAATCAGCTTGGGCTCAAACCAGCACTCATATGGAATGCCAGTATCACAAGCAGCGGCTTTACCCACTGTGACACAACCTGATCCCTGACTCCTTTTGCCAGCATTAGGGGTTTTTCACTGTAAATATTGAGTTCCATTGGGGTATCAAGCCTCAGCCAGCCAGACAGTCAGGCATAGCCTCCAGATGTCACAAGTGCTTTCTGTTCTGCTTTTCCTCCTAACCCAAAGGTTGGGATATCTCCTCTCCCTGTGTCTTTGACACTACCAGACAGAATGTGTGAAAAACTTGTCCTGAGCACCTTCAGAGAAAGTTGTGTGGAAGCGTGGATAATAGCATCTTGGGCTCAGGCCTGCCGTCCCTAGCCCACCAGAGAGTGCCCCCTGAGCTGTACCCTGCCATATGCACTCTGTAGGTTGGCAGCCTCCCCACCCCAAATTACTGGCATGCTTGCCTTCTGACTATTCCTACCACTTGCACTGAAGGGAAGAACTAAGCTGGTGCCAAGCATTTCTGAGCTTTCTGCCGTACAGAGAATGCAAGCAGCCATTTACGGCACACGGTGCCTGTCTTCAGGGACCATTGCAGGGGAGGGGAGGGAACTTCCTCCTTGTGCTTGGAATTACACAGTGAGAGTCAACAAAGGACGTCACCAGTGCCTGTCCAGACATCCCCTTTACACACGAGGATCAGTAGGCCCTAGTCCAGGAGCCCTTAGACAGTGCCTGGGCAAGGCCAGGGAGAACTCAAGCTCAGGTCTTCTGCTCTCCAGTTCTGAGTTTTCCTCCCACGCTACCATACTTCTGTGGGCCAGAGGCAGCTGACTGGGGCTGTAGCAGGCAGGATGGGGGTCAGAAGGTATGGTACCAGGCGGGTTGGAGACTTGGAGATGCTCAGCTAGGGTCTTTTCCAAATTCCACCCTTGGCTGGATCTCTTAGGGCCCCTATGTACCTGGAAGACCAGGGGTGTGGCTCACAGCTGCCAGCTTCTCCTTGGGCCTGAGGCTGCTTGTTGATTCCCTGGGGCATGGAAACAGAGTCTGGGACCTCCTTCAACATTCAGGCTGGCAAGAGGGAAGGGCCTAGACAGAGTTCCAGTGCCACCGTGAGCCCTGACAGCACGTAAGATGCCTGAATGCAGAGACACAGGTGCCTGGCATGGAGGAGGGGAGGAGAGGCTCATGGGCTTTCCGACCTAGATTTTTACAACCTAGAGTGACTCCAGCAAGTTACCTAACCCCCGTCAGGGTGATGATGATTTCTTCCTTGTTGGTTCAACAAGTACCCTCTTACAGGAGATGATGTTCATGCAATACTTCAGTGTCTGAGAAATGTTAGCTCAGGTAAAAACTAATAGTACAGAGTCAGCTGGTAGGTAGATGCAGATGCCAATGTGCACTCCATCCCTGTCTTGCGGCCTAGAATCTATTCTCTGTGGCCCCACTGAGGTTGCTGTCAGCTTTCTCCAAGTCCCTGCTGTGTGGGAGGCATTGGGAAGGGTCCTCAGTTAGAGCACTCTGCCAGGCCTGGCTTCTGACCTCAGCTTGACCTGTGTCTTTCAGGTTCATGTGTTCCCAGCTGCCCAACCAGGTCCTGAAGAGCATCAGCATTATCGACAGCCCTGGCATCCTGTCCGGGGAGAAGCAGCGCATCAGCCGAGGTCAGTGCCCACCCAACCCTGTTAACCCTGTCATCTCTGGCAAAGCCTGCCATCCTGTCTTCCCATGTTCCTGGGCAGCTGCAGGCACCCTGCCTGGGAACAAACTGGAGGTCAGCACATCAGAATCTCTGCCCTTCCAACTGTGAACCCTTCTGGATCTTAGCCACATCCTCTGAATGCTTTTCAACTCTTGTCTGCCATCGGGATCCACCTAGGACAGAAACACAGGAGGAAGGGGCTCAGAGGGAGAGAGAGAGGCCTCCTCCCACAGCCTGGGTTCCCTTGTCCCCACACACATCCAACCCTGAGCACCTACAGCTCTTTCCCACACAGCACGGCTTCACTGGGCATCTGTCTGGAGGCAGCTCCTGGTAGGGAGAAGCCTCTACTCTGGTAAAGAAAGCAGGCAGTGGCCCAGTGACCACACAGAGAAACAGGTGATGAGCTGGAATAAATCCAGAGAAACAGGTGATGAGCTGGAATAAATCCTAGGAGACATGGACCCTAGAGCAAGGTGCAGGGATTAGGGCCCTGGTCTGCCTGGAGGTGCTGGGGAAGCTCCCTGAAAGAACCAGGCTCTGGGGAAGAGTAGGAATTACCTAAGGGATGCTCTGGCTGGGGAGGAGGACCTGGGCAACTCTCCCAAGTGACCTGTGAAGAGGGAAAAGTGCTTGAGCCACGAGGTCAGGGCTGAAGGGTTGCTTCAGCCTCTAGAGGGCAGGGCCTTGAGGCCGTGATTCTAGAGCTGCACCTGTCATCTCCCCTGCCCTGCTGGAGACAGGGACCACAGGGCAGGTGCCTGGACATAGCTCTCTAACAGAAAGGAAATGTCTGGCTCCTGGGGAGTGAGGGTGGAGCCTTGCAACCACAATGCAGGGCAAGCAATTCTCCCTGGCTCCCGGTCCTTGACGTGCAGAGGTGGTTCTGGAAGGCTTTGGTGAGAAGGAGGCAGTGGGGCACATGGATGGCTGCTGTCACTCCTTCAGTCCCTTGAATGGCAAAGCCATGGCCTACTGAGATGTACAGGCCTGCCAAGGCCACACAGCACCTGTCTGGGATCATCATGGTTACGGCCACCACATGCCAGTGGCTTGGCCTTCAGCTCAGAAAGCAGGAGCATTGTTACAGCCAGGCAGGAGTCCAGGGGCAAGGGTGAACAAAGGGCTTCTCGTGCCATGAGCTCAGCTTTCTCAAGGCATTGCAGAGGTACCTGCCCTACTGCCCACATGAGGCTATCCTGAGGGGGGACTCCCCTGGTTCTCTGAGGGACTCTGCCATCAGGCTAGGCTGGGATCTCCAAGACCCTGGTAGTGACAGTCATGCCTTGGGACCCTGGTCAGTTACCAGAATCCACAGATGCTCGCAGCCCTCCTGCCCAGTAATGTACATAAGTCTAATGTGCACACATCCTACTGTACACTCTGAATCATCCCTGGTTTACAGCATCTAGTACAATGTTCAACATCCGGTACAATGCCCTCTGACACCCGTTTACATCTGGTTTAGGGAATAATGGCAGGAAGGCAATTCTGGACATGTTTGATATGCACAGTGGTTTTGCCCAGATATTTTCTCCTTGGTTGGTTGAATCTGCAGATGCAGCATCCATAGGTATATAGGGAGGCTATATAGAAAACAACCAGGCTAATTCTGTCATAGATATCTTTGTTGGTCTTATCCTCCGCTACAAAAGCAACAGATGTTTGTTATAAAGGATTCAAATGTGAATGAAAGCCTAAGAAAATCTCACTGCACTAAACACACTGAATGGGTTTTTCTGGCTCCTTACAAACTTTTTTTCTTTTTAGAAAATGTATATATATTTATATTTTAATTGGAAAAAACATATATATATTTTCTAATTGGAAAGGCAGAGTTACAGAGAAAAAAGAGAGGGAGAAACAGAGAGATCTTCCATCTACTGGTTCGTTTCGCAAATGGTCACAATGGCCAAAGCTGACTGGTCTGAAGCCAGAAGCCAAGAGTTTCTTTCAGGTCTCCCTCATGGGTATAGGGGTTCAAAGACTTGAGCCATCCTCCACTGCTTAGCCAGGATAGACAGTGGAGCAACTGGGACGTGAATCTGTGCCCATGTGGGATGCCAGTGCTAAAAGCAGTGGCTTAACTCACTGAGCCACAGTGCCAACCCTGAGACAATCATGCTTTTGATATATGTTTATAACTCCGTGCCAGTAAGTTTAAAACTGTTTATTTGTTATTATTTATTTGAAAAACAGAAAGACTGAGAAAGAGAGTGAGTGCGTGTCTGCTGTTCACTCCTCTAATGCCCACCACTAGACTAGACTGAAGCGGAAGCTCAGGACTCAGTCTGTGTCTCCCCCATGGGCAGCAGGAACCCCACCACATGAGCCGACAGCTGCTGTGTCCCAGGCTGTCCACTGGCAGGAAACCGGACATAGAAGCAGAGCCAGAACTAGAAATGGACACTGCTGGGTGGAATGAGTGTGTTCCAAGAGGCGCCCTGATCACTGCACTGAATGCCTACCTCAAACAATTTGTTGTTATTATTAAGGGCCAGCCCAGGATCTTTAATTTGGCCCAGGAAAGTTCTTCTGCAACAGGTTAAAAAAAAATTAAGAGGAAAATGAAGCTAGTCATATTGTACAGCTTTTCTGAGTTGTCTGTATTATTTCACTCCTTTTATCTTTAAGTGTACTGGAAAATGATATGGTTCTGATGAATGTTCTTTTTATCTCTAATTTTTTTTTTAAGATTTATTTATTTTTATTGGAAAGGCAGATTTACAGAGAGAAGGAGAGAGAAAGAACTTCTATCTTCAGGGTTCATTCCCCAAGTGGCTGCAACGGCTAGAGCTGAGCCAATCCAGAGCCAGGAACCTCCTCCAGGTCTCCCACGTGGATACAGGGTCCCACATATCCACTAGAGGCTTTGGGCCATCCTCTACTGTTTTTCCAGGCCACAAGCAGGGAGCTGAATGGGAAGTGGAACAGCCAGGGTACAAAAATGATGTCCATATGGGATCCAGGCACATACAAGGCAAGGACTTTAGCCACTAGGCTACCATGCCAGGCCTCTTTTTATCTTTAATTTTAAGACCTCTGGAGTTTGGATCCCACAGTATCTTATTTCTTTTCGTTGGTGGGCTTTTGGCTAATCCTAATTGGCCACATTCTTTGGCCTTTTCTTTTGCTTAGTATTTGTATCAGTCATAGCTCCTGTTGAATCAGGTTGCAGTATGACATAAGGCCTTCAGCATGCTTTGAAGATGGGTTCATCCTAGTGCTCTATAGTAGATTCTGACTCATATCCTGGTGTGACTTACTGTGGCCTGTACTTGCTCACATCCTATGCACAGAAATAGCACGTATAGTTCCAGTCAGTCTGCCAGTCCCCACTGCTCTCAGGGACAAAGCAACTGCCAGCAAGGCATCTGAAGCTGCAAAGTGTGGCAGCTCTGTCGCTCACAGCAGCTTCCTCAGGCTGGCAGCCACATGGCATTAAACACAAAGCTGGTGGCTAGAGTCAGCCAACACTCTACTGCAACAAATACACCATAATTGAAAGCTACTCCACCTTATGCTGCTGCCTGTAGTGCCACCTGCTCTCTTGTTGCTGTTGCTCTGCTCAGTGCTTCTCTCCAGCTCCGCCTCACCAGGAATCAGCATCAACCCTGCATGAGAGACTAGGTGGCCCCGTAGACATCTAAGACGTCTCCCGAGGACTTTACCATCCTCCTGCCTCTCTCTTGGCTACAGTGCAGCTGATGGATTAACCCCGCCCCCGGTTCCCTTCAGCAAGTGTACCCCTTTCACGCAGAGATGTGGGTTGATAGTAGTGTAATAGTCTCAGGTACTGAGTGTCCCTGCTCTGTGTCTATGCTGTGCTTATTGTTTAACATTTATTATCCCACTTAAACCTAAACACTATCAGAAGCCTCCAGAAGCCAGCCCTGGGTCCCCCAATCTCTAACACATCTCCAGAAAAGCAGGGCCTGGTGGGAACTGTGAAAACGTCCCACTACTCCTGATAGCCCAGACCTCTAGTTTCTGTGGTGACCATACAGACCAAGCAGGGTAGGTGGTGTCACTGGAGAGGCGGGTGGGAAGGAGGGGGGTGTGAGGTGACTGCTGAGCACCCCAGGGAGATCCTGGCACCCCACGAAACAGTTCTCCCGTCAGCTTGACGCCAGACCTGCAGTGGGTGAGCAGTTCCATGCTGTGCTTCCTCGCTGAGGATCCAGTGGAGATAGGCAAAGCCTGGATCCAGGAACTAGTTACTCGGGGACCGCAGAAACCACCCGACATTTGCAATCTATGCTGTTAGAGGCAGTCCATGGCCAACCCACGTGGGTATTTGGAGTGGCCTGTGGCAGTTATACTGTGCCTTAGCTCAGCCTGCCCCGTCAGCAGACTCTGAGAGCAACTGTGTGGTCAGGGCTGCATTCCCTGCCCCCTTTCCTTGCAGTGGAGCACTGAGGGATTCAGTGAGTTCTGCATCAGCATTCTAGGGAAGGACCCGTCAGCTGAGGGGCCACGTCAGGAGCCACATGTGTGAGTTGGTTTGGGAGTGATTTTTAGTGTGCTCCACACTACACATGGACACCTGTTACCCTTCAAATGCTCCTTCAATTTTATTATAATGAACAGAAAAAAAAAGATGTCGGTTTCATTATTTGGCCATATAAAATGTTGACTTCCCATCAGGCAGGAATGCAAATGTTCTGATGAGTTTGTAATAATATTCTAATCAAGGAATGGCTAGCTGCAAGTCCTACAAATGCCTCTGGAACCTTTTCTTGTATTTTATTGGCCAATAGAAGGACGTTTTACTTCTTGTGATTTTTTTTCTAACTTGTCTTGCTGAAGCAGGCAGGTGAAACCTCAGCTGAGCCATTCCTTGGAGGGCTCTTTGTGCTGCATTGGTAACGGCAGCCAGGGTTTTGACACGTGATCAGAAAAGAGAACATCACTCGTCTCCTCACACATCCTTATTTTCATTTCCTATCTCCTGTTCCAGCCCCTGAACCATGTGCTTCCAGTACTATCGCTTATGCCACACTGGATGTAGATGGAACCTGGGATTTATCTCAGAACTCGGTGTAAGGAGCTCTGTGTTCTCAGCTATCTGGGACACGTCTCTGGGATGTGGCTGCTATCACAAAAGTTCCCACCTAAGGAAGATAATGCTTTGAAAAATTCTGGTGTAGTAGCAGATGGACCTGTCGATCTACCCGGCATGGTAGCATTCTGGAGGGGCTTTATTAGCCAAAACTAATTATTCCTGCAGTTAGCTGAGAGTAGGAGACTTTTTTTTTTTTTTAAGATTTATTCATTTTATTACAGCCAGATATACACAGAGGAGGAGAAACAGAGAGGAAGATCTTCCGTCCGATGTTTCACTCCCCAAGTGAGCCGCAACGGGCCGGTGCACACCGATCCGAAGCCGGGAACCTGGAACCTCTTCCGGGTCTCCCACGCGGGTGCAGTGTCCCAATGCATTGGGCCGCCCTCAACTGCTTTCCCAGGCCACAAGCAGAGAGCTGGATGGGAAGTGGAGCTTCCGGGATTAGAACCGGCACCCATATGGGATCCCGGGGCTTTCAAGGCGAGGACTTTAGCCGCTAGGCCATGCCGCCGGGCCCAAGAGAGTAGGAGACTTTGTGTAGCTCTCAATAGACTTGACTGTGATATCAAAAATACTTTTTTTCCTCTTAAAATTTGAATAGCTCTAGAAAAAAGAGGCCGTAGGTGTCCACTTCTCACTGCCTCTGCATATTCTGCCTGCATTGACAGCATATCAGGTGGAAATCTGAGGATGTGTTTTCCTGATGTCTAAGTCCTTGTCCCAGTCCGTTCATTCTAAGTTGGAGCGTGGAACTGACAAGATGGTGATGATGAAAGAACCGAACAAAAGCAGTAATCAAGAGGATACAAAACAGGGAGGATCTAGCAAGTAACAGACCACGACAGAAGCTTCAGAGTCATTGATTGACCTTTCAGTAGCCACATGCATCTTTAAGGCCTCCTAGACTTGGCCATGTTAAGTAAGGCCCTCAAGAATAGGAAAGATGTGTGATTCCTGCCAGCTCAGGATGTGCAGGCTGTGATGAAACCCACAGGCACAGCCGGGGCACCCAAACATAACATCACAAAAGAACCGACCAAGTAGGGAAGCAAGCTGTGATAAATAAGGGTGCAGGAAAAGATAGGAAAGACGAAAACAGCCTGTAATCAGGGAAGTGCAGCCACAGCTACTTGACAAGTTGTATGAACTTTAGAGACAAAAGACCGGATTTTGAAGGCTACCCAGGAAAGGAGAGAGGACAGGGAGAGATGTCTAGATAATAATGACTTCCCCTCTCAGGCCTTAGCCGCGAGAGGGACTTGAGAGGAAAACACTCATGCACACATACGCAATGTGGGTTTTCTCCTACTGGACAGAGGAGGCCTGGAGTGCTTTATTAGCAGGTTCTGGCCTACAAAGACCCTGGAGGAAGCCTACGCAGAGCCATGGGTGGTTGACAGGTCCTGGGGCAGGTCAGGAGCTGGAGGCCAACAGGCAACCAGAGGTTGTGGGCATCAGCACTAAATCTCTCAATTTTCCCAAGAGGGGCCTCTCTGGTGCCCCTGGATACAAATACACCAAGGATTTGCCCTGGCAGTGTTACCAAAAAAAAAAAAATATATATATATATATATATACATATATATATATATATATGAGATAATAATAAAATTAAAGGGTAGGGCAAATTGTAAAGCAGCACTGGCTACACCCCCATTCTGGTCACCATGCCATTATAGGTGCCTCCCACAACTAGGCCAGCTTATCCACAGCACTGCACTCTGGTCACTGGAGCACATTGGACCCACAGCCTTTCTCCGAGGTGCTGCTCCTAACACTGACTCCCCATCCTGTGACTGGGATCAAGTTCCCCAGCAGTTCACTTCATTTCTTAGTCTTTTGACCTGATAGCAGTTAAAAGCCTTCATACCTCCTCTTTGTCCATTGCCTCTTCCCAGCTGTAGGTCTCCAGGGACTTCATCACCATACCCTTGTATCTTCTCCTTGGGTTGCAGCAGTGGAGCAGGCAGGGCCCAAAGCTGAGCCTTGAGTCACAGCAGTAGGAGCTACCAACTACTATCCAGGTTGTTTGCAGCCATGGACAAGTTCAGTCAATAAGGAATGAGCTCCTGGCAGCCAGGCCTCCAGGTAGGAGCTGGGAATGTGCAGGGGAGCAAGGGGCCTTCACTGTCCTGGACTTGCTGCACCTGTGTTGCCTGGGAACACTGTCACCTGAACACAGATGGGCTTCTTGAGCTGGGACTCAGCAAGCCAGCCAGACAGACGAGGCTACTTCCCTTAGCAAAGGGAAAACCCCGGGGGCAGAAAAAGCAAGTATGTGATTTTCCTCATCACACATGGCGAATACCAGAGAGGAAGCAAATATGGTGCTGAATTTGACGAGGAGTCCATGAAGTGGCTTGCCACCCTCTGGAAAAGCAAGTAGGCCTGTGAGTGACCTTTCAGCTAAGACCCTACAGGCGAAGGAGCTAACCTTGTGAAGCAAGCCCAGGTAAAGGGCTTACCATTTTTTTTTTTTTCCTTTAAAGATTTATTTATTTATTATTTGAAAGATTTACAAAGAGAGGAGAGGCAGAAAAATCTTCCATCTGCTGGTTCACTCCCTAAGTGACTACAATGACTGGAGCTGAGCCAGTGTGAAGCCTGGAGCCTCCTTCAGGTCTCCTATGTAGGTACGGGGTCCCAGAGCTTTGGGCCGTCCTCTACTGCTTTCCCAGGCCACAAGCAGGGAGCTGGATGGGAAGTGGAGCAGCTGGGATTAGAAATGGTGCCCATATAGGATCCTGACACATGCAAGGTGAGGACTTTAGCCACTAAGCTACCATACCAGGCCCTTACCTGATGTTTCTGATGATACTTAAACATCTCAAGAATCAAATGTGCACCTGTGGACTTGAATTCTTGCCAATCTGTGTATCTCTGAGGTCATTTCTACAACCTTCACTACTCTATATGAACAAATCACTCTTTGATGTTGTTGTTGTTTATTAATTACATTGCATTATGTGACACATTTTATAGGTACTGGGATTCCCCCCCACCCCTCCCCAAACCCTCCCCCAATTGTGGATTCCTCCACTTTGCTGCATTGCCACAGTTCAAGTTCAGTTGATATTCTTTCATTGCAAGCATATACCAAGCATAGCGTCCAGTATCTTATTGTCCAGATAAGTTCAACGGCTTCTTGGGGAGACCATCTCTGGTCTGAAGGTAGAGCCAGCAGAGTATCATCCCGATCAATTAAAAACCCCAACATAACATCAGCCACAATTTATAACATTATGGAATTAGTGGACATAGTATTGAGTAACCAATTCGTTTAAAAAAAAAAAAAGCAAGTTCTGTGACTTCTTCATTGACATTTCAATTTTAGTTTATATACAACCACAAATCACTGTTGGCCCAGTCAAGGGATTGAAGCCCTGGGAGACCATACTGTGTCGTCAGTGAAAAGACATGGAGTGGAATAGATGGGCTGGGTTCAAGTTCAGATCAATTTTTCACAAATCATGTGGCCTTGCAGTATTGTAATTCTGGCTGTAATAGGGACAGGACCAATAATCGTACCTACTGAAGAGGATTTGTGATAAATAAGTTAATACTTAGAAATGGGAGCTGGTGTTGGGATGTGGTGAGGTAAGCTATGGCTGCAGTGCCAGCATGTCAGCTATACAGGAGCGTTGTTTGGGATCCAGGTGCTCCGCTTCTAATTCAGTTCACTGCTAATGGCTTGGGAAAGCAGCGGAAGATGGCCCAAGTGCTTGGGCCCCTGAACACCTATCAGAAACCCAAAGGGAGTTCACAGCTTCTGGCTTCTGCCTGACCCAACCCAGGCTGTTGCAACCATTTGGGGAATGATACAGCAGAGGGAAAATTTCATTTCCTCTCTCTTTCTTTCTCTCTCTCTTTTTCAAAAGATTTATTTATTTTTATTGGAAAGTCAGAGATATACAGAGAGGAAGCTCTTCTGTCCGATGATTCACTCCCTAAATGGCCACAATGGCCGGAGCTGTGCCGATCTGAAGCCAGGAGCCCGGAGCCTCCTCCGGGTCTCCTACGCAGGTGTGGGAGTCCCAAGGCTTTGGGCCCTCCTCGACTGCTCTCCCAGGCCACAAGCAGGGAGCATGATAGGAAGTGGGGCCGCCGGGATTAGAATCAGCGCCCATATGGGATCCCGGCACATGCGAAGTGAGGACTTTAGCCATTAGGCTCTCATGCCAGGCCCTCTTTTTCTCTCTTATCTTGAATATTTCACCCTTCAAATAAGTAAGTATAAAATAGTACCCAGATTAGCACAAAATAAGTGCTCAATAAACCTTAGCTGTTACTACCGTCAGCATTGTTGTAGTACTGTTGGAGTCAGAGTTTCTGGGGGCTGAGTTTTGTCTTCTTGCATTCATTTCTCTTCTCAGTCAAGTTAGTTAAATTAAGGAGTTTCCTATTCAGGAGGTGGACCTGCTGTTTTTGTATAATTGTTTCTGCCTTTTTTCTGCATATGTCATTTCTATAGCTGATTAGCTTTTAAAAGATGTTATATGAAAGAAGTCAGACACAAGAGAGATGAAGTTCCTCAAAGAGTTGTCTATGTTGTCTTATCAATACTTCATTCTGACTTATGGCTGAGGAAGATGATGATGTGATGCTCTTAACCAGTGTTGACCTGGCACCTAGTCTCAGAAGAGATTACCACGGCTGTTCCCTCCTGTAGACATAAGAGTGCATGCAAGAACCAAGAAGGATTGCCGGAGTCCAGCTCCAGCCGAGGTTCGGAGCTCGGGAAGGGTGCGTGGATGAGGCGTGTAGAAAGAAAGAAGGAGACGGACCACCAGATTCCTTGATCGTAGTGGACAAAACGAGAAAGCTGTCCGCTTTATTTATACAGAAGCAGTACAAAGTTTTTTCTTAGGGGCATATTAACATAGCTTCAGGGGGGCACAATTTACAACTTCCTGAGAAAGGATTGAGGAAGGATTCCACATTCCTTGCTTATCTTGGCTTGCCAGTCTTCATCTGCTCTCCTCAGGTCTGGGCTATAACCTAGGCGCCATCTGTATCAACCAGACCCCTATCTTGTATGAGTTAAAAGGACTGGGGCCTTGTTCTATGGGGATCAGGATTATTGACATTAGTTGGCCATAGGTCTGTAAGCTCACAGTTTGTTAACCAAACAAGTAAAGCAAGGGTAAAAACGGCGGAAAGAATTGCAGTTAGCAATGAGCTAAGTTACTCTATTTAAGTTTCAACTCTACAATGGGTGAGTGAGTGTTTCCAAAGACAATTCTACAAATTGTTTCAGTATTAGGCAAGGCATTATCCATTCCAACGTTGCAACCAAGAGTTTTTCAGTAGACAACACATCTTATGCAGTAATACACTCCTAATACAATTCTTGTTCTACAACTTATCTATCACTAAATGGGAGAAATACATCAAGAGAGAAAAAACATGAAGATCTAAGACAAAAAGTTATAAACATTACATTCCTCCACAACTGCAGGCTTTACAACTTCATAAATGATCAAACAATAATCAAAAATATCTCTTTATGATGTTAGTGAAATCACCCTATATTTCCTCTAGCTAAAATTTTATGAAAACAACTAAAACAGCTACATTTTCTATATTCTAAAGAATTGCAAGGACAGGCTAACCTTTAAGACCACAGTAACTATATTTTTTGCCTTAGCAAGATAGGCTTCAGGGTTACAGTAGCTATATTCTTCGTCATAGCAGTATGGCCTTTAGGGTCATAGTAACTATATTCTTTGTCATAGCAGAATGACCTTTAGGGTCACAGTAACAGGATAACTTTTAGGGTTCCTCTTATCAAGCCATTCCCCAGAAAGCATGATAAATATCTGGGCCAGATTTTCTGGCAATGGGTAAACAGCACAGACTTAATTATACTCCTGTGTGTAGTTAAAGGCCCACTCACCAGGACATCCTCAGTAACATTAACTCTTAAGCTCATGTTGGTTGTAAAAGCCATCTCACAGGGGCAGACAATGCCTCAATAGATTACATAGTGGGGTGGTTGAGAGTCCATGCGAGGGGGAGTGAAAACTGCGTCAAGGTGGTCAGAGATGAATCCACTTAGCCCTGCTAAGCAGCTGGTAGCTCCCCGGGCCCTGCCAGTCAGGGAGCTGTTCTCTTCACACCTTCGTGCTATACACACCTACTGCATGGCCTGCATCAAAGGATGGGCGCTTGGGGCGCTTTAGGTCCAGGTGGATGAAATGTGGGTACATGGTGAGGGACACAAGACAGGAGACTGGGTTTCATCAGTATTGCATGGGTTACCAAGGGGTGAGGTAGTGGATGCTATAGAGCAGAGCTGGGGCCCCAAAGCTGTTTTCATATGGAGACGTTAACCAATGATTGCCACCATGCGTGATTCGGAGTTGATATTCCATTCCCCCACCGCCCACTACTGAGGATCCGGGACTGCCCCTGGTGAAGTGTTGGCTGACCATGTTCCCTAGCTAGTGCCAAGGCTAGATTGAGGCCAGGCTGAGAGGTGTTGGACCCCACTGGCTGCTTGAGCTGCTAGCAGGAAATCCTGGCTTCTTTTTGTCTCAGGGAAGTTTGCTGACAAACACATCCCGGACTGCTTTTCCGCCAGTGCCACGGGAAATTCCACACCATGAGTGAGGCTGTGCCTCGTCTAAGGCAAGGAGATCCTCGCAGATGGTGTTGGCCAGGCCCCGGCAGCTATTTTTAGCTTCTGTTAATATTTTAACTGTGTAATGGATCAGGAAGAAGATACACTTAAAGCCTAGACTTTTTAATAAAAAGCAGAAAGCAAAAACAAGCAACACTAAAGTGAAGGAGGAGGAGAGGGACATCTGCTTAGGAGTCATTGAAGGTGTGAGATTCAGGAAAGATACTGCACCACTTTGCATTCAAGGGCATCAGACAGGCGAGGAGGTATTCTCGGGTTCAACGTCAGCTGGGGGTTGGCAGTCAACTTCTTAAGCACTCAGTGACGGGGACCAGGTGTTGAGGGGTGACAAACATCAGGATCACCCCCGAGTTTGTCCTCATGGAGGCTAAAGAGCAAGCACAAACTGCAGCATGGTGACCATATCCCACAGCAAGCAATATGGTGGCTGGTCCCATGGCAGCAGCTGCTGCTACTCTCGGGAGGACCTCTGAGGAGCTGATGCTTGGATTGGCAGAGAGCTGGAGAAGGAGCTTACAGCCAGTGCCAGGGGTGCATCAGACCTGGAAGATTTGGGGTACAGAAGGTGCTGCAGTCTGGGCCTGCAGGCAGAGCTAGGGGTCTTGGGGCAGCATTGCCAGTTGTGTCCTGAGAGGAATAAGAAGCCCTCGAAGGCTAATCATTGTGAACCTTCTCCTGGTTACCCAGCATTATCACTGTGAGAACCTGTGGGGGTCTTGAACTGGGCTGGAGCAGGACTGCCCTGGGACCACAGTGCTCTATTGTTCTGTCAGCTTGGTTTTCTCTTCCCTTGGTATGGGGCTGCCGCATCCATGCCTTTTTGTGTGGTCCCCTCTCCCTCTGCCCCTGAGTCCACAGGGCCGTGAACAATGTGAGCAGGCCTGGAGTAGGAGCTCTGCAGGGGAGCTTGTTAAGAAGCTGCCTCCTGACCTCTGGTTTTGGGCACCAGGCCAGGCCCCAACACCACCTATCCAGGGTCCTACTGCAGGGACCAGTCCCTGGAGGAATCTGGGTCACACTGAGCCTCTGCTGCCAGCTGTCCTCTCAACACACCCTTCCACCACCCCAGACCAAGAAAACAGAAAGGTGATGGCAAACTCGGAAACCCAGCACAGCAAACTTGAGCTGCATCCAACCTGTTTCCCAGGGGAGGAGCCAGTGAGAGGGATGGGGACAGCAGTTGTGGCCCTCCCCACCGGCACTGGGGGGGAGCCTCAGTGGAAGCAGAGGTGACTGCCCCACAGGTGTCTCCAGGTGCCCACTGACCTCACAGGCCTTTGTAGGGGAGGAAGCCATGGTTTGGCCTCTACCTGCAGCCTCACCCCAGCCTAGACCTCTAGGGAAGCAGTTTTCAGACCCTATAGTGCAAGTAAGAAGGGATTGTGTTTAAAGTTTCTTGAGTGCACCTACAGTGTTTATCAGCCTCCATTTCATTTACTCAACCTCTTTCCCCTTGTTGTGTGTGGGAAACCCCTCCACTGCTGGCGATCATATAGGCCACAGCACAGGGATGCCCACGCAGAATTCTGGCCAGGGAGGAGCAGCACAGGCAGTGAACTGCAGGCTGAGGACATTTTTGCATTTCCCAGACTCTCCCACCTACCACTAGCCCGGTGGCCCATCAAGTTACTGTCTCGCCCTCCATAAAATGGACAGGAAAGGACTTTACCTTACAAGGTTGGGTTTTGTGAATGGTCCACCAGTCCAGGTGTTCTGCAGGTATTGGTTGTGAAATCCACAATGGGATGGAATTCAGGTTTTGTGTACTTGGCATGGACTTGTGGTTGTGGGAATACTGGGAATGGCAGGGATTTCTGCAAGTCCTGAACACAGAGAGGAAGGTGGTGAAGGGGAGGTCCTGTAGATCTCTAGTTGTACTTCTGTGAAGGAACAGGGGTGTCATCAGCGCTGCTTTGACATGGGACATGTGCAGATCATCCAGTGTAGGTTGTGATTCATAATTGTGAAGATGGCAGCTATTTGTCTTCTAGAACTTGGGTAGTCCCAGGATGGAGTAACCAAGATCATGGGGCCAGCTCTGGCATGTCCTAGAGGGCAGTAGACAGGGGCAAAGTCCCAAGACCCAGGCAGTCCAGGGCTTACTCTTCTGGGCACCAGAAGGATGGCAGAGGTAGAAATGAAGTGCCTGGACTTGACCTAGAATCATGTAAAGCCAGGAGAGTGGACCTGGCGGCGTGGCCTAGCAGCTAAAGTCCCCGCCTTGAATGCCCCGGGATGCCATATGGGCGCCGGTTCTAATCCCGGCAGCTCCACTTCCCATCCAGCTCTCTGCTTGTGGCCTGGGAAAGCAGTCAAAGGTGGCCCGAAGCCTTGGGACCCTGCACCCACATGGGAGACCCAGAAGAGGTTCCCGGTTCTCGGCTTCGGATCGACGCAGCACTGGCCATTGCGGCTCACTTGGGGAGTGAATCATTGGATGGAAGATCTTCCTCTCTGTCTCTCTCCTGTGTATATCTGACTTTGTAATAAAAATAAAAATAAATCTTAAAAAAAAAGAAAGCAAGCAAGCAGGAGAGTACAGGCAAGGCTGGAGTTAGGGAAATCCAGTGGCCAGTAGAGGTGTGCCCTGTGGCAAAGGACCTGCTCTTGACACTTTGTTGATTCTTTGCAGCATCTACCTCCTTGTAGCTGAGGGATATACCATGATGCAGTTTCCCTAAGAAACTCCCCCAGCCCCACTTCTGGGCTGTTTTAGTCTGCTCCTCAAAACCACCTCCTGTTGGAATATATACCATGTTGCAAAGCACAGGACACACATGAGATTCAGCATGTTCCCTTCCTTTCTGATGTGCTCTTCAGTCCTGACCCTGGACTATGTGGTATGTGAGTGTACAGGACAAAAAAGGTCAAGTTACAAAAGACCAGCTAGTCAGGAACATCTGTCCTGCCCACATGCTCCAGTTCCTATGCTAGCATAAACCCCATCAGCTGTCTCTGCACCTCCTCTTGGGCTATCTCTGAGTGTAGCTACATGCACACACACCTGCAGCGGTGGGGGACTGCACACTATCCCATGCCTTGGTTTTCCATTTGCAGTGAATCTTGGAGCTTGGCCAGGTGACTGCTTGGGAACAGCCTCCCTCTTATCTTCATCCTACAGCAATGCCAGAGTAATGTGCTTCTGATACATGAAATTCAAGCTGCTCCTAATCTACCAGCACAGACAGTGCCACAGTGAATAGTCAGTTTTGCAATTTTAGTGCAGGTAAATGCAGTTTGCACAATGGTATGCCAGTGTACCTGGAAATTGCTTAGAGGAAAGTTGTTAAAAATTACTTACTTATTTAAGCCACAGAGAAAATGAGTGATCCTATTCCCTGGTTCATTTCCCAAATGCCCTCAACAAGTACCCAAGTGGGGCTGATGCCAGGAGCAAGGAACTCGATCCAGGTCTTCCCTCATGAAGGTAAGAACCCAATTCCTTGAACTGTCACTGCTACCTCCCAGGCTCAGCACCAGCAGGAAGCTGGAGTCAGAGTGGAGCTGGGAATATAGAAAATGAATGTCTTCACTAGCTATATATAGAGAGAGTTTTTAAAAATATATATATTTTATTTATTTTTTTTAAATTATTTTTTAATAATCTTACTTAGTTGATTAGGGAACAAAGTGTCAAGGGCTACAGGGTGAAAGTGGGTAATACCATTGTTTCCACAGCAGTATCATTTTACCTGTATCTGGGGTCAGGGAAAAAAACAAAGGGAAAAGCCCCACCCAACCTCCCACCCATACCAGATCCCCAACGGGAGGCGCGCTCTGAGGGTCCTGCTATACAGTTTTGATAGTTCATCAGTTCTGGATTGCTGCCAATCTCTCAGTTCCAATAGCAATGAATCCTATTCATAATCCACTGGCTGACAGTCTCTTCATGGTTGGGGTTCTAAGATCAGCAGTTCAGTTGGAGGGATCTCCAAAGAAACTTCATCTGAGATGATCCCAGGCCTGATTCTTGCGCAGGTTTGCTAGTACAGAGTCCGACACTGTCCGTCACACCAATCAGCTTATGCTCATGCTGGTCGTCGGGATTGCTGGGTTCGTTCTGTTTCCAGCCCTGTCTTCCTTGTGAACCAGCGGGTGTTGTAGTCCAGTTCGATCCTGCCCACTTCATACTCGGTCCTCACGCAAACTGGTTGGAGCTGCAGCCTGGTTGGGGCGACTCCCCATGATCCCCACCAGTTCTGCTCCCTACCCTGGTTCCCATGCTTGCCAGTACACACTGCAGGCTTGTTGAGTCTGTCCCACATCCTGTTTAGCTCTCGCACGTGTTGATGGGCATTGAAGCCCAGCTCAACCCAACCAACCTACTATCCAGCCCACACACCTACTGGCAGGTGCACTTCTGAACAGCCACCCCTGCCCCTGTCCTGGTCTTCATGCTGTCCAATGAGAGTGGTAGCCCCGAAGGAGGTGCCCACTATTTCCCTTCTAGGCCACACTCACTCCCAGATTATGCACTCTCCAGGTAGTTCTGGCATTTGACTTGACAGAATTAGCTCCAAGTGCCAGCCTCTGCCAGCTAGTACTGCGGCTAGCCCAACCAACTCTCACCCACTCTAGTTTTTGCTTGCACCAGTCGAAACAGTCAGCCCACTGTGGCCCTTCCCTTATCTGGCCCACATGAGGCCCACAGGTGTAACAGCCCTGCCTATTCTGATCTGCCCCCATCCTGACTCATGCTTTCCAATTGAAGTAGTTGTCCAGCAGGGGAGCCCACATTCCCCTGTCAGCTTTGCCTCCTCCCCCTGATTATCACATGTGCTGTTTGGGCGCTGCAACCACATCTGGTATGGCTCATCTCACCTTGGCATTCCTTATTGTGTACTAGTATGTGTCGCAACCGAACCTGGGTCGAACCACACTCTGTTCTGGCGCTCGGACTCACCAGCGGGTGATGTGAACAGGTTCAGCCTGGTCTGCCCCCAATCCATGCCATGTGTATACCAGTGGGATAATTTCCATAGCCTGTTCTGGGCTGTTTCCTATTGTGCTTCTTGCGCTTACCTGCAGGGACTGTGTCCTGCCAGAGGAGTTTCCCAGGCTCCTCCATCAGAAACTCTCCCAGTGCCAGGTTTCGCGCATACCAGTGGGTCCATGAGCCAGCCCTGTTCAGTTCACCTCCTGTCCTAGCAGGAACAGTGGTGTTTCCTGACTGTTCTTCAACCCAATCTGGTTCTTATTGTTGGATGTTTCAACCCAGCCATGGCTCTTCCATACCCCCATACAGCTTACACATGGTTCAGTAAGGGCTGAGACCTAGCCTAGTCTGTCATACATTTCCCCTGGTCCTGCAGAGCACCAGATGGTGTTGGAGTCTGGCCCGGCTTGGTGCTTCCATTCCCAGTCCACACTTGTGCCTAGTGGGATTACACTCATATCCTGATCGGAACGCAGCCCCATTTGCAGCCCATGCGCTCATTGGTGGGAAACTCAACCCAGCTAGAGTATACCCTTAGCTGCCCAACTGGGCCTATTCCCAGCCTTAGATCTCGTGAAGGCCAGTGGTTGCTCTGATTCAACTTGGTAGAGCCCCTCTCTTGTCCTGTCCCCTTAGATGCTGTGGCTTAGCATCCCTGTCTTACGCAGATCAGTAGGTGCAAGGACCTACTTGGCATGACCTGTGCTCCAACCTGATTTCTGTTGTTTCTTGTGAGTTAAGGTTTGTTCAGCCCTGCCCATTCTGTCCCCTTCCAGTGGCAGCACGGCCCACCCCACATCCTGTTAAAGGATGCACTTTCAGGTGCTGCTGCCTTGACCTGCGCTGACTGTTTTGGGTTCCTGCACCCGTGTGTGATGGCAGGTGGCATGGTCACATCTAGCTTAGTCCATCCCAACCCCAGCTTGCGAGCTAACCAGGGGAACTTGTATTTCCACAGGGTTGGGCCCACACAACCCCATAGAGTCTACCCCCAGACTAGGTTCTCTCGCGTGCTGGATAGAGTCTTGACCCTGCCAAATGTGACCACTCCACCACTCCACCAAACAGTTGGGTAATGGTACCCATCACTGCCAAAGAGGTCCCCATCCATAGCATTGGTGTGGGCTGGTGTGTGACGATCAGTGATGTTCTAGACAAACAGGCCATTTCTGTATTCCGAATTGGGTTGGTGTATCTAACTAACCGTAATTGTCTCCTGGGTACTTCCCTCCAAACCACCAGGTCTCAGTCCCCACGCATGCCTAAAACTTCCATGACCCTGTGAGTGGGAATCACCCAAGATTCACTACCCACCTACACTAAAATTGGGTGTCCCCAGGCAGCAAACATATCAAAAAACCCCAGAGTTTGCCACCAGGCGGCCTGCAGGCAAAGCCTGGCACCACATGGTGCACTGGCTGCCCTGGGGGAGGCCAAGGACTCGTTCACTGCCTTGTGGCAGTGTCTTTGGTATGAGCCCCCAGCATTGGGTCCGACCCGGCAGGGGCACCCCCACAGCCGCCACACTGTGAGGAGCGGCACTTGCCCCCCAACCCAAGGCCCGAACCCCTTCCAAACTCACCCAGCTGCAAGATATCAGCAGCTGGGCGGAGCTAGGAATTTTAACCCAGTTCCCAAGTTCCCTCATGGCGCACTTATCCTGAGGAAAGAGCTCTCTTGGGTCCTGGGGGAGGCCAAGGACTTGTTCACTGCCTTGTGGCAGTGTCTTTGGTATGAGCCCCCAGCATTGGGTCCGACCCGGCAGGGGCACCCCCACAGCCGCCACACTGTGAGGAGCAGCACTTGCCCCCAAACCCAAGGCCCGAACCCCTCGAGAGTTTTTTTTTAGATTTATTTATTTTTATTGGAAAAGCAGATTTTACAGAGACACATCTTCCATCTGCTGGCTCACTTCCCAAGTGGCTGCAATAGCCAGAGCTGAGCTGATCCAAAACCAGGAACCAGAAGCTTCTTTCCAGTCTCGCAAACAGGTGCAGGGTCCCAAAGACCTGGGGCGTCCTTATTACTTTCCCAGGCCACAACCAGGGAGCTGGATGGGAACTGAGGCAGTTGGGACCCAAACTGGCACCCATATGGGATCCCAGTGCTTGGAGGGAAAGGATTAGCCAATTGAGCCACTGCACTGCGCCTGACAGATCTTCCATCTGCTGGTTCACTCCCCAAATGGCCACAGCAGCCATGGCTGAGGTCAGGGTGAAGTCAGAAGCCAGGAACTCCATTTGAGCCTCCTGTATGGGTGGTAGGACCCAAGCACTTGGGCGGTAACTAACTTTTTTTTTTTTTTAAGATTTATTTATTTTATTACAAAGTCAGATATACAGAGAGGAGGAGAGACAGAGAGGAAGATTTTTCGTCCGATGATTCACTCCCCAAGTGAGCCGCAACAGCAGGTATTGCGCCAATCCAAAGCCGGGAACCAGGAACCTCTTCTGGGTCTCCCACGCGGGTGCAGGGTCCCAATGCATTGGGCTGTCCTCAACTGCTTTCCCAGGCCACAAGCAGGGAGCTGGATGGAAAGTGGAGCTGCCGGGATTAGAACCAGCGCCCACATGGGATCCCGGGGCATTCAAGGTGAGGACTTTAGCTGCTAGGCCATGCTGCCAGGCCCGGTAACTAACTTCTTAAGCACCAGACTAAACATCTGACCCTGAGAATAAACAAGTATTTTCCTCATTAAAAATGTATATACCTGCAGTCACACACATATGAATTAGTTTAGCTTAGGTGTTCTACAGTACATATATATTTCAAAACAATATGTACAAGCTTTATTTTCATAATTCAAAAAAATAGATAAATGGGGGCTAGTAAAGGGAAAAATATGCAAATGTTGGGTCAGGTCTTGGGCCCAGTGTTTGAGATCAAGACACAACCTGGAATGCCTACATTCATTATTGGAATGTCTAGGTTCTTTTTTTTTTTTTTAAGATTTATTTATTTTTATTGGAAAGTCAGATATACAGAGAGGAGATGAGACAGAGAGGAAGATCTTCCATCCAATGATTCATTCCCCAAGTGGCCGCAGTGGCTGGATCTCAACCAGTCCAAAGCTAGGAGTCCAGAGCCTCTTGCGGGTCTCCCACGTGGGTACAGGCTCCCCAAGGCGTTGGGCCAGCTCTGACGCCTTTCCCAGGCCGCAAGCAGAAGCATGATGGGAAGCAGGGCCGCCAGAATTAGAACCAACATCCATATGGGATCCTGGCACATTCAAGGCAAGAACTTTAGTCACTAGGCCATGGCGCCGGGCCCGGAATGTCTAGGTTCTTGTCAGAGCACTGCTTCCAATTCCAGCTTCCCGCTCGTGCATGCTCCAGGAGGCAGCAGTGATGGCTCAAGTGACTGAGTCACTGCCACTCATGTGAGAGACCAGGATTAAGTTCCAGGCTCCTGGCTTTTTGTTCTGGCCCAGCCTCTGTATTGTGGGCATTTGAGAAGCAATCTGGCAGATGGAGCTGTCTCTGTCTCTGTTTTAGAATTGGAATCGCTGCATGGAAAGGAGCTCAGGGCTGTGTGTATTTACTGGTGCTGGAATGCCCCCTGGAAGGGGCACAGTGGTGTGTGCAGTGCACCTGTTCCCAGGGCATTGCCAGCTGTTTGTTTTCCCTTTACTATCTAATAGGGGACATCTTGCCGTTCAGATTTTTATCTTTCACTCTTGATGTGAATGGGCCTCTTAAAGGCTCACAGCCTTTTAAAAGAATCGCCTGCCCCAAGTTGCCGAAGCATTTTGAAAATGCCATTCAGTCATCTTTTTATAAGAGGCCTTGAGGACACACGTGGCTCCCCAGCTGACTGGATCTGTCTGTCCATCTGTGACACAAAGCCCAGAGTGACCAAGTCTGAGTAAGAGTCTGGCCACGGGAGTCACTAAGCTGTACACTCAGCTGCTAGTACTGACTTTGTGACCAGTTGCTCTCCACAAGCCACAGCATCTTCAAGCGAAGCTGGGCTGTTGAAGAGGGAGGAGAGGGCAGGGTCAGCAGTTGTTGGTCCCACAGTTGCTACTCCAGTTGACCCATCTCTCCTGGGAAAAGTAGCTTGAAGAAACAGTAACTTTCTGCACTTCTGAACCACAGAATGACCAGATGTGTTGCCAAGGTCGAAGCCCCGCTTGGCCTTCTCAGGCTTGGGTGGAGTCTGTTTGTCACTGGCAGCTCGCCTCCAGCCCCTGTAGGCCCCGTGACATTTGGCCAGACTCACTCTGCCTGATTTATGGGTGTATTGTGTGTAACTTTGTTCCCTGACGTACATGAAGCCCCCTGGAAAAATGAGGAATGGGCATTTTCCATGTACAGGACATGAATTCCTGGATTCCACTTAAAATATTAGAGGAGGTTAAATTGGATGTCTTCGGCAGCATCTTTGAGAGTCTTAAGATCTATAGTTTTCCCTCTGGTAGTTTCTTACAGTTATAGAGTCTTTTGGAATTAAATGAGAAGAAAAACAAGTTTTCAAGGCAACTAATCACCCTTGTAAAAACAACCCCAAACCCTTGGAATTGGCCCAAATGCTATGTAGCGGTGGACTATTTGACATTGTCTGTACCAGCAATGTCGGGGCACACTTAAAAAGCAGACTGATGGAATTGTAACTCCTTATGAAGGAATGTACTTTTGTGACAATATGGGGAAAATCAGTCAGAGAGTGGGAATTGGGGGGAAGGAAATTCCAGACTATACAGAATTGTACCATAAAGTTCAAAATTTAAAATAAAAAAAGTTTTTAAAAATGCTAGGTAGCACATGAATCCAGGGGACAGAATATAATAAAATCTGCTACTTGAAATTTTACCATTTGGAGTTACTCATTTGTATTTCTGTAGCATCTGAAGGTTTTTTATTTATTTTTTAATTGTATAAATTTTATTTATTTTTTAATAATTTTTTTTAAATTTTGATAATCTTTACATAGTTGATTAGGGCTCAAAGGGTCAAGGGCTACAGGAAAGTGAGTAAGACCATTGTTTCCACATTCTCTTTTTTCCTTCCTGTATTTGGGGGAAGGGGAGAGACAAAGGGAGAAGCCACACCCAACCATCCCAGGGTCCTCAATGTGCGGCATGCTCCAAGGGCACTGCTTAAGTGGTTTCGATAGTTCAACTGTTCTGAATGCTGCCAATCTGGCCATTCCACAGGCACCCTAATTGAACTGCTGGACTCAGAACCCCAACCAGGAAGATGCATGTATCAAAGCTGAGCATCCTCAGTGGCTCAGACAGAGTATTGGACAGTATATCCAGGTGCACATGGAGGATATGGTAGTACATTGGAGCCTGCAGAGGACACCTGGTACCAGAACAGAGGACAGAACAAATTGATCAACTACCCCAACCAAGTGTTGGCAGTGAAAATCTGGGCAAGTGGAAACACTAAGGTGGACTACATTTTATTTTTGGTAATTTTTACGTATTTGATTAGGGTGGGAAGGGTCAAGGGCTAGAGGAAAGTGGGTGACATCATTGTTTTGACATTTTGTTTTTTCCTTGCTGTATCTTGTGGGGAAGAGAAAGATAAGGGGAGAAGCCGTACCTAGCCTCCCAACGATCCCAGGGTCCCCAGTATGGGGCATGCTCCAGGGGTCTTGCTCAAGTGGCTTTGATAGTTCAACATTTCTGTATTGTTGCTGATCTTGCCACTCCATTCGTGATGAAATCTCTCCAGACTCCACTGGCTGACATAGTCCACCTTAGAGTATCCACTTGCCCGGGTATTCACTGCCAACTCTTTGCTGGGGTTGTTGATCAATTTGTTCTGTCCTCTGTCCTCTGTTATGGTTCCGGGTGTCCTCTGCAGGCTCCAGTGTACTGCCATACCCTCCATGTGCATCTGGAAGTAATTGTTTATCTTATTGATAGGCGTTTCTTTCAATAAGATTGCTTATCTTATTGATCTTCCATTCACTGGTTCTCTTCCCCAAATGCCCACAACATCTGGCGCTGGGCCAGGCCAAAGCCATTAGCCAGGAACTCCATCCAGGTGTCCCCCATGGGTGGCAGATTCACTGTTGCCTTTCAGGGTGCATATTAGTAGGAAGCTAGAATCAGGAGTGGAGTGGGGACTTGAACCCAGACACTCCCATAAGGCATGTCGACATACCAAGTGGCACCTTATGTTTTGCACATAACACTTTGCCCTGGAAGGTTTTTCGTTTTTCCACAGGCATAGTGATTGGTCGATCTCTGCACTAAACGGGCACTTAGTTGAACTGATCTTTCTGAGAAATTGGCTTTTTGTTTCAGAGAAGTTTCCTTTGCAGCACCATCGCCTGTAGCTGTACTTTAAGGCCTGGATGATGTCATATCAGTCATCTGATGCATCTTGTAGATGCACAAACCAAGGCCCAGTGGGATGAAGCAGTTAGACCTGGCTCTGGGACTTGGAGGTTTCTCTTCATAGTTTGTGTCTGTCTCGCCCTCCAGCCAGGATTGCTATCTCTACCCAGGGCCCAGCCCTCAGCCCCCCCCAGCCAGGCCTGCTTCTCAACCTCATCCCCAATCTGAGATGCAAAGCCCAGCAGTCACTCGGTCATGTGACTACACGAGCCAACCTCACCAGGCTGTCTCACGTCCACATGTGTCAGGCTCCTGTGACAGGCAGCTCTCCTGAAGGACCCTGCATGGACACTGGCCCATATATCTGCCATGTGTCATAGTCACAAGCGACATCCCCCAGAGGAAAAGGACGGGCTGGGAGGCTGCTTTGTTTATTCTATGAGGAAACAGGCACAGAGAAATGGATTTACAGAGTCTTGTTCTAAACCCCCTGGGGGGAGGGATGGGAAAAGGATAGTTGAGGAAGTGCACAGGAAGCCTGTTGTCAGGCCAGCTCATGGCACAGTGGGTTAAGGCACCACTTGTGACACTGGCATTCCATGTTAAGAGTGCTGGTTCGCATCTCACTGCCCCACTGCTGATCCAGCCTGTGCTAATGTGCCTGGGAAAGCAACCAAAGTTGGCCCAAGTGCAATCCACGTGGGGGACCTGGATGGAGTTCTAGGCTCCTGCCCTTGACATGGCCCATACCTGGCTGTTATGGCTTTCTGGGGAATAAAGCAGAAATCTATTTTCAAAACAAAACAAATAAAGCCCACTTGCTAGGAGCATCTGGCACTTGGCTTCATTGAAATCTCAGTGTGTTCAGGGACTATACCCTAAGACTTGGAGTTCCAGCAACCTTGTGTTTCACTGTAGCCAATGTCATTCTCCCAGGGTGGCCACTCCCAAATGGAAGCCTAGAAGCAGAGAACAGCCTCTGCTCCCCAAACAGACTTTCTGGGCTCCCCACACTGGAGCCTCCCTTTGCTGAGAGCGCCATGTCCCGCCAGCTGAGGGGGAAGGTGGATTCCAGCTCCATAGCAAGGGTGCATAGAGGGCAGAGAAAACAACGCATACCGTTGTGTGTGTTCTCATTCACTTGTTCCTGTTGTTCTGGAAATGGCTGCTGATTGTAGGCCACCTCTTCCCCAGGAGAAGGGCCAAGATGCAAGGACAGAAACTTCTTCACCCTTAGCACAACCAGAGGCAACACCACCACTGCTGGTTCTGGCTCAGTCCCATCCCCAGATGCCTACTATAGCCAGAGCTGGGCCAGGCCAACACTGGGAGTCCAGAAGTCCATCCAGGTCTCCCATGAGGGTGGCAGGGATCCAACTACATGAGGCATCCCCTGCTGTCTCCCAGGGTCCGTGTTAGCAGGAAACTGGAACCAGGAGCTGGAGCTGGCACCCCAGCACTTGGACCTGGGATGAGGACATCTTAACCACTAGACCAAATGCCTGCCACCTGAAAGCCCCATCATAGAAGATGTTAGCCCAAATACATTACGTCATGCTCATTTTTATTATAAACATATGTTCATTGTGGAGTGCTTCATAAGCCACAAACCGAAAAGAAGAAAATAAAAATTCCACTCTTGGCTATATAGTCATGGGTGCAGTGCAGTAGATACAGATGTAGGCTCTGGGATCCAAGTTCCTGAGCCTGGCTCCACACCCTCAGTTATTTCACCTCTTGGGTTCCCTGTAAAGGGGGCTACGAAACAGCACTTGCCTCATGGGCATGTCACAAGGCTCACCTTGGACTGTTTCCCTGTGTTGATATAAAGCTGTCAGAACAGGCAGGAGTGCAGTGGACAGGAGTCAGTATTTACTGATTATTTTGAACTATCCTTTTGGACTCAGTAAGTCATGTTTTCAGACAGCTTTTTATGGTTGCTAAGTAAACTCAGCCTGGGAAAAATGTAGAATGTATTTCTGTGGCCTTCTTGCACACACTTAAAGAAAGGGAGCAAACCAACAGAAGGAAGATGTGTGTATGTGTGTCCCCATGTCCCACTCTCCCTTTTTTTTCAGTCTCTTGCTCATGCTCTGCCTTTTAAATAAATTGTATTAAGATTTATTTTATTTTTTATTTGAAAGGCAGAGTTACAGAGAGGAGTTGGTTCACTGCCTAAATGGCTGCAATGACTGGAGCTGAGCCAGTCTGAAGCCAGGAGCCTCTTCTGGGTCTCCGACGTGGGAGCAGAGTCCCAAGGCTTTGGGCCATCCTCTGCTGCTTTCCCAGGCCGCAAGCAGGGAGCTAGATGGGAAGTGGAACAGCTAGAACATGAACCAGTGCCTGTATGGAATGCTGGTGCCACAGGGAGAGGTTTAGTCTACTGTACAACAGCACCAGCCCCAAATTATAAACACCTGAGGTCTATCCTGTTAATAAATTTTTATTTTTCATGTAAGAAAAATTTCGTATTTATTTGAGAAAGGACGGGAGAAAGAACTCCCATCTGCTAGATCATGGAGGAATGGGTGTCTCACGGAACCCCTGATTGCAGTCTTTTAGAATGAATACCAGAGCCTGGTAGCTGGCTCCAGGGCACATGGCAGCTCTCTTTAGACTTTTGGAGGGGTAAGCCACACTGAGTCCTGAGGAGCTACAGGGGCTGGAATCTCTGCTTTCACAGAACTTCTACCTTAAAATATCAAGGGAACCCACCATTACAGAGTGGGGAACTCTGTGAGAATTTGCAAGGGGGGAACCCACGTGGATGTGACAGAGCCCGTCCTGTGGGGTGGCAGACATGGAGAAGGCTTGGCTCTGCTCACAGGAGCGCTTGGCAAGAGCAGCATGAAGGAGTCACTATATCTGGGGTGGTGACAGTAGGTGGAGGAGAGAAGGGGCCTTCCAGGCATACTGAACAAGCAAAAATGTGGAGACAGGGAAGTGCAGGGTGTTAGGGGAGAGTGGGCAGAGTGAGACCTGCTAAGAGGCTGTGAGAGGGACTGACGTGGTGGCACAGTGGATAGCCGCTGCCTGCAGCCCTGGCATCCCATGGGGTGCTGGTTTGAGTCCTAGCTGGTCCACTTCTGATCCAGCTCCCTGCTGATACCTATCCTGGCAAAGCAGCAGAGGATGACCCAAGTGCTTGGGCCCCTGCACCCACGGGGGTCACCCAGATGGAGTTCTCAGCTCCTGGCTTTGGCCTGACCATGTCTCAGCTGTTCCTGCCATTTGGAGAGTGAACCAGAGGATGGAGGAGCTCACTCTATCTTTCCTTGTCTCTCTGTTGCTCTGCCATTCAAATAAATGAATGCATGAATAAATCTTTTTTTTAAAAGACTATGAGAGGGCCTGGCAGCGTGGCCTAGTGGCTAAAGTCCTCGCCTTGAATGCCCCGGGATCCCATATGGGTGCCGGTTCTAGTCCCGGCAGCTCCACTTCCCATCCAGCTCCCTGCTTGTGGCCTGGGAAAGCAGTCGAGGACGGCCCAATGCGTTGGGACCCTGCACCTGCGTGGGAGACCCGGAAGAGGTTCCTGGTTCCCGGCGCGCACCGGCCCGTTGCGGCTCACTTGGGGAGTGAAACATCGGATGGAGGATCTTCCTCTCTGTCTCTCCTCCTCTGTGTATATCCGGCTTTATAATAATAATAATAAAATCTTTTAAAAAAAAAAAGACTATGAGAAAAGGCCAAAGCTAGCCATGGAGAATGTGTTCTATAAAACAGTTTTGGATATCAGCTTTGTGTAGTGAGGGGAGAGAGTTGTTTGAGGACTGGATTGGAGAAGACAGAGCTGGAGACAAGAAAAGGACAGGGGACAAGGCAGGGCGGGATGAGGCAGGTGGACCATCAGCTCTCTGTGTCTATCTCTGTTGGGCACTGGCTGGACCAGGTGTGGAGGGACAACAAGGTCAATGTAAAGCCTGGCACCTTGGGGTCATGCCAGCAAATGAGCCCAGGAAGTGGTAAGTAGAGTCGTGGAACAGTGTCCCTGCAGGGCCCTCCAGGAGAGCTACTTGTCATATCCCCTTGACACATGTAGACATGACACTTAGCCTGAATCAGGGTCTGCTGACTCCCAAAAGGCCAGGGTGATCTGGGCTAAGAGGAAAGTTGGGAAGCAGCTTAGCTGTTTTCAGTTAGGCAAGCAACTGCCCACCCCAAGGGTACAGGGAGTTATGTGGGGAGTGAGAACTTGGCCACGGTTCTGGCTTCATCCATTATCCCGCGTCCTTTTATGGACACACATCTTGTTCAGAACTCATATAAATAAGAGCTTGGCTCCAGGAAGAACTTGAGACCATTTCTTCCTCCTCTTGTTCTATTAAAAATAGACAGCCCCCGTGACGCCTCGGGGAGTCCTGCCTGGCTTACCTGCTCCCTCCTCAGGTGCCATTTCCTGGTGGGGATGAAGGACCAAAGTTCCTTTTGAAAGGAAGCGCCTGGCTGGGTGGCAGCGGCCTCTTCCTTCCTGCCCCGTCCCTTTGTTCCCAGAATGTACAGCCAGGAATGCCAGGCTGCCACCTTCTGCAGGACAAAGTTTCTTTTTTCAGCTCCCAAAGCTTTTGGGTGCTATTGCCAAGGGATTTTTAAACAGGTGGCCTGATTGCACCTCTGTTTTCTTCCATAACAAGTACTTGAAATTCTTAAGGAATTTGCCTTCCCATAATTGAATGAGTAAAGGTTGAAAATATGGTGAGTACCATGGGAAGGTTCTGATATTGGGTGCATTTCTGCATGGGCATACACACACGATTTCCCACATGCCTGTTCACAAGCACACACACAGATCTACTATCTAGGCCATGCGAAACTGATTCTCAGAAACTCTGAGCCTTCTTGCTCTTCTCCTGTCACCGTGAGAGCCTGCCTACCTTACTGCCTTGACCAGAAGGTAGGGCACTGAGGAAATTACCCAGCCCCCAGAGTTCAAGTCAGGAGCCTGATTTTACATTAGGGCTCTTGAATGGCTGCTAAGACTGAACTGCTTCTAAAGGTTGGGCTTTTCCCTTCACCACCTTTGCCTTCACATATGGCCAGATGATTTACCCCAGCCCCTGAACAAACACATCTCCACTTCCTGGGCCATTCAACAGGCTGTGGAAATGGGTCTCGTTAAACAAGTTTAGCAACCTTGCGGTTTTTTCTTCCATATTTTTACTCTATAAGCCAATTTTATCAGGGTAGAAGGGCATTTCACTAAGTTGTGGCAGGTTCACAGATGTTTATTTTGTTAGGAAAAAGAAAGTGAACACTGCACAGAGGGGTCTTCAAAAAATTCATGGAAAATGTATTTTGCGAAGACACTGTATGGAGTCTTAAAAGTCTTTGCACTGAAACAAACTTTTAATTTCATCTTTCTACAAACTTTCCTAAGTGCCTGGAATAACATACTTGTATAATAATTGGAAAATTCCAAGGTTTGTGTTAAGTAAGTGCATGTACTTGTATAACCACCACCATCATCGAGATTATAAAAACTTTCCTGGGCAAGCAAATTAAGATGAAGACACTGCTTTGAATTCCCAGCTCTTGTATTGGGGTGCCTGAATTCAGGTACTAGCCTTGCTTCTGATTCCAATTTCCTGCTAATGTACACACTGAGAGGGAACAAGGGATGGCTTGGGTAGTTGAGTCCCTGGCTACCCCCACGGGAGAACTGGATCAAGAGGCTGGCTCTTTACCTCATCATGACCCAGCTCTGGCTATTGCTAATGTGAGTTTCAGTTCAATAAATGAATCTTTACAACAACCCTGTGAAGATCAAACCAAACAGTAGCCCAGGGCCACATGCAGTCTGAGGGTGACCAATGGCTCTTCATCAGCTTTTGGTGGCTAAGCCTTTCACAGGCCTGCTTAGCAGGGTGGCTGACTATGGTTCTGATAGGAAGCTAGCATCCTCTGTAACAGAATGTTGAGAATACTCCTTGTTGCCACCTTGCCAGGCACAGATGTGTGCCTCAAGTTATCTCAGCCAGGTTAGTTCCCAGGCGGCTTCCTGGAGCTGGCCAGTGTCCATGACCACAATCCCAGGTTTATTGCCTCTTTAAAAGCAACAGGTAGAATGCCATCCCTTCTCCAAGCAAGTAAAGGAAGTCCACAAGGCCTTCCCAAGCCCATTGCTCTGCTTATAAAATAGGAATGGTTTTTCCTTGTTTGAGTTCTCGTATCCATTTTCCATGCACTGCCTCTCTCCTTTGGCATAAGTGTCATTACACTGTTTCTTTACCCCCTGGATGCATACTCTGCTTCCCCCAGACTGAAGTCCTTTAGCAAACATTTGTTGCATGCACAGCACTTCCTCCCACCTCTACTCTGCACCAGACACTGGAAAGAAAAGTTTTAAAAATGGACAGCAGATAACATTTTTTGAGAGCTCTGTGGGTACCCAGCAGATTCTATGCTTCCCTGATCTTAATTTGGCTGCTCTGTGAGGTCTTTGGGCACGATTATTGGCCCCACTTCGCAGAGGAGAAAGTAGGACACAGAGGAAAGCAATGGAGGATGGCCCAAGTACTTGGGAGACCAGAAGCAGCTCCTGGCTTAGGCCTGACCAGCCCTGGCGATTGTGGCTATTTAGATGCAATAAGACTGTCTTTTTTTTTTTTTTTTTTTTTCTTTTTACAAATTTTTAAAGTTTTTTAGTAGAGAAACAAAAAAGCCAGGAACCAGAACTTGACTTAGCTCTCCCAGGTGGGTGGCAGGAACCCAGTTATTTTTGTAGGATCAGATAACTCACAAATTTAATGGGAAGGTGAAATAAATAGGCTCAGGAAAGGGATAAGAAACCTCCACCATTGGACTCTCAGCTCAGCCAACACTGCCACAGATATATTTGTTTTAGTTTTCAGTTGTTTATTTGAAAGGCAGGTAAAGAAATATCCCCTGCACTTGTTCACCCCCTAAATGCTTGCAACAGCCAGAGCTGAACCATGTAAAGCCAGGAGTCCGGAACTCATGCCACGTGTAGTGGCAGAGACCTAGTTGAACCACCACCTGCTGCCTCCCAGGGTGCACACTGAGCAGGCAACTGGAAGAAGGAATAGAACAGGGACTGAAACCCAGGTGTTCAAACATGGAATGCAGACATCCTTGGAGGAATTGTAACCGCTACACTGAGCCAACCACCTGTCTTATGAATGTATGTGTTCTTTCCTGGGACTTTGCACCACTCCCTCAGGTTCAGCATTCCACTCTGGTGGAATGGATGGATGTCTGATTGTAGATCACTCACCTGTGCCCCCCACTTGCTAAGGGACAGCGTCACACCTTCAGCTTCTGTGGCCCACAAAAGACACCCCCCACCAGACAGAAGGCATCCAGCAAACAGCCAGCTCATGGCCACTCCAACATACACCTGGACACAGCGTTCCCTTTCCTCTGTTTCCGAGCCTTCAGGAACCCTAATTCAGATCCCCAGGGAGACAGAGAAAGGGTGTCTGGGTGAAGGGCCAAGCTGGCCAGCCGCCCATAGGACCTCCTGCCGTGGCTCTGCTGAGCCGGTCACCCTCCCCGGGTGGCTCCTAGGCATCAGTTCCTCTGCTGGGAGTCTCCCACCTGCGGCCTGGGCCCACGACAGTCTCTTGGGTTTTCTTGGGAGGCTGACTGTCATGGCCTTACAGGAACAGGACTCGGGGTGAGATCTTGACTCAAAGTCTGCATATATCTGTAGAATCTGTTCAAGGAGTCTTGGGCTTCCCTCTGAGCTGAGCTAGCTGCTGAAGGAGCGCGAGGCAGACTCAGCCCATATTCCAAGTGCTGCCTTTTTGCCCTCCTCATCCCCCAGCAGGGCAGCAGAGTGGCAAGTGACAGTGTGCCCTATGCAGGCCAGATGTGCACTTATCACAGACCCCACCCTCCAGGCAGTGGCTTCCTCTGGTAAGGGATACTCAGGGGCAGAGGGAGGCTGAGAGCATTTCTGATTGTTGTGTTTTTATTTTTTTTAAAGCTACTTGTTCAACTGTTCCCTTTTACGTGGGTTCAAGTCCACCGACCCCTCTTCTTTTGATGAATGCGTCATTCCCTTCCAGACACTGTCTATCTGCCCTGAATCCCACACTCCCCCATCCCCAGAGACTGCAACATCCTTAACTCTTCCTCGTGTTTCGCAGCTATGCTGCAGTACTGAACTAGAGACTGTGGAACTTGGCTTGGTGTTTTAACATTGTGTGAGTGACATCTTGCTGCTGTTACCCTTTGGAATACATTTTTTACTTGGCATTTGTGGGGTTGAGGGGGAGGAGATTTACCTGTATTGACAAGTGAAGTTGTGACAATAAATCTGTCTTCCCTGCTGTGTAGCATTTTGTTAGTGAAGTGAACTAAGCTTGGAAAAGAGAAAGAACTCCTCCCATCCACTAATCACTTTCCAAATAGCTGCAATGACAGGTGCTGGAGTAGAGTGAACCTGGGAGCCAGGAATTCAATCCAGGTCTCCCACGTGAGTGGCAGGAACCCAACTCCTTGAGCCAGCACCACTGCTCCCAAGATCTGCCTTAACTGGAAGCTAGAGTCAGGAGCCAAAGTTGACTGTTGAACTCTGACATTCTTATATGGGACACAGGCACCACAACACCAACTGCTTTTTTTTTAAAAAGATTTATTCATTTTATTACAGCCAGATATACAGAGGAGGAGAGACAGAGAGGAAGATCTTCCGTCCGATGATTCACTCCCCAAGTGAGCCGCAACGGGCCGATGTGCACCAATCAGAAGCCGGGAACCTGGAACCTCCTCCGGGTCTCCCATGCGGGTGCAGTGTCCCAATGCATTGAGCCGTCCTCGACTGCTTTCCCAGGCCCCAAGCAGGGAGCTGGATGGGAAGTGGAGCTGCCGGGATTAGAACCGGCGCCTATATGGGATCCCGGGGCGTTCAAGGCGAGGACTTTAGCCGCTAGGCCACGCCACCAGGCCCAACACCAACTCCTTTTTAAAAAGTATCTGAAATGGAGACCAGCACTGCAGCATAGCAGGTAAAACTGCCGTCTACAGTACCAGCATCCTATATGGGTGCCAGTTCAAGTCCCAGCTATTCTGCTTCTAAATCTAGCTCTTTGCTGATGTCCTGGGAAAACAGAAAAGGATGGCCTAAGTGCTTGGACCCCTGCACCCATGTGGGAAACCTGGAAGGATCTCTTAGCTCCGGCTTCAGATCAACATCTAGCCATTGTGGCCCTCTGAAAAGTGAATTAATAGATGAAAAAAAAAATCCCTCTCTCTCCCTCTCTCTCTCACTGCCTTTCAAATAAATAAATCAAACTTAAAATATATATGCATATATCTAAGAGACCAGCATGGTGGTATAGTAGATTAAGCCTTTACCTGCAATGCTGTCATCCCATATTGGTACACCAATGCAAGCCCCAGCTGCTCTCCTCCCAATCCAGTTCCCTGCTAATGTACCTGGGAAATCTAGCAGAAGGTGGTACAAATTCTTATGTCTGAGTCATTGGGTCTGTGTCACCCATTTGGAGTTCTAGGCTACAAGCTTCAGCCTGGCCCAGGCCTGGCTGCCGTGATCATTTGGGAAGTGAACCAGTAGGCAAAAGATCTCTCTGTGTTAGTCTCCATCTCACAGTGCCTTTCACAGAAATAAAAATAAATCTTTAAGAAAAAAAAAAAAGAATGAGGCCAGTAAGGCAGAGGGTCAAAATATATTGGAAGTAGTGTATCCACACTCTGGACTCTGACATAATCTTCATGGAAAATGCATAGTAAGACAAAGCTATGGATGGTTCCAAAATTTTGTGCATTGGAATAAGCCTTCCTTTTATTGCTGTGTTCCCCCAAACTCTTGGCAGGACTCTCCTATATTTGAGACTTTCCAAAGTCAGAAAGGAACAGTTGGCCAGGGGAATGGGAGTCAGAGCAGGTGGCACGTGGGGGCCGACCGAGCCAGATGGAGGCTCCACTTGTGCCGCCCATCCCCTTGAGATTAAAAATAGCCCTGGTGGGCTTGGCCTCCTCTTGTTTGCTTCTCGTGGGAATCTGCCTCCCTAAGGACATGCCTGAGAGTCTTGACCTCGGGCCGAAGAGGGTTTATTTAGCTGCATGATTTGGATTGAATTGGTCGGTGGCCAAAGTGAGCTGAACAGACTATGTTGTGGACCTGGCCATTTAAAAAAAGAAATTGGCAAGAGGCTACTTCACAGAATGGCTGAGAGACATAATTTTTAAAAATATGTGTATTTGTGAACCACTTAAGCTATGAATAGTCCAAATGATAAACAGTCATGCCCTGGCTGACCTCTGACCTCTTCACACCCTACAAGCTTGAATTCAGAGAGTCACCCCCTCACACACACACTTGCTGTATACTCTGCAGCTGGGAGCAGCCTCCAAACTTTCCACCCTGCTTCTTGAGTGCTCCCAGGGATGTGAGACTAGCCATAACTTTGAGCCATCGTCTGTAGTGGCTCAGAGCTCCTAATTCCAGGTGAAATAAGACATGCATGGGAACTACATGGGCTTGCAAACACAGAAGGTGGCAAAACTCAACCCATGCCAGCCCAGAACCTGGCAATAACCAGGAATAGCCAGTCTAGGGCCCCAAGTGAAGCGATTTTCCCTCTGACACACAGGGCTTTCCACAGGCAACCCCCACGCCCTTCCAAGTGCCTCATCCTTCAACAACAACATGCCCTTGTCTCCCCATCAGGGTATGACTTCTGCCAGGTCCTGCAGTGGTTTGCCGAGCGGGTCGACAGGATCATCCTGCTCTTCGATGCCCACAAGTTGGATATCTCAGATGAGTTCTCGGAAGCCATTAAGGCCTTCCGGGGCCAGGATGACAAGATCCGTGTGGTGCTGAACAAGGCTGACCAGGTGGACACGCAGCAGCTGATGCGGGTGTACGGGGCTCTCATGTGGTCCCTGGGCAAGGTCATCAACACACCTGAGGTGCTGCGTGTGTACATCGGCTCCTTCTGGGCCCAGCCCCTGCAGAACACAGACAACCGCCGGCTCTTCGAGGCAGAGGCTCAGGACCTCTTCAGGGACATCCAGAGCCTTCCCCAGAAGGCGGCCGTACGCAAGCTCAATGACCTCATCAAGCGAGCAAGGCTGGCCAAGGTAAGCCGGGAGACTCCATGAATGCCACAATGGAGAGGGGCAGGGGACTCTACTCCATTAAGCATGAGGGCTAGAGCACATGGTGGGTTAGCAATGGAGCCCCAAACCCAAGGCACCCTGCTCACATTCTAGTCCCAGGCTCTGTGGCCTTGGGCAGGTGGCTGAAGCTGAGGGTCTCAAGACACTTTAGAGAATGCGGTGTGACCATTTGTCAGTGCAAAAATGCTAAGCATGGTACCGGGCATAAGTAGTGAATGCAGTCAGACAGTGTGGACAGAACTAGTGAGCCTCCCACCAGTCCCCAGGAGCATGCTGGCTCCAAGCTAACCTGTACAGGAGGCTGGTTTGGAGTTGCAGTCTCTCCCCTCCTGAGTTGAGAGACAGGCAGATAGAGCTCATATCTGCTGGCTCATTTCCAAATGTCTGCAACAGCTACAGCTGAGTGTGGGCCAAAGCAGAGGAATTAGAAACTGGATCCAGGTCTCCCACGTGGGTGACAGGGATGTAAGTATTTGAGTGATCATTGCCACTTCCAAGCATTGCACTGATGAGAAGCTGGAATTCATCAGTGGACACCAAAAGGTAGACCCAGGCATTTCTAATATGGGCATTGGCATCCTGACCACAGGGCTGAATGCCTACCCCAGGCCCTGCTTAGGGCTGAGCATCTGCAGCCATGTTCCAGTTTCTAGGTCAGTAAGGAGCAAGCGCTGGCTGGAAGTGCTGAGCCCCGGTGGCTGTAGAGAGCTGCCTGCTGTCCTTGGGTGCTAGGCCTTTCTGCAGGAGCTGGCCCAGCCTGGGTTTGAAGACAGAGGGTGGCTCTGTGTTCATGTGCTGTGGAGAATACAGGCCCTGTGCTGCACGGCGGGTGGGTGGCCAAGCTTGCCGAGCTTTCTGAAGGGAAGAAAGCTTGTTGGTTTTTTTTTTTTCTTCCTAAGAATAGTATCTGGCTTGTTCCTCTTTACAAAGGAAAACGTTTGAAGTGCAGATATTTGCAGTCAGAGCTTTGCAGTGCCAGCTGCTCACAGCACAGTACCACACCGAGAGTGGGGACAGGAAATGTTCCTGGCTGTGCTAGAAGCCGAGCTCAGCACTAAGGCACAGCCTGGGGAGCACACTGCCACACTGGCAGGCTGTGCCCCTGCACTTGTCATTCTTATGTGCACATGGAGTCGTCTGAATGCTTCCCTCTGGGAGGGCTTGTTTTTCCTAAAAGGATTTTAATTGGGCAGGTTCATCCTTCTCTTAACCAGTTTTGTCTGCTGGTCCACCGCTCAGATTCCCACAATAGCCAGGGCTGGGCCAAGCTGAAGTCAAGAACTGGGACCCCATCGATCTCTTGTGGGTGGCAGGGACCCAAGGGCTTCGACTGTCACAGGGTGCACATTAGCAGGAAACTGGAACTGGAAATGAGCCGAAACTCAGACTCAGGCACTGTGATATGCAGGTGTCATCTTAACCACTGAGCCAATTGCCTACCTCGTCCAGTTTCTGTTTAAGTATGTATCTGTTTATTTAGAGGAGTAACAGAAAGAGATCTTCCATCTAGACTTTAACAGCCCGGGCTAGTCCAGACCAAAGCTAGCAAGTGAAAAGCTTCATCCTGGTCTCCCACCTGGGTGACAGGAAACCAAGTACTCAGGCTATCTTCTGACACCTTTCCGGACACATTCGCAGGCAACTAAATCGAAAACAGTCAAGGAGTCAGACGGGCACTCCGATTTGAGATGCTGGTGTCGCAAGTGGCAACTTGACACATTGGGCCACAATAGCAGCCCTTCCCTCAGTTTTCCTTAAATGGGTTCCAGAAGTTGCACGATATGTACCACTTATGTCATTTTATCAGATCCTGTCCTTCATTGCATGTGGTTTGGCTTTGTTATCCTCATTTCACACATGAGGAAACTAAGGCTGGAAAAGATGAACTAATTCCCTGAGCCATAATAGCCTGCAGGGTGCAAGATAGAGATTCCAACCCCAGGCAGACTGCTGGTCCAGGAGTGTCCGCCCACAAGCCGGAATGGACAGCATCTATATTAGCTCCTTCCCTGTGTCCTTGCTTTCTGCAATTAGCTGTCATTCTGTTTCTTCCACAGAATACTCCATCCACAGAAACCCACAACTTAAGGGGTAACCTAAGAAGTGTCCAATCTGGGGCAGAGCAGGGGATGGGGTGTTTATTCCTGGAACATCATATTCCCATCTGATCCAGAAGGTGCCTTCTTAGCTTAATCAAACTCCAAGTGTCGTGGCTTTATGATAGCATGAAAAGCTGTTGTGAATTCCCAGCATCACCCTACTTCTTTTTTCTTAGATTTGGTTTTTGTTGTTTGTTTTTCATAACTCTCCATTTTAAGGAACCAGAAGCCTGTTGGAATGGGTTTTGGGTTAACCTCAAGATCATATTTTATGCGATCGGGACACCCTCCTAAGGCTGTTCACACTTTGAGATGCCCTTCAGGGTAACGGAAGGATTCTTTAAAGTAAGCTATCCTGTGAGAACCCCAACAAGGGTTTGGAAAATATAGCTTCATATTCTCTAGCTGTAATTAAAGTAGCCACATGAAAGAGCTTACAGACTTTATAGCAGTGCTACAGGGACCTGTGCATGGCAGTCCAGTGTTTCCTGTTCACTGCCAGACCTCACCCTTCATGAATGCATTGCCCAAGAACAGGAAAGGGTCCCACCCATTTGGAAATCTTTGCTCAACAAAAAAATGAGGCAACATTTGAGGAAGGAACCCATAAAACTGAAGAGAAACACTCAGCAATTTCCCAGGGCTCCCTGTTACTGCTCTGTGGGATTCAGCTGGTTTTCTAAATGGGTTCTCTGCTTAATCTTGCACAGATTGCAGGCAGAGCCCAGCTTTCCCGGCTGTCCTGGCTGTCCCATGCAAAAATCAGATGTTGTTAGCACCCCAGCTGGATGTAGGCTCAAGGGTAAATCTCTGTCAGCGGCTGATGAGATTGCTTTAATGCTTGGTCCCAGGCAGGTCTTTAAAAATAGCACAGCAGGCAGCCCAGAGCTGTTGGTGGGAGCGCTAGAGCCCTTATAAGGATGCCTCTCTCAGAAGACTGACCTTAGGTGACTGTGGGGGATCCTCAAGTCCCCCTCTGACCATGTGGAAAACCACGTGCTCTCGGAGTGCCTTTTGATCTGAACAGAATAACAAAGCTTTTTTTTGGCCCCCCTCGCCATCTCACACTCACCAACCCTGTGGGCTGGCTTCTGGGGCTCCGGTTTGTTCACTGGAGATTGACATGTTGTTGTGAACCCACCTTTAAAATGTGCTGATTGCCTGTTGCTACATGTTCTCTGCCTTTCTGGCTGAGCTTACCACCATGCAGGCTTTCGCCACACAGGCTTTCGGGGGGTGGGGGTGTTTATAACGAGTAGAGGCCAATGTGGGGCTGGGTTTGGCCAGGTGGCCTTGCTCTAGCTACTGCCCAGCAGTTAATTCCACAAATGGTGCTGTCCTGCCATGCACACTGGTAGCTCCCAACCGCAGCTGCCTGGGATGCTCTCCATGCCTAGGGTGAATATAAGCAACGGCACTCAAGTCCGAGCATCTCACTGCTGGGGACACATACACACACATTGCTGAACACATTAATGGCACTTGTGGCAGCCTCTCTAGGGTGAGAACAGTGTGTGAATTCAGGTGCATTTCAGAGAGAGGAGATCCTTCTCCACACAGCAAGTCATTATTCCCAGAGAGAAACTGACACTTTGGACACTTTGTCATTTGGCTCTGTATGATTTGGCCCCCAGTCATCCTTGGTAGCTGACTTGGGGCTTTTCCTGTTTGAAAGTAGGGAAAGGCAAAACTGAAGCAGTGCCCTATCCTCATGAATTACACACTCCTCCTGTTAGCCCTCATGTCTGAGGAATTCCTTCATGGTTCAGTGAAGGTCAAACAGCCTCCTCCACAGTCCCTGCCACTCCAGCTAGTCCTCAGCCGTCAGTAGCAGGGGACACTTACACTCCTCTTCTCACGGCAAGGTACACTTGGATATGTGGGTGATGCCTGCTCCCCGCAGCAGCTCATCCGGCAAGGACCAGGGCCTGAGCCTACCCCTTCCTCCCTTCCTTCTTCTTCCTACTCCTCCTCTGCTTCATCCTGAAGAAAAGAAACCCTCATTCTGTTTCCACTTGCTTCTGTGGCCAGGGCTGGCCCTCTGGTGCTTTTTTGCTGGGATCTTTTACCCTTTAGGGCAGGTGTCAGCCTTTGGAATTGGCTGTGGCCTTGAGCCCCTCAGGTGCGGGCTCTTCCTGCATGCCCATGTGGTGTTCTAGGAGGTGTGCAGTAACATAGCTGTTTTCTGGTACACTAGTGACCTCCAGAACTTCCCAAAGTCCTGGGGCTGATCAGATATCATGCCTGCAGCCACAGCTTCCATACATTTATTCCATAGGTCACACCTCATTTGGAATTCCAGATTTTTAGCAGTGTTGGAGATTTTAGTTCATAGCCACAGGACTAATTAATTCCAGCAGGACAGGAGTGAGGTCATTGAGTGCAGTGCCAGCTCTGCCATCTCCTGGCGAGCTGTATGACCTTGAACATATCATTTGAATTTCCTGGAATCAAAAGATAACGTCAGTGCAGAGATCCCTTCCAGATTCAGTCTTCATATTTCCCAGAATCACCATTTGCCATGGAACTTGACAAACTTCACATCAGCACCCGCCTGCCCCCTGTGGGAGCTCTGATCCTGGGTTATTGCCTAGGACACTCCAGGAAAGACATAAGAGTGGGGCAGCCATGCAGAGGCTGTGGCAGAGCAGGCCAGTGGAACTTTCTAGAACTAGGGGATGGGCCTGAGAGCAACCTGCCATATGAGCAGGTCACCTGAGGGTCATGACACAGATAATATGAGGCAAGTGGGAGGAGGTGGAGGGAACTGAGACCTGGCACGAGATCAGGGCACTGGAAACCGTGCACGCATTGTGTAGTAACCTCAGTCATCGGCCAGTAAACATCACAGGATCTAAGATGACAGAGGTGAGGCCAGTCAGTGGGTGGAGAGGTGTGGCAGGTGCATGGATATGGGAGCAGGGACTAAGCCTTGCCTGGTCAGGGGTTGGCAGCTCAGAGGTGCCCACCTGGCAGGCTCTGGGAGAGGGCATCTAAGTGAGAAGACCTTATGGATGGGAAGCTGAGCCATTTCCTGCTCCAGGGGCTGGCTCCAGTACCAAGGTTTCCAGGATGGCTGAGGCCACAACAGTGATGAGAGGGGCTGCAGAGTGTGACAATACCAACATGTCTTTGGGGGACCCCACCCCAGGTCTGCCCATACTGCACACCAGATATTCACGTCCATGGCAGGGTTCTCTGGTGTTACAGCTTAGTCAGCATCATGTCCTCAGGCACACAGTTGAAAGCCAGAATCGGAAATCAAGGGCTCCCAAACTTTGGTTTGCTTGGATCTCTCGAAGCATTGGCTGTTCATTTGTTTTCATCAGAAACACCAAGGAAGTGAACCAGTTTGCCAGTGACAGAGTTAGAGTCATCTTTCCAAATCTACTGGAAGGTGGCAGCAGTGTGTGCTCTAGGCACATAACCCCCACATAGCCGTCCTAGCCCGTTCAAGCACTGGGCCTGCCCAGCTTACATCAGGCAAGCTGTGGAATGTCTCTGTCTACCCTGGTATTCAGTTTCCATTCTGCCCCAAGATTACAGTAGGAGTCTGTTCTCTTTAATAGGATTTTCCATAACTGTGTTGTTGTTTGCTTTTTGTAATCACTCTTCTGTTTTCCATCTGCACTTATTTTAGTTACTTGCTTGACTTCTAAATTGTCTGGAGAATTCAGGCCACACAAAAGGAGCTTTTGTAATGAGTGTGGCTTACTGTCCCCGAGTGGGCCTAGCACAAGGGGGAGGGGTAATGCTGAAGAAGTGGCCACAGAGCTCTCCCAATGGGATGTCCCATTCCAACTAGCAGCAAGCATTGTGATCCAGGTTTCTGGGGCTTCACCCTTGGGCCTCCAGGCATCCTATCCCAGAGAGAGAGCATCTTCCTGCCAGCTGGGCCCAGGCAGCTGGCCTCCTGCAAAAATAACTTCAGTGTCTGTATACTAGGGCAAAGTCCTGGGTCTGGCGCTGTGTCATAGCAAGTTAAGCTGCTGCCCATAGTGCCTGCATCACATATGGGTGCTGCTTCAAATTTTAGCTGCTCTGCTTCCTACCCAGGTCCCTGCTATTGTGCCTGGGAAACTAGTAGAAGATGGCCCAAGTGCTTGAGTCCCTGTACCCACATGAAGAGGAGACCCACAAGAAGCTCCTGGCTTCAGCCTGGTCCAGCCCTGGTCACTGGTCATTTGGGGAGTGAAACAGAGAGTGAAAGATCTCTCTCTTCTTCTTTCTCACTATAATTCTACCTTTCAAATAAGCAAAATAAATCTGTTTTTTAAAAGTTCCAGCAACTCTGCTTCTGATCCAGCTCCTTCTCACTGCACCTGGGAAGGCAGCTGATGATAGCATAAGTGCTTGGGCCATCCATGTGGAAGACCCAGTGGAGTCCCCGACTCCTGGCTTTGGCTTGGCCCTAACCCACTGCTGCAGGCATTTAGAGGGTGAGTCAGCAAATGGAAGATGGATATCTCTCTTTGCCTTTTGAATAAATAAATCTTGTTTAAAAAGAAAGAAATGATTTGGATGCCGAGCCTGCACGGACCCGGGGCCTCACCTTGCCTGTGGAGGTGCTGGATTCTGATCTCACTGCTCATGAGGCACCATCTCCGGGTAGATCAGCCATCTATGTCACCTCCAGTTTCACTTCCTGGTGCTTCCAAGCAGTAGGTGAAACGGTCTCTAAGGTCTGCTGGTCAGTCACCAGGCTCAGCTGTTGGCCATCTGCTCACTTCCTGTCCCTTGGAGACTCCACTCAGCCATGGCCATGGAATCTCCCCACGTTAGCCACTCTTCCTCGGATCTGTTTCAGGGCAGAAAGCCGAAAGAGATGTTCAGGGCAGCCCCGCCTTGCCCCCACGGTCTTACCAGCACACCTGGCAAGTAGGAGAGCTCACAGCATTAGTGTGCCCCCTCTTCCAGAACCATCATCTGCTCAGATACTGCGCTGGCAGAACCTCCCTCTATATCCTCCAGCAGCTCCCAGCACCTCCTGAGCAGAGGCTAAATGCTGCCCACGCCTCCCACCCACCTCATGTGCCGTGACCCCGCAGACTCTGGTCCTATTGTCACCACCACCCTCCCTCATACGCTCTCTACCCACCCTGGCACTCATTCCTCCCACCATTCAAGGCCCACTCAAGTGTCCCCTCCTCCTTTGCTCTGTCACATTTCACTTCCCCATGCCTTTTTCTGGATCCTGCACTTCTGTCCGACCTTCAGCAATGGGGTTCTCTCCACTTACTCTCCCAGGGAGGTGAGGGGCTCATCCACTTTGTAGATCTGCCCTGCCCCCAACTCAAATATATCATTGAGGTCAGCTTTCTCTGCTTTGGCCCCTGGGGGCCTCACCCTCCCTCTGCCTCTGAACATGGTTGATTGTGGGTACCTGCATGGCAGGCCCTCACCTGCAATGTACCCCTGCAGGTGCATGCCTACATCATCAGCTACCTGAAGAAGGAGATGCCCAGCGTCTTTGGGAAGGAAAACAAGAAGCGGGAGCTCATCAGCAGGCTGCCGGAAATCTACATTCAGCTGCAGCGAGAATACCAGATCTCCGCGGGGGACTTCCCAGAGGTCAAGGCGATGCAGGTACAGGGAGCCCATTCCAGCATCCTGGGCAGCACCAGGTGGTCTGGCTGCCTCCCGGGTACGCTTGAGGGTCTTGGGACCTAGGATAGAGGAGAATGCAACAGATTTATTCCCTGAGTGCTGATCCGTGCGCATAGGTACCTAACATGGGGCAGGAATGGCACTTCAGCAGGAGACAGCACATGGAAAACACACATGAACAACCCTCTTAGACTATGTTCGGGAGGCAGCTCTGCTGTCCAGTGAGTTCCTCTCTTTAGAATTCCCAGAACCTTAAGGAAATCAGAGCCAGGATGGCTTTGAAGGTCACCTTGGGCAGGTTCTCCATACCCTGCCCAACCTTTTGAGGTTAAGTGCTCAGGCTGTGTCCCTGCTGCAAGCTTGAGAGGTCCCATCAGGCACACAAAACTCTGCAGCCAAGGCTGAGTTTCACTGAACACGGGCAGGGTTTATGGCAAGGCTGGCATTGGTGGCCTTCCTCTATCTCTGAGAGCCCCTGGAGCTGTCTGGGCCTGAATAGGGGCTGCACTCAGCCGCCCCAGGTTGACGTCAGCCAGGCATGGCCTCCTGAGCAATCCCCCTGCCTGTATGGCCTCTGGCCCAGCCCTACTCCCATAGCTGTGCCCATGCAGTCAGCTGCGTGGCTCTGCAAAGCCAGTGACACCAAGTGCAGTGTCTGTGTCTGGAGCCACCCACCAACTCCACACCCAGGGAAGAGGCCAGGCATCAGGGAGAGCTGGCTGAGCTTCTCTGGCTTTCTTCTGATTTCCCACATTGGATGGAGATGTGAGTTCCATGAACTATGTCTCTACAAAAGGGTGGACTGAGGACTTGTCGGAGGTCCACAGTGGGGGAGATGAGAGAAAGCATGCCTCACCTTCAGGGCGGTCCTGTCCAGGCCACTGCTCTGTGGAAACACCAAGAAGCTGAACATCTGGGGTTGTGCGTAAAGCACCTGGCTTGGGGTTATGATGCCACCTGAGAGACATCTGCATCCCAGGTGCAAACCACCTGGCCTTAAGGCCTGGCTCCACTCCAAGTTCCAGCTTCCTATTAATGTGCCCCAGGGTGGCAGCAAGTAATGGCTCAAGCACCCAGGTTCCTGCCACTCACATGGAAGACCTGGATTGAGTTCCAGGCTCCTGACCTTGACTGGGCCCAGCTCTGGCTATTAAGGGTACTTGGGGAGTGAACCAGAGATTCCTGTCTGTTACTGTCTATCTTCCAACTTAGTTTTTTTCTTTAAGTGATACAAAATAAACTTATTTAAAAGAGGAAGAAAAGCACACGATTTTCAGATTTGGGCTCAAACCTTCAAAAAGTACTCCAGAGGCCAGACAGAGCCCACCTGTGTGCTGACTGCTCTGGCCACAGCGATTTCTAGCCCTGAAGTTGGAGTGTGGTTGGCAAGGGCAACCGAGCAGGCATGGCCAGACGCAGGATGGTGGCCAGGGTTGGGGGTGCGGGGAGGGGGTAGGGGGGGATCAGCTGGCCAGGAAGGGAGGCTTTGGTGCTGGGCAGGTTTTACCATCAGCCTTGATAGATTGCTGACCCCAGGGTGGCTTCTGCTGCCTCTCTATGTGTAGCCAAATGTGTTTGCTGAAACTGAAGACAGAAACGCCTCTTGACTTCCAGTAGTGAAACAGGTAATCACCACACTCCAAGAGTGAGTTACCCCTTTTCTGATCAGCAGGTGGCATATCAAGGGCCCCCTAAGTCAGTTCCCCATTCACACCCTCGGGCTATGCCCTGCACCCCAGGACCAAGCTGCCTCCACTTGTCAGGTTTGGCAGGAAGGAACTCAGCACCCTGACTTAAATGAAAGTTAGGAAGACCTTCATATCACAGCAGTGCCAAGGACATGGCCAGGGTCGGAGTCTTTGCTGAACTTGCTTGGGGGCCCGGCCTGCTACTGACACCAGGGGAGCTGGGAGTGAGGGTTCTGCACCACCCTGACTGGTCTGCAGCTGGTGCAGCCAGGCCTGTTGTGGGTCTCCCGTGTGCATGTTGTGCTGCTGCAGCATGGCTGGTTGAATTATTTCCTGTCTGGATTCTCTCAGCCCACTCTCACAAGTCTGCAGCTCCACACAGCCAGTGACCCATGTCCTGTTCACAGCCATGTCCACAGCATCTAGGATGTAACAGGTGCTCACTTAATGCATGTGGGATAAATGTGTCAGTCTGTGTATGCCTGTGCCAGAGTAGACACCAGGAATGGGTGTTTTGTAGGTTTTACCCATTCCCTAATTGCACAGGGCATCTATTTATTTATTTATATAAATAGGGGAAGGTGACAGAGAAGGAGATAGAGATTTTCCATTTGCTGGTTCATTTCCCAAATGACTACAACAGCCCAGGCTGGTCTGGGTTGAAGCCAGGAACCTGGAGCTCCATCTGGGTCTTGCACATGGGTGGCAGGGCTCCAAGCACTTGGGCCATCTTCTATTGCTTTCCCAGGCATGTTAGCCGGGAGCTAGACCAGAAGTGGAGCGGCCAGGGCTCAAACCAGTATTCCATGTGGGATGCTGGCACTGCAAGCAATAGCTTGGGTCAATGTGCCACAATGGCTGCCCCTGCACAGAGCTCTTAGACCTGGAGTGTCTGGAGCAATGGCCTGGAAGCTGGAAGGAAACTCCTGCTGGAGAAGGGTACTGACTTGGGACACTTGCGGCTCATTGCCAGCACTCAGGGGGCTTTGCAGGGTCATGCAGGTAACAGGTGTCCCTGAGTACACTGAGTGAAACATGTTGGGTGACAGGAGCACTCAGCCTCACGCCACTGCATCTTGGACCATGTCAGGGTCACAAGAGAGCTTCCTGTTCCCGTGGACTGAGCTTGTCAGGGTAGCCCAAAGCCCAGTTGGATTTTGAAGGTGCCTCTCTGGTACTAGGGCAGGGGCCATGCCACACACGTAGGATGGAGCAGGGACGCTGAGCCCAGATGTTTCAGCACTCCAGACCAGCAGGAATGCTGGGCTCCGCCATCTCAGCGTCCTCCCACTGGCCGGGGAATGTCCTGGCTGTGGCCGCTGTGGGCATTTCCAGCAGCAGGGGGCGCCAGAGCCTTCCCTGCTGGCTCAAGGGGCTGGAAGCCTTTCTGGTCACCTTTCTGGCAACATTTGTATGGCAGCTGTTGCCCTGTCTGTCTGCCCATTACTGCAGTGTGTCACTGCACTCATCTCAGTAGGAAGTATTTGGTAGGGACGCACCCTGCTCAATGGGAGGGGCTGCTGAGGGCCTGACCCCCAGCCAGGTCTGTGCGGCCAGAAAGTGACAGGAGTGCAGGGTTTATTTTCTGTATGTCCCCCTTGGGGCAGGAAGAGTTGCTTCCTTCTGTCCACCCCTTTGTGGCCTTTTCCCATCCCCAGTTTTCCAGAGCTTTGCCATGGGAGCCCCCAGGGAATACTGAAAAAGATCTGGGCAGGCTACACCTTTTTACATCCGTTTAGCCAGACCCCAAGGCTGTGTGTGTGTGCACACACCCAGGGCCCTGGCCACTCGTGGGGCATTCTGGGAGATGTCCATGCACCCAGGACACTGCAGGCAGCACCGGGATTTTGGTATAAGATGTCCACTCCCCCTCCTTTGGTGCGTTCTGCTTTCTGTCCCCTTGGCAGAGGTTGGCAGCAGGAATTTATGGTGCTGGCACCATCATGTGGTGCTCATGGTGTGGTTAACTCATCTGCCAGGGAGGATAGGGTGCACCATTTAGGGCCCTCACTGCTCTGTATGTGCGCAGACCATGTCTGGTGCAGCCCCACTCTGATGGCACCAGGTCTGCTCCCTGGGAAGGGTGTCAGAGCCCTACCCCAGAGAAGTGTCAGCTCTGTCCCCTGCCAGCACCTATTGCCTGCCCTGCATCCGCAAGCTGTAATTATGATTCTCCACTGGGCCAAGTCACCAGGTTCAGTATTACTAGCTATCAAGAACCAGGTTCTAGGACATGGGATTGGTATAGCAGAGAAGACACTGCCTGGGACACCTTCATCCCATATTGGACTCCTGGGTTCAAGTCCAGGCTTCTCTCCCCACTCCAGCCTCCTGCCAGTGTGCAGCCCTGGGAGGCAGCAGGTGATGTCCCCCACATGGGAGACCTGGAAGCCGGCCCGTCGTGGGGCCGCTGTGGCCCCAGCCGTTGTGAGCATTTGGGAAGTGAACCAGTAGTCAGAAACTCAATATCTCTCTCTCTCGCTCTGTTTCAAATAAACACATTCAATGAATTGTACATTTTATAATAGTAAATCATATAAAATTAATCTATGATATGACACATCTATCTTTTAAAAACGGGCTATTGTACAGTATAATGTTATTTCACTTCACATGCACAAGTGTTCATGTGTGTAAAAATGGCTAGAAATGCACTCCTAAACATGTTAGGCATGATTCTTGATGGGTGAGAGTTATTATCTAATATTTTTGTATTTGCTCATCAGTTTTTCCTCGCTATCTTATAATAAAAGTATGGTCATGCCTTTTTCCCTCTAGTAGCCGTCATATTGCTTCTGCCCAAAATAGTCAGATGTGACTACTGCACACAGACGGCCTCTCTGTGCCCTTCAGAAGTTGCCCATAGAGCCCTGCACAATAACCTAGAGGCTAAAGTCCTCGCCTTGAATGCACTGGGATCCCATATGGGCAATGTTTCTAATCCCAGTAACCCTGCTTCCCATCCAGCTCCCTGCTTGTGGCCTGGGAAAACAGTTGAGGACAGCCCAAAGCCTTGGGACCCTGCACCTGTGTGGTAGACCTGGCTCCTGGCATCAGGTTGGCTCAGCTCCAGCTGTTGTGGCCACTTAGGGAGTAAATCAATGGATGGAAGACATTCCTCTCTGTCTCTCCTCCTCTCTGTATATCTGATTTAAGAAAAAAAAAGTTGCCTATAGAGACGTACTTCACTGAGCGGCCCGGCAAAAGCTGCCACACATTAACCATTTTTTTGCTTTTGTTTGTAAAAGTCCTGTGGGTGATGTTTCTCCAGGCCTCTTTAAAGTTTTGTATGACTCGCAGCCCAAGACCTGGGAGTTTGTGGCTTGCAGTGAATGGGTCCTCTCTCTCCCCATGTAGGGATGGGCAAGGGTCCCTGGGAGTCCCTGGGTGGCTGAGGCACTCAAAGTGGCTCCCAGAGGATATTCCTCCAGCTGCTGCCGTCCGATGCAAGGAACACCTGCCTTCCTCTCTCCCACTTGCTCTGCTCATCCCTCCCAGCGGCATGTGTCTGCTACATTGATCCTTTTCAAAACAGACAGCAACTCAACAGCTGGAGTGTTCTACCTTTACCACACATGCTCGCTCAGAGCTGGGACTTCTCTTCCCTGGTCTCAGAATGGGGTCCAGTTTGTGGCAAGTGACCAGTAAATGTTGGGTGGGAAGATACGTGGGTGGGTGGGTAGACCGATGGATGGATGGATGGATGGATGGATGGATGGATGGATGGATGGATTGATGATTCCAAGGATGGACAGGGTGGGAGTGGATTGACAGATGGATGAAGGAGGGACCGGACCAATGGATGGATGGGTGAAGGGAGGGTCCCAGTGTGCATGAGTACCCCCGGATACCCGAGGTAGGCAAGGCTGGGTCTTCAGTGCCAGCCACAGATGGAGCAAGTTCTGGTGCTGTGTTGCACAGCAAGGCAACCCCGGTTCACAATAATGTGTTGTGTATTTCAAAGCAAATAGAAGAGTGGATTTCAGTGTCCCTGCCACAAAGAAATGCTAAATGTTTGAAGTGATGGACAGGCCCATCCCTCTGATTTGATCGTTGCAAATATATGCTTAAAGCAAAACATCACATTGTAGTGCAGAAACATGTGTCCTGATGTGTCAATCAGAATTAACAGGAAATAGGGCCTGGCGCGATAGCATGATGGCTAAAGTCCTCACCTTGAATGCACCGGGATCCCATATGGGCGCCAGTTCTAATCCTGCCGGCCCCGTTTCCCATCCAGCGCCCTGCTTGTGACCTGGGAAAGCAGTCGAGGACAGCCCAAAACCTTGGGATCCTGCACCAACTTGGGAGACCTGGAATAGGCTCCTGGCTTCGGATTGGCTTAGCTCCAGCTGTTGCGGCTCACTTGGGGAGTGAATCATCGGACAGAAGACCTTCCTCTCTGTCTCTCCTCCTCTCTGTATATCTGGCTTTCCAATAAAAAAAAAAAAAAAAAAAAAAAAAGAATTAACATGAAATAACATAGACTCAAGAAATACAGACTCAGTCTTGATGTGACTCTCATAAAACAGGCTCACTTGCCCTGACTGCGCCCCACACACTCCTAGGATTGTTGGGAGCATGGTCAACTGAAGTGTGTCACAATGACTTGCAAAAATTCAACCTGATTTCCTGGAGCTGAGCAAAAGAGGCATTTCTCAGCCCAAGGGGCCATTGTCACTCACATGGCCACCTGCAGAGATCACTACTTTAGATTAGAAACCCATCTCATCCGCCAGAGTAACTGGGGGTGCTGGGAGAGCCACCCCCACCTCCCAGCAGCCCCTCTTCCCAAAGAGAGAGTGCCAAGTCACCCAGTCTGTGGTCTGTCCCCTCCACCCACCACAGGAACAGCTGGAGAACTACGACTTCACCAAGTTCCACTCGCTGAAGCCCAAGCTGATTGAGGCAGTGGACAACATGCTGAGCAACAAGATCTCCTCTCTGATGAGCCTCATCAGCCAGGAGGAGACAAGCGCGCCCACACAGATGGTGCAGGGTGGCGCTTTCGACGGCACAGCTGAGGGCCCCTTCAACCAGGGCTATGGCGAAGGCGCCAAGGAGGGCGCTGATGAGGAGGAATGGGTGGTGGCCAAGGACAAGCCCGTGTATGATGAGCTCTTCTACACCCTGTCGCCCATCAATGGCAAGATCACAGGTGTCAATGCCAAGAAGGAGATGGTGACCTCCAAGCTGCCCAACAGCGTCCTGGGCAAGATCTGGAAGCTGGCTGACTGCGACTGTGATGGCATGCTGGACGAGGAGGAGTTCGCGCTGGCCAAGCACCTCATCAAGATCAAACTCGACGGCTATGAGCTGCCCAGCATCCTGCCGCCGCACCTCGTGCCCCCCTCACACAGGAAGTCCCTGCCCAAGGCCGACTGAAGAACGGGAGGGAGGGTGTACAGCAGGGGCGGGCGGTGTGGGATGGGAATGGGTGGGTGGGGGTTGCCAGGCGTGAGGCCTGCTCTGCCGCTGACCTCGCCCAGGGACACACACTGCTTTCTCTCTGTGTCCTGGTCTCCCCACGTGTAGAATGGGGAAGCCAGGCAGAGATCCTCTCCCCTCTGAAACTCCCTGACTTGCCATGAAATCATTAGAGGGAGCAGAAACCAGAGGGTAAAGAAGGAAGCATAATTGTCCAAAGACAGCCCAGAGTCCTGGAGAAAGAAACATGTGGAGTCAGGGACCTGTGGCGGGGAAGGAGCTGGGGCTGCCACACCTGCGGGGCTTCAGGAACAGCTCATCATTGGCGGAGGAGGGGGGCCTCAGCTATTGTATTTATTGGGTTTGCCATGTGACAGGGTAGTGAGAAAAATAGCAGGGCAGTCCTGCTCTCTCCAGACTACCAAAGAGAAGGTGGCAGAGGACCCTGGCATGGCCAGAGGCTGCACCTGGGCTGAAGGGCACCTAGGCCATGCCAGCAGGGCGCTTCCACCCACCTTCTGCCACCGTCACCCACCCCTACCCATCCTCCCAGGCTCTCCCTACAGAGCTGTGCTTGGGGAGGACTCTATTAGCCCTTGGCAAGAGTTCTTGATTGCATTTGGGATCCCAGTGAAGTCTGAGGCTCAGCTTGCCTGGCTGGGAAGTGCAGGAAGCAGGACCCACCCTGCAGCAAGAGCAGGAGGAGGAGCCCTTGGTCATCCAGCAGGGTGGCCCCCAACACTCGGTGTCCCCAGGCTGAGTACACATGCTGTCCTCGGCCCCGTGGACACCGAAGTGGCAGGAGATGGAGGGATTACTGCTGCAGTTCCCTGCTGTCCTGGTAGAAAACACATTTTTAGTAGATACGGGTGGGGGGGGGGTGTTGTAGTTTGTTTTTCTTGCAAGATAAAAGCCTTTATACAGAAACAAAAGGGAATCTTTCTTATGAAGCCTCCCAGCTGAAGGCTGCCCCACTCACTTATGCCCTCCTCATCCTTGCAGGCTGGCTGTGGAGTGATGGCTGAGTCCCCCTACAGACCTCTCAGGACCACCCATTCACCCACCTGCCTCAGGGGACCACAGGTGCCTACCACATTATTTATGCAATAAGAGAGAGGACCAGAGGAGCAGGGAATGGCACATGCCAGGAGCTCACTGGCCCTGGAAAACACCACCACTCCTCTGAGCCTTCCCCAAACCTCATAACTACTTTTCTGGTGACCTCAATTCCAGACATGGTCTGAGGCAAGTGCTTGCTCCAATGCCACCCCCACCCCTAGCTCCCCCAGCTTGCCTCCTTGCATAACCGTGTTGTGAGAACAACAAGTGCCTCATGTGTTTTGCAGGCTTAGCACTTTTCAATAGACTCATGGGGGAAGCAGTCTGCAATTCCTGACCTGCCAGGCAAGTCCAGGACTCCTGGAGTGCATGAAGCCCATTTTTAGGCTGCAAGGGCAGGCTGGGAGTCTGTCCTGCCTCTGTCCTCCTGTTCAGAATAACCTTGCTTATTTACGTTGGCCTATCTGTCCCAGCGGAATGCAGGTGGACACACATGCCTGTGTCACATGGATGTATATGTGCTAAGGTGACGCATGGGTACGCAGGTAGAGACGGCCAATGTCAGGCTGCCCAGCAGGCCTGCCACGTGCTGCTTCTGCCTGGGAAGACTTGTCTCAAGCCGCATTCCCTGCTGGGAACCAGGGATGTTCCTGGGGGAAAATTAGGGCCCAGATGTGGCCACTTCATATCCTGGTCTCTATCATCAAGTCACTTGTCCTGTGACTGCCCTCCCAGGAGGGGCAGCCCTGTAGGAGACAGAGTGGGAGGTCCCTGGCCTCCAGAAACATCCGTTCTCTCCCTGACGCCACCATCTCTGGACCTCCGTTTACACTGTGCAGCCATTACTGTCTTGGGGTAATCCTGCCAGCTATGAGGCCGCTGGCAAGGTCCTCAGAGGCCATCTATACAGAAACCTGTCCTTCCAATTGACTGGCATTCCCTGTGCCGCTCTGCCACAGACACAACTGACCCAGCCACAGCCTTGGGGGGACAGCTGCTCACTTCCTGGGACTTGGTGTGTCCAGCGCTGGCCTCAGTTCTCTGCTGAACCCCTTTCCATAGGCAGCAACCATGGCAGCCCTTGGTGCCCAGAGTGACTCTAGGGACACAGACAAGCTGCTGTGCAGATGGGAGGGCCTGTTACATTTGCCTACCCCATCCTCACCCCTAGGCCTAGATTGGAGAAGGAGGACAATTCCAGGACCAAAAACCACTGAACACTCAGGACACAGGTCCTGATGGCAGAGTGTCAGGTTGCGTGGTAATTAACCGGTGCAATTAACACACATGCTTCCACTTTTTTCTTTTTTGTAATCCTATTTAGAAGTGTCAAAGAAAAAAAATCCCACAGGCAACTGATCAATAAACTTACAAGAAAATCCCCACCCTGCTGCCTCCTGTTGGCTCTGGTTTTCTAGCATTGAGTCCCGTCATCTCTGTGGGCCCCAAGCATGCGTTTCCTAATGAAGCAGAGGGACTGAGTCAGAGCTTGCTGACTCTGATTGACCTCCATCAGGAAGGCTGATGCTGCTCCATGGGGGGAAGGGGGACAGGAGGGGCTGCTGGGAGGGCGCTAAGCCTGGAGGCACTGGGGGATGTGGGCCTGCCTCCCGGGCCTTTTCCCAGCCAAAAGGTGGGACCCTACAGCTGCAGGTGCGGTTGTGCTAGGGTGGGCCCTGGTTACCTGCTTTTGGCCTTGCCAGTGTACATCACATGGAATAGACACCTGGATCTTTCCCGCTGACACCCACCCACCCTGTCAGGGATCTGGACCTGGAATTTGGCTAGAGAGCACTCCCCTCATCCCACCCTCCCTCTAAGCCACAGCAGACCTCAGCCCACTTCTCAGAGTGGGTGCATTCCCTCCCTCCCACACCACCAGCCACATGCATTGGTTCAAAAACACCTGTAGATAATCTAGCCCTAGAAGCCAGGACCCACAGATGTCTGTTCCAACTCCTGGGGCATATTGAGTACAAAGAAGTGAATGTTTTGATGCATCGGTGTCAATGGCATTGAATGAGAAGCTCTTGGGGGCAGGAGGGAACCCAGGCCAGGCTCCCTCTGGTTTGGCTGCTGGAACAAACTTCACCTGAAATCCCATCACTGCTAAACTTTTTTTTTCCAAAAAGTATTGTTTTCTGTTTTTTTTTTTTCTTCCAGTCAACACAAGCCAATATGTTTCCTTTTTAGTGTTCACACCAGTTCAACTAGCAGGTGCAGTTACTTGCAGCGCAGCTTACACTGACTGAGCTCTCATCTCGGGGTTGAGCCACAGCCAGGGAGGGACCGGTCCACAACGAAAATGCAGAGGCTTTGATTGTGTCTGAGTTAGGGAATAGAAAAGGCAGTTGCCCAGCCCCACCCAGCAACTGCGTGAGCAACCACCTCTGTGTGGGGAACACCACACAACTTGGCTGGTTTCTGGTGCTCACGGAGTCACATGAGGTACATGGGCTAAGGGATATGGCTCACTCTTGTCTGGGTGAAGGTGGTCAGGAAGGACTTCCTGACCAAAGCAGGGTTTAAACGGTAGATGACAGAAACAGGAAGGGAAGAGTACAGCTCCCAGCCCTGTCCCGGGAGCCTGGAGGGCCTGGGTGAGTAGGCTTGGTGGTCACAGATTCCTTCTTCCTGTGAGGCCTACTTCTAGCCAGTTCCCTGGAGCTGAATTAAACAGAACTCCCTTAGTCGTACCTCGGCCACATAGACAATGGACTCACTACAGTCGTGGTAGGAGGCGGGACAGGTACAATGCTGGGAGGCACCATGGCATCAGCCCCTGGGGAGGGCTGTGTGCAGGGCTGTAGAAGAGGAAACCTCTTGGCCATGTGAAGTGCCCGCAAGCCAGCCAGGAGTGGGGGGACCTTCATGGAGGGACAGTGGAGCTAGGTGGGGGAGCTCCTCTTAGGCACACCCTGGGGTCCCATCCCTTTCAGCACCACCCCTCCCTCCCTGCCTCAGGCCCAGGCTGGAGTCCAAGTGCAATTCACCCCCAGCCCAGTTCTCATCATTGTGGCCACCAGTGACAGTCCCAGGGAATGTGGACTTGCTTGCAGAGACCCAGGCTGCCCCATGTGTGACTTGTATCACACAGCCCACCCCAGTGCCTACAGGCCTGAATGTAGCAAGAGACTACTGTGATACCTCTAGACTCGCTTTCCCACCGGCACACAGGTGGCCTTGGAGGGAGGGTCAAGAGCCCGTCGGTCCCCTATGCATACCCATAGCCAGCTTCCTGGAACCCTGGCAATACAACATGACACCTCTCTGTCCTGGCCACCCCTGGTCACCCCCCACACCTGCCTAGGGACAGCCACCTCGTGGGCTCAAGGGCATCCTTGCCCATCAGGCCAGCACTGCCAAGGCTCAGAAAACCAAGCCCACCCAGAGTATGACAAGTGCCTGTGTACACTGTTCCCAGGGTGGGTATAGAGCATGGCCAGCGCCTCTTCCCATCCCCAACCTGAGGGCACTCACAAAGAGTTCCCTGTGGGGTGCAGAGGCCATCTCAGACTAACCCCCCAACCCAGACTGTGCTCCCCATTATGCTCCCACCAGAATCCACAAGGCCATCCCTGGGGCGTCTGCATCCTGCAGCAGGACCCTCAGGTGTCACTGAGAAAGCAGCAGTGGGCTAAGGTGGGAGAAGGAAGAGGAGACCCTCTAGCTGCAGGGCCCGAGCATTCCTGAGCCACCTCCTCCCAGTCCTGGCCACGCCCAGCAGCAGGTGGGAGGACAATGCTGCTTGTGTGCAGCCACCCCAGTCCGCCGCCTCTGGGGGCTGTGGTGTGGCCTCAGCGCCTGCCGCAGCCGCTTTTGCTGTATCATTCCTTGCCCAGCCCTTGCTGTCTACTCTCCAGCGACCAGGGTCTCATCTCCAGGACCTGCCATCACCCAGGTGAGCCATCCCACCTGCCCTGGTAAGCCCAAGCAGTAGCAGCCAGTCCCTATGGTGAGAGCCTGGCAGCAGGGCTCATGACAAACATGATTCAGGGGAGGGGTGGAGCACAGATGCCCTGGGCAGTTCAAGTGCAGTGTCCCAAGTCACAAGCCAAGCCCCACCAAATATGAGGGTGGTCTGGCAGGCAGGGCCCCCAGACTTCAGGCAGAAGGGTTACCAGTATTCCCAATATCTCTAGGATCGCCTTTGGGGACAAAGGGCTACAATCCCCCTGCCCCTGACACCATGCAGCTCCTCAGGGTCCTAGGGCACCTATTATAGGAAGTCTAGCCCCTGAGCTCCGGGTCCTGGCCTCTGCAGATGTGGTCATGGCCTCTGAGTATGAGATGGGCCTCGTCCGCCAGCTGCAGGCACGGCACACACGGATGCAGGAGAAGACCTTCACCAAGTGGATCAATAACATCTTCCAGCACGCCCGGGTGAGTTGGGCTGCCACACCAGGCTCCTTCCTCCCTGCATCTCCCAGGTGCTAGGACTTGGAAGGAGGTTGGGGGCGGGGGACAAACTGGCCCGACTATGAGCCTTCCCATCCTTCCCATCCCACCTCAGGTGGGAATCCAGATCCAGAACCTGTATGCTGATCTGGCCACTGGCACCTACCTCCTAAGGCTGCTGGAGCTCATTTCCGGGGAAGCCCTGCCACCGCCAAGCCGGGGCCGCCTGCGCGTGCACTACCTGGAGAACAACAACCGGGCTCTGGCCTTCCTCAGGGCTAAGGTGGGCTCTAGGCCATGGGCTGGGCAGCCTGGGCAGGCTGGACTGCAGCAGCAACTTTCCTGGGCAGAACCCAGGACCTGGGGCCAGACTTGGATTTGGGAGGACAGTGGGAAGCAGGGCTCTCTCGTTGCACGGCACCCCTGACTTAACACCCAGCAGGTCTGTGCCAGAATGGTCACCATTGATGGGAATCGGCAGTGCCATTGGAAGAACCGCAGGACTCTGGGCTGGAGACACCTCAGTGTCTCCTGTTTCTTTCTAAAATCCTTTCCCAGCCAAGCCTGGAGGAAATGCCCCAGCCTGGACCCTGAGCCAGGCAGCCGGGAAAGAGGTAGCAAGCCAAAGAGATGGTCACTGAATGCAGGTGGGGCACTCCCAGGTCTCAAGGCCAGGGTTGGAAAGCAGTGCAGCCATCACTGGTGCCAAGGGGGCAGGAGTGGTATAGACCAGGGGCTCATGGCCTCCGGTGCTGGAGCCTGCAGGTTATTGTTCTGGGGCCAGGCTGAGCCACCCTGACAGAAGCTTTGTTCAGTCCTCTGGGAGCTGAGCATGCATCAGGCATTCTGCTCCAGTGTTGCGCCTTGAGCCTGACCTCAGGCAGCCTGGGACTTACACGGCAGACATGGCTAAACCCAGTCCAGCACTGTGCTGGCCACTTCTAACAACCACCTCTCCAGAGGCAATAACAGCTCTAATGTGCAAAATCGGCTTACAGCCACAGCAGTATCCCTCCCCTCATGGCCAAGTTCAAGCCACCAGCATGATACTGTAATACAGGGCTGGTAGGAGACTCAAGGTTCCCTCCCCCACACCACCCAGATGCCCATCTCCATGCTGCAGAGGTGGCAGCATGGACCCCCGTGCGAGAGAGGGGAGGAAAGTACAGGGTGGACCCCTTTAGAGACCACCCAGAGAAACAGCAAGTACCGCAAGGGATTTGCCTCCTTTGGCTGCCCCGCTGCCCTGAGGGCTGTCAGGTAGCCCAAGCTGGATGCCCTACAGGTCCTATGGGAGCCTCCTCCCTTCCTCCATCCCTTAATGTCTCCTCAGTACTAACCTGCCATGACTAGACACTATATAAGATAAGCACAAAACCAAGGTCCCCAGCAGAGAAGAGGGAGGGCATAGTCCTTGGGTTCCAATTTTTTTTTAAAGATTGTATTTATTTATTTGTAAGATAGAGGCAGAGAGTGATACTCCACCTTTTGGTTCACTATCCAAATGGCTGCTATGGCCAGGGCTGCATGAAGCCAAAACCACATGAGTGGCAGGGGTCCAAGCACTTGGACCTCCCATCTGCCAAGGAACTGGCTCAAAAGTGGAACAGCCAGGACACCCCGCTACAGTACCACCTCTCTGGTTCTGCTTGTAATAAGATGATTGGGCAGAGGCCTCATTGAGAGAGTAACATTTGAGTCAAGATATATAGGAAGCACTGTGCATCTGGGGGAGACCTAGAATCAGGGGGGAGCAGGGCCCAGTTCCCCCTGAGGTGCTGGGAGCTGGAGGTGGGTATTTATGATCTTCTGCCTCATGTAGAAGGCCATGACCCTGCATTTCTGCCCGCCATAGCTGGCCTGCTGAGTATGGCCAGGTTCCCTGCCACCACATCTGGAAAACCAGGAAAACCAGCTCCTCCCAGTATAGCCTTGTCTGTGTGATTCTCGCTGCTCCCCCACCAATCCTGCAACTAGGATTCCTCACCTGGGCCTTCCAGTCCCTCTACGCCCTCTCTGGCATGAGGGTCCATGCCCAGCCCAGGCTATTGTCCCCACAGGTGTCTGTACCCCTCATCGGGCCAGAGAACATCGTGGATGGAGACCAGACTCTTGTCCTGGGACTTCTCTGGGTCATCATCCTGCGTTTCCAGATCGCCCACATCTCCCTGGGCAGGGTGTGTCTCCTCTACCCCACCTCCACCCTACCCCTCCACAGCCCTGACCTCACCTGGGACCCCTGGGGACAGAGCAGCAGAGCCTGGCCTTCTACAGAATCCATGTTCAGTTCTCACCATGGGCATCAGAGAAATGTCCTGTGTGGAAGCCAGGACCAGGATGGGGGCTCAGACCTGGCTGGAGCCCAGGGGAGGGGCGGGACTGACAGCCCAGTGCTCACTCTCACCCTTTCATGTCACTTCCCTTGTTCACTCCACAACCTGCTGGTGGAGGCAGCTGACAGAGCCCCTAGGGCCCTGCAGACCAAAACAGGGTTCCCTCGTATTCTCTGAAAGCATGTTGACATGAGGCCTATACATTGGCTGATTTTCATGTTCCCCAGATGCCACTTAAAACCCCATTCCAGGATGTTAGGACAGCCAGGAGGACACAAGTGCAATGGGGACCCTTGAAACTCAAGGTGTCACCTGAGCCCTAGGAGCAGGGCCATGTCTGCCTGTGCACCCAGGGCTGCTCTTCAGGGAAAGAAAGAACAAATGAGTTGCCAGTTGGCCTTGAACTCTTCCTAGTGGCTGCGGTCATCTCCCAGGCCCAGGAGCCAGTGCCAGCTGCCTCCTGCAGCCCTCATTCTTTGGAACAGCAGGTTCTCCTTGCTAGCTCTGATGGTCTGCAGGGAGGAGAGAGGGGACAGCAGGAGGGACACAGCCTGGAAACATGGAGGAGGGAAGGAAGCATGCAAGCAGAAGAGACATGGGGAATCCTCCCTGGGGAATGGGGCAGGGTGGCAGGGACTGAACCCAGAGCTGGCGGAGTCATTTCTCAGCCCAAGGCAGTCCCAGAGGTTGGACATGAAGCATGGAAGGTCAGGGGCTGAGTTCAAGGTTGCTGGGTCCAGGCCAGCCCCTCTGCTCATTGTCTTCCCATTCTTCCTATGTCTGCTCCATCACCTGTGGCAGGTAAATATTGACAGTGCCTGCCTAGCAGGGCCATGGCTGTGACCAGGTCTAATGCGGGGCTGGGGGCGTGGGGAGGGCACCCATGTTCCACGAGGCCTGAGGTTGATTAACAGTGTTTTGTCCGTGGGACAGGATCAGGGTCAGCAACTGTTGTTGTCAGGGTCACCAGCTGCTGGGCAAAGGGCAGAGGGCCTGGGCCCATGGCCAGTTCCTCTGGGCCCACACCTTTCTCACCCATGCCAGATGAAATGGGGTTAAGATCAGAGGCACTGAGGTGGAGGGGGGTGTGGGAATGTGGGAATCACCATGTCGCAGTGCATGAGGACGAGGCACCTCCAGCCTGCAGGCTCAGCTGCCCACCCTCAGTCCCTGACCCCACACACTGACCCTGATGCCCCATCCTGCCAGGAGGAGTTTGGAGCCAGCGCAGCCCTGCTGTCTGCTAAGGAAGCCCTGCTGTTGTGGTGCCAACGGAAGACAGCTACCTATGCCAACGTGCACATCACCGACTTCTCCCGCAGCTGGAATGATGGGCTGGCCTTTGGGGCCCTCATCCACGCTCACTTGTGAGCAACCCGGGGGAGGAGGGCAAGTGAAACAGAGTCCTTGGGCTACATCAGCCCCACAGTCTTCCCTAGGAAATGCCATGCAGCCAGCAACATCTGCCTTTGCCCACCACTTCCTTACCATCTGTGCCCTGGTTCCTTTCTCAGTCTTCTCCCCAGAAGCACTTGCTCTTGGGACTGTCTTCTCAACCCCAAACCCAGTGTAGGATTATTCCTGCTTTCTTTCTCAATCCTCCCCCGCTCTAGGGTCCTGTCCCCTCAGCCAGGATGTCCACTAAGTACTAACTGGAATCCACTTCACCCAAAGCCGTACCTTTAGCCCATGTCTTCCCTCTGTCTGTCCAGGCCAAACCTGCTGGACTACCACTCACTGCACCCAGACCATCCACTGCACAACCTCGCCCTGGTGTTCCACGTGGCTGAGTGCAAGCTGGGCATCGCACAGCTGCTGGACCCCGAGGACGTGGCAGGCCCACAGCCAGATGAGTGCTCCATCATGACATATGTCTCGCTCTACCACCATCATTTCTCCCACCTGCAACGCGGCCAC